>NC_133136.1:10577495-11827495 GCF_048418815.1 Hemitrygon akajei
TTTTGGATGCAGTTCAATATCATACAAACCTCTAGAAGCTGCACTCTGTTAATGCAAAAACTTGCTTCATTCCTGACTGGGAGATTTTGAAGGCTTTCTTTGGTGCTTCTCAAACTTCAAAGCATTCAGTTACTTGTGGGAAAATACAACGTTGTGCATTCACATTATTCCACGTAGCCCTGTGAAATGCAGATCAGAACTTTATTGTGAGTGTGAGAATAATCTTGGTGTAGAATAAAGTGAGTGAATATATTTAAAGCAGAGGTTCATAGGTTCTTGATTAATAAGGATGGAAAATGTTACAGGGAGAAGACAGGAGAATAGGGTTGAATGGGAAAATAAATCTACCAAGTTGAAATGGCAGAGCAGAACTGATGGGCCAAATGGCCTAATCTTACTCCTACAGTACTGTGCAAGTCTTAGGTAGATTTATCAACGTGGAGTTGAGAGCAAGCTTGTAAATCTGGCGGAAGCAAAGGATATGGGGAATGGTGAGGGTCGAGCGCCATGGGAGTGGTGTGGGACGGGTGGCAGAGAAGGAGTGCCAAAAGTGGGGGTTAGATTGTTTCATTCCAAACAATTGGTTTATTCATCATTACAGGATGTCTCTCTGGTGCTTCCCACACCCTCCCCTCTCCCTTCCCCCTTTCCCAACCATGCTTCTCCTCTCCCTGTCTCCTTCCCACTCTCTGTTTGCTATGGAGACCCATATCAGAATCAGATTTATCACATATGTCATGATTTTTTTTTGCAGCAACAGCACAGTGAAATAAATAATATGACTACAGTGCTGTGCGCAAGTCTTAGACATCCTGGCTGTATACTTGTATCTAAGACTTTTGCACATTGTACATGTGATGGTATTATTTCTTTATTGCCTGTTATTCATTCCCCATTCTCACTTCACCTGTACTTCAGCTTCCTGTTTAAAGTATACTGTATATTTATATTAACTTTTGTTGTTCGCTTTGATAATCGTAATCATTTTTGTCCTTCCTTATTAGCTTTTTAGCCTCTTCTCAAATGTCAGCTCCACTGCCCTTCTCACTTTGTATGCCACACACTCAATGCTGGAAGAACTCAGCAGGCCAGACAGAATCTATGGAAAAAGGTACAGTCGACATTTTGGGCTGAGACCCTTCATCTGTACCTTTTTCCACAGATGCTGCCTGGCCTGCTGAGTTCCTCCAGCATTTTGTGTCTGTTGTTTGGATTTCCAGCCTCTGCAGATTCTCCCTTGTTTGTCACTTTGAATGGCCTAGTTTTTGATTCAATATTTTCTTTGATCTCCTTTGTTAGCAGTAAATCATTCATCCTGCTCGCTGAATCCCTCTTTCGAATTGGGATAAACTTCCAATGAGCATCATGAATCACTGCATAAATATCTGCCTCACTCATAATCCATTTACTCAATCCACTCTAAACAATTCTACTTCCATACCTTTGTAATTCTCCTTAATTAAATTAGTTGGTTTATTTTATTTGTTGAGATACAGCATGGAACAGGCTCGTTTGGCTCTTCAAGCTACGGCAGCCAGCTACTCCTGATTTAACCTGAGCCTCGTCATGTGACAATTTACAATGATCAATTAACCTACCAACCAGTACGTCTTTAAACTGTGGGTGGAAACCAGAGCACCTGGAAGAAACCCATGTGGTCACATGGACAATGTACAATCTCCTTACAGACACTAGTTTTGGATCTTGAGTTCTACCCTTCAGACATTGTCTGGATTCATTACTTCCTCAAAGTTCAAAGTAAATTTATTATTAAAGACTGTTTAACAACCTTGAGATTCATTCTCTTGCAAGCACCCACAGGAAATTTTCACAAACCTCCTTTGAACCGTCTCCAGTTTCAGCACATCCTTTCTAAGATAAGGGCCACAAGACTGCTCACAATACTCCAAGTGAGTCCTCACCAATACTTTATAAAATCTCAATGTTACATCATTTTAAGAATAACTTTGAATTAAAGCTTTCAACAAATGCTAAGAGATATAATATTAATTCAGAACACCCATTAATGATTGTCCCACTGCAAACAGTTACAGTTAACATTTTAAAGTCTGCTCATCATAATCATTATGTTCCATGTTGTAAGACGTGGGTGATCATGGTCTTGACCATGATTGTTCTTGGCAAATTTTTCTACAGAAGTGGTTTGCCATTGCCTTCTGCTGGGCAGTTTCTTTATAAGTCGGGTGACCCCAGCCATTATCAATACTCTTCAGGGAGAAAGTCTGCAAGTTCTGGAAATCCAAAGCAACACACACAAAATACTGGAAGAACTCAGCAGGTCAGGCAGCATCTATAGAAATTAAAAAACAGTCGACATTTTGGGCCAAGACCCTTCTTCAGGACTGAAATGGAAGTGGGAAGATGCCAGAATAAAAAAGCATGTGAGGAGAAAGAGGTTAGCTAGAAGGTGATAGGTGAAGCCAAGTGGGTGGGAAAGGCAGGTGAGAAGAGGTAAAAGGCCAGAATGGGGAATAGAGGAGGGGATAGGGAGGGAAAAATATTGATCTTCACGCCATCAGGTTCGAGGTTACCCAGATGTAATATAAGGTGTGGCTCTTGGCAGAAGAGGAGGCTATGGACTGACATGTTGAAACGGGAATGGGAAGTTCCATTTTTAGCTTTTAGAGCAGAGGTGCTCAACGAAGTGGCCCTTAGTTTATGATGGGTCTCACCAATGTAAAGGAGGCTGCATTGAGAGCACTGGTCACGATAGGTGACCCCTGCAGATTCACCGGTGAAGGGTTCCCTCAGCTAGAAGGACTTAAATAGAGGAGGTGAATCGGCAGGAGTGGCACTCAGGTCACTTGTGGGATAAGTACCGTGAGAGAGATTAGTAGGATGTGATGAATAGACAAAGGAATCACAGAGGGAACAATCGCTGCACAGAGCGGGGGCGAGAAGGGGGGACGTAAAGATATATGTAGTACTAAGATCCCTTTGGAGATGGCAGGAGTTGCGGAGGATGATGTGTTGGATGAGGAGGCTCCTGGGGTGGTAGGTAAAGACAAGATGAAATCTATCACTGTTAAGGCAGTGGGAAGATGGGGGAGTGTGGATATTTGGGAAATGGAGGAGATGCAACTGAGGGCAACATCAATAATGGAGGAAGGGAAACCCTGCTCTTCGAAAAAGGTGTCCTGGAAAGGAAGGCCACTTCCTGGGAACATTTGCGGCAGAGGCAAAGGAACTAAGGAAAGGAAATAACAATTTTGCAGGATATAGGATGGGAAGAGACATAGTCAAGATAACAGTGGGAATTGGTAGGTTCTCTTCAGAGATTGTCTGCCTGACGCTAGTGGTCGCAGAACCAGAACTTGTGATATGCAGCAGCTGCTCAAACGACCATCCACCACCTGCTCCCACAGCTTCACATGACCCTGATCAGGGGGCTGAGCAGGTGCAACATCTTGCCCAAGGGTGACCTGCAGGCTAGTGGAGCAAGAGAGTGCCTTACACCTTCTTTGGTAGGCACCCCTCCACACAATCCAAGTCTGTTACATTGCTGAAAAGGATTTTTACTGGGAGAGTTTCAGGAAAAATTAGTGAAATCTTTTGCAGTATTCAAATTCAAGTTGAAGAGTGTCTGTGCTTTATTTATTAAGCATGATCTTAATTACAACAGAAGAAGCTTCGTGAGCACGGGCTCGAAGCATGCTCAGCATTTTAAATCGAAGCAGTCATGAAAAGCTTGCCAGAGCATCTATTAACAGAGTTCTGATTAATTGTCCTTACCAGATTTAGAGAGATAAAATAGCTACTCTATTAATTACAATGATTATTATTTACTGGAAAATGAGATTTTCTCCAAAATGTAAGAGTGAACAAATTAATAATCTACTATAAGAAAGAACTATTTTATCTTCATGAGCAAGATTAGTGTTCAATAGTTTTCCCGCTAATAAAATTATTCATTATCACTGATGATAAATTAGCATTCTTCCAGCTAATATTTTAAATCTAAATACTATTATAACAGTAATGCGCCCTGTACAGGCCTTCTTAAGTTTATAATATTCAATAAGATGTTTAGATAATGGGTCTGCAAAGGATTTCATACCTTGTAATGGATTACTCATTTATCACAGTCAAATAAGATTATGTAGGAATGGGAAGCAGAAAGATCCTATCAGAAAATATGAAAATCTAACTTCGTATGTCAGTAAATTTATATTTCACCATATACTACCCCAGGATTCATTTTCATGTAGACACTCACAGCAAGTCCAAAGAAACACAATAGAATCATTGAAAAATTACACACAAAGACAAGCAACCAACATGCAAAAGACAACAGATTGTGCAAATTTAAAAGAAGAAAAAAATCAAAATAATAAAGACGATAAATAAGAAATAATATTGAGATCATGAGTTGCAGAGTCCTTGAAAGTGAGTCCACAGTTTGTGGAGCCAGTTCAGCGTTGGGGTAGGTGAAGTTGTCCACTCTGATTTCGGAGCCTGATGGTTGAGGGGTAGTAAGGCAAGAAATAGTGTTCTTATGAAACTTCAGGACTTGTATCTCCATAACTAGGGAGCAGCTACTCAACAGGAACAATAAGTTTATCTAGTGAATACCAGAGCCTTAAGTAGAAGGTTGAGTTAGTAGTAAGGAAGAGAAATGCAACATTAGCTTTCAACTCAAGAGGACTAGAATGTAAAAGCAAGGATCTGAAGCTGAGGTTTTACACTCAGTGGCCACTTTATTATGCACACTTGTACATCAGCTTGATAATGCAGTTATCTAATTGGCCAATCAGTGGCAGCAAATCATTCAGACATGGTCAAGAGGTTCAGTTGTTGTTCAGACAAAATATCCAAATCGGGAAAAAGTAGGATCTAAGTGGCTTTTGCTGTGGTGATGGTGCCTATCAAGTTAGTTTGAGTATCTCAGAAATTGCTAATCTCCCAGGATTTTCATGCACAACTGGCACTAGAATTTACAGAGAATGGTGTGATAAACAACAACAAAAAAATCCAGTGAGGGGCAGTTGTGCAGGCAAAAATGCATTGTTAATGGAGAGATCAAAGGAAGATGGCAAATTGGTTCAAGCTAACAGGAAGGTGACAGTAACTCAAATAGATAGATAGATAGATAGATAGATAGATAGATAGATAGATAGATAGATAGATAGATAGATAGATAGATAGATAGATAGATACTTTATTCATCCCCATGGGGAAATTCAACTTTTTTCCAATGTCCCATACACTTGTTGTAGCAAAACTAATTACATACAATACTTAACTCAGTAAAAAATATGATATGCATCTAAATCACTATCTCAAAAAGCATTAATAATAGCTTTTAAAAAGTTCTTAAGTCCTGGCGGTTGAATTGTAAAGCCTAATGGCATTGGGGAGTATTGACCTCTTCATCCTGTCTGAGGAGCATTGCATCGATAGTAACCTGTCGCTGAAACTGCTTCTCTGTCTCTGGATGGTGCTATGTAGAGGATGTTCAGAGTTTTCCATAATTGACCGTAGCCTACTCAGCGCCCTTCGCTCAGCTACCGATGTTAAACTCTCCAGTACTTTGCCCACGACAGAGCCCGCCTTCCTTACCAGCTTATTAAGACGTGAGGCGTCCCTCTTCTTAATGCTTCCTCCCCAACACGCCACTACAAAGAAGAGGGCGCTCTCCACAGCTGACCTTATTGTAACCTTATTATAACCACGTGTTACAACAGTGGTGTGCAGAAGAGCATTTCTGACTGCACAACACATTTGAACCTTGAAGGGGATGGGCTACAGCAGCAGAAGACCACAAACGTAGCACATTCAGTGACCACTTTATTGGGTACCTCCTGTACCCAATAAATAAAGAATTCAGGAGAAGTTCCACTGATGTACTTTGAATAACATTCTGACTGGTTACATCACTGTCTGATATGAATGTTCCACTGGACAGGGTCAGAAATAACTGTAGAGGGTTGTAAACTCAGGCAGCTCCATCATGGGCACTAGCCACCCCACCTTTGAGGAGGTCTTTAAAAGGTGAAGGCAGCATCCATCATTAAGGGCCCTCACGTTACAGGACGTACACTCTTTTCATTGCTACCATCAGTGAGCTGCAAAATAAGCCTGAAGAGCCATACTCAATGTTTTAGGTACAGCTTCAATAAGGACTCTATAACTCATGTCTTCAGTGTTATTTATTTACTTATTTATTTAGTATTAGTTGTTTTTTTTGCATTTGCACAGTTTGTTGCTTGTTTGGTCGTTTGTCAGTAGTTTTTTATTGATTCTGTTGCAATCCTTTTTTCTACTGTGTGTGCATGCAAGAACATGAATCTCAGGGTTACATATGGTGACATACTGTATATGTACTTTGATAATAAATTTACTTTGAACTTCGAACTTTGAAACTTGAACACACATACATTTAAGCAGTCCTATGACTGTATAGAATATACTTAAGTGGCCAGTAAAGTCTTCATCAAAAGCCAAATGGCTTGTTTTTTTTTCTCTCTTAATCAAAGCCATCAGAGCAAAACAAAGAGAATTAGAGGGGAAATCAAACACTGGCAACAGAAAACAAAAGGGAATTAAAAGAGAAAATGAACCATATTCACCCTAATGGCTTTGTCTGCATGTCTTTGATAGTTTGCAATCAGACATTTGGCTGAAAGATGGGGAATATTGCAATATTTTTGCCAATTCGTTGCTGCTTGCGCATTGGGCTGGAATGAACTGGTCTTCAGCCTCTGGTCCTACTGAAAACCATCGCAGGCTGCAGGAAGTGAGTCAGCTCATTTTTCTGCAACTGCGCATCAAAGCTCAAGCCCATGAGTGGCGAGTCTCGGGGTTTAGGTCCAAAAGTCAAACCCATGATCAGCGAATCCAGGGGCAAAGTCCAAAATTGAAAGCCTAATGTCAGTATATCTATGGCTAAGGACTGGAGGCTCAAAGACGGTCTGCCCTGGGGTTGGTTGCCTGCGTATGTGTGTGAGTGGGTTGTTAGGTGGGAGGGGAAGGGGCTTGTTTTGCAGTGTTGTTGTGTTTTGTTTTGTTGTAATTGCTGCTTATGTTGTTCTGCTGAACATTGTGGACATGGGATGTTGGTTTCTGAGTTTTGTAGAGCTGCAATATTACCTCACCCTCCTGAACTCAATGCCCCAGCTAATGAAGGCGAACACACTTTCATGAATAGGTACAGTAGATCAGGGTGCCGGGAGGAGTCAAAGACCAAGCAGTGCGATCTCGTCAGTCATGTATGATGTTGTCTAAGGTTGGTCCACAGGTGGCTGTAGAGGCTGATCTCGGATCCACATATTCTGGTACAGTGTGGGCAAGATTATGCGGTGGCTGTGGTTAGTGGTTGGAATTTTTGGTTCTTCGTTCTCTCCTTTCACAGCTGTCGCTTGTTCTCTGCGGTATGGCAGAGGTCATTCTCACGTAGTGCAGCTTCCCCTTGAACAGATTTCCTCCAGGTGTTTCTATTGAGTGTAATGTCTCCGTTTTTAGAGATAATGTTGAATTTCTTCAGGCTGATTTTGATGTTATCTTTGAAGTGCTTTTTTTATCCCACCAGGGGCTCACTGACCTTCCTTCAATAGGGAGTGAAGGATCTGTTTGAGGAGTTGAGAGTTATGCAATCAGATGACATGATCTCTCCATCAGAGCTGCTATTGCTTTATCGTGGTGGAGATGCTGTTCATGTTGGCCTGCAAGAAAATGAATCTCAGGGTTGTATATGTTGACATATATGTACTTTGGTAACAAATTTACTTTGAACGTTGAACTTTGAACTCCGGTACACTGGAATTCATGTGTCTGTTCATCCAGCTGATCCTGAAATTCATTCATAAGGCTCTTTGGTGGTATTGTTCCTGGACCACACTGGCACAGAAGTCATAAGCAATAAAATTAAAGAAAATCCTCATGTCAAATTAAAACTTTGAGTCAGTTTCCTGACCAATGAAATGCTTTAAACTGTGAAACGTGTCATTTGCAAACAACAGCCAAAACAGTTCAAGGATGTGCTGGGAGGCAGCTCGCAAGCATTGCCATACTTCCGTTGCCAACGTAGCATGCCCACAACTTACTAACCCTCACCATACATCTTTATAAAGTGGAAGGAATCCGGAGCAGCCGGAGAAAACCTACAGAGTCATGGGGACAATGTATGTATATACTCCTTAAGACAGTGGTGGGAATTGAACCCCAGTCATGCTCACTTCAATACACTTGACCTTCTATGGATGTGCAGTTGAGAGCATCCCAACATGCTGCATCATTGTATGGTAAGTGCACTGAGGCAGACAGGAGAGATCTACCATGGGTAGTTAAAACTGCCCAACGCATCACCAGCACCTGCCTATTCACCATCAAGGACATCTATATACATCTAGAAAGGTGTCAGAAAAAGGCCAGCAGTATCCTGCCTACCCTGCTCATGGACTGTTTGTCCCACTCACTTCAAGAAACAGTCAACACAGCATCCACGCCAGGACCACCAGACTCAAATGCAGTTACTTCCCCAAAGCCGTCAGGATAATCAACACATCCACCTACTAACCCACCCCACCAATCCCCACTACCACTACGTCCACATCACCTAGTGTCACTTTATGTACTGTACATACTGTTAGTGTGTATAACAATTACTTATACAATGTATTTTATAGGATTGCTTTTATATTTATATTTATTGTGGGTATTTTATTATGTTCTTTATGCTTATCGTGTTTCTTATGCTGCAGCAGATCCAGAGTAACGATCATTTCATTCTCCTTTATACCCGTGTACTGAAGAATGACAATAAATAATCTTGAATCTTGGTGTTGTAAAGCGTAACGCTAACCATGACCTATTGTACCGCCCACACTTCGAAAGGTCTGAACCTCCAAGTCATCCAACAGCTCATCTCCTTCAATCTCCAGACTCAACTTATGCCAACACGTACAAACAAGCTGGAGGAACTCAGCAGGTCGGGCAGCATCCGTTGAAATGAGCAGTCAACGTTTCGGGCCGAGACACTTCATCGGGATTGAAGAAGGAGGGGCAGGGGCCCTATAAAGAAGGTGGGGGGAGGGTGAAAGGCGCCAAATGAAAAACCAATCAGAGGAAAGATCAAGGGGTGGGGGAGGGGAAGCAGGGAGGGGATAGGCAGGAGAGGTGAAAAAGGAATGTAAAGGGTAGTATGGGTAGTAGTAGAAGGCAGAATCATGAGAGAGGCAATAGGCAGCTGGAAAAGGAGACAGAGTGAAAGTGGGATGGGGGAAGAGAGGGGGAGGGAATTACTGGAAGTTGGAGAATTTGATGTTCATACCAAGGGGCTGGAGACTACCCAGACGGTATATGAGGTTTTGCTCCTCCGACCTGAGTTTGGCCTCATCATGGCAGTAGAGGAGGCCATGTATGGACATATCCGAATGGGAATGTGAAGCAGAGTTGAAGTGGGTGGCAACCGGGAGACCCTGTCTGTTGTGGCACATCTAATACTAAGCACATCTTTCCCTCTCTACCCCTTTCCGCTTTTCACAGGGATTGTTCCCTCTGCGACTGCCTGGTCCTCACGTCCCTCCCCACAGATCTCCCACCTGGCACTTATCCCTGCAAGCGTAAGTGCTACACCTGTCCCTACACCTCATCTCTTACCACCATTCAGGGCCCCAAACAGTCCTTCCAGGTGAGGCAACACTTCACTTGTGAGTCTGTAGGGGTCATCTATTGCATCCGGTGCTCCCGGTGCGGTCTCCTCTACATCGGCGAGACCCGACGCAGATTGGGGGACCGCTTCGTCAAGCACCTACGCTCCGTCTGCCACAACAGACAGGATCTCCCGGTTGCCACCCACTTCAACTCTGCTTCACATCCCCATTCAGATATGTCCATACATGGCCTCCTCTACTGCCATGATGAGGCCAGACTCAGGTTGGAGGAGCATCACCTCATCTACCGTCTGGGTAGTCTCCAGCCCCTTGGTATGAACATCGAATTCTCCAACTTCCGGTAATTCCCCCCCCCCCCCCTCCCTTCCCCCATCCCACTTTCACTCTACCTCCTCTTCTAGCTGCCTATCGCCTCTCTCATGATCCTGCCTTCTTCTACTACCCATAGTGCTTTCCCCTTACATTCCTTCTTCACCTCTCCTGCCTATCCCCTCCCTGCTTCCCCTAACCACCCTTTGATCTTTCCTCTGATTGGTTTTTCACCTGGCACCTTCCACCCTTCCCCCACCTTCTTCATAGGGCCCCTGCCCCCTCCTTCTTCTGTCCTGACGAAGGGTCTCGGCCTGAAACGTTGACTGCTCATTTCAACGGATGCTGCCCGACCTGCTGAGTTCCTCCAGCTTGTCGTACGTGTTGATTTGACCACAGCATCTGCAGTGTACTTTGTGTTTTCAATTTCTACCAGCCAGACCTGGGAGTTGGAATACAGCTCTATTCACTTGAATGTTTCCACTATTGTGGAATTAAAAGGTCATTGTAGATGAGTGTTTTCTTAATGTTAATTAAATCTTGATTTCTCAAATTAATTTCTACCATTGAAAATAATTTAAGTGGCTTTAAACTAGTTTAATACTGAACATGTATTATTTAAGTCCATTTGAACAGTTTTTATGTGTCTCCGATGATCAAAATGCATTTTATCCTGCATTGATATTGTTTTACCTTGTTCTACCTCAGTACACTGTGTAATTAATGAATTGATCTGAATATGCAAGACAAGCTTTTCACTCATTCAAGGTTCAAAGTAAATTTATTATCAAAGTACAGTCGATACCTGTACCCGGCTGAAAGCTCAGAAAGAGCTAATTCGTCATAAACACTGGGAATGCATAAGATCTTTTTTCAAAGTACATATATGTCACTATGTACAACCCTGAAATTCATTTTCTTGTGGGTGAGCAGACTCCATGAATCCATAGAATAATAACCATAACAGACTCAATTAAAGACTGCAGCAACTTGGGCATTCAATCAGTGTGCAAAAGACACAAACAGTGCAAATACACACATACATACATAAACAAACGAACAAACAAACAAAGAAACAAACAAACAAACAAACAAACAGAGAAATAAATAAATAAATAGAGGGTGGGTGGGGGGGGTTAAACAAACAAATAAATAAATAAATGGATAAGTAAGTGTTATGACATGCACCCAGCTTCTGCAGTTTAGACACTCTAATTCCCTGGAGTATGGATAGTTGGTGTGGCCCTTTAAAGATTCAGGACAGTCCTGCTAAAGCACTGGAGTACACATAACCCACAATAACTTAAGAAGGTAAGATCTATATGGACTCGTCTGGGAAGGCCATAATAAATGAAATACTTCTCCCACTCCTCATCCCTGACCAGTCCCTCATGCGCCCATCGGGGCAAAGCATCAGCACAATCGTTCCTGCTTTCCAGCCAGTCCTTCAGTCTGAAATCATTGGCAGACAATGCTGCCAACCACCGATGGCCTGTGGCATCCAGTTTCACCAAGGTCAGGATATAGGTTAGGGGATTGTTGCCTGTCCTCAGCTCGAACTTAGCCCCGTAGAGGTAATCACTCAGCTTATCCACCACTGCCCATTGCCACACTCAAGTTGGAATTTCTGGCGTTGAAATGGGTGGTGGTGGATAAGCTGAGTGATTACCTCTACGGGGCCAAGTTCGAGGTGAGTACTGACAACAATTCCCTAACTTATATCCTGACCTCAGCAAAACTAGATGCCACAGGCCATGAGTGGTTGGCAGCGTTGTCTGCCAATGATTTCAGACTGAAGGACTGGCTGGAAAGCAGGAACGATTGTGCTGATGCTTTGCCCCGATGGGTGCATGAGGGACTGGTCAGGGACGAGGAGTGGGAGAAGTATTTCATTTATTATGGCCTTCCCAGGCAAATACATAATTTTTTTTGCGATTGAACGATTAAGCTTACTTTAACTATATGGTTAGTAAAGAAACAAAAAAAGAAGAAAAGGGGCCAATCTTATTAAACAGTCTGTTGCGCAATGTTGGAGCTCACAAATACGGCCATTCACCCACCATCGACCTCCTCCGATCGTTGCTGCCCTTGGGACCCTAGCTCCAAGTACACGCCGTCCGGCGGTCTACCAACTCTCTGCATTCGCATCTCCTCTCCTCATCTCTCCCCAGCCAAAAGACCACGAAAATCTCTCTTCCATCACACAAGAAAGAACAACAGCATTCCAAACCCCGTTATCTCTAATCATAACCCAAACATTGCTGCTACAGAGAAACCAATACCTGAGCAGTGAAACCTTACAGCATGTTACACAGCAGTAAAAACCCGACAAAATGTTACATATATATATGGATTACACATAAATAAACAAACTAAAGTGCATAAATTGAATATTGTAAGGTACAGAACAGATTAACCAGTGACACTTCAAGTGCAATGCAGCAGGGAATTCAGAAGCCTAATGGCCTGATGGCCGTTTTCCATCCTGACTGTTCTTGTTTTTATGTGTCGGAATCTCCTGCCTGATGGTAGAAATTCAAGGAGGCTGCTGGATGGGACCCTTGATAATACTAAGGCCCCTGCATATCCAATGCTCCTGATAAACACCCCTGAAGGATAATAGGAAGGCCCCTATGATCTTCTAAGATGTTTTCACAGTCCTTTTGCAAGGACCCCCAGTCTGATGTTCAGCTGTTCCCATACCAGGTGAAGATGCAGCATATCGGGATGTTCTGCATAGTGCTCCTGTAAAATTGAGTTAAGATAGGGGGGTGGTGGTAGGGAGCCTCATTTGCTCAATCTCCTTAGGAAGTTGAGGTGTTGCTGTGCCTTCTTGTTCAGGGAGGTGAAATTGAGGAAGCAGGCGAAGTCCTCTGTGATATGAACTCACAGGAACTTGGTGCATTTAACTCTCTCTATGGAGGAGCCATGTATGCGCAGATGGGGATGGTTCATCTGCACCTTCCTGAAGTCCACAATGATTTTCTTAGTCTTCTCCATGTTCAGACTTAGGTTAAGTATAACTTTAAGGTAATGGTTTTGTATCACTATAAAAAAGGCCTTCTTACATGTTTTCCCTCTTGCATTTGCGTGTATATTGTTGGGATGGGAAATGGAATTAAAATTGGAATTGGTTTATTACTATCATTTATACCAAGATTTCCACTGAGGTTAGGTGAGAGCAACTAGAGGTCATGGGTTAACAGTGAAAGGTGAAATGCTTAAAGGGAACATGAGGGGAAACTTCTTCACAGAGGATGGTGAGAATGTCTAACAAGCTGCCAGTGCACAGGGTGGATGCTGGGTCGGATTTCAACACTTAAGAGAAATTTGGGTAGGTACATGGATGGGAGGGGTAAAGAGAGCTATGGTCCAGATGCAGGTGGATGGGATTAGACAGAGTAATAGCTTGGCACAGACTAGATGATCTGAAGGGCCTGTTTCTGTGTTATAACTATATGATTCTAAGATATAGTGAAAAATTTGTCTTGCATACTTTTCATAAAAAGCAGATCAGTACACAGTGCATTGAGGTAAAATAAGGTAAAACAATAACAAGGCAGAATAAAGTGTAAATAATAAGGTACAAGATCAGAATGAGGTAGATTGTGAGGTCAAGAGTCCAATTTATTGTACTAGAGAACTACACTCAATCGCCACTTTATTAGGTAGATGAAGTATCTAATAAAGTGACCACTGAATGTATCTTATAGACTGAAACAGTGGGATAGAACCTGACCTGGAGCCGGATGGTACACGCTTTAGGGCTTTTGTATCTTCTACCCTATGGAAGAGTGGAGAAGTGGGGCAGGGTGAATGGGGTTTTTGATTATGTCCCCAGACCTCAGTGCCTGAAAAGTACTAATTATATCAAGGTGCAGGTACAAGGAATTGAAATCATGTCCTGAGCGTGACAGAAAATGCCAATTTAATCGACTGCGCCACAATTAGTTTACATTTCATTAGTGAGGTGAACGCTGCTGAAATCAAAGCTCCTCCAGAAAGCTGGCATCAGATAAAACAGAGGGTCAAAGTAAAAATAGCATCAAGGAAAAAAAATTGAACTTTAAAAACTCCTGAGTTATGCACCATTCCATAAAACACTCACAGGATCCAAAACTAAGCTGGTTGTGCTTGGTAGAATTTATATGGATTACTGAACATAGTAAGCACAGGCTCAGCTGAATAAATATGAAGGTGCTGATACACAGGAAGGTCTTAGGTGACAACCGGTCAGCAGATTTGTTCAAAGGCCACCCGCACTAATTTTCTGGTCCATCAGCTCTGCGTTCAAATTCCCGATTGCATTTTAGGCCTCCCCAGAACTTGCATGTCAAATTTAACAGATTTAATTTTCTTGATACTTCACCATGCACAATCAAAGGCAGAACCTAACCCCACAGTGCAAGAGGATACGAAATATACAATATACTTAGTGGCCACTTTATTAGGTACCTCCTGTACCTAATAAGGTGGCCACTGAATGCATGTTTGTGGTCTTCTGTTGCTGTAGCCCATCCATTTCAGGGTTTAATGGGTTGTGCATTCAGAGGCTCTCTTCTGCACACCACTGTTGTAACTCATCATTACTTGAGTTACTGTCATCTCCATATCACCCTGAACTTGTCTGGCCATTCTCCTCTGACCTCTCACATTAATAAGACTTATTTTGCAGAATTGCCACACACGGGATGTTTTCTGTTTATCACACCATTCTCTGTAACTCCCTTTTTTCCAGTCCTGATGAAGGGTCTCAGCCCAAAACGTCAACTGTTCACTCTTTTCCATAGATGCTGCCTGGTCTGTTGAGTTCCTCCAGCATTTTGTGCGTATTACTCAATAAATAAAAACCTCTAGTTAAGCCCCAAGTTAAGTGAGATAGGGCTTTTCTCTTTGGAGTGAAGGAGAATAAGAGATGACATGATAAAGGTGATAATAAGAGGCATTGATAGAGAGGACAGCCTGCATCTTACTTTCAGACTGTGATCCTGACTTCTATAGGCAAAGCAGAGCAGTCAAATATGCAAAGATTTATCTGTGGTCATGGGTTACAGATGTTCTTTGAGTGAAGTTGCTTAGTATCAGTAGAGACAAGGTTAGCAAGTATATAAGATGATAAGAGTCTACAAGTTCTAAGAGTTCTGCGCGTCTGTGGTGGCCAGTGCTATCATGTTTGCTGTTGAATGCTGGGGCAGCAGGCTGAGGGTAGCAGACACCAACAGAATCAACAAACTCATTTGTAAGGCCAGTGATGTTGTGGGGGTGGAACTGGACTCTCTGACGGTGGTGGTTGAAAAGAGGATGCTGTCCAAGTTGCATGCCATCTTGGACAATGTCTCCCACCCACTCCATAATAGAAACATAGAAACATAGAAAATAGGTGCAGGAGTAGGCCATTTGGCCCTTCAAGCCTGCACCGCCATTCAGTATGATCATGGCTGATCATCCAACTCAGAACCCTGTACCTGCTTTCTCTCCATACCCCCTGATCCCTTTAGCCACAAGGGCCATATCTAACTTAAATATAGCCAATGAACCAGCCTCAACTGTTTCCTGTGGCAGAGAATTTCACAGATTCACCACTCTCTGTGTGAAGAAGTTTTTCCTCATCTCGGTCCTAAAAAGCTTCCCCTTTATTCTTAAACTGTGACCCCTCGTTCTGGACTTCCCCAACATCAGAAACAATCTTCCTGCATCTAGCCTGTCCAATCCCTTTAGAATTTTATACGTTTCAATAAGATCCCCCCTCAATCTTCCAAATTCCAGTGAGTATAAGCCTAGTCGATCCAGTCTTTCTTCATATGAAAGTCCTGCCATCCCAAGAATCAATCTGGTGAACCTTCTTTGTACTCCCTCTATGGCAAGAATGTCTTTCCTCAGATTAGAACCTCCCTGCTCCTGTACTCAAATCCTTTTGCTATGAATGCCAACATACCATTTGCCTTTTTCACCGCCTGCTGTACCTGCATGCCCACCTTCAATGGCTGGTGTACAATGACACCCAGGTCTTGTTGCATCTCCCCTTTTCCTAATCGGCCACCGTTCAGATAATAATCTGTTTTCCTGTTCTTGCAACAAAAGTGGATAACCTTACATTTATCCACATTAAATTGCATCTGCCATGAATTTGCCCACTCACCTAACCTATCCAAGTCACCCTGCATCCTCTTAGCATCCTCCTCACAGCTAACACCACCACCCAGCTTCGTGTCATCCGCAAACTTGGAGATGCTGCATTTAATTCCCTCGTCTAAATCATTAATATATATTGTAAACAACTGGGGTCCCAGCACTGAGCCTTGCAGTACACCACTACTCACTGCCTGCCATTCTGAAAAGGTCCCATTTACTCCCACTCTTTGCTTCCTGTCTGCCAACCAATTCTCTATCCACATCAATACCATACCCCCAATACTGTGTGCTTTAAGTTTGCACACTAAACTCCTGTGTGGGACCTTGTCAAAAGCCTTTTGAAAATCTAAATATACCACATCCACGTACTCTCCCCTATCCACTCTACTAGTTACATCTTCAAAAAATTCTATAAGATTCGTCAGACATGATTTTCCTTTCACAAATCCATGCTGACTTTGTCTGATGATTTCACCTCTTTCCAAATGTGCTGTTATCACATCTTTGATAACCAACTCTAGCATTTTCCCCACCACCGATATCAGACTAACCGGTCTATAGTTCCCCGGTTTCTCTCTCCCTCCTTTTTTAAAAAGTGGGGTTACATTAGCCGCCCTCCAATCCTCAGGAACTAATCCAGAATCTAAGGAGTTTTGAAAAATTATCACTAATGCATCCACTATTTCTTGGGCTACTTCCTTAAGCACTCTGGGATGCAGACCATCTGGCCCTGGGGATTTATCTGCCTTTAATCCCTTCAATTTACCTAACACCACTTCCCTACTAACATGTATTTCCCTCAGTTCCTCCATCTCACTAGACCCTCGATCCCTTACTATTTCCGCAAGATTATTTATGTCCTCCTTAGTGAAGACAGAACCAAAGTAGTTATTCAATTGGTCTGCCATGTCTTTGTTCCCTATGATCAATTCACCTGTTTCTGACTGTAAAGGACCTACATTTGTCTTGACCAATCTTTTTCTTTGCACATATTGGTACTGGTTAGGCACAGGAGTACGTTCAGCCAGAGACTCATTCCACCGAGATGTAACACTGAGCGTCATAGGAAGTTATTACTGCCTGTGGCCATCAAACTTTACAACTCCTCCCTCGGAGTGTCAGACACCCTGAGCAAATAGGCTGGTCCTTGACTTATTTCCACTTGGCATAATTTACTTATTATTATTTAATTATTTATGATTTTATATTGCTATATTTCTACACTATTCTTGGTTGGTGCGACTGCAACGAAACCCAATTTCCCTCGGGATCAATAAAGTATGTCTGTCTGCCTGTCTGTCAAAAAAAGAGGCATAGAGAGAATGGACAGCCAATGCCTTTCTGCCAGGATGGAAATGGTGAATACAAACAGGCATAACTTTAAGGTGATTGGAGGAAGTATAGTGGAGATATCAGATGTAGTTTTTTATTCATGGAGTAGTGAGAGCGAATAACACATTGGGTGGTGATAGAAGCAGATACATTAGAGACATTTAAGAGAATTTTAGATAGGATAGAAAAAGGCGACATAGGGTCAGAGAATGTTGAATCTTTGTGGATGGAGTTAAAAAATTGCGAAAGTAAAAGAAACATTATGGGAGTCAGGCTAGTAGCCAGTACGAATAGTAGCCAGGATTTGGGGTCAAGATTGCAAAGGGATTTGGAAAAGGCATGTTATAAGGGTAATGACACAATTGTAATGAGGGACTTCAATATGCAAAGGGGTTGGAAAATTAGGTTGGTGTCGGATCACAAGAGAGAGAATTTGTTGAATGCCTATAAGATGGCTTTTTAGAGCAGCTTGTGCTTGAGCCTACTCGGGGAGAGGCTGTCTTAGATTGGGTGTTGTGTAATCATCCAGATCTGATTATGGAGCTTAATTTAGGGAAGTTATGGGAACTATGACGATTAAAGAAGAGGAAGTATTGGCGCTTTTAAGGAATATAAAAGTAGATAAATCTCTAGGTCCTGACAGGATATTCCCTAGGACCTTGAGGGAAGTTATTGTAGAAATAGCAGAGTCTCTGACAGAAATATTTCAAATGTCATTAGAAATGGGGATGGTGCCGGAGGATTGGCGTATTGCTCATGTAGTTCCATTGTTTAAAAAGGGTTCTAAAAGTAAACCTAGCAATTATAGGCCTGTCAGTGGTGGGTAAATTAATGGAAATTTTTCTTAGAAATGGTATATATAATTATCTGGATAGACAGGGTCTGATTAGGAACAGTCAGCATGGATTTGTGCGTGGAAGGTCATGTTTGACAAATCTTATTGAATTTTTTGAGGAGGTTATGAGGAAAGTTGACAAGGGTAAAGCAGTGGATATAGTCTATATGGACTTCAGTAAGGCCTTTGACAAGGTTCCGCACGGAAGGTTAGTTAGGAAGGTTCAATAGTTAAGTATTAATACTGAAGTAGTAAAATGGATTCAACAGTGGCTGGATGGGAGATGCCAGAAAGTAGTGGTGGATAACTGTTTGTCAGGTTGGAGGCCGGTGACTAGTGGTGTGCCTCAGGGATCTGTACTGGGTCCAATGTTGTTTGTCATATACATTAATGATCTGGATGATGGGGTGATAAATTGGATTAGCAAGTATGCAGATGATACTAAGGTAGGTGGCGTTGTGGGTAATGAAGTAGGTTTTCAAAGCTTGCAGAGAGATTTAGGCCAGTTAGAAGAGTGGGCTGAACGATGGCAGATGGAGTTTAATGCTGATAAGTGTGAGGTGCTACATTTTGGTAGGAATAATCCAAATAGGACATACATGGTAAATGGTAGGGCATTGAAGAATGCAGTAGAACAGAGTGATCTAGGAATAATGGTGCATAGTTCCCTAAAGGTGGAATCTCATGTGGATAGGGTGGTGAAGAAAGCTTTTGGTATGTTGGCCTTTATAAATCAGAGCATTGAGTATAGGAGTTGGGATGTAATGTTAAAATTGTACAAGGCATTGGTAAGGCCGAACTTGGAGTATTGTGTACAGTTCTGGTCACCAAATTATAGGAAAGATGTCAACAAAATAGAGAGAGTACAGAGGAGATGTACTAGAATGTTACCTGAGTTTCAGCACCTAAGTTACAGGGAAAGGTTGAACAAGTTAGGTCTTTATTCTTTGGAGCGTAGAAGGTTGAGGGGGACTTGATAGAGGTATTTAAAATTATAAGGGGAATAGAGAGAGTTGACGTGGATAGGCTTTTTCCATTAAGAGTAGGGGAGATTCAAACAAGAGGACATGAGTTGAGAGTTAAGGGGCAAAAGTTTAAGGGTAACAAGAGGGGGAATTTCTTCACTCAGAGAGAGTTAGCTGTGTGGAACGAGCTTCCAGTAGAAGTGGTAGAGACAGGTTCGGTATTGTCATTTAAAGTAAAATTGGATCGGTATATGGACAGGAAAGGAATGGAGGGTTATGGGCTGAGTGTGGGTCAGTGGGACTAGGTGAGAGTAAGCGTTCAGCACGGACTAGAAGGGCAGAGATGGCCTGTTTCTGTGCTGTAATTGTTATATGGTTATATGGTAAAGGAACCCTTCAGAAGCAGTGATCATAATATGATTGAATTCATAATGCAATTTGAGAGGCAGAAGCATAACTCACATATATCAGTATTGCAATGGAATAAAGGGAATTACAGAGGTGTGAGAGAGGAGCTTTCCCAGGTGGATTGGAGGAGGATACTGGTGAGGATGACAGCGGAGCAGAGATGGCTGAAGTTTTTGGGAATAGTTCACAAGGTGCAGGACAGAGGAAGAAGTTCTCAAATGGCAGGGGTAGGCAATCATGGTTGACAAAGGAAGTTAAGGACAAAGAAATGGCAGATGAACTTAATGGGTAATGAGACTAATGATAAAATAAGTCAAAGTTAGCATGGTTTCAGTAAAGGGACATCTTGCCTGACAAATCTGTTAGAGCTCTTCAAGGAAGTAACAAGCAGGGTGGACAAACGAGAGGCGATGGATGTCATTTACTTGGATTTTCAGAAAGCATATGATAAGTGCCATACATGATGCTGCTTAACAAAATAAAATCCTATGGCGTTACGGGAAAGATACTGTCATAGATAGTGGAATGGCTGACAGGCAAGAGGCGGTGAGTGGGAATATAAGGGGCTTTTCTGGTTGGCTGCCAGTGACTAGTGGTGTTCCTCAGGGGTCAGTATTGGAACTACTGCTTTTCGCATTGTTTGGATAATGGAATTCATGGCTTTGTGGTAAAGTTTGCAGATGATACAAAAATGGATGGGGGGTAGGTAGTGCTGAGGAAGCAGCAGGACTTAGCAAATTGGAAGAATGGGCAAAAAAAAGTGGCAGATGGATTACAGTGTTGGAAAATGTATGATAATGGAACAATAGTGCAGACTATTATCTAAGTGGGGAGAAGGTTCAATCATCAGAGGTGCAGAGGGTCTGAGGAGTCCTCGTACAAGACTCTCAGAAGGCTAATTCACAGGTTGAGTCTGTGGTGAAGAAGGCAAATGCAATGTTGGCATTTATTTCAAAGAGGATAGAATATAAAAGGAAGGAGATAATGCTGCGCCTTTATAAGATACTAGTCAAGCCACACTTAGATTATTGTCAACAGTTCTGGGCTCTATATCTCAGAAAGGATAAGCAATCTTTGAAGAGAGTCCAGAGGAGATTCACAAGGGTGATTCTGGGAATGAAGGGAATAAGATGTGAGGAGTGTGTGGCATCTTTGGGCCTGTACTTACTGGAATTTAGAAGAATGCGTGGGGTCTCATTGAAACCTACCAAATGTTGAAAGGACCAGATAGAGTGGATGTGGAGAGGATGTTTCCTATGATGGGGGCATCCAGAACTAGAGGGCACAGCCTCAAAATTGAGGGGCTACCATTTAAAACAGAGGTAAGAAGGAATTTCTTTAGCCAGAGAGTAATAAATCTGTGGAATACTCTGCCACAGTCTGCAGTAGAAGCCAAGTCTGTGTATATTTAAAGTGGAAGTTGATTGTTTCCTGATCGGTCAGGGCATCAAAGGTTATGGTGAGAAGGCAGGTGTATGGAGTTGAGGGGGATCTGGGATCAGCCATGATGGAATGGTGGAGCAGACTCGATGGGCTGAATGGCTTAATTCTGCTCCTATGTCTTGTGGTCTTATTATTACCACACAGAAGAAAGAAAAATAGAGGGTTATGCAAGAGGGAAGCATTAGCTTGATCTTGGAGTAGGTTAAGTGGGCCTGCTCTGTATTGTAATGTTCCATGTTTGACGTTAACACACAAAATTCTGGAAGAACCCAACAAAACAACTGACGTTTCAATCTGACCCTCTTCATCTGATACAAGGGGTGTAGAGGCCACCCTCTCTTTCTGGCTGCTGGTTCATTTGGGAGACCTCAGAGAAATATTTTCTTTGATTGGCTTCCACCATTCACCCATCCATAAATGCTTGTTCATGTTTCAGAATGGGGCAATTGCTGGCAGGATCACCATTTATTACACATTTAATTGCCTGATGTGACCCTGATCGGGGGCTAAGCAGGTGCTACACCTTGCCCAAGGGTGACCTGCAGGCTAGCAGAGGGAAGAAGCACCTTACACCTCCTTTGGTAAAAGAGTATCTCCATCCTGCCACCCCATTGTTTTTGTATTTGCACATTTTGTCATCTTTTGCAATTGCAATCAGTTGTTTGTCCGCCTCATATGTGTGCAGTTGCGTATTTTTTCCATTTATTGTAAGTGCCTTGCGAGAAAATGAATCTCAGAGTAGCATATGATGACAAACTGTGTATATACTTTGATAATGAGAGTTCTTTGAACTTCAAACTTTTTGAACACGTTACAGGCAGGATATAAAGCTTTTAGAGGAGGCACAGAAGAGGTTCACCATTTGTGAAGTCTCTGTCAGTCGTGGTTGACCATGGACGTTGCATCCTAGCTGTCTAGATACACAAGCCTGAGCAGTACAATAGAGAGAGCAAGCTATTGCCCATGTGGCAGGCTCCCCCTCTCCACGTATCAGATGAACCCAAAGGAATGGCAGAGACTGATACAGTTCAGCGCCAGCATCATCACAGGAGTCACTAATTAGCATTGAACTTGATGTAGAACTGCCTTAGGAACTCCAGCTCCAGATTTTTCCCTCTGGGTTTATTCCGGAATGGTCCCAAGTTTAAATCCAACCGGCTTCTTGCACACTTTCCATTGGTGCTGGGTTGAGCATCAAGCTAGCAACTCAGCCTTGTAGAAAACAGTCAAATGCTATGGAAATGACAAAAATGCCACTTGATGCACCACAAGGCATGAAAAGGAATATCAAACACTTAAGCCTGAAGCCATCCCCATAAATGGGTATAGTGCAAGGCAGCAGAGGTTTGAGATCAGAGTTTTCCTTCTCCTGCATGTAACAAGCCCCATCTTCCTGAAGCAACTATTTCTAGAGTACCGGTAACATGCCTTTTCACCTTCTCCTGTCAGTGGAAAGGGTTCTGCTGGGCTTAGTAGCTAAGCCATATGTGAAGACCAGGAGATGGACTTGATTGTCAGGGGCTATCTGAGTCACATGGCATTGGGAGCATTTAATAGGTAGTGGGAACTTATCCCCATTCCCCCCTTCGCCCAGGTATGACAGTCTTAAGGAACCAAGTTCATCATAGTCTTGCCCAAATTAGAGAGTATTATGTCACCGCATACAACCCTGAGATTAATTTCAGGAAATCTGTAGAATAGTAACAATAGCAGCATCAATGAAAGATCAATCACAGTGCAGAAGACAACAAATTGTCCAAAGGCAAATATAAATAAATGGTAATAAATAACGAGAACATTGAATAACAAGATACAGAGTCTTTAAAATGAGATCATTGGTTATGGGGCAAGCTCAATAGATGGGCAAGTGAGTCTAGCTATCCCCTTTTGTTCAAGAAGCTGATGGTTGAGGGGTAGTAGCTGTTCCTGAATCTGGTGGTGTGAGTTATGAGGCTCTTGTACTTACTAGCTGATGACAGCAGCGAGAAATCTGCATGGCCTGAGTGGCAAGGATCTCTCATGATAGATGCTCTTTTCCTACAACAGTATTTCATGTAAATGTGCTCGATGGTTAGGAGGGCTTTACCTGTGATGTACTGGGCTAAATCCACTATCTTCTGTAGGATTTTCCATTCAAAGGAATTGGTGTTTCCATACCAGGCTGTGAATCAGCTGTCAATACACTCTCCACTATACATCTATAGAAGCTTGTCAAAGTTCTTGAGATCTCATACCGAATCTCTGCAAACTCCTAAGGAAGTAGAGGTGCTGCTGTGCTTGCTTCGCAATTGTATTTACATGCTGGGTCCATGACAAGTCCTCCGAAATTGTAACATGCAGGAGTTTAAACTTGATGTCCTTCGCCATTTCTAATCCTCCGAAGAGGACTAGAAATGGAGAAGTGCTTTCCTTCTCCTGAAGAGTACAATCAATTCCTTGGTCTTGCTGACATTGAGTGGCAGGTTGTTGTTTTGACACCACTCAGCCAAATTTCCAGTCTCCCTCCTGAATTCATCTCCACCTTTGATATGGCCCTCAACACTAGTGACATCAGCAAACTTAAATGTAGTATTCGAGATGTGTTGAGCCACACAGTCAAAAGTAAGGCAAGTAATGCAGGGGGCCAAGCACATAGCCCTATGGTGCAGTTGTGCAGATGGGGATCATGGAGGAAGTGTTTTTGCCAACCCGAACTGACTGGTGTTTACAAGTTTACACACCAACTTCAGAATCGAGAATCGAATTGTATAAGAAGGTATTGAGCGAAGGTCTTGGAGTTTACTGATTAGTTTTGAGGAGTTGATGGTGTTAAATGCCAAGCTGCAATCAATAAAGAGTATCCTGATGTATGCATCTTTGCTCTCCAGATGTTCCAAGGTTGAGTGAAGAGCCAATGAGATGGAATCTGCTGTGGGCCTATTGCTCCAGTAGGAAAATTGGAGTGGATCCAAGTCACTTCTCAGGCAGGAGCTGATATGTTTCATCACCACACTCTCAAAGCAATTCATCACTGTGAATGTAAGTGCAACTGGGAGATAGTCATTGAGGCAGGTCACCAGGTTTTTCTTGGGCACCAGTATAATTGAAGCCTGCTTGAAGCAGTTAGGTACCACACACTGTCGAAGCGAGAGGTTAAAGCTATCAGTGAATACACCAGCTAGCTGGTCAGCACAGGTCTTCAGTACGCAGCCAGGTATCCTGTCCGATCTGAATGCTTTCCATGGATTCACCCTCCCAAAGACAGCCCACACATCAACTTCAGATACTGAGATCAAAGGATCATCAGGAGATGTGGGTATTTGTGATGACTTCGCCATGTTCTGGTGGTCAAAACAAGGATAGAAGGCATTGTGCTTGTCTGGAAGCGAAGCCCTGGTGTCCCCCATGCCGTGTGATTTAACTTTGTAGGAGATTGTAGCGTTCAAACCCTGCCACAGCTTTTTTAAAAGAATATAATATGTTGAGAAGCATAAGGAGTACACAGCCAGATTCTTTCTCCTGGATTGGAAATAGCAAATACTAGAGGTGTGAAGGGGTAAGTTTAAAGGAGGTAGCTATTTTAATACAGAGTGAGATATGCCTGGAATTTGCTGTTGATGGTGGAAGTAGAAATGATTGTGATATTTAAGAAGCATTTAGAAAGGCATATGAATGTGCAGGAATGGAGGGATATGGATCAAGTGCAGGAAGAAGAGATTGGTTCAATTTGGTATCATGGTCAGCACATGCATTGTGGGCCAAATGGCCTTTTCCTGCACTGTACTTTTTCTATTTATTTGGCAATACAGTGCAGAACAGGCCCTTCCGGCCCAAAGGCCCATGCCATGCGGCAACCCACCTATTTGACATTAGCCTAATCACAGGGCAATTTACAATGACCTATTAACCTACGTCTTTGGGTGGTGGGAAGAAACTGGAGCACTCAGAGGAAACCCATGTCGTCAAGGGGAGAAGGTACTAACTCCTTGCAGATGGCATCGGATATGAACTCTTTGAACTGTGGAACAGTATATTGGTCAGGGACTGTGCATTGGTTTAACACATATTCGTACCTTCCCGTTCTTCCTCCTCATCACCACTACGGGTCACACATAGCGACTTCTTGACTCAGTGATAATTCCAACTTCCTTCAGTTTCAGCAGATGATGTCGAACATCTTCCACCTCCAATGGAGCTAACCGTTGAGACCTTTCTCTGAAAGGGGTGTTCTCTGTCACTCGGATGGTGTGGCGAGTATTCTTGAAGCAACCCATATCAAACTCCTCAGTAGAAAAGACATCTTCAAACTTCAACATCTTCTCCATTAGTATCCCTTCCTATCTTTCGAGTACCAGGGGGTCACCAAAGTTGAATGACTTTGCTGTTAACTTTCCCGATCCAGGAGGTTGTCTCTTTCCTGGTCTTCTCACCGGAAGACTAGACATTACCATCACCAGGAAGAGATATGCCATCAGTATCCCACATCTGAGGGTGACCTCTCTCTCCGAGGTGTTCCTGACAATCACCATCATCCTGTTTACGAGTACAGCTGAAGGCTTCCGCAGTTCAGTTCCACCAGCATTCCAGCAGGTAAGTGTCTTCATGATCTTCCAGAGCATCCACCAGGAGGGCCTCGGCATCAGGCATTCCAGGGAGCTTGGGGTTTCCTGTTACTCTAGCTATTTCCCTAGGATGTACACAACAGGTCTGGACTGGGTGAACCACACAGTTCCTTGTGTATGATCATCATCCTGCTTAGGAGTAACTTGCACCATCTCAAAAGCAGCTCTGAACACCGGGTGAACGGACAAAGTTTTCAAAAAATTCTCTCCATTTCTCTCCTTGCAGGCTCCCATGAGCCTCCTCACAATGGGAGTGTTTATTTCTTCAATAATAGAAGCTTCACCCTTTCCAACCAGGTCCAGATAGACAAGGTCCTCCGCTACTCCAGTATCTGCTTCCAAAACCTCCAGCTTCAATGTCAGGTAACCATCATATAGGTTGTCGTCTGTACTAAGGCCCCAAATCTCTGGGGCACTGAATGCCATACCTGTTGTAAAAGTATCTGTAGAGTAACTTGAGAACCTGTATCAAGTATGGCTGTATTATAAATACCCTCAATCCATATAGATACACTGGAGCTGGTCCCCACTAAGCCTTCAGGAAGAGAGTTTTACACTTTTGTGTATTCCTTCATACATTCATTGGCATGTCTTCCCCTTGAGATGCCAGGCCGTTCCTTACAGATCTCTCTGAGTTTCCCGACTTTCTTTTCTGTTTAAGCAACCATAGGATCACTTTCCAAAGGTTTTCCTGCCCTTCGCACTCCCTCTTGAAACGTCCATCCTCACCACAGCTGTAACAGAGAATACCTGTTGCTTCCCTGGTCAAGTGACCCCAGTCAGCAGCAGCCCTCTGCTTAGTATGCCGTACCAGTGGGTCCAGTTTCCAGTTGGACTGGTCACACTTGGTGGCAGCACTAGCCCACAGCAACCTTGGCTGATGACATCCTGCAAGACCCCTGCTTGTGTGGCCTCATGGGTTGCTTCAGCATCAGAGACTACTACTGAGGACTTTGCCCTGCTGATGGAGGCCACCCTTTCCTCCATTGTGTTCTCTTCTCTTACCTCTCTGATCAGCTCATCAAACAAAGGAGGGGAAGTGCCTTACGAGACATTTGAATGCTTAAAGCAATCATGGTGAGTTACTGCAGACCCCTCACAACTTGCTCCATCCTTAATCGATGTACCTCGGCCAGTTGAATGGCCCTTTACAGCACAAGCAATGCATCTGTCACTCTAGCTTGAAAATGTATGCAGAAAGTTTCTCCCCTTTCTTCCGGAATGTGTGCTTGAACCTCATCATAAGCTCCGCTGGGCTGCCTTCGTGCCAAAAACACTTTCTAATGTCCATTTCAGAAATCTATAACAAAGGGGAATAAGCTGTTCTTGAACCATTGAGTGTGTATCTTCAGGTGCTATACCTCCTCCTTAATGGTAGCAATGAGAAGAGGGCATGTCCTGGGTGATGGGGGTCCTTAATGATGGATGCTAACTTTTTGAGGCATCGACTTTTGAAGGTTAGTGCCCATGATGGAGCTGGTTAAGTTTATACCTGTCTCGCTGAGTATTTCCAACCTCTTCTGCCTTTGCTTTGATTTTGTAATAATTCATTTTGATGTTGTTATAAATTTCTCTTATAATGAATTGATGTCGCAATACTCAGGTAGAAGAGCAAAAGGCTGATAGTACCTATCACCAGGCCCAGGGGCAGCTCCAACCCCACTGTTATAACACTACTGAATGGTTCTCTAGTACGATAAGTTGGACTCCAGAATAATGACTTTGCAACTTCATTACCTCTCTTTAACTGTTACAATTTGCTATTGTTTTACTTTGTTCTACCTCAGCTCATCATGCAGTGATGTGATCTGTATGAACAATATGCAGGACAAGTTGTATCTCGGTACATGTGACAATTCCATTAGACCATAAGATGTAGGAGCAGATTTAGGCCATCCGACACATCAAGTCTGCTCTGCCATTTCATCATGCTGATCCGATTTTCCTCTCAGCCCCAATTTGCTGCCTTATCCTCGTATCCCTTCATGCCCTGACCAATCAAGAATCTATCAACCTCTGTCTTAAGTATACGTAAGACTTGGCCTCTACCACTACCGGTGGTAATGAATTCCACAGATTCACCACCCTCTGGCTAAAGAAGTTCCTCCTCATCTGTTCTAAATGACTCCTTGTAGACAGTGGCAGGAACTGAACCCAGGTCGCTGACAATGTAAAGCCTTGTGCTACCATGCATCCTCAAGTTATCAAAGATGCCATGTGAATGCAACTGACTCACAGGGTCATAGAAAGGTACAACAATGAAACAGACTTTTGATCCGTTGAGTACTTCCTGACCGCGAACCATGAAATCTGAGGCTCTCTCTCCTCTCTGTTACTGCTGGTCTCTCTCCCTAAGTTGTCTGAAAACTCTGTAAAATCTGAAATCTAAAGCAAAAAGAAATGAAGAAAAACATAAACACAACAGATGCGGCAGATGCTGGAAATCCAGATTAACACACACAAAATGCTGGAGGAACTCAGCAGGCCTGGCATCATCCATGGGAAGAAGTAAACAGTTGACGTTTCAGGCCAAGACATTTCAGAACTCAAGGACAGATTCCACCCCACTGTTACATGACTATTAACTAGTTCCCTAGTAAGATAAGTTGGACTCTTGAATTCACATTCTAGTCCCCATGTCCTGAGTCCTGATGAAGGGTCTCAGCACGAAACATCAACTATTTATTCCTCTCCGCAGATGCTACCTCACCTGCTGCGTTCCTCCAGCATTTTGTGTGTGTTATTGAAGAATAAACACCATGTCCCAAATTCCTTTAGTTCTTGAATAAAATTAACATCACATTTGATGTCATTATGTAAAAGGAATCCTCTAGTTCAGATCAAAGATATGTGGTTGTGGTTTAGCATATTCACAGAACAAATATTTTCCTCTTCCCCGTTTGCCCGATTTTTTTCTTCCTTCCCACTCAATCTAGTACACGGTTACCCACAAAGAAAAACCAAAGTTAAAGGTTAAGTTCAAAGTAAATTTATTATCAAGTTATGTACATCACCATATACTACCCTGAGATTCATTTTCTTGTAGGTATTCACAATAGAGCAAAGAAATAGAATTGAATCAATGAAAGACTTGCAAACAACCAATGTGCAAAAGAAGACCGTTTGACAAATACACAAACAACAAATTATAATAAAAAATAAATATCAAATACATAATACCGAGAACTTGAGTTTCAGAGTTCGCGACAGTGAGCCTGTAACTTGTGGAATCATTTCAGAGTTGAGGTGAGTGAAATTACTCACGTTGGTTCAGGAGCCTGATAGTTATTGGGTAATAACTGTTCCTAACCTGGTGATGTGGGACCTAAGGCTCCTGTGCCTCCTTCCTGATGGCAGTAGTGAAAAGAGAGCCTGCTCTGGATGGTGAGGGTCCTTGATGATGGATGCTGCATTTTTGTGGAAACACAGACAAAACAAAATGATGATTTTAATTCATGCCACATGTTTAGCTTGGGAATTGTGGACGATGTTTTTCATACTTTTGTAACTGTGGTATCTACAAAAGGACTTTAAAATGTTCTATTTTAAACAGATGGAGCACAACGAGAAGGACATGGGCAGAGATAAAATCAGATAAGTATTTCCACTTGGAAGGCTGATCAAAACTCGTTTGTGAATGTTATGTTTGAGTGATTGGGCTATTAGACCATAAAGGCACAGCATAGGAAAATTGGAGAGGAAGGAATGTAGGTCCTAAATGGAATCCATCCAATTTTCCATCTATCTGCTTCTTTCTTTGGCTGCAGATGTGGCAACTAGCTTCACTGTCTCCTAGAATTTTAAGGAACAGAAGGAGATCTTTCAGCCTATTGTGTCCAGATCAGTCGAAAAAAAGAAATGCTTCAGAATCTAATTTGTTGCTAATGGCCAGGGCAAGACTCAGGTAGTCTTCAACCATGAAAGGAATGTAAACTCTGTGGCCACTTTATTAGCCACATCCTGTACCTAATAAAGTGGCCACTGAATGCACTTTCATCGTCTTCTGCTGGTGTAGCCTATCCAGTTCAAGGTTCAATGTGTTCTGTGTTCAGAGATGCTCTTCAGCACAACACTGTTGGAACATTCAGTTATTTAAGTTACTGTCACCTTCCTGTCAGCTTGAAACAGTCTGGCCATTCTCCTCTGACCTCTCTCATTAACAAGGTGCTTTCACCCACAGAACTGCCACTTACCGGATTTTTTTTTTGGTTTTTCACGCCATTCTCTATAAACTCGAGAGACTGTTGTGTGTGAAGCTCCCAGGAGATCAGCAATTTCTGAGATACTCAAACCACCCCATCTGGCACCAGCAATCATTCCACAGTCAAAGTCACTTAGATCACACTTGTTCTTCATTGGGACCTCTTTTGGGGCAGGTGTGACCTGTACAAAAAGGACGGGTTACACTTGAATCCTAGGGGGACCAATATCCTTGTGGGAAGGTTTAATAGAGCTGTTAGGGAGGGTTTAAATTAATTTGGCAGGGGGATGGGAACAGGAATAATGGAGCGGAAGAGAGGGAAAACAGAAATAGATCTAAGGTAGTGAGCAGTAAGAATGTCAGGAAGGACAGGCAGGTGATGGAGCAAATTTGCAGCCATTGGGATGAGTTGCAGTGCAATCAATGCAAAAAGTACCAAATACTGGACTTAAGGTGTTATACTTAAATGCATGCAGCATAAGGAATAAGGTGGATGATCTTGTTGTACGGTTACAGATTGGCAGGTATGATATTGTGGCCATCACTGAGACGTGACTAAAGGATGCATGTCTCTGGGAGCTGAATGTCCAAGGATACACAGTGTATCGGAAGGATAGGCAGGTAGGTAGAGGGGGTGGCGTGGCTTTAACGGTAAGAAATGATATTAAATCATTAGAAAGAGTTGACATAGGATCCGAAGGTACAGAATCTTTATGGGTTGAGCTCAGAAATCGCAGGGGTAAAAGGACACTGATGGCAGTTATCTACAGGCCTCCAAACAGCTGCAGTGATGTGGACTACAAATTACAACAGGAAATAGAAAAGGCTTGCCAGAAGGGCAGTGTTATGATAACTGTGGGAGATTTTAACATGCGAGTGGATTGGGAAAATCAGGTCAACACTGGATCTCAAGACAGAGAATTTGTAGAATGTCTACAAGATGGCTTTTTAGAACAGCTTGTTGTTGAGCCCACTAGGGGGTCGGCTGTACTGGATTGGGTAATGTGTAATGAACCAGAGGTGATTAGAGAGATGGAAGTGAAGGAACCCTTAGGAGGCAGTGATCACAACATGACTGAGTTCACTGTGAAATTTGAGAAAGAGAAGCCAAAATCCGATGTGTTGGTATTTCAGTGGAGTAAAGGAAATTACAGTGGCATGAGAGAGGAACTGGCCAAGGTTGACTGGAAAGGGACACTGACTGGAAGGACAGCAGAGCAGCAGTGGCTGGAGTTTATGCGAGAAGTGAGGAAGGTGCAAGACAGATATATTCCAAAGAAGAAGAAATTTTCAAATGCAAAAAGGATGCAACCGTGGCTGACAAGAGAAGTCAAAGCCAAAGTAAAAGCAAAGCAGAGGGCATACAAGGAAGCAAAACTTAGTGAGAAGACAGAGGATTGGGAAGTTTTTAAAAGCTTACAAAAGGAAACTAAGAAGGTCATTAAGAGGGAAAAGATGAACTATGAAAGGAAGCTAGCAAATAATATCAAAGAGGATACTAAAAGCTTTTTCAAGTATATAAAGAGTAAGAGACAGGTGAGAGTAGATATAGGACCGATAGAAAATAATGCTGGAGAAATTGTAATGGGAGATAAGGAGATGGCAGAGGAACTGAACGAGTATTTTGCATCAGTCTTTACTGAGGAAGACATCAGCAATATACTGGACATTCAAGGGTGACAGGGAAGGGAAATATGCGCAGTCACAATTACTACAGAGAAAGTACTCAGGAAGCTGAATAGTCTAAGGGTAGATAAATCTCCTGGACCAGATGGAATGCACCCTTGTGTTCTGAAGGAAGTAGCAGTGGAGATTGCGGAGGCATTAGCAACGATCTTTCAAAAGTCGATAGATTCTGGCCAGGTTCCGGAGGACTGGAAGATTGCAAATGTCACTCCGCTACTTAAGAAGGGGACAAGGAAGCAAAAAGAAAATTATAGACCTGTTAGCTTGACATCGGCGGTTGGGAAGTTGTTGGAGTCGATTGTCAAGGATGAGGTTACAGAGTACCTGGAGGCATATGACAAGATAGGCAGAACTCAGCATGGTTTCCTTAAAGGAAAATCCTGCCTGACAAAGCTAGTGCAATTTTTTGAGGAAATTACAAGTAGGCTAGACAAGGGAGATGCAGTGGATGTTGTGTATTTGGATTTTCAGAAGGCCTTTGACAAGGTGCCACACATGAAGCTGCTAAACAAGATAAGAGCCCATGGAATTACGGGAAAGTTACATATGTGGATAGAGCGTTGGTTGATTGGCAGGAAACAGAGAGTGGGAATAAAGGGATCCCATTCTGGTTGGCTGCCGGTTACCAGTGGTGTTCCACAGGGGTCCATGTTGGGGCTGCTTCTTTTTGCGTTGTATATCAACAATTTGGATTATGGAATAGATGGCTTTGTGGCTAAGTTTGCTGATGATACAAAGGTAGGTGGAGGAGCCAGTAGTGCTGAGGAAACAGAGAGTCTGCAGAGAGACTTGGATAGATTGGGGGAATGGGCAAAGAAGTGGCAAATAAATTACAATGTTGGAAAGTGTACGGTCATGCATTTTGGTAGAAGAAATAAACGGGCAGACTATTATTTAAGTAGGGAGAGAATTCAAAGTTCTGAGATGCAATGGAACTTGGGAGTCCTCGTGCAGGTTACCCTTAAGGTTAACCTCCAGGTTGAGTCGGTGGTGAAGAAGGCGAATGGAATGTTGGCATTCATTTCTAGAGGAATAGAGTATAGGAACAGGGATGTGATGTTGAGGCTTTATAAGGCACTGGTAAGACCTCACTTGGAATACTGTGTGCAGTTTTGGGCTCCTTATTTCAGAAAAGATGTGTTGACATTGGAGAGGGTTCAGAGAAGATTCACGAGAATGATTACGGGAATGAGAGGGTTAACATATGAGGAACGTTTGACCGCTCTTGGACTGTACTCCTTGGAGTTTAGAAGAACGAGGGGGGACCTCATAGAAACATTTCGAATGTTGAAAAGCATGGACAGAGTGGATGTGGCAAAGTTGTTTCCCATGGTGGGGGAGTGTATTACGAGAGGACATGACTTGAGGATTGCAGGGCGCCCATTCAGAACAGAGATGTGAAAAAAATATTTAGCCAGAGGGTGGTGAATCTATGGAATTTGTTGCCATGGGGGCAGTGGAGGCCAAGTCATTGGGTGTTTTTAAGGCAGAGATTGATAGGTATCTGAGTAGTCAGGGCATCAAAGGTTATGGTGAGAAGGCGGGGGAATGGGACTAAAGGGGAGATTGGATCAGCTCATCATGAAATGGCAGAGCAGACTTGATGGGCCGAATGGCCAACTTCTGCTCCTTCGTCTTATGGTCTTATGGTCTATTCTAATGCTTGGTCTGAACACCAACTGAAGCTCTTGGCCATGTCTGCATGCTTTTATGCATTGAGTTGCGGCTACATAATTAACTGATTAGACATCTGCTTTACAAGCAGGTGTATCAGTGTACCTAATAAAGTGGCCACTGAGCACATATATATTTATTGATAAACCCTAACAACACTGGCCAGGTAAGAGACAAGATTACAGGATAATGATTGCCCTTTCAAGCCACATATTTCAAAACCCCATCAATTATTTGCGAACATACTTTTTAAAAACTCCTTTCTAATCCACCTGCTCTTAAATTCTTCTTGGGCTTCCAGCCTGGTATAGGGATCGAGTATAACCGAAGTTTCAATGACAAACTGCCATCTTCTTCAGGGATGATGCCTGGGCATGTCTAGTCCAGTGGTATTTATACGCCCCTAGTCCATCCCTCCTTACTGGTTAGTCCTCATCGAATCAGGTTTCTGTTCCCCCACCTTGTTTACAATCGAATTCTAATACTACAGAAACCGGACGGTAGCCTCTGACATAGTGTCTATCAGGAGCCCACTCACACGGACTTATACCTTCAACAATAACAGCCACCATCATGCCTCCCAACATAGAGGGGTTCTCTCTACCTTGATTAACTGTGCAAGAACTATTTTGGACCTGGAGAGTCTCCCCGAGGTAATAAGACGACTATGTACAATGTTCCTACAGAATAGCTACAAGGTGAAGGAAATCAATTAGGATTTTTAAAAGGCTGACAGAGAAACCAGGAAACCTGACAACGAGGGAGAACCTGTCGCTACCACCTGCCTTTCCTATATTTCCACGGTTTCTGGAAAGAACATTGGGATCCTGAAAAAATACCGGATCCACAAACCAGTAAGGAAGCTCAAGTCACAGCTTATGTGGGTCGAAGATAAGCTGGGACTCAGGTCGGCTGGCAATTCCCTGTGAATGCAGAGCAGCGTATAGCAGCCAGATGAGATGCACAGTGGAAACCCGCAACTAGGAGCACAGGAAGTGTATCCGTTTAGGTTACTCAGAGAAATCAGCAGTAGCAGAACATTGCATTCACAATGGTCATAGGATTCACTACTATGCCACGCCAGTGGCTTTTTGGACTGCCTGGTAAAGGAAGCCATTGAAATAAGACTAGAGGGCAAGAATTTTAACAAATACAAAGGTCTCACTCAAAGTAAGAACTGGAATTTGATTATAAACAAGGTGGGAAAATGGAAGCCTGATTGGATGAGGACTAAGCAAACAGGAGGGGCGGACTAGGGGACTATAAATACCACTGGAGTAGACATGCCCAGGCATCATCCCATAAAGAAGGTGGCAGAGTTTGTCACTGACCTGTCAGTTATAAACGATACGTATATCTGCTGGAAACACAACAAGAGTTTATTCATGATATACACTGGAAAAGCACTAGATCCTTTTTCCACCACATACTTCCGTTCACCTTAAATCTGTCCCTAGCAATTGATGTCTTTAATTTTAAAAAAAGATCTTGCCTTTTCATTGTGTTTCTCATCATTCAGTGTACTTGTTTTGTTCCAAAGAAAACAACTCAAGCCAAATCTAACTCGCCAGATCCTGAAATATTCTGGTAAATCTCCTGACTCTCTATGCTTATCACATCCTTCCTGTACTCTGGTGGTCAAAACCATACACATTATGTTTGTTTCTCATTGGGACTTCAGCCAGGGATTGCTCAAGATTTCCATACTGGCCAAGCCTAATGATTCCAGGGTTGGGTTATTTGCAGCTTGATGAATTAATTAATTGCTAGATATTAAGAGAATTAAGGGATGCAATGTCTATTGCAGCAAAGAAGGTCTGAGGTTAAGAACTAGCCATTACTAACATGATAACTTCACTCATCACAACTCTGAACTGATTCTGCAACCTATAGACTCACTTTCAAGGACACAACAAATCATGGTCTCAATATTTATTTATTTATTTGTTCTTTTTTTTCTCTCTGTTTACTTCCATATCAATTTATCCGTTCATTGTCTGGTCGTATTGCGCTGTGTAAATCATGCTTGACTAATCTGTTGGAGTTTTTCGAGGATGTAACCAGGAAGTTAGACGGGGGAGATCCAGTGGATGTCGTGTACCTCGATTTTCAGAAGGCATTTGATAAGGTCCCACATAGAAGATTGGTGGGTAAAATCAAAGCTCAGGGCATCGGGGGGAAGGCATTGACATGGATAGAAAACTGGTTGGCAGATAGAAAGCAAAGGGTAGTGGTGAATGGGTGTTTCTCGGAATGGCAGGTGGTGACTAGTGGGGTGCCACAGGGCTCGGTTTTGGGACCACAGCTGTTTACCATTTACGTTAACGATTTGGATGAAGGCATAGAAAATAACATCAGCAAATTTGCTGATGATACTAAGCTGGGTGGCAGTGTGACATGTGATGAGGATGTTAGGAGAATTCAGGGTGACTTGGATAGGCTGGGTGAGTGGGCAAATACTTGGCAGATGGCGTTTAATGTGAATAAGTGTGAGGTTATCCACTTTGGGAGTAAGAACAGGAAGGTAGATTATTATCTGAACGGTGTAGAGTTGGGTAAGGGAGTAATACAAAGAGATCTAGGAGTCCTTGTTCATCAGTCACTGAAGGTGAATGAGCAAGTGCAGCAGGCAGTGAAGAAGGCTAATGGAATGTTGGCCTTTATTACAAAGGGAATTGAGTACAAGAGCAAGGAAATCCTCTTGCATTTGTACAGAGCCCTGGTGAGACCACACCTGGAGTATTATGTACAGTTTTGGTCTCCAGGGATAAGGAAGGACATCCTGGCTGTTGAGGAAGTGCAGCGTAGATTCACGAGGTTAATTCCTGGGATGTCTGGACTGTCTTACGCAGAGAGGTTAGAGAGACTGGGCTTGTACACGCTGGAATTAAGGAGATTGAGAGGGGATCTGATTGAAACATATAAGATTATTAAGGGATTGGACAAGATAGAGGCAGGAAATATGTTCCAGATGCTGGGAGAGTCCAGTACCAGAGGGCATGGTTTGAGAATAAGGGGTAGGTCATTTAGGACGGAGTTAAGGAAAAACTTCTTCTCCCAGAGAGTTGTGGGGGTCTCGAATGCACTGCCTCGGAAGGTAGTGGAGGCCAATTCTCTGGATGCTTTCAAGAAGGAGCTAGATAGGTATCTTATGGATAGGGGAATCAAGGGATATGGGGACAAGGCAGGAACCGGGTATTGATAGTAGTTGATCAGCCATGATCCCAAAATGGCGGTGCAGGCTCGAAGGGCCGGATGGTCTACTTCTGCACCTATTGTCTATTGTCTATTGTCTTACAACGTGGCTGATCGTAGTCTTTCCATGAACATCACTGTTCTTGGCAAATTTTTCTACAGAAATGATTTGTCATTGTCTGGGCAGTGTCTTTACAAGACGGGCGACCCCAGTCATTATCAATATGTCAGTAATCACATAACCTGGACTTGTGATCTGCACCAGCTGCATATACAACCATGCACCACCTACTCCCATGGGTTCATGTGACCTTGGTCAGTGAGACTAAGCAGGCACTACACCTTGCCCAAGGGTGACCTCCAGGCTAGAAGAGGGGAAGAGCTCCTCATACCACCTTTGGTACAGACGTAGATGCATCTTTCTATAAATCTATTTATTTACTTATTATCTACTTGCTATTTAATTTTCTGTCTATCTATCTATATCTAGATATCTATCCATCTGTCTAATTATTTATTGTATTTTTATTTTTCTCAGCTCATGCTGGGAAAACCTGATGTACGGACATAGCCAAGGACACTCATTTCTCAATTGCTAGGAACTTTCAGACTATTCTGTGGTGTTTAGTATTGTGACTTTCTGGAGATTTACATATAATGCTGTGTAAGCCTAATTGTTTAATGCTATTGTCTGGTGACTTTGGGATGATTCCAGTTGTAGACATTACTATTGAAACAATATATACCCTGATGGTATTCCATAGTCTTTCAATTTCCTCTTTTAATTCAGCATGTTTCTGATGTTTTTCACTTATTAATTTTTGAATCTTTTGTGTATTTGTAGTGGCTATATCTATCAAGTAAGTTGTTCTTGCTTGTTTATCCTGTAATATTATATCTGGATGGTTATTATGGATTGTTCTATCTGTAATAACAGATCAGTTGTGTTCTTTGAATGGGCTTCTCTGTTAGGTGACTGTCTGCAGGAAGACAAATCTCAGGATACGTACACAACGCTGGAAGAACTCAGCAGGTCAGGCAGCATCCGTGAGAAAAGAGTAGCCAACGTTTCGGGCTGAGACCCTTCATCAGGAATGGGGGGGGGGGGGAAGAGAGGGCCGAAGCCCAGTAATAGAGATAGGGGAGGGGGTAGGGCCTAGAGCCGCCAGATGGAAAACCAATCAGAGGAAAGATAAAGGGGGAGGGGGAGGGGATAAGCATGAAAGAACTGTAGAGATACTATGTCTGGGTCGGGATGTGGTCAAAGAGATGGAGAGAGGCAGAGATAACGGAGGGTGGGCAGTGAGCGAGGGTCTCACTGAACTCCCGTCGAAGAGAAGATTTGAACTTCTTCAGGGTAGGCATACCTCGAAGAGATTTTGCAGCGGAGTAACGAATCAAAACACAAAAATACAACTGCAGATGCTGTGGATCAAAGAATACGTACACAATGCTGGAAGAACTCAGCAGGTCAGGCAGCATCCGTGAGAAAAGAGTAACCAACGTTTCAGGCCGAGACCCTTCATCAGGAATGGGGGGGAAGAGATGACCAAAGCCCAGTAATAGAGATAGGGGAGGGGGTAGGGCCTAGAGGCGCCAGGCGGAAAACCAATCAGAGGAAAAATAAAGGGGAGAGGGGGAGGGGATAAGCATGAAAGAACTGTAGAGATACTATGTCTGGGTCAGGATGTGGTTGAAGAGAGGGAGGGAGGTGGAAATCTCAGGGTTGTGTACTGGATACATACTTTGATAATAAAGTCCTTTGAATATTTGAATCTTTGAAGTCACTTTTTTCCAAATCTGACATTGCTTCCTCTTTTTCTACATGCACAAACATTTGTAGATGTTAAGTATGTGGGGAACAGGAACGGCAAGAGGCATGTCAGCCATGGGGCAACTTACAGTGCAGGAACAATGAATGGGCCTGCCAAAGGTAAAATATGCACACTTGAAAGCCCACGCGAAAAGAGAGGGCCTCCCACATGAATGAGGCCCCGTCAAATCACCGCATGATCAATTAGCCCCATGCAATCAATTCATCACATTCCCGCAAACGATTCAATATGGTTTTGTAGGCAAAGATCTTTTTCAACTCAAATCATCTGTCTGCCCACCTGTCTGTATCAGTCTATATACTGAGAAGATTCCCTAACCCAGCGTTCACTGGTTTGTTGACCATCTACATCCAGATCCAACTCAATGGATTTTAGGCTGGGACTTTTTTCCCTAGAGAATAGGAGTGAGGTGTGACCTTAAATAAAATCATGCAGGGATGAAGTAGATAAGGTGAATGGTCAGCCTTTTTCCCAGGATAGGGGAGTCTAAAACTATATGTTATGTTTTGTAACCTCAAAAACATTAAACTAATTTAAATGAAGACAGGATTCCAAAAATGAACATCTGGCTTCGCGTTTACTTTAAGTGAGGTGCACACGTATCACGTAATAACGTGAAGGCATATGCAATTACGTATTTTTACATATAACCCATAATGATTTATTTAAAGAACAAGAATGTTTAATCAACCAATATATATACAAGATTACCCAAATATACAGTAACTGAAATATTAAATACACAACACTATACAATATAAATTTAAGGTTAGAAGGGAAAGATATAAAATGGATCTGAGGGGCAACCTTTTTCACACAAAGAAGATTTTCATAACCTTTTTGACGTCTTGTATTAGCTATTTCCACCTTGGGAAAAAGGTGCTAACAGTCCACTCTATCAATGCCTCTTATCTTATACAACTCTATTATCAAGGAACCTTTCATCCTTCTTCACTCCACAGCCCTAGCTCTCTCAGCCTATCCTCGTAAAATATGTTCTCTAATCCAGGCAGCATTCTGGTAAATCTGTTCTGCACCCTCTTTAAAATGTCCACACCTTTCCTATAATGAGAAACTATACACAAAAAGACAAAGAATGACAGACAACCAATGTGCAAAAGAAGATTAACTGCAAATGAAAAAACTGAGTACATGAGTTACAAAAGAGTCCTGGGTGAGCCAGGGACTAATGGTGAGGACCTCTCTGAGGATTGTCACCTTGTCCTGGTGGAGAGGCTTGTGAGGTCCTGACATCCGGAGAGCGATGCTGTCTGAGGATTAGCTCCTAGTGGGGTCACCCATGGCAGTAAGGTCAAGGGGGAGGTTCCAGACACAAGAATGATTCAACCAAGACCTCAACAGTGGAGCTGGCAGAAGATAATGACACATCACAACAGCAGTGAAGATGGAGGAAGGCTGCAGCAGTGAAGGGTCCCCAGTCATCTTGCATTTCATAGCACTGGACCCTGACCCCGATCTGTCAAGCACTATGTGGTGGTAGCCCTTGCCTCAGCCTTTCCACATTAAACAAAAACATGCACAAGCATTCTCCATTAAGGGAATAACTCCTTCAGAGAACATCATACTTGACTGGAGTGATCACACTACTAATGGTGAGATGGTTTCCATATAAACCTCAACATTTCTAGTCCACACAATACCATCCCAGCCATTCCTAAGACAAATCTTTACAATAGCAGGTGCAATAGTGGTATCTCTAGGGAAGTGGATGAAAGACAGGTAATTAAAAAAAAACAATTCCAATGATCATCCCTTTCACTTCACAGAGCTGCTTAACCAACAGGTTGTATTTAGTTCTTGAAAGCTCTCGGGAAACATTAGCAGAAGTTATCAATTTTAACAAAGGCAACTCAGGACAGCCTGGCATCATGAAAGTCTCCTGCCCACATCAACAGTGCTGAGATTGAGAAGGTAGGGAGATTCAGGTTCATAGAAGTGAAGATCCCCAATAGCCTGTCCTGGTCAAAACACATTGATATTATGGCCAGAAGAGCTCACCAATGCTTCTACTTCCTCAGGAGGCTAAAGAAATTTGGGAGGTCCCTGTCGGCCCTCATCAATTTTTACTGACGCATCATAGACAGCATTCTACCTGGACGCATAACATCTTGTAAGATGGCGGCATGCTTGATTGCAGTGTCCTCTCCAGGTCCATCAAGTTGTGCAGTTGTACGTCATACACATTTTCTTTGTGATCATAAGAACCTGTTGAACATTGGTGATATAAAATACTGCAAGTCCAGTTCATCGGATCATCAGTGAGAACCACGGTGGGGGAACTGCATGGCCTTAGTTGTTACGTAGAGCAGGCCCTTACACTGCAACAGCACTGCGATGCTGCTGGTGCCAAACTGTATCAGTCTCTGCCATTCCTGTGAGTTCAACAGATGCGTGGAGACGGAGAACCTGCGACATGGGCAACAGCTTTCTCTCCCTATCGTACTGCTCAGGCTTGCGTATCTAGACATCTAGGACACAACATTCCTGGTTGACTCTGCCTAACAGAGGCCTCACTTTGCATCTTGCCCTTGGAAGAGCACTGTTTGGTTTACCTGTGTACATGCATATGGTTGACCAATGAATTTGAATTTGAACTTGGTACAGAAACTGCTCTGCACATGACAGCAAGAAACTGCAGAGAGTTGTGGATACAGCTCTGTGCATCATGGAAACCAGCCTCCCCTCCATGCACTTTGTCTGTACCTCTTACTGCCTAAGTAACCAGCTAGCATAATCAAAGATTACCCCCACCCCAGGCATTCTCTCTTCTTTCCTCTTCCATCAGACAGAAGATGTAAAAGTCTGAAAGCACGTACCACCAAGCTCAAGGATAGCTCCTATCCCACTGTTAAAAGACTATTGAATTTACACCAGAATGATAAGATGGGCTTTTGACACTCAGTCTACCTTGTTATGACTTACCGCCTGTTACGCCAATGGTGTTCAGAGCAGAAATAAATGTTCTCCATCTCCAGTGATGTTCAGGGCTTCCTCCATGATGTCAGTAGCTTCCTCTTGGTTTTCACTACTCTTAGTCATGCAAGTCCCAGGTGGAGACTCAGGAATCATTGCACACAGATGTAGAAGGATTCTTCATTGCAGTTTTGTTTTACCAGTCGATTGTTAATCCCCGAACCTGGAGGACCAGTGGACCACACTTAGTTTGGTCTCTACCCTTTGACTTGTTTGGTGTGGGTGACCCTACCAAGAGTCAAAGCGTAAAACCCTGCTTCCAGCCAACATGGCTCACTGGATCGTTGAGGCAAGCAAGCCTCCAAAATTGTGATCCTCTTGATGGAACTTGTTATGACCTTGCACTTTATTGTCTACCTGCATCATTTTCTCTGTAACTAGCATTATTCCGCATTCTGTTATTGGTTTGCCTTATGCTACCTGAATACACTGTAAAATGAATTGATCTGTATGCAAAGACAAGTTTTTCACTGTAGATGTGACAGTACTAATAAATCAAACCAACTTACCAAACTAAATGAATTTCAGAAATCTTTATCAAAACTGTAGTCTTGTCCATAATAATGTTGCCAGGGTTTATCAATAAATATATAATTGTTCAGTACCCCTTATTAGGTACACCTGTACATCTGCTCATTAATGCAAATATCTAATCAGCCAATCATATGGCTTCAAGACAATGCATAAAAGCATGCAGACACTGTTACTGTTCAGCTCAAACATCAGAATGGGGAAGAAATGAGATCTGAGAGACTTTGACGGTGGAATGATTGTTCAAAGATTCAAAGTTCTAAGTAAATTTATTATCAAAGAATGGGTAAATTATACATCCTTGTGATTTGTCTGCTTACAGACAGCCACAAAGCAAGAATCCCAAGATAACCCAACTGAAACAAAATAAAGACCAACACCCAATGCGCAGAGAAAGAGGAAAAAAACATAAATTATGCAAAGAATTGAAGCGAGTGACAGCATTCTGAACCAGATTGACTCCTCAGATCCAAATCCCTGGAGCAGCCCAGAGCAGGCCGAACCCTTTGTCTCACTTCATCACATTAGTAGGGGAAATCGCAGCAAAGCTAGCAGACATAGAAACATAAAAACATAGAAACCCCACAATACAATACAGGCCCTTCAGCCCACAATGCTGAGCTGGATGTGTCCTTACTTTAGAAATTATCTAGAAATTACCCATAGCCTTCTATTTCTCTAAGCTCCATGTACCTATCCAGGAGTCTCTTAAAAAGACCCTATCGTTTCCACCTCCACCACCATCACCAGTAGCCCATTCCACACACTCACCACCCTCTGCATAAAAAAACTTACCCCTAACATCTCCTCTGCACCTACTTCCAAGCACCTTAAAACTGCGTCCTCATGTGTTAGCAATTTCAGCCCTGGAAAAAAGGCTCTGACTATCCACACAATCAATGCCTCTCGTCATGTTCTACATCTCTGTCAGGTCACCTCTCATCCTCCATCAGTCCAAGGAGAAAAGGCCGAGTTCATGAAGTACAGCAGCCGGGGCCGACTCATAGCCTCAGTGACGCGGAGAGAGGGAATGAATATAACAGGAGAGTGAGCAAAGTTTGCCCATCTCTCTCCTCTAGTCCTGGCACCCTGCCTATCTAGTCTATTTGGGCTCGCATTTAAATTCTCCAACCAGTGAATCATTCCTCGCAATAGGACCTGGGCTCCAGCCCAGCCCAAATCCATTCTCGACCTCTCCAAATCGAGTCAGCACTAGAACAATCCAGCCTCACACCTGGATTAGGTGGACCAGCATCAAAACTCCTCTGCCTCGACTCCTCCTTTCCAAATCGCTCACTCTAACTCTTTCTGCGTTGACTTGGAAATGCACCAGCGTGGCTCATCCATCGAATTCACTTCAGCTTCACTTGCCTCTTCATTGTTGGTGGTGATAGTTTATGACAATTTACTTCGAAAAAGGTGTCATTCATAACGTGTTTAGTGGAATCTCTTGCCTTTCAAACTACCAGTAAGCTGTTCCTCACCTCTAGCAGTGTTATCTTAAACCAGAAGGTCAGATTGTTGCTGCCAGGCGGGGTATTTTACAGATTCCCTGGGATTTTCATGCACAACAGTCTCTAGAGTTTACAAGGAATGGTATGGTACAAAAAACAAAAAACAAAAAAATCCTGTAACTGGCTGTTCTGAGGACAAAATGCCTTGTTAATGAGAGAAGAGTGGCCAGACTGGTTCAAGCTAACAGGAAGGCAGCAGTGACTCAAATAACCACATGTTACAACAGTGGTGTGCAGAAGAGCATCTCTGAATGCACAACATGTTGAACGTTGAAGTAGATGGGCTACAGCAGCAGAAGACCAGAATCAGAAACAGGAATCAGAATCAGGTTTAATATCATTGGCATATGTCACAAAATTTGTTGTTTTGCAGCAGCAGTACAGAGCAATACACAATAAATAGATAAAAAACTATACATTACAATAAGAAATACATGTTTAAAATTTTAAATTAAAAGAGTGAGGGGAGAACAAAAAAAAATGAGGTATTGTTCATGTGTTTATTGTCCATTCAGAAATCTGACAATGAAGGGGAACAAACTGCTCCTGGAGTGTTGAGTGTGTATCTTCAGGCTCCTGTACCTCCTCCTTGAGAGTAGCAATGAGAAGGGGGCATGTCCTGAGTGATGGGGGTCCTTAATGATGGAGGCTGCCTTTCTGAAGTACCACCTTTAGAAGGAGTCCTAGATGCTGAGGAGGCTAGTGCCCGTGATTGAGCTGGCAGAGTTTACAACTTATAGCAGCTTTTTCTGATCCAGTGCAGTGGCTTCTCCATACCAGTTGGTAATGCAACTGAATGCTCTCCACAGAACAGCTGTAGAAATTTGCAAGTGTCTTTGGCTCCAAACAAAACTTAGATCTTTAGAGATGTTGACTCCCAGGAACCTGAAACTGCCTAACCTTTCCACTGATGATCCTTTGATGAGGATGTGTGCGTGTTCCCTCAACTTCCCATTCCTGAAGTCCACAATCAATTCCTTGGTCTTACTTACATTGAATGCAAGGTTGCTGTTGTGACACCCCTCAACTAGCTGATCTATCTCACTCTTGTATGCCTCCTCGTCACCATCTGAAAATCAGCCAACAATAGTTGTGTCGTCCGCAGGTTTATAGATGGCGTTTGAGCTGTGCTTAGCCATACAATCACGGGTGTAGAGAGAGTACAACAGTGGGCTCAGTACACATTCTTCAGGTGTGCAAGTGTTGATTGTCAGCAAGGTGGGGGTGTTATTTCTGATCTGTAAACTGTGGTCTCTTGGTGAGGAAGTCAAGGATCTAGTTGCAGAGAGAGGTACAGAGGCCCGGGTATTGGAGCTTTTTGAGTAAAACTGAGAGTATAGTTGTGTTGAATGCTGAGCTGTAGTCAATAAACAGCAGCCTGATGTAAGTATTATTATTGTCCAGGTGATTCAAGGCCAAGTTGAGAGCCAATGACATTGCATCGCTGTAGACCTTTTGTGATGTCAGGCAAACTCCAGCAGGCCTAGGTCGTGGGCAATAATCTTTGGGGCAGCTCACACCAGGTTCTGCTCCTGTCTTGTACCTAATCAAATGCATATAGATACAAATCTACAAAACCAGGACAATGTTGCCAGATTTTATCAATAATAATAAACAAATTGATAGAAACAAGTTTATTAGAGAATGCAAAATAAAGAAAATATTCAGAAACTTTTAATTTTAGCTCTAATTTGGCCACCTCTGTTTCATCTCACCACAGGCCTTTCTTTCTGATATATCCAGCATCCATAGAAATTTGCTTTTGGCTTAGTAGAGTGTGTACTTGCAATTAACAATTGATATGTTCAATTTTCCCCTTATGAGGAGGAATGTCTTTAGCCAGAGAGTGGTGAATCTGTGGGAGTCTTTGCCGCAGGCAGCTGTGGAGGCCGAGTCTTTATATTTAAGGCAGAAGTTGATAGATTCATGATTGGTCAGGGCATGAAGGGATACAGGGAGAAAGCAGGAGATTGGGGCTGAGAGGGAAATTGGATCAGCCATGATGAAATGGTGGAACAGACTCGATGGGCCAATTGGCCTTTTCTGCTCCTATATCTTATGGTCTTATATAGCAACATCCCAGCCTCAGCTGGGAAGTTGGGGCTCTATAAAGCGTTGGTCAGATCGTACTTGGAGTATGGTGAGCAGTTTTGGGCCCCTTATCTAAGAAAGAATGTGCTGGTATCGGAAAGGGTCCAGACGAGTTTCACGAAATGATCCCAGGAATGAAAGGGTTAATGTATGAGGAGGATTTGATGGCTCTCGGCCTGTACTTGATGGAGTTTAGAAGAATGAGGGGGATCTTATTGAAACCTATCAAATATTGAAAGGCCAAGATAGACTGGACGTGGAGAGGATGTTTCATTTAAGTGAGGGAGGATAGGATCAGAGGACATCGCCTCAGAGTAGAAAGACATCCATTTAAAACAGAGATTAGGAGAAATTTCTTCAACCAGACGGTTGTGAAACTGTGAAATTCGTTGCCACAGATAGCTGTAGTCACTAAATCATTTGATATTTTAAAAGCGGAGGTTAATAGGTTCTTTATTAGTGAGAGTGCTAACGCTTATGTGGAGAAGGCAGGAGAATAGGGTTGAGAGGGATACTAAATCAGCCATGATGGAATGTCGGAGCAGACTCGATGAGCCGTATGGCGTAATTCTTATGGCCTTTTGGTCTTATAACTGCAAAGTAATGGCACTAGGTTCTGTCAAGTGTCTACAAAATAAAAGGATTAACTTGGCTTGTACAGAATTCACGGTCCGTGCGAGGCGTGACTGGAATTTATTACCGTGGATCTGTACCAGGGAGAGGGTTAAGTGTGGAAGATTGTTGATACTGTGAACTTCAAAACAACGATGGGCTTTTAAAAGTCTTAACACTCAGTGCAGAGAGCCCAGGTGTTGGAGAAATCCCATGGGACAAAAATTTTTAATTAGAACTTACTCAAGAGTATAGGAAAATACAGTGGCTGGGGTCACAAAAGCAAGAAATGATGATAATTGGGAAACTGGGAGTTTATTAAAGTTTACAAACCAACTGAGTCAAGAGCTACTGTACCGTGGTTATATTTGCTTACTTAGTCATTATTCAAAATAAACACTAGCCAATGACTTAAATGATGTAATTAAGATATGCGCATTTAGCATAATTTTCATAATAGAAATGTTGCAATCAGCAGATACATGGTTGCTCTCATAAGCAGCAAAGATACAGAAGCTCTGTCTCAGATGGAAAACACCCGTGGTATGTGGTACGGTTTCCACGCAACACATGCACTGGTTCACTGACGTTATTAGTGAGGCTGTAGTGTTCGATTTGAGGAATTTCTAAATAGTTAATCATAAACCATAACCCAAATGTTAATGGAAAGATAATTGAAACGATCGTTCTATGTCAGAAAACGTCTACGTATGTTTTTTTAACTTTTAGTCTTCAGCTGTTCAAATAAAGAAAAAAAATGGCGCCAGAAAGTGATGACTCTTTGTGTGCATCTCCAATGGGAATCATCAAATATTCCCGTTTAGGACTACTACAATAGCAACCCACAGTCACAGCTGTGGGTACTTCTGTAAGCAATATTGGTCTCTTTTTGCACTACTTATTAAACTTAAAGTTTCTATATATATTTCTTGTTATAATTTATGGTATTTTTTAATGTATTGCACTGTACTGTGGACACAAAGCAACAAATTTCATGATATATGTCAGTGATATTAGAGTCATAGTCATAGAAAAGTACAGCACAGAAACAGGCCATTCAGCCCATCTAGTCCATGCTGAAACATTTAAACTGCCTACTCCCATCGACCTGCACTGAGTTTATAGCCCTCCATACCCCTACCATCCATGTACCTGTCCAAACTTCTCTTGAAAATTGAAATTGGAGCTTGCATGCACTACCTTCACTGGCAGCTTGTTCCACGCTCTCACAACCCTCTGAGTGAAGTTTCCCCTCATGTTCCCTTTAAACATTTCACCTTTCACTGTTAACCCATGATCTCTAGTTGTAGTCCCACCCAACGTCAGTGGAAAAAAACCTGTTTGCATTTGCCCTATCTGTACTCCTCATAATTTTGTATACCTCTATCAAATCTCCCCTCAGTCTTCTACATTCCAAGGAATGAAGTCCAAACCTATTCAATCTCTCTTTATTTAAAAGTGATTTTGCGTCTGATTCGGATTCTATAAGCACCGTCGGCAATTTTAAATGCCCTCGCCTGTCACTGATGGGTCTGAAATCTCCTCAAAGTGGAAATAGTTACCATAACTCCTCCCCTGACATCACTAACATTACTGACTCTGTTAAGAATTGGTTGATCCTCAGTGGCTATCTGGGATCTACATAGTTAGGGTGGATTTCCAGAACACAGAACACCAGTGTGGTTCTTTGTTTAACGTGGGGGAGGCTGATGCCTGGGAGTCACCACACGGCCCTTGACAGGTCAGGGTGATGGTGCAGCGGCATGGAATGTGCAGAATGTCTGGGGACCTTCGCGGCTGGGGCCCCCTCCACCTTCATTCCCGTTGTGACATCACTAAGGCAGTGAAGGTGCAGTTCTGATGAAGTCCTGATGAAGCGTCGGGGGTCTGAAACCTCGGCTCTTTATTCCTTTCTCCAGATGCTGGCTGACCTGCTGTGTTCCTCCAGCACTTTGTGAGGATTACTCATCATCTTCTGCCAGCTCCGCCATTAAGGCAATCGGAGTACTGGGAGTCTCAATGCAAATGCCTTTCTATTAGCATGATGTCCAGTGCTCTGCTTTCGGCTAACTGACACATTTAACTGCGGCACAGTCTTGAAGTGACGGGAGCCTCTCTGGCAATGGAGCGGTGTTGGCAATCCATTGTATCCAACATGACAGGAATCCTGTGAGGGAGAGTTCTTAAAGTGGAAAAGCCTTTGCACTGGGGCATTTCCACTCTCAGGACCTCAGGAGTCCGATTCTAGTGAGTACAATTAGTCATCACAACTGGGGTCTTCCTCGACCATGAACTTTTCTGCGCCTTGCCATGCCTTTCACTCTCTGTGAAACGTTGCGGAACCGCTTCCGGGCCGTCTCATCCACCCACTCCGCTGTAGCTGACTTACCATCCTATGACTGGTGTGCCCCTATCTGACTGGGGTATAAGGCCCATTGGCTTCCCTCACCTGGTTTAGCCCACTTGTCGAAGAGGTGCACCGGGGTGTGGCCGCTGTCACATGCGAACAGCTACATTGAGCCAGCTGAGTGTCCGATTGAGACCAAAGGTGAATGAGCTGCCCTAGATTAGACAGGGCAAACCCCTTCACCAGAGGAGCTACCCCTCCCTGGATGACCCATACACCCCCCCCCCCAGGCATTATGGTAGGTGATCACCAAACAGGACTAGAAGATCTGGTGCACAAGAGCTACTTTTTCCTTCCTTTGGATATCCGGTCATCGTTGAATATCCCTGATGGCTCCTTTGTCTAATCCTTTGGTTCCCTTGGATGAAGCTGACTGAGTTTACAACTATCTGCAGCTTATTTCAATCCTGTGCAGTGGACCCCATATACCAGACAGTAATAAAGACAGTCAGAATGCTCTCCACGGTACAACTGTAGAGATTTGCGAGTGTGTTTGATGACATACTAAATCTCCTTAAAATCCTAATGAAAGACAGTCATTGCCATGCCTTCTTTGTAACTGCCTTGATATGTGGGACCCAGGATAGATCCTCAGAGATGTTGAACACGGGAACTTGAAACTGCTCACCCTTTCAACTTCTGATCCCTCCATGCGGACTGGTATGTGTTCCCTTGTCTTGCCCTTTCTGAAGTCCACAATCAATTCTTTGGTCTTACTGATGTTGAGTGCAAGGTCGTTGCTGTGACACCACTCAACTAGCTGATATATCTCACTCCTGTATGCCTTCTCGTCACCATCTGAAATTTTGAAAACAATAGTTGTGTCATCAGCAAATTTATGGTTGCCGTCTGATCTGTGCGTAGTCACACAATCATGGGCGTAGAGGGAGTAGAGCAGCAGGCTGAGCACGCACCAGCATTCATTATCAGTGAGATGGAGGTGTTATTTCTGATCCGCGCAGACTGTGGTCTTCCAGTGTCGAGATCGAGGATCCAATTGCTGAGGGAGGTACAGAGGCCCAGGTTTTGGAGTTTTTTGATCAGAACTGTCAGAATGATTGTGTTCAACGCTAAGCTGTAGTCAATAAACAGCAGCCTGATAAGGATTGCAGCTTTCCTTTCCTGACAGACATTAATAAACCAGATGTAGTTTTACAACAATTTGGTTATTTTATGATTAACTTTACTGATAGTAGCCCTTTATTCCAGATCTATGTAGTTGTTTGTAATTGAAGTTCCCCAGCTGTCACATTGGAATCTGAACATGCACCTGTGGATCGATAATTAAAGCCCCTGAATACAAGACCAGTAAAATAATCTCCCTAGATCATACCCCTCAAACCTCAGAGCCGTTGTTGGGATCTCACATGCAACTCATGTGGATCTATCAGTGGCCTGGATTTCCAGTGAGGTATTTCAAAGCTCAAAGTAAATTTATTATCAAAGTAATTATATGTCACCATATACCACCCCGAGTTTCATTTTTGTACAGGCATTCACTGTAAATACAAATAAACACAATACAATCAACGGGAAAACACACAAAAGATGGACAAACAACCAATGTGCAAAAGACAACAAACTGTGCAAGTTGAGAAAAGAAAAACAAAGAGCCTGATGGCTGAGAGGTAATAACCATTCCTGAACCTAGTGGTGTGAGTCCTGGGGCTCCTGTACCACCTTACTGATGGCTGAGGGGTAATAACCATTCCTGAACCTAGTGGTGTGAGTCCTGGGGCTCCTGTACCACCTTACTGATGGCTGAGGGGTAATAACCATTCCTGAACCTAGTGGTGTGAGTCCTGGGGCTCCTGTACCACCTTACTGATGGCTGAGGGGTAATAACCATTCCTGAACCTAGTGGTGTGAGTCCTGGGGCTCCTGTACCACCTTACTGATGGCAGCAGCGAGAAGACAGCATGGCCTGGGTGGTGGGGTCCTTGATTATGGATGTTGCTTTCTTGTACAGCACTCCTTGGTGGGGATGGTTTTACTTGTGATGGGCTTTTGAAGGCTTTTCCATTCAGGGGTCTTGGTGGTTCCACGTCAGGCTGTGATGCAGCCTATGTCAGTATACTGTTCACTGCACATCTATCGATGCTGCTCACTTTTTTTAGCTTTATCACTCTTTATATACTTCAAATCCAGCCTCCTGAGGTAGGATTTAGTATCTAATCTTATTAGATTCAGGGTACGATTGGGTGTGGCTTTTCTAGCAGCCCAAAGTCAACACACTCCTCAATTTCACTTTGCTTCAGAGATCAGCCATATAGAATCTAGAACATAGAGTCTAAAACATCACAGAACAGTACGGACCCTTCAGCCCACGGTATTGAGCCGATCTTTTAACCAACTCTAAGATCACTCTAACACTTCCCTCCTCCGGTTTTGTATTATCCATGTGCCTATCTCAGAGTCTGTTAAATATCCCTAATGTATCTGCCTCTGCCACCATCCCTGGCAGAGTGTTCCATGCACTTATTGATCTCTGCATAAAACTTAACTCAGACATCCCTCCTCTACTTTCCTCCAATCACTTTAAAATTATGTCCCATCATATTAGCCATTTCCACCCTGGATAAAAGCCTCTGGTTGTCCACTCAATCTACACCTCTTATCTACTTGTACACCTCTATCAAGTCACCTTCCACAACATCTCTTATAATCGCACAACACCTCTTTCCCCTTTGACCTCAACATCAGGTTTTTTTTTTCATTCCTTCAAGGGATGTAGGCTTCATAGGCTGAGACAGCTATTACTTGGAGAAATAATTATCAAATCTCCCCTCATTCTCCACTACAATTCAGGGAATAAAGTTCTAATCTTTTCAGCTTTTCCCTATAACTCAGAATCCTCAAGTCCTGGCAACATCCTTGTAAATTTGCTCTGCCCTCTTTCAATCTTATTCATATCCTTGCTGTAAGCAGGTGACCAGAACTGCACATGATACTCTACACTGGGCCTCACCAAAGTCTTTTCCAATTTCATCATAACATCCCAACTCCTGTACTCAATACTTGGATTTGTAAAGGCCAATGTGCCAGAAGCTCTCTAGTGAATGAATGCTTCACATCAACAACCTTTGAAAGTTAAAGTCAAAGTAAAATTTATTATCAAAGTTACCATATACTACCTTGAGATTCATTTTCTTGAAGGCATTTACAAGAAAATAAAGAAATACGGTAGATTTACAAAAAGCTATAGATAAGCAAAATCAGACAAACCTGGTGGTGTGGTACCTGAAGTTTCTATACCTCCTGCCCAATGACAGCAGCGAGAAGAGGCCACAAGGTGGGGGTCCTTGATGATGGATGCTGCTTTCTTGTGGCAGGGTAGTGCCCCATCTCAATGTGCTCAGTGGTGTGGAGAATTTTGCCAGTGACAGACTGTGATGGACTGGGATCAAAATGCAAACAGCCACAATGTCAGCAGAGTGAGGCAGAAAGAAACTTTCAGCAGCAGCTTACTTCCCTACACACTGAAGGGTCAAATTGCAAACATTTCAACACATAAACGTGGCAATGGGTGTTTCGTGCTTTTATATCCTTGGTTAACTTAATTTCAAAATCACTTGCTTGTAGACCTGCCCTTTTGAATGAATCAATCAACATTATTGTCACTAAATTTCCTCTGATCTTTAATCCACTTAATCATTTTGAGTGGTTATACCTTCAGTTAGAGGGAGGTTTTTTTATAGAGAGAATGATGGATGCATGGAGCACACTGTCAGGGTGTGGCAGCAGCAGATATATTAAGAAACATTTAAGAGACTCTTAGATAAGCATGTGGATATAGAAAAATGGGGGGTAATGTGGGAGGGAAGGGTTAGATTAATTTTAGAGCAGGTTAATAGATTGCCATAACATTGAGGGCCAAAGGACCTGTACTGTGCTAAACTGTCGTAGTACCTCCCACTCTGATCTCTTACCTCTTCTCCTCATCTACCTATCACCTCCCCTGGTGTCCACCTCCTTTCCTTTCCCCCATGGTCTATGCTCCCCTCTTATAACATTCCCTCTTCTCCAGCCCTTTACCTTTCACACCCACCTGGCCTCACCTATCGCCTTTTAGCTTATCCTCCTTCCCCTCCCACCACCTTTTTATTCCACCATCTTCACACTTCGCACCCCCTTTCCAGTCTTGGAAACATTGACTGTTTACTCTTTTCCATAGATGTTGCCTGACCTGCTGAGTTACTCCGGCATTTTGTGTGTGCTGTTCTATTCAGTAACACTCGGTGGCCACTTCATTAAGACATTTTCCATTAGAACATGAAATAATGTTCAGATCAATTTTGTTTTTTACGTTTATATTTAAGATATGCATACTGTCACAAAATAAGAAATTCCATGTGAAACAAACGCATACATTCAGTGGCCACATCATTGGCTACACCTGTACACCTGCTTGCCTAATCAGCCAATCATGTAGCAGCAGCTCAATGCGTAAAAGCATGCAGACATGGTCAAGCGGTTCAGTTGTTCTTCAGACCAAACATCAGAATGGGGGAAGAAATGTGATCGAAGTGACTTTGCCCTTGGAATGTTTGAGTATCTCAGAAAATGCTGATTTCCTGGGACCTTCACACACAACAGTCTCTAGAGTCTGCAGAGAACGGTGTAACAAACAAAAAGCACATGGTGAGTGACAGGTCAGTGGGCAAAAACACCTTAATAATGAGAGAGGTCAGAGGAGAATGGACAGACTGGTTCAAGCTGACAGGAAGAAAACAGCAATTCAAATAAACACACATTACAGCAGTGCTGTGCAGCAAAGCATCTCTGAAGGCACAACACGTCAAACCATGGATTGGATGATCTACAGAAGCAGAAGACCACTCTGGGTTCCACTCCTATATGTATTAAAGTGGCCACTGAATGCATGTTCCATGTTAAATTCAATAACTTTCTTACCTCTGCATTTTCCAAACTGTTTTGTACTTTGTAGACCTTTTCCTCAAGCTGCCTTCCCCAGGGTATAAAGCCAATCTGTTGTGCTTTACTCAGAATCAATGGTTTTCAATTCCTTTCCTGTTTCAGAGAGGAAATTGACTGCAAGACATTGGCAAGCTCCTGTGGATCCCCACTAGCATTAACACATTTGCAGGGACCACCTGCAAAGATTGGCCTCCTCCCAGGAACCCCCTGCAAATATTGGCAAATTGCTGGGGACCTCCTGAATTCCCTGGCACACTCCCGGACCTCCTGCGATTATTGATGTCATTCCAGGGACCACCACTAAATATAGGCAAAAGGGATCTCCTCTTGCATCCCTTCATGATTCTGAGAGATGGTGTCAGTTACTCAAAGGAATATAGCACTTTTTTTTAATAGACAGTTTCTTTTCTTCGTAAGAAGTCTGCAGAAGAAAAAACCTACAAGTGAATTACCAAGAGTTGATATTTCTAATGGCCTTGCAGCTGTCTGAGATGCCTCTATAGGGATCTCAGTTTGAAAACATCTGTTCAAAATTTTTTTTAAATGAAAGGAAAAAAAAACACACAAGAAGTTCATGCTTCAGCACCTTGTGTGTATGAGCGGTAACTTGGTTTTACGAAAGGTACTTAGTAAAATAAATTTCTTCACTCTTCTTGAATCTGATGGAATGCTAAACTTTCGTAGGTTTTGATCTTCAACCTGTCAGTTTATTGGAGTGTGACAGAGCTGGTTATACAGGAGGTGCAAAGGGTACTTATGTAGAAAGAGCTGGCTGGGTTTCCCAGACCACCAGAAACCAGGAATCTCAAGGGAACGAGGGTCAGCTTTGGGCAAAGCTAAGAATCCTTGCAGCTGTTGAGCCACAAGGAAAAAGAGATCAGCTTCTCAGTTTGTTAAAGTTCATTTCTTCCCTGTGTAACGAATGGCAATGTGTGCCATTTGCACACTCTTGCAAGTAGCTCAAGAGACTGGAATAAACAAGATGTGCTGGACACTGGTAACTTTGCAGTCTAGAGGTTTGGAAGTCAAGAATGAGACATAAAATGTGGTACTTACTGTTAGGGATCATTCAGGATTATGAAATTCTGAGGCTTCTGTTAGTCAGGGTTGACCATGAATGTTGTGTCCTAGCTGTCTAGATACACAAAGCCAGGGCAGTACAAAATGGAGAGCAAGCTGTTGCCCAGGTAGCAAGCTCACTCTTTCCACACATCTGATGAACCCAATAGAATGGCAGAGACCAATACGCATTGTAGGAGTTGCCAGTCAGTTTAGAACTCAGTGCAGGACTGCCTTAGGGACTCCAGCTCCGAATTTTCCTCTCGGGGTTTACTCCCAAAGCCTTCCCCATGAGTGGGATAGCCACAGGCAGCAGAAGTTTGGGATCAGAGTTTTCCTTCTCCTAGGTGAGCTGCCAACCCTGGCTGATGAGCCCCATCAGTCTAAAGTGACTGAATTTAAGGCGCCAGTAACCCGCCTTTTATCCCTTCTCTGTCAGTAGGAACAGTTCCGTCTAGACTTAGTAGCTAAGCCACAGTGTAATACTCTGAAATTTTTCTTCAAGATCAAGATGCTTTTATTGTCATTTTGACCATAAACTGCTGGTACAGTACACAGTAAAAACAAAACAATGTTCCTCCAGGACCCTGGTGTTACATGAAACAACACAAAACCTACACTAGACTATGTGAGACAGCACAAGGCTACACTAGACTACAGACCTGCACAGGACTACATAAAGTGCACAAAACAGTGCAGGGCAGTACAATAATTAATAAACAAGACAATAGGCACAGAAGAAGACAAATTACAATGTCAGCCTAGACTCTGAATATTGAGGAATCTGATGGCTTGGGGGAAGAAACTGTAACACAGTCTGGTCGTGAGAGCCCGAATACTTCAGTACTTTTTCCCAGATGGCAGGAGGGAGAAGAGTTTGTGTGAGGGGTATGTGGGGTCCTTCACAATGCTGTTAGCTTTGCGGGTGCAGCGTGTGGTGTAAATATCTGTAATAGCAGGAAGAGAGATCCCAATGATCTTCTCAGCTGACCTCACTATCCATTGCAGGGTCTTGCAATCCGAGACAACGCAATTCCCAAACCAGGCAGTGATGCAGCTGCTCAGGATTTACACCACACGCTGCACCCGCAAAGCTAACAGCATTGTGAAGGACCCCACATACCCCTCACACAAACTCTTCTCCCTCCTGCCATCTGGGAAAAAGTACTGAAGTATTCGGGCTCTCACGACCAGACTGTGTTACAGTTTCTTCCCCCAAGCCATCAGATACAATACAATACAACCCCTGTAGAATGTGGTGAGGATGGGGGGGCGGTGGGAGATGGACTTTTCTCAGCCTTCACAGAAAGTAGAGATGCTGCTGGGCTTTCTTGGCTATGGAACTGGTGTTGAGGGACCAGGTGAGATTCTCTGCCAGGTGAACACCAAGAAATTTGGTGCTCTTAACGATCTCAACGGAGGAGCCATCAATGTTCAGCAGAGAGTGGTCGCTTCATGCTCTCCTGAAGTCAACAACAATCTCTTTTATTTTGTTCACATTCAGAGGCAGGTTGTTGGTTCTTCTCCCGATAGCCACGAAACCAAGAAAGAAAAGCACGGCAGCATGATCATCAACCCCAAATTTGGCAGGTCAGATAGCATCTATGGAAAGGAATAAACAGCTGATGTTTCAGGCTGAGACCCTTCATCATGACAGGTCCTGATTGTAGTAACAAGAAGAGGGCATGTGGTGAGGGTCCTTAAGTCAAGTCAAGTCAAGCTTATTGTCATTTAACTATTTACATGCATATCATCAAACGAGACAACATTTCTCCCTACCAGGGTGTAAAGCACAACAGTACTTGTATATTGCACAATAACTTAGAAAAGTAAGAATTAAATCTCCAAATGAATTATCCATAAATAAACACAGTAAAAGCGCATCAAGTAAATACTGTAGGTACAGAAGAAATTAAACAGTGACACTTCGAATGTGGGTGAGAGTGGATGCTTCCTTCTTCAGGCATTGCCTTTGGATGATAGGAAAACTCTACAGATTTTTCTGACCCTGTGCATTGGAGCCTCCATACCAGAAGATGATGCAACCAGTCAGAATGCACTCCACAGTACATCTGTAAAAATTTGCTAAGAGTCTTTGGTGACATATCAAATCTCCCCACACTCCGAATGATGTATAAGCACTGGCATAGCTTCTTCATGATTCCTTCAAGACGTTGGGCCCAGGACAGATCTTCTGAGGTGTTGACGTCTAGGATCTTGGAACCGTTCACCCATTTCACTGCTGACCTCTCGATGAGGACGGCCACCTGTGTACAGAATTGGCAAGAGCCAAAGTTTTCGCCAGGCCTGATCTCGCACGTATACATACTCACTGAATATAGACAGGAGATTCAGGTAAAATTAGATGATTATTTCACATGAGGACCTGCGTTTGTAAGCAAAATTCATCTTTTTCACACTGTTAGAAAAATGGAGGGCTATATAGGGTCAGTTTGATCTTAAGTCAGATTAAAAGGTTGGTAAAACAACATGGGCAGAAGGGTCAATACTGTGCTGGAATGTTCTATATTCCACCTTCTCCAAGGGTTGTCACCTAGTCATGATGGAGAGGCTTGTGAGTTCCTGAGATCCTGAGAGCAATGCCATTGGATCCTGAGAGTGATGCCCCTGACAGGGTCATCCAGGATGGTAAGGTCAAGGAGGATACCCCAGACAAAGAGCCAAGACCTCAATGCTAAAGCTGGTAGAAGATGATTACATCACAATAGCAGTGAAGGCTGAGGAAGTGTGCAGTTGTGCAGGGTCCCCTATCATCTTGCCACCGGACCCTGTCCCTTATCTGACAAGGAGCACGTGGTAGCTGTCTGTGCACCAGTCTACCCATGTTAAACAAAGTAGCACACAGGCAATCTCCATTAAGGGAATAACTCCTTGGGAGAACGTCATACTCAACATGAGTGATCACAACACTATATTCCATGTTCTATGTACAGTACATTGTATAATCAATACTAGATATCTTTCTCACTACAATGGAGAGATAGCACATGTACAGATCACTTCCCGTGCAATGTGTTTTAGCAAAAAAAAACAAAGAAGAAAATCTTTGAATATTAGAAGTCATTGAGCTGCTACACAAAGGAAGCAAGAGGTCATTCATACAGAAAGAAATTGTTTACCGTGGGCTTAAAATAGGCACAAATTGATTGGGACCAATCAAAGTTTTAAAAAAAAAACAGGAGAAATTATGATAGCATGGGAAGTTAAAAATGCTGTGGAACTGAGCTCATTCCAGGGCATGGTGCAGTAATTTTCAATATTTTTGCCAACATCGACACCAATACATCATTTACTGAAGAAATGGAATGAGGGCAGAATCTGTGAAGTGAGGAATTTTCAATTCATTACAGAGCAATGCCTTTGCTGAAGCTTGTACGTGATGTTTAAAATTAGAGTTAAAATTCTGAGCATAACAGAGTTTAGATCAGCCAAATCTTGAGGGGATAGTGGAAGAGGAAGGGGATGGCAGAAGAGAAAGAGGGTGGTGGAAGAGGAAGAGGGGGTGGTGGAAGAGGAAGAGAAGGTGGTGGAAGAGAAAGGGGTGGTGGAAGAGGAAGAGGGGTGGAAGAGGAAGGGGTGGCAGAAGAGGAAGAGGGGAGGCGGAAGAGGAAGAGGTGGTGGCGGAAGAGGAAGGGGGGGTGGAAAAGGAAGAGGTGATGGAAGAGGAAAGGGTGGCAAAAGAGGAAGAGGGGTGGTGGAAGAGGAAGAGTGGGTGGTGGAAGAGGAAGAGGGGTGGCGGAAGAGGAAGAGGGGTGGTGGAAGAGGAAGAGGTGATGGAAGAGGAAAGGGTGGCAAAAGAGGAAGAGGGGTGGTGGAAGAGGAAGAGTGGGTGGTGGAAGAGGAAGAGGGGTGGTGGAAGAGGAGGGGGTGGTGGAAGAGGAAGAGTGGTGGTGGAAGAGGAAGAGGGGTGGCGGAAGAGGAAGAGGGGGTGGTGGAAGAGGAAGAGGTGATGGAAGAGGAAAGGGGGGTGGTGGAAGAGGAAGAGGGGTGGTGGAAGAGGAAGAGTGGGTGGTGGAAGAGGAAGAGGGGTGGTGGAAGAGGAGGGGGTGGTGGAAGAGGAAGAGTGGTGGTGGAAGAGGAAGAGGGGTGGCGGAAGAGGAAGAGGGGGTGGTGGAAGAGGAAGAGGTGATGGAAGAGGAAAGGGTGGTGGCGGAAGAGGAAGGGGGTGGTGGAAGAGGAAGAGGGGTGGTGGAAGAGGAAGAGTGGGTGGTGGAAGAGGAAGAGGGGTGGTGGAAGAGGAGGGGGTGGTGGAAGAGGAAGAGTGGTGGTGGAAGAGGAAGAGGGGTGGCGGAAGAGGAAGAGTGGTGGTGGAAGAGGAGGGGGGTGGCGGAAGAGGAAGAGGTGGCAGAAGAGGAAGAGGGGGTGGCAGAAGAGGAAGGGGTGGTGGAACAGGGTGCCGGAAGAGAAAGAGGGTGGCGGAAGAGGAAGGAGGGTGGCGGAAGAGGAAGGGGGTAGTAAACAGCTGCAATAAAAACAAACTATTGTTTCAGGCTCTGGAGAGACACATTCTAAACAACATTTTAGGGTTTTGTATTAAGATTACCCACCTGACATTCAGAAATTTGACTTTGTTCAGACTCCATTTATTGGCATTCAATCATACACATGTTTATTGTCAAACCAGACAACATTCCTCCAGACCAAGGTGCATAACACAGAACATATAATTCACACACATAACACATTAAGTAACATTATCACAAATAAGTTAACAATTAATAAGGTGTATATGCGATACTAGTTAAAAAGTAAACAGTATAACAGTGCTGGCACTTCATTCATGATGCGACCTGGTTGGTGGTAGGCAGTTCAGCAATCTCACAGACTGGGGGCAGAAGTTGTTTCCCATTCGAACAGTCCTTGTCCTGATGGGAGGGAGTGTGATTATTGAGGATGGAAGAGTTCATTGACAATGCTAAGGGCCCTATACATGCAGTATTCCTGATAAATATCTCTTCTGGGTGGAAGAGAGACCCCAATGATCCTCTCAGCAGTTCTCACAATACTTTGTAGGGACTTGCAGTCAGTTGTCTTGTAATTCCCGTACCAGATGGTGATGCAGCTGGTCAAGACATTCTCGATAGCGCCCCTGTAAAAATTGGTTAAAGTGGTGGAAGTGGTGGTGGGGAGGTGGGGGGCAGGAGGCTCATTCGCCTCATTCTCCTCAGGAAGTGGAGACGCTGCTGTGCTTTTTCGACCAAAGTGGTGTTGAGGGCCCAGGTAAGATAATCCATTTTGTGCACTCCCAGAAACTTGGCGCTCCTAACTCCTAACTCTCTCCACAGAAGGACTGTGAGCTTACAGAGAAGAAAGGTCAGCCTGCACCTTCCTAAAGTAATGTCATCGAGTCGAGTGTGATGTTCTCCCATGGGCTTGTCGATTGGTGGGTAATCAAATGGCTGCAGGACTGATCCAGGCACAGTCCTGCCCCCTTCACCACGTGCTGCTTGCCAGGATGTTAGGGTGAACTACCTTAATGGAGTCTGCCCATGCTTGACTCTGGAGACTGATGCACGGGCATCCATCACACAGTCCTTGACAGATCGGGATCCGGGTCCAGTGGAATGAAATGCAAGATGACAGGGGACCCGTCACTGCTGCAGCCTTCCTCCACCTTCATCACCGTTGTGATGTGTCATCATCTTCTGCCAGCTCCACCGTTGAGGTCTTGGTTGGATGGCTCTTTGTCTGGAACCTCTCCCCTGACCTTACTGGCATGGGCGACTCTACCAGGAATTAAGCGCCAGATGGCTAAACTCCAGATGGCACATACATTGATGTTATCACAAGTATATCAAAACATACATTGAAATGCATCATTTGCATTAACAACCAACAAAGCCACAGTAGCCTAGCAGTTGGTTCTGGATGTTGGAGTTCAGAGTTCAGTTCTGGCCTCCTCTGTAAGTTTATGCATCCTTCCAGTGTGTATGTGAGTTTCCTCCAGCTGCTCTGGTTTCCTCCCACGTTCCAAAGACATACTGATTAGTAGGTTATGGTGATTTGTCCTGTGATTAGGCTAAGGTTAAATCAGTGGGTTGCTGGGCAATGCAGCTCGGTGGGCCAGAAGGGTGTGTTCCACTCTGTATCTCAATAAATAAAATCAATTAAACTGGAGGCAGCTTTTAAGTGTTGCCACACATTCCAGCATAGCATTCCCAGAATGCTTGCTAAAACAGAACAAAACACCAAAAAGAACACAAGCAATAAAACAAGACAAGACCGGCTCCTATCCCCTACCCACCACCCACGCACCTACACAGTCCTCCAACCACTGGACAGCCCAACTCCAGCCTCCACCCTCCGGCAGACTCACAGGTTTTCAGATGTAGGGCCCCAACTTCCCCAATGGGCTCGCAGACTCAGGGTCTGGTCATCAGGCGCCAACTTCCGGACTTCCAATTAACCTTCGGCTTTAAGGTTTGCTAATGCTAACAAATGAGGAACCAGGACATGGACCCTGAACTCTGGGCCTCGATGGCAGGATCCTGAACACTAGGCCTCAAATTCTATATTCATTGATGACGAGACCTCAAAAACTAGGCCTCAAACTCCAGTCTCACCAACTTCATTAGTTGCAATGTGTCTTGAAAATAGGGGATAAAAATAGAGAATGTATATTAGGTGACAATTTCATAAGAGATATGCAAGCGAATATCAAAGTAAATATACAGTATATTACCATTTTCTAGAATCTGCTCCTGTGTGGACGAAATATCACAAGATTGTACAAAATTCATCTAAGAATTTTAAGAATTATAGTATCTTGTGGATACTATAGAGAGAGTGCAGAGGAGATTTACAAGGATGTTGCCTGGATTGGGGAGCATGCCTTATGAGAATAGGTTGAGTGAACTTGGCCTTTCCTCCTTGGAGCGACGAAGGATGAGAGGTGACCCGATAGAGGTGTACAAGATGATGAGAGGCATTGATTGTGTGGATAGACAGAGGCTTTTCCCCAGGGCTGAAATGGCTAGCACAAGGAGGCATAGTTTTAAGGTGCTTGGAACTAGGTACTGAGGGGATGTCAAGGGTATGTTTTTCACACACAGAGTAGTGGGTGCATGGAATGCACTGCCAGCAGTGAGGCAGATACAATAGGGTCTTTTAAGAGCCTCTTAGATAGTAGTAAAATAGAGGGCTATGCACTAGGGAAATTCTAGGCAGTTACTAGATTAGGTTACATGGTTGGCACAATATTGTGGGCCAAAGAGCATGTAAAGTGCTGTATGGCCTATGTTCTGTGAAATGGCTTTCTTCAAATGAAGAAATGATACAAGCACAAACTCAAGCTATTTTAGGATTCAAGGGCCTTAGAAATCCAGTGGATAGTTTATATAGAAACATAGGTCTGACTATGCAAATGTTTTCAAGAATGTAAAAGTACATATGCTCACCACCTTGGTGGGAATCGTAGAGGGTAAGTACATGACCTGACCTCCACAAATGACTAATATTTTCTACTTTTAATGAAAAAATGTCGGAATGAAAATAAACGGCTTCATAGCAGTTAACATAACACTGTTACAGTGCCAGTGATTACTGATGGAGGTTCGATCCTGCCACCGTCTGTGGGAAGTTTTGGATATTCTCTCCATGACCATGCGGGTTTCCTCTGGGTGCTTTGGTTTCAGCCCATGTTCCAAAGATGTACAGATTAGTGTTAGAGATAGAAAATTGTGGACGTGCTACGTTGGCTCTGGAAGCAGGGTGGCGCTGGTGGGTTTTCAAGCACAATTCTTGCGCAAACTATGCATTTTGAAGTTCAGAAGTCCAAAGTAAATTTTATTATCAAAGTACGTATATGTCACCAAATCTATCCATCCATCTATTTTCTTGTGGGCATTCTCAATAAATCTATAGAACAATAACCATAACAGAATCAATGAAAGACTGCCCAACCAGGGAGTTCAACCAGAGTGCAGGAGACAATAAGCTGCGCAAATACAAAAAAATGCAACAATGATGATGATAATAATAATAATAATAATAATAATAATAATAAATAAACAATAAATATCAAAAAAAGAAGTCAATAGAAGCCAGAATAAGAAAGTGAGGGAAGGGGGAGGAGTCTGCTGCGATCCACATGAGTTGACAATAGGCCACAATAAGTCTACAGCAGACGCGATCTCAACGGCTTTCCATGGGGCCTTAGATTACCAAGGCAACGCAAGTACCTATGTCAGGATGCTGTTCATTGACTATAGTTCAGTGTTTAGCACCATCATTCCTACAGTCCTGATCAAAAAGCTACAGAATCTGGGCCTTTATACCTCCCTCTGGATCTTTGACTTCCTAACCAGTAGACCACAATCTGTGTAGATTGTGAGTTCTCTGAAAATGGCAAAGCAAGAAGTGGTGTGGACAATTTCCCGTCCTGTGTATCTCTAAACTGTCCTGTCATTGTCTAGTTGTAAACCGATGAATTTACACCTACACTATCTTACCCAAGAGGAACAAGTCTGCTGGAAGCCGTGGCATCTGGGTGAGTGCAGGGAAATGGAGGCTTAAACCACATAGACCAGTGATGGAGCCACAAACAACCAATCCACAATACAAGGCTGAGACAGCAGATCCCAACTACGTTGCTCCTCAGGTCGGGCCCCCTGTGTCCCATCCACATCTCAGTTCTAACTCGACAGTCTCTGGCATTCTCCTCCACGGGGCAACTGAGTTGTGGAGACAATGTGAGAAACCACCTCCCGAACATTTCCATCCCGTCCGTCCCAAGGTCAGCGGATTTACCCTTCCACCTCTAAATTTGTTCTGGTGTTGATTTATTTCTAAATGTAGAAGTTGCTGTTTTGTGTAGATGTGTGCAGATGGGTGTTTTCCATCCTGACAAGTCCTATTATTTCTGGAAGAAATTTGACAATGGGTCCTCTCCTGGTTTGGAACTTCACATTCAAACTCCGTGTCACTGCATTGGCAACAGGAACTGAGACTGCTCACTTTGATCATGTCTGTCCAGCACACTTTAAGCCTCTCTTCCCAACCAGCCCCTCCTCCCTCATCATCCTGTGAACTACTTGGTTAGTCGCCTGGAGTGTGTGGAGAATGCTCAGGACGAAGTGAAGCTCCCTTGTAAGCTGGTCCTTTGCTCACTGTTCCCTTGTAAGCTCCTCTTCAGGCAATGCGGCATTCTCCACCCACCTGGTTGTCCTTTTGTGTATTGTGGGGGGTCCCCAAACTATGCTGATGCTCCCCCTCTTCCACCATCCCACCCACCAGTCACTTGGAGCTGATGTTTCATCCAGTCACTGCTGGCTCTGGAGTTTCAGTCTAATCAGTGCAGACTCTCCGCCCACCCCACACACAAAGGGGCAGTGCTGATAGTCTGGGAGCATCAGCTCTCTGCCAATCCGCGGCTGTCACTGTTCGCACCGTAGGACAGGATGGGGGAGGGTTTCGGGCCATCGATGGGTCAGGATTCAGTCTGGCTGCTGGTCAAGGGGATAGACTGGAGTCCATAGAGACTAAACTCTGAGCTCATACGGAGAGAGCGTCACCAACAAAATCATTTCAAAGTTTCATTGTGATTTAAAAATGAAGTGGAATTGACCATCTCTGGAGTGTTTGCTGATTTATGTTCAGAGCAATCGGAACAGCAGAGCAAAACACACACACACACACACACACACACACACACACACACACACACACACACACACACACACACACACACACACACACACACACACACACACACACACACACACACACACACACACACACACACACACACACACACACACACACACGTCCCGAGTTCAGACCAACTGCTCACTGTCACTGATGCACAGCTAGTGAGACCATTTTACAGGACTGCTGAGATAAAAAGATTGCTTTATGCAGTGGAAGCATTTGGAAGATTAAGTCGAGGAGGGGAGGAGATATTGCACTTTGGTGATCAGCACGACGATGACAATATCATCTCTCCCTGGTCTGGTCTCCACAGTCACCTCTGCCTGCTTCTGAAGAAGTTTTAAAGCGACAGAGAGTATGTGTAAGTGCAAAGGCCTTTTCCCCGATGGAAACACTCAGGCTACACTTCAGCTTCTGAGTCTGTCACCTACTGTATCCAATGATCCCGGTGCAGCCTTCTCTGCATATGTGAGACCTGATGCAGTTTAGGGGACCACTTCAAGTCAAGTCAGGTCAAATCAAGTCACTTTTTATTGTCATTTCGACCATAACTGCTGGTACAGTACACAGTAAAAACGAGACGATGTTTTTCAAGACCATGGTACTGTGGTAAACTATGTATACCTGTCTGGACATGCCCCTCTGCTGACTGCTCCTGTGGCTCCTCCCACAGACCCCTGTATAAAGGTGATTGGGGCACTGCTCCTCCCTCAGTCTTCGAGATGTCTTGCTCCCTTTTTGCTGCTAATTAAAGCCTATCATTCACTTCCAGTCTTCGAGAGTTATTGATGGTGCATCAGGTGCTACATGAAACAGTACAAAAACTACATTGAACTACTTAAGAACAACACAGAAAAAAGCTACACTAGACTACAGACCTAACCAGGACTGCATAAAGTGCACAAAACAGTGCAGGCATTACAATAAATAATAAACAAGACAATAGGCACAGTAGAGGGCAGTAAATTAGTGTCAGTCCTGGCTCTGGGTATTGAGGAGTCTGATAGCTTGGGGAAAGAAACTGTTACATAGCCTGGTCGTGAGAGCCCGAATGCTTTGGAGCCTTTTCCCAGACGGCAGGAGGGAGAACAGTTTGTAGGAGGTGTGCATGGGGTACTTCATAATACTGTTTATTTTGTGGATGCAGCGTGTAGTGTAAATGTCTGTAATGGCGGGAAGAGAGACCCCGATGATCTTCTCAGCTGACCACACTATCCGCTGCAGGGTCTTGCGATCTGAGACGGTGCAATTTCCAAACCAGGCAGTGATGGTATCAAGCACCCTCGCACTGTCCACCGCAAAAGGTGAGATATCCTAGTGGCTACCCATTTCAACTTGACTTTGCATTTTCCTTCCAACATGTCAGTCTATGGCCTCCTCCAAGTACAAAGTTCAAAGTAAATTTATTTTCAAAGTTCATATATGTCGCCATATACAATCCTGAGATTTATTTTCTTACGGGCTTACTCAATAAATCCAGAATAGTGTAATAACCATAATAAAATCAATGCAAGACCTGCATTAACCGGGCATTCAACCAGTGTGCAAAAGACAACAAACTGTGCAAACACAAACAGAAAGAAATAGTAATAGTAATAAATAAAAAAGCAATAAATGTAGAAAACACAAGATGAAGAGTCCTTGAAAGTGAGTCCATAGATTGCATGAATAGTTTAGTAATGGGGCATGTGAAGCTGAATGAAGTTATTCCCTTTGGTTCAAGAGCTGGAAGGTTGAGGAGTAATAACTGCTCATGAACTTGAGACCTGAAGTCCCTGTACCTCCTTCCTGATGGCAGCAACAAGAATGTGGGTGGTGGGGGTCCCTGATGATAGATGCTGCTTTCCTTTGTGCTCAATTGTGCTGAAGGCTTTACTCATGATGGATTCGGATTTTCAGTTAAAGGACTGTCATGGTGAGCCTGCCCTCGGGTTGAAGCAGCAACACCTTATATTCCGTCTGGTATCCTCCAACCCAACAGCACGAACATCAATTTCTCTAATTTCCAGTAATTTCTCCTCCCTTCCCATTTCTTCCATTCTAAAGTTCTATCTCAGCGCTTACCTCTTACTTCATCTCCTCTCCCCCGTCCACTCATCTTCCCCCTCACTAAGCTTCATGAATCATCTGCCAGCTTGAATTCCTTTCCCTCACCCCAACCCCCACCTTCTTATTCTGGCCTCTTCCCCCTTTCTTTGCCAGCCCAAAAAGTTCATGTTTTATTCATTTCCATAGATGCTGCCTGACCTGCTGAGTTCCTCCGGCATTTTGATAGTGTTACTCCAGATTTCTGGATCGCAAAGCTGGATGAAGAGAACAGAAATCAGAGCATTGGTGTCAAGGATTGGGGAGTGACCTTGTAACATTCTGAGGGGGATTCACAGTGTGTATGTTGAGAGGGTACTTCACCTTCACCTTGTAGAGCATCTAGAATAGGGGAAAGAATGTTAGATCATATCAAGGGATCTGTCCTGGGTTTAGCATGTTACCATCACAAAGAAGGCACAACAGTGTGTCTGCCTTCTTAGAAGTTTATGTAGATTCAGCATGTAACTAAAAACTGACAAGATTCTATAGATGCACAGTGGAGAGTATATTGACTGGTTGATTGATGGCTTGGTATGGAAATACCAATGCTCAGGAATGGAAAAGGCTACAGAAAGTTGTTGGATATAGCCCAGTCCATCACAGGCAAAGGCCTCACCACCAATTAGCATATTTACACAGAGCACCGACACAGGAGAGCAGCAGCCATCATTAAGGACCCCCACCAACAACCATGATCTCTTCTCACTACAACCATTAGGAAGGAGGTACAGAAACCACAGGACAGAATCAGCTGGTTCAGGAACAGTTATTACCCTACAACCATCAGGCTCCTGAACCAATGTATATAACTTCACTCACCTCAGCTCTGAACTGATTCTACAATCTGTGGATTCACTTTCAAGGACTCTATATCTCATGTTTTCAGTATTCCTTTGTGCACAATTTGTCTTCTTTTGCACATTGGTTGTTTGTCAGTCTTTGTTTATGTATAATTTTTCACAAATTCTATTGTATATTTGTTTTTTCGTAAATGCCAGCAAGAAGGTGAATGTTAAGGTAACATACATACAATTCTGATAAGTTTACTTTGACCTTGAATAATGGGACCTCCAGGCAAGGTGAACAGGAAGAATCCCTTTTCTCAGGGGTTTGTGAATCTGAGGAAACTTTGCGCACACAGCACGTATAATTATGCACATATCATTGTGGTAAAGCAGTCACAAAATAGCACAAGTTCCTGACCTGTGTCATGGCCTGTAGAATGAGATGTTGTCCTGGAGCCATGCTTCTGTAAGATTAAGCATGCAGCAGTTCCTCATCACACAGTGGGCCAGTTGCAGATGAAAGCAATCCAGTTTGTTTTCCAGGAGCAGACATTGGGGAGCAAAATTGATAGGAGAGTCAGCTTGCAGAGGTAAACCTTTAACCTAGCGTAGATTCCAGCAGGCTCTCTCACACCACCTCTGGTGCCTCCTTCGCTGGGTGGCTGTAACACGTGATCCCATGGAATGAGGACTGGGAGGGCTTGGTCCGTGCAATCGTCGTCGTCGTGGCTATCCCTTGTGGTCGAGGATGATGGTCTTCGTTCCGTTGATCTATCTATGGGCTCTCAAGTGGCTTATGAGCCCAATCATGGCTTTGAAAGTTTTCCCGCATTCAGGACAGGTAGTTCCAGATGGCAGACCGGGCTTTGGTTGTTGCTGCCTCTCTTCCCGTTTTCTTCTTCTTTTCTTCTAATTCTGCACATCTGTCGTCTTCGAAAGTTGCTGTTCCTTCTCGGATGATGGTTTACCAGAGTTTCTTGTCCTTGGCATTGGTTTCCCAATTGTTGATGTCGATGTCACATTTCTTCATGTTGGCTCTTAAGACGTCTTTGAATCTCTTCTGATGTCCGCCCCTTTTACATTTGCAATAACTCAAGGCTACACAGATTCTCTGCTGTCGGTCTCACTAATGAACCAGACATAACAGTATTTTGTGTTATTAATGTCCTACAGGATCTTGTGATCATAAGACAAGCATGCAAGACAAACCTTTGAAATCAGGAATCACCGTGAGGAAAATTAGAGACATAGAAACCCATGTTATAATGGGTTATTGGAATCTGAGAAATGTTCTTGAGCAAGAAACTGCTTGGCACTGATGTGCTTATCAAGACATTAATGAGTGATACTAATCAGTTATTAAATGTCATTGTGTGTCAAAGTCTTCAATTACCAGGCACAAAATATATCTGTCATCCAAGATTAATTATTTTCAAAATTGACATTAAATGGCATTATGATGTGTAACAATGTAGGGAAGGATAACATAATTAATATAAAATAACCATTATCTATTTGTTCAGACTTTATATTCATAACTGTGGCGATAGCAGTGAAGGGTAGACATGGTCTTGCTCAATAGAATGAAGACTTATCAAAAGTTTCAAAGTAAATTTATTATTAAAGTACATATCTATTACCAAGGTTCATTTTTGTGTGGGCAATCACAGTAGAATAAAGAAATACAATAAAATCAATGAAAAACTACACACAAACAAAAACTAACAGACAGCCAATGTGCAAAACACAATTTATGCAAATACAAAAAAATAATAATGATAGCAAGTAAATAAACAAACAAATAATTTAGAACACGAGTTGTAGAGTCCTTGACAGAGAGTCCATAGGTTATGGAATCAATTCAAATTTGAGGTGAGTGAAGTTATACACATGCCTGATAGTTGTAGTTTAATAATTGTTCCTGAATCTGGTTATGTGGGATCCAAGTCTCCTGGACCTCCTTCTGATGGTGGGAGCAAGAAGAGAGCATGGCCTGGATGGTGTGCGTCCTTGATGATGGATGCTTGTGGCAGTACAATCAATAAGTGTAATAAAGAGCAAAGATTAAGGACTCAAGATTATTTAATGTAATTTCCAGTACACAAGTGTAAAGGAGAACGATATAATTGTTACTCAGGATCCAGTGCAGCACACAAAAAAAAACACAATAAGATAAAGAACACAATAATAAAAAACACAATAAACACATAAAACATTGATTGTATGTAAATAAAGCGAGAGACACTAGGTACAGCGTTTATTCACAAGGTGACTGACAGGAAATGATAAATTAGTGGTGGTTGGGGGTGTGGAGGGTGGGTTAGTGGGTGGAGGTGTTGATCAGCCGTACTGCTTGGGGAAAGTAACTGTTCTGAGTCTAGTGCGCCTGGCATGAATGCTATTTAGCCTCCTCCCAATTGGGAGCGGACAAGCAGTCCACAAGCAGGTGAGAGATCTTTCATGATTTTCTGCTTTTATCCAGCACCATTCTGTATATACCGATGGTGGGCAGGCTGGTGCCAGTGATGTGTTGTGCAGTTTTAACTACCAGCTGTAGAATCTTCCTGTCCACCACAGTGCATCTTCCGTACCATGCAGAGGGTTCTGAGTATTGATGCCTCCTCAGAAAGTAAAGTAAACTTTCTTGATGTGTAGGATCTGTTCTGGGACCATGTCAGTTTGTACGAAATGTTCACTCCTCAGAGTCTGAAACTGCTCAGCGTTTCCACCAATTTAAGGAGGGATGTGAGTGATGTGAGTTCCCCTGAAGTCGATAATTATCTCCTTTGACTTGATGACATTGAGGAAGAGGTTAATTGCCTGGCATCAGGCCTTGACCGCTTCCACCTCCTCTCTGTTTGCTGTCTCATCGTTGTTGGTAATGAGCCACACCACTGTCATAGAACATAGAAATCTACAGCACATTACAGGCCCTTCGGCCTACAATGTTGTGCCGACCACGTAACCTGCTGTAAAAATTGCCTGGGATTTCCGTACCGCATAGCCTCTATTTTTCTAAGCTCCATGTACCTATCTAAGAAGCTCTTGAAAGACCCTATTCTATCCGCCTCTACCACCTTCGCTGGCAGTGCATTCCACACACCCACCACTCTCTAACTGAAAAACTTACCCTTGACATCCCCTCAGTACCTGTTTCCAAGCACCTTAAAACTATGCCCCCTCACGTTAGCCATTTCATCCCTGGGAAAAAGCCTCTGGCTATCCACATGATTAATGCCTCTCATCATCTTATACACCTCTATCAGGTCACCTCTCATTCTCCGTTGCTCCAAGGAGAAAAAGCCAAGTTCACTCAACCTATTCTCATAAGGCATGCTCCCCAATCCAGGCAACATCCTTGTAAATCTCCTCTGCACTCTCTCTGTAGTATGCACATCCTTCCTGTAGTGAGGTGACCAGAACTGAGCACAGTACTCCAGGTGGGGTCTGACCAAGGTCTTGTATCACTGTAACATTACCTCACAACTCAGTCCCATGGTTGATGAATGCTCACACACCATACGCCTTCTTAACAACACTGTCAACCCACGCAGCAGCTTTGAGTGTCCTCACACACACAAGCTTCTGTGCCTTGTATCAAAGCTCCCAAATGAAGAGTCCGAAATGAGCTGCTGCCTGAGCAATAGCTCTGGGGATCTTTTCTGAACCCAACACATCGAAACAATTACAAAGAAGACACAACAGTGGCTATATTTCATTCGGAGGTTTGGTATGTCACCAAAGACACTCGCTAATTTCTATAGATGTACTGTGGAGAACATCAGAGTTGGTTGCATCACCATCATCAGCATAATCAACAAATTGAACCTTGGACCCCAGTGACCTGGGCTCAGGTGAGAGATCACCAGCCCCAATTTTCCCCACGTAGACCTCTGACCCAGGATTACTGGTCTTCTTACAGCACAAGACCATAAGCCCATAAGACTCATCATGTCATCAGTGAACTTGACAGTGTGATTGCTCGGGTGTTTGGCCGAGCAGAATGTACAGCGATGGGCTCAACACACAGCCCTGGGAGGAGCTGTTGTGCATTCTGACTCTGAGGCCTGTTGTTTAGGAAGTCCAGCAGCCAGTTGCATGGTAGTGTAACACAGAGGAGTAGGAGTTTGCTCACCAAGGTTTGTGGGACAATAGTGTTAAACGCTGAACTGAACTCTAGAAACAGCATAGCATAATTAATATAAAACAACCACTAAATCTTTGTTGCAACTTTATAATCATGACTGTGGTGATAGGTCATGCTTAATAGTATGAACAATTTTCAAAGGTGCAATACAGTCTACAGTAAAGCAGAAATAAACTACCGTAGATTCCAGACTACAGAGCGCACCTGATTAAAAGCCGCTGGCTCTGATTTTAGAAATAAAATCAATTTTTTACTTGTAAAGGCCGCACCGGATTTTAGGCCGCACCGGATTTTCGGCCGCAGGTGTCCCACGTTGTAATATGAGATATTTACACAGAAAGATATTACACGTGAGGATTTTTTAACTTTTAATTAAATCCATATGGTAACAAAAACAAATACATATTGCAAATGCTTTTTTTCGAACCGTGCCCGTAACGCGGCTACTTTTAAATATACATTGCGTATACTTCTTTACTGAACAACATTCCAATATCTCCTAACGACTGGTAAAAAATATATATACTGCAGCCTACCAGGAAAAGTTATTGATCGCCTTTAACTTAAAAGCAGCGTTTTCGCTCCGCCGCTCCCCCCCCCCACCGTCCCGTTTATCGCAAACGGCATTTAAAAGCAGCGTTCGCTCAGATCCAATGCCGCTCGCGTAATGCCGCTCGCCCCCCGCCTTCCCGTTTATCGCAAACTGGTAACCCACAAGACGCGGCGAAACCGGGTGTGATGTCATAGCATCCCGCGATGTAGTACAGAAAACAAATATAGTTAAAACTCTTCTAACTTTAACTAGAAAATGAATTACTAAGCGAAAATATTATAAACTAAATAACTGCCATAAAGGCAGCACAATGCTTTTCTTCGAGTGTTTTCCATGTTGATGAGGGTGAGTACAAATGACTGATTTACAATAATTTAATTGTGAAAGTGCGCTTGATTTATCGTACAATTTCATTGGACCTCTGTGAGCTACTCATCAATTTTATTGGTCTACTGTTACGAGGCAAAATGTTTTCGGCGGCATGAAAAAAAATCATGTATTAGCCGCTCCGTTTTAAAGGCCGCAAAGTTCAAAGCTGTTCAAAATGTGGGAAAAAAGTAGCGGCTTAAAATCCGGAATCTACGGTATTCTAAAAACATGCAAACGTGGTCAAGAGGTTCAGATGTTGTTCAGACCAAACATCAGAATGGGGAAGAGTAGCACACACAAAATGCTGGAGGAAATCAGCAGGTTAGCCAGTTTCTATGGAGATGAATAAAGTCAACGCTTCGGGCTGAGATCATTCTTCAGGAGTGGAAAGGAAGGGACAAGAAGAGAAGTAAAGAATCTAAGAGTCATAGGCACAAGAGATGGCACCTGAGTGGCTGCCCTTTTGAGCTCATCTGAGGAAACAGTTTCAATTCCCCTCTTCAATGTCTCTTATGGTTGGGGTTCTATCGAGGTCCTGATCTGCAAGTGACACTCAAGCTGCGTTTTGTTTTATGGCGGATGAGTTCCCGCTCCTGGAGCTCACCGGCCAACTCTTTTCCAACTTTCTCCAGGTGCGGATCACCGGATTTGGGCGCCTCCGGGGCACGGCCCTGTGGACGACCGACTGCAGGCCAGTGTTGCTGACTGAAGTGTTGTGGGAGAAGGAACATCAGGATTTCGCTGCAATAGATGTGTAGAAAAGCAGTGCTGTAGACTGTAATATCATAACAGCGACTATCAGTCTCTCCGTTCACTGTGAAAATGGTGATATCTCTCTGTACCTTGTTGGTGAGAGAGAGAACCTGTGGCACATCGAATTGTTGGGTAAACTATAGTTTTTTGACTGCGGATCATGGTCTCTCCTTGGCTGGCTTGCTATTGCTTTTTGCTGAAGCGGGCAGGGGGGAGGTTGACGTCTTGATGCTTGCTACTACTTGCATGGGGGAGGGGTGGAGGGGCTTTGGAGATCTAATGTTTTTTGTTGGGGTTTTTTGGGGTCCTTCTGTTTCTCGTGGATGTTTGTGGCCGTATTTCAGGCTGCATATGGTATGCATCCTTTGATAATTAACGGAACCATTTGAACCATTTGATACTCTACTGATGCTGGAAATCCAAAGCAACACAAACAAAAAGCTGGAGGAACTCAACAGCTTAGGAAGCAACTGTGGAAATGAATAACAGTCAACGTTTTGGGCCGAGACCTTATATCAGGACTCTTGTGTTTATTCTAAGTACAATTTCTTCAAACTACTTCAGTAAATGGATGAGAAGTAATTATAAAGTGAGGAGTTACACTTCTATCTTCTTTTTTGTCTTTTGTCAGAAAATTAGGGATTTGGAAAAGATTTATGGCCCCCTCAAACCAATTTTTTTTCTAGACCTTCAGCTCTGTAATCACATTCCCCTCACACGACCAGTCTCACTGTAATCACATCCCCATCATGTGACCTGATTAATATTCTGCATGTTATTTTTGTAATCAAATCCTCTTTAATATTTGATCACAAACCTACGATACACATGTTCTGTGCTGTAGTGGGCTTGTATAAATGCAAACACACCTGTTGCTGGGATTTATCTTAATCCTGGGTTTATTGTTGGAGAATGAAAATGTTTGGTTGTAATTTCTAATATACAAACTTTCCAGGTTGGTGAATACCACAGTTCAATTAGCCCAATGTCAGCTATGGTCAAACTCTCAAGTTACAATAGACAATAGACAATAGAGTTGGAGGTGCAACAGCTTATATTCTGTCTGGGTAGCCTCCAACCTGATGGCATGAACGTCTTCCCCCTAATATCTCCACCCCCCCCCTTCCATTCCCCACTTCGGCTGCCCTCTTACCTCTTCTCTTCATCTGCTTATCACCTCTCCACCTTCTATATGTTCCATGGTCCTCTCTTCTGTCCCATCAGATCCTTTCTTCTTCAGCTCTTTCCCTTTTTCATCCCCACCTCCCAACTTCTCACTTCAGCCCCCCTCACCCACCTGACTCCACCCACCATCTTCTAGTTAGACTTTTCCCCTCCTCCCACCCCCACCTTCTTTTTCTGTCCTGATGAATGGGTTCAGCCCAAAACATCAGCTGTTTATTCATTTCCAAAGGTGCTGCCTGACTTGCTGAGTTCCTCCAGCATTTTACAAGAGTTACTCCTCCTCATTGTGATGGCTGGTCTGAACAACATCTGAACCTCTTCACCATGTCAGTACACGTTTATGCATTGAGATACTGGCACGTGATTGACTGATTAACTATAATGAGCAGGTGTACCTAATAAAGTGGCCACTGAGTGTATAACACCCCCATCATGAGGGATATAGGAATGCGATCACAAAACCCTGTAACAGGAGGGAATTTCAAACTTCTCCTAAGACTCAATCCCCAGGTAGAGCCAGAATCATCCATCCATTTGCTTTTAAAAGAGTATATCAACATAACATTGTAACTGCTTCAGTGCAAGTCTATTTCATATATCATCCATTGGGGATGGAAGTCTTTTGACACTGGCTGGTAAAAGATAGATGTGTCCATAAATGAACACTTTCTAATGCCCCAGTACTCCAATTATGTCATGTCCTGCATTCTTTCATATTAATAATCATGTATTGATGTTAATTTAGATTCTTAGACCATTTTGAATCATTTTTCATGTTTCCCTTTCAATCCCCGTTTATAATTTGACAATATAGCTTTTTCATGTATTTTACACCTTCTCAGCTCTCTTTTAAACAGAATAATATGACAAGCCCTTCAGCCCAAGATGTTGTGATGAACTAAATAGCCTTCTGAACCTTCTGAACATAGAAGGCAAGATCTCTTTCAGCGTGTTGGCACAAAGGCTTACAAAATATCTGAAACAAAACCATTTCATTGACACATCAATCCAAAAGGCTGGCATAGCAGGCTTCTTGGGATGCCTTGAACATACCAGCGTCATATGGCATCAAATCCAGATAGCTAAGAAAGAAGGAAAGGATCAGCATGTCTTGTTCCTCGACCTGGCCAACGCCTATGGATCATTTCCTCATTCCCTGCTGTGGAATGCTTTTGAATTCTTTCAGGTACCTGCAACAATAACAAATCTGGTAAAACACTACTTCCAGGATCTGCAAGTTTGTCTCACAACATCAGACTTCATCACAGCTTGGCAACCACTGGAAGTAGGCATCATGGCAGGGTGCACCATCTCCCCATTGGCCTTCACTATGGCAATGGAGCTTATTATCAGAGCCTCAAAATGGGTTGCGGGAGGAAAACGGCTACAGTTTGGTCATAGGTTACCACCGATACGAGCCTATATGGATGATATAACAATACTGACGACAGCTGTCCCCTGCACCAAGAGACTTCTGCAAAAGCTTCATCAAAACATCAAATAGGTGAGGATGAAGATCAAGCCCAGCAGGTGCAGAAGCATCTCCATTGTCAAAGGTCAAGTCACAGATCAAAGATTTCATATTGACAGAACACCTGCCCCAACTGTGTCAGAAATGCCAGTGAAGAGCTTGGCCCATTGATATGATGCTAAGCTCAAGGACACCAAGCAGTTTAAACAACTCAAAAAGGATACCATCACGTACATAGCTCGCATCAACAAGACCTTGCTGCCAGGAAAACTCAAGCTGTGGTGCTTTCAGTTCGGCAAACTCCCAAGACTCATGTGGCCTTTAACAGTGTATGAAATCCCCATCAACAAGGTGGAAAAGCTCGAAAGAGTGATCAGCACACATGTGAAACAGTGGCTTGGACTTCCACGATGCTTAAGTCCTGTTGGACTGTACGGGAACGGCAAATTGGAATTACCAATTACAAGTCTTGTGGAAGAATACAAATGTACCAAAGCAAGGTTGGTCATTACCCTCACTGAATCTGAAGATACTGTTATTCGAACAGCGGCCCCCCATGTGGCAACGGGGAGGAAGTGGACCCCATCTGAAGCCGTTCAGAGTGCTAGGTCTGCTCTTCACTTCAGGGATGTTCTTGGCCAAGTCCAACTTGGGAGAGCCGGGCTCGGGGTCATCCCAAAGGCTCCTCAATGGCACAAGGCAACAGCAGTGCAGAAGAGACGGCTCGTGGTAGAGGAGGTGAGGAGACAGGAGGAGGCAAAGCGACACGCCAGAGCCGTTTCAATGGCCAAGCAGGGCCAATGGACTAATTGGGAGAGCCTGGAAAAGAGGAAACTCAGCTGGCGTGACGTCTGGGAGATGGAGGGATCTCGGCTAAGTTTTGTCATCAGAGCCACTTATGACCTCCTACCAACACCTCAAAACCTGAACCAGTGGTGGGGAGAAGACCCTGCTTGCTCTCTTTGTCAAGCACCTGGATCACTAAGGCACATTTTAACAGGATGCACCATGAGCCTCAGCCAGGGGCAGTATACTTGGCGACATAACCAAGTTCTCAGACAGCTGGCATCAATCTTGGAACAGAGGCAAACCACCGTAAACGTTCTACCACAAACATTGGCAGGAAATATCCACATTACACGATTTGTACCAGCAGGCCAACCTCCAGAGCACCAAGTAACATCAAAGGATATAAGCATTCTGCACTGTTGCTCGGGATTGGAAAATGGACGTGGACTTGGAGAAAAAGCTTGTGTTTACTCCAGACATTGCGGCTACAACACTCCAGCCAGACATAGTCCTGTGGTCCACAACAGCCAAGCTGGCATATGTTGTGGAATTGACAGTACCATGGGAAGATGGTGTTGAAGAAGCTTATGAGAGGAAAAAGACCAAGTGCTCTGAACTGGCAACTGAAGCTGCTCAGAATGGCTGGAAGACCAAGATTTTCCCTGTAGAAGTGGGATGCAGGGGATTCGTTGCTACATCTACGACCAGTCTTTTGAAGAAGGTGGGGGTGAGGGGTGTCTCCCTCCAACAAGCAATCAAGTCCTTGTCAAATGCAGCAGAGGAAAGCAGCAATTGGATTTGAATTAAAAGGAAAGACAACAACTGGGCTGCAAGATGAAGACAGGAGGGTACGGGGGGGATGCCAGGTAGCACCTTTGAGCCCTCTGGAGACGTCGTGGGCTTATCAACGAAACATCAAAGAAGGAGGGTGCCCACCTGATGACCCCGATGAAGTAGCTACCCTCCTCGTCACCACTCCAAGCCTACTGCCAACATCGAGAGTGCCGACTTTATCATTGGGATTGAAACATCAAGTCCTAGTAGATCTACTCTACATCTACAATGACTCATTGAAGGTAGAAAATAGAACATAACAGCAGACCACAGGTCTTTTGCCAATCTTTTAAACCAGTCTAAGATCGATTTTAACCGTTCTGTCCCACATAGACCTCTACTTATCTTCCATCCATACATTGTGCTGAACCAATTAAATTAGTAATCAAATAGGCAACTGAACCAGCCCTCTCTGCCTCCTTCCAGTTTCCCCACATTTGTGTACCTATGTAAAGAATCATTTTAAGAGGTGCATTTAACAGGTTCTTTCTTCATTGTAGGTCCATTAAAATTTTTCATTTAAGAGAACTGAAAAGGACAGAGTCAGGTTGCCAGCAATTAAATGGATTCTAACGTGTCCATTTAACCTCTTATGATTTTCATCATTACCCAGTATTTATTTAGCTTATAATGTAATTTATTTATCCTGCCAAAGGGTCTTGGCCCATAACGTTAGCTGTACTCTTTTCCATAGATCTCACCTGGCCTGCTGAGTTTCTCCAGCATTTTGTGAGTGTTGTTTGGATTTCCAGAATCTGCAGATTTTCTCGTTTGTATTTATTTATATTGTCTTTACGTTCTTCTTCTTTTTCTTCCACTGGGGCACGAGCTGCAGACAGCAGCTCACCGGAGTCCTGTGTCTTTGGCTGATAGAAGGTTGATCGGCCCTGTGGCTTCTGCTTTCACCATATGACTTCATGCATCTTCTCGGCAAAGATCCTTCCTCTCCCTGGGATGAGGACTGTGGAGCTTCTGTGGCATTTCTATAGCTCTGGGTTTTTACGTGACTGAGTTATTGATTGATGTTATTGGGGAGGAATGGTAGATCAGGGTTCAATTCTTGCCACTGTCTGTAAGAAGTTTGTACATTCTCCCTGTGAGCGCATTGTCTCCTCTGGATACTCCACTTTCTTCCCATATTCCAAAGACCTACGGGTTAGTAGGTCAATTGGTCACATGGATGTAAATAGCAGTGCAGGCTCATTGAACCAGAATGGCCTGTTACCATGCTACATCTCTAAATAAATAAATGAATATTCTGCTATTGCTGAAGAATGACTGTGAACAACTCATCCCCATAAACACTCAGTCAGATCATGGTTACTCTATACCCAAGCTTGCTTTACATATCTCTGCTCCATATTCCTCAAGATTTGATGTTTGGAAGAGCAGAACCTGCAGCTGACCTGCATTTGCATTACTTTCAGAGAGAGATTTCCATATAACTATATAACAATTACAGCACGGAAACAGGCCATCTGGGCCCTTCTAGTCCGTGCCGAACGCTTACTCTCACCTAGTCCCACTGACCCGTACTCAGCCCATAACCCTCCATTTCTTTCCTGTCCATATACCTATCCAATTTTACTTTAAATGACAAAATAGAAACTGCCTCTACCACTTCTACTGGAAGCTCGTTCCACACAGCTACCACTCTATGAGTAAAGAAGTTTCCCCTCATGTTACCCCTAAACTTTTGCCCCCTAACTCTCAACTCATGTCCTCTCGTTTGAATCTCCCCTACTCTCAATGGAAAAAGCCTATCCACGTCAACTCTATCTATCCCCCTCATAATTTTAAATACCTCTATCAAGTCCCCCCTCAACCTTCTACGCACCAAATAATAAAGATCTTCCCTCCAGCCTTTGTTTGAAAACGTGATTTTCAACTTTCAGAATTAAAATCAGGTTTAATATCATTGGCACATGCTGTGAAATTTGTTGTTTTGCGGCAGCAGTACACAAGAACATAAGAAATAGGAGCAGGAGTAGGACATCTGGACCGTCAAGCCTGCTCCATTGTTCAATAGATCATGGCTAATCTGACTCTGGACTCATCTCCACCTACCTGCCTTTTCCCCCCGGTGCACCATCAATAACTTTCGGAGACGTGAGTCAAGGTAGGCTTTTATTAACTGGAAGAAAGCACCGTCAGCAGCGTTAGCAGCAAGAGACCACCACACAACATCCTGGAGACTGAGGGAGGAGCAGTGCCTCTAATCGCCTTTATACAGGGGTCTGTGGGAGGAGCCACAGGAGCAGTCAGCGGGGGGGGGCGTGTCCAGACAGGTATATGTAGTTCACCACACCCCCATAACCCTACTATGCAAAAATCTATCCAACCTCATCTTAAGTATATTTACTGAGGTAGCGTCCACTGCTTCACTGGGCAGAGAATTCCACAGTTTCACCACCCTCTGGGAAAAGCAGTTCCTCCTCATCTCCACCCTAAATCTACTCTCCTGAATCTTGAGGCTATGTCCCCTAGTTCTAGTCTCACCTACCAGTGGAAACAACTTTCCTGCCTTTATCTTATCTAGCCCTTTCATAATTTTATGTTTCTATAAAATCTCCGATTCTTCTGAAAGGAAGGAAAAGAGTAAACAGTCAAGGTTTCAGGCCGAAATCCTTCATCGGGGTCTTCATACAGTGTTTTGGATGATTACATTCTCCAGATCTTCATTTTCATTGTAACATTCAAGATGATTGTTCATACCTTTGTAATTCCTCACTTGTTGAAGTAGTGAAATTGTTTCATTTTCACTCCCGGCATCACCAAGCCTGAATGCTTGAAACCACGGTGAGGCCCATTTAAGCAGCATATTGTCCCAAAGTACTGAAGGGATTCCCAACTATTTATTGATTTAGATTTTGCTCTTTAAGAGTTGTCCCAAATAAAAGGCTGTCCCAATTAAATGATGGCCCAAATAACTGGAATCCACCGTATTTTTCCTGAGGTTCCGACATTTATTTATTTATTTTATTTAGATCTTGTTTTGTTTAGTCACTGTTGCTGCTGAACTTTGGGTGGATACTATGCTGGTGCTATGTGGCAATACTTGCGGGCTGCCCACTAGATTGTGTTGGTAGTTCATGAAAATGACACATTTCACTATGTTTTGATGAACATGTGATGACTAAATGAATCTGAATCTGAATTGCTTCCTTGGAGCTGAATTCACACACAAGAAGTGAGAATGGAGTTAGTCTGAATTTTCCATTCAAGTTTAATTAGCATTCAACTATACATGAATACGGCCAAATGAAAATGGGTTACTCCCAGGACAAGGAGAAAAACACATATAACCATATAACATATAACCATATAATAATTACAGCACAGAAACAGGCCATCTTGGCCCTTCTAGTCCGTGCTGACGCTTACACTCACCTAGTCCCACTGGCCCACACTCAGCCCATAACCCTCCATTCCTTTCCTGTCCATATACCTATCCAATTTTACTTTAAATGACAATACCGAACCTGCCTCTACTGCTTCTACTGGAAGCTCATTTCACACAGTTACCACTCTCTGAGTAAAGAAATTCCCCCTCATGTTACCCTTAAACTTCTGCCCCCTAACTCTCATATCATGTCCTCTTGTTTGAACCTCCCCTACTCTCAATGGAAAAAGCCTATCCACGTCAACTCAATCTATCCCCCTCATTATTTTAAATACCTCTATCGTCCCCAATACGTCTATCAAGTCCCCAAATACCTCTATCAAGTCCCCACACACAGCACAAGGCACCTATAGCAAATAAAAAGGTAATGTGGGAAGGGAATATCTTCAGTTTCTGATCTCTGCAGCTATTCCTGCTGAAAAGTGTTCTATGGATGTGAATAGGTTGTTATGTTGAAACAAAACCTGCCACATTAAACATCTAGGTGATGTTCACTGTCTAGCCCAGCATCAGAAGATTGGAATCATTTGCATCTCTACAGAGCAGATTTTAACTGTGAAAATCTTCTCTGAAAAAGACTGCAATGATCGATAGAGATGTACAGGATCTTAAGAGGCATGGATTGAGTGGCCAGCCAGTGCCTGTTTCCCAGGAGGGAAATGGCTAACATGGGTGGGCAAAACTTTAAAGTGACCAGAGGTAAGTATGGAGAAGTGGTGTCAGAGTTATGCTTCTTTACAGAGTGGTGGGTACATGGATCACACTACCATAGGTGGAGGCAGATATCATAAGACATAGGAGCAGATTTAGGCCTATCAAGTCAGCACCATTATCCCTCTCAACTCTATTCTCCTGCCTTCTCTCTATAACCTTTGATGTCCTTATGTATCAAGAACCTATCAACCACTGCCTTAAATATACCCTATCACTTGGCCTGCAGAGCTGTCTATGGCAATGAGTGCCACAGCTTCACCACTCTTTGGCTGAAGAAATTTTTCCTCATCTTGGATGAGCCTCAATTCTGAGGTTGTGCCCTCTGGTCCTACACTCCCTCACTCTAGGAAACATCCTCTCCACATCCACTTTGTCCAGATCTTTCTAGATTCGATAGGTTTTAATGAGGTCCCCCTCATTCTCCTAAACTCCAGCAACTACAGGCTATCAAACACTCATCATACTTTAACCCTTTCTTTCCTGGGATCATTCTTGTGAACTTTCGAATGCCTGCACATCTTTTCTTAGATAAGGAGCCCAAACTGTTCACAATACTCCAAGAGCAGTCTGACCAATGCCTTAGAAAGCCTCAGCATTACATCCTTGTTTTTGTATTCTCGTCCTCCATTTGCTTTCCTTACCAGAGACTCAAAATGCAAGTTAACCTTTAGGGAATCCAGCATGGAGACTGCCAAGTCCCTTTGCAACCCTGATTTTTAAATTTTCTTTCATTTAGAAAATAGTCTACACCTTTATTCCTTCTGCCAAAGTGCATGACCATGTACTTCTCTACACTATGTTCCATCTGCCACTTTGCCCATTCCCCCAATCTGTCCAAATCCCTCTACAGGCATCCTGCTTCTCCACATACCTTTGTATCATATGCAAACTTGGCCACAAAGTTATCAACTCCTTCATCCAAATCTCTGATATAACATGAAAAGTGGTCCCAACATTGACCCTTGTGGCACACCACTATTCACTGACAAGCAACCAGAAAAGGCCCCCTTTACTCGCACTGCCTGCCAATCTTCTATCCATGCTAGAATACGTACACAATGCTGGAAGAACTCAGCAGGTCAGGCAGCATCCGTGAGAAAAGAGTAGCCAACGTTTCGGGCCGAGACCCTTCATCAGGAATGGGGGGGAAGAGAAAGCAGAAGCCCAGTAATAGAGATAGGGGAGGGGGAAGGGCTAGAGGCGCCAGGTGGAGAACCAATCAGAGGAAGGATAAAGGGGGGAGGGGGAAGGGATAAGCATGAAAGAACTGTAGAGGTAAAGGAGCAGAAAGTTGAAAGGGGAGAGAGGCAGAGAGGGACCTAGGATAGGGGAACGGGGAGGGGGGAGGGAATTACCGGAAATTGGAGAATTCAATGTTCATACCACCAGGCTGGAGGCCACCCAGACGGTAGATGAGGTGTTGCTCCTCCAACCCGAGTTTGGCCTCATCATGGCAGTAGAGGAGGCCATGTATGGACATATCTAGATGGGAATGAGAGGCAGAGTTGAAGTGGATGGCAACCGGGAGGTCCTGTCTATTGTGACGGACGGAGCAGAGGTGCTCGACGAAGCAGTCCCCCAATCTGCGCCGGGTCTCGCCAATGTAGAGGAGGCCGCACCGGGAGCACCGGATGCAATAGACAACTCCAGCAGACTCGCAGGTGAAGTGTTGCCTCACCTGGAAGGACTGTCTGGGGCCCGGAATGGTGGTAAGGGGGGAGGTGTGGGGACAGGTGTAACATTTGCGCTTACAGGGATAAGTGCCGGGTGGGAGTTCTGTGGGGAGGGACGTGTGGACCAGGTAGTCGCGGAGGGAACGATCCCTTCGAAAAGCTGAGAGGGGTAGGGAGGGAAAGATGTGCTTGGTGGTGGGATCCTGTTGAAGGTGGCGGAAGTTGTGGAGGATAATGTGTTGGATCCGGAGGCTGGTGGGGTGGTAGGTGAGGACAAGGGGAACCCTGTCCCTGTTGGTGACAGGAGGATGGGTTAAGGGCTGAAGTGCGGGTGGTGGAGGAGATGCGGGTGAGGGCATCTTTGATGACGCCAGAAGGGACACCATGATCCTGAAAGAAAGAGGACACTTGAGAAGTCCTGGAACGGAAAGCCTCATCCTGGGAGCAGGTGCGGCAGAGACGGAGGAACTGGGAATAAGGAATGGCATTTTTGCATTGGGCAGGGTGGGAAGAGGTATAGTCAAGATAGTTATGGGAGTCAATGGGTTTGTAGAAGATGTCTCCAGAGATGGAGACTGAGAGATCAAGAAAGGAGAGAGAAGTGTCTGAGATGGACCAAGTGAATTTAAGGGCTGAGTGAAAGTTAGAAGCAAAGTTGATGAAATTGACGAGCTCAGCATGGGTACAGGAAGCAGCACCAATGTAGTCGTCGATGTAGTGGAGGAAAAGCTGGGGAGTGGTGCCAGTATAGATTTGGCGCCTAGACTGTTCCACATAACCCACAAAGAGGCAGGCATAGCTGGGGCCCATGCGAGTGCCCATGGCTACACCCTTGATCTGGAGAAAGTGGGAAGAACCAAAGGAGAATTTATTGAGAGTTAGAACAAGCTCCGCCAACCGGAGGAGTGTGGTGGTGCTGGCGAACTGGTGGGGTCTGTTATCCAAAAAGTAGCGGAGGGCTTTGAGGCCTTCTTGATGTGGGATGGAGGTGTATAAGGATTGAACATCCATGGTAAAAATGAAGCGGTCAGGGCCGGGGAATTGGAAGTTATTGAAGAAATGAAGGGCATGGGATGTATCCTGCATGTAGGTGGGGAGAGTCTGAACTATAGGGGATAAAATGGAGTCCAGGTAGGCAGACACAAGTTCGGTGGGGCAGGAGCAGGCTGAAACTATGGATCTGCCGGGAAACTATGGGTCTATCCATGCTAGTATTTTTTCTGTAACACCATAGGTTCTTATTTTGTTAAGCAGCCTGATGCGCAGCACCTTGTCAAAGGCCTTCTGAAAATCCAATTAAACAACATCCATTGGCTCTCCCTTTTCTATTCTGCCTGTTATTTCCTCAAAGAATTCCAAAACATTTGTTAGGCAAGATTTCCCCTTTCGAAAACCTCGACACCTCATCCTTAAAATGAACTCCCAAATCCTTCCAACCACTGCCAGTCTATCTGGCTTATGTCCAAGTCCAAGCCACATCTTCTACCTCCCTCCCTTCTTATTAAGAGACTTTTAAATAGGCACATGGATGGAAGAAAAATGGAGGGCTTAGAGGGAAGGAAAGGGTAAATTGATCTTCGAGTATGTGAAAGGGTCAGCACATTATTGTGGACCAAAAAGCCTGTGTTATGCTTTATTCTTCTATGATCTATTTGTCCAGCAAAATGCCATGATAGATAATCCTTTCAACATTGTGTACGCAAGATCAAAAACACAAGAAATCCTGCTGATGCTGGAAATCCAGAGTAAAGTATACAAAATACAAGCAGAGTTCCCAACCTGGGGTCCACAGACTCCTCCCTTAATGGTAGGGATCTATGATATAAAATAAAAGATTGGGAACCTCCGTACAAGAGGAACGCAGCAGATCAGGCAGCACTTATGGAGAGGAATAAAGAGCCGACATTTCGGGTTGAGACCTATCATCAGGATATAAAAATCAATCCTGGTCACTCACGGGAGTGGGTGCAAATGTCAGTACATTCATCCTGCCATCTCAGTTCAGCCTGAGAATAGAGCTGTTTGCACAAGTCTTCTCTGTGGAACCCCAAATGAAGATAAACCACAGAGACAACATCTCCCAGCAAGTGGAAAAGTGGATGACCAGTGTTCATGTGCTGGTCTCCTGAAGCAGGGTGAAATGTGGCAGCAAAAATAGAAAACCTTTTCACACTCTGTTCCCTTCTCCTGTCTGGCACCTCTGCGGAAATGTAATGTGGCATTTATACCATTTGTATGGAATTTATAATGCCTGGAGGCCTGTGTAATTCAATCCTCTGCTAAATGGCAATTTGCAGATCAACAAACTTCAGAGTAGCTTCTGCATACTAATCTGCAGCCAAAGACCTTAAAATGTAAAACTGATGATTAGCAAAAGTTGCCCTGATGATCACCTCCACAATATCAGCTTGTTAGTGAGTGCCATCGACAAAAGCCCGAGCAGAGAAACTGAAAAGACGTTCTGACAATTTCCTTTCCAGTGCTGAAGAAGGGCCTCAGCCCAAACTATCGACTGTTTGTTCATTTCCATCGATGCTGCCTGACCTGCTAAGTTCCTCCGGCATTTTGTGTGTGTTGCTTTGGATTTGCAGCATCTGCAGAATTTCTCCTGTTTGAGATATTTACCTTTCCAGCTTCGTCCCCCTTCTTTTCCAGTCCTGATGAAGGGTCTTGTCCTGAAACATTAACTGTTTATTCCTCTCCATAGATGCTGCCTGACCTGCTCAAGTTCTTCACCATTTTGCAGCACACACTAAATGCTGGCAAAACAGTCAGTGTTTCAGGCCAAGACCTTTCATCAGGACTGGCCGAAAAAGAAGAGAAATCAGAGTAATGAAGATGGAGGAGGAGGGGAGGAAGAAATACAAGGTAGTAGGTGATGGGTGAAACTAGGAGAAGGGAAGGGGTGAAGTAAAGAGCTGGGAAGTTGATTGGTGAACGAGAGAAAGGGAAGGGGAAGGAGCACCAGAGGGCGGTGATGGGGCAGGCAAAGTGATAAGTTGAGAGAGGAAAATGGTAATGGTGAAAGGGGAGGGGGCATTAAAGGAAGTTCAAGAAATCGATGTTCATGCCATCAAGTTGGAGTCTACCCAGACGGAATACAAGGTGCTGCTACTCCAACCCGAGTGTGGCCTCATCGCGGCAGTAGAGGAGGCCATGGACTAACATGTTGGAATGGGAAGTGGAATTAAAGTGGAGGGATCACTAGGAGATCCCACTTTTTCTGGCGGATGGAGTGTAGGTGCTCGGCAAAGCAGTCTCCCAATCTATGTGGGGTCTCACCAATATACAGGAGGCCACACTGGGAGCACCGGATACAGTAGATCGACTCCAACAGACTCACAGGTGAAGTGTTGCCTCACCTGGAAGAACTGTTTGGGGCAGTGAGGGAGGTGGCATAGGGGCAGGTATAACATTTGTTCTGCTTACAAGGAGGGAGATCAGTGAAGGGATGAATGGTCAAGGGAGGTGCATGGGGAACACTCCCTGTGGAAAGCAGAAAGTGGGGGGGAGGGCAGAGGCAAAGATGTGTCTGGTGGTGGGATTCCCTTGGAGATAGTGGAAGTTATGAAGAATTAATGCTGGACGTGGAGGGTAATGGGATGGTAGGTGAGGACAAGAGGAACCCTAGCCCTGGTGGGATGGTGGGAGGATGGCGTTAGGGCAGACATGTGCGAAATGGAAGCGATGTGGTTGAGGGCAGCATGATGGAGGAGGAAGGGAAACCTCTCTCTTCGAAGGATGACATTTCCGTAGTTCTGGAATAAAAAGCCTCATCCTGAGAGCAGATGTGGCAGAGGTGGAGGAATTGAGTGAAGGGGATGGCATTTTTACAAGTAACAGTGTGGGAAGAGGTATAGTACAGGTAGCTGTGGCAGTCCGTGAGTTTAAAAAAGACATCAGGAGATAAGGTGTCTCCAGAGACAGAGACAGGGATCAAGAAAGGGGAGGGATTTTGCATTTTGTGTGTGTTGCTCTGGATTTCCAGCATCTGAAGAAGCTCTTGTGTTTAAGGTATTTACCTTTACTGATCTTTCTGATGAGTGATTTTAGATGTGCGCATCACTCTCATATGTATCAGCCATGTTTTTGTATGAATAGTTTGTGCAATCAAAAGACAGGTCTACAGGTCTAATTCTCAGTGCAACCTTAACCTGCTCAACTTTTTGTCATCATCATTATCATAGGACATCCATGTCCTATGACGTGGATGATAATCATCTTGATCATGATTCTTCTTGACATCAGATCCTCTGGGTTAACCTGGTGAAGGGTGCCAGTGCAAAATTGTAATGGACTCTGATTGCAACTAGTGAGATAAACCACATATTTCTTTACAAGATAGCCTCAAGTTCCTTTGCTAGTTGTTAATGGGTCAGAAGGGAAGGCCCCATGGTAACCTAGATATTGGCATGGTACTACTGCAGCTCAGGGAATTCTGGATTTCGGAGTTCAATTCCAGCATGGGTTTTTCCCAGGTGCCCTGGTTTCCTCCCACAGTACAATGACTTACCAGGTAGGTTAATTGGTCATTTTACTGTGTCACTGTGATTAGGTAAGGGTTAATTGGGGCTGTGGGGTTACCATGGCAGCTTGGCTTGAAGGGCCAGAAGCATCTATCCGAAATAAATAAAGTACATAAAGAGCGGATGAAATTGAAGTGCATCACATACTGGCATCTATAAAGGTGTGAAGGAAAATCAGGGCTTCAAACACTCCTTTCAGGTGAGGCAACACTTAACCTACAAGTCTGTAGGGATTATTTTCTGTATCATAATGCCCTTCCTCCTTTTCTTTCTCCCATAGTCTACTATTCTTGCCTGTCAGGTTCCTTCTTCAGCCCATAACCTTTTCCACCTATCACCTCGCAACTTCTTACTTCATTGCCCCCTCCCTCACCCATTTACCTACATTTCCCCTCACCTGGTTTCACCTGTCACCTTCCAGCTTGTACTCCTTCCCCTCCTCCGCCTCCTCCTCCTCCTTATTCTGTTTTCTTCTGTTTTCCTTTCCAGTGCAGATGAAGGGTTTTGGCATGAAGTGTCAACTATTCTTTTCCTCTCCATGGATGCTGCCAGACCAGCTCATTTCCTCCAGCATTTGTGTGTTACTCAGGGGAATTTCCCAAACTGGTTCAAGATTGGGAAAGGGGTAAACAAGGCTGCCTACTGTCATTCTTCTTAATTAATCTACTGTAAGTGAGTGATGATCAATCTAATTCTGATCTGGGTCTCTGTTGTGGAGTGAGAGTGTGTAGGAGGCTGGGAAAAGGGGAAGGGAGAGGGGCAGGAGCAGAAAGCACCAGAGAGACATTCTGTAATGATCAATAAACCAAGTGTTTGGAATCAAATGACCTTGTCTGGTGTCCCAGGGCTGAGTGTGTCTGCAGCTGCACCACTCCGCACTGCTGTCACCACTTCTCTACCACCTGTCCCACACCCCTCCCAAGGCGCTTCACCCTCATCATTCCCAGCATTTTTTGCTCCCACCAGATTTGCAACCTCACTCTCTGCTCCACGTTGACAAATATAATCCTGTGTAAAAGTCTTAGGCACTCTAAATGTTGTAAAAAATACCTCTTATAACAATAATCAGTGAGGCAGAGAGAGACCTGTATTTACTGACAAGTACCTTTGTGGTTTAGACTAACAAGTACGTGGATTCATATACTAAATACCTTGTGAGCACACCCACTAAGTATCCCTACTATAAATAGTCAAAGAATAGCAAAAGTATTACCTGGGCAAAGCAGTCTACACTGACCAGGCGTTCCGCATAGTCCCGATTCACTCACCATGTGTTTTACGTAGGGTCACTCATGCTTGTGTCTGCAATGGTTATTCTTCAAAGTTACCACTGGCAGCACTCACAAAGTGTCTACATTTATATCCATTCCTTATCAATTCAAACATTGCATCCAGTGTCCTTGGCCACAGGTCATGTGTCTGACATTTAACACCTTGTTATTGGCACTGCTCCAAGCCAGCATCCATTTATTGCCCTCTTCCCAGCAATTGATAGTCGATAACTTATGGCTCTTTGTTCTTAATCAGCAATGAGCTCAAATCACTCCAGGCAGGCACCAACCCCAACATTCACAAACCTGCATTTATATCCAACCAAAGAACATCTCACAAATAATTTCTTATTTGGAAATGATCTCCAGCTCAGCAGATTACCTGGAGCATCATTGTGTCTTCCTTAAAATATTGATCAAGCCCAGCATTTCAAGCACACAAAATGGAGAAAAGAGTGTCTCACAAAATGGCAGCCTCCATCCCCAAGCACGTGGCAAGAACAAAGACAATTAGTCTGTCTGCTTCCATTGTCCTTGATTCATTTGAATTCACTGATTTATAGAATATAGTTCCTTCTGCCCTACAATATGGTGCCTAAAATGTATTCCCCCCCCCACTTGGAAGTTTTCATGTTTTATTGTTTTACAACATTGAATCACAGTGGATTTATTTTGGCTTTTTGACACTGATCAACAGAAAAGACTCTTTTGTATCAAAGTGAAAACAAATTTCTACAAATTGGTCTAAATTTATTACAATTATTAAACACAAATTAATTGATTGCGTAATTACTTATGCCCCTTCAAGTCAGTACTTAGTAGATGTACCTTTGGCAGTAATTACAGCCTTGAGTCTGTGTGGATAAGCCTCTATCAGCTTTGCACATCTGGACACTGCAATTTTCCCCATCGTTTACAAAACTGCTTGAGCGCTATCAGATTGCAGAGGATCATGAGTGAACAGCCTTTTTCAAGTCCTGCACAATTCTCAATTGGATTGAGGTCTGGACTCTGACTTGGCCGCTCCAGACCATTAACTTTGTTGTTTTTCAGCCATTCCTGTGTAGCTTTGGCTTTATACTTGGGGTCATTGTCTTGCTGGAAAACAAATCTTCTCCCAAGTTGCAGTTCTCTTGCAGACTGCATCAGGATTCCCCTGTATTTTGCTGCATTAACTTTACCCTCTACCTTCACAAGCCTTCCAGGGCCTGCTGCAGTGATTTGGTAGATTATATTAAAGGATGTGAATACTTATGCAATCAATTATTGTGTGTTTTATATTTGTAATTAATTTAGATCACTTTATAGAGATCTGTTTTCACTTTGATATGAAAGACTCTTTTTCTGTTGATCAGTATAAAAAAAACAAATAGAATCCACTGTGATTCAATTTTGTAAAACAATAAAACATGAAAACTTCCAAGGGTAGTGAATATTCTTTATAGGCACTGTACATGTACCTAAGACATTTGCACAGTACTGTGTAAGTATATGTTGGGTTTTTTCAGGTTCCTTGCTCTGTGACTGCCTGTAAACAATCAAATCTCTAAATTGTATAATTTATACATTCTTTGATAATAAATGCACTTTGAACTTTGAACTTGTTTCTTACTGTAATTTATAGTATTATTTATTTTATATTGCAATGTACTGCCACTGCAAAACAACAAACTTCATGACAGATTCCAGTGATATTAAACCTGATTCTGATTGTTGAAAGATTTTAGGTGCATACATTTGTGATTATTTTGTACTTTTCTCTCTACTTGTTCTGAGTATCAGGAAACAGCATTAATCATTTCACAAATACTATATGTGTCCGCATTTATAGAGCAATACTGATTATGTGTAATCCCCACTGAGATACTGTTATGAAGAGAGACTTACAAGCTAATGAGTCCCACTAGTTTTACATGCACTCCCTAACTCACTGTAATATATGCAATTCCTTTAAAGAGAACTGTCTGCTTAAGAACAGGAGATTACTGACACTGTAAATCCTGTTCTAATAATTAGCAACAGAAAAATCCTGCATGTTTAGCTCAGAGATGCCACATTTTCATTTGCATAAACCAGCCAACTTTGTTTAATCAAAGTGGGATTTCACTTAACCTTGCAGCAATTTTTGAATCATCCCGTGCATGTGATGAGGCATGACATCCATGAGATTTTTATTTGCTTGTGCTGTGAAGTAAAGACAAAAGGAAGCCAATGTTACCGAGCAGTTAACTCAATAATTACACAAATACAAACATGCAATATAATTTGTTTCTTCCAATTCCTTTCCAGATCATACACTTTCCTCTCTGTAATCTCCTTAACCCTTCAACTAAAGTTCAAAGTAAATTTATTATCGAAGTACATTTATGTCACCGTACACTACACTTCCTCTGTTTCCCACTCTGACCTTTTACTTCTTCTCACCTGCCTGTTATTTCCCCGTGGGTTCCCTCCTCCTTCCCTTCCTCCCATTGCGTACTCTCCACTGCTATCAGATCCCTTCTTCTCCAGTCCCTGACCTTTCCCACTCACCGGCTTCACCTAACACCTTCCAGATAACCTCCTTTCCCTCCCCTCACCTTTTTATCCTGGCGTCTTCCCTCTTCCTTCTCAGACCCAAAGAAGAGTCTCGGCCTGAAACATCAACTGTTTACTCTTTTCCATAGATGCTGCCTGACCTGCTGAGTTCCTCCAGCATTTTGTATGTGCTACTTTGGATGTCCAGCACCTGGAGACTTTCTCATGTTTGTAATTCACTATCCTGAGATTCATTTTCTTGCAGGCATTCACAGGAGAACAAATAAATACAATAGAATCGATGAAAAGCCATGTATAAACCAAGACTGGCAAACAACCAATGTACAAAAGAAGACAAACTGTGCAAATACAAACAAAAACATAAATAAATAATACTGAGAACATGAGTTGTAGAGTCTGTAGGTTGTGGAGTCAGTCAATGTTGGGATAAGTGAAATTATCTGGGCTGGTTCAGGAGCCTGATATTTGTAGGGTAATAACTGTTCCTGAACCAGGTAGTGTGGGATCTAAGGCTCCTGTACCTCTGTCCTGATAGCAGCAGCGAGAAGAGAGCCCGGGATGATACCCAATGGACCTCTAATTCCCTTGAACCCCCAGTTCACCTAATCAATTCTGATTTTAGACACCTTGGAACTCAGCCATGAGGCTTAATAAGGTATCAGTCAGACCACGTTTGGTGTATTGTGAGTATTTTTGGCCCCTTATCTGTGCAAGGATGTGCTGGCATTGGATAGGCCCAGAGGAGGTTCACGAGAATTATTCTGGGAATGAATGGGTTAATATTTGAGGAGTGTTTAATGGCTATGGGCCTGTACTCAGTGGAGTTTAGAAGAGTGAGCTGGGATCTCATTGAAACTAACTCAACAGTGAAAGGCTTAGATAAAGAAAACATCGAGCGGTTACATGGAGAAGGCAGGAGAATGGGACTGGAAGGGAAAATAAATGTTTGAATATCCGAGCAGACTTAATGGGCCAAAAGGCTAAATTCTGCTCCTATGTCGCATGATCATATGGTCCAAATGAACATAAATCCTTCAGAGTCTTCTCGAGCACCACGCCCACTCTCCCAGCCACTGATGTAAGGGTTACTAGCCTATAGTTTCCAGGTTTAACTCTGAGGCCCTTTTTGAGTTTGGAGATAACTTCAGCTTTCCTCCAGTCTTGTGGTTAACAAAGATTTCAAAAAACCATCGTCAGAGCATGAGTAATCTCCTCCCTTGCATCCATAAGCATCCAGGAAAAGATGATGTGATGCCCTGTGGATCTACCCACCCTAATAATCTCCAACATTTCTAGAATTTCCCCTTCCTGTTGCAGACTTGCTGCAGAATATCATTGTTCCCATTCCCTTAACACTCCAGCCACCATGTCCTCCTTGGTGAATACAAATGAGCTGTATCCATTTAGGGTCTCGTTATATCACCGGTTTCTTCCTATCCATGTTTGGAAGGATAAGGAAGCTTTAGAGAAGTTGCAGATGAGATTTTACAGGATGCCACCTGGATTGGAGGGCATGTGTTATGGAATAGCTTGAGCGAGCTAGGGATTATACCTTTGAAGTGAAGGAGGGTGAAAGGTGACTTGATAGAGGTGTACAAGATGATAAGGGACACAGACTGAGTTAGCAGCCAATGACTTTTACCCAGGGTGGAAATGGCTAATACAAGGGGGCATAATTTCAAGGTGATTGGAGGAAAGTATAGACAAAGATTTCAGAGGTAAGTTTTTTACAGATAGTGATAAATGCATGGAACACACTTCCAGGGGTAGTGGTAGAGGCAAATACATTTGGGACATTTAAGACGGATAGACATATGGAGAGCTATGTGGGAGGGACAGGACTTGGACTAGGTTAAAAAGTCGACACAACATTCTGCTATGTTCTGTGTTTTCATGCATAGAATACCCCTCTGGTTACTGAGAGAAGCCATACCTTCCTTAGCTGAAATTAAAATATCTGAAAATAAAATTAGATATTATTGGAAATATATAGCAAGACAGAAAATGTCAGTGAAGAGTAAAATAGCATCAATGTTTCACCCAGCCATGATGTCTTGATTTAAATAATGAGGGCATCATAACAAAACTAGACCAAGAACCAGAGAAAACTCCTTCTATACCTCTATTCAAGCCAAATGGATCCAACAAGACTGTATTCTATGGCCATAAGACATAGGAGCAGAATTAGGCCATTTGCCCATCAAGTCAAATAACAAGAGCATTTGGAAAAAAAGGGGTAAAGTAGCATTCATCTTCAAGGACCACCACCATCTAGACCATGATCTCTTCTCCCTGTTGCCATCTAGAAGAACATATAGGAGCCTCAGGGCTAATACCACCAGGTTCAGGAATAGTTATTACCCCTGAACCATCAGGCTCTGGACCAGAGGGGATAACTTCACTTACCTTCACTCACCCAAACACTGAACAGTGCCCAAAACCCATGAACTCACTTTCAAGAACTATTTATTTCAAGTTCTTTTTCTTCTTCTTCTTCTTCTTCTTCTTCTTCTTCTTCTTCTTCTTATTATTATTATTATTATTATTATTATTATTATTATTATTATTATTATTATTATTATTAATACTAATAATAATAATAATAATAATAATTGTATACAAGATAATGAGAGGCAGTGATTGTGTGGATAGTCAGAGGTTTTTTCCCAGGGCTGAAATTGCTAGCACGAGAGAGCACAGTTTTAAGGTGCTTGGAAGTAGGTACAGAGGAGATGTCAAGGGTAAGTTTTCTACTCAGAGAGTGGTGAGTGCGCAGAATGGGCTACCAGCGACAGTGGTGGAGGCAGAAACGATAGGATCTTTTAACAGACTCCTGGATGGCTACATGGAGCTTAGAAAAATAGAGGGCTATGGGTAAGCCTAGGTAGTTCTAAAGTAGGGATATGCTCGGCACAGCTTTGTGGGCCGAAGGGCCTGTATTGTGCTGTAGGTTTTCTATGTTTCTATGTTTCTATTATATTTACATTTTTATTTTTTCTCAACTCAGGCTAGTAAAACCTGAGGTAACAGCATAGCCAAATACACTCATTTCTCAATTACTAGGAACTTTTGGACTATTCTAGTGGTGTCTAGTATTGTGGCTTTCTGAAGACTTGCATAAATATTGCTGTGTAGGCCTAATTGTTTAATGCTATTGTGTAGTGCCCTTGGAGTGATACCAGTTGTAGGTATTGTTATTGGACGATGTATATCCTGTTACTGTTCCAATATCTTTCAATTTCCTCTTTTAAATCAGCATTTTTCTCATGTTTTTATCTTACTGATTTCTGTATGTTATGTGTGCTTGGAATGGCCAGATCTATTAAGTAAATTGTTGTTGCTGATTTATCCTGTATTATTATATCCAGATGGTTATTATGGATTTTCCAATCTGTAATAATGGATCGGTCATTATATAGTTTATAAGACTCAGGCTCTAAAACTGGATTAGGCTTGTATTTACATTAACCATATAACAATTACAGCACGGAAACAGGCCATCTCAGCCCTTCTAGTCCGTGCCGACGCTTACTCTCACCTAGTCCCACTGGTCCACACTCAGCCCATAACCCTCCATTCCTTTCCTATCCATACACCTATCCAATTTTTTAAAAATGTCAATATCAAACCTGCCTCTACCACTTCTACTGGAAGCTCGTTCCACACAGCTACCACTCTCTGAGTAAAGAAGTTCCCCCTCGTGTTACCCCTAAACTTTTGCCCCTTAACTCTCAACTCATGTCTACTTGTTTGAATCTCCCCTACTCTCAATGGAAAAAGCCTTTCCACGTCAACTCTATCTATCTCACTCATAATTTTAAATACCTCTATCAAGACCCCCCTCAACCTTCTACACTCCAAAGAATAAAGACCTAACTTGTTCAACCTTTCTCTGTAACTTAGGTGCTGAAACCCCGGTAACATTCTAGTAAATCTCCTCTGTACTCTCTCTATTTTGTTGACATCTTTCCTATAATTCAGTGACCAGAACTGTACACAACACTCCAAATTTGGCCTCACCAATGCCTTGTACAATTTTAACATTATGGTGTCTATTATGAGTTTGTATTTTAAAGCATTTTAAAGATTTTATTATTTTTTCTTTTATTGTATTTGCACAGTTTGTTATCTTGTGCACATCGATTTTCCATTCTGTAAGTGCGGTCTTTCATTGATTATTGGACTTATTGAGGATGCCCACAAAAAATGAATCTCAGGGCTGTATATGGTGACATATATGCACTTTATTAATAAACTTAATTTGAACTTTGAACCTGATCACACTTATTAGCTTGGACTCCTTCAACTCTCCTCAGCTTCTTATTGTGGCTTCTTCGCCTTTCCTTTCTATGCCTAATGAAGGGCCTAGTCCTGAGCCTGAACCGCTTATTCCTCTCCAAAGAAACCACTTGACTCTTGAGATTTTTTAACAGATTACGGTAGCTTTATTTGTCAAATGTATATCTAAACATAGAGTGAAACGTATCGTTTGTATCAAATCAAATCAGCACGGGTTGTGCTGGGGGCCCACATCTCACAATTTCACTAACAAGGTGACATACGATTGGAAGATATAAAATTCTTGTGGGTAGAGTTAAAAACTGCAAGGGTAAAAAGATCCTGATGGGAATTCCATACAGGTCCTAAAACAGTAGACAGAATGTGACATACAAAGTACAATGGGAGATAGAAAAGGCATGTAAAAAGGACAAAGTTACAATAGTCATAGCGGATTTCAATATTCAAGTAGATTGGGAAAATTAGGTTGGTGCTGGATCCCAAGAGACAGAATTTGTAGAATGTCTATGAGATAGCTTTCTAGGGTAGCCTGTGATTCAGCCCACTAGGGGAAAGGCAATTCTGGACTGAATGTTATATAATGAACCAGATTTGATTAGGGAGCTTAAGGTAAAGGAACCCTAGGGAGACAGTTATTATAATATGATAGAATTCTCTCTAAGGTTTGAGAATCAGATGTATCAGTACTTCAGTGGAGTAAAGAGAATTAAAGTGGCATGAGATTACAGGAGCTAGCCACGGTTGATTGGAAGGGACCACAAGCAGGAATGATAGCAGAATACCAATGGCTGGAGTATCTATCTGGGAGCAATTCGAAAGTTCAGTAAAGATACATTCCAAAGATGAAGAAGCATTCTAAAGGGAGGATGAGGCATCCATGGATCACAAGGGAAATCAAAGATATGCAAAGCAAAAATTTGTGGAAATTTAGAAGTTTGAGATGCTTTTAAAAACCAACAGAAGGCAATTTTTTTTAAAAAACGTAAGCTAAGTAAAGATGAAATATGAAGATAAGTTAGCCAATAATATCAAAGAGAATACCAAAAGATTTTTTATATGTATAAAGAGTAAATAGAGGTGAGAGTGGATATTAGACCACTTGAAAGGTAGTAGTGGGGGGGACAAAGAAATGGTGGCGAACTTAAAATGTATTTTGCATTAATCTTCACTGTGGAAGACATAGCAGTATGCCAGAGATTTGAAAGTCTCTTGGGCTGAAATGAGTGTAATATCTATTACTAAGGAGAAGGTTTTGGGTAAGTCATCTGGACCAGATGGAAGCATTAGTAATGATCTTTCAAGAATCACTAGATTCTGGAATGGCTCCTGAGGACTGGAAAATTGCAAATGTCACTCCACTCTAAGAAGGGTGGAAGGCAGAAGAAAGGAATTATATGCCAGTTAGCCTGACTTCAGTGGTTGCAAAAATGTTGAAGTCCATTATTAAGAATGAAGTTTTGGAGTACTTGGAGACACATGATAAAATAAGCCAAGTCAGCCTAGTTTCCTTAAGGAGAAATCTTGCCTGACTAACCTGTTGGTAGCAGGGAGTCTGCAGAAGCGCTTGAACAGACTGGGAGAATGGGCAAAGAAGCAGCAGATGGAATATAGTGTAGGGAAGTGTACAGTCATGCACTTTGGTGGAAGGAATAATGACGCAGACTATGTTCTAAATGGGCAAAAGTTCAAAAGTCAGAGGTGCAAAGTGATTTGGGAGTCCTTGTGCAGGGATCCCTAAAGCTTAACTTGCAGGTTGAGTCCGTGGTAAGGAAGGCAAGTGTGATGTTGAGTTTCATTTTGAGAGGGCTAAATACAAAATCAAGGATGCAATGCTGAGGCTCCATAAGGTATTGGTCAAAATGCACTTGCAGTAGTTTGAGCAGGTTTGGACTCCAAGTAAGTCTATAAGACAAAGGAGCAGAATTAGGCCATTTGGCCCATCGTATCTGCTCCACCATTCAATCATTCAAGTGTATACCCACTCCTCAGCCCCACTCCCCGGCCTTCTCCCAATGTCCTGGAAAAGAAAAATTGTGTTGGCATTAGAGAAGTGTTGGGCCTCCTAATGAGTATTAAGGTGAATAAGTCCCTAGGGCCTGATGGGATTTACCCCAGATTATTGAAGGTGGCAAGAGACAAGATTGATGGGCCTTTGGAGGTATCTTTGTGTCCCCTTTAGCCACAGACAAGGTTCTGGAGGACTGCCGAGTGGTTAATGTGGTACCTCGATTGAAGAAAGGAATGAGGGAAAATGCTGGGAACTAGGAACTATGTTCTTGATTAGTCAGGCGACAAAGGTTACGGGAAGAAGGTAGGAGAATGCGGTTGAGAGAGATAATGAATTGGCCATGATGGAATGGCAGAGCAAATTAATGGACCAAATGACCTAATTCTCCTCCTACATCTTATCATCTTATGGTCTAATCCTAATCATACATCTTTGGAATGTGGAAGGAAATCAAAGCACCTGGAGAAAGCCCACACGGTAATGGGGAAAACATACAACTTCTTTGCACACAGCAGCATGAATTGAACCCCAATCTCACAGATGGTGCTGTAAAGTGCTACACTAACCCCTACACTGCAGTGTCTCCCTGACCTGCTGAGTCCCTCCAGCATTTTGTGTATCTGCAAAATCTCTGGTGTTTGCGACCTAGGGTCAGTTTCAGATACCCCACTTACTTAACAATCAGTCCAATAAATGTGAGAAACATGCTCCAGTTGGTTAGGATCAGCAGTTATTAAACACGGGGCAGTGAATATGCTCTGCCATTCAGGACCCTGAAGGGCCAAGTTGACATATTAATCATATCTTGGCAGTAGGCAGGTGGGGATCCTCTAACTTCCTCCACCTTCACAGAAAAGAGTAAGAACATATCCCTGTGCATACTGTACATCCTCAAAGTAGTGCTCTAGGTATATAATCAACGAAAATCTATCCCTGTGCATACTTTATGTCCCCAAAGTAGTGCTCTAAAAATATAATCAATGCCACATAGAAGTCATAGAATCGTAGAATGCTACAAAACAGAAACAGGCCCTTCAACTCATTTAGTCCGTGCCAAGCTATTAACCTGCCTAGTCCCATTGACCTACACCCAGGCCATAGCCCTCCTGTTACGTACATGGGTTATGACTGAAGAAAAATGATGGCTGGAGTCACTTAGCTCTTTCATGCAAGGATGTTTATTCAGTGTGTCAAGATTAGTCAAAACAGTGAAGAGAAAACAGCCAAAAAAGATAACTACCAAAAAATACAATAACTAGCCCCATACTATTTTTACCACCGTGACCTCCTGGCAGCTCGATCTCCCTCTCTTCTACCAAGAGTGACCCAACCCATTTTTCTAGGCACCAGGACATACCTCTTTAATAACTCGCAAAGTTAATTTAAGACTAGACATGAATTAGATTATGATGCACTCCACAGTATAGTTACAATCATAGTCAAAGTAAGCAGAATCTACCATAAGTACAGTATGCAAACAATATATATATATACATTTACACATCTCCATTGCTAAAGAAGTGGAATATTCCACCGCGTATGGTGAGAAAGCACTGTAAACAAACACAAGAGCATCAGCTGGGTTTAGGACCCATTATGAGAATATACCAGGGAAAGACATTGAAATGAGCACACTCAGTACAACAACAAGGCAAATGTTTGTGTGTGTGTAAATGTGCACATGCATAGAGTGCAGTTACCAAGAGCTCTCAGTCACACCTCTATAGCCCTCCCATCCATGTAACTATTTGCTTTTCCCTTAAGTATTGAAATCAAACCCACTTCAGCTGGAAGCTCATTCCACACTCTCACCATCCTCTCAGTGAAGAAGCTCCCCCTCATGTTCCCTTTAAACATTTCACCTTTCACCCTTAACCCATGACTTGCAGTTTTAGTCTCACCCAAACTCGGTGGAAAAAGCCTGCTTGCGTTTACCCTATCTATACACCTTCTTTGTACACCTATGGTATGGCCACATGGTGGCCTTTGGTCACATTGAGCTCTTGAGGAAGCCAGCAACTGCACAAAAATGTAAGGTCCACATTCTGGTGTGCTGGCCCTCTAGAATGTTGTTAGGAACTAACTGGTATTCATAATTTTCCCAAATCAGTCTTCACACTCTCCAGTATTTTCAAGCCGACAATTTCCTCGTTTGTGTCACGGACAGTGATGCCTGACAGCTTACAAATCTCATTTCAACTTATACAGAGCATATCATTGTCATTGCAAAACTAGGAAACTCATAATTGCTCTGAAACTATCAGCACTCATAGATGGAGATAAGGCAAATAAAGGTTCAGCAAGCTGCTACTGGGAAGATACAGTAAGTGCAAGTTAAATCAGCAAGGATTTTTAGCACCAAAGGAGGAGGTAGCTTCCATCTAAATTTTCTTTGTTGTTAAAAAAAAACCCTGCACTGTGATGCACAGTTATAAATTAACAAGCAATCATCTGCTGTTTGGCTGATTTAAGCACTGAGCCAGATTTAAAAAATCAAGGCGTCAAGACCGAGGGTTTAGGATGAACCAGTATTCAGCTCACTGCTCCACAAGCTTTGGTCACCTCAGTGCTGAACTGACCCTGTACCTGTGGCCTGCAACCATCAACGCTGAACTGGCTCCATGGCTGTGGTCTTCTGGACCGGCTTCACTCAGCTCAGCACTGTGTGGTGATATCACGTGTCATGTGTAAGAACATGATTGGACAGAGTTATGAGCATGCGCAGAAATGAGAGAAACATCAAGAAGCATGGCAGTGTAAAACATGGTTGCTGTTTGCTGTTAAATAAAAGTTCTAGTTATGTTCTTCCAGAATATTTGGCTTTATGAGTAACCCACGGTATGTATAAAGAACACAACATCGTGTCAGAAGTCGGTCTGGAAGAATAATACATTCGCTAAACATGGGATAATCAAGGAAAAAGAGCGCAAACTTTTTTAGTGTTTGCTAACAGCTTTAAAAATGGAAGTTTTGCAACCCCCATCGACACTTCAGCTGACTGGGAACGTAGCTGAAAACTGGAGAAGGTTCAAACAGCATTTTGAAATTTATTTATCGGCATTCAAAGCAGAAAGTAAAATGGAGAAAACAAGAGCTGCCATTCTACTCCACGTGATTGAGGTATATAGCCATTTTACTTTTGAGAATGGTGATAATTTGAATCCAAAGGTGATAATGGACAAATTTGCAGCATTTTGTATACCAAAGCGCAATGTGACGTATAAGAGGTACCAATTCTTTACCTGTCGGCAGAGAGCTGTTACTGAGTTGAGAAACCGCAGTAAAACATGCAAGTTTTCAGAGCTGATGGACTTTCTCATTAAAGACAGAATTGTTTGCGGCATTCTGGATAATGCTCTGAGAGAAAGAGAACCAGATGTAGATTTGGGAAAAGCTTTGATTTTCTGCAAAACTTCAGAAACAGGCTAAAGAGTTTTTTATTGAGAACTGTAGCATACACACTGGTAATAACCACAAACATGTTAGAAAAAATAATGAAGCGGCAACGAAACCGACAGAGAGCAAGACGTTAACTGAAATAACAAAACTTCATGATCGCTGTGGGCGGGAGCACCAACCTAAAAAGTGTCCAGCGTATGGAAAAATGTGCAATCACTCGGTAAGAGTAATCATTTTTCACGCTGCTGCAGAAGTAGAAAGGAAATAAAAAAAGTAAATGCGGAGCTTGAAAATGAACTTGAGGAGTTTCATATAGATGTGCTTTGTGAAAACAAAGTAAGAATGACTGGACTATGCCATTGCAAGTGAACCAAATCAATATTCTGTTTAAACTGGATACTGGAGCACAAGTAAATGTTCTTGCAGAATCTGAGCTGAATGGATTAAAGTCAAGACCAAAGTTACATAAGACAAATATAAAAGTGACTGGGTATTCAGGTGCAGACATTCCAGTTAAAGGAACATTTGTGGTAAATGTATCACACAAAAATATTGAGCACACGCTTTCATTTGTGGCCGTGCCAAAAAATGTACAGTCAATACTGGGTTTATCTGCCCATGAGAGAATGAATTTGGTGAAAAGAGTCTTAGTCCTGGACAGTGACACAGAGTTAGAATACAGTGACTTGATGAAAGAGAGAGAGAGAACAGAATTTGATTCCAATGCGGCAAAAGTAAAAGAAGTCATAAAGAAAAATCCCTGACCCATCCCTTTGTTACCAGCATCTGACAAAACATTGCCACCAAAACCAAACGTGCTGGTACAGTACAATACTGATCTGAAGCCAAAAAGTGACAAGAATCAGGATCCAATTGAAGAAGTGAAAGCACAAGTGAAGGAATTGAGAAGTTTTATTGAAATAATGAAGACTCATCATAAAAAAGAAATTACACAGTTAATAAATGAATTGCGATTTCTTATCAAAGACCTCAAGAAAGAGCCAGCTTCAGAGTTTCCGTTAACTGATGCTTTCAAGGACTCTACAACTCGTTCTCAGTATTACTTATTTACTCATTTATTTATTATTAGTACTATCATATGTTTATTTGTATTTACACAGGTCGTCTTCTCTGGCACATCGACTGAAGTTAGTCTCTGTGAGTAGTTTTTCATTGATTCAATTGGATTTCTTTGTTCTACTGTGAATGCCTGCAAGTAAACAAATCTCAGGGTAGTATATGGTGACATACACATATTTTGATGATAAAGTTACTTTAATTTAGATGTATCATTTGCATCAGCAACCAACACACCCAACGATGTGCTGGGGACTGCCCGCAAGAGTCACCACACATTCCAACACCAAATTATTTTAGCTAAACAAAACTGTTTATTACCTATAAACCATGATAATCTGTACACTCAGTAGCCACTTTTTAGGTATGCCCTGTACTTAATAAAGTGGTCACTGAGTGTATGTCCATGGTCTTCTGCTGTGGTAGCCCATCCACTTCAATGTTCAGAGATACTCTCCTGCACACCTCTGTTGTAATGCATTGGTTACTGTCACCTTCCTGTCAGCTTGAACTAATCTGGCAATTCTCCTCCGACCTCTCTCATTAACGAGATGTTTCACCCACAGAATTGCCGCTCACTGCATGATTTTCTTTTTGCACCGTTGTCTGTGAACTCCAGAGACTTGTGTGTGAAAATCTCAGGAGATCTGTTGATTCAAGCCACCGTCTCTGAAAACAACAATCATTCCATGGTCAATGTCATTTCGATCACTTTTCTTCTCCATTCTGATGTTTGGTCTGAACAACAACTGAGCTTCTTGTTGATGTTTGCTTGCTTTTACACACTGACTTGCTGCCACATGATTGGCTGATTAGATATTTGAATTTATGAGCAGGTGTACAGGTGTACCTAATAAAGAAGCCATTGAGTGTAAGTCAACAACCATGAGCAAATTATGCAGAGTATATTAAACCACGTGTCCACTTAGTTTGATGTTCAACATGTGCTGCATCACTACTTTTCAAATACATACAGGCTCCACTATATCTGTTTTGGATAACAGAGAATTAATAGATACTTGACTGATCAAAATATAAGAACTGTGCAAAAGTCTTATGTACATTTAATAAAATTCTGTAAAGTGAAGATACTTTCAAAATAATAAATTGAAAAGTTTCCAAATATCAAAGATTTTACTGTAAAGAGCAGTAAATAATAAAAAAAAACTAAATTAAATCAATATTGGAGAGGCGAAGTGAAGTCAAGATGGCACTAAATAATGACTCCTTTGCTTGCATCTCCAGAAGCAGTTCTATTTCTCTCTTCGATATCTCTTCTTTTTAACTCTTTCAAGGTCCGTTTCAAGACCCTGACCTGGAGTTACTCTCTGACTTTGGTTCTTTGTGAGAATGGGACCCGATCTCCAGGCCTCACGACCAGCCACTTTTTGATACCTCAAGGACGTGGCCTGGAAGGTGAGCGTGCCTTCAGGGTTCCGGATTTTCGTGGCTCTGGAGATGGGCTGATTCTTGCTGGGTGCCCCTGACTGAGGCGTCACGGGAGAACACAGATCATCGGGAGCAACAGGTTAACTGCTGGGGGGTTGTTGTGTCCAGAGGCCTGCGCCTTTCTGGTACTGACTCTCTGGGCGCAGAGCTCGGAAGAAGTGACGCAACAGACTTTTAACATCGTAAATCAGCGAGTTGTTTTTTATGTCTCCCCTCTCACTGTGAAAAGGGACACCTCTTTTTCCCTTATAAGGGAGAGAGAGAGCCTGTGGTATGTTGAATTACTGGGTGAACGAGTAGTCTTTGGGGTACTGCAAGTCCCTGTCTTTATTGATGCTTTGATGCATGCTTGGGCGCTCGGTGGAGGGTACTGATGTCTTTTTTTGTGGGTTGGGGGTGGGGTGGTTTATTGCTTTGCTGTTGCTTGTGCGTGGGAGGGGGGAGCTGGGGGGGACTTTGGGGTTCTAACATTAAACTGTCATTCATTCGTTGGGGCACTCCTCTGTTTTCATGGATGTTTGTGAAGAAAAAGAACTTCAGGAATTTCAAGCCTCTCCCCCTCCCATGCACAAGCAGCAGCACCCCCCCCCCCCCGCAAAAAAGCATCAGCGCCCCCCACTGAGCACTCAAGTGTGCAGCAAAGCATCAATAGACACAGGCTTGCAGTACCCCAAAACCACTCGTTCACTGAAATTCAACGTACCGCAGGCTCTCTCTCTATCCCTAATAAGGGAAAAAGAGGTGTCCCCGTTCACAGTTTTAATGCTTCTTTTTGTACTTGCACAGTCTGTTGTCTTCTGCACTCTCGTTGAATGCCCAAGTTGGTGCATACAGGAAGTGCAGGAGTCTTAGGACTCAGACCACCAGGTTCAGAAACAGTTATAACCTTTCAGCAATCAACCTTCAAAACCGGGTGATTACTTCCCCTGTCTCAAGCTTAGCTGTGTCATTTCTAAAATCGGCCAATAAAGTAAGGAAGTTCTGGAGGTGGTACAGCAGTTAGAAAGCCGCAGACTCAGGTTTCCTTCTGACCTTTGGTGCTGTTTGTGAGGAGTCTGCATGCTCTTCACGTGACTGTCTGAGTTTCCACTGAATGCTCCAGATTCCTCCTGCTTCCCAAAGACATTAATGCTAGGTTAAGTGTCTGCGATGTACATGGACACGACAGTGTGGTGTGGCACAGTAGTGCGGCCGATAGCACAATTGGATTATAGTGCCAGCCATCGTCAGAGTTCAATTCCTGCGGCTGTCTGTAATGAGTTTGTTCGTTCTCCCCATAACTGAATGGGTTTCATCCAGGAGCACCAGTTTCCGCCCACATTCCAAAGATATGCAGATTAGGGTTAGTATGTTCTGGGCATGCTTTGTTGACATCGGAAGAGTGGCAAAACATGCAGGCTGTCCGCTGCTGACTTGATTTGGTGTAAACGACACATTTCACTCAGGATCTTTTCTCTGTCAGACCATTGCTTCCACTGGTTTGTTCACTTTACACTCTTTAACTACTTAATGTTTCACTGGCCTAGAATTTGCAAACATTATTTGGTTGCTAGCAGTGACAGAGTGAATCTTCCTCTATATGTACAATCAGCTGCTAAGTAGCCTTGCAAAGTAAAGAAAGGTAAACCTGACACACACAAAATGCTGGTGGAACACAGCGGGCCAGGCAGCATCTATAGGGAGAAGCGCTATAGGGACGAAGGGTCTCAGCCCGAAACGTCGACAGCGCTTCTCCCTATAGATGCTGCCTGGCCTGCTGTGTTCCACCAGCATTTTGTGTGTGTTGTTGTTTGAATTTCCAGCATCTGCAGATTTCCTCGTGTTTGCTCTTGAAAGATAAACCTGATTGCCTAGGTATTTCAGAATTAGAATCAAGTTTATTGTCACTGGCATATATCATGAAATATGCTGTTTTGCAGCTGCAGTACATTGCAATACATCATTTTTAAAACTATAAATCTCCAATGAGAAGAGGGCATGATGGATGTAAACTTGAGGGAGAATTGAATTGTCTTCAAAATCACCATTCCCTTTTAAATTATGAATCCAAAGTAAGCCAAACTGGAATTATTTGAGTCTATTTTAATGAGATGGGAAAATTAAAGTTCTAAAAATGAACCTGCCAAATGATGGCACTTGCTTCATCTAAATAGTTATCTATCAATAATATTTTTAACAATTCTGTGATCAACGCATGACTGGATTATTTGCACTTTTCATTTAAATCTTTGCAGTTACAATTCATATTTGCCTACTATGTTGAAGATGTTATGTGGTGTTGGGCTTCTTTATTTTAATCCTTTATTTCTCATTAGGCACTTGGGAATGATGTCCGTTTAGCATCACACACAAAAATGCTGGTGGAACTCAGCAAGTCAGGCGACATCCATGAAGGGGAATAAAAAGTCAACATTTTGTACCAAGACCCTTCATCAGGTCATTTATGTCCTTTAGGGAAGGAAGCCTTCCCAAATTTGCACAGACAAGATGATACTGTATGCCAGTTATTTTAAATCTGATTCTAATTCTGGTACGTGACTCCTGGCTCAGTACCAATACAGTTAGCTCTTAAGTGTGGAAGCAAGCTGAAAAGTTGTGGACAAATTTGATGATCTTGGAGTTTTGTAGACAAAAGATGAGAACCAATCAATGCTGTCCCTTCTAGCAACATAGCAGCACTGGGTGGCAGGGAAGCAGAGTAGCTAGCACAATGCTTTGCAGCCCCTGCAGTCAGGATATAATTCCCACTGCTATTTGTAAGAAGTTTATACATTTTCCCCATAACTACATGGGTTTCCCTTGGGTGCTCAAGTTTCCTGCCACATTCCAAAACTGTACGGGTTAGGGTTAGTAAGTTCTGGGCATATTATGTTGGCACTGGAATCACTGTGACATCTCAAAGAACAAATTAAATTTATTACCGAAGTACATATATGTCACCATATACATCCCTCAGACTTTTTTTTCTGGTGGGCATACTTTGTAAATCCAAGAACCATAATAGAATCAAAGGAAGACTTCACCCAAGAGGGCAGACAACCAATATGCAAAATGAGATAAACTATGCAAACACAAAAGAGAAAATAATAATAGTAATAATAAATAAATAAGCAATTAATACCTAGAACATTAGGTAAAGTGTCCTTGAAAGGGAGTCCATAGGTCGTGGGAATATTTTAGTGACGGGGCGAGTGAAGTTATCCCCTCTAGTTCAAGAGTCTGATGGTTGAGGGGTAATATCTGTTCCTGAACCTGCTGTTGTGAGTCCTCGGGCTCCTGTACCCTCTTCCTGATGGCAGAAGCAAGAAGAGAGCATGACCTGTGTGGTGGGGGTCCCTGATGATGGATGCTGCTTTCCTGCAACAGCGTTTCATGTAGATTTGCTCAATGGAGTGCAGGACCATCTCCACTACTTTTTATAGGATTTTCTGTTCAAGTGCAGTGGTGTTTCCATACCAGAGTGTGATTCAAACAGACAACAAACTCTCCACCACACATCTGTAGAAGTCTGTCAAAGTAATTGATGTCATAGAAACATAGAAACATAGAAAACATACAGCACAATGCAGGCCCTCCGGCCCACAAAGATGTACCGAACATGTCCCTACCTTAGAGCTGCCTAGGCTTACCCATAGCCCTCTATTTTTCTAAGCTCCATGTAGCCATCCAGGAGTCTCTTAAAAGACCCTATCGTTTCCACCTCCACTACTGCCGCCGGAAGCCCATTCCATGCACTCACCACTCTCTGCATAAAAAACTTACCCCTGACATCTCCTCTGTACCTACTTCCAAGCACCTTAAAACTGTGCCCTCTCATCCTAGCCATTTCAGCCCTGGGAAAAAGCCTCTGACTATCCACACGATCAATGCCTCTCACTATCTTATACACCTCTATCAGGTCACCTCTCATCCTCCATTTCTCCAAGAAGAAACAGCCGAGTTCACTCAACCTATTCTCATAAGGCATGCTCCCCAATCCAGGCAACATTCTAGTAAATCTCTTCTGTACCCTTTCTATGGCTTCCACGTCTTTCCTGTAGTGAGGCGACCAGAATTGAGCACAGTACTCCAAGTGGGGTCTGACCAGGGTCCTATATAGCCGCAACTCAGCTCCTGAACTCAATCCCACGATTGAGGAAGGCCAATACACTGTATGCCTTCTTAACTACAGAGTTAACCTGCGTAGCAGCTTTGAGTGTCCTATGGACTTGGACCCCAAGATTCTTCTGATCCTCCACACTGCCAAGAGTCTTACCATTAATGGTCTATTCTGCCATCATATTTGACCTAACAAAATGAAGCACCTCACACTTATCTGGGTTGAACTCCATCTGCCACTTCTCAGCCTAGTTTTGCATCCTGTCAATGTCCTGTTGTAACCTCTGACAGCCCTCCACACTATCCACAACACCCCCAACCTTTGTGTCATCAGTAAATTGACTAACCCATCTCTCTACTTCTTCATCCAGGTCATTTATAAAAATCACAAAGAGTAGGGGTCCCAGAACAGATCCCTGAGGCACACCACTGGTCACCAGCCTCCATGCAGAATATGATCCGTTTACAACCACTTTTTGCCTTCTGTGGGCAAGCCAGTTCTGGATCCACAAAGCAATGTCTCCTTGGATCCCATGCCTCCTTACTTTCTCAATAAGCCTTGCATGGGGTACTTTATCAAATACCTTGCTAAAATCCATATACACTACATCTACAGCTCTACCTTCATCAATATGTTTAGTCACATCCTCAAAAAATTCAATCAGGCCCATAAAGCACGACCTGCCTTTGACAAAGCCATGCTGACTATTCCTAATCATATTATGCCTCTCCAAATGTTCATAAATCCTGCCTCTCAGGATCTTCTCCATCAACTTACCAACCACAGAAGTAAGACTCACTGGCCTATAATTTCCTGGGCTATCCCTATTCCCTTTCTTGAATAAGGGAACAACATCTGCAACCCTCCAATCATCTGGAACCTCTCCCGTCCTCATTGATGATGCAAAGATCATTGTCAGAGGCTCAGCAATCTCCTCTCTCGCTTCCCACAGTGGCCTGGGTTACATCCCGTCTGGTCCCGGTGACTTACCCAAATTGATGCTTTCCAAAAGCTCCAGCACATCCTCTTCCTTACTATCTACAGTCTCAAGCTTTTCAGTCCACTGCAAGTCATCCCTACAATTGCCAAGATCCTTTTCATGCTGAAACTTCGCAAACTTCTAAGGAAAAAGAGGCACTCCTGTGCTTTCTTTTGATTGGACTCTCATGCTGGGCTCAGGACAGGTCCTCTGAAATGATAACACCAAGGGGTTTAAAGTTGCCGACCCTCATCACCTTTGATCCCCCGATGTAGACTGGCTCATGGCAGTTGTTAAGGCCCCACACAGTCAGATTTTCAATCACATCTGCTGTGAACTGTTATGCCAGTAGGAAAATTGGAGCAGATCCAAATCAAAGCACATGTCATGTAAGTGCTACTGGACGATAGTCAGTGAGGCAGGTTACCATGTTCTTCTTAGGCACCAGTATGACTGGTCTGCCCCAGCACATATTTGGACTGTGCTGGTGTTGATGCAATTAATACATTTCACTCTGTTTTAATGTGAATGTGACAAATAAAGCTAATCTTAACTTACCTTGCTCCATCTCAGGATCTGAGTCAGAATCAGGTTTAATGTCACTGGTGTATGCTGTGAAATGTGTGGTTTTGCAGCAGCAATACATTGCAATACATAATAATAATATTCTGGTCTATAATAAAGGTATTAGTGGCTTCAAAACAATCTGAATGAAATGACAACAAAGAGCAAAATGATTTTGGAAATTTATCACATGCAATTTAGCGTATACTAATGGTTCGGTCCTGTTTATAATGCATAAGACTGAAGGATGTAATCAATTGCCTTAAAAAGGATAGATATGTAAGGCAATGGTGGACTATTTGACTTAGACTTCAGGTATAGAAGTTGAGCTCAGAGACACAGGGTAAAAAATATATCAAATAATGTCTAGATACTCTAGCTACTGTAGGGTGTAGATGAAGTAAGTGCAAGCAGTTATTTTCTGCTGAGGTTAGATGAGACTGGAACTAGAGGTTATAGGTTAAGAGTGAAAGGTGAAATATTTAAAGGGTACCAGAGGAGACCTTCACTCGGAGGTGGTGTGAGCTCTCATTGCAACATTTAAGAGATGTTTTTCTATTCTGCGTTTTTGTTCTTTTTTTTAACTGTTTGCATGATTTGTTTGTGTTTTTTGCACACAGGGGCTTTGATAAAAACCATGACTGGGTTCCATGGTTTTCATTGTTTCATGGCTGTCTGTGGGAAAACATTACTTGGGGTTGGATACTGCATAAAGTGCATTCTTTGATAATAAGTACCTTGTACTTTGAGAAGATTTGATAAATAAAGAGGACAGTAGTCCTGGTGTGTCTGGTGTGTCTCGGCAGAACAACAGCTCGGCATTGAATACGTGGGCTGAAGGGCTTTTCTCTCTACTGCACTGAACTGCTCTATGAATCTATATTTTATTATCTTCCTCAGGGCAGTGGAAACATACAACAAACGAGACACAAAAGTAATTGAAAATACATGGTTGGGAACAGAACAGAGTTATGGAAATAGATTTAAAGGCAATCAAATGTTGGAAGAAGTTGGATAGCTCACTGTCATCTGAATAATGATGAAGAAAATTAATTTTAGGACACATGATCGGGGTTGGAACAATGAGATTTTAGTTGAATATGTATTCTGGAATCCTGACCGACTTCACTTGAACACAGAAGACAAAATACATTCAATAGACTTCTTGTTCATTGTTATTTATTGCTAATTGTTGTGTTCATCATTTGTACTCATCTGTTATGACAATCACTAATTTGCATTAACTATTTAATATTATGTAATAATTTCACAAATCACTGGGAGAATCTTAACATAAAACCAAAAGAAATATTAACAATGGAGCTTATTAAAACTGGGGACATTATGTGCAGTGCTTGGAAAGTCTAATTAGAAGTAATTATTAGTTTCATCTACAGATTATGCTTAATATTTGAGCACAGATATGTGCAGGTAAACATTGATCTGAAATCTGTTGGAGGGGTCATACAGAATGATTATTTGATTGAAAGGTATAATAACTATTACATTTTAGATTTTCTAGTGAAATAATTGGTTACAGAGGCAATCTTATCTATAGGTGAATTAGGAAAACCAGTATCAAAATCAGGATCAATTATTAATCATTATTACTGACTGTTACACCGCTGGCGTTTAGGGCAGCAATGAAGATCCTCCATCTCTGGTGCTGTTCAGGGCTTCCTTCATCATGTCAGTAGCTTCCTCTTGGTTTTCACCGCCATCAGTCAATCAAGTCCCAGTTGGAGACTCAGGCCTACCACTGCAGCCAGATGTAGAAGGATTTGTCATTTGCTGTTTCCATAACAATTTTGTTTTACCAGTCAGGGTTGTCAGCCCTGAGATGAACACCCAAACCTGGAATTAAGAAAGTAGTGCAAAAATAAAAATTAAAAATGTAATGAGGTAGTGTTCATGGCTTCATTGTCCATTCAGGAATTAGATGGCAGAGGGGAAGAAGCTGTTCCTGAGTCACTGGGTGTGTGCCTTCAGGCTTCTGTACCTCCTCCCTGATGGTAACAATGAGACCTGGATGGTGGGGGTACTTAACGATGGATGCCACACTTTTGAGGCATCATTCTTCAAAGATTTCCTGGATGTTACAGAGGTTAGTGCCCATGATGGAGCTGAGTGAGTTTACAGCTTTCTGCAGCTTATTTCGATCCTGTGCAGTAGCCCCTCCCCTCACCCTCATACCGGATGGAGATGCAACCAGTTAGAATGCTCTCCACGGTACATCTGTAGAAACTTGTGAGCTTCTTTGGTACCAATCAACAGGTCAACAACAAGTCAAAGTTTCAAAATGCTTCTTATGAATGTGAAATTAAGCAATTTAATCAACTATTCCTCTTTAAATCAAAGATAAATATTTTACATTTTTTAAAGGTTTTTGCTATATGTACACCCTACACACGCAGCATCTGTGGCAGAGCCTGCCGTTCCAGGATCGTCCTCAATAGCCACAGTCGACGCTGCTCGACAAACCAGTGACTACCAGAGGCGCAGTACCCATGGTCGACCACGACCAACGGAGGCCACACATGCACGGTGAACTGTGTCATTTGTATCAACTACCAACACAGTCCAGGGATGTACTGAGGGTGGCCCGTAAGTACCATCACTCTTTCGACACCAACATTGCATGCCCGCAACTTACTAACCGTAATCCTAACTCTACGTCTTTGGGATGTGGGAGGAAACCAGAGCACCCGGAGGAAATCCATGTAGTCAAGGGATGAATGTACAAACTCCTTACAAATGGCAGTAGCAATTGAACCCTGATAGCTGGTGTTGTAAAACGTTACACAAGCCACTACACTGCCATGCCGAGCTGGGTATCTCCTACCCAAATAGCAAATATTCATGAGAAATTCAAATACTGGCAGCATTCCAGTCAAACCAAACTTGCTTTCATCAAATACCACAACATCACAGTTTCTGCACGGTTTTGTTGATAATAGAGCACACATTGCTGTCATATTCTGTTTTCCTTTGAACAATTGTGACCTTTTATTAACCTTGTTTTAATTAATGATATCCTTGTGACAAATCATGGGAAGTTAACCCTCAGTTCAAGTTAACATCTTTCCTCAGTGTAATTTATAGGATCATAAAGTATTCACTTCTGTTGTTGTCAAGGAACCTTTTGTAACCACCCACACGACCATTTGAAACTGTACTTTGGGTGGCATATCGTGACTTAGTGCAATAATTAGTCTTAATGATCCACCTTTGTCAAAGGAGAAAGCAACAGACACAAAACGCTGGAGGAACTCAACAGGTCATGCGGGATCAATGGAGGGGAATAAACAGAAGGGGTCGAGATCTTTTGTCAGGACTGGAAAGGAAGGAGGTAGAAGTCAGATTTCCTCAATCTGCAGAATCTTTCACTGTTGCAGCCTTCCCCCACCTTCACCACCATTGTGAAGTGTTATTATCTTCTACCAGCCCCACCGGTGAGGTCCTGGCTGGATCACTCTTTGCCTGGAGCCTCTCCCTTTTCCTTACTGCCAGGAGCTAAGCGCCAGACAGCGTCACTCTCGGGATCTCAGGAACTCACAGGCTTCGCCATCACGGCACGGTGATGATCATTGGAAAAGACATGCAGCACATAAAGTGATATTAACACAATAGTATTAACAGAGTTTTAAAACAGTATTCTATGTTCAAAGTTCAAAGTAAATTTATTATCAAAGTTCATCTAGTACAGTATATGGCACCATATACAACCCTGATATTAATTTTCTTGTGGGCATACTCAATAAATCCATAATAGAATAATAACCGTAATGAAATCAGTGAAAGACCTCACCTGCTTGGGTGTTCAACCATTTTGCAAAAAACAACAAAGTGCAAATACAAAAAGGAAGAAACGATAATCATATAGAAATAAGCAATAAATATGGAGAACGTTAGATGAAGAGTCCTTGAAAGTGAATCCATAGGTTGTGGGAACGTTTCAATGACAGGTCAAGTAGAGTTATCCCCTTTGGTTCAAGAGCCTGATGGTTGAACTGTTTCTGAACTTGATGGTGTGAGCCCTGAGGCTCCTGTACCTTCTTCCTGATGGCAGCAGTGAAAGTGGTCCAGGCAGTGGGTGTCCCTGAAGATGGATACTGCTTTCCTGTAATAACGCATTGTGTAGATGGGGAGGACTTTACTGGGGGATGGACTGGGCTGTCTCCACTACTGTTGTAAGATTTCCTATTAGATTTTGTATAAATGTACAAGTTGACATTAAGTGAATATATGACATAGAGTTAAACATACAACATTATTACTGCTGTTACTGCTCTTACTAGCGCTGTCAGAAATCACGTGGACTGAGCAGTAGCAGGGTGTACATACAGCCTGGAGGAAGAAGCCAGTCCTAGTTCATACGTGGCAGTACCCTCTTTGTTTGAAACAAAATAAACTTTGCTCATAATAAAAATTATTTTCCAGAATAAATCATTTCATGCTTTTTCATTTTTAGCACACATAGTCTGTGCTTTCAGTACTGTTCAGTTACATTCATACACATCAGTAGCACTGCTGCCATTCATGTGGTTCTCTAGGGTAGTATACTAACTGAGGGGCTTCCTGCTCCTACCTGTCCCCTCCCTCTCCAGTAGAAAAAGAACCCTACACCGTGGTCCTTCCCCACTGAGTCCTTGCAGTGGCTGCCCCAAGCTTCGTCGCTCAGCAGGTACTCCTGCAGCCTGGAATGTGCCAGTCGGCAGCATTCCTCCACGGACATCTCGATGTGCTGGTAGACCAACAAGTTTTGGGCTGATCAAAGAGCTGATGATTGGCCAGCAGCACTTGACGTTTGTCTCCATGTGTGTCCCTAGGAACAGCCCATAAATCAGAGTGTCCAACTGCTCGGGATGAACTGTGACACAGATCCTTTCATCATTCTCCATAACCTCGTCAGAAACCTACAGTCCACGAAGAGGTGGGCTACTGCCTCTTCCCCACTACAGTCATCCTGTGGGGAATAGGCTCTGGGCACACAGCAAGGATCTGACTGGGAGAGCCCCTCTCACTGCCAGGCAGGCGAGGTCTTCTGCTTCTTGGTGATGAGACATTCTACTAGATGGGCTGGACAGTCTGCTTGGGAAACTAACCCACCGAGTCCATTGAGTCCTTCTCCAGCAGTATCTGCAGGATGTTCTGTGCTGACCATTGCCTGATGGTGTTGTAATCAAAGGTGTTGGCCTGGAAGAACTTTTCCATGAAGGACAGGTAGTACGGCACTGTCCACCTGACAGAGACATTGCACAGCAAAGGGGCCTGACTCATCCTTCACAACAACGGGACAGATAGGACCTCAACTCATAGTGGTACTTGATACACGCATGTTTAGGTTCCACTCACAGCCTGGAGCAGCCACAGACAAAGGTGGTCATCAAGGTGAGGGCAATATTGGGTATGTTTTTGCCCCCATTATCCAGGACTTGTGCATTGACCCGTCTGACCCATTCTATCCCATTCAGATGATCTTGATAACAGCTCAGGTGACTGCCAAACTGTAGAAATAGGGCATGGGTCACTCCTGTGTCAAGTACAACAGCCCAAAGAACACCTCACACCTGATACCTTCTGTCTGACGGCAGGTAGTCAAAGAGATTGTGGGACGAATGGGAGGGGTCCTTGACAATGCTGAATACAGCATCTCTGGTATATGTCCTGGATGGGAGGTAGAGCGACCCAGATAATTCCCTCAGCAGTTCACACAATCCATGGCAGGGTCTTGCAGTCAGATGCCTTGCATTTCCCGTACAAGCAGAAATGCACAATTCATTACAATTCCCAATATTATTTGCATATTTACTGCTGACCCATTAAAGGCATTCAATAAAGAAAAGCAACTCTAATGGGAGCATCATAAGTGACTAATAATTAGATTTAATAAGCAATCTAGAAATAACAGTTTTATTCCAATCATGACGGTCCTTGTCAGCACATGAGACCAGACTAATTATTACGCTGAGTCACGATATGCCATTCAATGTACAGTTTTCACTGGTTGTTATTCAGTGTGGGTGGCACAAAATGTTCCTTGACAAAAACAGAAGTGAATACTTTGTAATCCTATAAATTACATTCATGTTTCATGTATATGCATTTGAACTTGGATCCAAAATATGGCCAAAAGTTTGCAGTTGTATTAAGACCATAGATCATGAGAGCAGAATTAGACACTTCAGCCCACTGATCTCACTCTGCTATTCGATCATGGCTGAATCTTAACCTCATTCTACTGCCTTCCCCCCATAATTTTTCATGCCCTTAGTAATGAAGAAGCTATCAATCGCCGCTTTAAATATTCCCAATGACTTGACCTCCACAGCCATCTGTGGAGCCATCTATTCCTCCTCTAGCGAAGGAAATCCCTCTTTGTCCTTGTTCTAAAGGGATGTCCTTGTATTCTGAGGCTGTGTCCTTTAGTCCTGGACCCTACCACCACTGGAAACATCCTCTCCATGTCCACTCTTTCTAAGCATTTTGATATTCAATAGGTTTCAATGATACATTCTTCTAAATGATGGCAAAACCATTGACTGGGCTTATATACACTGGAACTTAGGAGGATGAGGGGGGATCTGATTGAAACACATAAGATTATTAAAAGATTGGACGCGCTAGAGGCAGGAAACATGTTCCCGATGTTGGAGGAGTCCAGAACCAGAGGCCACAGTTTAAGAATAGGGGGTAGGCCATTTAGAACAGAGTTCAGGAAAAAACTTTTTCACCCAGAGAGTTGTGGATCTATGGAATGCTCTGCCCCAGAAGGCAGTGGAGGACAAGACTCTGGATGCATTCAAGAAAGGGTTAGATTGAGCTCTTAAAGATAGCAGAGTCAAGGGATATGGGGAGAAGGCAGGAACGGGGTACTGATTGTGGATGATCAGCCATGATCACATTGAATGGCGGTACTGGCTCAAAGGACCGAATGGCCTACTCCTGCACCTATTGTCTATTGTCTATTGACATTCGCCATCAGTGTAACCAAGAGCCCCCCATGGAATCTGCATGAATGTAAACAAAGGCAGAAATTCAGATGAGTGACACCCTGCCCCTCTAAGGGGCAATTGTTTAATCACTAAACTAACTTCAACTATTTAGGCAAGATGCTTGTCTTAAAGTTCTTTGAACATGCTCAGATTTATTAAACCAGGCCAAATTATACCCATTTGCCAGCCCAGGTAAATGAATTAATCCATAAATATATACAAAAAGACCCAGATAACAGCCAAATGTGGACTGGTATTTGCAGGTAGATTGGCACTCAAAGTGCCAGGCGACGATCATTCCAGTCCTAAAACCCTTTTACATCCACTTTAGTCAGGTTTCTTGTGCTGGAAGGGACAATCAGCATTGGAATAGATCTCTCATTTCTTAAGATAGCTTATCAAATCTAACTATTGCCTCATCTCCCACCATCATCTTCCCCTTTCCCTCTCAGTCCTGAAGTAGAGTCTCAGCCTGAAACATCGACTGTCCATTCATTTCCAAAGGTTATGTGTGACCTGCTGAGTTCCTCGACATTTTGTGTGTGTCGCTCTGGAAAGTCCAGCATCTGCTTATAACATCCCAGAGCGTACGATTGATCAGAATCCCAAGAAGAGTAGCAAGATAAATAAGGAGGTGGATGTGGGTTTGACTTCAACATTGAAGAGAAATTTGGGTAAGTACATGGATGGGAGGGGTATGGAGAACTATGGTCCAGGTGCACATTGATGAGAGTAGGTAGATTAATAGATTAGCACTGACTCGATAGGCCAAAGGGCCTGATTCTGTGTTATGGTTTTCTATGATTCTATGACTATCAATACTGTGGTTATGAGAACTTTATTCCCTGGAGCGTAGGAGAATGAGGGGTGATTTGATAGAGGTGTTTAAAATTATGATGGGTATAGATACAGGGACAGTTAGCATGGTTTTGTGAAGGGCAGATCATGCCTAACAAGCCTGATAGAGTTCTTTGAGGAGGTTACCAGGCATATAGATGAGGGTAGTGCAGTGGATGTGATCTACATGGATTTTAGTAAGGCATTTGACAAGGTTCCACATGGTAGACTTATTCAGAAAGTCAGAAGGCATGGGATCCAGGGAAGTTTGGCCAGGTGGATTCAGAATTGGCTTGCCTGCAGAAGGCAGAGGGTCATGGTGGAGGGAGTACATTCAGATTGGAAGGTTGTGACTAGTGGTGTCCCACAAGGATCTGTTCTGGGACCTCTACTTTTTGTGATTTTTATTAACGACCTGGATGTGGGGTTAGAAGGGTGGATTGGCAAGTTTGCAGATGACACAAAGGTTGGTGGTGTTGTAGATAGTGTGGAGGATTGTCAAAGATTGCAGAGAGACATTGATAGGATGCAGAAGTGGGCTGAGAAGTGGCAGATGGAGTTCAACCTGGAGAAGTTTGAGGTGGTACACTTTGGAAGGACAAACTCCAAGGCAGAGTATAAAGTAAATGGCAGGATACTTGGTAGTGTGGAGGAGCAGAGGGATCTGGGGGTACATGTCCACAGATCCCTGAAAGTTGCCTCACAGGTAGCTAGGGTAGTTAAGAAAGTTTATAGGGTGTTAGCTTTCATAAGTCAAGGGATAGAGTTTAAGAGACGCGATGTAATGATGCAGCTCTATAAAACTCTAGTTAGGCCACGTTTGAAGTACTGTGTCCAGTTCTGGTTGCCTCAGTATAGGAAGGATGTGGAAGCATTGGAAAGGGTACAGAGGAGATTTACCAGGATGCTGCCTGGTTTAGAGAATATGGATTATGATCAGTGATTAAGGGAGCCAGGGCTTTACTCTGTGGAGAGAAGGAGGATGAGAGGAGACATGATAGAGGTGTACAAGATATTAAGAGGAATAGACAGAGTGGACAGCCAGCACCTCTTCCCCAGGGCACCACTGCTCAGTACAAGAGGACATGGCTTTAAGGTAAGGGGAGGGAAGTTCAAGGGGGATATTAGAGGAAGATTTTTCACTCAGAGAGTGGTTAGTGCGTGGAATGCACTGCCTGAGTCAGTGGTGGAGGCAGATACACTAGTGAAGTTTAAGAGACTACTAGACAGGTATATGGAGGAATTTAAGGTGGGGCTTATATGGGAGGCAGGGTTTGAGGGTCGGCACAACATTGTGGGCCGAAGGGCCTGTACCGTGCTGTGCTGTACTGTTCTATGTTCTATGTAGATAGAGTGAATGCAAGCAGGTTTTTTCCACTGAGGCTAGAGGAGAAAACAAACAGAGGTCATGGGTTAAGAGTGAAGGGGGAAAAGTTTAAAGGGAACATTAGGTGGGGCTTCTTCACGCAGAGAGTGGTGGGAGTGTGGAATGAGCTGCCAGATGAAGTGGTGAATGCAGGCTCACTTTTGACATTTAAGAAAAACTTGGACAGGTACATGGATGAGAGAGGTTTGGAGGGATATGGCCCAGGTGCAGGTCAGTGGGATTAGGCAGAAAAATGGTTTGGCACAGCCAAGAAGGGCCAAAAGGCTTGTTTCTGTGCTGTAATGTACTATGGTTCTATGAGATTTCTAGTAGTAGATGGCATGTATTGAATGTGAAGTAGGAGACATGATTTTTAATATACAGAGAGTGGGGGGGACCTGGATCATGCCGTTGGGAGTGGTGGTGGAGGCTTATTGCAGGAAAGTTCAAGATGGCATTGGTGACGTTCAGCGACGTTTTGTGGGCAGCTCACTAAACAAATAAATATACTTCTTCTGAACTACTATCACTGCAATGGACAGTCTGTAATTTCCCTTTAAGAAATGTATTTTTGAACTGTCTAAAAAACTAGCTGTATTATTTATTTATTTGCAACACAAGTGAATCTGCAGATGCTGGAAATAAATAAAAACACAAAATGCTGGCAGAACTCAGCAGGCCAGACAGCATCTATGGGAGGAGGTAGTGACGACATTTTGGGCCGAAACCCTTTATTTATTTGTTTATTATTGTTATCTCTTTTTTTGTATTTGCGCAGTTTGTCTACTTTTGCACATTGCTTTCTAGTCTTTGTGTGTGTGTAGCTTTTCATTGGTTCAGTTGTATTTCTTTGTTCTATTGTGAATGTCTGCAAAGAAATGAATCACAGGGTAGTGTGTGTTGACAAATATACTTTGATAATAAATTTACTTTGAACATTAACTTTGAACGTTTTTTTAGAAATACAGCTCAGAACAAGTCCTGCTAGCTCACCGAGCAATTCTGCCCAGAAACCTACTGATCTAACCCTAACCTAATCACAGGACAATTTACAATGGCTAATTAACCTACTGACCAGTACATCTATGGACTGTGGGAGGAAACCGGATCATCCAGAGAAAACCCACACAGAAACAGAAAGAATGTACAAACTTTCTTGCAGAGGATGCCAGAATTGAACTCCAAACTCTGATACCCTGAGCTGTAATAGTGTCACGCTAACCGCTATGCTTCCGTGGCACTGCAACTTTAAGTTGAGGAGTTCGTAGATAGGCACGTGAATATACAGGGAAAGTCATGATGTAATCAAGTTGATTGGCGCAGTAGCGTAGTTAGTTAGTAGTTGGTTAGTGTAATACTTTACAGTGCCAGCTGTAAGACTGGGCATCGATGCCCACCACCATCCGTAAAGAGTTTGTACGTTGTCCTCATGACCATCTGAGTTTCCTCCAGACACTCCAGCTTCCCCTCACATTCCAAAAAAGTACGGGCTAGAGTTAGTAAGTTGTGGGCATTCTATGTTGGCGTCAGAAGCATGCCAATACCTGTGGGCTGCATAGCACAATCTTCGTTGATTTGGTTTGAACCATGCAATGTATTTCACTGTGTTTCAATGTACATTTGACAGGCTATGAATAGAGTAGAAGGAGCATAGGTTACAACAGGACATTGGCAGGATGAAGAGCCATTCTGACAGCTGGCCAGTGGTGCAGCAGCATCAGCATTGGACTTTGAAGTGAGCGCTCCCAGGTCTGAATCCCGCCGGCTCCTTGAACACCTTCCATTCGTGCTGGGTTGAGCATTGAGCTAGCAATTCGGCCTCGTAATTTAAAAAAAACAACCAAATGCTAAAGAAACAGGAATGTTGGCGCCTGATGCACCACAAGGCACAGAAAGGAACAAAACTAGTCTGAGAAGTGTGCAAATGGAGTTAAACCTGGAAAAGTGTGAAGTGATTCCCTTCATAAGGTTGAACTTGAAAGCAGAATACAGGGTTAATAGCAGAATTCTTTACAGGCTGGAAGAACACAGAAATCTTAGCATCTACGTCCATTGATCACTCAAAGTTGCCATGCAAGTTGATAGGGTGGTTAAGAAGGCACACGGTGTGTTGCTTTTCATTAGTCAGGGGACTGAGTTCAAAAGTTGCAAAGTAATATTGCCTGGTTAGACCACACTTGGAGTATCGTGTTCAGTTCTGGTCAGCTCATTATGGGAAGGATGTGAAAGTTTTAGAGAGATGCACAGGAGATGTTGGATTTAACAGGCATGTTTTATGAGGAAAGATTGAGCAATCTAGGGTGTTTCTCTCTGCAGTGAAGGAGGATGAGAAGTGATTTGGTAGAGGTGATAAGTGCCATGTATCAAGTGTACAGCCAGCAAAACTTTCCCAGGGCAGAATTGGCTACTATGAGGCGGCGTAATTTTAAGGTGTTGGGTGGAAAGTATAAGAAGGATACCAGGGGCAAGTTCTTTTACACAGAGTTGTAGATGCATGGAACACACTGCCAGGGGTGGTGGTAGAGGCAGACACATTAGGGTTATTAGGTAGGTACATGGATGACAGAAAATTGAGACCTATGTGGGAGGGAAGGATTAGATTGATCTTGGAGTAGGTTAAAAGGTCAGCACTACATTGTGGGCTGAAGGGCCTGTACTATTCTGTACTGTTCTATGTTCTATTTTTAAAAACTCAATTGCATGACTTTACAATTTTCTATATTATTTTACATCCGCCCTTTCATTTTACCTGTCCAATGGAGTTTCCCAATCTATCACAGCACACTCACTTTCATAGTTTGCTTTATTTAGATAAAGATCCCAATTATTACAGATTTAACTAAATCACTTAATGACTTTATATAAAATGGTGTTGTAATGATTACTTTCCGCAAAGATCTCTTAACGGGGAAGTTATTATTGAACTAAGACCCGAGAGATCCTACAGTGCTGGAAATTGTGAGCAATGCATAAACCATGCTGGAGGAACTCTGCTGGTCAGGCATTATCTATGGAGGGAAATGAAAGTTGCTGTTTTGGGCCTTTCATCATCATTGAAACCTTGCTCAGTGATACCCTGCTCCCTCGGTTTGATAGAAGTTCAGTGATGGCCCAAGTGCAGAGGAAGAGACACAGACACGGAATGAAGAGTTTATTGTACAGAACTAAGGAAAAATAATAATTGCCTGGCTAACAGGATCTCTAACTAAAAACTCTCAAACTAACTAAAAACTACCACCATCACTGCCACTCAAAATCAGTAACCTGGAACTAAATTAATACCGCTTCTTTAAGAGCATCTATCTAACTCACTAATCTTCTTTCTCAGAACATGGACTAAGGTAAGCAGGGATAGCTGTGGTCACTGAGCTTCAATCAAGACTTGACAAGACTGAAGCAAAAAGGAGAGAGTTAAATACAATTGTAAAGAAGCTCTAATTGGTTGGGATGTGTACATTCTCAAGTACGTGCTTGCTGTCTTCTCTCAGCTGCCCAACTTGCGAAAGTGCCTAGACTCCACGGCAGTGCACATGGTCAAGACACAACATATAAATATGAATCCATCTTCTACACAAACCAGTGTACGTATATATAGACTTGTCCCTCATCATCTTAAAGCTACTGTTTTAAAGACTGTGAAGAATCTGTGCTGTCTTCCTGAAGGAATTCGATGATAGGAATTCGCAGATCTGTCTATGAACAGATCAGGCAATTTCCATGTCACCACTTAATTGTAGATAATAGCAACACACCATTGTTACTTTCTGATAAGGGCATGATTCATCGTGTAGTGTTCAGCACAGCATGAGGCAGACATCCCTGTCAATTAACAAAAGAAATAAAAGCAGGAGTAGGCCAACTGGCCTCTCAATCTGATCGCCCATTCAATAACATCATGATTAATGTAATCTTTTGTTTCAACTATACTTTCGTGCCAATTCCCCAAATCTTTCCTTTCCTTATACAGTAATTGCTTGACTTACCAAAGATTGAATAACAATTGTTTCTTCAAAGTCCTTTGACCTTTACAGGCACATAACTTCAATTTACAGAGCAATATTTCACTACAACGTATATTGTGTCACTCTGCATTCAGGAAAAATACTCTTTCAAAATAGCCCACCCAGACCTTTCAAATTACAAAATTTCACTGAACAGAGGTGGTGGTAGAGACAAGGAGATTTAAATGACTCTTAAATCCACCATTGATGATCCCAAACTCAAGGAGGAGGGTTGGGAATGAAGCTAGCAATCCCATCCCATAAAAAAAACAGATGTTTCAGAAATGCTGACTGCAGCTACAAAGACCTCAACCCTGGCAGAGGAAGGATACACCAAGAAGATGGACTACACCTGGGAACCTCAATAGACTGGCTCAGGACAGTGGACTCTGATGGGCTGCTGTCGGCAGCCAGTACCCCAGTAGGGATGATGAGCTTAAGAAGAAGAAGAAGAAGAAAAAGAAGGGACTCTTAGATAGACAGATGGATGAAAGAAAAATTTGTCTTGGAGTGGTTAAAATAGCACACCATGTCTATTTTCTGCTTTCTTTTTTGACTACATATTTATTTAGAGTCATAGAGTCATAAAGTACAGCACAGACCAGAAACATGGACCATCCAGTCCATGCCAAACTATTTAAACTGCCTACTGTCATCGACTTGCACAGGGACCATGGCTCTCCATACCCCTGCCATCCAGGCACCTATCCAAACTTCTCTTAAATGTTGAAATCGAGCTCGCATGCACCACTTGTACTGGCAGCTCATTCCATACTCTCACAACCCTCTATGTGAAGAAGTTTCCCCTCATATACCCCTTAAACTTTTCACCTTTCACCTTAACCTATGACTTATGACTGTAGTCCCACCCAACCACAGTGGAAAAAGTCTGATTGGATTTACTCTACCGATATTTCTCATAGTTTTGTACACCTCTATCAAATCTCCTCTCAATCTTCTGCGTTCTAAAGAATACAGTCCTAGACTGCTCAACCATTCCTGAGAGTCCTCCAGAACAGCAATATCCTTGCAAATTTTATCTATACTCTTTCAATGTTATTTATATCTTTCCTGTAGGTATGTGACCAAAACTGCACACAATACTGCAAATTAGGCTGGAACAATGCCTTATACAACTTCAACATAACATCTCATCCCCTGTACTCAATACTTTGATTTATGAAGGCCAATGTGCCAAAAGCTTTCTTTACAACAAAAGCTATCTTTCCATAGTGCCACTTTCAACAAATTATGGACCTATATTCTCAGATCCCTTTGTTTTCTCACACTCCTCAGTGTCCTACCCCTACCGTTCACTGGGTAAGACCTACCTTGGTTGGTCCTACTGAAGGGCAACACCACACACTTGCCTGCATTAAATTCCATCTGCAAATTTTCAGCCCATTCTTCCAGCTGACCATGATAGCCTTCCTCACTGTCCACTACACCCCCAATCTAGGTATTATCTGCAAATTTGCTGATTCAGTCAACCACATTATCATCCTGATCGTGGATGTAGATGACAAACAACAATGGACCCAGCTCTGATCCCTGTGCAATCCACTAGTCACAGGCCTCCTGTCAGAGAGGCAACCATCTACTACCATTCTCTGGTTTCACCCACAAAGCTAATATCCTATCCAATGTATAACCTCACCTTGAATACTGAGCAACAGAACCTTTTTGGCCAACCTCTCACGCGGGACCTTGTCAAAGTCCTTGCTAAAGTCCATGTAGGTAATATCCTGTGCCTTGCCTTCATCCACTTTCCTATTAACTTACTCAAAAAACTCTGCAAGATTTGTTAGACTTAACCTGCCATGCTGACTATTCATGTCCTTCCAAGTACTTATAAATCTGGTCCCTTAGAATACTTTCCAAACATTCCCACTTCTGATGTTGGGTGTACCAGCCTATAATTTCCTGGTTTATTTTTGGAGCCGTTCTTAAACAGTGGAAAACATTGGCTAGCCTCCAATCCTCTGGTGCCTCCACTGTCACTACAAATGATTTAAATATCTCAGCTAAGGTTCCGGCAATTTCTGCAATTCCCTCCCATAAGTTCCAATGGAACACCTTGTCAGGCCCTGTGGATTTATCCACCCAAATTTACCTCAGGATAGCAAACACTGATCTATGGACTCTTCTTGTGCCAAGATGAGGCCACCCTCCAGGTGGAGGAGCAAGACCTTATATTCCATCTGGTTACCACCCAACCTGAAGGTATGAATATCGATTTCTCCATCCGGTGAACAAAACGCCCCCACCCCCAACTCTATTCCCACTCTGAACTTTTACTTCTTGTTACCTGATTATTATTCCCCTTGAGTCTCCTCCTTCTTCCCTTTCTCCTATTGTCCATTGTCCTCTCATATCAGACTCTTTCTTCTCCAGGCAACCTTTCCCACCCACCTGGCTTCACCTATGACCTTCCAGCTAACATTCTTCCCCTCCCCCACCTTTTACTCAGATATCATTCCCCTTCCCTGTCAGTCCTGAAGAATGGTCTCAGACCAAATTGTCAAATGTTTACTCTTTTCGATAGATATCACCTGAACTACTGAGTTACTCCAACATTTTGTACATCCTCCTCTGTAATCTGTATAGTTGCCATGAAGCTAAGTGTTCTCTTGCACTTCTTGTTCTCCATAAGTACCCTATTTGTTCCTACCCGCAATGCACCTCCTGTTTCCCTTAACCAGGGCCTTAATATCTCTTGAAAACCAAGGTTCCCTACCATTATTATCTTTACCTTTTATTCTGACAGGCATATTCAAGCTTTGTTCTCTCATAAATTTCATTTTGAAGTCCTCCCACTTTCCAAGTACACCTTTGCCAGAAAACAGCCTGTTCCAATCCACACTGTCTGATCATTTCTGATACCATCAAAATTGACCTTTTTCCAATTTAGAAACTCAACCCGTGGATCAAACCTATCTTTTTGCATACTTACTCTGCAACTAATAGCATAGTGTTCCCCTACACAAACTTCTGTCACCTGCCCTGTCTCATTCCCTAATAGCAAATTCAGTATCATATGCTCTCTTATCGGGACTTCTACGTACTGATGAAGGTAACTTTCCTGAACACATTTGACAAATTCTATTCCATCTAGTCCTTTTACAGTATGGGATTCCCAGTCAATATGTAGAAAGTTAAAATCACCTACTATAACAACCTTATGTTTCTTGCACCAGACTTCGATCTCTTTACAAATTTGTCCCTCTAAATCCCTCAGACTGTTGGGTGGTTGGTAATGTAGCCCTATTAATGTGGTTATACCATTCTTATTTTTCAGATTCACCCATAATGCCTCACTAGTCATGTTCCCTGGTATGTCCTGACAGAGCACTGCTGTGACAATTTCCCTGACTAGTAAAACCACCCATCCACCTTTAATTCCTTCTGCTCTGTCAAATCTAAAACAACAGAGCCCCAGAATATTGTGTTGCCAGTCCTGCCCCTCCTGCAGCTGCTTCACTAATGATTGCAACGTCATAATTCCAGGAGTTAATCCATGACTTGAACTCACCCGTCTTTCCTACGATACTTCTTGCATTGAAATACACACAGCTCAGGACACTGGCCGCACCATGCTCAACCTTTTGATTCCTGACTTTGTCTGAGGTCTTACCAACATCTGTCTCCACAACCTCTCCACTAACAGTCCTGGCACTCTGGTTCCCATCCCCCTGCAACTCTAGTTTAAACTCCACCATGGAGCATTAACAGACCTTCCCACTAGGATATTAGTCCCCCTCCAGTTCAGGTGCAAACCGTCCCTTCTGTATCTCTGTATTTGCATAAGTGAGCAGATGTACCGGTGTACCTAATAAAGTGACCAATGAGTGTATATCAGTGATAATAAACCTGATTCTGATTCTGAACTACAATCTTGATTCATCAGATAATCCACGGCTGAAATAGCCTTATGACTACAATGTATAGCATGCATGCCTCTATAATTTTCACATCCCCATGTTTTACAATGAAGGGTAATTGGAAACAGGGGTGAGCGATGCAGGGAGAAGGAAAGAATTAAGAATATTTGTGATTATGTGAATTATGTGACTAAATGATAAAAAAAATAGATGATAGTGTAAATCAGAGGTAAAACAGTTAGAATTTTAGGTCTGAATTTTATGCTAGAATGGTTCTCATTGCTTCAAGATGACTTTTATCAATACAGTGGATTCAGTTAATTGAGTCACATCAGGACCAGTACATTTTGGTACAATTAAGCAGTCACCCCAATTCGCCAAAGTTTACTGGAAATAGTCAAAGAATATAAAAAAGATGAACTTTCATTTACCGAGTAACGATTTATGTATCCAAGTAAAATACAGAACAAATTAGAATACTCCCAGTACCTCTACAATACTCTAAAACTGTGTATCAGTTCCTTATACTTATAACGGAGGAATGCATCCAGTGTACACTACTGTGTTCTGATGATTGACTGTAAATGAACAAAATCAGCACAGACAGATACCTAGTGCAGATTACGGACAGTCTTCACATAATGCTTTGGACGATTGTATCTTCCAAGTGTACACTTTCATTATAACACTCAAGATGATTGTTAATTCCTTCAAATTCTCCATGGTTCCTAACTTGTTGGAGTAGTGAAATTGTTTCGTTTTCAATCCTGGTCTTTTCTGGCATCTCCGTGCTTCAATGCTTGAAACCATAGTGAGCACAATAGATCTGAATTGTCTTACTGCCTATTTCTCGTCAACTACCTGTGACAAAAATGGCTGCTTTATGAACACAAACACACGCAACTCATGCTATTAAAAAAAAGTGTTCACTCTAACTACAGTGTAATGTAAGACGTCCATGCAAGGGCATGGGGCTGACTCCAGGTAGAAACTGTTCGGCAACAGTCTCCTGCCCAATTAAGCAGCAGAGTGCCCCTAATAAACAAAGAGAATCTCATCTGTCTTCTCGATTAGTTTTTGTTCTTTAAGAGTTGTCCCAAATGAGCAACTGCCTGATTAACCGATGGCCCAATCAACCAGAATTTGCTGTGTTGAATATAATATTGAATATCATATTCTTTGGCGTCACTTTAATTTTTTTGGAAATTAGATACTGCATTTAGTCATTGTGGGAATGCTTTGTTGGCATCAGAATGTGTGGTGACACTTGCATGCTGTCCCCAGCACTTCCTTGGGTGTGTTGGGTGTTAACGCAAATGACGCATTTCACTGTATGTTTCAACGAACATGTGATTAATAAGTCTGAATCTAAAATTGTGGAAAAAGCTGTTGGTGCTCTGCAATTGTCATCTAGCCATAAAATCAATTTTAAAGCCTTGGCAAGATTATGCATTTGCACCGTAAAGAACCTTGAGTTGAGATTTTCTTGTTATCCTTCTTCCACTCTCCCTCCCCCCACCCCCCCCACCACCTTTTTATTCTGGCATCTTCCCCCTTCTTTTCCAGTCCTGATGAAGGGTCTCGGCCCGAAACTTCGACTGTTTATTCATTTTCATTGAGGCTGCCTGACCTGCTGAGTTCCGCCAGCATTTAAGATTTAAGATTTAAACGCTTGCTTTCTAATATAAAACTGACTAGGTGCGTCACAGTCTAGCAGAGAGGCTCGAATACACAGGATCGAAACAGGCTGCAGAGAACTGCAGACTCAGCCAGCCCCATTACAGGCAAATCCCTCCCCACCCATCAATTACATCTTTCAAAGATGTTGCTTCACGAAGATGACATGCATCGTAAAGATACTCACAATCTGGGACATGCCCTCTTCTCGTTACTACCAATGGGGAGGAAGTACAGGACCCTGAAGACCAAGTACTCAAAATTTTAGGAATACCTTCTTCACTTCCACCGTCAGATTTTTCAATGGTCCATGAACACTAACACACTCTTTTGCAGTATTTATTTATTTGTGTATTAGTTCCTTTTACTTATCAATGGAGGATTGCATCCAGTGTACACTGCTGTGTTCTGATGATTGACTGTACATGAACAAAATCAGCACAGACAGACACCTAGTGCAGATTATGGACAGTTTTCATACAATGTTTATTTATTCATTTTTTTGTTTGTTTATTTCCTTAGTTATTAAAACTTACGGTCATTTTTATATCTTCTCTTGGACAGCTGCCACAAAGCAACAAATTACATGACATACCATCAGTCCACGTCGTATGACATAGGCAATGATGGTCTTTCCATGACTATGATTGTTCTTGGCAAATTTTTCTCCAAAGGACTTCTTCTGGGCAGTACCTTCACAAAACAGGAGACCCTAGCCATTATCAATATTCTTCAGAGATTGCTTGGCATCAGTGATCAGATGACATAACCAGGGCTTGTGATGTGCAGCAGCTGCTCATAGGACCATCCACCACCTGTTCCCATGGCTTCACGTGACCCTGATCAGTGAGGGGGTGGTGTGCCTAAGCAGGTGCTACACCTTGCCCAAGGGTGATCAGTGGGCTGGCAGAGAGAAGGAGCGCTTTGCAACTCCTTTAGTAGAGACGCATCTCCTGTACTTAATAAAGTGATTGTGGTTTTCTGCTTCTGTAGCCATCCACTGCAGCCACGTGACTGACTAATTAGATACTTGCATTAACAATCAGTTATACATGTGTACCTAATAAAGTGGCCACTGTGTGTTTCTCAGTGATAATAAACCTGATTCTGATTCTGAAATGCAACCTTGTTTCATCAGCTAATCCATGGTCGAGCTGACTACAGTAAATAACATGCACTCCTCTACAATTTTCACACCTCCATATTTTACAATGAAGGGTAATTGGGAACAGGGGTGAGGGATGCAGGGTGGAGGGAAGAATTCTGACAAATATTTGTGATTATGTGGAAGTTAGAAGTGAATAAATGGTAAAAATAAAACAGATGACAGTGTAAACCAAAAGTAAAACTTTGACAAACTTCTATAGATCTGCAGCGAAGAGAATACAAGCTGGCTCCATCATACCCTGGTATGGAAATGCCAATGGCCAGGAATGGAAAAGTCTATAGAAGTGGTGGACACAACCCAGTCCATCACAGACAAAGCCCTCCCCATCATTGAACACTTTTACATGGAGCACTGTCACAAGAAAGCAGCATCCATCATCTAAAGACATCCCACTTCCAGGACAAGTTTTCTTCTCGCTACTACCATCAGGTAGGTGATACATCTACCTTAGGTCCCACATCACTAGGTTCAGGAACAGTTATTACTCTACCACCATCAGTCTCCTGAACCGGTGTAGATAACTATTTCTCTCATGTATATCATATGCATGTTCATGGTCTTGACCATGATAAATCTTGGCAAATTTTTCTGCAGTGTGGCTTGCTGTTGCCTTCTTCTGGGCAGTATTTTTAAAAGACAGATGACCCCAGCTATTATCAATACTCTTCAGAGATTGATTCAACTCACAGACCTCCGTTGATACCCCTGCCCCCCTTACCCCATCCCTATCTATAATTTTAGTCTGGTTCTCTTTCTCTTTCTTTTTCCCCCCTCACTATAATCTCCCCCCAGCCCTACCTTTCTTTCTCTTTTATTTCCCATAATTCTCCACCTTCCCCCAGCCCATTTCCCTCCAGCCTATCACTTCCCAGCTCTCTACTTCATCGCTCCCCCCACTTCTTATCCCCCCCGACCATCCCATGTCACTTCACTCCTGATGAAGGGTTTCAGCCCGAAACATCGTCACTACCTCCTCCCATAGATGCTGTCTGGCCTGCTGAGTTCTGCCAGCATTTTGTGTTTTTATTTATTTCCAGCATCTGCAGATTCACTCGTGTTGCTCTTCGGAGATTGTCAGCCTGGTGTCAGTGGTCACATAACCAGGACTTGTGATATGCTCCTGCTGCTCATACGACCATCCACCACCTGTTCCCATGGCTTCACGTGACCCTGATCGGGGGGTTAAGCAGGTGCTACACCTTGCCCAAGGGTGACCTGTAAGCTAACAGAGGGAAGGAGCACTGTACATCTCCTTTGGTAAAGACTTGTCTCCACCCTGCCACCTTAATATATATTATAAAAGAGGACAAATTGTGAAAAAAATATATATATATATTTCAAACCTGAGAAAATCTGCAGATACTGGAAATCCAAGCAACACACACAAAAGCTGGAGGAACTCAGCAGGCCAAGCAGCATCTATGCGGAATTTGTCTTCTTTTGACATTGGTTGTTTGTCAGTCTTTATACATAGTTTTTCACAAATCCTATTGTATTTCTTTATTTTCCTGTAAATGTCTGCAGGAAATTGAATCTCAAAGTCATATATGGTGATATACATGTACGTACTTTGATCAAAAATTTACTTTGACTTTGACATTGATGACACAAGAAATAAGATGGGTCCAGAGGAGGTGCAAATGCAAAGAGTAAAACATTGAACTGTTAATCTGTTTATAAATCAGAATGATTTGGGATTAAATGTCTCTCTCTTTGTACTTAGTAAGCTGACTAGAGTCCAGATGAAGGAAGCAGATTGTATGAGCAAATTCCTGTAATGTCTCCATGATCTGTTGGTAAGAGTGAGAACCAAGGACAGGATCAGGCTGAGCTTTGAGGAGACTCACCTGCCAATGCTTGCTATTGTAGATCCAAAAAAAGATCAGATAAATGGGATCACTGTGAATGCAGAAGCTACATAGTTTATTGACAGCAGGAATCTCTGGTGCAGCAGTTGTCCTTCGAGAAATAAAAACTCCTTTCCTGTAAACCAGAAGCACAACACAGGGATGCCTGTCTCATGCTGTGCCAAACATGGCGTGATGAATCATGCCCTTATCTGAAAGTTACAATTCTGCCACCGCTATTATCTACAATTAAATGGCAATATGGGAATTGCCAGCACCGCTCACAGCCAGATCTGTTTATTGTCATCAGGTCCCTTTGGGATGGCGTTCGAGTTACCCAGCAGGCTTTGTAAACAATAGCACTCAGATTATTTTATGCTGTTCCAGTTTTAAAAATCTTACATGGCACCGTTGACTTGGGCAGCACTAAATTAAGCTCTATCTTGAATAGTTTAACATCCATGCAAAGTAACTTCCAAGATTCAAGATCATTTAATGTCATTTCAAGTGCATAAATGTAAAGGAGAATGAAATAATTGCTAGTCCAGATCTGATGCAGCACAAAAAAAAACACAATAAGATGAAGAACACAATAATAAAAAACACACAGAATAAATATAAATACACCGAGAGGAAGCTACTGACACGATGAAGGAAGCCCTGAACACCGCCAGAGATGGAGGACTTGCATTGCTGCTCAACGCCAGTGGCGTAACGGACAGTAAGTAAATAACAATACGACCCGTAAGTAAGATTCAAAGATTCAAAGAACATTTATAATCAAAGTATGTGTGCAGTATAAAACCCTAAGATTCATCTTTCCACAGACAGTCACAAAGCAAAGAAGAGCCATGGAGCCAACCCATTTCAAAGAAACACATCAAACACCCCCTCTTCCCCCATGTGCAAACAGCAACAAAAAATGAGCCAGAAACACGGGATATAAAACAGAAGATCAAAAGGCATATTTCAGCTCGGCTGTGCTCGTTATCTGCAGGCCATCCGATTCAAAAATTGCCCAGATGTAGCAACAAAAAGAGTGACCGGAACTCGAATAGAAATAGAAAGTAGCATAATCCTGAATTAGAGTCCAAATCTACAATCTGCGTCAATTAAACCTTGCTCCAGTAGTGTCAAGGAGAGAGGGAGAGAGAGAGAGAGAGATCACTCGATGCAAGGACCTCCCTTCTGAAGCAGGAGCGAGAGCGAGCAGGAGACCACCATATGCAGACACCTTCTCCAGCAGCAGCGAGCGAGAAGCTGGTAGACGGCACTGAACAGTTGCTCACATTCACACGCTCATATTCAGTGTTTATATACATAGATCGATCGTCTCCATTAAGTGACTTAGGTACAGGTGTGTCTGTGCATAAGGTGACTGACAGGAAATGATAAATTAGTGGTGTTCTTTTTATATCCAGAATATCTTTATTACAAATTCAGTGCTACAATATATACAAACCAGCGACTAACACAATTACTACACTACAAATAGACAATACACATTAAACCGAAATGTTTCCATCTCTGTCAATGATGGCAATAACCTCCCGTGGAGCCCAACGGTTCCCGGAACGCCTCTATGGTCACCGTGGACAGCGCGAGTTCCTTCTCAATATTTACTCGGGCACGAACATTCCCCCAAACATTGCTAGGCAGTCTGCCCGGGCAGATCCCTCCGCCACCCATTTCCAAGAACCACGGATGGCTGATTTCGCCAGCCCCAGGAGCAAGTTGACAAGGGCGTCCTCATCCCTCCATGCCCCCTCCTTACTAGGGGTGGAGGTGCTGATCTGCCTTACTGCTTGGGATCTTTCCTCTAAAATATTGGTGCAGATGATACGCATTCATGCTGAATATCTAACTCAGCTAAACAAAGAAACTCAAGTGCCTGCTCACTTTAGAGCAACACACACGAAATGCTGGAGGAACTTAGCAAGGCAGCATTTATGGAGAGGAATCAACAGCTGATGTTCTGAGCTGAGACCTTTCATCAGGATCTGTCCTGAAATATCAGCTGTTTATTCCTTTCCATAATGCTGTCTGTGTTGTTCTGGAGTTGCCGCATCTGCAGAATTTCTGGTGTTCATAAGTTCACTATAGAACATAGTGAATGTACGAACTATAGTACAAGCTTTTCAGACAATGATTGAGTGAGAAGACTAAATGTACCTCAAGCGATTAAGAAAGAGGCACTAGATTCCGACAGAGAGTAGCTGCCACCCAGAGAGCATGTTGTGTCCTGAGAGAGATTCAGGTGAGAGGTTGTTGTCATGGCACCGCTCAGCCAAATTTTAAATCTCCCTTCTATATGCTGATTCGTCACCACCTCTGATCTGGCCAATGACAGCGGCGTCGTCGGCAAACTTGAATATAGCATTAGAGCTGTATCACTATCGTAAGTATAAAGCGAGTAGAGCAGAAGGCTCAGTGCACAGCCTTGTGATGCACCCGTGCTGATGGAGATTGTGGAGGAAATGTTGTTGTCAATCCTAACTCAGTGGGATCTGCAAGTGAAGAAACCCGAGGATCCAGTTGCACAAGGAAGTATTGAGGTCAAGGTCTTGAAGATTATTGATTAGTTTTGAGGAGATGATGGTATTAAATGCTGAGCTACAGTTGATAAAGTGTATCCTGATTAATGCTCCTTTGCTGTCCAGATGTTCCAGGGTTGAGTGAAGAGCCAATGAAATGGCATCTGCTGTGGACCCTGTTAAGGCAAATTGGAGTGGATCCAACTCGTTTTTCGGGTAGGAGTTGATATATTTTATCATCAGCCTCTCAAAGCATTTCACCACAGTTGATATAAGTGCTACTGGATCATTGAGGCAGGCATCATGGTCTTATTGGTCACTGGTATAGTTGAAACCTACTTAAAGCAGGAGGGTACCTCAGACTACCAAAGTGAGAGGTTAAAGACATTGGTGGACACTCCAGCCAGCTGATCAGCACAGGACTTTAGTACTTGGCCAGTTACCCCACCTGGACCAGATGTTTTCTGTGGGTTCACTCTCCAGGAGGATGATCTCAAGTCGGCCTCGGAGTCTGACATCACAGGGTCATTGGGGCAGTGGGAGTTCATGAAGGTTCTTCTATGGTTTGACAGTCAAAGTGAGCATTGAGCTCATCTGGGAGTGAAGCTTTGTTATCACCTATGTTGCTTGGTTTCACTTTGTAAGAGGTAATGGCATTCAAGCCCTGCCACAGCTGTCCAGCAGCCTTCAGTGATTCAAGTTTGGTCCAAAGTTGCCACTTCACACTTGGGATGGCTTTCTGGAAATTGTACCCAGACCTCTTGTATCTTACTTGAATATGAATTAAATGCCATTGATCTGGCCCTCAGCAAATTGTGGACCTTGTGCTTTATTCAGGACTTCTGGTTGAGCAAGACTCTGAATGATTTTGTCTTGCCACAGTCATCCACGACTGTTTTAACCGACCATAAAATCAATCTAACCTTGCCCTCCACTTTTCTTTCATCCATGTGCCCATCTAAGTATCTCTTAAATATCCCTAATGCATCTGCCTCCACCTCCTCCCCGGCAGCACATTCCAAACACCCACTACTCCATGTAAAAAACTTACCTCCAACATCCCTCCTACATTTTCTTCCAGTCATTTTAACATTATGTACTTGGTGCACTCTTCAAGCCTGCCAATGGCTTCCCTTCTGAGGACACTTCCCTATGCAATCCTGGTCTTTTTCCTCTCCATTGGTTATGGACCCAGACTTGGAGTATTGAATTCTGTGTTCATAACGTGGTCTCCTCCACAGTGAAGAAATTAAATACATATTGGGCAACTTCTCTGCAATTTAGAATATAGAGACTCAGGTGAGGTTGGATTGCTCTAAGCGCTGAGACGATTTGGAGAGATTGAGAACGGCTTCTCCAGCAGCAAAATGTAGGCCCAGAGCAATTTGCCACCACGGGGCCCGGTTCCAAGTGCAAGGTTCGGACAATCTAAATGCCGGTGTAGATAGACAGGGGGCTCATCTCTCCATGACACTAAGGCTGTGAGACTGCCCCCCAGCTGCTGTGCTTCATGTCTGTAAACTTTGCGGCAATTTGTTCTGTTAATATGATGAACTGAACACTGAGGCTTTGGGCCTGCTCCAAGCTGCTCTGGGGATTTGGATCTACGGACTCAGTTTGGTTTGGAATGCTGTTGTTGCTCACTTCTACTGTTCACGTGGTTTGTTTTGGTTTTTTTGCCCCCCATTCTCTGTGGGTACTGGAGGTTGGGGTTAATTTTTTTTTTTAATTGGGTTCCTTCGGGTTCCTTGCTTTGCGATTCCCTGTTAAGCAAACAAATCGTAAGGTTGTATAATTTATACAATCATTGATGATAAATGCACCTTGAAACTTTGAATCTTGACCCCTGGCAGTGCTTCCACATCCTTCCAGAACTGAACACAAAATGCTGGAGAAACTCCAACAGGACAGCCAGCATCTATGGAAAAGAGTACGGTCGACATTTCGAGCCGACACCCTTCATCAGGACTCAGCATCTGCAGATTTGTTCTTGTTAGTGACAATATTCCAAGTGTGGTCTTCCCAGGGTTTTATAAAGCTGTAACATTACCACTTGGATCTTGAAATCAGGCCTCCAACTAATAAAGGCCAACACACCATATGCCTTCTTAACAACCTATCAACTCCGCAGGACAATTTTGAGGGATCTATGGACTTGGAACCCAAGATCCCTCTGTTCTTCCATCCTACCAAGAATCCCATCATTAATCCTGTATTTTGCCTTCAAATTCAACTTTCCAATGTGAATCACTCCTTACTTTTTTGAGTTGAACTCTGTCTGTTTGAAATGTCAATTGTTTATTCCCTCCATAGATGATGGCTGACTTCTTGAGTTCCTCCAATATTTTGTGTGCATTACTCTGGATTTCCAGCATCTGCAGAATATCTTGGATTCATTAATAGATTGTTCTTCAGGTTTTTTTTTGGAGGTGGTTAATCTGTTGGTTGATAAAGTAACAAGCTCTGCCCACAGGCGTAAAAACAGAATCAATTTATCTTTATAGCTTTGCACTCTGAATAGCTTAACAGTACTACATTTAAATTGACAACAGCGGGCAAACTGGTAAATGGGTAAATTGGTTTATTACTGCCACTGGTCACCTTACTATAGGAAAGGATGTGGAAACTTTAGAGGGAGCGCAGAGGAGATTTGCCAGGATGCTGCCTGGATTAGAGAGCATGTCTTATGAGGAAAGGTTGAGCAACCTAGGGCTTTTCTCATTGAAGCAAAGAAGGATGAGTCGTGACTTGATAGACGTGTACAAGATGATAAGAAGTATAGATAGAGTTTTTTCCTGGGAAGAAATGACTAATACAAGAGGACACAATTTGAAGGTGTTTTTTGAGGAAAGTACAGGGAGATGGCAGAGGTAGATTTCTTACACAGAGGGTAATGGGTGTGTGGAACACCCTGCCTAGGATGGTGGTAGTGGCTAACAATTTAGGGATATTTAAGAGACTCTTTGATAGACACATTGATGAAAAAAATGGAGGGCATTGCAGAAGAGAAGCATTAGATGTTCATAAATCCTGCCTCTCAGGATCTTCTCCATCAACTTACCAACCACTGAAGTAAGACTCACTGATCTATAATTTCCAGGGCTATCTCTACTCGCTTTCTTGAATAATGGAACAACATCCGCAACCCTTCAATCCTCCGTAACCTCTCCCATCCCCATTGATGATGCAAAGATCATTGCCAGAGGCTCAGCAATCTCCTCCCTCGCCTCCCACAGTAGCCTGGGGTACATCACATCCGGTCCCAGTGACTTATCCAACTTGATGCTTTCCAAAAGCTCCAGCACATCCTCTTTCTTAATGTCTATATGCTCAAGCTTTTCAGTCTTCTGTAAGTCATCCCTACAATCACTAAGGTCTTTTTCCATAGTGAATACTGAAGCAAAGTATTCATTAAGTACCTCTGCTATCTCCTCCAGTTCCATATAAATGTTTCCACTGTCACACTTGATTGGTCCTATTCTCTCATGTCTTATCCTCTTACTCTTCACATATTTCAGATTCAGATTCAGATTCCATTTATTGTCATTTAGAAACCACAAATGCAATGCAGTTAAAAAATGAGACAACGTTCCTCCAGAATGATATCACAAAAGCACATGACAAAACAGACTACACCAGAAAATACACATAACGTTTGGCAATCACCAATCCAGAGTCCGGAGAGGCTGCTGCGTATTAAAATCGCGCTACCATCTTAGCGTGTTCCCCAGAAAGGAGCTCCAAACCCACCAGACAAACAAGGCCGAAAACTAAAGTTACAAGACCTGCACAAAACCACATAGTTACAACATATATTTACAACAGTGCAAACAATAGCATAATTGATTAAAAAAAAACAGACCATGGGCACAGTAAAAATAATCCAAGAATGTTAAAAGACTATAAGTTCGAAAGAAACCACCACACAGTTTCCACAAGTCCTCAGGGTCCCGATTGACTCGTCATCTCACACTGGCGGCAGAAGGGAATACCCCCGCTATGGACTTCCACGGCACCGCCCAACTCAGCCTCGCAGACACAGCACACACCGAAAGTGACCTGACCGCAGCGGACTCCGAGTCCATCGAACCTCTGAGCCTCCGACCATCCCCTCCGGCACAGCTTCTCCGAGCACCATCCTCTGCCAAGCATATTAAGATGCCCCCGCCAACGGCCATCGGCAACGCAACCCCGAGGACCGGGGGCCTGTTCTTCCCAACAGAGACCCGGACCTCACAGCAGCAGCAGCAACGAAGAAGTTCTTCCTGGAGATTTCCAGATGTTCCTCCATGCTCCCACATCCGTTTTTCATCCGATTATGATTGCCCATGGCACCCCTCTTCACAAATAACAGAAAATCAGCTCTGGAGTGGCCGCTGCAAGCTGCGTCGCACCGCCATCTTGGATCAGTATAATTTGTAACATTTGTAGAATACCTTGGAGTTTTGCTTAATCCTGCTCACCAAGGCCTTCTCATGGCCCCTTCTGGGTCTCTTAATTTCATTCTTAAGCTCCTTCCTGCTTGCCTTATAATCTTTTAGATCTCTATCATTACCTAGTTTTTTGAACCTTTCATAAGCTCTTCTTTTCTTTTTGACTAGATATTCTACAGCCTTTGTACACCATGGTTCTTGTACCCTACAATCCTTTTCCTGTCTCATTAGAACATACCTATACAGCACTTGGCGCATGGCCAAGTGATTAAGGCGTTGTCTAGTGACCTGAAGGTCGCTAGTTCAAGCCTTGGCTGAGGCTGCATGTGTGTCCTTGAGCAAGACACTTAACCACATATTGCTCTGCGACGACATTGGTGACAAGCTGTATGGGTTCTAATGCCCTTCCCTTGGACAACATTGGTGGCGTAGAGTGGGGAGTCTTGCAGCTTGGGCAACTGCCGGTCTTCCATAAAAAAAACCTTGCCCAGGCTTGTGCCCTGGAAACTTTCCAAGGTGCAAATCCATGGTCTATTGAGACTAACGGAGGCCTACACACATACAGAACCCCACGCAAATATCTCCTGAACATTCGCCACATTTCTGCTGTACATTTCTCTGAGAACATCTGCTCCCAATTTATGCTTTCAAGTTCCTGCCTGATAGCTTCATATTTCCCTTTACTCCAAATAAACATTTTCTTGACTTGTCTGCTCCTATCCCTCTCCAATGCGATGGCAAAGGAGATAGAATTGTGATCACTATCTCCAAAATGCTCTCCCACTGAGAGACCTGATACCTGACCAGGTTCTTTTCCCAATACCAGATCAAGCACAGCCTCTCCCTCTTATCGGCTTATCTACATATTGTGTCAGAAAACCTTCCTAAACACACCTAACAAACTCCACCCCTTCTAAACCCCTTGCTCTTGGGAGATGCCAATCAATATTGGGGAAATTAAAATCTCCCATCACGACAACCCTGTTATTATTGCATCCTTCCAGAATCTGTCTCACTATCTGCTCCTTGTTGTCCAAAAGTGACACAAGGCACAGGCGTGTCTGTACATAAGGTTCTCTGACAGGAAATGATAAAGTAGTGGTGGTTGTGGTGTGGAGGTGTTGATCAGCCTCACTGCTTAGAGAAAGTAACTGTTTTTGAGTCATAACCTCTTCCCTGATGGGTAAGTGATATAAAAGTGGTCCACAAAGCAGTGGCTGAGGAACAAATTTTAATTTTTCTTAATTACACCTTATCCAGAGGAAAGATGCAGATTTTCCATGAACTTTGTAAGTTGGAGCCCCATTAGGGCCCATCTGGAAACTGAGTACGCATGGTCATGAAACTGATAACAAAACATACATCAGTTTTGCCAAAACAAGAAGTGAATTGCTTTGCATTTTTCAGGGCCTTGGTCTGGAGGCTGGAGGCCCAGACGCAGCATGTCCTGGGGTTGGAGGCCCATCTGTCTATGTTTGAGTTTGGGGGGGGGGGGGAAGGGGGCTTGCTTTGCCGTCGTTGCTTGTTGCACGTTGCCTGCGTGTTGTTCTGCTGAATGTTGTTGCCATGTTATGTTGGCACTGGAACGTGTGGTGAGACTTCAAAGCAGAATCAGAATCAGGTTTAATATCACTGGCATATGTCGTGAAATATGTTGTTTTGCGGCAGCAGTACATTGCAATATGTGATGGTGTTTGTGTGGTGTATTCATATCTATATAATATATATGGTATAAACATACAAATATATAAATGCACATTGCATACATATATATGTAGGTTTGTGTATTTATACATATTTAAATTAAATAAGGAGTGTAAAAAGAGAGTTAAAAAAAAGAGAACAATTAGTGAGGTAGTTCAAGTTCATCGTCCATTCAGAAATCTGATGACAGAGGGGAAGAACCTATTCCTGAATTGTTAAATGTGTGTCTTCAAGCTCCTGAACCTCCTATTTGATGGTAGCAATGAGAGAGGGCATGTCCTGGGTGACGGGGGTCCTTAATGATGGATGCTGCCTTCCTGAAGCATCACCTTTCGCAGGGTGCCCCTGTACACCCTCAGACTGTATTGGTTGTTAACACAAATGACACATTTTACTGTAAGCTTTGGTGTATAGGTAATTAACACATAAATCCAATCTATTATTTCAGGCGTGACATAACTAGGAGACCTGCTATATCTCAGAGCCAAGGGCCCGGGGTCAGTCTTGGCCTCAGTACCGTCTGTGTGGATTTCAGAATCAGGTTTATTGTTACTGATACAAGTCATGACATTTGCATTCTCCCCGTGACCACTTGGATTTCTTATGGACACTCCAGTTTATTCTCACATCCTGAAATCACGCGGCTTGGTAGGTTCATTTGCCATTATAAATTCCCCCTAGTTTGTGGATGAATGGTAGAATCTGGAGAGTGTAATCTGACTAGGCAGAGCTCAAACGGCACCTATAAATTTGCCAATGACACCAAGTTTCCCATGCATTTGAGAGCAAAAAGTTTGAAGAGATGCCATTGTAATTCCTGTGTTTTAAGGTTTGATCCATATCAAGTTTAATTGTCATTCAACCATACATGAACACAGCCAAACGATCAGCATTCCTTCAGGGCCAAGGTGCAAAACACAGTACCAGCAGCACTCAACACACGGCTCAGAGCACGTATAGAACTTAGAGTTACAATAGCACAGATACATACAGACACAAAAGAAATATATGGCCCAAGTCCTTGAATGGCATGGTCTGTAGATTGATGGTGCATGGGATGTTGTCCTGGTCCAGTTTGTCTTCCACCTAGCAAACACTGGAGGACAGCGATGAGGGAACACTGGAGAGCAGCACTGAAGGGATGGGACGGCTTTCAACCCAGTGCAGATTCCAGTGGCTACAGAGTCATCCGCTTTCCCCTCACACCACCTTGGCATCTCCTCTCCTGGCAGTTGCAATTCCACGGGTTGAATGCCTGGTCATGCAACAACTGAAGCAATGCCGTGAGTCTCGCCAATGAACCGGACTTGCAATACCATTACCAATGTCCACCAGGGTCTTGTGATCACAATAAAATGTGCAAGACAATCATTTGTTAGACCATGCACTGCTTCTATACAACAACAGTATGCAACAATTCCAGCAGGACAACATAGGACACAGCTCCATCGCAATCAAACAACTCGTTGATGGGGTAATATCCACCAGTGTTTTGTGATCATAAAGGAAGACACAAAGGATGAACAATTATAGCTTTGGTTGGACCCAGAGAGATCACTGTGACCATGCACACTGCCATCTGGTTGGACAGAACTCGATAGATGAGCATTCTCTGTGGGAGGAAAGGAAACCTCAACTTTTTGGGCTCATGCCCTCTATCAGGACTGGTGCAATTTAAAAGTTAAGGAGAAGAATATGCCATCTATAAGTTTTCCACTGACACCACTGTTGTTTGCAGAACCTCAAATGGCAATGAGGATGTGAACCAGAGTGAGATAGATCAGCTGGTTGAATGATCTCACAATATCAATCTTGCACTTAATGGCAGCAAGACCAAGGAATTGATTGTGGACTTCAAGAAGGGGACGAAGAGGAAACATAAACCAGTCCTTATCAAGGGGCCAGCAGTGGAAAGGGTGAGCAGCTTCAAGTTCTTAGGCATCAGCATCCTGGGCCTAACATGCTAATGCAATTACAAAGAAGCCATGCCAGCAATGATAGTTTATTAGGAGTTTGAGAGGATTTGGTATTTCTACAGATGTATTATGGAGAGCATTCTGACTGGTTGTATCTTCATCTGGTATGGAAGCCCCAACGGTCCAATGCACATGATCAAAAGAAACTGCAGGAGTTGTTGACTCAGCCATCTCCAACATGGGCACTAGCCTCCCCACCTTATCTTCAAAAGAGAACGTCTCAAGAAGGCAGAATTCATCATTAACCCTTACATACTGTTCATCTTCTATACCTTCACAGTATGGTCCAGGTCAATTTTGACCTGGCCCAAGAATCCCCTCATAACAAGAGCCTATAATATATCCTCAATACCCGAAGCCTGGACTGACACCTTGCCCTACTGTCCTGTTTATTATTTATTGTAATGCCTGCACTGTTTTTGTGCACTTTATGCAGTCCTGTGTATGTCTCTAGTCTAGTATAGCTTTCTCTGTGTTTTTTTATTACGTAGTTCAGTCTAGTTTTTTGTACTGTGTCATGTAAACCATGGTCCTGAAAAACTTTGTCTCATTTTTACTATGCACTGTACCAGCAGTTATGGTTTAAATGACAATAAAAGTTGACTTGACTTAACTTGACTATACCAAATTTTGAACCACAGATCTATTTAGAATGTATAAATAGCCTAACTGACATTAATAAATGGGTGATTAATCCTTAACAACACACACAAATCCTTAATTAATGTTTCAGAGATCTAAAATCCATTTCAATAGATACTGGTCAATTTTGACCTGGAACAGCCTCAATGTACAAAAATTTGTAGCACCTGTACAAAAGTATAAAGTTTTTAAATATTTTCACTTTTGCGCATTTTGGGTCACTTTAGGAAAAGTCATTAAATTTCGGCAAAAAAAAATGGCATTTAGGGTGTTTTTACTGCTGTCATATATCAAAACAGGTCAAATTTGACTTGAACAGTGTTTAAGGGACTTAAGGACTCTCACCAGCTGGGACGTGCTCTTGTCTCATTGCTATCATTGAAGAGGTGATACAGGAGCTTGAAAACTACACTCAATGTTTTAGGAACAGCTTCTTCACCTCCACTATCAGAATGGACAATGAACCCATGAACACGTACTCACTATTTTTGTAACTAATAGTAATTTTTTTGTGTTGCACTTTACTGCAGGCAAAAAACAACAAATTTCACAGCATACATCAGCGATAATAAACCCAATTCTGATTCTATGCAGATATCCAGGAATGCACTGCCTGGTATGGTGGTAGAGGCAAATACATTAGAGGTTTTTAAGAGATGTTTAGATAGGCACATAGATGTAAGGAAGATGGGAACTGTAGGACTTTCCCTGTATAAATACCTCAGTGACTCAGTACTTCCAACTTCCACAGTAAAGCAGCCAGTAAAATCAAATAATCCATCCACTCCGAACATTGCCTCTTCTCTCCACTCTCATTATATCTCATTTCAGAAGATACAAAGTCTGAAATACCACAAGACAGCTTCCTCCCTGCTGTTACTGGACTTTTGAATGAACCTCTTATAGAGTCATAGAAAAGTACAGCACAGAAACTGGCCTTTCAACTATCCAGTGCATGCTGGACTATTTAAACTGCCTACTCCCATCGGCCTGCACCTGCACCATAGTCCTCCATACCGCTACCATCCATGTACCTATCCAAACTTCTCTTAAACGTTGAAATCGAGCTCACATGCACCACTTGTACTGGCAGCTTGTTCCCTACTCTCACAACCCTCTGAGTGAAGAAGTTCCCCCTCCTGTTCCCCTTAAACTTTCCACCCTCCACCCTTAAGCCCTGACCTCTAGTGTAGACCCACCCAGTCTCTTGTATGATAAGATAGACTCTTGACCCCATTATGATCTTGCACTTCATAGTTTACCGCATTGCACTTTCTCTGTAGCTCTGTCCACCATGTACTGCATGCCTCCTCGAGAGGTCCATGTGGCTCAACCATTGCTTCAACATACCAGCAGTCAGCTCCATGACAATGCCTAGGTCATAATGTGTCATTAGCATATGACCCTTCTCAGCTACACTTCCACCCCTGCTTTGACTTCTCAAGTGTTGTCTCAAGTGTTGATGCCATATCAAACTGCAACAAATGAAGAGATCGCGGTTGCTGCCAGGATACTGGGCTTGCTTTATGCTGCCTATAATCGCGCACCAGCTGGGTACTTGGATTTGAATCCCTTTTGATTGTCGTCTATCTCAAAGTTGATGTGTGGTGCCCACATAACAATGCACACACAGTCATTGCCACCCCGCACCAAGGAAAAGCCAAAAGCTCTCACAAAACTGGATGTTCATTCCATCTGTTGTTCTCTGGCAACGCAGGATAAAAACTAGGAAGCTCTCTTTAAACAGTGGGTGTCTCATTTTCCTTATGCAGCAGTGAACAGCAAACAGATATTGTGAATACTTTGAACTCCAGAAGGAAGCTACACTCAACGACTGAGGCCTCAATGATCCTCGTCCTCCTCTGAGCGTGGAAATGAGCTGACAGAGTTGAATTAGCATGAATTTAATTAACACACACCCACACACCTTTAAGGTTTCAAAACAAATTTCTCCAAGCTTTTACTTTTATTTTCAAGCAGGCATACTCCGGGATCTATGAGGTTTTAAGACAAAGTAGCAGAAATGGGCCGTGAGACCTATTAAGTAGCTCCAGCATTCCATTATTGCCCAACTACACCAGCGTCAGAACTTAGACACTCTAACTCTCCGGAGTATGGATACCTGAGGTACGGGCATAGCCAAGCACATTCATTTCTCAACTGCTAGGAACTTTCTGACTATTCTAGCAATGCTTAGCATTGTGGCTTTCTGGAGATTTAAATAAATATTGCTGTGTAGACTTATTGTTTGATGCCATTGTGTAGTGACTTTGGGATGATACCAGTTGTAGATATTTCTAATGGGACAATGTATACCCTGTTCATATTCCATGGCCTTCAATTTCAACTTTTAATTCAGCATATTTCTGGTGTTTTTCACTGACTGATTTCTTTACGTTACGTGTGTTTGAAATGGCCATATCTATTAAGTAAGTTGTTCTTGCCGGTTTAACCTGTATTATTATATCCAGTTATTAAGAATTGTCCTATCTGTAATAATGGACCCGTCATAATATAATTTGTAGAACTCTGGCTCTAAAATTGGATTAAGCTTGTATTTACAAGAAGGTATGGTGTCTTATATGAGTTTGTATTTGAAAGCAAGATTTAGGTGAATGATGCTTGCCACTTGATTGTACCTGTGCAGGTAATCAGATTGAGTTAAACTGCTGCAGGACCCTGTAATGTGTTGGATTGTTTCTGGTTTCTCTTAATGTATTAAGAGAATAATGTATTATGCTCTTGGTCCTGTATTGCCACAAGGAACCCCTCTATTTCTGGGAAGAGGTCTCCAACTCTGAGCCATACGTTTGATGCTTCCTTGTCGACATCTAATCTGCTCAGATCATGGGCATGTCTTCCATGGAGGGTCATGCTCTTCCATTGGTTAACTTTTTCTTCTATGGTGATAATTTCTTCACTTTGGGGGTTGTGCTTTCATTTAAGTTTAGTGGTGTGTACTTATCAGAATTACGTATGCTCGTGTGGAGTGGTGAATTCTATTTTTGTTGATCAAAACATACCGTTAGAATTATTATCTGACTGTTGTGTACATTTTATAACAGTATTATTATTATTGTATTTGTATTTTTTTCTCAGCTCAAGCCAGCAAAACCTGAGGTTGAGGGATAGCCAAGCGCGCTCAATTCTCATTTGCTAGGAACTTTCGGACTATTCTAATGGTGTTGAGTATCCTGTTACTATGATTATTACAATTTTGTACTAGCACAATTTGTTATCTTTTTTCCCATCGGTTGTTTGTCCATCTTTGTCTCATACAGTTTTTCATTGATTCTATTGTGTTCCGCTGTATCTACTGTGAATGCCTGCAAGAAAATGAATCTCAGGTTCATATGTGCTGACATCTGTATACTTTGAGAGGTCAAGACAATTGAACAGGGATAACTTAATCATTGTCATAGACATTCATAACTTCAATAAAAGATGACACTATAATTTAATCTGCCTTGCTGTAAATTTATTTAAGGGCACCCATGGTAACCCTTACATACTGTTCATATTCTATACCTTCACAGTATGTTCCAGGTCAATTTTGACTCGGCCCAAGAATCCCCTCATAACAAGTGTCTATACCAAATTTTGAACCACAGATCTATTTAGAATGTCTAAATAGCCTATCTGACATTAATAAATGAGTGATTAATCCTTAATTAATGTTTCAAAGATCTAAAATCCATTTCAATAGATATGGGTCAAATTTGACCTGGAACAGCCTCAATGTACAAAAATTTGTAGCACCTGTACAAAAGTATAAAATTTTTAAATATTTTCATTTTTGTGCATTTTAGGAAAAGTCATCAAATTTTGGCTTAAAAAATGGCATTTAGGGTGTTTTACTGCTGTCAAATGTCAAAACGGGTCATCTTCCTGGCCAGTAAGATGGTGGTGCGACACAGCTTGCAGCGGCCACTCCGGAGCTGATATATTATTTGTTAAGCAGGGGTGCCGTGTGCAATCCTAATCTAATGAAAAACGGACGTGGGAGCACGGAGGAACATCTGGAAATCTCCAGGAAGGCCCTCTTCGTTGCTGCTGCTGCTGTGAGGTCCGGGTCTCAACTGGGAAGAACAGGCCCCCAGTCCTTGGGGTCACGTTGCCAGTGGCCATTGGCGGGGGCATCTTAATACGCTTGGCAGAGGATGGTGCTCAGAGAAGCTGTGCTGGAGGGGATGGTCAGAGGCTAGGATGTTCGACAGATTCGGAGTCTGCTGCGGTCAGGTCGCTTTCAGTGTGTGCTGTGTCTGCGAGGCTGGGTTAGACGGAGCTTTCATTGTGTGCTGTGTCTGCGAGGCTGAGTTGGGTGGCGCCGTGGAAGTCCATAAGAGGGGTATTCCCTTCTGCCGCAGGCATGAAATGACGAGTCTATCGGGACCCTGAGGACTTGTGGAAACTGTTTGGTGGTTTCTTTGGAACTTATAGTCTTTTAACATCTTTGGACTATCTTTACTGTGCCCATGGTCTGTTTTTTATCAAATTATGGTATTGTTTGCACTGTTGTAACTATGTGTTGTAACTATGTGGTTTTGTGCAGGTCTTGTAGCTTTAGTTTTTGGTTTTGTTTTGTCTGGGGGATTTGGAGCTCCTTTCTGGGGAATTTGGAGCTCCTTTCTGGGGAACGCGCTAAGACAGTAGCACGATATTAATACGCAGCAGCCTCTCTGGACTCTGGATTGGGGATTGCCAAACATTATGTGGATTTTCTGGTGTAGTCTATTTTGTCATGTTCTTTGTTGATATCATTCTGGAGGAACGTTGTCTCATTTTTTAACTGCATTGCATTTGTGGTTTTTAAATGACAATAAATTGAATCTGAATCTGAATTTGACCCAAACAATATGTAATGGTTAAGCACTGGGAAGAATTTACTTTTGTAATATAGAGTTTATATCTGTTCACAGATTGCAAGAAGTATGGTCCTGCGATTGTGGGGCAACTATAAAATGGTTGTTCACAGAATAATTATTCAGCCAAAATACCTTTTGCAAAATAACAACAGCGCTAACTATTAGCAGTGACTTGGTGACAGTTGCTGCTGCCTTACAATATTCAATACTCAAGATCGTTTATTGTCATTCATCAGTACACTAGTGTAAAGGAGAACGAAACGATTGTTACCCTGGATCCGATGCAGAACAAAAAATGCACCATAAGCATTAATATTAAATATATTAAGTTTTAAAAAACACTTATTATAAATACATGATGCCTTCCATTACAACATTTGGGGTCAACCATGGATGTTTCATCCCAACTGTATTTGTCAAAGTCGATATGCGAGGCAATACGCAAGCCTGGGCAGTACGATATGGAGAGCAAGTTGTTGCCCATGTAGCAGGCTCCCCTCTCCACGCAGCTAATAAATCCAAATTAATGGCAGAGACTGATGCAGTTTGGCACCAGAGGCATCGCAGGATTGCCAGTCAGTGTAGAACTCAACATAGGACTGCCTTAGGGATGCAAGCTCTGGATTTTTCCTCCAGTTTACTCCTGAAGCCTTCCCCATGAGTGGGTATAGCTGTAAAGCATCAGAGGTTTGAGATAAAAGTTTTCCTTCTCCTAGATCAGCTGCCAACCATGGCTGACAAGCCCAATCTGCCCAAAGCAACTAGTCTTAAGGCACCAGAAACCCCCTTTGCCCCATTCCAAGGTCTTAGTAGCTAAGCTACACATGAAGGCCAGGAGCTGGACTTGGTTGTCAGAGGTTATTAGAGATGCATGCCATTGGGAGCATTTAATATGAAGTGGGAGCTTGTCCCCATTACCCCCCGCCCCCTGTCTATGACAAACATAAGGAATCAAATAGAAATACATAAATAACACACACAAAATGCTGGAAGAGCTCGGCAGTCCGGGCAGCCATCTATGGAAAAGAGTGAACAATTGACGTTTCAGCCCAAAATGTTTCATCAGATTAGTTTATATATAGAGGCTGATTCTATAGTGGCTATAAAAAGTATTCAACACCCCCCCCCCGCAGATGTTTTCATGTTTTATTGTTTTACAACAAAAAAAATCAGTGGATTTAATTTGGCTTTTTTTTTAACCGTGATCAACAGAAAAAATTTTGTGTCAAAGTGAAAACAGATCTCTACAAAATGATCTAAATTAATTACAAAAATATAAAATACAAAATAATTCACCCCTTCAAGTCAGTGTTTGGTAGATGCGCCTTTGGCAGCAATTACAGCCTTGAGTCTGTGTGGATAGGTCTCTATCAGCTTTGCACATCTGGACACTGCAACTTTTCCCCATTCTTCGTTACAAAACTGCTCAAGCTCTGTCATCTTGCATGGGGATTGTGAGTGAACAGCCTTTTCAAGTCTTGCCACAATTTTCAATATGATTGAAGTCTGGACTCTGTCTTGGCCACTCCAGGACATTAACTTTGTTGTTTTAAAGCCATTCCTGTGTAGCTTTGGCTTTACACTTTGGATCATTGTCTTGCTGGAAAACAAATCTTCTCCCAAGTCTCAGTTCTCTTGCATCAGGATTTTCCTATATTTTGCTGCATTCGTTTTACTCTCTACCTTTACAAGTCTTTTAGGCCCTGCTGCCTCCCCACAGCATGATGCAGCCACCCCCATGCTTCACAAAAAGGATGGTGTGCTTTTGATGATGTGTAGTGTTTGGCTTGCGCCAAACATAGCATTTAGTCTGATGGCCAAAAAGCTCAATTTTGGTTTCATCAGACCATAGAAACTTCTTCCACCTGACTTCAGAGCTTCCGACATGCCTTCTGACAAAACCTAGCTGAGATTTCAGGTGAGTTTTTTTTTCAACAGTGGATTTCTCTTTGCCACTCTCCCATAAAGCTATGACTGGTGAACCTCCCAGGCAACAGTTGTGTATGTGCCATCTCCCATCTCAGCTACTGAAGCTTGTAACTCCTCCAGAGTTGTCATAGGTCTCTTGGTGGCCTCCCTCACTAGTCCCCCTTCTTACACGGTCACTCAGTTTTTGAGGACGGCATGCTCTAGGCAGATTTACAGTTGCACCATATTCTTTCTATTCCTTGATGATTGACTTAATTGCACTCTAAGGGATAGTCAGTGACGTGGAAATTTTGTTGTATCCATCTGCTGACTTGTGCTTTTCAATAACCTTTTTCCAGAGTTGCTTGGAGTGTTCTTTTTTCTTCATGGTGTAGTTTTTGTCAGGTTACTGAGTCACCAGCAGCTGGACCTTCCCGATACAGGTATATTTTTACTACAATCAATTGAATCACCTTGGCTGCACACAGGTAAGCTCCATTTAACTAATTATGTGACTTCGCAAACCAATTGGCTGCACCAGTGATGATTTGGTGTGCCATATTAAAGGGGGTGAAACTCGTGCTATAAATTATTTTGTGTTTTATATTTGTAATTAATTTAGATAACTTTGTGGAGATCTGTTCACTGTGACACAAAAAAGTCTTTTTTCTGGTGATCAGTGTCAAAAAAGCTAAATTAAATCCACTGTGATTCAATGTTGTAAAACAATAAAACATGAAATGTTCAGGGGGGGTGAATACTTTTTATAGGCACGGTACATCCATTAAGTAACACTAGGTACAGAAGTATCCGTGCATAAGGTAACTCTGACAGGAATTGATAAAGTCCTGGTGGTGGGATGGGTTAATGGGGGTTCCGATCAGGCCTGGCATGTTGGGTGAAGTAAGTGTTTTTGAGTCCAGTCGTCCTGGCTTGGACGCTACATAGCCACTTCCCTGATGCACGTGGGACAAACAGACCATGAGCAGGGTGCGTGGAATCCTTCATGATGTTACTGGCCCCTTTCCGACACCTTTCAATATGTATGTCCTTGATGGTGGGTGAGATTACCGTTCAATCTGGAGATTGTTTCTAACCCAACTGACCATCTCATGCCCCTCCATTTCCTCTTGTCTGAGTTCATTTGATCTCCTTTTGAAAACCTGGAGCAAGGCTATATGACAAAATCTAATTTAATTTTGACTTCCCCTTATTCAATGAATGTGGAAGTATATAGAGTTATCGAGTACTATGGAACATAAACAGGCCCCATGGTCCATTAAGTTCATGCTGACCGATCTTCTACCTAGTTCCATCTTCCTGCACCTGACCCAAAAACCCCCAAAACCTTCTCACTCTCCTGAACATAATGTTTTGTACTTCTTCCACACAGAGATAAAAATACAGTTCCAATTGCTATAATCACCTACTTTACATTTTGCATAGAGTCAGGTAAATTTAAAACTCCACATTGGATTGCCCCAAGCCCAACTGTGAAAGGGGGAGGGTTGGGGAGGGGCTAGCAAATACATCCCATGAAATCCCATTGCTGCAGAAACGACAACAGGAACTCCAAATCCGGGAAAGGAAGGATCTTCAAAGATGGACTACACCAGAGGACGATTTGAAAGACTGGTACAGGAGGGAGGACTCTGGCGAGCTGTTGTCAGCAGCGTATGTCTCAGTAGGGATGATGGGCTTAAAATGAAGAAGAGCATATTTAAAATGGTGGTACATCCCAACTAGCAGAACCACTTTGAATACTTAATACTGGTACAGGTTTCTCTTGCTATCTGAAGGTAGAGCGTTCCTATGAAACAGTTCAAAAGCCAGATTGTTGGAACATGAAGAAGCAATTACCATTTATTTATATGGGAAAAAATTGTAAGCATTCTCAGACCAAAATATAACTTACCAAATCATGCCAACTGACACATAAAACCTAAAATAACAGTAACATATAGTAAAAGCAGAAATGATATGATAAATACACAGCCTATGTAAAGTAGAAATACTTTTCTGCAATCATTGCAGCACTGTCTAGCGTAGCAAAAATCTCACGCAAACGCTCTAGGCAGAAGCACGCTTTCCAGTAACCTTTAAGCTATGAAGCTGCCAAATCATACCAAGTAACAAATCATACCAAATCACACATAAAAATACACAGCCTATATAAAGTAGAAATAATGTATGTACAGTGTCATTTCACTTACCGGAATTGGGAAGACAGCAAACACACTGATGATTGTGTGTTAGGCTGAGTCATCGGAGGTTGGGGTGGTGGGAGGTAGAGGAGACTGGGGTGTCATCTCATTGTCGTCTGTTTCCACCTTCTTCTATGTCTGCCTGCCTTGATGTCGAAGGTCGAGGTTTGTCGTCTGCTGTGGCTGATGTGGAAGGCTTGAAAAACGACAGTATGCTTGACTGTTTAGCCTCATGCATTTTTCTATCATACAGTTCTTTGTAAGCACTCAAACCATCCTGCAAATATGCCCTAAACCTATGTACCCTTTCAAAATCAAAGTCATACTTCTCTGCAATCATTGCAGAGGAAATCTCATGCAATTGCTTCACATTCAGTTTCTGGACGTCTTCACTTTCGGACTGTTCACTACTGCATTCGGCTTCAATTGTTATCCTTTCCGCTTCATCAGCTCTTCATCTGTCAGTTCTTGGTCATGGGATGCCAAAACCTCTTCAACGTCATCTTCGTCACAAACCAAACTCACTTTGTCCTTACTTTGTTCACCACGATCGAAACACTTAATTATGTCTAGTTTTACATTAAGTGTAACACCCTTACGAGCTCTTTTAGGCTTTTCCGATACCATAGAATTCATCTTGGTAACGGATGCACAAAATAAGTTGACATAAAGCACAGATGCTCACAGGCACGTGTTTAAGCAATGGTGGCTAGAATGCAGTTCCGGGGAGGAGCTTGGCTGCTCGGGGCACACGAGCAGTGAAAACACCCTCAGTTAGCGAAAACAGGTAACTAACGTAGGTCTTTCATAACAGCGAGGTGTCGCAAAGCGAATTTTCGAAAAACGGGGGCCACCTGTATCTGTCCAAAGAGCAGACACCCAAAATATACCCCTTTTGTTTCAGTGTTGAAGGAAGGCACCATTAATATGCAACTAATCAGAGGTTATATAACAAAACAGATCTGACCTGAACACAAGAGATTTTGCTGATGCTGGAAATCCAGAACAACACATACAAAATGCTGGAGGAACTCAGCAGATCAGGCAAAATCTATGGAGAGTGATAAACAGTCAACATTATGAGTTGAGACGCTTAATGAAGAGTGTCCTTATGAACGGTCTTGGCCCATAATACTGACTGGTCTTTTCTGTCCTGACTGTGCTTTAAGTGGCAGGGATCCACCTTTAACATTTTTCTATAGCAGGAACATTCAGTTATCGTCTTCCCTTATGTAGGTTCAATGGGACAGTATCAGAATGTCCTACACTCAATGATTGGTTTCTTTAGCCACAAAGTATCAGTTGAAAGTTTGAATTGTGTACAGGTTATAGTTCCAAAAGATTGGTTGTCATTTTAGTTAATCCTTAACTATGCTATCCATATGTCATAACTCCATAATGATCTGTAACACTGATTAATAGATTAGAGGAGATTTGATTTTATTGAGTGGTGGAGCAGACTCAAGGGGTCACACTGCCTACTCTCTTCCGAAGTTACGTGTGACATGATAGCGTAGCGATTAGCGTGACATTATCACAGCACTAACAACCTGGCTTCATTTCCTACCACTGTCTGTAAGGAGGTTGTACAATCTCTCCATGACCCTGTAGGTTTCCTCAAGATGCTCTGGTTTCCTCCCACATTCCAAAGACTTGTAGGTTAGTTGGTTAATTGGTCACATGAGCGTATTTGGGTGGCACGGGCTCATTTGGCCAGAAGGGTCTGTTACCGTATGGGGAGAAGGAAGGAAAATGGGGTTGAAAGGGAAATTGTATCAGCCAGTATTGAAGGATGGAAGACTTGATGCACCAAATGGCCCAATTCTGCTCCAATGTCTTATGGTCATAAGGCCTGGTGTCTTAATATTTTACACAGCTGTGTAAAACCATTTTCAGCACATCAATGCCCATTCTGTATTTTGGAAATAAAGCAATAACATACGCACAGAAGCCACTTTATTAGGTATGTCTTGCACTTAATAAAGTGGCCACTGAGTGTATGTTCATGGTCTTCTGCTGGTGTAGCCCATCCACTTCAAGGTTCGACATGTTGTGTGTTCAGAGATGCTCTTCTGCACAACACTGTTGTAATGCAAAGTTATTTGAGTTACTGTTGCTTTTCTGTCATCTTGAATGCGTCTGGCCATTCCCCTCTGACCTCTCTCATTTACGAGGCACTTCTGCCCACAGAACTGCCACTCACTAGGTATTTTTTGCTTTTTGCACTGTTCACTGTAAACTCGAGAAACAGTTGTGAGTGAAAATCCCAGGAGGTCAGCAGTCCCGGAGATACTCAGAACTGTCTGGCACCAACAATCACTTAGCTCACATTTCTTCCCCATTCTGATGATTAGTCTGAACAAAAACTGAACCTCTTGACCATGTCTGCATACATTTATGCATTGAGTTGCTGCCACATGATTGGCTGATTAGATACTTGCAATAACAAGCAGCTGTACCTAATAATGTGGCCACTGCATGCATTGCCCCTTTGTGGAGGAGTTAGCTTGAGTGTCTGCAAAGAGATGTTGATAAAATTAATGAGTCCTCATTTCAAAATGTTCACTTCTTAAAAGAGTAAATGGAAGAGTCATCACTAGGTACAGCTTGAGAAATGGTGTTTGTTTCTTATCCAGCAAAGGAATCTGCTCAGCAGGGAGTCTGCCTCATTCATTATACAACTACACAATGACAGAAAGTAACAAATCACAGAGAGACTAATTACTAGAGGAAAAGGTACAAAACAACCTATTTCTCTTCATGTGACTGACAGCTATGCGACCTGGCCTTTAGGTAGTTTCAGGAATGTTCTTCAATGAAGTCAAAATTGCATTATGTACTCCTGCAGAATTTATTTATTTAGAGATACAACACAATAACAGGCCTTTCCAGTCCAACAACCAATTAAATTACTGACCCTTTCATCTTTGGAAAGTAAGTGGAAGCTAAAGCGCCCAGAGGAAACCCACACGGTCACAGAAAGAACGCACAAGTCCCTTACAGGCAATAGTGGGAACTGAACCCAGGTTGGTGGCACTGTGAATCATTATGTGAATTACTATGCTACCGTACAGCCCCAGAAGGTTTATTTTCAGAATCATTTACCACATTTAACACAGAAGTTTCAAGTCATCCAGGTCATTGTATATCAAGCAGTAGTAAATCAAGGCAACTGGACTTGTGTTGTCTAGAAGATATTTCACCACTCATCCAAAAGGCTTTTTCAGTTCTGATCCATGGTGGGTGGTTTTCCGCCTTATATACTCTGTGAGTTGTTTAAAGGTATAGCAATCACATGGCGGTCGTTAAGAATCATAGAGGTATTGAGAAGGTCTTACCTTTGCATGAATGGAGGTGTGAACTGTTGTGGAGACACCAGGGTAGAGATGTTAGAACTGCATTGTAAGTAGCTGGTAGCTGTTGTACCCCACCCCCTCTGTTCAGGGATGGGTTTTCCAGTTTGACAGAGATAGCTTCTTAAACCCCTCTTTCAAACCACCTGTCCTCCTTGTCCAAAATGTGCAGTTATAGGAAGAATACAGAAGCTTTAAAGAGGGTACAGAGTAGAGGAGAGGAGAGGTAGGTACGAGGATGGGAGTGGTATGGAGGACTATGGTCCAGGTACCAGTCAATGGGACAAGGTAGATTAACTAGATGGACCAAATGGCCTGTTTCTGTGCTATAGTGTTCTATGACGCTTACAGATCAGATCGTTACTCTGTGCATTGAGGTAGAACAAGGTAAAGCAATAACAGAATGCAGAATAAAGTGTAACAGCCGCAGAGAAAGAGCTGTGCAGGTGAACAATCAGGTGCAAGATTGTAACGAGATAGATTTTGAGGTCAAGATTCTACCTTGTCATACTATCTATAGCAACTTTTCTGTAATGATCATTGAATCGTTGTATTTAATTGTATTCTCAGTATTATCTGTTTAGTTTTGAATGTTGTTCCTGTTCAAACGCAGAACCTTTAGTTTTGTTTTATCTACTGATTTCCCCCTAGATTTGTACTCCTTATCTATGCAACCATGATCAGTTTCAGAATAAGGTTTAATATCATTGACATATATCATGAACTATCTGGTTTTGTGGCAGTGCATACAATGCATAATAAAAGTTCTATATATTACAATAAGAAATATGTGTATAAAAATAAATACATTCATTCGTTATGTGCCCTGTCGTATGATGCAGGCGATGATAGTCTTTCCATGACCGTGATTGTTCTTGGCAAATTTTTCTACAGAAGTGGTTTGCCATTATTTTATTCTGGGCAGTGTCTTTACAAGACAGGTGATCCCAGCCATTCTCGATTATCTTCAGAAATTGTCTGTCTGGTGTCAGTGGTCTCATAACCAGGACCTGTGATATGCACCAGTTGCTCATACGACCATCCACTACTTGCTCCCGTAGCAAGTGACCCTGATTGGGGGACTAAGCAGTTGCTACACCATACCCAAGGGTGCCCTGCAGGCCAGTCCTATCGATATGGACCCCAAGATCCTCCACACTGCCAAGAGTCTTACCATTTATATTATATTCTTCAAATTGGACCTACCAAAATGAACAGCTTCACACTTATCTGGGTTGAAGTCCATCTGCCACTTCTCAGACCAGTTCTGCATCCTATCAATGCCCCGCTGTAACCTCTGACAACTCTCCAGACTATCCACAAAAGCCCCAACCTTTTCAAGATTCAAGATTCAAAAACTTTATTGTCATTCTAACCGTACATCAGCTCTGCAGGGCAGAATGAGACAGCGTTTCCCAGGAGCAGTGCAATCATAACATAACAAACGCAACACTAAATAATAAACATAACAATAAATAGTAAAACACAACTGCCACATGTCAGTTAAAAACAAGTTTTAAGTGTCCAGTGCAAGTTAAAAGTGTCCAAAGCAGAGTCAGGTAGAGCAGCTATTTAGCAGTCTGACTGTCTGTGGGAGGAAGCTGTTTAGTAGCCTTGTGGTTTTAGTTTTGATGCTCCTGTAACGTTTACCTGATGGCAGAAGAACAAACAGTTCATGGAGAGGGTGTGAGGGGTCTTTAATGATGTACTGTGTCTTCTGGAGGTATCAACTCTGAAAGAGGTCTTGGACAGAAGGTAGGGAGACCCCAATAACCTTCTCTGCTCCCCTAACCACCCTCTGCAAGGCTTTTTTGTCGGCAGCACTGCAGCTGGAGTACCAGGTTGTGATGCAAAAGGTCAGCACACTCTCAACCACGCCTCTGTAGAATGTAGTTAAGATGTTAGTGGGGAGTGATGCCATCAGTAAGCTTACTAACCCACCCTTCTACTTCTTCATCCAGGTCATTTATAAAAATCACAAAGTAGAGGGGTCCCAAAACAGACCCCTGCAGAACACCACTGGTCACCAACCTCCAAGTAGAATACGAACCAACTTCAACTATCCTTTGCCTTCTGTGGGCAGGCCAATTCTGGATCCACAAAGCAAGGTCTCCTTGGATCCCATGCCTCCTTACTTTCTGAAGGAGATTTGCATGGGGAACCTTATCAAATACCTTACTGAAATCCATATGCATGACACCCACTGCCCTTCCTTCATCAATGTGTTGTGTTTTCTAACATAGAAAAATGCCATGAAGGGTTCCACCCAACCTGCTGATGGACTGTTTGTCCCACTCCAATCAGGGAAGAGGCTACACCAGGACCACCAGACTCAAAAATAGTCACTTCCCCCAGCCATCAGGCTGGCCAATGCCTCCACCCCACCACAACTACATCCATATCAGACACACCTCTTCACAGCTCTTCAGTCCCCTTCAGATTCCACACATTGCCACTTTACAGTTACTTCTACGTTGTGGCAGGATGGAGACACGTCTTTACCAAAAGAAGTTTAAGGAGCACCATCCATCTGCTAGACTGCGGGTCACCCTCAGCAAGGTGTAGCACCTGCTTAGCCCCCACCCCCTGATCAGGGTCATGTGAAGCCATGGGAGCTGGTGGTGATTGTCATATGAGAAGCCGATGCATATCATAAGTCCTGGTTATGTGACCACTGACGCCAGGCAGAAACCTCTGAAGAGTATTGATAATGGCTGGGGTCACCCGTTTTGTAAAGACACTGCCCAGAAGAAAGCAATGACCAATTACTTCTGTAGAAAAATTTGCCAAGAAAAATCATGGTCATAAAGACCGCGATCGCCCACGTCATACAACACGGCACATAATGATGATGGTGTAGCCCTGATGAAGAGTCACAGCCCGAAACATGAACAGTTTACTCTTTTCCAGAGACATTGCCTGACCTGCTGAGCTCCTCCAGCACATTGTGTGTAGCTTTGGATTTCCAGCATCTGCAGATTTTCACATGTTCGCATTTTATAGGATTGCTTTTATATTTATATTTATTGTGTTTTTTATGCCGCAGCAGATCCGGAGTAACAATCATTTTCTTCTGCCATACACTCGTGTACTGAAGAATGACAATAAACAATCCTGTATCTTGCATCGAGGGACAGAGGCAATTAATCATAGCTTTCATTACCAATCACTATCCAATGACACCCTGTGCCAAATTGTTGGTGCATTTCAGACGAGAACCTAATTCAGCTCAACTACAGTCACATTCACATCTGTAAAGGCTGCCAACTCCACTGTTTATACTTTCTCAATATATTAGCCACTTGGGCAAGGTCCAGGGGACAATTATTGTTCATATAACTGTACGGCAGCGTGAAGTAACACTCCTGGGAAAGGAAGGAGAAATTAGAGAGGAAAAAGTGCTGATGCTTGGTATGAAGCCAGAATTTTTGTGAGGTTAGAGAAAAAAAATCTAGTTTTAATTTATAATACTGATGAGCCAACATCTTAGATTTATCACCTTTCTCATATTTGTGAAATATTCTTCTGACTTTAGCTGGCACAGCACTGACAAGGTTGCAATACTATAACTGCAATATCTGTATTAATTTGTCATTTTTGGTATGAATCAGCTGATCTCCATTCTGTTAAATAGATTATGAACCAGCTTTATCAATGGTATCTTCTATGCCGTCTGTTTTTTCTCTTAAATAGGAAAACTTGAAAGTGTTGCTTTTGATTAAGCTGTCTACAGCAATTGCCCTTACTTTTCCACCCTTACACCTTTTGAATGAGTTAATTAATCATGTGTTAGAGATCCCGGAACCTGCTAAGTGCTTTTGATTTGCATTTTTTAACAGCATTATTGTGTATTTTGCGAATGCTCCATGCCAGGGCTGGTAATGGGGTTTCTAGTTTACATTTCTAAGATGTATTCACATATTAGGTACAAAGTTGTCAAATCCTTATCTGATAAAAGAAAGGTCGCTGACTTTTATTCATAGGATTCACAAAATGAGTTGGATTTTATATTCATTGGGCAGAATTAAAGAAAACTGATTATAAAGCAGGCTAATATACAGTCAGTGGCCTCTTTATTAGGCACACCTGTACATCTGCTCGTTAACGCAAATATGGAGTTTGAGGAATGTCACATTAAACACTCACAAATTTCTACAGATGTACCATGGAGAGCATTCTAACTGGCTGCATCGCTGTCTGGTCTGGGGTCGTGGGTTGCTATGGCACAGGATGGAAGTTAGTTACAGTTGTAGTTGTAAAGCTCCATCATGGGTACTAGCCTCTGTAGTATCCAAGACACCTTCACTGAGCGATACCTCAAAAGGGCGGTGTTCATCAATAAAGGCACCCACACACTAGGACATGCCCTCCTCTCATTGCTACCATCAGGGAAAAGGTACAGGAGCCTGAAGGCACACACCCAATGATTTAGGAACAGCTTCTTCCCCTCTGCCATCAGATTTCTGAATGGACATTGAACCCATGAACCCTCACTACTCTTTTATTTCTGTTTTTGCACTAATTCAATTTAACAATTTTACACACACACACACACACACACACACACACACACACACACACACACACACACACACACACACACACACACACACACACACACACACACACACACACACACTTACTGTAATTCACAGTTTTTTCTATATTATCTAGATTATATTGAACTGCTGCCAAAAAGTCAACAAATTTCACGACATCTGCTGGTGATATTAAACCTGATTCTGATTCTGATTCTAATCAGTCAATCATGTGGCAGTAACTCAAAGCATGCAGACACGATCAAGAGGTTCATTTGTTGTTCATATCTGTTACCACATACTTGCTTGAGATGCAGTTTCTTGCAGACATGTGCAGGAAAATAAAGAAATACAATAGAATTGATGAAAACTTGTACATAAACAATGACCGATAAACAACCAATGTGCATAAAAAGACAATTTGTGCAAATAAACACAGAATGAATGAATGAATGAATAAATAAATAGATAGATAAATAAATAGAAGATGAACTGTGGAGCCTTGGAGGTGAGTCCATAGGTTAGGGAATCAGTTCAGAGTTGAGGTGTGAAGATTTCCATGCTGATTCAGGAGCCTGATGGTTGTAGGGTAATAGTTGTTCTTGAGCCTTGGTGGTGTAGGACCTAAGGCTCCTGTACCAGCTTTCTGTTGTCAGCAGCAAGAAGAGAGCATGGCCTGAGTGGTAAGGGTCCTTAATGACAGATGCCTCTCTTGTGGCAGCACTCTTTATAAGTGTGCTCAATAGTGGGGAAGGCTTGTCCTGTGTTGTACCCAGCACTCGTTGTAGCCTTTTCCATTCTTGGGTACTGGTGTTTCCATACCAGGTTGGGATGCAACCAACCAATCAGGATACTGTCCAGTGGACATCTAAAGACATTTGCCAAATCTGCACAAATTTCTAAGAACGTAGAGGTGCCTTCTCTGTTATGGAATTTACATGCTGGTCCAGGGACAGATCCTCTGATATGATAACACCAAGGAATTTAAAGTTACTGACGCTCTCTACCTTTGATCCCTCGATGAGCTCTAGCTAGGATGAGTACTTGAAGTGCATTTTGTAAATGGTCCTTATAAAAGGATCCAATGTGTTAATTGTCCCAAAGCAGAATGCATGAATGAATGTTCAGGATGGTAGATAGGATTCCTTTTCATAGATGCTGCCTGACTTTATGAGTCCTTCCATCATTTTCTGTGTGTTGTTAATAATGAACCAAATCCAATTCTAATGCCCTATTATTTTTCTCTTGTTGACAGCTTTCTCGTTGTAGCACAAATCTCTACTCAGTCCATTTCCAAAATTCTGAATCAGTGTCTGGGGTATTCACCATTAACCACTGTAAGGAAAGAGTTAAACGTGATTTCTCCTTGTACATGCCAAAATAAAATGGAGGTTCGAAAGACAAAGTGCTGTCAGCGTGGGGTGTGTTTCCCCTTTATTGACTAATACTTCATCACTATTTTGAATAGACATCATTGAGATTAGATACTGGTGAAGAATGTTTTCTCCCTTACAGACCTGCTGTCTCTGTTTTTGAGTTGCGTGCGTTGCTGACGTTTGTGGGACAAATAAAGCGGTCTCGAAGGATATAAAAAGGAGCAATTTCTTAGTGCAAGGGGGAATATTTTCTAAAGTGGGTCATGACCAGGCAAAGTTGATGAAACTGACGAGCTCAGCATGGGGTGCACGAAACAGCACCAATGCAGTCACCAATGTAGCACAGAGAGAGTTGTGGAACTTTACCCGAGAAGGTTTGGAACATGGACTGTTTTACATAGCCAACGAAAAAGTAGTCATAACAACGTTTTGGGCCGAAACCCTTCATCAGGAACTTCAGCAACCCTCCTGATGAAGGGTTTCGGCCCGAAACATCATCACTACCTCCTCCCATAGATGCTGTCTGGCCTGCTGAGTTCTGCCAGCATTTTGTGTTTTTATTTATTTCCAGCATCTGCAGATTCGCTCGTGTTGCCTGGTGATAGAATAAAGTCTATTATTGTCACTTTTCCCAAGCTACAGTGAAAGGCTTGTCTTGCATATTGTTCATTCAGATCAATTCATGACACAGTGGACTGATGTTACTTACTGCTCATAGAGATCAGAAGTTGAGAGAGTGAGTAGTTTCAAGTTCCTGGGTGTCAAGATCTCTGAGGACCTAACCTGGTCCCAACATATCGAAGCAATTATAAAGAAGGCAAGACAGCGACTATACTTCATTAGGAGTATGAAGAGAATTGGCATGTCAACAAATACGCTCAAAAGCTTCTGTAGATGTACCTTGTAGAGCATTTTGACAGGGTGCATCACTATCTGGTATGGACGGGCTACTGCACAGGACCGAAAGAAGCTGCAGAAGGTTGTAAATCTAGTCAGCTCCATCTTGGGTACTAGCCTACAAAGTACCCAGGGCATCTTCAGGGAGCGGTGTCTCAGAAAGGCAGCATCCATTATTAAGGACCTCCAGCACCCAGGCCACACCCTTTTCTCACTGTTACCATCAGGTAGGAGGTACAGAAGCTTGAAGGTACACACTCAGTGATTCAGGAACAGCTTCTTCTCCTCTGCCATCTGATTCCTAAATGGACATTGAACCCATGAATACTACCTCACTTTTTAATATATAGTATATCTTTTTTGCATGATTTTTAAACTATTCAATATACATAGACTGTATAAAGTACACCGAATAAGATTTACTTATTTATTTATTATTACTTTTTTTCTTCTGTATTATGTATTGCATTGAACTGCTGCTACTAAGTTAACAAAGTTCACGTAACATGCTGGTGATAATAAATCTGATTCTGATTACACCACTGTTTTGGTCCTCCATCTCTGTCAGTCCTTGGCCACTCAGATGTAGAAGGATTCTTCATTGCTATATCTGTAACCAGTCAGAGTTGTTAGCCTTGAGCTGAACCCCTGAACCTGGTGGACTGCTCTTAGTCCGGCCTCTACCTTTTGACCTGTTTGGCATCAGTGACCCAACCAGGAGCCAAAGCATAAAGCTCGGACTCCAGCCAGCAGAGCTCTCCATGTCATACAAACCTCCAAACCATGGCAAGGTTTTGATCCTCTTGGAGACGACTGATATAGAACGAGGTAAAAGAGTAACAGAAGGCTGAATAAAATGTAACAGCTACTAAGAAGGTGGAGGTAGACAACAAGATTAAATTTCTTAACAATGGAGATTGTGAGGTCAAGAGTCCATCTTGTCATACTAGGGAACCATTTAATAGTCTTGAAACAGCAAGGTAGTAGCTGTCCTTGAACTTGTTGGTAAATGCTTTCAAGGTCTTTTTATCTTCTGCACGATTGACGAGAGAGAAGAGAGAATGTCCTATGTGGACAGGAGAGAAGAATTCTGAAAAAATATAAGCTAAAAAGGAAACAAAAAGAAAATAGAGCTCTCTGCAAAAAAACGGTACAAGTATATGCCAATTTACTCAAATAAGAACACCACCAGGAAAGATAAGGATTCCAGATACATAGAGGCCTCACCTCCCCTCCCTATCGCACATCATCCTAATACACTGCAACACACACAAAATGCTGGAGGAACTCAGCAGGTCAGGCAGCATCTGTGGAACGGAATAAACAATTGATGTTTTGTACCGAGACATTTCTTCAGGACTGGAGAAGAAGGGGGAAGATGCCAGAATAAAAATATGGGGGGGGGGGGTGGTGGAGGAGAGGGAGGATAGCTAGAATATGATAGGTGAAGGCAGAAGGGTAGAAAAGATAAAGAGCTGGAAAGGAAGGAATCTAATAGAAGAGGAGAGTGAAAGGGAGGAAGAAGGGGCACCAGGAGGAAGTGATAGCCAGGTGAGAAGAGGTAAAAGGCCAGAGTGGAGAAGAGATGAAGAGGGGAGGGGGAGGTAAAAATGTTTACTGGAAGGAGAAATATACATAATATAGTATTAATGGTAAGACTCTTCGCAGTGTGGAGGATCAGAGCGATCTTGGGGTCCCGAGTCTATAGAACACCCAAGGCTGCTGTGCAGGGTTAACTCTGTGGTTAAGAAGGCATCCCGTGCATTAGCTTCCATCAATCATGGGATTGAATTTAGGAGCTGAGAGGTATTGTTGCAGCTATATAGGACCCTTGGTCAGACCCCACTTGGAGTACTCAAGTCAAGTCAAGTCAAGTCAACTTTTATTGTCATTTCGACCATAACTGCTGGTACAGTGCATAGTAAAAATGAGACAACATTTTTCAGGACCATGGTTTACATGACACAGTACAAAAACTAGACTGAACTACGTAATAAAAAAAAACACAGAGAAAGCTATACTAGACTACAGACCTACACAGAACTACATAAAGTGCACAAAAACAGTACCAGCATTGCAATAAATAATAAACAGGACAGTAGGGCAAGGTGTCAGTCCAGGCTTCGGGTATTGAGGAGTCTGATAGCTTGGGGGAAGAAACTGTTATATAGTCTGGTCGTAAGAGCCCGAATGCTTCAGAGTCTTTTCCCAGATGGCAGGAGGGAGAAGAGATTGTATGAGGGGTGCATGGGGTCCTTCATAATGCTGTTTCCTTTGCGGATGCAGCGTGTAGTGTAAATGTCCGTGATGGCAGGAAGAGAGACCCCGATGATCTTCTCAGCTGACCTCACTATCCGCTGCAGGGTCCTGTGATCCGCGATGGTGCAATTTCAGAACCAGGCAGTGATGCAGCTGCTCAGGATGCTCTCAATACAACCCCTGTAGAATGTGATGAGGATGGGGGGTGGGAAATGGACTTTCCTCAGCCTTCGCAAAAAGTAGAGACGCTGCTGGGCTCAGTTCTGGTCGCCTCACTACAGGAAGGATGTGCATACTACAGAGAGAGTGCAGAGGAGATTTACAAGGATGTTCCCAGGATTGGGGAGTATGCCTTATGAGAATAGGTTGAGTGAACTTGGCCTTTTCTCCTTGGAGAGATGGAGGATGAGAGGTGACCTGATAGAGGTGTACAAGTTGATGAGAGGCATTGATCGTGTGGATATTCAGAGGCTTTTTCCCAGGGCTGAAATGGCTAACATGAGAAGGCACAGTTTTAAGGTGGTTGGAAGTAGGCACAGAGGAGGTGTTGGGGTAAGTTTTTTATGCAAAGAGTGGTGAGTACATGAAATGGGCTGCTGGCGACAGTGGTGGAAGTGGATACGTTAGGGTCTTTTAAGAGACTCCTGGATAGGTACATGGAGCTTAAAAAAATAGAGGGCTATGGGTAACCCTAGGTAATTTCTAAGGTAAGGACGTGTTCGGCACAGCTTTGTGAGCTGAAGGGCCTGTATTGTGCTGTAGGTTTTCTATGTTTCTAGAAATCGATATTCAAGCCATCAAAGTCTACCCAGGCAGAATATAAGGTTTTGCTCCTCTACCCTGAGGGTGGCCTTATCCTGGCACAAGGTATAAAGATACACTGTCTGACTTTCCACATCACTGGGGTGAAGAACTTCCTACCAGCCTTGTGGGACTTCCTTCACCAGAAGGCCTTGCTGTGGCTCAAGAAACCAACATGCCACCATCTTTACAAAAGCAATTATTCATCTAAAATAGCTAAGAATTCCCTTATCAGACCTTTCCACCTCTTTTTCCATTTTAAGAATTCCCTCAAATCTACATCTTAGAGAAAAAAATTTGGTGATTTGTGCTAATATCACCATATGTGTTGACAAATTCTGTTGATAATGTCTTTGACTTTGGCATACCTGTATCTCAAGAGCAGATGGTTTCTATCCCAGACTGTCAGCGATAATGGGTTAGTACATTGTACAAAGCTTCAGTTGTGTTTTCCAAAATTATCTTCAGTTCTGGTCATCCTGTTATAGGAAGGATGTCAAGGCTTTGGAGAGGGTGCAGAAGAGGTTTGCCAGGATGCTGCCTGGGTTAGGGGGCATGTTCTTGTCCAACAAGAAGTTGGACAAACTTTAGCATCTCAGCCCACAACCCAGCACTCAATATCAGTAAGACTAAGTAATTGATTGTGGTGCTCAGGAAGGGTAAGTCAAGGAAACTCACACCAGTCCTCATTGAGGGATCAGAAGTGGAAAAGTTGAGCAATTTCAAGATCTCTGAGGATATTTCCTTGGCCCAATATATTGATGCAATTACAAAGAAGGTGCAACAGAAGCTAAATTTTATTGGGAGTTTGAGGATAATTGGTATGTCATGAAAGACACTCACAAATTTCTGCAGATGTACTGTGGAGAGTGTTCTAATTGGTTGCATCACTGTCTGGGCTGGAGGAGTCACTGCACAGGATCAGAAAATGCTGTAGGAAGTTGTAAACTCAGCCAGCTCTATCATGGGCGCAAGCCACCCGGCATCAAGGACGCCATCAAAACGTGTTGCTACCATCAGGGAGGAGGAACAGGAGCCTGAAGACTCACACTCAATGTTTCAGGAACACCTTCTTCCCCTCCATCATCATTGAACCCATGAACAATTCCCCAGCATTTTCCCCTCTCTTTTGCTCTACTAATTTAATTTATTTTTTATATTTACTTGTTGAAATTCACAGTGGTTTTTATTATTACATATTGCAATGTAATGCTGCCACAAAGCAACAAATTTCATGACATATGCCAGAGATATTAAACTTGATTCTGCTTGTTTTCCCTGGAGCAGCAGAGGCTGAGCGAAGCTCTGGAAGAGGTTCACAAGATTATTAGAGGTAAAGATAGAGCAGACAGACAGTATCTTTTCCCCAAGATTGAAAAGTCTAATGCTAGAAGGCATGCAATTAAAGTGAGGGGGAGTAATTCTAAAGGAGATATGAGAGGCAAATATTTACACAGAGAGTGGTGTGTGCCTGGAATGCACTGCCCAGAATGGTGTCAAAGGCCGATACTGTACATTAGGGACTTTTAAGAGACATTTAGATAGCACATGAATGTGAGGAAAATGGAAGGATATGGACATTGTTTAGGCAGAAGAGATCAGATTAGTTGGCTACTTGATTATTAATTTATTTACTTCAGCACAGCATCATGGGCCAACGGCCTGTTCCTGTGCTGTATGTTCTTTGTTCTATCTTAATTTAGGAACTACTCTGCAAATTAAAAAATTGTGATGACTCTCCATTATTTATGATAGTTGAGGGTCGGAACCTAGGGATCCTTAGGCTTGTTGGCTCAACATCTATTATCCAGAAATTACTAAATTATAATTAAGGACAGTCACAGGGAATTGGGATTTGCAAAAGAATCTGGATGTGCTTAATAAATTTGATACAAATATCTCAAAGAAGTGATTAAAATGCTGTACTGGGGATTATCTATGGATGGTATTCTTGTGGACATGCCACAGAACAGTTATTAATGTATCTCAGAAGAGAATGTTAACTGAAGATGGGGCTTGTGGAATTAAAGGCAAATTATTGGCCTGGTTAGCAAATTAACTGAATGGTGAGAACAGGGATGAATGCAGAATGCTACAGCGCAATACAGGTCCTTCAGCCCACAAAATTGTGCTGACTTTTAACCTACTATAAGATCAATCTAACCTTTCCCTTCTGCATAGACCTCCATTTTTCTTTCATCCATGTTTAAGATTTTCAAAACTGTATCTGCCTCTATCAGGGTATTCCGTGCACTGTGTAAAAACGGAGTGACACCCCCTCCTACACTTTCCTCCAATCTCCTTAAAATTATGCCCCTTCACATTAGCTATTTCCACCCTGGGAAAAAGTCTCTGGCTGTCCACTCAATCTATGCCTCTTATCATCTTGTACAACTCTACTGTGACCTCTCATCATCCTTTACTCCAAAGAGCAAAGGACTAGCTCGCTCAATCTATTTTATCCAGTCTAGTTTTGTTTTTTCCAGTGATTAAAGTATATTTATTATCAAAGTACGTATACAGGATACAATTCCACAATCCATCCTCCCATAGGCAGCCGCGAAACAAATAAGCACCAAGGAACCCGTTCGAGAAAACATCAAACGCCCAACAGGCAAAAAAAGAACAAATTGCGCAAACAACAAAAAGCAAGTGGTCAACACATTAAAAAATTAGACATCAAACCTGGAGTCCGTAGTATTCAGTTTAGTTCAGTTCAGCGTCACGTCATTAGCCCACTGCAGGCCGCAGGGCAGAGCATATTCTGCAGATTACATCAATCAAACCACTCAAAAATAGCGAAAAAGTAAGCGTAACCAGAATGCAGGAATATGCGCAACATTAACCCAAAGGCCCCCAAAACAAGTGCACAGCTTCTTCAATCAATCCTTGCAATGTGGATCCAAGAATCATTGAACCATAGAACATTACAGCACAGAAAATGGCCTTTTGGCCCTTCTTGGCTGTGCCGAACCATTTTTCTGCCTAGTCCTACTGACCTGCACCTGGACCATATCCCTCCAAACCCCTCTCATCCATGTACATTCCTGCACTTTCCTCTGACAGCAGCTAGCCAGAGGGAGAGGGAGACTGGTCAAATGCAGGCAGATGGTGTCAAACACCCGTACCTCATAATGCACAGATTTACAGTTTTAAATTTCAACCCAGTCATCACAATCCTGAGTTCCTGAGTTTCCCGATGGTCCTGGAATTCCCCGTTGCACTTGTGGATACCACATGTTCCTCCTGCAGGAACACATGGACACAGACATAACCCCAGAAATGGAGCAGGCAATTGGCTTGGACTGAACTCTGGACCTTTCAATGGCCAACTTGGCCGGTTTAACCTACGCCACAACAGCGCAATGCTATTACAGCCCATGGCCTCAGATTTCGGAATTCGATCCTGGCGTCCTCTGTAAGGAGTTTGTACACCCTCCCCATGGAATGTGTAGGTTTCCTTTGGACGCTCCAGTTTCTGCCCACAGTCCAAAGATATGCTGGTTAGTAGGTTAATAGGTCATTGTAAGCTATCGCATGATTAGGGTAGGGTTAAACTGGGGGGATGCTAGCAGTGTGGCTTAAAGGGCTGGAAGGGCCTAGTCCACGTTGTATCTCTAAATAAATAAATATGTGATGAACGTAGCAAGAGATGGACAATAAATTGGGCTTTGCCAGTGTTGCCCAGGTCCTGTGGAAAGATTGTCAGTGAATATTGACTCTGCTACTGAAATTATTCCAAATTTATTAATTGGTTGGCAGACCGTATCTCCACATTCATACCATACCTTCACAGCCAACTATACCCATGTGAAAAGCCAATTTCATTGCCACCTGCCTTACTGACATTGGTCAGCAAGTAAATTTGTGGGGGAGCCAGTTTGCAGATGGTAATGTGAGGCACAGTGCAATCAAATAGATGTTGTTAACTGGGAGGCCACAGCACCACAGAATAGGATTTCTTAAAATGTTAACTTTTAGCTGGACTGCTTTAACAAGAGCAGAATCTTAAGGAATAGAACAATAACCTGCTCCACACTGATTTGTAGACAATCTTTCAATAGATATTAAACAGCATCTCAATCTTAAATCAACATGTTGTGTACAGTACACAACACACACCAACATGAACCCCTTTGTCCCCAGCCTGTCAAATGAAATTAATTTAAATTTGTCTTATTCTTTAAACTATCGCAGATTGAATTTCATATTGCCCTGTGCTGCATTGTGTTCCCAATAACATGACAACATAACGGGCAAAGTGAACGATCAGACAACCTCATCCCTTTGTGTGTTGATGGACAGGTCCCAGAATGCTTTGTAATGAGGACTTCAGTGATGACTTTATTTCTCTCATCCAAGCTGCCAAGTGGAGCTGTGTTCCCAGGGTTTTGACACCTTGTAAAGTCATTTTACTGCGTTCGGATACATTGAGACAGATGGTGTGAAGAGATGCAGAGGATGATAGAAGAGGAACTTGCCAGATTCCGATGTGTGTTAGGTACCTTGATGTTCCAGGGAAGAGGGTAGGAAATTATTTTTACAAGTCTGTTTCAAAACTGTACACGGCAGGACACTGCCACCAATAACCAAACCTCTACAACTCCAGCGAAAGCTTTCTAGTTGCATTTTAACACATTTAAAGACATTTTGCACAGAGCACAGTATAGTCTCGTGAGAGCTGGCTCTGGGCACCAGCCCAAGAATTAGCTAATCTGCACACCGTTACCTTTTTATTTATAACTTTAATGCAGATCTCCATTGGACACTGACCCTGACAGCTGTCACCTTTCTCCCTGTGTTGCTATACAGCAGGCTTTCATGTTCGGCTACCCAGGTGCTTCACCGCGCTCTTCAGTGTTTCTTCAATAAATTTCAGCATTAATGAACTGTCCCAATTCAATTTTACAGAGAATTTTGATTTTCACAGACACACATTTTTGGATCTTTATGTGATAAACTAGAAAGTGACAAAGATGAATCACGAGAGATTCTGCAGATGCTGGAAATCCAGAGCAACATATACAAAATGCTGGAGGAACTCAGCAGGTCAGGCAGCATCTATGGGAGGGAATAAACAGTCAACGTTTCAGGCTGAGACACTTCATCAGGGCTGAGAAAGGAAGGGAGAAGAAACCAGAATAAGAAAGTGAAGGGAGGGGAGGGAGTACAAGCTGGAAGGTGATAGGTGACACCATATGAGGGGGAAGGTGGGTGGTTGGGGTAGAGGGATGAAGTAGGAAGCTGGGGTGTGATAGGTGGATGAGGTAGGGGGCTAAAGAAGGAGGAATCTGATAGGAGAGGAGAGCAGACCGAAGCAGAAGAGGAACCGGAGGGAGATGATAGGCAGGTGGAGAGAAGAGAAAGGGTAAAAGGGAAGCCAGAATGGGGAATGAAATAGGAAAGAAGGGGGGAGGAGGGAGAAATATGATTTTCTTCAGAGCAACACTCACACCAACTCAAGGAACTCAGCACCAACTCTGGAGAAGAATCCACAGGAGAATCCAGTCCAAAACGTCGACTGTTTATTCCTCTCCATAGATGCTGACTGACCTGCTGAGCTCCTCCAGCATTTTGTGTGCGTTGCTCTGGATTTCCAGCACCTGCAGAATCCCTTCTGTTTCAGGTTTTCACCAAGACTGAACCTGAGCTGTTGTGGGATGGGATTTGCTTATCACACAAATACATCTCTAATCTCTAGACTTCCAGATCTACTGAAGGATATGAAGGTCGGTTGCCGTCCTCACTGAGGTGGCTGCAGTGGAGAGGGTGAGCTGCTTCAAGTTCCTGGGCATACAGATGAACCACGAAGAGCATTCTGACTGCTTGCATCACAGCCTGGTATGGAGGCTCCAATGGGCAGGATTAAAATAGGCTGCAGTGGGTTGCAGATTCAGCCAGTTCCATGATGGGCACAATCCTCCCCCACATCAAATACACCTTCAAACGGCAGTGCCTCAAAAAGGTGGCATCCATCATTAACAGCCCTCACCATCCAGGGCATGCCTGCTTCTCATTACTGCCATCAAGGAGGAAGTACAGGAGCCTGAAGACACATGCTCTTAGGTCCGTGAACCCATGTACACTACTTTGCTATTACTCTTCTGCACAATAATATTGTCAATTGCAAGTTATGCAAACTTTTATGTATTTCAATGTACTGCTGCCACAAAACAACATATTTCAAGACACATATCGGTGAAAATAAACCTGACCATGATTGTGATTCTAATTTTGATTCGGGTTGTGAGTGTGTGAAAGAGGGTCCGGGTTAGCTTCAAACTGCTGAGGGAGCAAGTGTTAAAGGAAGGGAGGAATCCAGAGCCGTATTGTGATGAAAATCGCTCAAGAGCTAGACTCCATGAGTGTAAATGGAAAGCAGAAACCAGGACCCTGTGAACAAAGGAAAAACCAAGCTCTTCAAAGTTCAAAGTAACTTTATTATTACTACCTAGAAATTCATTTTCTTGCAGGCATTTACAAGGAAATAAAGAAATACATTGAATTTTACAAAGAGACTATACATAATCAAAGACTGAAAAACTACCAATGTGCAAATAAAAACAATACTGAAGACTTGAGTTGTAAAGAACCCTTGACAGTGAGTCTGTTTGGCCGTAGAATCAGTTCGGTGTTGAGGTGTGTGAAGTTATCCATGCTGGTTCAGGAGTCTGATGGTTGTAGGATAATAACTGCTTCTGAAAATGGCAATGGTTCAGCTTTAAGTGTGGGACCCAAAGCTTCTGTACCTCCTGCCTGATGGTGGTAGTGTGAATAGGGCATGGTTTGAATGGTGGGGGTCTTTAATGATAGATGCTCCTTTCTTGTGACAGCTGTCCATGTCAATGTGCTCAATGGTAGGGAGGGGTTTGCCTGTGACACACTGAGCTGTACCCATCTCTTTCTGTAGCCTTTTCCATCCCTGGTGTCTCCATATCAAGCCATGATGCAACCAAGTAGGCTCTCTGTGCCACTCTAAACCTCCAAGAGGACCAGAACCTCATTGGGTTTGGAGGCTTGCCTGTCTCAATGACCCGGAGAGCTATGTTTGCTGGAGTCAGGGCTTTATGCTTTGGCTTTTGGTAGGGTCACCCATACCAGGCAGGTCCAAGGGTGGTCCACTAGTCCTCCAGGTTTGGGGGCTCATCTCAGGGCTAACAATTCTGACTGTAAAAACAAAATTGTTAAGGAAACAGCAATAAAGAATCCTTCTACATCTGAATCTCCACTCGGAACTTGCGTAATTAAGAGTAGTGAAAACCAAACTACTGACATGATGAAGGAAGCCCTGAACACTGCCAGAGATGTAAGGCCTTCACTGCTGCCCTAAATGCCAGTGGCATAACGGGCAGTAGAGATCTATAGAATTTCTTCAAAATTTTTGGTGACATGGCAAATCTTCTCAAACTTCTAAGAAAGTAGAAGAACTGTCATGCCTTCTTTGTGATGGCACCTATGTGCTGGTCCCAGCACAGATCTTCTGATATGGTTATATCAAGAACTTCAAAGCCACTGATCATCTCCACCTTGATTCCCCCGAATGAGGACTGGGTCATGTACCTCTGGTTCCTTCATCCTGTAGTCAACAATCAGCTCATTGGCTTTGCTGACATTGAGTGAAAGTTGTTGTTGTGGCACCATTCAACTACATTTTCAGTCTCACTCCTATATACCTACTCATTACCACCTTTGATTTGGCTAACAACAACAGTGCTGCCATCAGTGAACTTAAATACAGCATTTGAGCTGCACATAGACAAACAATCATGCTTATAATCTGAGTAGAGCAGGGGTGCATCTGTGCTGATGGTGGCTATGGAGGAGATGTTGTTGCCAATCCAAACTCACTGGGGTCTGTTAGTGAGGAAATCGAAGATACCAATGTACAGGGAGGTATTGAGGTTTAGGTGTTGGAGCCTATTGATTAGTTTTGAGGGGAAGATAGTGCTGAATGCTGAGCTGTAGTCATTGATGTATGCATTCTTATTTTCCAGATGTTCCAGAGCTGAGTGAAGAGCCAAGGAAATACATCTGATGTTGACCTACATACTCTGACAGTAGTGGATCCAGGTCACTCCTCAGGAAGGAGTTAACATACATCATGACCAACTTCTTGATGCACTTCATCACAGTGGTTGTAAGTGCTACTAAACGATAGACATTGAGACAGGTAACTACAGTCTTCCTGGACATCGGTGTAACATGCTGTAAGGTTTCACTGATAATGTAATGTAGCAGCAATGTTTGGGTTATGACTAGAGATAACAGGGTTAGGAATGCTGTTATTCTTTCTTGGGAGCTGGAAGAGAGATTTTCGCTGTCTTTTGCCAGGGAGAGATGAGGACAAAAGATGCGAATGGAGAGAATTGGTAGACCGCCGGACGGGGTGGACTTGGAGCGAGGGTCCGAAGGGCATCGACAATCGGAGGAGGTCGATGGTGAACAATCGACTTATCAGTGAGCTCCAAAATTGTGCAACAGACTGCTTAATAAGATTGGGCCTTTTTTTTTCTTTTTTTTCATTTCTTTACTAACCACATAGTCAAAGTAAGAATTATAAAGCTTAATCATTTTAATCACATATTGTGTACTGTTTGTCATTTTGGGGTACTGATTTGTAACAGGACATATCGCACAGCATCCACCCAAACGAGGTTTCTTAAGTTTGGCCGGGCCAGGGGCTATCACCTCTGATATTAAGCCGCTAGCCGAAGCAAGAGTTACATCGGTATTAATTGAAGCCTGTTTGAAGCAGGGGAACACCTTCGATGGCCGAAAGGAGAGGTTGAAGATGTCAGTCGACACTCCTGCAGTTTGATCAGCGCAGGTTTTCGTTACATGGCCAGGTATGTTGTTAGAGTCGGATACTTTCCGTGGATTCACCCTCCTGAAGGGTACTCATGTCTGCCTCTGAGACTGAGATCACAGGGCCATTAGGGGCTATGGGGTTTCGTGAGGGGGCCTCCATGCTCTGTCTCAAAGCAAAAAAAAAGGTTAGTGTATTCACAGGAGTGTGGGAATTACTACCTTGTTAGAAGCCAAAGCACCAACTTTAATGACAGGAGAGGGTAAAGCAAAGATCCCCAGCACTTAGGACTAGAACCACTTTTTTTTAACACATATAGACGACTTGGGTTTCAATGCACAACTCACAATTTTCAAATCTGGAGATGATGCAAAATTTGGAAGCAGTGTTAACCATGAGGAACATATAACTGACTTCAAGGAGATGGATTTGGCAGATTAGTGCCAGATGACAGTTAGTGTTGGGAAATGTGAAATGTTACATTATGGGAGGAAGAAAGAGAAGAGCCAATTTAAACCAGATGGGAATGTTTCTGACAAAGGTACGGGAACAGAGATCTTGAGGTAAACATGAGTAATGCACTGGAAGTTCTTTAGCCAGAGGGTGGTGAATCTGTGGAATTCATTTCCACAGATGGCTGTGGAGGCCAAGTCATTGGATATATTTAAAGTGGAGGTTAATAGGTTCTTCTTTAGGAAGGCTGTCAAAAATATATGGAGAAAACAGGAGAATGAGATTGAGGGGGATAATAAGTCAGTCATGATCGTATGGTGGAGCAGACTTGATAGGCTGTGTGGCCTAATTCTGCTCCCTTGTCTTATGGTCTTGTGGTCTAACATGACGGAGCAGGTTGAAACCCTAATTATAAAACGATCATGAAACCTAAAAGAATAGAGCATACTGTAAGCAACTCACACTGAACCCTATGTACATTGATTTAGCCACAGTTGGAGTATGAATGTCACATTTTGGTAAAGATATAAAGGCTTTATAGAGGCTGCAGGAGAGAACTGATTCCAGGGAATATAGACTTTAGTTATATGTAATGGACTGGATGAAGGTTGTTCTTATTGGAATAGAGAAGGCTGGAAATGAGTACTTAAACTCCTGAAAGCACATATCATTCTGAGTTAATGGAAATAAATAGTTTTGTATTTATCCTTCCCTGTGGTAACTAGTCTGTGATTCAGTGTCAGGGCTACACGATGAGCTGTAACATGAGGTTTATACATTTCCAAAAGGTAAATTCTGAATGCCTTAGCTGAGATTCTCCACACAATTGTGGTGACAGTGATTTTGCTCATTTTTTAAAATTTACAGATACAGGAAGCTCCCACTACCTAAAAATACTCCTCACGGCATGCACCGCGAATAGCCTCTGACAACCAAGTCCAACTCCTGGCCTTCTCTTATAGCTTAGCCTCCAAGCCTGGCGGAACTGTTTCTACTGACAGGAGAAGGGGCAAAGGTGGGTCCTGTAGTCTTAAAACCAGTGCTTCGGGTAGATGAAGCTCGTCAGCCTTCAAGAGAGGGAAAACTCTGATTTCAAACCTGCGCTGCCTTGCGGCCATACCCACTCATGAGAAAAGCTTCGGGAGTAAACCCTGAGGACAAATCCGGAGCTGGAGTCCCTAAGACAGTCCAACGTTGCCTTCAACCTCATTCTGGCAACTCCTGCGACGTCACTGGTGCCAAGCTGTATCGACTCTTGCCCTTCCCTTGGACAACATCGGTGGTGCGCAGAGGGGAGACTTGCTGCTTGGGCAACTGCCGGTCTTCCATACAACCCTGCCCAGGCCTGCGCCCTGGAAACTCCAGGCACAGATCCATGGTCTCGCGAGACTAACGGATGCCACCACCACAGATACAGCACAGTAACAGATCCTTACGGTCCAGTAAGCCCTTGCCATCCAATTGCACCCATGTAACCAATTAACCTACCAACCTGGAGATCTTTAGAATGTGTGAGGAAACCCATATGGTTACGAGGAGAACGTACAAATATACTCCAAGATCAATCTAACCCTTCCCACCTCCCCCCAACCTTTCATTTTTCTATCATCAGTGTGCCTATCTAAGAGTCTCTTAAAAGTCCCTAATGTATCTGACTCTACCACCACCCCTGTCAGGACATTCCATGCACCCAGCAAACTTAGTGTAAAATTTTTTATCTCTAATGTCCCCTTATACTTTCTTCCAAACACTTAAAAATTATGCCCACCCGCATGGGATTATGTCAAATATACAGTGATCGGGTTTTCCTGCCCATTTCTTTTCAACCTATTTACTAAGTACTATCTACTAAAGAAACTGGAATGGAGTCCGTAGAAACAAGGCAAACAAGTAGGGAGGTCATGGAACTTATACAGATTAAAGAGGAGGAGGTGCTTGCTGTCTTGAGGCAAAGCAGAGTAGATAAATCCCCAGGGCCTGACAGGGTATTCCCTCGGACCTTGAGGGAGACTAGTGTTGAAATTGCAGGGGCCCTGGCAGAAATATTTAAAATGTTGATATCCACGGGTCAGGTGCCGGAGGATTGGAGGATAGCTCATGTAGTTCCGTTGTTTGAAAAAGGCTCAAAAAGTAAGCCAGGAAATTATAGGCTGGTAAATTTGACATCGGTAGTAGGTAAATTATTGGAAGGAATACTAAGAGATAGGATCTACAAGTATTTGGATAGACAGGGACTTATTAGAAACAGTCAGCATGGCTTTGTTCGTGGTAGGTCATGTTTAACCAATCTATTAGAGTTTTTCGAGGAAGTTACCAGGAAAGTGGATGAAGGGAAGGCAGTGGATGTTGTATACATAGATTTCAGTAAGGCCTTTGACAAGGTCCCACATGGGAGGTTAGTTAGGAAGATTCAGTCGCTAGGTATACATAGAGAGGTAGTAAATTGGATTAGACATTGGCTCAATGGGAGAAGCCAAAGAGTGGTAGTGGAGGATTGCTACTCTGAGTGGAGGCCTGTGACTAGTGGTGTGCCACAGGGATCAGTGCTGGGTCCATTGTTATTTGTCATCTATATCAATGATCTGGATGATAATGTGGCAAATTGGATCAGCAAATTTGCTGATGATACAAAGATTGGAGGTGTAGTGGACAGTGAGGAAGGTTTTCAAAGCTTGCAGAGGGATTTGGACCAGTTGGAGGAATGGGCAGAAAAATGGCAGATGGAGTTTAATGCGGACAAGTGTGAGGTATTGCACTTCGGATGGTCAAACCAAGGTAGAACATACAAGGTAAATGGTAGGACACTGAGGAGTGCAGTAGAACAGAGGGATCTGGGAGTACAGATTCCCTAAAAGTGGTGTCACAAGTAGATAGGGTCGTAAAGAGAGCTTTTGGTACATTGGCCTTTATAAATCAAAGTATTGAGTATAAGAGTTGGAATGTAATGGTGAGGTTGTATAAGACATTGGTGAGACCGAATTTGGAGTATTGTGCGCAGTTTTGGTCACCTAATTACAGGAAGGATATTAATAAGATTGAAAGAGTGCAGAGAAGGTTTATAAGGATGTTGCCGGGACTTGAGAAACTGAGTTACAGAGAAAGGTTGAATAGGTTAGGACTTTATTCCCTGGAGCGCAGGAGAATGGGGGGTGATTTGATAGAGATGTATAAAATTATGATGGGTATAGATAGAGCGAATGCAAGCAGGCTTTTTCCACTGAGGCCAAGGGAGAAAAAAAACAGAGATCATGGGTTAAGGATGAAGGGGGAGAAGTTTAAAGGGAACTTTAGGGGGTGCTTCTTCACGCAGAAAGTGGTGGGAGTGTGGAATGAGCTGCCAGTTGAAGAAGTGAATGCGGGCTCACTTTTGACATTTAAGAAAAACTTGGACAGTATATGGATGAGAGGGGTTTGGAGGGATATGGTCCAGGTGCAGGTCAGTGGGACTAGGCAGAAAAATGGTTCGGCACAGCCAAGAAGGGCCAAAAGGCCTGTTTCTGTGCTGTAATGTTCTATGGTTCTATGGTTCTAACCTCTGACCTCCCCCAACCCCATCTTTCTCTGCTGTAGCTCAGTTACTCTTACCATCCATCTATTTGCCCTTCATCTCCCTCAAAATTGGTGTCCAAGTTGACAGGGTGGTTATGAAAGTATTTTTTCTGCCTTAATAACCACCACAGATCAGGTCAGCTCCGGATTGGGTGGATGAAATCAACCGTGAGAGACAACAGCCAGGAAGGTGGTTCTGCAACACTTGGTGGAGAGTGAATGGTATGGCAAGCCATACTAGTAGACATGGTCATCCACTGCGAGCTAGGAGGACCCCAGATGTGATGATTACTTATACAATCAGATCCAGACAGCCAAGGTCAAGAGAGTTGAACTGCCCAGTGTAACAGCATTTCCATTTTAAAACTCTTTCCCACACAGATTTCAAAAGTGTCCTTTTTGCATTAAATGGACAACCAATCAGTTATGAAGACATTCAGTGTGTTGGCCTTAATTAGTCGTGCATTGAGTTCAAGAGCCGCAAGGTAATATTGCAGCTCTGTATGACTCTAGTCAGACCACACTTGGAATATTGTGTTCAGACAGACCTGATCACCTTGTTACAGGAAGGACGTGGAAGCTTTAGAGAGGATGCAGAGGAGGTATATCAGGACGTGCGTGGATTAGAGAGCATGTCTTGTGAGGGAAGGCTGAGTGAGTTAGGGCTGTCTCTTTGAAGAGAAAGAAGGTGAGAAGTTATTTGATAGAATTGTACAAGATAATAAGAGACATAGCTAAAGAGGACAGCCAGTGCCTTTTTCCTAGGGCTAATACAAGGGGGCATAATTTTAAGGTAATTAAAGGAAGTAGGGGGGTATGTCAAAGGTAGGCTTTTTACACAGAGTGGTGAGTGCATGGAACTTGCTGCCTGGCTTAGTAGTAGAGGCTGATACCTTAGGGACATTTAAGAAACCCTTAGATAGACATATGGATGATTGAAAAAATGGAGGGCTATGTTGTAGGGAAGGGTTTTGTTGATCTTGGAGTAGGTTAAAGGCTGGCACAACATTGTGGGCTCAAGGGCCTGTACAGTTCTTTGTTCTATGCCCTTCCTCAAGTCCTGGAATGCAACTGCAGAGCTGCAAAACTCTGGTACCATCCCCATCTCTGTCAGATCCCACACCCCACTCATATCTCGGCACGGACTAGGAGGGCCGAGATGGCCTGTTTCCGTGCTGTAATTGTTATATGGATATATGGTTATATCTCACATGATGAACCTCTTTGCACCTCTGACCTCCTCCTCCTTTCCCTTCGTCACTGATCTCACTGGGCCGTACATGACGGACGTGAAGGGGCAGAGAAATCAGATTGGTCAGGTCATTTTGACAGCTGCAAGAGAGGACCTGGGCCAAGCAGGCAGATGTGTGCCTAAAAACTAGGGCTTAAGTTTGCATTCAGCAATAGAGAAAATGAGGGTTTACTAGTTCAGAATCAGAATCAAGTTTATTATCACAGAAATATGTCATGAAATTTGTTGTTCTTGAAGAGCAGTACACTGCAATACATAATAATAATAATAAAATATACTACAAGTTACAATAATTTATTTATATTATTATTTTTTGAAACACAGTGCGGAATAGGCCCTTTGGGCCTTTCAAGCCATGCTGTGCAGCAACCCCCCCCCCCCCCCCCCCAAATTTAATCCTAGCCTAATCACAGGACAATTTACAATGACCTATTAACCTACCAACCAGTACATCTTTAGACTGTGTCTCCAAAGGAGCACCCGGAGGAAACCCACACGGTCATGGGGAGAATATACAAACTCCTTACAGGCAGCAGTGGGAATTGAACCCCGGTCACTAGTACTGTAAAACGTTGTGCTAACCGCTACACTACCGTGCCGCCCTGGTACGACATAGATAAATAAACAATGCAAAAAGAGAGCAAGGTAGTGAGATGATATTCATGTGCTCATGGACCATTCAGAAATATAATGGCGGAGGGGACTTAGAGGGCAAAAATACAATGGCTGTTCCTGAAACATTGAGTGTGTGCCTTCAATCTCCTGTACCTCCTCTTTGATGGTAGTGATGAGAAGAGGGCCAATCCCGGATGGTGAGGGTCCTTAATGTGAATATCTTCTTTTTGAGCCATCGCCTTTTGAAGATATGCTCAACCGTAGGGAGGTTAGTGCCTGTGATGGAGATGGCTGAGTCTACAAACCTCTGCTGACTCTTTTGATTGAAGCTTCCATTGATGCAACCAATCAGAAAGCTAGAGTCTTTAATGATTCTTCAAACTCAGAATCAGAATGAAGTAATGAAGTACTCCTAATGAAGTATAGCCACTGACGTGCCTTCTTTCTGAGCACATCAATGTGTTTGGGCCAAGGTCCCTTTAAACTTACTGAGGGTCCATTTCCCCACATTCTCTTTAAAATACCAGGTTAGTTGGAACATTTACTGTACTATTTCACTTATTTACAGATACAACTCGGTAACAGGCTCTTCCAGCCCAACGAGACCCAGCCACCCAATTACACTCATGTGACCAATTAACCTACTAACCTGTACATCTTTGGAATGCGGGAGGAAACCAGAGCACCCAGAGGAAGCCCATCATTATATGGGGAGAGGGGTTGGCAGGGCGGAGATACATCTCTACCAAAGGAGGTGTAAGGCACTCTTTTCCTCCACTAACCTGCAGGTCACTCTTGAGCAAGGTGTAGCACCTGATTAGCACCGCCTCCCCACCCGATCAAGATCATGTGAACTCATGTGACAGGTGGTAGATCGTCATATGAGCATATCACAAGTCCTGGTTATGTGACCACTGATGTCAGACAGTCAATCTCTGAAGAGTATTTATGATGGCTGGGGTCACCCCTCTTGTAAAGACGCTGCACTGAAAAAGGCAAAGGCAAACCACTTCTGCAAATTTGTCAAGAACAATCATGCTCATAGGACCATGATCGCCTACTGTGCCATATGACAAGAAATAAAAGTGTGTTTTGTGTGACAACTGGCATAAAACCCGGAAAATCTGTCTGTTCTGCAACACAAGATGCCCGATTAACAAAGATTTACTGTACTCTGCCTGCTGGACCTTCACTAACATCCATCCATGTTAGCGTGGTCCCCTTGATTCCTAGGCCATCAATCTTGATGACAAGCCTAGTATATGGCACCTTCTCAAACTGCTCTCTTTTACTGACAGCTCTCAGCATTACTACAGCCTTCCCACAGCTCATCAGGATTTCACAGCCAGGGGCTACTTTTCAGTCTTGTTCCAGCCTGTCACAACTCTCTATTGCTTTAGCACTCTCGATGTTCCTCTCCCACTGTTCTGGCACTGCCCCTAGGACCCGAAGATGCTCTGCCATTAATACGTATTAACTGCCTTGGCTACCAGAGCCATGCTTGAAGTTCTGGCACATTTTACTTTCGAGCACTTCAGAATCAGAATCAGGTTTAATGTCACAGGCATTTCTGTGAATATGGTGTTTTGCAGTGGCAATACATTACGATACATATTAGCAAAACTATGAATTATGATAAGAAATACATTAAAATATAAATATATTTGATTTTATGTATATAGTACTGGGGTAGCGGGCTGGAGACATGTCTTTACCGAAGGAGGTGTAAGGTGTTTCTTCCCTCCGCTAGCTTGCAGGTCACCCTTAGGCAAAGTGTAGCACCTACTTCACTCCCCACCCCACCGATCAGGGTCACGTGAAGCCGTGGGAGCTGGTAGTGGATGGTCACATGAGCAGTTGGTGCCTATTACAAGTCTTGGTTATGCGACCACTGACACCAGGCAGGCAATCTCTGAACAGTCTTGATAACGGCTGAGGTCACCCTTCTTGCAAAAACACTATCCAGAGGAAGGCAATGGTAAACCACTTCTGTAGAAAATATTGCCGAGAGCAAATATGGTCATGAGACTATGATCACATATGACACAGCACAAAATGATGACGACGATGATGATGATATACAGTATATATAAATTGTACATATAAATACCTAAATAATTTTAAATTAGTAGTGTAAAAAAAGAACAAAAGAAAGAAAACTTTGCATCTTGCACGTTCAAATCATTAAAGTTAATGGCTGAATATAATGTAACCTATACATGCCCTTGTGTTCAGTGATCAGTGCCGTGTCAATATAAAAATTATTGCTAAAGCTCGTTTCCTGTAACACACCTTCAACACACCTTCTCTCTATCACACATTTTATCTCGCACTTTTCCATCACACTGCATTCATTGGCTCAAAATGAAACAGCAGTATATTTAGTAGTAAATTTACAAAACACAAACGGGGGAGAAGCTGAAATTTCCATTCAGCAACTCTAGAGGAAACATTCTTACTTCTCCCTCCCCCTCCCCACCACGTCCCCTCAGTCAGAAGATACCACCAGGCTCAAGGACAACTTCTATCCTGCTCTTAGACTATTGACTGGTCCTTTAGTACAATAAGGTGGACTTTTGACCTCACAGCTAAACATATTTTAAATATACTTTCAAATACTATTTTGAATTTGAAATATACTTTTAAAAATACCTATTTCACATTAGTCTCACTGCAAGTAATTTCCCTCTAAGCAATGTACTTTAAATCAGCTTAATGATCTACAGATTTCACAATTGTCTGAAGGTCTTGGCAGACCAGAGAGGTGTGGCTCTTTTAACCAGGCGAAGGTTAAGCCAGAAGCAAGGCAAGATGGGGGGGGGGGGGGGGCTCCAAACCAGACTGAAACATAGATGGATAACACCCCCTCTACCCAGCACCTTGTTGATAAATGTACAGTCACTGGAGAACAAGATTGAGAGCCTGAGGGCAAGATTGCTGTATTGGAGGGAAATGAGGGACTGTTGTGTTCTATGTCTGAGCGAAACTTGGCAGTTTCCTGGCATACCAGATACAGCGGTCAAACCCAGATGTTTCTCAGCTTACTGAATGGACTGAACTGCTGATTCAGAAAAGGCAAAAGCTGGAGTTAAATGTTTCATGATAAGCTGTCAGTGGTGTCTCATGTGGTGGTTTTGTCAAACTCGTGTTCCCCCCTGCTTTGAACACCTAATGGTCAAATGCTGTCTGTTCTAGTACTTACCTAGGAGTTTTCCTCTATAAACCTGATCACAGTTTACATACCATCCGCAGCCAACTATAATCAAGAGCTTGCGATACTGCATGATACCACCTCCAAACATAAAACAGTCCATCCTGACGCATTTCAAATTACAGTCGGGGACTTCAACCAGGCTTGTTTCAAGCCCAATTACCATCAGCATATAACCTGTAGCAGCAGAGGTCCCAACACAGTAGACCACTGTTATACCAAGATAAGGAATGCCTACCATTCCATGCCCAGACTGCACTTTAGTAAATTGGATCACTTTGATGACCTTCTCCTACCTGCAGACAGGCAAAGGGGTAATCACGGAGGCAGAGGAGCGGCTATGGGATTGCTTGGAGTCAGTGGACTGGGCCATGTTCAGGGGCTCATCTGTGGATCTGAATGAGTACACCATTGTTGTAACACATTTCATTGAAACAGTTGTAGAGGAGTGTGTCCCCACAAAATCATCCGGAATCTTCCCCAATCAGGAGCCCTGGATGAACCATGAGATCCACAATTTGCTGAGGGCCAGATCAGAGGTGTTCAAGACTGATGACCAAGAAAGTTACAAGAGGTTGAGGTACAATCTCTAGAAAGCCATTTCATTGGTGAAGTGGCAATTCAGGACGAAACTTGAATCAACGAAGGATGCTCCGCAGGTCCGGGCAGGCTTGAATACGATTATCTCATACAAAGTTAAATCAAGAGACATAGGCGACAACAGAGCTTCACTTACAGATGAAGTCAATGCCATCTGTGCTCACATTGACCATCAAAAAAAGGAGGAACCTTCACGATCCTTGATTTCCTCTCTTGCAAAGCCCGGTCTGTTTGAATTGGCAACAACGTCTCCTCTACGATCTCCATCAGCACAGGTGCACCACAAGATTTTTGTTCTTAGCCCCATGCTCTGCTCCCTTTACACTTATGACTGTGTGGCTAAGCACAACTTCAATGCCATTTTGAAGTTCACGGATGACACCTCTTTTGTAGGCCGAATCAAAGGTGGTGATGAACAAGCATATAGGAGAGGGATTGAAAATTTAGCTGAGTGGTGCCTTAACAACTTCTTACTCAATGTCAGCAAAACCAAGGAGCTGATAATTGACTTCAGCAGAAGGAAACCAGAGGTCGATGATCCAGTCCTCATTGGAAGATCAGAGGTGGAGAGGGTCAGCAACTTGAAATTCCTCGGTGTTTTTATTTCGGAAGACTTGCCCTGGGCCCAGCACATAAGTGGAATTATGAAGAAAGCACGGCAGTGCCTCTGTTTCCTTAGGAGTTTGTGGAAAGTCAGCATGACATCTAAAACTTTGACAAACTTCTATAGATGTGTATTCACTGGCTGCACCATAGTCAGGTATGGAAACACCAATGCCCTTGAATGGAAAATCCTATAAATAGTAGTGGATATGGCTTAGTCCTACACGGGTGAAGCCCTCTGTACCATTGAATACATCTACATGAAATGCTGTTACAGGAACACAGTATCCATCATCAAGGACACCTAACCCCCAGGACAAGCTCTCTTATCACTGCTGTCATCAGGAAGAAGGTACAGAAGCCTTAGGATTCACACTACCAGGCTCTGGAACAGTTACTACCCCTCAACCATCAGCATCAGGGTCTTGAACCAAAGAGGATAACTTCACTCAACTTCACTTGCCCCCATCATTGAAATGCTTCCATAACCAATGTACTCTCCTTCAAGGATTCCTCATCTCATGTTCTCAATATTTATCAATTAATTATTTATTATTATTTCGTTCTTTTTGTATTTGTAAAGTTTGTGGTCTTCTGCACTGTGGTTGAATGCTCTAGTTTGGGCAGTTTTGAATAGATATTATTATTCTATAGATTTTTTGTATACCCGCAAGAAAATGAATCTCAGGGTTGTACATGGTGACATACATGAAGTTTGATAATAATTTTTCTTTGAATTTGGAATATCTACCTCATTATGATCTTGCACCTTATTGTCTGCTTGCACTACCCGCTTCCTTATTCTGTATTCTGTTATTGTTTTACCTTGTGCACTGTTGTAATGAGTAACACTTTATGAACAGTACACCCGATATGTTTTTCACTGTACCATGGTACATATGACAATAATAAACCAATTTACCAGTTTATCAATTTACATCCCAGAATGACCAAGGAATGTTGCTGCTCTATAAAACTTCGGTTAGACCACACATGGAATATTGTATTCCATCTTGGTTGCCTCATTATAGGAAGGATGTGGAAGCTATAAAAGCAAAAGAGAGGGCATATAATAGAGAAAAACTAGTGGGAAGTTAGAGGATTGGGAAACTTTTACAAACCAAAAGAAGGCAGCAAAATAAATCACAAGGAAAGAAAAGACGAAATATGAAGGCAAGCTAGCCAAAAATGTGGAAGCATTGGAAAGGGTACAGAGGAGATTTACCAGGATGCTGCCTGGTTTAGAGAGCATGGATTATGATCAGAGATTAAGGGAGCTAGGGCTTTACTCTCTGGAGAGAAGGAGGATGAGAGGAGACATGATAGAGGTGTACAAGATATTAAGAGGAATAGACAGAGTGGACAGCCAGCGCCTCTTCCCCAGGGCACCACTGTTCAGTACAAGAGGACATGGCTTTAAGGTAAGGGGAGGGAAGTTCAAGGGGGATATTAGATGAAGATTTTTCACTCAGAGAGTGGTTGGTGTGTGGAATGCACTGCCTGGGTCAGTGGTGGAGGCAGATACACTAGTGAAGTTTAAGAGACTACTAGACAGGTATATGGAGGAATTTAAGGTGGGGGGTTATATGGGAGGCAGGGTTTGAGGGTCGGCACCACACTGTGGGCCAAAGAGCCTGTAATGTGCTGTACTTTTCTATGTTCTATGTTCTAAAATATCAGAGGATACCAAAAGTGTTTTCTGATATATAAAGAGTAAAAGAGAGGCAAGGGTAGATATTGGACTGCTGGATTGGTAATAATGGGGGCAAAGGAATGGTAGACAAGCTTAATAAATATTTTGCTTCAGTCCTCACTGTGGATGACACTAGCAGTGTGCCAGAAATACAGTACTGCTAGTCAGAGAGGCAGAAGTGAGTGTTGTTGCTGTTACTAGAGAGAAGGTGCTTGGGAAGCTGAAAGGTCTGAAGGTAGATAAGTCAGCTGAACCAGATGGTCTACACCCTAGCATTCTGAAAGAGAAGGCTGAAGAGATTGTGGAGGCATTAGTAATCATCTTTCAAGAATCACTAGATTCTGGACTGGTTCCAGAGAACTGGAAATTGCAAATGCCACTCCACTTGTCGTAATGTGAACAAAGTCACTGGAGAGATTAAGCTGGTAGATATAAAGTAGTCTTTTATTCAGAATACATTTGGAGTCACTCAAGAGAGAGGCTCCCAATTCCAACATTACTGCACATTTTTATATGTCAAAGAACAAAGGTAACAGGACAACTTATATAGCTACAATGTCCTCATAATGCTTCTTTGGAGTTACATGCGGTTTTCAAATGCCCGGGTCTTCACAGCAGCACACACAAAATGAGTGTTAATTACTGTGGTCTCTGGGTCCTATTCGTGCATGGGGTGTTAATTGCATTCATGCATATGTAGACATCGCAGTCAATTGGATGGCTCCTGGTCTGCGGTTTACTCCAAGTGCTGTTGTTTGAGTCCCATGCAATGGGGAATGATAGCATTCATGCATATGCAGACATATATCAGATAAATGGGTGTTTCCTGGTCTGCAACTTACTGTTCTGAACTGCATTTTGAATTGAATCCACAATCCATATTCAGATCTGAAGACTGGTGGCTGAAGTTTATATTTGCTATATACTCTAACTCCAGAATATGCCCTAACACACTGGGAAGCAGACAGAAGAAAGAAAATTGTGGGCCAATTAGCCTAACTTGAGTGATTGGGAAGATTATTAAGGATGAGGCTTCAGGGTACTCAGAGGCACATCATAAAGTAGGCATAAATCAACATGGTTTTCTTAAGCAAAAATGTTGCCTGACAAATGTGATAGAATTCTTTGAGATAATAATAAGCAGGATAGACAAAGGAGAATCAATGGATGTTGTTTACTTGGATTTTCAGAAGGTCTTTGACAAAGTGGTTCACATGAGGCTGCTTAACAAGATAAGAGCCCGTGGTACTACAGGGAAGATACTAGAATGGTCGGAAGATTGGCTGACTGGCAAGAGGCAAAGAATCATAATAAAAGGGTCCTATTCTGATTGGCTACTGGTGACAGGGGTCGGTATTAGGATTGCTTCTTTTCCCTTTGTACAGCATGTCAACAACGTGGATGACAGACCTGATGGCTTTGTGACCAAGTTTGCAGTCAATACAAAGGCAGGTGGAGGAGCAGGTAGTGTTGAGGAAGCAAGAAGTCTGCAGAAGGTCTTAGACAGATTAGGAGAATGGGCAAAGCAGTGGCAGATGGAATGCAGTGTTGGGAAGTGCATGGTCATGCACTTTGGTAGAAGGAGTAACACTGTAGACTTGTAAACAAGGAGAACATGCTGAAATCAGAGGTCCAAAGGAGCTTGGGAGGAACATTCCCTAAAGATCAACTCGTAGGATGAATTGCTGGTAATGAAGGCAAACTCAACGTTAGCATTAATTTCAAGAGTACTAGAATATAAAAGCAGGGATATAATGCTGAGGATTTATGAGGCATTGGTCAGACTGCGCTTCGAATATTGTGAGTAGTTTTGGGCTCCTTATTTATTGGAGAAGATCCAGAGGAGATTCATGAAAACGATTCTGCAAGTCACTGCTACAGACAGCTGTGGAAGCCAAGTTATTGACTATATTTAAAGCAGAGGTTGATAGGGTCTAATCAGGGCATCAAAGGTTACAGGGCATGAGAATAGGGTTGAAAGCGATAATAAATCAGCCATGATAGAATGATGGAGCAGATTCAATGGGCTGAGTGTCCTAATTCTGCTCTGAAGTCTGTACTCCATCTGCCACTTCTTTGCCTATACTCCTACCTTCTCCCCATAACTTTTGCCACCCTGTTTAATCAAGAATCTATCAACCTCCAGCTTAAGTATATCCAATGATTTGACCAGTACAGTTGCAAAGAATTCCACAGATACACCACTCTCTGGCTAAAAAAATTTTCTCATCTCTAAATGGATCTCCCTCGAATCTGAGGCTGTACCATCTGGTCCTAGACTACCCCACTATAAGTAACATCCTCTCCAATATCTACTCTGTCTAGACCTTTCAACATTCAATAGGTTTCAATCAGATCTCCCCTCTTTCTTCTAAACTCCAGAGAGTACAGGCCCAGAGCCATCAAACTCTCTTCATATATTAACCCTTTTATTCCTGGGATCATTCTCATGAACTTACTTTTCTTAGATAAGGAGTCATAAATTGGTTGCAATACTTCGTGAAGTCATGATGGTCTCCCCGTGATGGATTAGGTCATATTCACTACTTTCTGTAGGATTTTCCATGCAAGTGCATTGCTGTTTCCGTACGAGGCCGTGGTGTAACCAGTCAATAAACTCTCCACCACACATCTATAGAAGTTAATCATAGTTTTAGATGACATGCTGAATCTTTGCAAACTTCTGAGAAAGTTGTTGTGCTTTTTTCATAATGGCACTTACATGCTGGACACAGGACAGATCCTCTGAAATGATAACACCAAGGAATTTCAAGTTGCTGATCTTCTCTGTCTCTGATCCCCTGATGATAGATTCTTGATTAATCAGGGTGTCAAAGGTTATGGGGAGAAGGTGGGAGTATAGATCTGTTTTCCTCCTTCTGAAGACAATAATGAACTCCTTGGTCTTGCTGACATTGAATGAGAGGTTGTTGATGACCAAGTTGTTATTATAGCACCACTCAACCAGATTTTCAGTCTCCCTCTTATATGTTTATTCATCACTGTGGTGTTGTCACCAAACTTCAATATGGCATTGGAGCTGTGCTTAGCCTCAAAATCATAAGTGTAAAGACAGTAGAACAGGGGACGAAGCACACAGTCTGGTGGTGCACCTGTGCTGATGGAGATTGTCGAAGAGATGTTGTTGCTAATCAGAACTGACTGAGGTCTGCAAGTGAGGAAATCAGGGATCCAGTTGCTCAAGGAGGTATTGAGGCCTAGGACTTCAAACTTAATGAATAGATTTGAGGGGATGAATGTCGAACTGTAGTTAACGAAGAGCATCCTGATGCATGCATTTTCACTGTCCAGATGTTCCATGGATGGGACGAGTATGGAAGACTATGGTCTGGGTGCAGGTCAATGGGACTAGGCAGATTAATGGTTCAGCACAGTTTAACCAAAGGACCTGTTTCTGTGCTGCAATTTTCTAAGAATCTATGGTTGAGTGAAGAGCCAGTGAAATGGAATCTACTGTTGACCTGTTGTGATGGTCGGCAAATTCAACTGGATCCAAGTCACTCCTCAGGTAGGAGTGATATGCTTCATCGCCAACCTCTCAAAGCACTTCATTACTTTGGACGTAAGTGCTACTGGATGATAGTCATCAGTACAAAAATGTAAAATAGCTTAGTGGTAATGCAACACTCTTACAGCTTGGGGCAGCAGAGTTCAGAGTTCAATCCTGGCGCTGTCAGGATTGTCAGAAGTTTGTACGGCCATCCCGTGAATGTTTGAATTTCATCTCCTCTTACCTCTCACATTCCAAGGTCAGACTGGTTAGCAGGTTAATTAGTCATTGTGAATTTTCCTATGATTAGGCTAGGGTTAAATAGGTGGGTTGCAGAGTGGTGCAGTTTATTGAACTGGAAAAGCCTCTTTCCCGAAATAAAAAACAATGAATTCAATATGCTTATATTTTATATTACTGGCATTTTCCATAAAGGGCCTTCTTCAAAAATTTGACGTTACTAAATAATCATAAAACGCCACAGCGACATGGCACCAGTCTGGGTGCATGAAGAATCCATTTACATGTGTAACTGCATTCTGTTCGGGCTGCAGACATTCACATCTGGGAAGGTAATCTTCTTATGAATAGAATAGTTACCCTTTTTCCTTTCTGAGATCTTGAACTCATTTTGCAGATACATAAATATCTACTTTTTATCAACTGTTGAATTTCAAACCCCAGAGGTTTGAAGAGATTGATGACAGTTCTTTAACAGAGCCCCTGGTCCATTTCTATTTATCCTTGGCACAGAAGTTAGTGAAGAAAGGAAAGATCTAAAGGCCTCATTGGCTGATTATCAATGTGGTTATTATTGCCTCAGGTTTCTCTCCCCTCTCATGAGGTATGGAATGTGGCAGCCTGAGCCAATTCCTCCTGTCGTCAATAATCAGCTCTTTGGTTTTGATGACATTGAGTGAGGGGTCGTTGTTGTAGCACCACTCAACCAGCGTCTCCCTTCTATATGCCGATTCATCACCACCTTTGAGTCACCCAGCAATAATGGTGCTGTCAGCAAACTTATTTATGGCATTCTCACTACAACAGTCGGGCAGGAGGTACAGGAGCCTTAGGTCCCACACCACCAGGTTTAGGAACAGTTAATACCCTTCAACAATCAGGCTCCTGAACCAATGTGGATAACTTCACTCACAACAACTCTGAACTGATTCTACAACCTATGAATTCACTTTCAAGGACTCGGCAGCTCATATTCTCTGTGTTATTATTTTGTTTTATATTTGCGCATTGCTTGTTTGTCAGACTTCATTTACTTATGCTATTTTCAGAGATTCTATTGTATTTCATTATTTTTCCGGTAAATGCCTGCTTAGAAAATGAATCTCATTAGTTTATGGTAACATGCGGCGTGTGCCTTATAAAGTGGCCACAGGAGTGGAAACTGGTGTGATCTTCTGCTGCTGTAGACCAACAACTTCAAAGTTCAACCTGCTGTGCATTCAGGGATATTCTGCATACCACGGTAGTAATGTATGGTTATTTGAGTTACTGCTTCCTTCCTGTCAGCTTGAACCAGTCTGGTTATTCTCCTCTGATCTCTCTCGTTAACAAGGCATTTTCGCCCCACAGAATGGCTGCTCACTCCTTGTTTTTTTCTTGATTTTCACCCCATTCTGCAAACTCTCGAGACTGTTGTGCGTAAAAATCCAAGGAGATCAGCAGTTTCAAACTACTCTGTCGGTCACCAACAATCATTCCATGGTCAAAGTCACTTAGATCACACTTCTTCCCCTCTCTGTACCGTACTAATTTTATATATTGCACACTGTTGCCATGAAACAAAAACACATCTGATGACATACAGTGCCCATAAGAAGTATTCACCAACACCCCCTGGGAAGTTATCATGTTTTATTGTTTTACAACATTGAATCACGGTAGATTTAATTTGTTTTATTTTTCACACTGATCAACAGAAAAAGACTTCCGTGTCAAAGTAAAAACAGTTCTTTAAAAAGTGATCTAAATTAATTGCAAATTTAAAACACAAAATAATTGATCGCATAACTATTCAACCCCCCCTTGCAGATAACTCACCGAATCGTCACTGGTGCAGGCATGTGGGCCCGAAGACCCGAGATCTTGGCAATCTTCAGGCACAGAGTTCGTAAAAAGCCACAAAATAGACTTTTTAATATCGTAAACCAGCAGGTTGTTGTTATGTCTCCCACTTGCTATGAAAATGGGGGACATCTCCTTCTCTCTTATTAGGGAGAGAGCGAACCCGTGGGTTGTCGAACACCGGATGAAATGCGATAGTCTATGGGGTAACTGCAAGGTCTGTGTCTTTGCTATCACCTTGCTCACGCTTGTGCTCAGTAGTGGGTACACTTTTTTTGCTGGGGGAGGGGGGATCGTTGCTTGTTGTCACTTACGCGTGGGAGGGGAGAGCTGAGGGAGACTTTAGGGTTCTCATGTTTAACTGTCATTCATTCTTTGGGACACTTCTCTGTTTTCATGGATGTTTGCCAAGAAAAAGCATTTTAGGATGTATATTTCTCCGACATTAAATTGGACCTTTGAGCCTTTGAATCTTTGAAATGGTTCATGTTTTTGGAAACCTGTGTGCAGTCAAGGTGTTTCAATTGTTGGTAGTAAAGCTACACCTGTATCGGGAAGGTCCAGCTGCTGGTGAGTCAGTATCCTGGCAAAAACTACACCATGAAGACAAAAGAACACTCCAGACAATTCCGCGCAAAGGTTATTGAAAAGCACAAGTCAGGAGATGGATACAAGAAAATGTCCAGGTTGCCGAATATCCCTTGGAGTACAGTTAAGTTAATCATCAAGAATTAGAAAGAATATGGCACAGCTGTAAATCTGCTGTCCTCAAAAATTGAGTGACTGTGCAAGGAGGGGACTAGGGAGGGAGACCACCAAGACACCTATGACATCTCTGGAAGAGCTACAAGTTTCAGTGGCTGAGATGGGAGACATTGCACATACAACAACTGTTGCCAGGATGCTTCACCAGTCACAGCTTTATGGGAAAGAGGAAGCCACTGATGAAAAATCTCACATGAAAGCTCAGCTAGAGTTCATCAGAAGGCATGTTGGAGACTGTGAAGTCAGCTGGAAGACAGTTCTGTGGTCTGATGAAACCAAAATTGAGCTTTTTGGCCATCACCACACATCATCAGAAACATACCATCCATATCGTGAAGCATGGTGGTGGCTGCATCATGCTGTGGGGATGCTTCACTGCAGCAGCCCCTGGAAGGCTTGTGAAGTTAGATGGTAAAATGAATGCAGCAAAGTACAGGGTAATCCTGAAGGAAAACCTGATGCTGTATGCATGAGAACTTGGGAGAAGATTTGTTTTCCAGCAAGACAATGACCCCAAGCATGAAGCCAAAGCTACACCAGAATGGCTTAAAAACAAGAAAGTTAATTTCCTGGAGTGGCCAAGTCAGAGTCCAGACCTCAATCCAATAGAGAATTTGTGTCTGGACTTGAAAAGGGCCGTCCACTCACAATCCCCATGCAATCAGACAGAGCTTGAATAGTTTTGTAAAGAAGAAAGGGGAAAATTTGCTATGTCCAGATGTGCAAAGCTTATAAAAACCTATTCACACAGACTCAAGGCTGTAATTGCTGCCAAAGGTGCATCTAAATACTGATTCTGAAATGGGTTGCTGTTGTGGACTGATAGTGGGAGAGGGGCAGCCAGAGGAGAATCATGGTCATGGAAAGTGGAAGGGAGAGGGGAGAGAAGCACCAGAGAGACATTCAGTAATGATCAATAAACTAAGTGTTTGAAATCATATGACTTTGCCTGGTGTCTCAGGGCTGGGTGTGCCTGCACCTTTGCCACACCCTACCCCCCAACCTATGGTATTCCTTCTGTGCCCTCGCTTGGTGCTCCACTCTCACCATTCCCAACGTTCTTCACACCCACCAGATTTACAAACTCGTTCCGCTCTCTGCTCCACGTTGACAAATACAGAAACAGAATCAGAACCAGAATCACTGGCAGGTGTCGTGAGATTTGTTAACTTAGCGGCAGCAGTTCAATGCAATACGTAATATAGAAGAAGAAAATAAAATAATAATAATAGTAACTAATAAATGAATAAATAATCATTTACAGTATATGCACCTGAATAGATTAAAAATTGTGCCAAAAAACCCAGAAATAATATATATTAAAAAGTGAGGTACTGTTCATGGGTTCAATGTCTATTTAGGAATCGGATGGCAGAGGGGAAGAAGCTGTTTCTGAATCGCTGAGTGTGTGCCTCAGGCTTCTGTACCTCCTGCCTAATGGTAACAGTGAGAAAAGGGCATGCCTTGGGTGCTGGGAGTCCTTAATATGGACGCTGCCTTTCTGAGACACCGGTCCTTGAAAATGTCCTGGGTACTTTGTAGGCTAGTACCCAAGATGGAGCCAACTAAGTTTACAGCCTTCTGCAGCTACTGTCAGGATGCTCTCAATCTACATCTATAGAAGTTTTTGAGTGTATTTGTTGACATACCAAAGCTCTTCAAACTCCTAATGAAGTATAGTCGCCGTCTTGCCTTTTTTATAACTGCATCGATATGTTGGGACCAGGTTAGGTCCTCAAAGATCTTGACACCCAGGAATTTGAAGCTGCTCACTCTCTCCACTTCTGATCCCTCTATGAGGATTGGTATGCGTTCCTTCATCTTACTCTTCCTGAAGTTCACAATCAGCTCTTTTGTCTTACTGACATTGAGTGCCAGGTTGGTGCTGTGGCACCACTCCACTAGTTGGTATACCTCACTCCTGTATGCCCTCACGTCACCATCTGAAATTCTACCAACAATGGTTGTATCATCAGCAAATTTATAGATGGTATTTGAGCTATGCCTAGCCACACAGTCATGGGTATATAGAGAGTAGAGCAGTGGGCTAAGCACACACCCCTGAGGTGCACCAGTGCTGACCGTCAGTGAAGAGGACATGTCATCACCAATCCACATAGGTTAGGGTCTTCCGGTTAGGAAGTTGAGGATCCAATTGCAGAGGGAGGTACAGAGGCCAAGATTATGTAACTTCTCAATCAGGATTGTGGTATTCAATGCTGAGCTATAGTCGATGAACAGCATCCTGACATAGGTGTTTGTGTTGTCCAGGTGGTCTAAAGCCGTGTGAAGAGCCACTGAGATTGTGTCTGCCAGTGACCTATTGTGGCGATAGACAAACTGCAATGGGTCCAGGTCCTTGCTGAGGCAGGAGTTCAGTCTAGTCATGACCAACCTCTCAAAAGCATTTCATCACTGTCGATGTGAGTGCTACCGGGCGATTGTCATTAAGGCAGCCCACATTATTCTTCTTAAGCACTGATATAATTGTTTCCTTTTTGAAGCAAGTAGGAACTTCTTAGTAGTGAGAGATTGAAAATGTCATTGAATACTCCCGCCAGTTGGTTGTCACAGGTTTTCAGAGCCTTGCCAGGTACTCCAACGGGACCTTCCGCCTTGCGAGGGTTCACCCTCTTTAAAGACAGTCTAACATCAGCCTCTGAGACGGAGGTCACAGGGTCATCAGGTGCAGCAGGGATCTTCACAGTGAGTTATATTCTTCCTTTCAAAGCGTGCATAGAAGGTGTTGAGTTCAACTGGTAGTGAAGCATCGTTGCCATACAATGCTATTGGGTTTCGCTTTGTAGGAAATAATGTCTTGCAAACCCTGCCAGAGTTGTCATACATCCAAAGTCACCTCCAACCTCGATTGAAATTATCTCATCGCCCTTGAGATAGCCCTCTGCAAATTATATCTAGTTTTCTGGTACAGGCCTGGATTGCCAGACTTGAATGCCACAGAACTAGGCTTCAGCAGATGACATACCTCCTGGCTTTTGGTTTGGGAATGTCCAGTAAGACTTTGTGGGTACACACTCACCCACACAGGTTCTAATGAAGTCCGTAACAGCTGCAGCATACTCATTCAGGTTCGAAGATGAATCCCTGAATACAGTCCAGACCACTGATTCAAAACAGTCCTGTAGGCGCTCCTGTGCTTCCCTTGTCCAGACCTTCTTGGTCCTCACTGCTGGTGCTGCAGTCTCTGTCTATACTCAGGGAGTAGAAGTACAGCCAGGTGATCAGACTTCCCAAAGTGAGGGCGTGGATAGCACTCTGCCTTCACCGCCGTCGCCGGCAGCCCATTCCACACACTCACCACTCACTGCGTAAAAAAAACTTACCCCTGACACTTCCTCTGTACCTCCTTCCAAGCACCTTAAAACTATGCCCTCTCGTGCTAGCCATTTCAGTCCTGGGAAAAAGCCACACACACAAAATGCTGGTGGAATGCAACAGGCCAGGCAGCATCTATAGGGAGAAGTGCTGTCGACGTTTCGGGCCGAGACCCTTCATCAGGACTAACTGAAAGAAAAGATAGTAAGAGATTTGAAAGTAGGAGGGGGAGGGGGAAATCCAAAATGATAGGAAAAGACAGGAGTGGGTGGGGCGAAGCTAAGAGCTAGAAAGTTGATTGGCAAAAGGGATACACAGCTGGAGAAGGGAAAGGATCATGGGACGGGAGGCCTAGGAAGAAAGAGAAAGGGAGGGGAGCACCAGAGGGAGATGGAGTACAGGCAAAGAGTGATGGGCAGAGAGAGAAAAAAAAAGGGAGGAGTAAATAAATCAGGGATGGGTAAGAAGGGGAGACAGGGCATTAACGGAAGTTAGAGAAATCAATGTTCATGCCATCAGGTTGGAGGCTGCCCAGACGGAATATAAGGTGTTGTTTCTCCAACCTGAGCGTGGCTTCATCCTGACAGTAGAGGAGGCCATGGATAGACATATCAGAATGGGAATGGGATGCGGAATTAAAATGTGTGGCCACTGGGAGATCCTGCTTTCTCTGGCGGACAGAGCGTTGGTGTTCAGCGAAACGGTTTCCCAGTCTGCGTCAGGTCTCACCAATATATAAAAGGCCACACCGGGAGCACCGGACGCAGTATACCACACCAGCCGACTCACAGGTGAAGTGTCGCCTCACCTGGAAGGACTGTCTGGGGCCCTGAGTGGTGGTGAGGGAGGAAGTGTAAAGACAGGTGTAGCACTTGTTCCGCTTACAAGGATAAGTGCCAGGAGGGAGATCAGTGGGAAGGGATGGGGGGGGGACGAGTGGACAAGGGAGTCGCATAGGGAGCGATCCCTGCGGAAAGCAGAAAGAGGGGGTAGGGAAAGATGTGTTTGGTAGTGGGATCCCGCTGGAGGTGGCACCAGAAAAAGCCTCTGGCTATCCACACGATTAATGCCTCTCATTATCTTGTACACCTCTATCAGGTCACCTTTCATCCTCCATCGCTCCAAGCAGAAAAAGCCAAGTTCACTCAACCTATTCTCATAAGGCATGCTCCCAAATCCAGGCAACATCCTTGTAAATCTCCCCTGCACCCTTTCTACGGTTTCCACATCCTTCCTGTAGTGAGGCGACCAGAACTGAGCACAGTTCTCCAAATGGGGTCTGACCAGGGTCCTATATACTGTAGCTGCAACATTACCTCTTGGCTCTTAAACTCAGTCCCACAATTGATGAAGGGCAATGCACTGTATGCCTTCTTAACCACAGAGTCAACCTGCGTCTTACCATTAATGCTATATTCTGCCATCATATTTGACCTACCAAAATGAACCACCTCACACTTATCTGAGTTGAACTCCATCTGCCACTTCTCAGCCCAGTTTTGCATCCTATCAATGTCCCGCTGTAACCGCTGACAGCCCTCCACACTATCCACAGCACCCCCAACCTTTGTTCTTCACTTTATCTTCACTCTTCTTCACACAGAGAGTGGTGAATCTGTGGAACTTCTTCACACAGTGAGTGGTGAATCTGTGGAATTTTCTGCCACAGGAAACAGTTGAGGCCGGTTCATTGGCTATATTTAAGAGGAAGTTAGATATGGCCCTTGTGGCTAAAGGGATCAGGGGGTATGGAGAGAAAGCAGGTACAGGGTTCAGAGTTGGATGATCAGCCATGATCATACTGAATGGCAGTGCAGGTTTGAAGGGCCGAATGGCCTACTCCTGCACCTATTTTCTATGTTTCTATGTTTGTGTCATCAGCAAATTTACTAACCCATCCCTCCACTTGCTCATCCAGGTCATTTATAAAAATCACGAAGAGTAGGGGTCCCAGAACAGATCCCTGAGGCACTCCACTGGTGACCGGCCTCCATGCAGAATCCGTTGATGGTAATTGCTTAGTGATTTTTTCAGACTGGCCTGGTTAAAATCGCCCAAAACAATAGTAGAGTGCATACTGCTATCAAAATGATCCCGGAAATCTTCCGCAGTAGGTAAAAAGAATGGTACTTAACTGCTAGATTTTCCAGGTCTGGTGAGCAGAATTGGGACAGCACTGATGTATTTGTGCACCATGAAAAGCCGGTCATGAGGCATATTCCTCCATCTTTGCTTTTGAGAGACTCTGTAGATCTATCCTGACAGTGTAGAGTAAATCTGTCGATCTGAATCGCTGCATCCGGTGCGGAACGGGTTAACCAAGATTCCATGAAACAAAGGACAAACGTGGTCCTAATGTCCCTCTGATTCAGCACCCTGGCTCTGAAATCATCGATTTTATTCACCAGAGACTGCACATTCACCAGAGAGATAGTCGTTACAGGGAGTTTAAAACCCTGTTTCCTTAAACACACTTGTATCCCTGACCTGCAGCCACGTTTCCTGCGTGGAATCCTACGAGGATGAATCCATCCCAAATCGGCATTGTTTCCGTCAGTTTTAAGCAGCGATAGTTCATTTAACTGCATTAAAACATCTTTGTTGACTGTACTGACCTTGGAAGCAGTTGTGCTTTTTAGCTGTATCAGGTTGAAATGAGAATACTTAATCGTATCCATTGAGAGTTCTGCTGCTACTCGAGTCGCCCTGAGGCACCCCGGAAGTACTTTGCAAAAGTCTTCGGCACCATAGCTATATATATAATACACACATATATAGTATATATAATACATACAATAGCAATCAGGTTATTATTCCATTTATTGAACGTTAATGTACTATGCAGCAGAGGAATGCCGTGGTGAAGATGACAACAGGCTTTATTGTGACCATCAGGGCCCCATCATAATGTTAGAACTTCCAGAGACCAATGTCCAAGGAACTGGTAACATCCTTAAGACAAGCATTCTTCCTCTGGTGACTGTATCACTGTTAGTTTTGTTACAACGCATTCAACCAGAGAGATCAATAGACTGTACAAGTGCAAATGCTGAATGGAGAGATAACATGCCAAGCAAGTTGTAAGCTCTCACTCTGCAGTATGTACGTATCACTCATGTGGAAAAACCTTTGGCAAGGGTGAAAAATAGAGAATTTTCATTGGTTATATTTAAGGCGGAGATTGATAGGTTCTTGATTAGTCGGGGCGTTGAGGATTACAGGAGAAGGCAGGAGACTGGGGCTAAGAGGGAAATGGATCGGCCATGATGAAATGGCAGAGCAGACTCGATGGCACAAATGGCCTAATTCTGCTTCTATATCTTATGGCTAGATGGTCTTAAAATAGATATAATAGAGCATGATTCTGAAAATTAGCCTTCATAGAGTCATAGAACAGGTCATTCAGCCTAATTAATCCATGCTGAACTGTTATTCTGCCCAAACCCATCAATTTATCCCTGGGCCGTGCATGGCCCTCCATACCCCTCCCATCCAAACTTCCTTTAAATGTTGAAATCAACCTGCAGCCATCATTTCTGCTGGCACACTCTCATGTTAACAAAGCATCGTGCACCTTAACAAGTTAGTCCCCTTCTTTGATGGCATTTGGTTTTCTGCTATGAGCATCGTGTGTGCTTTCCTATACAGTAATTTTCGAGACAAATACCTACCTACAAGTAGTCACCTACCTATAGGTGGAAATCAATAATGTTGAAAGAGTATAAAGGAAATTTACAAGGATGTTGTTGGGACTTGAGGACCTCGATTTTTGGGAAATGTTGAATCGGCTAGGACTTGATTCCCTGAAGGATATGAGAATGGAGGGAAATTTGATAGGATTATCCAATATTATGAGGGATAGGGTTAATGCAAGCAGGCTTTTCCCATAGGTGAGACTAGAACTAGAGGTCATAGGTTAAGGGTAAAAGGTGAAATGTTTAAGGAGAACATGAGGGGGAGCTTCTTCACTCAGGGCATGGTATAAAAGTGGAACAATCTGCCAGTGGATGTGATGGATGCAGGTTTGATTTCAACATTGAAGAGAAGTTTGGATAAGTACATGGATGGGAGGGATATGGACCAGGGTCAGGTCGATGCGTCTAGGCAAACTAATAGTTTGGCATGGACTGGGTGGGCTGAATAACTTGTTTCTGTACTGTAGTGCACTATGATAGGCACACTATTCCGACATCAAAGGAAGCAGAACTTCTAGCCAGAAAACAAGAGCAATAAGATTAGTGCCATCGCACGGGAATATTCCCTTTCATTCTGCTACTCTAGCAAGGGACCATGCTAAGGAACAGACAGCAGCAGTACTGGAAAATGCAAGTGGAACAAGTGGTTATAACCCCAGTGCATAATCAACTTGGCCGGCTAATGCTTATGTGTAGAATTTGAAGAAGATGAGCACTCTTACAAGGAGGGCCGCCACAAGACAGCAGCACCCACCATCCAGGCCATGCTTTCTTCTTACTGCTACCATTGGGAAGAAGGTACACGTGCCTTAGATTCCACACCACCAAGTTGAGGAACAGTTATTGCCTTTGAACCATCAGGATCTTGAACCAGAGTGGATAACTTCCCTTACCTCATCATTGAGTTGATCAATGCACCAGGAAGAGTATTCTAGCTGGTTGCATGGTATGGAAACACCAATGCTCAGGAATAGGAAAGGCTCCAGAGGGTGGTGGATACAGCCCAGTCCATCACAGGTTAAAGCCATCCCTACCACTGAGCACATCTGCAAGAAGCACTACCATATGAAACTAGTATCCATCATCTAGGACCCCCACCACCAAAGCCATGCTCTCTTCTCACTGCTAACATTAGGAAGGAGACACAGGAGTCTTAGGTCACACACACCATGCTCAGAAACAGTTTTCACCCTTCGACCATTAGGCTCCTGTACCAGTGTGGATAACCTCACTCACCTCAACACCAAACTTTTTCCACAACCTGTGGATTCACTTTCAAGGACTCTACAACTCATGTTCTCTGTATTATTTATTTTTTATTATTATTATTTTATTTGCACAGTTGTCTTCTTTTGCACATTGGTTGTTTGTCAGTCTTTGTGTGTAGTTTTTCATTGATTCTATTGTATTTATTTGTTCTACTGTGAATACCTGCAAGAAAATGAATTTCAAGGTAGTATATGGTGACAGATACGTAATTTGATAATAATTTTACTTAGAACTTTGAACTGTAATACACTCAACCCACTGAGGGGCCCATGCTCCCGGAAGTCCCCCATGTTCCCATAGAGTCTACGTGTCAGTTCTCCTTGGACACCTGGGCACACATGTAACCCTGGAAGAGGGGCAGGCAATCAGCTGGGCAAAGCCCTCAACTAGCCCGCTGCCCAGACCTGGAAATCATCAGGTTGTTTAGGCCCAGGAGCAAGCTGACCACGAGATCCTTTGATTGACACAACCCCAACCCTCCATATCAGATCACCGTAGATCAGAAGCATGGAGATAAAGTGCAACCAGAACTTGAGGAACTTCAGATATTCAAATAGAGACTGCAACCTCACACACTCGATGTACGCAGGGTACACTGACACTTCCCAGCCACAGAAAGGACAGTGGGCTGGGCAGTCAGTGAACTGGCTCGTACACTCAGTGGTCACTTTGTTAGTTCCACCTATACATCTGCTCGTTAATGCAAATATCTGATCGGCCAATCATGTTCCAGCAACTCAATGCATAAAAGCATGCAGACATGGTCAAGAGGTTCAGTTGTTGTTCAGACCAAACATCAGAATGGGGAAGAAATGTGATCTAGGTGACTTTAATTGAGGAATGATTTTGGTGCCAGATGGGGCGGTTTGAGTATCTCAGAAACTACAATGATCTGGGATTTTCACCCACAACTGTCTCTAGAGTTCACCGAGAATGGTGCAAGAAACAAAAGACATCCAGTGAGCAGCAGTTCTGTGGGCAAAAGAGCCTTATCAGTGAGAGAGGTCAGAGGAGAATGGCCAGACTGGTTCAAACTGACAAGAAGGCAACAAAAACTCGAATAACAATATGTTATAACAATGGCGTGTAGGAGACCATCTCTGAATGGCCAACACATGGATGGGCTACAGCAACAGAAGACCATGAGTATGCTCAGTGGCCACTTTATTAGGTACAGGAGGGTCCTGATAAAGTGGCCATTGAGTGTAAATCTATTGCATGATACTACTGTATGCAACATCTTCCAGCCCAGATACTCTATGTACATGGATTCATAGCATTGTTCTCCACTTCATGTCTGTCCACTGAGTGCTATGGTCCATTTCTCCCCTGTACCTTGACACCTCTCCATCTAATGTATCTTGAAATACTGTGCTCACTATCCTTCTATTTTAGGCAACATAGCAAGGAGGGCATTCTCCTAGTGAGATGAACAATATGGTTGTTCTTCAGAACATCCAAAAGCACAGCTCGGCAAACACTCTGATTATTTTTTTCCATGGGCTTTGTTGTGGTGCTCTTCAAATCCAATTTGGTTGCCTTGGCAACTCAACGCATCAGCCAAGGTTGGAATCTGGAGCCAGGATCCCGGAGAAGCCATCCAACATGCCTGCTATCTACTTGGAACAGATCTCGAAACCGTCGGAATTTCGAAGTGGGGGAGCCGGGGCTGAATCCCAGAATGGGTGTTATTCACGCCGATGGAGCCGGAATGACACGTGTGGCGGACTCCGAACACTTGGAAAGCACTCAGCATTCATGAAGCTTTGCTGACGGATTCTGCACTGCTGTGGCTTGGCGCCAACTCGCCCATAGCAGGGAGTGTGCCTGAGCAGAGCCTTGGCGCGTGTTGGACACATCAGCGCTCCGCAGAATGATTCACCCGTGTCATATTTCCCCTGGCAGTCAGGGAGGAACTTGAAGCGTGAAGAACTCAGATCTGTGGTTATTTTAAGCACCTCAGGCTGAGATATCACATAGTGAGTTACCCCTCCAGCTGGGATACAGCACAACGGTAACAACACTGTGATGTTTTCTCTGGGCCACCACAGGCATTGCATGCATTACACAGCACTCATATGTAGATAACCCCTCCTGAGATACATTGTTGTGAGTATCTGTAGCAAGTGACTTTATATCTTCTGTATATACTTCCAGCCCTTTACCTTTCTGCATCCATTTGTTAAAAATGCTTCTATTCAAGGACCTCTGTGTCATTAGTGGGTCCTTGAAGAATATAGGTCTGCTGCTACATTACTTAAATTAGATGTATATATTTAAAAAACTACATAGAATATAGAACAGTACAGCACATTACAGGCCCTTTGGCCCAAGATGTTATACTGACCTTTTAATCAAAACCAAGATCAATCTAACTTCCGGCAAGATGGTGCCAGTGACCAATGGAGACATCTTGCAGACAGCTTACAAAACTACTGGATACTCTCCTTCTTCTTCTTCTTCTTCTTCTTCTTCTTCTTATTATTATTATTATTATTATTATTATTATTATTATTATTATTATTAGTATTAGTATTATTATTATTCTGAACTGTGATTGACTGCAGTCTGTAATTTCCCTTTTAAGAAAGTATTTTTGGGCTGACTGAACGATTTGGTACTTATGCGTTCTCTTGGGGGATTCAGCGTGGATGGGATTCTGTGTCGATTCCTAATGGCAGGACACGAACCTGGGGTTGACTCCATTATTCTGTGCTGATTAAAGCGTCGAGCAAGATTTAAATCGTTGAGGACAAGAGCGGAAAACAAACAGGTGCTCAGCAGCGTCTGCTTGCGCTTGACCGGTCTCTCTTGCTGCTGCCGGCGGGCGGAAGGTGTAAGAGTCTTGGGTCCCAGGCCACCAGGTTCGGGAGCAGCTCTTGCCTACAACCATCAGTCTTCTGGATGGGTTTTCCTCAGCAATGAACACACTCCATTCAGGGACTCTGCAGTTCATGGGGTTTTTCTGTTTACTTATTTATTTGCACAATTCGATATGGGTGCTTCAGCACTAAACTAACTCTACCTCTGTAGCCATTGGGACTGCACTGACAACTCTCTTTTGAGACTCTGCAATAATGTTATTTGTTTATTTTTTATTGTTTGCACGATTTGTTCTTTTCTCGCACTTTGGGTGTTCAATAGTCTTGTTGTATGGGGCTTTTCTTTGAATAGGTTCTATTGTGTTTCTTTGTTTTGTGACTGCTTGCAAGAAGACAAATCCCAAGGTTGTATACAGTATACATACTCAATAATAAATGCATTTTGAATTTTGAACCTTCCCTCCCACATAGTCCTCCATTTTCTTTAATTCATGTGCCTATATAAGAGTCTCTTAAATGTGCCTAATGTATCTTTCACTAACATAACCCATGCAAGCATATTCCGAGCACCCACCACTCTGTGTAAAAACACCTACATCTGACTTCCCCCTGTACTTAGACCACATAAGGAGACTGCAGTTAGTGGTCACTATATTGGAAACACCTGTACACCGGCTTGTTAATATAAATATCTAATCAGCCAATCATGTGGCAGCAACTCAATGCATAAAAGCATGCAGACATGGTAAAGCAGTTCAGTTGTTGTTCAGACTAAACATCAGAACAGGGAAGGAATGTGAACTAAGTGACTTTGACTTGGAATGATTGGTGTTGTCAGATGGGATGGTTTGAGTATCTCAGAAACTGCTGATCTCCTGGGATTTTCACACACAACAGTCACGGGAGTTTACAGAGAATGGGGTAAAAAACAGAAAAAAAGCATCCAGTGAGTGGCAGTTCTGTGGGTGAAGATGTCTCATTAATGATAGTTAGAGGAGAAAGGCCAGACTGGTTCAAGCTGGAAGGTAACAGTAACTCAAGTAACCACATGTTATAATAGTAGTGTACATCTCTGAATGTACAACACATTGAACCTTGAATTGGCTACAACAGCAGAAGACCACAAGATTGATCTTGGTTTTGATTAAATGGTCAGTATAACATTGTGGGCCAAAGGGCCTGTAATGTGCTGTGCTGTTCTATATTCTATGTTGTTTTTATATATACCTCTAATTTAAGTAATATAGCAGCAGACCTATATTCTAAAGAATATAGATACAAGAGGTACCAAATATCTTGTGAAATACATGAGTGTATATATTTTAGTGTTATCATATGATTATGAAATATATTAAATAAATGCAATTCTTTAGTTGTATTTTCACTGTAATTTTATTCTTTTTATTTTAAATGTGGGAAAATTATGTTGGAGTATAAGTTAGCTTTACCGAAACCTTAAATTTGTATAGACATTTAAAATTCACCAAATGATCTTCCCAATGTTTGGAGTTAAGAGTGAAGAAAATCTCTTGCCAATTATCCACGATCTAACTGAATAGTTTATTCCTATGGTTCCTTAAGGTTGTCATAGCTGGGGGTGGTAGTGGGGACAAGCTCTCACTACCTATTAAATGCTCCCAATGACATGCGCCTCAAGCAACATCTGACAATCAAGTCCAGCTCCTGGCCATCACATGTGGCTTAGCTACAAAGCATCTCTACTGAGAGGAGAAGGGGCAAAGGCAGGTTGCTGGTGCTTTAAAATCTATCATTTTGAGCAGATGGGGCTCATCAGACATGGCTGAAAGCACATTTAGGAGAAGGAAAACTCTGATCTCAAACTTCCATTGCCTTGTGACTATACCCGCTCACGGGGAAGGCTTCGGGAGTAAACCGCAAGGGAACTATCCAGAGCTGGAGTCCCTAAGGCAGTCCTACTTTGAGTTCAATGCTGACTGGCAACTCCCGCATAACTGCTGGTGCCAAACTGTAGGTCTCTGCTGTTCCTCTTGGCTCGTTACATGTGTGGAGAGGGAGCCTGCTGCATGGGCAACATCTTGCTCTCCATAATGTGCTGCCCTGGCTTGCGTACTAGATAGCAAGGATGCAACATCCATGGTTGACCCTGACCAACAGAAGCCTTAGAATTCTAGCGGTATGATTAATATGTACATGATAGATGTAGGAGAAGGGCAGTTTACCCCTCAACCCTGCTGCCCCCTTTAATAAGATCATAAGGCAGCATCTATAGGAAAAAGCACTGTCCTGACGAAGAGTCTCGGCCCGAAACGTTGACAGTGCTTCTTCCTATAGATGCTGCCTGGCCTGCTGTGTTCCACCAGCATTTTGTGTGTGTGGCTTGAATTTCCAGCATCTGCAGATTTCCTCGTGTCTGAATGAAATATAGTCACTTTCTTACTTTCCTAAGAGCTGCATCGGTATGTTGGGACCAGGTTAGATCCTCAGAGATATTAATACCCAGAACTTGAAATTGCTTGCTCTCTCCACTTCTGACCTTTCAATGAGAACTAGTGTGTGTTCCCTCATCTTACCATTTCTGAAATCCACAATTAGCTCTTTAGTCTTACTGACATTGAGTGCAAGGTTGTTACTGTGATACCACTGGTATGTCTCTCTCCTGTAAACGCCCTCATCACCATCTAAGTTTCTGCCAACAATGGTTGTATCATCTGCAAATTTATAGAAGCTATTTGAGCTATGCCTAGCCATACACTCATGGGTGTAGAGAGAGTAGAGCAGAGGGCACATACCCCTGAGGTGTGCCAGTGCTGAATGTCAGTGCGATGAAGATGTTATTACCAATCTGCACACACTGTGGTCTTCTGATAGGAAAATGGAGTAGCAGAGGCTCAGGTCCTGTAGCTTTTTGATCAGGATTGTAGAAACTATGGTATTAAACACAGACCTAGCGTCCTGACAAACGTATTTGTATTTTCCAGGTGATCCAAGGCCATGTGGAGAGCCAATGAGATCGTGTTCATAATTAGCAGAGGGTCCTGGGCCTTACTGAGGCACCTAGCCATGGCCAACCTCTCAAAGCGCTTCATCACCATGGATGTGAGTGCTACTGGACAATAGTCATTAAAGCAGCTCACTCTACTTTTCTTGGCCACTGGTATAATTGATGCCCTTTTGAAACAGGTGGTAACTTCCGACTGTAGCAGTGAGAGATTGAAAATGTCTTTCAACACCCCTGCCAGTTGGTTGTCACAGGTATTCAGAGCCCTACCTGGTACTCCATCAGACCCTACCACCTTGAGCAGGTTCACCCTCCTGACAGACGGCCTGATGTCAGCCTCCGAGACGGAGATTGCAGGGTAACCAGATGCTGCAGGAACCCTCATGTCTGTAGTTTTATTCTCCCTTTCAAAGCATGTATAAAAGGCATTGAGCTCATCTGGGAGTGAAGCATCACAGCCGTTCATAATGCTGGGTTTTGCTTTGTACGAAGTAATGGCCTGCAAGCTCTGCAAGCGTAGACGTGCATCCAATCTCACTCTGAATTGTTTCTTAGTTCTTGAAACAGCACTCTGCAAGTCATACCTGGTTTTCTTGTATAAATCTGGGTCGCTAGACTTAAGTGCCACCGATATAGCCCTCAGCAGACTACAAACCTTCTGGTTCATCCACAGCTTTTGATTTGGTATTACAGTAAGTTTTCGTAGACACACAATCATCCACACAGGTTTTAATAAAGTTGGTGCCAGCAGTGGCATACTCATTCAGACTTAAAGATGAATCTCTGAATACAGCCCTGTCCACTGATTCAAAGCAGTTCTGTAGGCTCTCCTGTGCCTCCCTTGTCCATAACTTCTTGGTCCTCACTACTAGTACTGCAGAATATCTGAAGTATTCATGTAAGATATTACAGGCAAAGAGCAGTCCAAAATTTCTGATTCATTTCAGATAGATTTTAATTTGTATAGTATACTCAAATAATCGTGATTTGAATATGTATAACAAAATCTCAATGTTGTATTAAATGTAAATTGAGTTGTATTTAATATGGGTGTTCTGGGTTTTCTAATTGGATTGTTTATTGTTAAATTAATTTATTAGCAAATTCAATTATCTACATAAACACATGGATATTGTACTCTTTATTTTATTAATGGTAGGTTGTAAATTAATTGTATTGAACTTGGATATTTAATTAACTCTCCAGAATGAAAAACTATTGCAAAGTACATAGCTAAGCTGATATAACTGCAGCCTTATCTACCAGTACAAGATACTGAGATTCATTGGTTTAATTGGGTACATAAATTCTGAAGGAACCAACAGATTTTTAAAAAAATAAAATTGGTCAAATCTTATTTCTGAATTAATATAGAATTTAAAGTTGTAAATTCACTTTTGAATTTAAAAATTAGGAACTATTAGAAACATATATGCTGCTTTGGATTTCTGAACTCAACAAAGCAACTTAAACTTAAAAAGAAAGGGAACGTAATTAAGATTCAAGTTTCAAAAATCAAAATTCGGGATTGTTTAATGTCATTTCCAGTACACAAGTGTAAAAGAGAACAAAATAATCATTACTCTGGATCAGATGCAGCTCAAAAAACAATTTAAAAACAGAACATACTAATAAAAAGCACAATAAATACATATAAATTTATAAGAAAGCTTATATCCATACATAGCTTTCCTATGAATCACCTTATACACTGATACTCCTAGGCACAGGAGTATTTGTACATAAGGTGACTGATAGGAAATGATAAAGTTGTGGTTACTGGGGGTGTGTTAGTGGATGGAAATGTTGATCAGTCTCTCTGCTTGGGAAAAATAACTGTTTTTGATTCATAATTGTAGTTTCAAGCATTCAGGCTTGGAAATCCCAGAAACAGCCAGGACAGAAAATAAAACCATTTCACTACTTCAAGTTTGAAACTACAAATAATTTGTAAGTATCACCAGTCATTTTGAATGTTACAATGAAAATGAAGATTTGGAGGATGCAATCATTAATAGCATTGTACAAAGGCAGTCTATTACTTACACTAGGTGTATGCACTGATTTTGATCATTTACAGTCAGTCAAAAAAACAGGGCAATGTACACTGCATAAACTGTATAAATTCCTCTGACAACAGCTATTAGGAACCAATACACAGTTTTACGGTACTGCAATAGTGTTCTAATTTGTTTTGTATTTCATTTTGAAACATAATCTGTTACTCAGTTAAATAGTGGTTTGTGTTCATCTACTTAGGGCAGCTACTTAAATAGAGCCAGAACGTATTTGTCTCTATGTATCACAATTAACCAGAATCCACTATATGTTAGGACCAGCATCCTGGTGAATCACAAAGATGGGTTACAGACATGGTTTAAACCACTTAAAGTGTTGAGGGGAGAGTTTACAGAGAACAAAAGCACTATAGTATAATACAGGCCTTTCAGCCCATAACATTGTGTTGATCTTTTAACCTACTCTAAGATCAATCTAAAATGTCCTCCTACACAGCACTCAATTTCTCTATGTTCCATGTGCCTACCTAAGAGTTTCATAAATGTCGCTAAAGTATCTGCCTCTACCAGCACTCCTGGCAGGGTATTCCACACACTTACTACAAAAACCTACCTCTGAAGGAATCTCAGTATATGGTGACATATGTTCTTTGATAATACATTTACCTTGAACTTTGACATCCCTCCTATATGTTCCATGAGTCACCTTAAACTTGTGCCCCTCGTATTAGCCAAATTCCGCCCTGGGGAAAAGGTCTCTGGCTGTCCACTCAATCTATGCCTTTTATCATCTTGTACACCTCTACTAAATCACCCCCCATCGCCCTTCTCTCCAAAGAGATAAAAGCCCTGAGTGATGGGAAATTTAACAAATCAAAAATAAATGAAGGAGCAGTGGCTCAAGATAATGAAAGGGTGAATGAAAGTCGAGGCTCAATAAAAACAAAGAACAGAAAATAACAGAAAAAAATGTCCAGAAGAAATTGAATATGAAGGCAGTAAAAACCATGGAAAGTCAAAGTTCTCTATCTGAATATATATAGGATTTTTAATGAGATGAGTGGATGAAATAGAAATAAATGAATTTGATTTAATAGCTATTGCAGAGATATGGTTACAGGGGACTCAATATTTCAGTTAATTTGATATTCCAGAGGTATCGATTTATGTAGAGATTTAGAGCCCTTCCTGCCCACCAAGCTGCACCGCCCATCAATCCACCTATTTAACACTACCCTAAACACCGGACAATTTACAGTGACCATTTAACCTACTAACTTGTGCATCTTTGGATTGCAGGAGGAAACCAGAGCACTTGGAAGAAACTCACAACGTAGGTAGATGACCAAAACTGCACACAATACTCCAAATGTCTTGTAGGACTTCGACATACAATCTCATCTCCTGTACTCAATACTTTGATGTACGAAGGTCAATGTGCCAAAAGCTTTCTTTACAACCCTACCTACCTCTGCCACCTCTTTCAATGAATTGTGAATGTGCATTCCCAGATCCTTTGCTCCACCACACTCCCACAGTGCCTTACTTAATATACTCTTAAGGTTCACAATGTAAATCCTATCCCGGTGCATCAACTTGCACTTGCTTACATTAAATTCCATCTACCATTTTAAGCCCATTTTTTTCAGTTGGTCCAGTTTCCACTGCAAGCTCTGACAAGCTCGCTGTCCATTACACCCCCAATCTTAGTGTCATCCACATATTTGCTGTTCCAGTTAACCACATTATCAGCCAGATCATTGAAATAGATGACAAAAGCAAGAACCCAGCACCGATCCCTGCGGCACACCACTAGTCACAGGCCTCCAGTCAGAGATGCAGCCATCTAACACCACTCTCTAGCTTCTCCCCCAAAGAGCATGTCTAATTCAATTTACTACCCCAACTTGAATGGTAAGCAAATGAACCTTCTTGACCAACCTCCCATACCTGCCTTGCCTTCATCAACTTTCCTGGCAACTGCCTCAAACAACTCTAGAAGATTAGTTAGACCAAATTTACCATGTACAAATCCATGCCGACTATCCTTAGTCAGTCCATATCTATCCAAATGCTCATATATCTGGCCCTTAGAATACTTCCCAATGTCTTTCCCATTACTGGTGTCAGGCTCTCCAGCCTATAATTTCACCGACATAAATGACATGAAATTTCTTGCTCTATGGCGGCAGTATGGTCAAAGATATAAAAATTTCTATAAAGTACAAAAATATTACAAACTTAAAGGAATAACGAGGTAGTGTTTATAAGTTCATGTACTGTTCAGAAATCTGATGATTGGAGAAGAGGTATGTTTCAATTCACAAGTCTCTGGAGGGTAAGAACAGTTGATCACCTGGATTTTTCTGGGCCTGAGAGATGCAACAGTTTCCAGCTTTCAATGTGCATAGGTACAGGAGAGTGAGAGGAGATTTGACAAAGGTATACAAAATTGAGGGATATGGATAGGGTTAAGCAAGCAGGCTTTTTCCACTGAGGTTGTGTGAAACTACAACTAGAGGTCATGGGTTGAAGGTGAAAATTAAAATGTTTAAGGGGAACATGAGGGAGAACTTCTTCAATCAGAGGGTGGTGAGAGTTTGGAATAAGCTGCCACAGGAAGTGGTGAATGTGGGTTCGATTTTAACACTTGAGAGAAGTTTTTTGTAAATATATGATTTGAAGAAGTATGGAGGGCTATGGTCCAGGTACAGATCGACAGGACTAGGCAGAATAATAGTTTGGTAATGACTAGATGGGCCAAAGGGTCTATTTCTGTACTGTAATCCTCCATGAATCTATGACTGTATCTATTCCTCTCGAAGCACGCCATTATCTCACCATTGTCAGTAAGGGATTATGGGTGCCTACATTGCAATCATAATTGCATGGTTGCAAAGATTAGGGTTAAGCGTGTGAGGTGAACTAGTTAAGGGGAACCTGGAGGAAACTGTAGCTGATGCAGTTTCACTGATTCTATTTTGCTTATTGGATTTATTGAATATGCCCACAAGAAAATCTCAGGGTAGTATACGGAAACATATATGTACTTTGATAATAAATTCACTTCTCCACTCATAGGGTGATGAGTGTGTGAAACAAACTGACATTAGAAGTGGGGGAATTCAGGTTTAATTTCAAGATGTAAGAAAAATTTGGATAGGTGCAGTATGTAGCTAGGGTGTCTAAGACTTTTAGACAGTACTGTATTTGTCAACATGGAGCAGACAGCGAGTTTGTAAATCTGGCGGAATGCAAAGGATGTTGGGAATGGCGGGGGTGAAGCTCCACGGGAGGGGTGTGGGACAGGTGACAGAGAAGGAGTGCCAGGGGTTTGGGGAGTGGCACGGGTGCAAATACATTAAGCCCTGAGACACCAGGCAAGGTCATTTAATTCCAAACAATTGGTCTATTGATCATTATAGAATGCTTCCCATTCCTTTCTTTTCCCAACCATGATTCCCCTCTCCCTGCCTCCTTCCCACTCTCAGTCCACAACAGAGACCCATATCAGAATCAGGTTTATCATCACTCACACATCATGAAATTTGTTTTTGTGGCACCAGTACAGTGCAATACATAAAATTGCAACAGAACTGTGCAAAAGTGTTGAGCGCTCTAGCTGTATATATGAGCCTAAGACGTTTGTACTGTACTGCACATGGATGGGAGGGGTATTGATGCACCATCAATAACTCTTGGAGACACGAGTTAAGGTGGGCTTTTATTGGCTGGAAGAAAGCCAGCAGCAAGAGACCACCACACAACATCCTGGAGACTGAGGAAGGGGCAGTGCCTCCAATCGCCTTTATACCGGGGTCTGTGGGAGGAGCCACAGGAGCAGTCTGCGTGGGGGCGTGTCCAGACAGGTATATGTAGTTCACCACAGGTATGGAGGGCTAAGGTCTGGGTGTAGGTCGATGGGACTAGGCAGAATAACAGTTCAGTGCAGAGTAAATAGGCCAGAAGAATCAGAAATAGAATCAAAATCAGGTGTAATATCATCGGCATATGTCATGAAATGTCTTGTTTTTGCAGCAGTAGTATAATGCAGTATTTAATAATAATAAAAAAGCTGTGTATTACAGTAATTTTATTTATATATAAAGTAGATGAAATAAGCAGTGCAAGAAAGAAGTGAGGTAGTGTTCATGGGTTCAATGTCAATTTAGGAATCGGATGGCAGTGGGGAAAAAGCTGTTCCTGAACTGTTGAGTGTGTGTCTTCAAGCTCCTGTACCTCCTCCCTGCTGGTAGCAATGAGAAGAGGATATGTCTTGGGTGATGGGGGTCCTTAATGTCTTTGAAGATGTCCTGGGTGCTACAGAGACTAGTGCCCATGATGAAGCTGACTGAGGGCTTGTTTCTGTGCTGTAGTGTTGTATGACATTTTTCATGTGCTATATCACCTTTGTTAGTTTATGGATCCATTATTTCAATGCCTTAATTAACCACATTTTCTCCCTGTTGATTACCTATTTTCCAATATCTCCTTCTTCCACCGGCAAACTGTCACCAGCTGAGCAGGTAACCATAAAAAGTGAAATGATCTACAAACTATGACAACTTCAGTAAAATTCCCAGCAGGAAGTTTAATTATGAAGTCAAATACAGCATTAGCAAAAGGTTTGAGGTAATAAAAAGATTAACAAACAATTTCCTTTATGAATACCATTCTTTAATTGGATTTGAAGTGAATTTTATTATGCTTATCAAGATGAGAGAATGTAGTGCTGGGAAATCAATTTATTTTTTTTCCCATTGTTACAAGAGAAAGCAACAGACAAATTTTAATCAGCTTTTGCCCACAGGTTAGATTTAATGGAGGGCTTCCTCAGTACAGCTCCACGGTACGTCTTAACCCCCCAACCTAAGAAAACATCTCCGACTACACATGTGTGACATTTCCATTTCCCACACCATCTGTCCTCATGGCCTCTCCAGGTTAGATTGGCCAAATAGTGCTAATTTACGAGCAGATTGTGTTGTGGTCTTGCCGCTACTGGGAACTGGAAAGGCACTGTCCAAACTCATTTTTCACTTAGGACCCTTAACAGCAACTAGAAAGAGGAGTCTTTGATCCCATCTGTTTGATTTGGACTAAAAACCAAGTCCCAGAGGTGAAATGATAGTGTTCTAATAAATGTCACCATCTCTTTCAGTAAACCAACAGGATCCAATCCTTATGCTTGTATTTATAATTAGGAGTGGAGCGCCGTTTCAGACTGATAAAGCAAACGTCCTGAACTGGATGGTTTAATTTTCATTTGACAATAACAGAATTTAGTCTACATGCAAGAATGCTGAGACGTTGCATTAAAGGAAATACTTAGAGCAACACACAAAATGCTGGAAGAACACAGAAGTTCAGGTACCACGGTGCTGTAGCGGTTAACACGAACTATTACAGTTCAGGTCATCAGAGTTCAGTTCCAGCAACCTCTCTAAGACAGTTTGTACGTTCTTCCCCTGTGTGTGTGGGGCTTTCCTCCAAGTGCTCTGGTTTCCTCACACCGTCCAAAGACACGCTGGTTTGAAGGTTAATAGGTCATAGTGAATTGTTCTGTGATTAGGCTGGGGTTAAAATCAGTAAGTTGTTGGGTGGTGCGGCTGCAAGGGCCAGAAGGGTTTGTTCTGTGCTGTACCTCTAAAATAAATTAAAATAAAATCAGTGGAGGAAAACAGACAGTTGATGCTTCCTGCTGAGATCCTTTATTGGTACAGGAAAGGAAGAAGGCAGAAGCCAGAATGGCTTCCAGCATTCCAGAATGAGGGAACAAGGAGGAGCACAAGGGGGAGTGCAATTTACGAAGAAAGCATAGCAGTGCCTCTACTTCTTTAGAGTTTGCAAAAAATCAGCATGACATGTAAAACTCTGACAAACTTCTATAGATGTGTGATGGAGAGTATATTGACTGGCTGCCTCACAGCCTGGTATGGAAACACCAATGCCCTTGAATGGAAAATCCTACAAAAAGTAGTGGATACGGTTTAGTCCATCACAGGTAAAGCCCTCCCCATCATTGAGCACATCTACATGGAGCATTGATGCAGGAAATCAGACCTGTCTTAAATGATGCAACTGTACCTGCATCCACTACTTCCACTGGCAGCTCGTTCCACACTCGCACCACATTCTGAGTGAAAAAGTTCCCCTTCAGGCTTCCCTCAAACATTTCGCCTTTCATCCTAAACCGACGACCTCTACTTCTAGTCTCACTCAGTGTAAGAGGGAAAAGCCATCATGAATTCAGGCACCATGGTAGTGTAGCAGTTGGCGCAACACCATTACAGCTCGGGGCAACAGACATCATTTCTAAGGAGTTTGTACATCCTCTCCGTGAATGTGAAGGCTTCCTGCAGGTACCCGTGTTTCCTCCCACGGTTCAAATACATGTTAGTAGGTTAGATGGTCATTGTAAATTTCCTCTGGTTAGGCTAGGGTTAAATGGGTGGGCTGCTGGGCAGTGCAGCTCGTTGGGCCAGAAGGGCCTGTTCCTCACTATATCTCTAAATAAATAAAATATATAAAAATTCACCATATCTATACCCCTCATAATTTGGCATACCACTTGCCTCATTGGCATGAAGTTGTAACTTTTTGAACCATTCCTTATAGTGTGCCGTGCTGTATGCCTGTCACTGTTTTTTCTGCCTTTCTGTGGAGTTCGACATTGGCTTTTTTTGTTTTTCTGAAACTCAACTATGAGTAACTGCAAAGAACTTAGAGTGCTTCTTAATCTTAAAAGACTAATGTCTGTGCAAATTAATAGTGCGGTTAAGAAGACATATCGTGTGTTGGCCTTCACTCATTAGGGAATTGAGTTCAAGAGCCGTGAGGTAATATTACAGATCTATAAACCCTGGTTAGACCGCACTTAGAGAATTGTGTTCAGTTCTAGTCATCTCGCTATGTGAAAGGTACAAAAGCTTTAGACGGGTGCAGGGGAAACTTACCAGGATGGTGCCTGGATTAGAGAGTGTGTCTTATGAAGACAAGCTGAGTGAGCTTGGGCTTTTCTCTTTGGAGGAAAGGAGGATGAGAGGTGACCTGATAGAGGTGTACCAGATGAGAAAGGCATAGACAAAGTGAATCACCAGATACTTTTTCTCAGGGCAGAAATGGTTAATATGAGGGGACAAAATTTTGAGGTAATTAGAAAAAAGTATAGAGGGGATGTCTTTACATAGAGAGTGGTGAGTGCATGGAACATACTGCTAAGGGTGGTGGTAGAGCCAGATATATGAGAGGCATTTAAAAAACTCAGATAGGCACATTCTTCATTGCTGTTTCCATAACCAGTCAGGGTTGTTAGTTCTGAGCTGAACCCCAAGGCAGCATTTCACTGGACCCCTGAGGGACGCTGGAAGCACGGAAGACCGAATACAGCTTGGCGCCATACTGTAGGGACAGAAACAAGGACCCAGAACCACATCTGCAGCGCAATAAAAAAAGATGGCCTATTCAGTCAGAGATGGGGGACCTTCATGGCTGCCCTGAACACTAACAGCATAATAGGCAGTAAGTAAGAAAGGCACATGGATGATAGAAAAATAGAGGGCTATGTAGCAGGGAAGAATTAGATTGATCTTAGAATATGTTAAGAGGTTGGCACAACATCATGGGCCAAAAGGCCTTTACTGTGCTGTAATGTTCAACGTTCTATGTTCTGATAGCCATAAGGATTTTATTTTTGCCCTACTGAATGCCTGTGCCAGAAGATGAGATCTGCTTTTCAATTGCTTTCATGTTTGGTTGAAATTTCCAACCCCCATGTTGTTTTGCCACATTTGATATGGTAGCAACACCCAACTGTTAGGGCAGATGGTCTTCCAGTCATTTTGGAAGGGATCAGAAGAAACCATTGTGCCACACTGCGTGGAGATATGGGGGGGGGGGGGTGCGGGAGGGGGGGCTATCAAATAACAGTATGAATACTAATACCTCAGGAATACAAGGATAGAGCTCAATAGTTTAAAAAGTCTCACTCTTTCCTGCTATGGATCTGTTTCACTCTCAGGAAAGGTCTGGATTTGTTGTCCGTAATACAGAAGCCAAGGTTGTGGCTCAGGCAGATCATGTTAGCAACTGATAAGAAGTTGAAGCACTTTTAAAATCAGAATTAGAATCAGGTTTATTATCACTGACGTATATCATGAAATCTGTTTATTTGTAGCTGAAATACAGTACAATTCATAAACATAACTATAGGGTGCAATAAGATATATAATAAATAGCAAAAAAGAGAGCAATATCAGAGAGGTAGTGTCCATGGGTTTGTGGACCATTCAGAAATGGAGAAAAAGAAGCTGGCTGCTTAGATGTTCAGTGTGTGTCTTTAGACTCCTGTACCTCCCCCCTGATGGTAGTCATGAGAAGAGGGCATGTCCCAGATGGAGAGGGTCCTTAATGATGGATGCCACTTCCTCGAGGTACCACCTGTTGAAGATGTTGTTGATAGTGGGAAGGGTTGTGACCGTGTTGGAGTTGGCTGAGTCTACTGCGATCTACAGCTTTTCTTCAATCCTGTCTATTGGAACCCCCAGTCAGCACGCTCTCCATGGTACATAAGACTGTAAGATATAGGAGCAGTATAAGGCCATTTGGACCATCAAGTCTGCTCCATCATTTCATCGTGGTTGATCAAATTTTTTCTCTCAGCCCCAATCTCCTGCCTTCTCTCTGTGTCCCTTCATTCCCTGACTAGACAAGAATCTATCAACCTCTGCCTTAAATCTATCCAGCAACTTGGCCTCCAAAGCCGCCGGTGGAAAATGAATTCCACAGATTCACCATTCTATGGCTAAAGATGTTCCTTCTCATCTCCACTCTAAAAGGACACCCCTTTGTTCTGAGGCTGTGTCCTCTGATCTTAAACTCCCACACCATAGGAAACATCCTCCCCACATGCACTCTATCAAGGCCTTTCAACAGTTCAACGGTTTACAATGAGGTCACTCCTCATTCTTCTGAATTCCAGTGATTACAGGCCCAGAGCCATCAAACTCTCTTCATATGACAAATGCATGACACCAAGATTGAGTGAACAATGAAGAAGGCTATCGTGGCTTGCAGAGGGATCTGCATTAGCTGGAAAAATGGGCCAAAAAATGGTGGATGAAATTTAATTCAGGCAAGTGCAAGGTTTTGCACTTCAATAGGACCAACCACAGTAGGTCTTACACAGTGAACAGTAGTGTACAGAGGAGTATAGAAGAGCAAAGGGATCTAGGAATACGGGTACATAATTCATTGAAAGTTGTGCACACAAATAGGGTCATAAAGAAAGCATTTGGCACACTGGCCTTCATAAATCAATGTATTGAGTACAGAAGTTGGCAGGTTATGTTGAAGTTGTACAAAATATTGGTGAGGCCTAATATGAAGGTATTGTGTGCAGTTTGGTCACCAACCTATAGGAAAGATGTAAACAAGGTTGAAAGAGTGCAGAGAAAGTTTACATGGATGTTGATGGGTCTGGAGGACCTGAGTTAAAAGGAAAAATTGAATTGGTTAGGACTGCATTCATTAGAAAATAGAAGATTGAGAGGAGATTTGATAGAGGTTTACAAAATAATGAGGGGTATACAGTAGATAGGGTAAATGCAAGCAGGTTTTTTTGCTCCAACATTGGGTGGGACTACAACCAGAGATCATGGGTTAAGGGTGAAAGGTGAAAAAGTTTAAATGGAACATGATGGGAAACTTCTTCACACAGAGGTTCGTGAGAGTGTAGAATGAGCTGCCAGCACAAGTGCTCCATGCAAGCTCAATTTCAAAGTTTAATAGAGGTTTGGATAGGTACATTGGTGGTTATGGTCCCGGTGCAGATTGATGGTTTTCAGCATGGACTAGATGGGCTGAAGACACTGTTCTTCTGCTGTACTTCTCTATGACTCTAAGCCTCTCAATTTGAAATATTTTTTCTGAACATCCTTTGAACTCTCTCCAATTTCAGCACATCCTTCCTTAGATAAGGTACCCAGAACTGCTCACAATACTCCAAGTGAGGCACCAGTGCTTTATAAAGCCTCAACATTACATCCTTGCTTTTATATTGCGGTCCTCTTGAAATGAATGCTAGCATCACATTTGCCTTCCTCACCACGACTCAACCTGCAAAGGAACCTTTAAGGAATCCTGAACAAGGACTCCCAAGTCACTTTGCACCTCAAATTTTTGAATTTTCTCTACATTTAGAAAATGGTCTACCCTTTTATTTCTTCTACCAAATTGCATGACCATACACTTCCCAAAACTGTATTCCATCTGCCACTTCTTTGCCCATTCTCCTAATTTGGCCAAGACTTCTGTAGCCTCTCTACTTCCTCAAAACTACCTGCCCCGTCACCTATTTTCGTATTGTGCACAAACTTGGTCACAAAGCCATCAATTCCATCATCCAAATCATTGACATATAACATAAAAAGAATCAGTCCCAACATAGACCCCTGTGGAACATCACTAGCCACCGGCAGCCAACCAGAACAAGCTCCCTTTATTCCCACTCTTTGCCTCAGCCACTGCTTTATCCATGCTACTGTTAACTTAAGAGCCCAAGTTAATACCATAGGCCCTTAACTTGTGTGGTATCTGCATAAATTTGCCTTCTTTGTGGTTGCATCAATATCTTGCACCCAGGATAGATCCTGTGAGATGTTGACGTCCAGGAACTTGAAGCTGCTTACCCTATTCATGCGGACTCCTTAATGATGACAGATGTGTCTTCCTGTGACTTCCCCTTCCTGAAGTCCACAGTCGATTCCTTAGTCTTATTGATGTTGTGTGCAAGGTGGATGTTGCGGTGCCACTCAACTAACCGAACTGTGTCACTCCTGTTTGCCTCCTTATTGCCATCTGTGATTCTGATCCTTCTTCATTATAAAAATTTTGAAGTTGCCTACTCCAGTAACAACCACCTGTCCAGGATGGCCACATAGTTAAAGTTGTGCATATTAGAATCAAGATGCAGCCTACTTCTGAATCTTCCAGTCAAGCTCACATTCATTAAATTAACTATTTTAGAAATTCCCTTTCCACTGGGGTGCAGTCAATTTCTCCTAATCAAACTCTAAGTCAAAAGTCAGGGAAAAAAGTAACCAGGTTCCTTCATTGCCACCCAATCTAGAATCTATGCTATCTCCTCATGAGGGCTCAATGTGTAGTGTTTGTCCATTATGTCCGACAGTGACAGGAAACCTGTGCGAGAGAGCTTTTAAATTGGAAAAGCCGTTGTACTGGGGACGTTCCACTTCCTCGACCTCAGAAGTCTGGATCCAGTGGTACAAACAAGCGCTATGAACTGGGATCTTCATCGATTCAGTGGATGACTATGATGCCTTCTGTGCCTTGTATGTCCTCCGCTCACCACAGAGCATTGCAGTACCACCTTCCTGACTTTGAACTCTGACAGGTCTTGTTTGTAATAAAATCTGTAGATGCTAGGAATCTGAAATAAAATTAACAATTCTGGAAACTCATCAAGTTAAACAGGAACTTTGAACCTGGAAAATTGATTTCCATGTCATCAGCTGAGGAGAATGACAGGCAAAGCCTTGATCTGGCAGATTCCGGCTCCTGCTGAAAACGACAATCAGCCTCGTTACTCATGCATCACATGGGAGGATTAAGTATCTGGATGAGAAACTTGTATCACTGCACCCATGAGTTCCAGCAAATAGTGGACAGGTGAAAGGGCAGAGGTGAAAAAGAATCAGAATCAGGTTTAAAATCACTGGCATGTGTCATGAAATTTGATGTTTTGTGGCAACAGTACAATGCAATACACAATAATAGAAAATATAGATTACAATATTTCTACAGTGTTTCTATATACAGTATAAAAATTAAATTAAATGAATAGTACAAAAAGAGAGGGAAAAATACTGAGGTGGAATTCATGCGTTATTTGACCATTCAGAAATCTGATGGTGGAGGAAAGAAGCTGTTCCTAAAACATTGACTGTGAATCTTCAGGCTCCTGTACCACCTCCCTGATGATAGTAATAAGAAGCAGGCATGTCCCGGTGAATGTCCGTAATGATGGAGACCACGTTGTTGAGGTTCTGCCTTCTGAAAGTGTCCTCTGTGGTGGAGAGGCTTGTACACATGATGGAGCTGGCTGGGAACTTCTTAGAGAACATTTTGTTGGTGCATCCACCCTCTTTATTTTGGCCAAGATTTCAACACTTAAAAGAAGTTCGGATGAGTTCATGGGTGGGAGGGATATGGAGGACTATGGACAAGGTACAATGAGATTAAGCAGAATAACAATTCAGCAATTCAGACTAGATGGGATGAAGGATCTGCTTCTGTAATGCTCTATGACTCAATAAATCTAAGACAAAGGTTCCTAACCTTTTTTATGCCATGGACCAATACGGTTAAGCAAGGGGTCTGTGGAACCCCTGATCTAAGGTGAATTTACCAGCATCTTTTATTTTTAATTCCTTACATACATAAGCTTTTGACCATATCCAGTGCAGGAGTGACATAATTTTTCCAGGTACTGTTTAGCAATGAATTCCTGCTCAAAGCTAGAGGGAAAAGTATTCAGAACCCAAAGAGTTAAAACACAATGCTACCTTGGAGTAAAATATGGATCACCTCCAACTGTTAATAACAGCTGATAATTGTATTTTGCAGACATTCTGCAGTGAAATATATGATTATGGGAGCAGAAAGATGGATATATACATTCATGAAGAAAATCAGGTTGCAAAAAACCATACAGCTGTTTCCATATTAGTTTTTTTCGGATTCATAACAGTGAATTCAGGAAATTTCACACAGTGCTAATATTGCATGATTACTTTCCCATGATTGATTAGCTGGAGCAAACCCAACATGGCTTCTGTTTTGTTTTATGCCAAATACCTCTCGAGGCTAACATAACGAGTAGGAAGGCACTAACAAACAGTTCTCCACACAAGTTGTTAGTTAAAGGAACCTATTGTGGCTCTAAGATGTTTAATTTAGTCCCTATTTTACTTTAACTTCCATGAATTAATGGAAAATTTTTTCAAATAAGATTGCATCTCAGGGTTTATTAGCAGGATATTAACTGTTATTAAAATAATTACTGGCTGAAAATCTTTCGAGCATTTTTACTCCACAAGTCTATTTTATTTACATCTTCGTATCGAGTTTTGAGAAGCATCTGTCACAACTTAGACAACACTCTTCAAGATTTTATTCAAAGCAGCATTCAGAATTTTTATCAAGATGTTTAAAAAAAGACAGTGTTGGTTTCGATAACCTTTAGGAGAAATGGATTTACAAGCATTGTGAATCAATGATGGATGTTCCCCACACAACAGAAAATACACTCCAATTAATCTCAAGACCTACTTAGACTTACTGCAAACAGCACCATGTTGCTCCTAAGGACCACAACAGCTACATACATCCTGAAAATGTAGTAAACGATATTCAAAATCAGAACCTGAATCAGGTTTATTATCGCTGTCATGAAATTTGTTGTTCTGTGTCTATGGTACAATACCAGATATAAAAAATTACTATATGTTGCAATCAATGAATGAATGATCAAATAGATAAGATAACACGAGGAAACCTGCAGATGATGGAAATTCAAGCAATACACACAAAATGCTGGTGGAACGCAGCAGGCCAGGCAGCATCTATAGGGAGAAGCACTGTCGACGTTTCGGGCTGAGACCCTTCGTCAGGACTAACTGAAAGAAAAGATAGTAAGAGATTTGAAAGTAAGAGGGGGAGGGAGAAATGTGAAATTATAGGAGAAGACCGGAGGGGGTGGGGTGAAGCTAAGAGCTGGAAAAGTGATTGGCAAAAGGGATACAGAGCTGGAGAAGGGAATGGATCATGGGATGGGAGGCCTAGGGAGAAAGAAAGGGGGGAGGGGAGCACCAAAGGGAGATGGAGAACACACAGAGTGATGGGCAAAGAGAGAACAAAAAGGGGAGGGGGGAAAATAAATAAATCAGGGATGGGGTAAGAAGGGGAGGAGGGGCATTAACGGAAGTTAGAGAAGTCAATGGTCATGCCATCAGGTTGAAGGCTACCCAGACGGTATATAAGGTGTTGTTCCTCCAACCTGAGTGTGGCTTCATCTTGACAGTAGATAAATAGATAAGATAGATAGCTGGTGCAAAAGCAGAATAGTGAGGTAGTGTTCATGGGTTCATTGCCTGTTCAAAAATCTAATGGCAGAGGGGGAGAACTTACCGACATTTATGCGCTGACATTTAGGGCAGCAGTGAAAGTCCTCCATCTCTGTTGGTGTTCAGGGCTTCCTTCATCATGTCAGTAGCTTCCTCTTGGTTTTCACCACCTTCAATCATGCAAGTTCCGGGTAGAGACTCAGGAAAACCATTGCACTCGGATGTAGAAAGATTCTTCATTGCTATTTCCATAAAAGTTATGTTTCACCAGTCAGGGTTGCCAGCCCGGAGATGAACCCCCAAACCTGGATGACTGGTGAGCCATTCTTCGTCTGTCCTCTACCCTTTGACCTGTTTGGCATGGGTAACCCCACCAAGAGACAAAGCCTTGACTCCAGCCAATCTCTGGGTCATTAAGACATGCAAACCTCCAAACCATGACAAGGTTGTGATCCTCTTGGAGGAGAGGGGAAGATGATTATTCCTAAAATGCTGAGTGTGAGCCTATTCCATGATGGTAGTAATGAGAAGAGGGCATGTCTCCCAAGGTGAGGATCCTTAATGATAGAGGCTGCCTTCTTCAGGCACTCCCTTCTGGAGATGGAGAAGTTGGGAGGGTTGTGGCCATGATGGAGCCATCTGAATATACAATCCTCTACAGTCTCTTTCAATCTTGCTCGTTGGATCCTCCATATCAGGGAGTTAGAATATTCTCCGGTAAGAGAGCATCTAGCTGCCAACCTTAGACATTACCATTGCTGAGAACACTGCTGCCAAGCTGTGGCTGGGAGGGGAAGGGGGAGGTTACCAATGACTAGAAGTTGAGTCATAGAATCTAGAAAGAAGCCCTTCATCCCATCTATTGTCCATATCTACCCTAATCCCATTTACCTCCATTAGTACTGCAACTTTCTCTGCCTTTTTAATTCAAGAAATTGTAAATGCTTGAACTTTTGTGCAAATCTCAGCTTCCACCAACTCTTCAAGCAATGCCTTCCAGATACTGACCACTATTGATGTGAAAGAAAGCACCCTCAGATCCCCTCAAAGCTTTCAAGATTCAATATTCAAGATTGTTTAATGTCATTTCCAATCCACAAGTGTGAAGGAGAACAAAATTGTAGTTACTCCGGATCCTGTTGCAGCACCAAAAAGTTCACAATATGATAAAGAACACAATAATAATTTTTTAAAAACACAATAAATATAAATGCAAAAAATAGCTTATGGACATAGAGACATAGAAGACTGCAGCACAGAAACAGACCTTTTGCCCCATCTAGCTCGTGCCAAGCTATTTAAAATGCCTACTCCCATTGACCGGCACTGAGACCATAGCACTCCATAGCCCTACCATCCATTTACCCATCTTCACTTCTCTTAAATGGTGATTTCGACCAACATTTCAGCTGATAGCTCATTCCACACTCTCAACACCCTCTGAGTGAAGAAGTTCCCCCTCAATTTTCCCTTAAGCATTTCACCTTTCACCCTTAAGCATGACCTATAGCAGTAGTCTCACCCAACCTCAGTGGAAAAAGCTTGCTTGCATTTACCCTATCTAAACCCTTCATATCAAATCTCCCCTCAATCTTCTAAATTCAAGGGAATAAAGTCCTAACTTATTCAACCTTTTAACTCAGGTCCTCAAGACCAGGAAAATTCCTTGTAAATTTTCTCTGCACTCTTTCAACGTTATTTATATTTTTCCTGTAGGTAGTCACCAAAACTCGACACAATACTCTTAATTAGGCCAAACCAACGTCTTATACAATTTCAACATAACATCCCAACTCCTGTACTCAGTACATTGATTTATGAAGGCCAATGTGACAAAAGCTTTCATTATGAGCCGACTTACCTGTAATGCCACTTTCAAGGAATTATGGATCTGTATACCCAGATCCCGCTATTGTACCACACTCCTCAGTGTCCTACTGCTCACCATGTAAGACATAATCTGGTTGGTCCTCCCAAAGTGCAACACCTCACACCTTTCTGTATTAAATTCCATCTGCCATGTTTCAGCCCATTTCACCAGCTGGTCCAGATCCACTGCAAGCTTTGATAGTCCTCCTCACTGTCGACTACACCCTCAGTCTTACTGTCATCCACAAATTTGCGTATCCAATTTACAACATTATCATCCAGATCGATGATAAGATGACATAGATGATGAACAACAAGGGACCTGCACTGATCCTTACGGTACGCTACAAGTCACTGACCTCCTGTCAGAGAGACAACCATCTACTTTCATTCGCTGGGTATCCCCGCAAAGCCAATGTCTAATCCAATTTACTACCCCGTCTTGAATGCTAAACAACTGAACCTTATTAGCCAACCTCCCATTCAGAAGCTTGTGAAAAGCCTTGCTACACAAAAGTAGGCAACATCCACTGCCTTACTTTCATCAACTTTCCTGGCAACTTGCTCAAAAAACTCTATAAGATTGATTAGACATGCTTTACCACAGACAAAGCCATGTTGACCAGCCCTAATCAGTCCCTGTCTATCCAAATACTTACATATCCAGTCCCTTAGTATAGCTTCCAATAACTTCCCCACTACTGAATGTCAAACTCACCAGCCTATAATTTCCTGGCTTATGGTTAGAGCCCTCCTTAAACAATGGAACAACATTAGCTATCCTCCAATCCTCTGGCATCTCACTCATGGCTAAGGAAGTTTTAACTTTCTCTGCTCAGGCCCTGTAATTTCTGCACTAGTCTCCCACAGGGTCCAAGGGAACATACTGTCACGCCCTGCGGATTTATCCTCCCTAATTTACTTCAAGACAGCAAACACATCCTCCTCTGTAATCTGTATAGGGTCCATGACTTTGCTGCTGCATTGCTTTATACCTATAGACCATCTCCTGTGTAAATGCAGATGCAGAAAATCCACTTACTATATCCCCCATCCCTTTTGGCTCCATCCATGGATTACCACTCTGATCTTCCAGAGGACCAATTTTATCCCTTGTAATCTTTTTTCTTTATATACTTGTTAAAATTCTCCTTCACCTTTTCTGCTAGAGAAACCTCATGTCTTCTTTTAGCCCTCCTAATTTCCTTCTTAAGTGCATTCTTGCATTACTTATACTCCATAAGCACCTCATTTTTCCTTCCTGCCTATATCTGCTATCCGCCTCCTTTTTCTTAATCAGGGCCTCAATACCTCTCAAAAACCAGGGTTCCCTAAATCTATTATCCTTGCTTTTTATTCTGACCGAAACATATAAACTCTGTACTTCCAAAATTTTATTTTTGAAGGCCTCCCCCTTACCAAGCACACCTTTGCCAGAAAACAACCTGTCTCAATCTACATTTACCAGATCCTTTCTGATACCAACAAAATCGGCCTTTCTCCAATTTAGAATCTCAAGCAGAGGACCAGACCTATACTTTTCCATAATTTCCTTGAAACTAATGGCATTATGATCAGTAGATGCAAAGTGTTCCCCTACACAAATTTCTGCCACCTGCCCTGTCTCATTCCCTGTCTCATTCCCTGATAGGAGATCAAGTATCACACTCTCTCTAGTTGGACTTCTGTGTAGTGATTAAGGAAACTTTGCTGAACACATTTGACAAACACTTTCCCATCCAGTTCTTTTACAGCATGGGAATCTCTGTCAATATGTGGAAAATTAAAAACACTATCACAACCTTAAGCTTCTTGCAACAGTTTGTGATCTCTTTACAAATTTGCCCTTCTAAATCCCATGGACTGTTGGGTGGTCTATAAAATAATATCAGTGACGTTTTCATGCATTCTTAATCCTCAGTTTTATCCATAAAGTCTCACTAGTCAAGCTCTCCAGTCTGTCCTGTCTGAGCACTCCCGTGCCATTTTCCCTGACTAGGAATGCCACCACTCCACCTTTAAACCCTCCCGCTCTGTCATGTCTAAAACAACGGAACCCCAAAACACTGAGCTGCCAGTCCTGCCCCTCCTGCAACCAATGGCTACTCACTAATGGCAACAGCATCATAATTCCACACGCTGATCCATGCCCTATGCTCACCTGCCTTTCCTTGCATTGAAACATAGACAGTTCAGAACACTAGTCCCACCATGCTCAACCTTATCATTCCTGACCGTGTATGTAGACTTGACAACATCTTTCTCCACAACCACTCCTCTATCTGTTCTGGAACTCTGTTTCCCATCACCCCCCCATCCCTCCCAACTTGAGTTTAAGCTCCGCCTATTCACCCCCCATCCCCGTGCAGTACTAGTAAACCTTCCCACTGGTATATTAGTCCCTCTCCAGTTCAGGTACAAATCATCCCTTCTATACAGGTCCCACCTTTCCTGGAAGAGAGCCCAATGATCCAAACATCTGAAGTCCTCCCTCCTACACAAACTCCCTAGCCACATGTTAAACTATATGATCTTCCTATTTCTGACCTTACTAGCTCATGGCATGAGTAGAAATCCTGAGAACATAACCCTGAAGGTACTGTCCTTTAACTTAGCATCTAACTCCTTTTTCAGGACCTCATCACCTCTCCTACCCATGTCATTGTTACCGACGTGGACCATGACTTCTGGCTGCTCATGCTCCCACTTAAGAATACACATCGATTTATTTTATGACCATAAAGTGACACTAAGTACAGGAGTGTATCTACGTGCATGAGGTGACTCTGACAGGAGATGATAAAGTAGTGGTGACTGGGGTAGTAGAGGGTGGGCTAATGGCTAGAGGTGTTCATCAGACTTACTGCTTGGGGAAAGTAATTATCTGTGAGTTTGGTGGCCCTGTTGTGAATGCTACCTAGCCTCCTCCCTGATGGGAGTGGGCCAAACAGTCCATGAGCAGGTTGGGTGGGATCCTTCATGATGTTATTGGACCTTTTCCAGAACCTTTTTGCATATACTGAAAGTCCTTGATGATGGTTGGGCTGGTTAGACCACACTTGGAGCATTGTGTTCAGTACTGGTCCCGTCATTCCAGAAAGGTTGTGGAAATTTTATAGAGGGTGCAGAGGAAATTTACCAGGATGTTGCCTAGACTAGATGTATGTCTAATGAGAATAGGTTGGGCAAGTAAGGGTTTTTTTCTCTTTTAGAGCAAAGGCGAATGAGAGATGACTTGATACAGATGTATAAGATGATAAGTGACATTGTTTGGACAGCCTGTGCCTTGAACCCAGTTGAAATAGCTAACATGAGAGGGCATAATTTTAAGATGATTGGAAGAATGTATAGGGGGATGTCAAGCTATGTATTTTAGACAGAGTCGTGAGTACAGACTGCACTGTCAGGAGTGGTGGTAGAGGCAGATACATTAGGAAAATTTAAGATAGACACAGGGATGACTGAGAAATAGAGGGCTATGTGGGAGGGAAGGGTTAGGTTGATCATGGAGTAGGTTAAAAGGTTGGCGCAACAGGAAGGGACGAAGAGACTGCACTGTGCTGTATTGTGTTTGTAGTTCTATGTTCTAATTCCACTCAAGCTGACGTTCACCTTTCATGTCACATTGTCCCCTGTATGATCCTTCAAAGAATCGACCTTTATGGAGGATCAAAGATCTGAAAGATCAATCAGGAAAGTGGACCAGGCCAATTATCCGATCAGCCATGGTCTTGGTGGTACATGGACAGCTGGGATGCTGCCTTGTGGCTATACTCACTCATTGAGAAGGCTTTAGGAGTAAACCCCAAAGGAAGTTCTGGAGCTGGAGTCCCTAAGGCAGTCCTACACTGACTGGCAACTTCTGTGATGCTGTTATTGCCAAATTGTATTGGTCTTTGCTGTTCCTTTGGATCCATCAGCTTCATGGAAAGGGGGAGCTTGTTACATGGACAACAGCTTTCTCTCCATATCATCTTTGGACTTAACAGCCATGGTGACCCCGACCAACGAAGGGCCTTGTAGTCTTAATGAATTGTGTAGACCATAGATCATAGGAGCAGAATGGGCCTATTTGGCCCATTGAGTCTGCTCTGCCAATTCATCATGGCTGATCCCCTTTCCCTCTCTGCCCCAATCACCCTGTATCCCTTCATGCCCTGATTAATCAAGACTCTGTCAACCTGTACCTTAATTATACCCAGTGAGTTGGCCCCGCAGCCACCTGTGGCAATGAATTCCACAGATTTACCACTCTCTGGCTAAAGAATTTCCTCCTCTTATCCATTCTAAAAGAACGCCCCTCTATTCTGAGGCTGTGTTATCTGGTTTTAGATTCCCCCAATACAGGAAACATCCTCTCCACATCCACTCTATCGAGGCCTTTCGACATTCAACAGGTTTCGACGAGGCCACCCCAATTCTCTGAACTCCACTGAGTAGAAGCCCAGGGTCCACCAACGCTCCTCAAATGACATGCTTTTCAATCCCATAATCACTTTCATGAACCTCCTTTGAACCCTCTCCAATATCAGCACATCCTTTCTAAGATAAGGGGCCCAAAACTGCTCACAATATTCCAAGTGAGGCCTCACCAGTGCTTTATAAAGCCTCAATATTACATCCTTGCTTTTATACTTTAGTCCTCTCGAAATGAATGCTAACTTCACATTTGCCTCCTTTACCACCAACTCAACCTGCAAATTAGCCTTTAGGGAATCCTGCACAAGGACTCCCAAGCCCCTTTGTGCCTCAGATTTTTGAATTTTTCTAAGGCCATATGATCTACTCCTGTTTCTATTTCTTATCTTTAATCTACTTAAAGCTTCACTGAATGAGTGCTGTCAACTTTACTAAATGTTTTGTGTTGTACTTTTAATAAGTGATCCTAAAGTTCAAGTTTATTGTCATTTCCACCGAATAGATGTACACAGCCAAACAAAACAATGTTCTTCGAACAAAGGTGCACAACCTGACGAAGGGTCTCGGCCCGAAACGTCGACAGCGCTTCTCCTTATAGATGCTGTCTGGCCTGTTGTGTTCCACCAGCATTTTGTGTGTGTTGTTTGAACTTCCAGCATCTGCAGATTTCCTCATGTTTGCACAGTACATATAACTCACATTCTACACGTAAGTAATATTACCACAAAAATATTAACAAATAATGTGGTGCAATGACCACTCAAGTTAAAAAGTGAACATTATAACGCGACTGGCGCTTCACATGTGATGAGAGATCTAGGTAGTGCCAGGGAGTTCAGTAGTCTCACAGACTGCCAGAAGAAGCTGTTTCCCATCCTAACAGTCCTTGTCCTAGTGCTGTGTTACCTTTGCCTGATGGTAGAGGGTCAAAAAGATTGGTGGAGAATGGGAGGGATCATTGACAATGCTAACTGCCCTGCATGCGCAGAACTTGTGGTATCTCAGATGAGTGGAAGAGGTACCCCGATGATCCTCTCAGCAGTTCTAACAATCCTTTATAAGATTCCCCTAATACTTTCCACTAATCATGTTAAAATTATGTCCCCTTGTGTTAGCTGTTTCCGCCTCTAGGAAAAAGTCTCTGGCTGTCCACTCGATCTATACCTCTTATCATCTTGTACACCTCTATCAAGTCACCTCACATCTGCCTTCACTCCAAAGAAAAAACCCTAGCTTGCTCAACCTATCTTCATAAGACATGCCCTCTGGTCCAGGCGGTGTCCTGCTAAATCTCCTCTGCACTCTCTCTAAAGCTTTTACATCCTTCTCATAATGAGGGGATCTGAACTGAATTCAATATTTCAAGTGTGGTCTAACCAGGGTTTTATAAAGCTGCAACATTACCTCACAGCTCTTGAACTCTAATCCCCAACTAATGAAGGCCAACACACCTTAACAACCTTATCAATTTAGAGTGTTACTGACCATATAGAGTATATCAGAGCAAACTGGGTCAGATGGAGTTAGTGTGTGAATAATGGGTGATGTATTAATAAATGATGTGTGCTAGGAGACCAGCCGAAGCTGATCTATCTGATCTGCTTTACATTCTCAGTTGACAGGATTACCGGTAAAACTATGTTTTGATAACAGAATAGACATTACAGAAAGACTTAATTAAGTAACAGGCTAGGTCCTGGTTACAGAATAAAATGATCATCCACAGGTCTAACAATAAATCTTAATTTCTATTACAATGTGTGCATACTATGACACAATTAGTGAAATTTCTGAAACTTGGGTGTCATCTCTGTTGCGTTCCATGTCTTTAATTTTGACTGTGATTCCCTGTTAGCACATTAGAACAACTCACATCACTATTTACTCAGTATTAGCCCTCACTATTCTTTCCCCTATAATAAGATATCACTCTGTAGTTGTGTTCTGTGCTGAACTCTCTGCCTAGATGATTTCACACAGTTCACAGAGCTGTGTCCTCACCTCTTTACCATTTTCAATGCTGGCTCCGGACTGCACTAGCAGTCCCGGCCTTCCATCTGGATTTCTCAATTTAAAAAATAAATTACTTACTAAAGGATACATTCTTTTTAAAAAATCAGACCATTATTGGCAACATTGCAGAAGTCATTACCTTCTGCGCTGGAGATGATTAAAGCACAAAGCTACAGCTTTAATCAATTCCCTGCCCTCTCTTCCAGCACAGAACATGTTGGCTCCTACAATGTAGCCGTAATTATGTCAAATTCCCAACTTTGATTATTAAGTGAAAAAAATCTAGTTAGCATTCATTTTGTTCTTCATATGTTCCCTCCTCTTTTACAGTTTTTAAAAAAAAATCTCTGCAGTAAATGAACTACCTTTTTAAATCTATATATCTCTAGTTTAAGTTGTTCTCCAATCTTGGCAATTTACTTGCGAATGTTTCGTCACCATACGAGGAGGCATCATCAATGCGGTGTTAATTGTGGTGTTCCTCCGAGTGTTTGGCCTTTATATACTTATCAATCAGCTGATTGGTCATCATTACAGAAACTCAATTGTGATATGACCATAAGACCATAAGATATAGGAACAGAATTGGGCCATTCGGCCATTGAGTTTGCTCTGCCATTTCATCATGGCTAATCAAATTTTCCCTCTCAGCCCCAATCTCCTGCCTTCTCCCTGTATCCCTTCATGCTATGATTAACCAAGAATCTATCAACCTCTGCCTTAAATGTACCCAATGATTTGGCCTCCACAATCGCCTGTGGCAACAAATTCCACAGATTCACCACCATCTGGCTAAAGAAATTCCTCTTCATCTCCATTCTAAAAGGATGCCCCTGCTGTGTCCTCTGGTCTTAGACTCCACCACCAAAGAAAACATCCTCTCCACATTGACTCTCTTGATGCCTTTCAACATTCAATAGGTTTCAATAAGGTCACTCCTTATTCTTCTGAATTCTAATGAATACAAGCCCACAGCCTACCAAACGCTCTTCATACGACGAGCCTTTCAATCATGGATTCAATCATGGAATCATTTTCGTAAACCTCCTCTGAACCCTCTCCAATGTCAATACCTCCTTTCTTAGATAAGGGACCCAAAACTGCTCACGACACTCTCAGGAAATTTTGCCCACAATCCACAAATTCACCTGGGCATCAGTGAAAATCATGGTATAAGCAAACACATGGCATGCAGGAGAATTCCTAGAAGCATGGCTTTTCACAAACAATTCTGTAAACAGACATGAGATGGCAATCCTATTTATTAGCCAATGCGGGCAAAATTCCAGACTAAAACGCATGAAATTTGCCATTCAACCAATCAGCGAGGAGACTTCCTCCCTACATCACAAACGACTTTCCAAAATGACAACCAATCAGCTGATTGATAAGTATATAAAGGCCAAGCATTCAGAAGACACATCACAATTAACAGTGCACTGATGATGTCTCCTTTTATGGTGATCAAACATTTGCAAGTAAATTGCCAAGATCGGAGAACAACTCAACCCAATCATTGACCATCCAAGCTACACATTTTCTGAATTATCTCCTATGTTTTCTTTCTTTAAATCTATATTTTTTTCTTCTCATTCTTTTTAAATCTACGTATATATTCATTCATTTTTTTTTATATTTTGTTCTGATTCTCCCACTGCTTTGAAATATAATATTTTATTTTTATTTTTTACGACTTTTTGCAATGCAACAAAACAATAAAAAAAGAGGTTTATACAGTGCAAAACAAACATATCAAAATACAATTTATAACAATTAACCAAAGCACCCATAGTGGAATCATCTAAGGTTAGTTACCACCCCACCCTCCCACTGCCCAACTCCAAACCAACCTTATATAAAAAGTTAATCAGAACTATATCACCACAGAGCTGTATTTATAAAAAGAAGGTATATTGCCTACTACCTGAACTATAATATGTTTACACATCAAAAAAAAATCATAAATCTTAATCGTAAGAAGCTGGAAGTAAGGGATTTAAATGTAAAAGAAAAAAAAAGGGAGTGATGCACCCTTAATCTAAGCCGGCATTATGAAAATATTCAAGAAAAGGTCCCCACATCTTTTGGAACTTTATCTATGAATTAAGAAGTGAGAAATACAATATTATAATATTGTTTAAAGATAACCAAGGGGACTAAATTCCTCAGATGTCTTCGAAAAATCAATTAGAACTGTTTTACAAGGGGAAGGAAAATCTATTCATTATCTGATCATCTCACTCTCGGTTAATCTTGGGCTCTGGTTAAATTATCAAAGTTCAAAGTTAAAAGTAAATTTATTATCCAGGTACATATATGTCACTATATACTACTCTGAGATTCATTTTCTTGCAGGTGTTCTGTGGTGAACTACATATACCTGTCTGGACACGCCCCTCTGCTGACTGCTCCTGTGGCTCCTCCCACAGACCCCTGTATAAAGGCGGCTGGAGGCACTGCTCCTCCCACAGTCTCCAGGATGTTGTGTGGTGGTCTCTTGCTACTAATCGTGGTGTCTTGCAGCTAATAAAAGCCTATCGTTCGCCTCCCGTCTCCGAGAGTTATTGATGGTGCATCACATTCACAGTAAGTACAAAAGAAACACAATAGATTCAATGAGAAGCCACACTCAACAAGATGGCAAACGACAATGTGTAAAAGACAACAAACTGTGCAAATACAAACTAATAATAAATAAGTAAACAAATATCGAGAACATGAGCTGAAAAGTCCTTGAAAGTGAGTCGATAGGTTGTGGGAACAGTTCAGTGTTGGGGCGAGTGAAGTTGAGTAAAGTTATCCTCTCTGGTTCAAGAGCCTGGTGGTTGAGGGGCAATAACTGTTCCTGAACCTGGTGTTGTGGTCCAGAGGCTCCAGCACCTCCTTCCTGATGACAGCAGTGAGAAGTGATCATGCCCTGGGTATTGGGTGTCCTTGATGATGGATGCTGCTCTCCTTGTAGGTGTACTCAATGGAGGGTGAGCCTTGGCCATCTTTTTGTAGGCTTTTCTGTTCAAGAGCATTGGTGTAATTATAGGGATGATTTTACAAAATCATGCTCTCAAATCAGGGCTTCACCAGCCTTTTTTTTTGGAATACAAGATTTCCAGCCATCAAGCAACAACATTAGAAACCTCGGGGAGCATCCACCCAAATTCTAATAATGAGCTTTTGGAAGCCATAGCAGTGTATCACAATGTTTTAATTTTATTTATTTATTTAGAGATACAGTGAAGAACAGGCCCTTCTAGCCCTCTGAGCCGCACAGCCTAGCTTTGGTTTAACCCCAGCCTAATCACAGGATAATTTACAATGACTGTTTAACCTACTAACCAATATGTCTTTGGACTGTGGGCAGAAACCAATGCACACACAGGAAGAAACGAGACAGACTGGATTACGAGCTGGAGTAGTTTTGATGACACCAGGTTCAATCGGGTTCGAATGGGTCTGGTTCGATCTGGTCAGGTTCAATGACAACAGTTTCGATGGGGTCAGGTTCAAACGGAAAACAGACTGTGACCAACCACTGAGCAAGAGTATGTGAAGGGAGCTACCTTTTCCATCAAGTCTGCAATCAAGATTAAAAAGGCGCAACCCACTATGCTACCATATTTAAATACAATCAAAGGGACTTAATTCTTCAGATGTCCTATAAAAATTAGAATTGTTTGACAACAAGAAGAGAAACCCTTCATTTTCTGATCATTCTGCTCTCAGCCATGCTTGGGCTCTGGTGGAATTATAGAAATAATTTTACAATGTCTTGCTCTTAAATCAGGGCTTCACCAGCCAGGAATTTCAGATTGTAAGATCTCTCACTATGAAACAAAAACATTAAACACAATAGAGAACCTGCACCCAAATTCTGATAATGAGCGTTTGGTAGCGTGGCATTGAGGTGTGATGTTGTAATGCTACTCACGTGTTGGATGCCCATCATGTCTGTCGGTGATAGGAAACCTCTGTGGGAGAGTTTTTAAAATGGAAAAATGATCCACTGCAGCAGTTCCGTTCAGAAGTCCAGGTCCAGTGGTATGAACAAGTGTCTCAAGCTGGGGTCACAAACATCTTATGCCCTGTCAAGAAGGGCAGGCAGATGATAGGATGTAATTGCAGCCGGCAGGGTGAGTATCAGTGCATTAGGGATGCAAAATCAAACAGGGTAGCAAATACAGTACTCAGTGTTATATGTATAAGAAATAAAGTGGATGATCTTGTTGCACTATCACAGATTGGCAAGTATGATGTGGCCATTGTGGCTGAAGGATGGTTGTAGTGGGAGCTGAAAGTCCAAGGTTACACGTTGTATCAGAGGGATAGGAAGGTAGGCAGAGAGGGTGGCATGACTCTGCTGGTAAACAATGGTTCAAATCAGTAGAATGATGTGACATAAGATCGGAAGATGTTGTATCCTTGTGGTTGAGTTAAGAAACTGCGAGGGTAAAAGGACCCGGATGGACCCTACAGGCCTCCGAACAGTAGCTGGGTTGTGGATCACAGATTACAACAGGAAATGGAAGAGGCATGTCAGAAGAACAATGTCGTGGTAGTCCTGGGAGATTTCAACATGCAGGTCAATTGGGAAAACCAGGCTGGAAATGGATCTCAAGGGAGTGAGTTTGTCGAATGCCTACGAGAAGACTTTTTAGAGCAGTTTGTCATTGAGCTTACTAGGGGATCAGCTATACTGGATTGGGTGTTATGTAATGAACCGGAGATTATTAGGGAGCTTAAGGTAAAAGAATCCTTAGGAGGCATTGATCACAATATGATTAAGTTCAACTTGAAATTTGTTAGGGAGAAAATAAAGTCTGTTGTAGCAATATTTCGGTAGAGTAAAGGAAATTACAGTGGTCTGAGAGAGGAGTTTGCAAAAGTGAATTGAAAACAGATGCTGGCAGGGGTGACAGCAGAGCAGCAATGGTGTCAGTTTCTGAGAAAAATAAGGAAGATGCAGGATAGATGTATTCTAAAAACAAAGAAATACTGAAATGGCAAAATAGTACAACCGTGGCTGACAAGCGAAATCAAAGCTAATGTAAAAGCAAAAGAGAGAGCATAAAACAAAGCAAAAATTAGTGGGAAGACAGAGGATTTTGAAGCTTTTAAAACCCTACAGAGAGCAACTAAAAGAATCATTAGGAGGGAAAAGATGAAATATGAAAGCAAGCTGGCAAACAATATCAAAGTGGATAGTATAAGCTTTTTCAAGTATGTAAAAAATGAAAGAGAGATAACAGTGGATATAGGACCACTAGAAAGTTAGGCTGGAGAACTAATAATGAAGGACAAGGAGATGGCAGATGAACTAAATGAGTATTTTGCATCAGTCTTCACTGTGGAAGACACTAGCAGTGTGCCTGATGTTGAAAGATGTGAGGGAAGAGAAGTGAGTGCAGTTACTATTACAAGAGAGAAGGTGCTCAAAAAGCTGAAAGATCTAGAGGTACATAAGTCACCTGGACCAGGTGAACTGCACCCTAGGGCTCTGAAAGAGGTAGCATTAGAGATTGTGGCAGCATTAGAAATGATCTTTCAAAAACCATGGACTCAACAATTGGAGTCAATTGTTAAGGATGAGGTGATGGAGTACTTGGTGACATGGAACAAAATAGGACAGAGTCAGCATGATTTTCTTAAGGGAAAATCTTGCCTGATGAACCTTTTGGAATTCTTTGAGGAGATTACACATAGGATAGATAAAGGTGATGTACTGGATGTTGTATATTTGGACTTTCAGAAGGCCTTTGACAAGGTGACACATATGAGGCTACTTTCCAATTTAACAGCCCATGGTATTATAGGAAAGTTACTGGCATGTTGATTGGTAGGGGGTTGCGAATGAGCATTGGTTGATTGGTAGGGGGTCACGACTGGGAATAAAACTATCTTTTTCTGGTTGGCTGCCAGTGAGTAGTGGTGTTGGGACCACTTTATGGTGTTGGGACTTTTTATGCTGTATATCAATGATTTAGATGATGGAATAGATGGCTTTGTAGCCAAGTTTGCAACTGATATGAAGATTGGTGGAGGAGCAGGTAGTGTTGAGGAAACAGGTAGGATGCAGAAGGAATTAGACAGATTAGGAGAATGGGCAAGAAAGTGGCAAATTCAATACAATGTTGGAAAATGCATGGTCATGCACTTTGGTAGTAGAAATAAATGTGCAGGCTATTTTCTAAATGGGGAGAAAATCCAAAAATCTGAGATGCAAAGGGGCTAAGGGAGTCCTTGTGCAGAACATCCTAAAGGTTAACTTGCAGGTAGAGTTGGTGGTGAGGAAGGCAAATGCCATGTTAGCATTCATTTCAAGAGGTCTAGAATACAAGAGCAAGGATGTGATGCTGAGGTTTTATAAGGCACTGGTGAGGCCTCACCTTGAATATTGTGAACATTTCTGGGCCCCTCATCATAGAAAAGATGTGCTGGTATTGGAGAGGATTCAGAGGAGATTCACAAGGGTAATTCCGGGAATGAAAGGGTATACAAGGAACGTTTGATAGCTGTGGGATTATATTCACTGGAATTTAGAAGGATAAGGGGAGATCTCATTGAAACCTTTCGAATGTTGAAAGGCCTGGACAGGGTAGATGTTTCCCATAGTGGGGGAGTCTAGGACAAGAGGGCACAGCCTCAGGATAGAGGGGCGTCCATTTAAAACAGAGATGCAGAGAAATTTCTTTAGCCAGAGAGTGGTGAATTTGTGGAACTTATTACCACAGGCAGCTGTGGAGGCCAGGTCATTGGGTGTATTTAAGGCAGAGCATGATATGTTCTTGACTGGACACAGCATCAAAGATTACAAGGAGAAGGCCGGGGTGTGGGGTTGAGAGGGGAAAAGAGGATCCGCCATGATTGAATCATGGAGCACACTTGACGGGTCAAATGGCCTAACTCTGCTCCTATGTCTTATGGTCTTATGGGATTTTGTGCCTTGTCATGCCCTTCGTTCTCCACAGTAATATCATAGTACTGGCTTCCTGGCCATTGGATCTCACTGTGATCTCATCCTTCCTGTCTGCCAGAGCTAACTTCGCATGCAAGGACAGGCATGTCCCTATCTCACTGGGGTATGAGGCCATTGGCAACCTTCACCTGGTTTAGCCCACCTGTCGAAGCATTGTACCAGGGTGTGGCCATTGTCACATACAGACAGCTACTTGGAGATCAAGGTGAGAGCTAAATGTCCAGTGGGGTCCAAACATGCGTGTGTTGCCCTGGAATGGACACATCTAGCTCCTGCATCAGAGGTGCTAACCCTCCCTGGACACCCCATACACCCCAATATCATTCATTTATTGGATAAAATCTTAACAATTTTGCATGTGCCTTAAGTCATAAGGCAGGAACTGTTTCTGGGTGCTGACCAGGTGAGTGTCAATGAACTGTCTTGTTTTTTCGAGCTTTTGCTTTGTAGAGATCGAGGTGAAGTCTGTTAGCACCAGGGACTGACACATGTGGTATTGTAACACATATTGTCAAGATCAGTCAGCATGGCTGAGATATACAGTAGTAGCTAATTGCAGAATGAAGCTCACTGCGTGTTCTGCCCTGTCAGTGGGCCTCAGTCCCAGTTCAGAAAAACACACGGAATACTAGAACAACACACACAAAATGCTGGAGGAACTCAGTAGTCCAGGCAGCGTCCATGGAAAAGATTTTTCGGGCTGAGAACCTTCATCCGGACTGGAAAGGAAATGGGGAAGATGCCAGAATAAGAAGGTGGGGGGGGGGGGGGGTGGAAGGAGGACAAGCTAGAAGGTGATATGTCATGGACCCCTACCATTATCTGTAGACCCCAGGATGGGTACCCCTGTGATAGGTGAAGATAGGTGGGTGGGGGAGGAGGGGGAATGAAGTAAGAAGCTGGAGATGATTGATGGAAAATGTAAAAGGCTGGAGAAAAAGGAATCAGATAGGAGAGGAGAGTGGACAATGGGAGAAAGGGAAGTAGGATGATAGGCAGATGAAGAGAAGAGGTGGGGTGGGGGGAATGGAGTCACATTTTTCAGCTTCAGAACCGCAAGCACCTTAAAATCCCCCTGAAAGGTCTTGGAGGAGGAAGCTTTAAGCAGAAATACAGTACTGTGCAAAAGCCTTAGGCACATATATAGAGTTAGGACTATATATATATATATAGTTAAGACTATTTCCCAATACAGTAGTAATTTTCTGTATTGAACTGTACTGCTGCCACAAACAAAAACAAATTTAATGACATATGTGAATGATGATAAACTTGATTCTGATATGAGTCTCTGTTATGGACTGAGAGTGGAAAGGGAGTAGGGAAAAAGGAATCATAGACGGGAAAAGGGGAAAGGAAAAGGGAGGGAGCAGGAAGCATCAGAGAGGCATGCTGTAATGATCAATAAACCAATTATGTGGAATGAAATGGCCTTGCCTGATGCCTCAAGCCTGGGTGTGTCTACACCTGCACCAAGTCATCAGATCCCTGTGGCTGACAATTTTTCTCTGCCACCTAGCCCATACCTGTCCTGCAGTGTTCCAGCCTCACCAATCCATCATCCTCTGCTCCCGCCAGATTTACAAACTCACGCTCTGCTCTATGTTGACACATACAGTACCGTGCAAACGTCTCAGGCCACCCTGGCCGTATATATGTGCCAAAGACTTTTGTACAATACTATAAGGAAAAATGTTCTGGACTCACTGTCTCAGCCTAGGCAGCAGTTATCCAAAACAAATATTTTCAGTACCTTCAGCTGGATAAAGGAAAGCTTTGATCATTTCCTGCTGAAAACCTTTCAAATGCAGACATTAGGTGCAAACATAATTTATTGGTGATACCACCTGTGGCTGAGGGTCCTTTCAGTGTTCACTGCCAAAGCTCATAGACAAAGAATATCTACATTCCTGATATCCTGGGTCATGGAATTATAGGCAAGCATGAGTCAGCGTAGAAATCAGGGAAGAAATGATAAAATTTAAGAAGGTAAACAGACTGCACAAGAATTTTATTGCCTTGGTCATCAATAAAGCAGTGTTTGCTTGCATTTGATTTAGCACCTGTCCAGATTTGCCATCACAGTGTCAAGTTCAAGTCTGTCAGTTGTACTAGAAATTGGTTATGGAGTCATAAGCTCATAGTATCAAGATTAAATCAGAATCAGATTCAGGTTTAATATCACTGGCATATATCGTGAAATGTGTTACCTTTGTGGCAGCAATACAATATATGATAAATACAGAGAAAAACAAACCCAAATTACAGTAAGCATATATGTCTATGTATATTAAATAGTTAAATTAAATAATTAGTGCAAAAACAGAAAAATAGAGAGGTAGTGTTCATGGGTTCAATTGGATGGCAGAGGTATATTTATCATGTGTACATCAAAACATAGATTGAAGTGTGCCATTTTCATTAACTATCAACATACCCTAATGTGGGCTGGGGGCAGCCCACAAGTGTCACCACACATTCCGACGTAAACATAGCATGTCCACAGTACTTGGCAGAATGACACAGAACACAATGAACAAAAATACAACAGCAAAGCAACCTCCCCACACCATGCACATAGACAGCCCTCTAACCCCCACCAACAGTCTGAATTCTTCAACCTCCAACTTCGGATTCAGACACGGATTTGGACATAGACACTCAGATGTTGGCTCGCAGAGAACCATGGACCCAGGGTTCAGGCTAATGGTACTCAACTTCCGGACCTCTGATTTGATCCTCAGCTTCAACCACAGGACCTGCAGATCAGACAGCACAGCCCACAATGTCTACAGCAACCTAGCTACACTAACCCCAAATTTTGACACTTGGTTCATGTATCTGAAATTTTTGGTGATTCCAGACAATATTTTGAAAGTTGTGAGTGGAAATACCCACAGTCTGCCTCCAGAACATGCTTGATGTAAGCGATGGATTTCACTGTAAGTTTCAATGTTTTGACGTACATGTGAGAAAGCTAATCTGTATAAGCTGTTTATCAAGAGTTGGCTAGGAGGTGAGAGACTGAGCTGGGTATAGAGTCATAGAAAAGTACAGCACAGAAATGGGCCATCCAGTCATGCTGAACCATTTGAAATGCCTACTCCTATCGACCTACACTAGGACCATCATGCTACAATCCATATATCTATCCAAGCTTCTCTGAAATGTTGAAATCAAGCTGGCATGCACTACTTGCGCTGGGAGCTCATTCCACACGCTCACAATCCTCTGACTAAAGACGTTTCGCCTCATGGTCCCCTTAAATTGGTACATATTAATAAGCAGAATATGGTCTAAAGGTATAAACTCCTGATTTAATGCTGTGATCCCAGATTTTCTCAGTATTTCTAAACTTAGTGATTCATTCATCCATTATGTACCATGTCGTATGACATAGGTGATCATGGTCTTTCCAAGACCATGATTGTTCTTGGCAAATTTTTCTGCAGAAGTGGTTTGCCTTTGCCTTCTTCTGAACAGTGTCTTTACAAGATAGATGACCCCAGCCATTATCAATACTCTTCAAAGGTTGTCTGCCTGGCATCAGTGGTCGCATAACCAGGACTTATGATATGAACCAGCTGTTCATATGACTATCCACCACCTGCTCCCATGGCTTCAATGACTCTGATTGAGGGGTAAGCAGGTGCTACTCCTTGCCCAAGGGTGACCTGCAGGCTATTGGAGGGAAGGAGTGCCTGACACCTCCTTTAGTAGAGATGTATCTCTACCCCGCCACCCACTATATATATCAATGGCACTAATACATAAATATGCTCCTATTACAGGGAAGATTTTGGAATTTAATTTACCATATATATTAGAAATCCATAAGCCTTCATTCCAGAAGATCAATCATTTGATAATTTTTCAATAGCCAAACTACAGTACCAGGAAGGGTAAATGGAGTTAAGATATACTCTCATTAGCCACTTTATTGGGTACACCTGCTCGTTAATGTAAATATCTAATCAGCCAATCATGTGGCAGCAATTCAATGTATAAAAGCATGCAGACATGGTCAAGAGCTTCAGTTGTTGCTCAGGGCAAATGTCAGAATGGAGAAGAAATGTGATCTAGGTGACTTTAACTGTGGAATGATTGTTGGTACCAGATGGGATGGTTTGACTATCTCAGAAACTGCTCATCTCTTGGGATTTTCACATACAATAGTCTCTAGTGTTTATAGAGAAGAGTGAGAAAATTAAAAAAGCCCCCAGTGAACGCAGTTCTGTGGGTGAAAATACCTGATTAATGAGAGAAGTCAGAGGAGTATGGCCAAACTGGTTCAAGCTGACAGGAAGGTGACAATAACTCAAATAACATCAGTACAACAGTGGTGTGCAGGAGAGCATCTCTGAATGCGCAACAGATCGAACCTTGGAGTGAAAGGTCCACAGCAGGGGAAGACCACAAACTTGCACTCAGTGGCCAGTTTATTGGGCCCTTCCAGCCCAATAAACCGTACCACCCAACAACCTGCCTATTCAACCCTAACCTAATCATGAGACAACTTACAATGACCAATTCACCTACCGACCGGTACGTCTTTAGAAAGCAGGAGGAAACCAGAGCAGGCGAGGTAAACACACGTGCTTATGGGAGGGCTGTACAGAGGAAGCTGGGATTGAATTCCAATCTTCAACATCCTGAGCTTCAAGCTAACCTCGATGCTACCGTGGCACTCTTCTTCAACAATTGGATTAGCGCTTGTGTATTATTGGCACTGGAAAGGAAAGTTATGGATCGTTATTAAACTGTTAAATTGAAGGGTAAGGCTGCATATGGTATATATGATTGGCTTAGATGAAAGCTGTCAAAGACAGTCAGTCTGTGTGGGTGTGTGTTGGGATTTGTTCTGTAACAAGATAAGTGGTGGAAACTATGGGAAGCCAAGGCACCACGGGGGTGAAAGGAAGAAAATATAATATAAAATCGAATGAATCCTTGATTCAGGAGTCACAAGCTGAAGAACGATTGCAGGGAAAACCAACAGAACTGCAGAGAAGTGTTCTGCCAGTAAAGGAAACCAGCAAAGAAATGCTTAAATTGTTGTCTGAGTTTCAACCCTTACAGAACAATACCTGATAATTCTGGCAAGTTTGAAGTGAGATCCACATCACCCCTTCCCAAAGTGAATTCTCAGCACCTCAGTTACAATGAAAGTTTGAGAACCAAATTAAAATTACACTCAGTGTCCACTTTATTAGACACACCTACTCATTAATGCCAATCATGTGACAGCAAATTGATGCATAGAAGCATGCAGACATGATCAGGAGGCTCAATTGCTGTTCAGGCCAAACATCAGAATGGGGAAGAAATGTGATCTAAGTTACTTTGATCGTGGAATTATTTTTGGTGCCAGACAGGGTGGTTTGAGTATCTGAGAAACTGCTGATCTGCTGGGATTTTCATGCACAACAGTCTCTAGAAATAATAGAGAATGGTGGGAGAAGAAAAATCATTCTATCAGTGGCAGTTCTGTGGGTGAAAATACCTTGTTAATGGAAGAGGTCTGAGGAGAATGGCCAGACTGGTTCAAGCTGACAGGAAGGTGACGGTAACTCAAATGACCACGCATTACAGCAGTGGTGTGCAGAAGAGCATCTCTGAATGTACAACACATCGAATCTTAAAGTAGATGGGCTACAGCAGCGGAAGACTGCAAACATATACTCAATAGCCATTTTATTAGGTACAGGGGGGACCTAGTAAAGTGTCACTGAGCATATAACCAGTTAGTAATAAGCAAGAAGCATCTGCCGCCAGATTAGTAGACTTATTGATGAATTGCCAACTGAACAGAAAGTATGGATTAACAAGCAACTAAATGTGATTTTGGAGAGAAAGGATATAACAAGAAGGTGGATATTGAATAGTGAAGAATTTAATTACCTCTCTGTTCTCTCAAATTGTTTATATGGGGCTACAAAGATAAAAATCCATATCTACTGCTAAATTAGATAGGTACAAGATCCACATGATGATGGAATTAAGAAATAAAGGAATTTATTAGTGGCATTAGGATAAATGGAGCTGTGGCTCCCCCTATGGACAGTTTCCCAAATAGCTCAAAAATTTTTCGAAGTCAGTCTAAATTTATTATCAAAGTACATATACGTCAATATTAACTACCTTGAGATTCATTTTCTTGCATGGATTTACATGAAAATAAAGAAATACAATAGAATTTGTGAAAAAAACTAAACATAAATATTGACTGACAATGTGCAAAACAAGACAAATTGTGCACAAAAAGTAAGGAGTGAAATGTGGAAATATGAAAGTAAACTAGCCAATAATAAAAAAGAGAATACTGAAAGTTTCTTTTCAGATACGCAGTAGAAAGAGTAAAAGAAGTGAGAGTAGATATTAGCCGCTTGAGAATGAAGCTGGAGATGCAGTAATGAAGAGCAAAGAAATTGCAGACAAACTCATAATAATTACTTTGCTTCACGCTTTACTGTGGAAGATCTCAGCAATATAACAGAAATTCGAGAGTATCAGGGGAAGAAGTTAATGTAGTTGCACTTACTAAGAAGAAATTGTCTGGGAAACTGAAAGGTCTGAAGGTAGGCAGGTCACCCGGAGCTGATGGCCTAAACCCCAGATTTCTGAAAGATGTACATGAAGAGATTATTGAGTCATAGAACAGTAGAGCATAGAAACAAGCACGTTGGCCCATCTAGTACATTCTGAACAAATTAATCTGCTTCAACCCATCGACCTGTACCCAGACCATGGTCCTCCACACTCCTCCCATCCAAATCTCTCAAAATCAAACACACATCCAGCACTCTCACAGATAGCTCATTCCACATTCTCACCACCCTCAGAATGAGGAAGATCTCCTTCATGTTCCCCTTAAAAACTTCACTGTTCACCCTTAACCTATGACCTCCAGTTCTAGTCTCGCCTAACATTAATTTAAAAAATCCTGCTTGCCCTTCATATCTCTATCAATTTTCCCTCCATTCTCCCAAACTCTGGTGAATAAAGTCCTAACCTATTCAACCTTTCCCTATAACACAGGTCCTCAAAGTCTGGCAAAATTCTTGGAATTGTTTCCTGCACTCTTACAATTTTATTGATATCCTTCCTGTAGGGGGAAGACCAGAACTGGTCATCTGCCATTTTTAGAGCTGGTCCAGATCCCACTGCTACTAAATAAGATAGTATTACAGGAAATACTTTGTACAATTGGCTGGCTGGCAAGACGCAAAGAGTAGGAATGAAGGGAGCCTTTTCCAGTTGGCTACCAGTAACTAGTGGTGTTCTGCAGGGGTCGGTGCTAGGACTGCTTCTATTCACGTAATGAAGTATGTCAGTGATTTAGATAACAGAATTGATGGCTTTGTAGTGAAGTTTGCAGATGATACAAAGATAGGTGGAGGGTGGGTAGTGTTGAAGAAACAGGGAGTCTACAGAAAGGCTTAGACGAATTAGGAGAATGACAAAGTGGCAAATGGATTATAGTGTCAGGAACTGTATGGTTATGGTAGAAGGAGTAAAGTTGCAGACCATTTCCTATTAAACAAGGAGGAAATTCAAAACTCAGAGGTGCGAAAGGACTTGAGAGTTACTTGTGCAGGATTCCCTAAGGGTTAACTTGCAGATTGACTCAGTGGATAGAGGCAAATGCAATTTCGCTGAGCAACCCCGCTCCATCCGCCAAAGGCAATGCTTCCCAGTGGCTAAACGTTTCAATTTCAATTCCCATTCCCATTCCAACATGTCGGTTCATGGCTCCTCTTGTACCACGATGAGGGTGGAGGAGAAAAACCTTATAATCCATCAGGGTAGCCTCCAACCTGATGGCATGCAAATTGATTTGTCCTTTCAGTAAAAAAATTCCCTCGCCCTTCCTTCTTCCGCTATTCCTCACTGTGGCCTCTTACATCTTCTCACCTGCCTCTCACTTCCCCCTGGATCCCCTCCTCCTTCCCTTTCTCCTATGGTCCACTCTCCTCTCCAGGCTCCTTCCTCGCCAGCCCTTTACCTTTAACCTGGCTTCACCCATCACCCTCTCACTATCCTTCTCGCCCCCCCCCACCTTTTTATTCTGGTGTCTTCCCCCTTCCTTTCCAGTCCTGAAGAAGGGTCTCGGTCCAAGACGTCAACTGTTTGTTCACTCAGTTGTTCTGTCTGACTTGCTGAGTTCCTCCAGGATATTGTGAGTGTTGCTCTGGATTTCCAGCATCTGCAGAGTTTCTCACATTATTCATTTATTTATTTAGAGATACTGATTTCTGGCCCACCAAGCTCCACCTCCCAGGAAACCACCAATTTGACCCTAGCCTAATCAGGGGGTAATTTAGAATGACCAATTAATCTATTAACCTGTACGTATTTGGATGGTGGGAGAAAACCCACACACGTGTGAAGGAACGTGCAAAATTGCTTACAGAGCACACCAGAATTGAACCCTAAACCAGAACACCCAGATGTAATGTAGCTAACTGCTGTGCTACCGTGGCGACCAATGTTAGCATCCATGTTAAGAGGACTAGAGTATAAAAGCAATGTTGTAATGCTGAGGCTTTATAAGGCATTGATCAGGCTGCACTTGGTGTATGGGGAACCGTTTTGGATCCCTTATCTAAGAAAGGCTGCACTGGCACTGGAGAGGGAACAGCAGAGGTTCGCAAGAATGATCCGGGGAATGAAAGGGTACTGTGTGAGGAGAATTTGATGTCTCTGGGCCTGTACTCACAGGAGTTTAGAAGAATGAAAATGATCAAATATTGAAAGACCTTGATAGAGTGGACATACAGAGGATACTTCTCATATTGGGGGAGTCTAGGACCAGAGGGCACAGATTCAGAATATAAGGATGTCCCTTTAGAACAGAGATGAAGAGGACTTTCTTTAGCCAGAGGGTGGTCAATCTGTGGAATTCATAATTCTGTAGAAGGGCAAGTCTATGGGTGTACTTAAGGTGGAGGTTGTTAGGCTCTTGATTAGTAAGGACTTCAAAGGTTACAGGGAGAAGGCAGGAGAATCATGTTGAGAGGGGTAATAAATCAGCCATGATGTAATGGTGGAACAAACTCCAGGCTATATGGCCTAATTCCGCTCCTTTCTCATGGTCATAAATAAACTGAGAACATGAGTTGTAGATTCCTTGAATGTGAGTCCATAGGGAGTATTCAGTAATCAGTTCAGAAACGTGGTGAGTACAGTTATCTACACTGGTTCAGAAGCCTGATGGTTGAAGGGTAGTAACTGTTCCTGAACCTAATGTTCTGGGACCTGAAGGACCTCTACCTCCTTCACGATGTTATCAAGAAGAGCAAATGGCCTGGATGGTGGGGGTCTATCCTGAAGCGTACCATCAGAGATATATTTCGACTTATCATTGTTCTTATTTAGGGGAGAGGTTACATCATTATTTACCTCCTGACCTCTTCCTGGTGTTTCCTGCTGAAAATGCGCAGGAAAAAAGTTCAAGTAGAAATTCAAGCCTTTCAGTAAGGTGGTGATGCACAAAGATGCAGCGGCCACTTTGGGTCAAGCCAAAAGTGACTTTATTCACCTTGTATGTCTTTCTTATGATCACAGGACCCTGCTGGATACTATGAAGATCAAGTACTTCAGGTCTATTCCATCAGCGAGTTCCTCGATAGCAATGAGCTGGTCTTATTCTATACCATTGTTGTGTTGTCACCTGGACTTGTTGTGTACCATTGTGCCAAGAAAGTGGAGAGTGCGAGTGATTTTCTTAGATGTTTTTGTTGTGATCGCAAGACTCTGTTGGGCATTGCCAATGTAGAATACTGCAAGTTTGCTTCACTGGTTCATTGGTAAGACCGATGGCGGGGAAGCTGTGCTTCCTCAGTTGTGGTGAGGGCTAGACCTAGGCTGAGGCTTCGGGGTCACCCATGACAGTCGCCCAGGGGACTCGGAGATGTCGGAGATGCTCTCCAGTGCTCACTGGCTGCTTCCCTCCAGTGTTTACTTGGTGGGAGAACAAACTGGACCAGGACAACTTACCTTCAATCCAGTCATATCACACAGGGACTTGAGCTGTATTGTTATTTTTTCTGTGACCATATGTTTTTTGTCTGAAATCATAACCATATGCGCTATTTGTGCTATGTGATATGTGCAGTGTGCTGTGTGCTGCTGGTAATGTCTTTTTCCCCTTGGCTCCAAGGAATGCCATTTCATTTAGTTATGTTCATGTATGGTTGAATGATAATTAAACTTTAAGATGAACTTCAACTGGAAGTTTATTAACATCTGACTATACATACATAGAACCAAACAAAACAATGTTCCTCCAGACCATGATGCACCCACATATCACACACAGCATATAAATCAAAATATTACTATAAATAAGTTAATAAAGTATAATTCAAAACGCGTGTAGTGCACAGCACAGGCAAAGTTAACAGTACAGTGAACAACTCCTTGTCCTAGTAATGAGACTTTGATGGTGGCAATAGTATTCATTAGTCTCACAGCCTGAGGAAAGAAGCTGTTACCCAGTCTGGCAGTCCTAGTCCTGATGCTCCTGTACCTCCTTCCTGATGGTAGTGGGTCAAAGAGATTGTGGCATGGGAGGTAGGGATCCTCAACGATGTTTCAGCCGCTTCACCCTCAATGCTCCCAGTAAATGTCACAAATAATGGGGAGGGAGACCCTGGTGACCCTCTTCATGGTTTTTTACTCTACTCTGTAGGGTCCTGCGGTCCAATGCCTTGCAGCTTCCCTACCACACAATGATGCGGCCAGACCGGACACTCTCGATGGCGCTCCTGTAGAAAGTTTTAGAATAAGGGCGAGGAGCCTTGCACACCTCAATCTCCTCAGAAAGTGTATATGCCACTGTGCTTTCTTGACTAGTGAGGAGGTGGTGTGAGTCCTGGTTAGATCGTCTGTTATGTGCACACCAAGGACTTAGTGCTCTTCACCACAGCAGAGTCATTGATGTGCAATGGAGAATGGTCAACCTTTGACTTCCTGAAGTCCACAACCATCTCTTTTGTCTTGTCCACACTGAGACTTGGATGTTGTTCTCACACCATTTGACACGTTTCTCTACTTCCGCTCTGTATGCCAATTCATCTTTGTTGCTGATGAGGCCAACCACTATAGAATCATCAGCGAACTTAATGATGCGGTTTGAACCAGACTGTGCATCCACGGACCCCGGACATTGAAAGTTCAAAGTAAATGTATTATCAAAGTACATATATGTCACTAAATACAACCCTGAGATTTGCTTTCTTGTGGGCATACTCATTAAATACAGGAATCCTAATAAAGTCATTGAAAGACCACACACAACAAGGTGAACAAACAACCAATGTGCAAAAGACAACAAACTGCAAACACAAAAGAGAAAATAAATAATAATAATAAATAAATATCAAGAATTTGAGATGAAGATTCCTAGACATGATTCTAGATTGTGGGAACATTTCAGTGATGGGCAAGAGAAGTTGAATGAAGTTATCCCCACTGGTTGAAGAGCCTGATGGCTGAGGAGTAATAACTGTTCCTGAACCTGGTGGTGTGAGTTCTGAGGCTCCTGTACTTTCTTCCTAATGGAGCAGTGAGAGGAGAGCATGTCCTGGGCGGTGGGGGTCCCTGATGATGGATGCTGCTTTCCTGCATTCCATCGGGTAGAAGACACATGTACCACCAGACTCAAGGAAAACTTTTATAAGATGCTGAATAGACCCGTTGTATGATAAGATGGACACTTGACCTCACAATCGATATCGTCATGTTGAATGCTGTATCTCTAAATAAATAAAACAAAATGCACTTTGACAGAGATCCCCAAAACAATACTTATTATCATTATTGATGATGAGGATGACAAATGTGATTAATGTATAAATAGCATAATTGAGAACTATCCTAAACAACTCCCAAAATACAATGTCCCAAAGAAGGAACCTTACCATGAGTACTCTTGTTATGTGCAAGGATGTAATGTGGAGACTTTATAAGGCACTAGTAAGGCCTCACTTGGAGTATTGTGAGCAGTTTTGGGTCCTTTAACTAAGAAAGGATGGGTTGACATTGGAGATGCTTTAGAGGAAGTTCACAAGAATGATTCTGGGAATGAAAGGGTTACCATTTGAGGAGTGTTTGATGACTCTGGGCTTATATCACTGGAATTCAGAAGAAGTCAAGTCAAGTCACTTTTATTGTTGTTTCAACCATAACTGCTGGTAGAGTACATAGTGAAAATGAGACAACGCTTTTTCAGGACCATGGTGTTACATGACACAGTACAAAAACTAGACTGAACTACGTAAAAAACAACACAGAGAGAAAAAACAACTACACTAGACTACAGACCTACCCAGAACTGCGTAAAGTGCACAAAACAGTGCAGGCATTACAATAAATAATAAACAGGACAATAGGGCAAGTAAGGTGTCAGTCCAGGCTCTGGGTATTGAGGAGTCTGATAGCTTGGGGGAAAGAAACTGTTACATAGTCTGATCGTGACAGCCTGAATGCTTCGGAGCCTTTTCCCAGATGGCAGGAAGGAGAGGAGTTTTTATGAGGGGTGCGTGGGGTCCTTCATAATGGATGCTTTGCGGATGCAGCATGTAGTGTAAATGTCTGTAATGGCGGGAAGAGAGACCCTGATGATCTTCTCAGCTGACCTCACTATCTGCTGCAGGGTCTTGCGATCCGAGATGCAGCAATTTCTGAACCAGGCAGTAACGCAGCTGCTCAGGATGCTCTCAATACAACCCCTGTAGAATGTGATGAAGATGGGGGATGGGAGATGGTCTTTCCTCAGCCTTCGCAGAAAGTAGAGACGCTGCTGGGCTTTCTTTGCTATGGAGCTGGTGGTGAGGGACCAGGTGAGATTCTCCGCCAGGTGAACACCAAGAAATTTGGTGCTCTTAACGATCTCTACCGAGGAGCCGTCGATGTTCAGCGGGGAGTGGTCGCTCTGTGCCCTCCTGAAGTCAACAACTTCAGTTCACATTCAGAAAACAAGTTCACATTCAGAGACAGGTTGTTGGCTCTGCACCAGTCCGTTAACCGCTGTACCTCCTCTCTGTAAGCTGATTCATCGTTCTTGCTGATGAGACCCACCACGGTCGTGTCATCGGCAAACTTGATGATGTGGTTTGAGCTGTGTGTTGCAGCACAGTCATGGGTCAGCAGAATGAACAGCAGTGGACTGAGCACACAGCCCTGGGGGGGGGGCTCAGTGTGATGGTGTTGGAGATGCTGCTCCCGATCCAGACTGACTGAGGTTTCCCAGTCAGGTAGTCTAGGATCCAGTTGCAGAGGGAGGTGTTCAGGCCCAGTAGGCTCAGCTTTCCAATCAGTTTCTGAGGGATGATTGTGTTGAATGCTGAACTGAAGTCGATGAACAGCATCCAAACGTATGTGTCTTTTTTGTCCAGGTGGGTTAGGGCTAGAATGAGGGGGGATCTCACTGAAACCTATCAAATGTTGAAAGGCTTCAATAGACTAGTTGTGAAGAGGATGCTTCCTATGGTGGGAGAGTCAAGGACCAGAGGGCACAGCCTCAGACCAGAGGGATGTCCAATTATAATGGAGATGAGGAGGAAAGCCGAAAGTGGTGAGTCTGTGGAATTCATTGCCACAGGCAGCTGTGGCCAAGCCAGTGGGTATATTTAAGGCAGATGTTGATAAGTTCTTGATTAATCAGGGTATGAAGGGATACAGGGAGGAGGCTGAGAGGGAAAATGGATCTGCCATGATGAAATGGCAGAGCAGACTCAATGGACCAAATGGTCTAATTCTGCTCCTTTCCTTATGGTCTTATGTGGTTGAGATTACAATGATGTAATGGAACCCTCCTGTTTTGTGTTCAGCTTACAATATCCTTCCTCACCAGAAACACATCTAGTTGTCTGTTAATCAACACTCAGTGGAATATCTCTCATTTGACTATTTGTTATATTATTGTTGCTTCATTGTTAACACATAGTCTGGTGGCTCTTTCAAATTTACCAATTTATAGTTATAATAGAGTCTAATAACTTGAGGGAGTATGGCAATATCGAGTACAGGAATTGGGATGTTATGTTGAAGTTGTATAAGAAATAAATCATCTTTAACAATACATGAAACTCAAAAGTTAAAGGAATGCAAAAGGCAGCAGATAGCCCCTTCACATTAAACGTGACCCATGCTGGAAAATGAGAAATGATATGTCTATCCTGATGCACCTCATGAATATCATGTCATAACTAAAGACTTTTCAATATACCAGCACCCAAACATGGCATCAAAATGACAATAAGCTTCAAAATCACAGCATCAGATGTGCAGACTTATGTGAAGGATATGAAGTCTTCTTTTGAACTGCCCTACAGTATTAGTACAGTACACTGCTAAAATATCTAGTAAAGTGGAAAAGTGGAAAACAAATTAAGATTTAACATCTGACAGTAGAGGCTAAGTTCAGTAAACAAATGATGAACAGATGAGTTTTGACATTTTTCTTTAAAGTGGCCTCACAGGTAGGTAGGGTCATAAAGAGGGATTTTGGCACATTTAAATCAAAATATTGAGTTTAGGAGATGGAATGTTTTGTTAAAGTTGTATGACACATTGGTGAGGCCTAATTTGGATTATTGTGTGCAAATCTGGTCACCTACATGCAGGAAAGATATAAACAAGGTTGAAAGAGTGCAGAGAAAATTTACAAGGATATTGGCTTGATTTGAGGACTGGAGTTATAGGGAAAGGTTGAATAGGTTAGGACTTTATTCCCTGAAGCATAGGAGAATGAGGGGAGACTTGATAGAGGTATACAAAATTATGAGGGGTATAGATAGGGTAAATACAAGCAGGCTTTTTCTGCGGAGGTTGAGTAAAACTAGAACTAGAGGTCATGGGTTAAGGGTGAAAGGTGAAATGTTTAATGGGAATTTGAAAGGAAGCTTCTTCACTCGGAGGGTGGTGAGAGCGTGGAGTGAGCTGCCAGCGGAAGTGGGTGATGTAGGTTTGATTTGAACATTTAAGAGAAGTTTGGATCGGTACATGGATGGGAAGGGTATGGTCCAGGTGCAGGTTGAATAATAGGCAGAATTGTTAGACACAAACTAGATAGGCCGAAGGGTTGTTACTGTGTCATACTGTGTTCTATGATGATTTTTTTCTAATAATTTTAGTATAGGCACATATATGATAAGAGCACCAGGGTGGTATAGTGTTATTATAGCTCAGGGCATTCGGAGATCAGAGCTCAATTCCAGCACTGTTCTGTAAGGAATCTGTACATCCTCCCTGTGGAATTCACGAGTTTCCTCCAGGTCCTCCGGTTTCCTCCCACAGTCCAAAGATATACCAGGTAGGTTAATTGGTCATTGTAAATTGTCGTGATTAGGCTAGGGTTAATCAGGGTTGTAGGATTGCTAGGATGGCAAAGCTAAAAGGTCAGGAAGGGCCTAGTCTGTGTTGTATCATTAAAATAAAATAATAAAAATAAATAAACTACAGGACTGTACAAAAGTCTTAGACACATACTGTTTATAACTAGGGTGCCTAAGACTTTTGCACAGAATTGTAATAATTTTACATAACACACTGTACTGCTGCCGCAAAAAGAAACATTTCTTGACATATGTGAGTGATAAACCTGATTCTGATATGAGTCTCTGTTGTGGACTGAGAGGGGGAAGGGGGCAGGGAGAGGAGAATCATGGTTGGGAAAAGAGGAGGGGAGAGGGGAAGGAGCAGGAAGCACCAGAGACCCATTCTGTAATGACCAATAAACCAATTGTTTGGAATCAAATGACCTTGCCCGGTGTCTCAGGGCCTGGTGTCTCAGGGCCTGGTGTCTCAGGGCCTGGTGTGTTTGCACCCACACCATCCTCTGCCCAGCATTCTTTATCTGTCACCTGTCCCACATCACTCCATCTTCGCCATTCATTATATTCTTTGCTCCAAGCAGATCTACAAGCTCGCTCTCAGCTCCACATTGACATTACAGTACTGTGTACTGCGCAAGAATCTTAGATACCTTGGGTAAATATATACGTGCCTAAGACTTTTGCACAGTGCTGTATATGTAAGCTGCTGTGCCCTGTTTTAAAGCTGTGATCGACTTCTCTGAAGGTATCTTGTTTACCCTGCTGTGAGGAAATTCCTGTCTCTGCACATTGGTGCCTCCGCCACAGCCATCTCACATCATCCAAATGACAGCAGCTCCGCAATCGCTAGTCTAACTCCTTCAAATTACTTGGCCCAGTATCCTTTCCAAGACAGACCCATTAAGTCAGTTCCACTAATTTTGTCAGTCAGCTATGGAAGCACAGGCAGTTACAAATAATTTCCGTCTGACTTATTCTTGGCCAACATCTTGAATGTCAAGCACTGTGTTGTCAACAAACCAATCAGCCCAAAAGTATTTCGGAGTGGACTTTGACCAATACTTGGCTTTCCTCCTGGCTGGGTTACTCAGTGAGCCAGTTGTCACTTCCTCTTGCTTCTTCAGAATGTGTTCATTTGGATAACGGAAGAAATTTTTTCCAATACTGCAACAAAAAGTGAATAAGCAGCAATTCCAAAGCTTTTCAACACACACAAAATGCTGGGGAATCTCAGAAGGCCAGGCAGCATTTCTAGAGGTGCTTGAACAGTCAATGTTTCCCCTCAGACTCTTCATCAGGACTAGAAAGGATGGGTGAAGAATTCAGGATAAGAAGATGAGGGGAGGGGAGGAAGAAGTACAAGGTAGTAGGAGGTAGGTGAAACTGGGAGAGGCGGAAGGGGTGAAATGAAGAGATGGGAAGTTGATTGGTGAATGAGATAAAGGGCTGGAGAAGGGGGAATCTAACAGGAGAGGGTGGAAGGCCAAGGAAGAAAGAGAAGAGGAAGGAGCACTGAATGGTCTGGTAAGAAGAGGAAGCGTGAATGGGAAACAAGAATGGGAATGGAGAAGAAGAAGGGTGGGGCAATTACCGAAAGCTTGAGAAATCAATGCTCATGTCATCAGGTCACAAGTATTAATAAATCTGGTAATGGTATAGGTATTTCATTAGGATTTCTCCTCTAGATATACCAAGTTGATAGCTAAGTTTTTACTTCTACTTTTAAGAGATTGAAATTAAGTTGAGGGTAGAAGATAATGTAATGTGGGCATTTCACTAACATTTTCTCTCAGAAAATGTTGAAGCTGCGGAGCCTGGGCCCGGGAGTAAAAAAAACGAATTGCCATTTAGCCGATTTAAGCGCCGAGCCAAATTTAAAAGATTAAAACTTCGAGGCCTAGAACAAAGGACAAACCGATGTTCAGCTCACTACTCCTTGAGTCAGCGCTGCACTGGCTCTGCCACTGTGACTTGCGGCCACTGGCACTCACCTCAGCGCTGCACTGGCTCTGCCACTGGGGCTTGCGGCCACTGGCACTCACCTCAGCGCTGCACTGGCTCTGCCACTGTGGCTTGCGGCCACTGGCACTCACCTCAGCGCTGCACTGGCTCTGCCACTGTGGCTTGCGGCCACTGGCACTCACCTCAGCGCTGCACTGGCTCTGCCACTGGGGCTTGCGGCCACTGGCACTCACCTCAGCGCTGCACTGGCTCTGCCACTGTGGCTTGCGGCCACTGGCACTCACCTCAGCGCTGCACTGGCTCTGCCACTGTGGCTTGCGGCCACTGGCACTCACCTCAGCGCTGCACTGGCTCTGCCACTGGGGCTTGCGGCCACTGGCACTCACCTCAGTGCTGCACTGGCTCTGCCACTGGGGCTTGCGGCCACTGGCACTCACCTCAGCGCTGCACTGGCTGTGTGTCTGTGGACATTTTCTGGGACTCTGCGGTTCATGTTCTAAATGCTATTTGTTTACTTTTTTATTGTTTGCACGATTCGTTTATTTTTTCCCACTTTGGATGTTTGACGATCTTTGCAGTGTGGGATTTTTCGTGGGGACTCTGTGGTGTGACTTTGTATTGTGGCTACCTGTAAGAAAATGCATCTCAAAATTGCATATGTACACATACTTAGATAATAAATGCACTTTGAACTTCGATCTTTGAGCTTTTGAATCAGAATCAGGTTTATTATCACTGACAAATGCCATGAAATTTGTTGTCTTGCAGCAGCAGTACATAAAAACATTATAATGTACAATAAGAACAAAACAAGGGCAAAAAGCTGTCACAACCTTGGCAGACAAGGGAAATCAAAGACAGCATGAAAGCAAAGAGAGAGCATGTATTATAGCAACAATTAGTGGGAAGCCAAACGAAGACAACTTAAAAGGCAATAAGGAGAGAAAAGATTAAATATAAAGGAAAGCTGGCCAATAATATATAAGAAATACCAAAAGATTTTTTCAGACATATTAAAAGTAAAAGGGAGGATATTGATGCTGGGGAAGTACTATTGGGAGACAAAGAAATGGCGGACAAACACAAGAAATATTTTCTGCTGGTGTTCTCCATGGACGACACCACCAGTATGCCAGAAATTCAAGAATGTCAGAAGAGAGTGTTGTTGCTGTTACTAAGGAGAAGGTGTTTGCGAAGCTGAGCAGTCTGAAGGTAGATAAGTCATCTGGACTGAATGAACTACACCCCGGGGTTCTGAAAGAGGTGGCTGAAGACATTGTGGAGGCATTAGTGGTGACCTTCAAGAATCACTAGAGTCTGGAATGACTATAAGACCAAAGACCATAAGACATAGGAGCAGAATTAGGCCATTTGGCCCATCAAGTCTGCTCCACCATTCAATCAATTCAATTCTCCCCTCCACAGCCCCACATCTGGCCTTCTCCCTGTAACCTTTGATGCTGTGTCCAATCAAGAACCTATCAAGCTCTGCCTTAAATACACCCAACAACCTGGCCTCCACAGCTGCCTGTGGTAATAAATTCCACAAATTCACCACCCTTTGGCTAAAGAAATTTCTCCGCATCTCTGTTTCAAATGGGCGCCCCTCTATCCTGAGGCTCTGCCCTCTTATCCTAGACTCCCCCACCATGGGAAACATCCTTTCCACATCTACTCTGTCTAGACCTTTCAACATTCGAAAGGTTTCAATTAGATCCTCCCCACATCCTTCTCTTTGCCTTCCCATTCTGCCACCATGACATGGTCAGAATCAGAATCAGGTTTAGTATCACCAGCACATGCTGTGAAATTTGTTATTGATACACAGTGGCATAGCGGTTAGTGCAACACTGTTACAGCTCGGGGTGTTCTGCAGTTTGGAGTTCATTGTGGCACCCTCTGTAAGGAGTTTGTGCGTTCTCCCCGCGACCGTGTGGGTTTCCTCTGGTTTCTACCTTCAGTCCAAAAATGTACCAATTAGTAGGTTAACTGGTTGTTGCCAATTGTCTGGTGATTAGACTAGGGTTAAAGAGGTGGGTTGCTAGGCAGCACAGCTCATTTAGTTGGAAGGGACTGTTCACTACATAAAAAATAAAATAAATGACCAACAACAGACCAGTAGGTACAAACTCAAAGTTCATTTTAGTGCAGTGGTCAAGGTGTTCACAGTGTTGCTAAATTGTCGTGGTTAGGGCTTTGCTTGTTGGTTTAAGAACTGTATGGTTGAAGGGAAGTAGCTGTCCTTGAACCTGGTGGTGTGGGACTTCAGGTTCTTTTATCTGTGAGATGATGGGGATCTACGATGATCAATGTTGCCTTCTTGAAACAGCATCTCCGTGAACAAAGCTCAAACTGCTACCTTTGGTCGCAACACACACGGGAAGGAGAAAATCTATTTTTATTTTGTGGTGGGCTGGTTTTCGCAGTTCAAGATATGATGAGCAATGCCTTTCTCTAACATCTCTCTGCCAATAATGGCCCGCTTACAAGTTCAAGTCAAAGTACATTTAATATCAAAGTATGCATCTGTTAACATATACTCCATTCAGATTCCATTTCTTGCAGGCATTTACCGGAAAATAAAGAAATACAACAGAAATTATGAAGAACAATACATAAACAAGAAGATAAGTTACTGATAAGTAACTTATGTGCAGAAGAAGACAGCAGTGCAAATTAAAATAAATGAATAACACTGAGTTGTAGATTCCTTGAAAGTGAGTCCGTAGGTCGCGGAGTCAGTTCAGGGTTGAGGTGAGTGAAGTTATCCACAGCAGTTCAGGAGACTAATGGTTGTTTCTGAACCTGGTGGTGTGGGACCTAAGGCTCCTGTACCTCCTTCCTGACAGCAGTAGCAAGAAGGGAGCATGACCTGGATGGCGGTGGTCTGTGACGGTGGATGCTGCTTTCTTGTGGCAGCACTGCATGTAAATGTGCCCATTGGCGGGGAGGGCTTAGCCTGTGATGAACTGGATTGTATCCACCACTTTCTGCTGGCTTTTATGTTCCTATGGCTTCGTCAACATATCAAGCCATAAACAATTTTGAAAGAAGTGGCTAGAAAATACACATTTCAGTCTTGTCCACTGTATAATCCTTTCCCTTTGGGCAACTTGTCATGATAACGTTCTCGGCCTGATTTTTTTCTTAAACACCTGCTTCAACTGAATAAGTTGGCCGTAAAACAAGTCTTAAAGCCAATTAAATCCTACACATGTAGTCTGATAATTTTAACTTTCAAAAGCTGTTTTTGTCTTTTTTTATTCCCCATTTTCTGCAGCCAAAATGGTGAGATCTTGGCCTGGCTGCTCGTGATCACTTTTATCTCCAAAGATAACATTTCTAGCACTTGATCACATGTCAGACTGAGATCATTAACATGACTGTATATAAACCCTGATTTAAGCTGTCTATCTTACTTCCTTCCTGTTCCCCAGTGCTTACGTTACTCTCCGCTTTTAGGAACTAATTAATTTCTAATGTCCAGCTTAATCTTGTTTGATTCTGGCAACACTCATGACTAAAACTGCCAAAGCAGATTAATCCTTTAGTTGAATCATGCGCCCTCTGTTTAGATCAGGGATTCGTCAACAATTTTGTAAAAGTACTGCAGAGTCAGAGAGAGCTACAGCACAGAAACAGGCTCTTCAGCTCATCTTTTCAAATCAAGCTTATTGCCATTTGACTATGTAGATGTATATAACCTATAAACCATATAATGTACATAGAAATGTGACAACATTTCTGCAAACCAGGTGTAAGGCACATAAACACACATAACACGATAACCTATGTAGATAATAAACTCTACAGATGAATCACACATAAATAAAGGGAATTAATATTAAATATTGTAAGGTACAATCTTGTCTGTGCCGAACTGTCCTTCTGCCTAGTCCCAACAACCTAGTCCCTCCATACCCCTCCTATGCACATATTTATCCAAATTTCTCTTAAATTTTGAAATTGAACCCACATCCACTCTTCCACTGGCAGCTCATTCCACACTTGCACCACCCTCTGAGGGAAGAAGCTCCCCCTCAGGTTCCTCTTAAATATTTAACCCTTTAACCTTTCACCCTTAACTTATGACCTCTAGTTTCACCCACCCTCAGTGGAAAAAGCCTGCTTGGATTTATCATATTTCTACCCCTCATAATTTCATACATCTCTACCATGCTCTGCAATGCAGTCAAACTCTCTGTGCTTTAACATTAAATATAGGGGACATTTATGAATCTATATGCACAACAAGTAGACTCACCTTCTGAAAGCACAAATCCTCAGTCCTCATAAACATCATCAACATTTACCTGGACACGGTGGTGCTCTGAACCCTTAGGTTCTCCTTTACTTGATTATGCTAACATGCCACACATAAAGAGAAAAATTGGAGATTAGCTTTATTTGTCACATGCACATCGAAACATACCGTGAAATGCGTTGTTTGCGTCAGCAACCGACACAGTCTGAAGATGTGTAGGGGCAGCCCGCAAGCGTCTCCATGCTTCTGACGCCAGCACAGCTTACCAACCCTAGCTTGTACATCCTTGGAATGTGGGTAGAAACTGGAAAACCCAGAGAAAACCTGCACAGTCACGCGGAGAATACACAAGCAGCAGGAACTGAACCCACTTCGCTGGTGCTGAACAGCATTACGTTAGCTGCTATTCTACCATGCCGCCCCAGAAATAACAACCAAATCAATGCAACCTCTACATATATGTACATTACCGTAATCGATATATTTATTTAATTATTTTCCATATTGTCATTGTACTGCCGCCGCTACGTTAACAAATTCCACGACATCTACTGGTGATATTAAAGCTGATTCCGATTCTGATTCTGAAGTAAGAAGCTGGGAGGTGACTGGTGGAAAAGGTAAAGGGCTGAAGAAGAAGAAATCTGATAGGAGTCATCATTGTTATGTGATGTAGCCTAATCACATTGTTATGTGATTAATCCTTTAGTTGAATCATGCGCCCTCTGTTTAGATCAGGGATTCGTCAACAATTTTGTCTTTGACCTTGATTGCTCTTGGCAAATTTTTCTACAGAAGTAGTTTACCATTGCTTTTATCTGGGAATTGTCCTTAGAAGACGGGTAACCCTAGCCATTAAAAATACTCTTCAGAGGTTGTCTGCCTGGTGTCAGTGGTCACATAACCAGGACTTGTGATCTGCACCGGCTGCTCGTACGACCATCCACCACCTGCTCCTATGGCTCCATGTGACCCTGATCGGGTGGGAAGGGGGGAGTTATCAGGTGCTACGTCTTGCCCAAGGGTGACTTGCAGGCTAGTGGAGGGAAGAAGCAGCTTGCACCTCCTTTGGTAGAAACGTATCTTCACCTTGCCACCTGCTAGGAGAGGAGAGTGGAATAAAGAGAAGGAGGTGGGGAACTGGAGGGAGATGATGGGCAGGTCATGAGTGTGTGAGAACCACCAGAATAAAGGAAGAACTTGTGATATTTCATTTACAGGTTTTAATGTAGGGCTTTCAACCAAAAACTTTAAACCCATTTCTCTTTCTACAGATACTGGAGCTGGAAAATGATATTGTCCAGACATTCTTTGGAACATTTTTTTTAAATCTCGGAGTTACGGATGTTTTATGAGGTGTTCATAGCAAAGAAATCACTGGAACCAACTCTACTGTTAGTAAGAACCGAAAGAAGAGTGAAAAAAAGAATCAAAAAACAAAGATGTTGTGGTCGTCTTACAGTGAAAAATCACTCAAACTGGACAGATAAGAAAATCCTTTGATAAGAACAGCCATTTTCACCCTGAGTAAAAGTCTCTGGCTGTCCACTCGATGCACTCTTATTCTCTTGTACACCTCTATCAAGTAGCCTCTCATCCTCCTTTCATCCAAAGAGACAAGACCTAGATCTCACAATCTATCCTTTTAAGACTTGCTCTCCAATCCATTCAGCATCCTGGTAAATCTGCTCTGCATCCTCTCTAATAGACAATAGACAATAGGTGTAGAAGTAGACCATTCGGCCCTTCGAGCCTGCACTGCCATTCTGAGATCATGGCTGATCTAAGTCTAATGTTCTAAGTCTGGTCTAACTGGGGTTTTATCGAGCTGCAATAATACCTTGCTGCTCTTGAACTCAGTCTCCTGATGAAGGCCAACACACAATACAACTTCCTAATCACCTTATCAACTTGCACAGCAGCTTTGAGAGATCTACGGACATGGACCTCAAGCTCCCACTGCTGCTCCACACTGCTAAGAATCCTATCATTAACCCTGTATTCTGCCTTCAAATTTGACCTTCTAAATTGAGCGTGGAGTTCGGAGTCCTGTCATCCCCTAGTCCGGAGACGGTAATACCGAAGGTCGGTACCCGAAGTTCAACCAGTAATCTGAAAGTTGAAGCCCAATAGCCAAAGCCTGGAGATGGAAGGCCTGTCCTGGAGTTGGAGCCTATGTGTACGGGTTGGGAGGGAGGAATGGAGTTTGTCTTGCAGTTGTCATTATGCTGCTAGTTGTGTTGGTTTGCTGTGTTCTGCGTTGCTCTGCTGAGCAAGTTGGGCATGCTATACTAGTGCTGGTATGTGTGATGTCCCCAGCACATCCCTAGGTTGTGTCAGTCGGTAACGCAAACAAACATGTTTCCCTGTAAGTTTCAATGTATGTCTGATAAGTACACTGATTTCTGAAACACTACACACTTTTCCAGGTTGAATTCCAATTCGGAGAATCCCAAGTTGAACTATTCTTGACATTTCATTGGTACTTGGAGAGTATCTCTATACTTCGATCAAATCTTCCCTCAGTGGGAGAGTGCGGAGAGATTTGATAGGGGCATACAAAACTATGAGTATAGATACTGTAAAGGCAAGCATGCTTTTTACACGGAGGATGGGTGAGACAAGAACTAGAAATCATGGTTTAAAGGTGAAAGGTGAAATGTTTAAGGAGAACCTCATCGCTCAGAGGGTGGTGAGAGTGTGGAATGAGCTGCCAGCACAAGTGGTGGATGCGGATTCAATTTCAATGTTCAAGATAAATTTGTTCATGGATGGGAGTGGAGTGGAGGGCTTTGGTCCAGGTGCAGGACGATGGAACTAGGCAGATTAATAGTTTGACACAGACTAGATGGGCTGAAGTGCCTGCTTCTGTGCTGTAGTGTTCTATGACTCTATAACGCTATCTAATTCAGAAACAGTGAGTAATCAGTTTAAATACAAATGCTAGCAGTGATTAGCTTGCGAATTCCTTTTGTGAAGACTGCATCAGCACAGCCTGGTAAGGACCAGAGCATCGCTGACAGCAGCTTCCAAATTTCCACATTTAGCTACGAAAGTGCAGATGGCACCAGCTATACCCACTGATGACAGTGGAGGCGGCTGACGTCATCAAAATTTTGCTTCTGCAAATTCTCGCTGTACCAGTCCTTTGCCTTCAAATTTCAAATACCCGAAAAGACAAAGCAAAATTAAGTCGCCCAGAGGAAAGAAACTTCCTGATTGGCTTTCTATGATTATCTCTCTCCATTGCCATCTCAGAAGTGACAGAAAGCAGAATCTCTTTCTCACAGATGTACATGATTAGCATTGACCTTTTCTGATTGTCAGCAAACCACAAGTGAGACAATCAGCTGGCTACAAAATTAACTGGTGTGCTTTTGAAACTTGAAGTACAATTAAATGAAGAAAAAGTCTTCTGCTTATTCGCTGTTCTCTTAGTCATGTCTGGCAATTCCACGTAATCACTTCTTAAAGTATATCGTATGTAAATCAATAGGTGCTTCGTCTTAACGCCTTCTCCTTCACACCCACCTTCCCTCCTGCAATCTCTCTGACTTTCTTACACACTAGTCATCTTCCCATGCTTCCCTTTCATGTGCAAACATGCATCAAACACATATGTACATGGATGCACACACATGCTCAGCTAGACATGCATGCAAGTGCATGCACAGGCATATACACAAACACACGAGCACACTCACAGGCACGCACACACATACAGGCACATTGACGCATGCACAGACACAGAGACCACACACAATACACAAACACGCTCAGGCACACATACAACACAGAGACACACAAAAGCACATGCATAGACACACACACACACAAATACAGGCAGGCATGTGCACACAGAGGTGCACACACACACAAATACAAACAATACAGGCACAGAGGTACACACACACACAAATATAGACACACATACAAACATGCACAGACACACATACAACACACAGACACACAAAAGCACATGCATAGACACACACACATACTTGTGCGCATGCACACACACGCTCACACACAGACACAACATGCATAGACACACACATAGGCGCACAGACATAAACACACATAGCCACACAACACACGGACACACACACACACACATGCATGCACGCACACACACACACACACACACACAAATATAGACACACATACAAACACAGAGATACACACACACATACAGGCACACAGATGCATGCACACACACAATCCACACAAACATGCTCAGACACACATACAACACACAAACACACACTAGCACATCCATAGACACACTCACTCACACGCACACACACATTCACACACACACACGCACACACACATTCACGCACACACTCACACAGTCGTACGCACACACACACACACCCTCAGTGATTCAGAGAGTCATGGTTATACTGCACAGAACCAGGTCCATCAGCCCATCTGGTCAATACTGATCAAGGATCTACCTGGTCTAGTTCCATTTTCCCATTGTTCAATCCATTTCCTTAAAAACATCTCCTATCCATATACTGTACCTTTCAAATTTCATGACATATGCCAGTGATAATAAACTTGATTCTGATCTGATTCAATAAACACTTACAATAAATAAACTGAAAGAAAATTAAGAAATGATAAATAACTTGTTTACTCAGGGTGTAGGAAAACAGATTTATAAAAATGATATTGGGGCTTTTTTAATTATCCTGAACAAGAATAATTTTCATAGGGGAATTCATATTTTAGATTAATGAAAGAAGGAAAAGGAACTGATAAGCTTTACAAGTGCTTTATCTTTATTTTGACTATATACAGGGGAAAACCTACAATATGAACTATTGTATCGGGGCTGTTCCACGATCATATTACAAATCAATCCTAAATGTGAGAACACATAATACAGAACCTAGAACATTCCATCACAGTATGGGCCCTCTGGTCTATGATGTACTGATCTTTTAACCTACTCTAAGATCAATCCAACCTTTTCGTCCAGCATAGCCTTCCAGTTTTCTAACATCCATGTACCTAATAAAACTTTTTTTTAATATCTCTAAAGTATCTGCCTCTACTATCACCACGCACCCACTGCTCTCTGCATAAAGAACTTACCTCTGACAACTCCCTTCATATTTTCCTCCAATCACCTTAAAATTATGCTCCCTTTTACCACCCTTGGAAAAAAGTCTCTGGTTATCCATTCTATGTATGCCTCTTTCAGCTTGTATACCTCTATCAAGACACCTCTCATCCTCCTTTGCTGAAAGGGAAAACCCCTAGCTTGCTCAACCTGTCTTCCGTTCCTCTAATCCAGGCAGCATCCTGGTAAATCTCCTCTTCACCCTCTCTAAAGCTTCTACAATCTATAGTTTAGAAGGACTAACTGGCTCCTGGTTTGGTGAGGTAAAGTTGAAAAGGCCCAGTTAAGGTTACAAGAGGAGAGAATGTCCGATTTGCATTTGTATTGTAGGAGCCATGTACCTATTGTCTATCTGCATAGTATTCTGTGTTGTGCATTTATTATAGTAGTTAGTCACGCAGGTGGGAGAGCGGTAAAACTGAAGGGAATAAGTTATGTATTCATACTTATTCTGGTTAGTTTTTAGTGCTGGGGACCGCTGGGTGACATATCCTTTGTTGACGGCTTAAGTCCGCTTAAGTATGTTTAGTATCATTAGTTTTAGTTTCGCAAGTTTCATTACCTCAGGATTGTATGTTTTGCTAGTTGCTAATAAAGGATCAAATATATTTCTTCGACTTTTTGGAGCATTATTATTGGATTGAACAGAGAGCGCATCATGCAGGATAACACCCAGGTGGTCACTAGAGTGGCATTGTCTCTTCAAGTTGCCGTTACATGTACTTTCATAGTTCTGAGTAGCAGACATTTACGTATAGTCATTGAGCACTACAACACAGAAACAGGCCCTTTGGCCCATCTAGTCAATATCTAACCATTATGCAGCCTAGTCCCATTGACCTACACCCGGACTTAAGCACTCCATACCCTTCCTATCCATGAACCTTTCCAGATTCATAGAGTCAATCGCTATAAATTCTTATGGAGACAATAAGCATTCTCAAATCCTTCAGTGTTAATATCATGGGAAATGTCAGATCGGTTCCCCTTTGTATAAGGTACACTCTAGACCAAAAGACATAGGAGCAGAATTAGGCCATTTGGCCCATTGAGCCTGCTGTGCCATTCCATCATGATTAATTTATTATAGTATATATTTATAATAGTATAATAATTATACCCTGAATTATTATTCAACAGATTTCATTCTTCTAAGCTCCAGTGAGTACAACCGTAGAGTGATCAACCGCTCCTCTTTGCTACACTAATTGTGAAGGGTGAACTTTAAGTATTTTTTAAAATTCTACTGTGTAGTGATGAGGGCCAACTTGATAAGAATGTGTCAGCTTTCCAACTGCATCACGGGGAGGGATTTCAATTATTATTTTAAAAAAGAGAATGATTTCTGCTCATTGCAGCCCCATTTCAGATGAATGATAGAGATAATCAAGATTAATGGTGTATACACTGAATAAGCAAATGCTGTAACGCAGACAGAGTAGTATAAACCAAAACAAGGCTTTCTTTGTGCAAGTTACATATTTTGTTTCAGATTTTGTTTTAATGAGCTAAAATCCCCTGACTCTGATTGTAAAGCCATTGCAACCATGAAAGAAAGGCAGCTTTTCAATCGAGATACCCAAGTGACATGAATGATTAATGGCGTAAATTCTAGATTACAATAGTCCAAGGCAGTTAACTTCCATTTTGTAATCTCTGAGGGCTAGTATTTCTCAGATACAATACAACAGCTGCAGATCCAATAATACCATTACTGTGCTTGCTGAACTTGTCGTGGTGTTCATGTGTGCCGCATGTTTTAATTCCTCAACGATGCATTTAATTGGCTTTCCTACTTACGCCATACAAAGGTTTTTCGACTACCATTAAAGGTCTCCCAAGATTTCATGATTTCTTGGTTACTGGGGAGCTTTTTTAGATTTAAAACAAAAGTGATAATGATCTTTGTAATTCACTTTTTCATTTTGCCTTTCATGAAACTGTAACAGTCTGCAAATAGGGGGTCAAGTGGAAAAATCGCATATGCCAAAATATACTTGCAAAACATACACTGGGAGGGAATACTTTGCCAACATTCCACATGTACACGCTGTCTACCTTGTTAGATACCTATGGTCTATTGGTTCTTAACCACACTCTTCCTTTGCATGGTGCATAGATATTCAATAATAACCTGATTGCTATCTTTGATCATATTTGATCATTCATTATGTGCTATGTCATATGACATAGACGATCACGGTCTTTCCATGACCAGGATTGTTCCTGGCAAGTTTCTCTACAGAAGTGGTTTGCCATTGCTTCTTCTGGGCAGTATGGGTGACCCCAGCCGTTATCAGTACTTTTGAGGGAGTGTCTGCCTGGCATCAGTGGTCGCATAATCAGGACTTGTGATGTGGACCAGCTGCTCGTACGACCTTCCACCACCTGATCCCATGGCTTCTCATGACTCTGATTGGTGGGGGGAGGTGGGGGGAAGTAAGCAGGAGCTACAACTTGCCTAAGGGTGACCTGCAGGCTAGCAGAGGGAAAGAGTGCCTTACACCTCCTTTGGTAGAAAGGCATCTCCACACTGCCACCCAATAGTATGTATTTTATACAGTATATAAATGCTTTATTAAGAGGTACCTAATAAATGGCCATTGAATGTATGTTCATCCACTTCAAGGTTTGGTGTGTTGTGTATTCAGAGAAGCTCTTCTGCACACCACAGTTGTAACAGATGGTTATTTGAGTTACTGTTGCCTTCCTGTCAGTTTGAACCATTCTCCTCTAACCTCTCTCATTAACAAGGCATTTTTGCCCACAGAACTGTCATTCAATGGATGTTTTTTTGTTTTCTGTACCATTCTCTGCAAATTCTAAATACTGTTGTGTGTGAAGATCCCAAGAGATTATTAGCAGCTTCTTAGATACTCAAACTACCCCATCTGGCACCAACAATCATTCCACGGTGAAAGTCACTTAGATCACGTTTCTTCCCCCTTCTGATGTTTGGTCTGAACAATAGCTGAACCTCTTGACCATGTCTGCATGCTTTTCTGCATTGACCTGCTGCACATGATTGGCTGATTAGATATTTGCTTTTATGTGCGGGTGTACAGGGGTACCTAATAAAGTGGTCACTGAGTATAATATTGGGAGACAAATGAAAAATTCTCATAAGCCAGAAAGTGATAATACTTCTAAAGCAAACACTAGATTGGAATATTCTGCCAACGTTCCACAAATAGAATTTGAAATTCTTATTCAGTTAAATCATTTGGTGCCGCAGTGCAGATCCACAAACAAACAGTGTGGACATCTATATCTCATGGTATTATAGGGTTATTTTCAGTAATCTACCCAGTCTCAGCAATCCTGGAGTATGAAAAGAGAAAAATCCTAATTTAGTTTGCAGCTCAGTGATTCTGGATGGAAAGTGAACATGATGACAATTTATGTTAATACTCCACCATGCACAGATAAAAATAACTCAAGTTGCTTTCAAAGTGTAAATAAAAATGTGTTTGGTTCCTTCCTGATGCTTGAATAACCTGTCAGCATTCATTTTCCAGGCTCAAGTGAGGCTGAATTACCAGCCTGAACTCTGAAACAAGGGCGTCAGACCCTAGCCAGGCGCAGGACACTGCTTTCTCAAATTCAGGAATTTGGGGGAAGATTTCTTATCTCCAAATGTAAATCCAATCACCTGATTTGCTTAATGATTTAACAATTAAACTTTGTGTCTTTGGAATATGGGAGGAAGCCAGTGCACCCAAAGGAAATCCTCGTGATCATGGGAGAATGTAACAACTCCTTACAGACCCACAGTGGGACTGAACCCAGATCACTGCCACTTTAAAGCACTAGGTCCTGAATTGTTTCCAGATATTTTCACTTGTTTAATGGTGTTCACATCTATCATGTTTAGCATTTCCAAAGAGCTGCTCTAATTTCTATCTACATACTTACCTCTTTTACACTTAAATCCTAAGATATGATGTATCTAACATTTCTGTAAGATTAGAGTAAACATTCTGCATGGAATTCCTTCATCAAGGTTATGGAGCAGAACAAATGTGATGCTTATAATCATGAAGTAAATAAATTAGGGCTTCATAAAAATATGGAAGTACCCTCCAACCTGATTACATGAATATTGATTTCTACTTCTGGTGAAGAAATTCACCCACCCCCACCATCCTCTCTTCCTCATTCTGACCATCTCACCTGTCTATTGCTTTCCTTGCATCCCCTCCTTCCTTTTCTCCTATGGTCCACTCTCCTCTCCTCTCCAATTCCTTCTTCTCTAGCCTTTGACCTTTCCCATGCACCTAGCTTCACCATCCTCTTTCCCCTCCACTCCCCCCCACCCCCATCTCTTCTTCTGCCATCGTCCTCCTTCTTTCTCAGTCCTGAAGAAGGGTCTTGGCCCAAAACTTCGGCTACTTATTCATTTCCATGGAAGCAAATCAAAAACACCCAAATTCTAATCCCTCCTACCTATGCCATGTCTGTATACCTCAATCTTCCTTACATCCATGTGCCTATCCAAATGTCTCTTAAAAGCCCCCAATGTATTGGTGGTAGAGAGTAGTGTGCTCTGCCCAATACATCATGGGGATATTCTACCTCACCACCAGTAGTATCTACAGGAGGCACTGCCTCAAGAGGGCAACATCTATCATCAAAGATCTCCAGCATCAGGCCTTGCCAATTTCTCACAGCTGCCACCAGGCAGAAGTCCAAAGTTCCACACCACCAGGTTCATGGGCAGCTACTTCCCTTCAACTATTTGGTTCTACATAACCCCAATCACTACCTCAGGAAACCAACACTGTGACCACTTTGCACTATAATAGACTATGTTTTTTTCTTTTGGCTAATTGTGTTTTCTCTTGAAAAAAATTTGATTAATCTATGTTTTTTGTGAATGCTACTTATCTGAAAGTATGTGTCTACGATGCTACTTTAGGCGAATGTCTTGGCTTTGAAAGACTTTGATTTTGGCTTTGTATGAAGAAAGAGAGGGAGTAAAAGGCAGTAATCCCAGAGCAGTGCCTTTGGAAATTGAGGCATGTCAAACAATAGTGTGGTGATTAGATCTGGTGATGAAAAGGAACACCAGTATTAAAAGAATCTAGATACCTTTGGAGATTGTAGAGATGATGGAGATTACAGAAAGGAAAGAATAAGTACATGGAAGGATTTGGGTGAAGTGAATTTCATTTCATATTTATATTTACATGATTTTAACCGGCTGCACCATCATCTGACATGGGGTGGGGGCTACTGCATGGAGTTGAAATAAGCTGCAGAAAGTTGTAAGCTCAGTCAACTCCATCATAGGCACCAACCTCCATAGCAACCAGGACATCTTCAAGGAGCAAAGTGTCAAAAAGGCAGCATCCATCAGTAGGGTCTGTCATCACCCAGGACATGTCCTCTTCTCATCACTACCATCAGAGAGGAGGTACAGGAACCTGAAGACACACAATCAGTGATTCAGGAATAGCTCCTTCCTCTCCATCAACAGATTTCTAAATGAACATTGAATTCATGAACGCCACCTCTCTCACAATTTTTGCACTGTTTATTTAATTTAACGTTTTAATATATATATATTTATATTTCTTACTGTAATTTATAGTTTTTATTATGTATTGCAATGTACCGCTGCCACATAACCACAAATTTCACAACATATGCCAGAGATATTAAACCTGATTCTGATTCTGAATTTTAAATGACATAAACAGCTGCCAACATTAGACTTCTTCTGTCTTTCAGTATAAACAAAATATAGATACATGTTGTTTCAACAACTTGTTGGAATGATAGAAATCTTTCTGCTAAATTAAATGAAGTCCCAAATTTGATCTAAATCTATAAATGTAGAGTGGAAAGTATCTTATGGTCTTGTGGTCTAAAACTCAAGAGCCCACCTGCCAAAATGGTTCCACTCAGGAGATATGAACTCAGTGGCCACTTTATTAGGTACACTTGCTCATTAACACAATTATCTAATTGGCCAATCGTGTGGTAGCAACTCAATGCATAAAAGCATGCAGACATGGTCAAGAGGTTCAGTTGTTGTTCAAACCATACATCAGAATGGAGAAGAAATGTGATCTAAGCAACTTTGACCATAATTGTTGGTACCAGACGGTATGGTTTGAATATCTCAGAAACCGCTGATCTCCTGCGATTTTCACGCGCAAGAATATCTAGAGTTTACAGAAACAACAAAAAAAATCCAGTGAGTGGCAGTTCTGTGAGTGACACCTTGTTAATGAGAGATGTCAGAGGAAAATGGCCAGACTGGTTCAAGCTGACAGGAAGGCAACAGTAACTCAGATCACCATGTGTTACAACAGTGGTGTGCAGAAGAGCATCTCTGAATGCACAACACGTTGAACCTTGAAGTGTATAAACTACAGCAACAGAAACCACAAATATATAGTCAGTAGGCACTTTATTCGATGCAAGAGGTCATTACATGTATAAAAGAATCTTATATAGCATTGGCTTCAAACATGAAAGTGTTAAATTGGTTGGTTGCTAGATCTTTGTAATTATAAATAAGTGAGATTTATGGAAGTAAATTCATCTCATAACTGTTACCCAATGAGAATCAGGTTTAATATCATTGGCATATGTCATAAAATTTGTTGTTTTATGGCAGCAGTATGTTGCAATATATAATAATATAAACTATAAATTACAATAAGAAGTCTATAGATATATATTTTAAAACCTAAATTAAATAAGTAATGCAAAAAGAGTGCGAAAAAAATACTGAGGTTATGTTCATGTGTTGATTGTCCATTCAGGAATCAGATGGTGGAGAGGAAGAAGCTGTTCCTAAAATGTTGAGTCTGTGTCTTCAGGCTTGATGGTAGTAATGAGAAGAGGGCATGTCCCGGATGAAGGGGGTCCTTAATGATGGATGCCACCAATTTGAAAACATAGCAAAAAGAATTTTTTTGATCAGAATTGCTAACAGATTCTTCTGCTCTGTTTATGATATTGTTAAGCAGTGAAAATCTGATCCAACATAGGTTAGGCAACAACTGAAAATAAAATTTTGGTTGATTGAATAGAGCAGTTTTGCCAAGATCACTAATTGGAATGATACTTGGATTAAACCTCGACTCCGAAACAAGTCAAGACCTTGGAACGGATATTTCCTTGGAAGCACTTCCATATTGTGATATTTTTGATATACAATTGTGGCTGCTATTGTTAATGCAAACAGGATTTCCGTGACAATTAGTAACATTACAGTTGTGGCTGTAGCAAATCCAATGTATTTCCAGCATTAATATTCCTCATAAAAGACTTGAACTTATAATTTTAAAAAAAACAGCTGGTGACCAGTATAGCCTGTCTTTTATATAACTTTCAAGACAAATCCCTTAAGAAATAAAAGCCAGATTACACTGGTGCCATAGAATTATTTGATTTGTCCAATTCCATGAGGTATCTAATCTTTCTAAATTTTTGAGGGGAGATAAAAAGTTACCAATTGCTTAAGGAAACTAATAAGATTGAATGAACTGAGCAGGAAAGAAGTTGCTAAGAAACAGCTGCACAGTATTCACAGTATTGTGAGAAGGTCCAGAGGAGGTTTATGAGAATAATCCCTGGAATGAAAGGATTACCATATGAGGAGAATTTGATGGCTCTGGGTACTTACTCACTGGAATTGAGAAGAGTGAGGGGGAATCTCGTTGAAACCTATCGAATATTGAACAGCCTAGAAAGAGTGGATGTGGAGAGGGTGTTTCCTATAGAGGACGAGTCTAGTGTTCTATATATCTAGTGTTCTTATGTAACTACATATCAAATGAGTAAAGTCCCACTTCAGAGGGAAGTTAACGTGTATATTCTCCTTACAGAGGGAGAGCAAATCAATGCACATGCCAAAGGTATCAGTCAATAATCAGTGCTAAGGGGAGTAATTGCACGAAAAGAAATGGCTCCATACATTACACATCCTCCCCCTTTAGATTTATGTAAATAAAACTGCATATGTAACAAAGCATTCAATTTCCCCCTTTACAAACCATATACAAAAAACATGCTTTCACAATAACAGTCCATAACTAACTCCACTATACTAAAGGTTCAGTCTTTTGGGTGGTGGTCTGTTTCTTTTGGAATAGCATCTTTGGACCTGTGGAGTGGCAGCTGATTTGGCAGGTTTCTTGTCAAAGAAAACTTTCTCGGTTGCCGGTGTCACATTGTTGTCAGTGACATGATCATCAGTGAGAGGTAAGTCCGATGGTTGTAATGTGTCCACCTTGTTGGATACAGTTGACTCAGGTGTGTTTAGACTATTGTGTGCACGTAATCTTTGGAGCTCATGTTGTGTAGTCAATCCAGTTTGCTTCACTTCGTTTACTCGAGGTAACAAACAATTCTACCTGAAACACAGTCCAAGTGAAGCATAAACAAATATCCAAGAAATGTCCAAGGGCAAGGTGTCTTGAACAAGGTGTATCACCGGCAAGTGTTGTGAAATTTGTTAACTTAGCCGCAATGGGACCATACAATGCATGATAATATAGAAAGAAAAAAACTATTAAGTAAAACAATTAATAATAATAATAATGGCTCTGTCTGTCTAAGTAGACAATGGATGTGCCTGGTTTAGGACTCAGTTGAGTGTGGAACAGCGTCGGCTGTGACTGAATAAGCCGGTTCTGGAGCGGCAGTCCTTGGCACAGCTGCTGCACACGAAGGCTGATGGCTGCGGCTGGGCAGTGACTGCCACAGTGTTCCTTCTCTCTCTACCGTCTGACCACAGTCGAGTTCGTTTTTCCTCTCCGTTGGTAATGCCTGTACGTACAGCCTGTCGCCAGGTGCAGCGATTTGCAGCTGCCTCTTCCCAAGTGATATATCAGCAGACTTCAGGTCACATTTACAGATTTCCTCAGGTTCAGATCAACATCAAAAAAGGAGATCTTATAAAAACATATAAAATTATGAAAGGGGTAGATAAGGTAGAGGGAGGAAAGTTGTTTCCACTGGTAAGTGAGACTAGAACTAAGGAACAAAGCCTCAAGATTTGTGAGAGTAGACTTAGGACGGAGATGAAGAGGAGCTGCTTTTCCCAAAGAGTGATAAATCTGTGGAATTCTCTGCCCAATGGAGCAGTGGAGGCTACCTCAGTAAATATATTTAAGACAAGGTTGGATAGATTTTTGCATAGTAGGGGAATTAAGAGTTATGGGGAAAAGGCAGGTAGGTGGAGATGAGGCCATGGCCAGGTCAGCCAGGATCTTACTGAATGGCAGAGCAGGCTCAACGGGCCAGATGGCCGACTCCTGCTCCGATTTCTTATATTCTTATGTTTGTGTCTTAAAATAATAAGACAGCGGCAGGAAATGAACCCCAATTGCTGACACTGGGAAGCATTGCACCAACACATCTTTAGTATATCTGATAAGTTGGACTCTTGATTCTTGACCTCACAATCTACCAAACTAAATCAGAAGGAGATGTTTTGCAGATGACTGTGATGGATCCTGATGCTCTTGCAATCCAAAGGTTCTTCAGAAGTTACGAATGGGCATCATGGTAGGGTGGTGGTTAGCGTAATGCTATTACTGCTCAAGGCATCCAAGTTCGGAGTTCAATTCCGATGTGACCTGTAAGGAGCTTGCACGTTCCTCCCTGTGAATGTGTGGGTTTCTTCCACAGTCCAAAGACGTACCAGTTAATATGCTAATTTGTCATTGTAAATTGTCCTGAGATTGGGCCCGGGTTAAGTAGGTGGGTTGTTGGGCGGCACAACTCAATGTGCTGGAAGGCCTGTTCTGCACTGTATCTCTAAATAAATGAATAAATAAAAATAATTGCAACACACACAAATGCTGGGGGAACTCAACAGGCCAGGCAGCATCCAGGGATCTGGCCCGAAATGTCGTCTGTACTTTTACTCCATAGATGCTGCCTGACCTGCTGAGTTCCTCTCGTATTTTGTGCCTGTTGCTCAGATTTCCAGCATCCGCAGATTTTCTCGTGTTTGTGAAATAAAAATAATTGCTGCTTATGATCATTTTGTTAAGTGTTACAGAAGCAAAGAGGAAGAGAAAGGAAAAAACATGGCAAGAAAGAACAAAGGAAAGAACCTAAGGGGGAAAAAAACTAAAAACTGGTGTGGTCTTCACATACCAGACTAGTGATGAGAGTGATCACATTTAACCAATGAGTAGTCAAGTCAGACCACGCTTGGAGAATTTTGAGCAGTTTTGTACCTCTTTTCTAAGAAAGCATATGCTAGCATTTGAGAGGACGTTCACAAAAATGACCCCAAGAATGAAAGGAAACTTTCATTGGGTCTGAGCCTGTCCTTGCTGGAGTTTAGAAGAATGAGGGGATCTCATTGAAATTGAAACCTATCAAATATTGGAAGTTTTAGATTGGGTGGACGTGGAAAGGATATTTCCTATTGTGGGAGCAGGCTAGGATCAGAGGGCACAGCCTCAGAGTACAAGGATGTCCCTTTAGAACAGAGGTGAGGACAAACTTCTTTAGCCAGAAGGTGGGGAATCTGTGGAATTAATTGCCACAGAGAATTGTGGAGGTCAAGTCACTGGGTATATTTTAAGCAAAGGTTGATAGGTTCTTGATTGGTAATGGTGTCACAGTTTTGGAAAGAAGGCAGGAGGATAGAGATGAGATAGATTTAAAAAAAACAGCCATGATGGAGTGGCCGAGCAGAATCAATGGGCCAAATGGCATAATTCTGCTCCTCCGTCCTATGGTCTAATGATCTTACTCAAGGGATCTGATCCCCACCACTGAAACCGCAAAGTGTCCGGAAAAACACAAATGCTACTACACCTCAATTGCTGGAAAATGCACCGAACAGTTACAAGTTGTACGTGATTATATAAAAATACAAACAAGCATAGGGAAGTTAAACTACGATAAAAATAACAATTTTGCACTCCAATGCAGCACTGGGAAGGTTCAATTTTATTTTCATCTAATCTGATAATAAAACCTTTGTACCTTACCTGATGAACTATTTGCACAATTTTTCTTCTTTTGCAAATTGGAAATGTGGCGTTCTTACCGTGTGCATTTTTCAATTATCTATCGTGCTCCTTTGTTTTGTGAGGAGTGTCTGCAAGAAGATGAATCTCAAGGATGTATATGATATACATGTTATGACACGTATCTGACTGCTCCCACTACCGGAGCTTAGACACTCCGACTCTCTGGAATATCAATAGCTGTCATGGCCCCTTTAATGATTCAGCCCTGCCCCACTAATTGGCGACCACGCTTTGGCACCAGAATTTTAACATTTAAAGAACACCTGAACTAAGGTCCAGAGCTCAATCGTTCAGCTCAACTTCAGATGTTCATCTAGTGTCTAGTTTAGAATCCTGGCCTCGTTTCAGTCTTGTATCAAGTCTCGATTCTACTTTCAGATACTCCAGCAACTGGAACCTAACCATCCTCACCTAGTTTTCCCACCACAATACCTACTTTGATAATAAATTTGAACTTTGAACTTAAATATTAAAAATAGCATCTGACTTCCTTGGTTTTCTATTAAACTGAATGATGATCCTCTTCGTGGGGAAAGATAGAGTTATTTACAATAATTTGTAAATAATTACAACATTTGTGAGTTTTCTCTTTTAACTGAAGAAAAATGGCAGTAGCTGAACCACAGTGCAATTCAACGTTAGCCTGGCAGCATATGTGTGTAGCTCTTTCACGTATAAATCCAGAACCAGCAAGGGATCGCATACACATCAGTAATCCATTCTTGGCCATCTGTTATTTTATATAATATACAAAGTACACTAACCCTTTCATGAAATGCAAAGGCTTTACTGAGACATAGCGTATGAATGGATTGTCATATTAAGCACACAGCACAGGTGAGCAGATGGCGATAGTAATTTGTAATAGAAAAAAACGGATGATGTTTGAGAATGAAAACCACAGGTTTAATCTATTGCAGATTCTGACAGTGGGTAAGGGTTAGATTGCTTCTCTATGATGATATGTAAGCCTACCGCATTTATTACTGGTAGAATGAAATATGTAGCAGTTTTCAATTTTTAAAATATACACTTTTTTACATAGCTACATGATTAGTTATTTCTAAATTATATATTAAATTACATGTTACTAAATTCTATAGTGGGGGAGTTCAGGACCAGAGAAGCACAGCTTTAGAATAGAAGGAGGCTCCTTTTTTATGCCATGGACCCCAACCATTAATCAAGGGGTCCGTGGACCCAGGCTGGGAACCTTTTGCTTCAGAACAGTAATGCAGAGGAGTTTCTTTAGCCAGAGGTTGGTGAATCTGCCGATGGCTGTGGAGGCCAAGTCACTGGGTATATTTAAGGTTGATGGGTTCTTGATTAGTCAGGGCATCAAAGGAAACAGGGAGAAGGCAGGAGAATTGGTTGGAGAATGAAAATACAGTAAATCAGCCATGATGGAATGGCAGAGCAGAGTCAATGGGCTGAATGGCCTAATTCTGCTCCTATGTCCTATGGTCTTAAGGTCTGAATGAATTTTTGCAAAATGATGATTTTGCAAGGCAATTTCAATATGTTTAGAATTCTGTTTTGAAATGCTAGCGATATAAAAACCTACTCCTTTTGCTCTAACGTCTTGTGCAATAGGTACATCCAATATTACTTGTTTTCTTTTTAATTAAGAGTCCCCAGCTGTCATGGTGATGTAGCAGTTAGTGTGATGCTATTACAGCTCGGACATTCCAGAGTTTGGAATTCCAGCGCCATTCTCTAAGGAGTCCCTGTACATCCTCTGCCTGAGTTTTCTCCGGGTACTCTGGTTTTCTCCCACGAACCAAAGTTGGACCGGGTGGGTTAATGGTCATTGTAAATTGTCCCATGATTTGGTTAGGGTTAATCGGGTTTGTTGGGGGTGCTGCGGTGGTGTGGCTCAAAGGGCCAGAAAGGCCTGTTTCATGCTGTATCACTAAATAAATAAGTAGAGAGATAGACACATGGATAAATAAGTGACATTACAACCTTCCAAGTAAGAACGTTTATTGAGTATGGATTAGTCAAAAATATGGAAGTTCAGCAGAAGAATATAGGAGCAGAAATGTGACCAAAGATCACTTGCCTTAAAAGTGCAGTGTAGCAATAGATCAAGGTTCACGATTCAATATTGCTTAATGTCATTTCTTGTACACAAGTGCAAAGAAGAACAAAATAATTGTTACTCCAGATCCGATGCAGCATGAAAAAACCAAGTAAGATAAAGATAAAAAGAATAAAAAACACAGTAAATATAAATACATAAGATAGCTTGTATACATAGATTGATTGTGCATGCATAAAGTGGCACTAGGCACAGGAGTGTCTGTACACGAGGTGACTCTGACAGGAAATGATAAAGTAGTGGTGGTTGGGGGTGTGGAGGTGTTGATCATCCTTACTGCTTGGGGAAAGTCACTGTTTCTGAGTCTGGTGGTCCTGGTGTGGGTGCTATGTAGCCTCCTCCCTGATGAGAATGGGACAAACAGTCCATGAGCAAGGTGGGAGGAATCCTTCATGATGCTATGGGCCTTTTCCAGCACCTTACAAAGCACTCTTTTCCAAAATTTGTTTCCAAATTTATTGAAATAAAACATCATAAACAAGTATACTACGCAACTTTCTCCGAGGATTTTGTTTCGGGTACTGAATATATTGATCAAGGTGAATTGCAGGAATGGGTTGGAGTCATTCAGTGGCCACTTTATTAGGTACACCTGTACACCTGCTCATTAATGCAAATATCTAATCAGCCAATCACATGGCAGCAACTAAATGCATACAAGCATGCAGACATGGCCAAGAGGTTCAGTTGTTCAGACCAAACATCAGAATGGGGAAGAAATGTAGTCTAAGGGACTTTGATGATGGAATGATTTTTTGGTGCCACAAAGGTGGTTTGAGAATCTCAGAAATTGCTGATCTCCTGAGATGTTCACACACAACAGTCTCTAAAGATTACAGAGAACAGTGTGAGAAACTAAAAACATCCAGTGGGTGGCATTTCTGTGGGTTAAATGCCTTGTTAGTGAGAGAGGTCAGAGCGAATGGCCAGACTGGTTCAAGCTCACAGGGAGGCAACAGTAACTCAAATAACCATGTGCTACAACACTGGTGTGCAGAAGAGCATCTCTGAACCCACAACGTGTCAAACTGTGAAGTGGATGAACTACAGCAGCAGAGACCACACCAGTTTCACTCCTGCACCTAAGAAAATGTCCATTAAATGCATTTCTGGAAAGTGTGTAATTATTGAAGACAGAGAGGTAATAAAGATAAAGATTACCTTTATTTATCAAAACATACTGTAAAATATGTTGTTGAGTTGGTGGTAAAAAAGGCAAAGCAATTTTAGCATTCATTTCCAAAAGACTAGAATTTAAAAGCTAGAATGCAATTCTGATGCTTTATAACCATTACTCAGACCACACTTGAGGTACTGTGAGCAGATTTTGGCCCCTTATGTAAGAAACGATGTGCAGGTATTGGAGAGGTTTCACAGGGAGTTCATGAGAGTGATTCTGGGAATGAAAGAGTCAATGCATGAGGAGCATTTGATGACTCTGGTCCTGTACTTGCTGGAATTTAGAAGAATGAGACAAGATCTCATTGAAACCTATTCAATATTGAAAGGCCTAGAGAGAGTAGACGTGGAGAGGACTTTTCCTATTGTGGCGGAGTCTAGGACCAGAAGGCACAGACTCAGAATACAAGGATGTCCCTTTAGAAAAGAGACAGGTAGGGACTTCTTCAGGCAGAGGGTGGTGAATCTGTGGAATTCATCGCCGAAGACAGATGTGGAAGTCAAGTCATTGTGTATATATAAAGTGGAGGTTGATAGGTTCTTGATTATTAAGGGCATCAGAGGTTATGGGGAGCAGGTGGGAGAATGGAGTTTAGCGGGTTAATAAATCAGCCATGATGGAATACCAGTGCAGACTCGATGGGCCCAATGGCCTAGTCCTGCTCCTATGTCTCATGGTCATATGTAATTGTTCAGTGAGAGTTTTGCTCATCACAAAAATGATCTTCTGTAATTGCTTAGTGAAATTTTTGGTAATTACAGTACAGTTGCTTCTCTACCTGTCAAGAAGCTTCTTAGTTTTCTGTAGCAGGTGTCACGCCACCTGAATCTGGCTATTTTATAGACTAATCATTGTCATAGAGCATAGAACAGAGAACTTCACAGCAAAGTACAGGCCCTTTGGTCCACAAAGCAGCGCTGACCGTTTAACCTGCTCTATCTAGCTCTTCCCTCCTATATATCCTTCCATTTTTCTGTCATCCATGTGCCTATCTAAGAGGTTCCTAACATATCTAAGATGACCCTAATGTATCTGCCTCTACCATAACATATGGCAGTCCATTCCATGACCTCACCACTCTCTGTGTAAAAACCCTACCTTTGATGTCCCTCCTATATATTCCTCCGGTCACCTTAAAAGTATGTGCCTTTTTATTTGCCATTTGCCCTGGGAAAAGATCTCAGTCTATCTATTGGATCTATGACACTTATTATCTTGTACACCTCTATCAAATCATCTCTCACCTTTTGCTCCAGAGAGAAAAGCTCGAGCTCACTCAAACTATCCTAGTATGACAAGCTCTCTAATCCAGACAGAATCCTGGTAAATCTGCTCTGCACCCTCTCTATCGCTCCCTCATCCTTCCAAAAATGAAGTGACTAGAACTGAATACAATACCCCAAGTGTGTTCTAATATAGGCCTCCGCTGTTAAGGGTCGACCGTGGATATTGCGTCTTAGCTGTTTAGGTACGCAAGCCTGGGCAGTACGATATGGAGAGCAAGCTGTTGCCCATGTAGCAAGCTCCCCCTCTCCATGCATCTAATGAACCCAAAGCAACAGCAGAGACCGATACAGTTTGGCACCAGCAGCATTGCAGAAGTTACCAGTCATGGTTGAACTCAATGTAAGGCTGCCTTCGGGACTCCAGCTCTGGATTTTGTCCCCTATGGGTTCACTCCCAAAGCCTTTCCCCATGAATGAATATAGCCGCAAGGCTGCGGAGATTTGAGATCAGGGTTTTATAAAGCTACAGCTCTTGAACTGCAGCTCACGGCTCTTGAACTCAGTCCCTGACTAATGAAGATGAGCATACCTTATATCTTCTTAACATTATTAGCTTGTGTGGCACGTCAATAAAAGTTATCGCTGGAATTTTGTTACCCCTTGTCTGAGTATGAGATGACTACAACCAAATCTTCTTTGTTCTCTCAGCTCTTTCTTTGGAAACATAGAAACATAGAAAACCTACAGCACAATACAGGCCCTTCAGCCCACAATGCTGTGCCGAGCATGTACTTACCCTAGAATTTACCTAGGGTTGCCCATAGCCCTCTATTTTTCTAAGCTCCGTGTAGCTATTCAGGAGTCTCTTAAAAGACCTTATTGTATCTGCCTCCACCACCGCCGGCAGCCCATTCCACGCACTCACCACTCTGCATAAAAAACTTACCCCTGACATCTCCTCTGTACCTACTCACAAACACCTTAAAACTGTGCCCTCTCGTGTTAGCCATTTCAGCACTAGGAAGAAACCTCTGGCTATCCACATGATCAATGTCTGTCATCATCTTATACACCTCTATCAGGTCACCTCTCATCCTCCGACGCTCCAAGGAGAAAAGGCTGAGTTCACTCTACCTATTCTCATAAGGCATTTTCCCCAATCCAGGCAACATCCTTGTAAATCTCCTCTGCACCTTTTCTATAGTTTCCACATCTTTCCTGTAGGGAAGTGACCAAAACTGAGCACAGTACTCCAAGTGGGGTCTGACCAGGGTCCTATATAGCTGTAACATTATCTCTCGGCTCTTGAACTCATCTCACGATTGATGAAGGCCAATGCACCGTATGCCTTCTTAACCACAGAGTCAACCTGGGCAGCAGCTTTGAGTGTCCTATGGACTCGGACCCCAAGATTCCTCTGACCCTCCACACTGCCAAGAATCTTACCATTAAAACTATATTCTGCCATCATATTTGACCTACCAAAATGAACTACCTCACACTCACCAGGGTTGAACTCCATCTGCCACTTCTCAGCCCAGTTCTGCATCCTATCAATGTACCGCTGTAACCTCTGACAGCCCTCCACACTATCCACAACACCCCCAACCTTTGTGTCATCAGCAAACTTACTAACCCATCCCTCCACTTCCTCATCCAGGTCATTTATAAAAATCACGAAGAGTAGGGGGTCCCAGAACAGATCCCTGAGGCACACCACTGGTCACCGACCTCCATGCAGATCCATCTACAACCATTCTTTTGCCTTCTGTGAGCAAGCCAGTTGTGGATCAACAAAGTAACCCTCCAATTCTCCAGAACCTCTCCCGTCCCCATTGATGATGCAAAGATCATCGCCAGAGGCTCAGCAATCTCCTCCCTCATCTCCCACAGTAGCCTGGGGTACATCTTATCCTGTCACGGAGATTTATCCAACCTGATGCTTTCCAAAAGCTTCAGCACATCCTCTTTCTTAATATCTACATGCTCAAGCTTTTCAATCCGCTGCAAGTCATCCCTACAATTGCCAAGAAGCTTTTCTGTAGTGAATACTGAAGCAAGGTATTCATTAAGTACTTCCGCTACCTCCTCCGGTTTCATACACACCTTTCCACTGTCACACTTGATTGGTCCTATTCTCTCATGTTTTATCCTCTTGCTCCTCACATACCTGTAGAATGCCTTGGGGTTTTCCTTAATTCTGCCCACCAAGGCCTTCTCATAATTTAATTCTTAAGCTCCTTCCTGCTAGCCTTATAATCTACAACACACACAAAATGCTGGTGGAACACAGCAGGCCGGGCAGCATCTATAGGGAGAAGTGCTGTCGACGTCAGACGAAGGGTCTCGGCCCGAAACGTCGACAGCGCTTCTCCCTATAGATGCTGCTTAGCCTGCTGTGTTCCACCAGCATTTTGTGTGTGTTGTTGTTTGAATTTCCAGCATCTGCAGATTTCCTCGTATTTGAGCCTTATAATCTTCTAGATTCCAATCATTACCTAGTTTTCTTTGTTCAAACTTCCCTCTTGTAACACTTAATAAAACAGCTGTAAGCAACAAGTTTTATACCTTATTATTGAATTCTAAAGAACCTTTGAATTGCAAAAACAACAGGATCCGATATATCGACTGTGGCTGCAGAGCCTGTTTTAATTCCATTTGCAGAGGACATACTGACACCTGCTGGTCAATTCAATAACTACAAATATAGTTTGAAGATTATAAATTAAGGTATCAGTTTTATTGCATGAAGATAACCTTTTAGGATGAGACCAGTTATAAGGCTTGTGTTCGATTCATTCATATAAAAATGAAAAAAACTTAATAATGTTTAAATTAATTATAAATAATTATGGGTGGAGTGTGGAAATGTATCTCTACCAAAGGAGGTGTAAGGTGCTCCTTCCCTCTGCTAGCCTGCAGATCACCCTTAGGTAAGGTGTATCACCTGCTTATCCCTTGATCAGGGTCATGTGAAGCCATGTGCGCAGGTGGTGGATGGTCGTGTGAGCAGCTGGTGCATATCACAAGTCCTGGTTATGCAACCACTGATGCCAGGCAGATAATCTCTGTAGATTATTGATAATGGCTGGGGTCACCCATCTTGTAAAGACACTGACCAAAATTATCCAAGAACAATCATTGTCATGGAAAGACCATGATCACCCATGTCATACTGTACAGCACATAACAAACAAAGAATAAATAATGAATTTAATTGGGTGGCACAATAGCACAGCAGTAAATGTAATGCTTTACAATGCCAGTGACTAGGGTTCAATTCCACCACTGTCTGTAAGGAAAATTGTATATTCTCTCTGTGACCTCGTGGGCCATGGAGTGTTATGATCCAGGTGCATGCTGATGGGACTAGGCAGAATAACAGTTCAGCAGGAACTAGATGGGCTGAAGGGCATCTTTCTGATACATGGAGAAGGCAGGAGAATGGGGTTGAGAAGGATAATAAATAACCATGATCGAATGGCAGAGCAGACTTGATGGGCCGAATGGCCTACTTCTGCTCCTATATCTTATGGTCCTATGGCCTTATAGGCTTAGTAGCTAAGCCACATGTGAGGACCAGGAGCCTTATATTAGATAAATAGAATCAGAATCAGGTTTAGTATCACTGCTGTTTTGGGGAGAATGCAGGACAACGGGGTTGAGAGGGATAGTAAATCAATTATGATCGAATGACAGAGCCGACTCAATGAGCCGGATGGACTAATTCTATTCCTACAATACAGAACAGTACATTTATTGTACTGTAGAATTGGAGGAGCAAATTTGTAGGGAGATAGAAGATATTTGTAGTAAGCACAAGGTTGTGCTTGTGAGAGAGTTTAATTTTCCACACATAGACTGGGAAGCCCATTCTGTAAAAGGGCTGGATGGTTTGGAGTTTGTAAAATGTGTGCAGGATAGTTTTTTGCAGCAATACATAGAGGTACCAACTAGAGAAGGGGCAGTGTTGGATCTCTTGTTAGGGAATGAGATAGGTCAGGTGACGGAGGTATGTGTTGGGGAGCACTTCGAGTCCAGTGATCACAATGCCATTAGTGTCAACATAATTATGGAGAAGGATAGGACTAGACCCAGGATAGAGATTTTTGATTGGAGAAAGGCTAACTTTGAGGAGATACGAAAGGATTTAGAAGGAGTGGATTGGGACAATTTGTTTTATGGGAAGGATGTAATAGAGAAATGGAGGTAATTTAAAGGTGAAATTTTGAGGGTAGAGAATCTTTATGTTCCTGTTAAGTTGAAAGGAAAGGTTAAAAGTTTGAGAGAGCCATGGTTTTCAAGGGATATTGGAAACTTGGTTCGGAAAAAGAGAGATCTACAATACATATAGGCAGCATGGAGTAAATAAGGTGCTCGAGGAATATAAAGAATGTAAGAATAATCTTAAGAAAGAAATTAGAAAAGCTAAAAGAAGATATGAGGTTGTTTTGGCAAGTAAGGTGAAAATAAATCCAAAGGGTTTCTACAGTTATATTAATAGCAAAAGGATAGTGAGGGATAAAATTGGTCCCTTAGAGAATCAGAGTGGACAGCTATGTGCGGAGCCAAAAAAGATGGGGGAGATTTTGAACAATTTCTTTTCTTTGGTATTCACTAAGGAGAATAATATTGAATTGTGTAAGGTAAGGGAAACAAGTAGGGTAGTTATGGAAAATATGATGATTAAAGAAGAGGAAGTACTTGCGCTTTTAAAGAATATAAAAGTGGATAAATCTCTGGATCCTGACAGGATATTCCCTAGGACCTTGAGGGAAGTTAGTGTAGAAATAGCAGGGTCTCTGACAGAAATATTTCAAATGCCATTTGAGATGGGGATGGTGCTGGAGGATTGGCGTATTGCTCATGTGGTTCCCTTGTTTAAAAAGGGTTCTAAGAGTAAACCTAGCAATTATAGGCCTGTAAGTTTGACATCAGTGGTGGGTAAATTAATGGAAAGTATTCTTAGAGATGGTATACATAATTATCTGGATAGACAGGGTCTGATTAGGAACAGTCAACATGGATTTGTGCGTGGAAGGTCATGTTTGACAAATCTTATTGAATTTTTTGAAGAGGTTACTAGGAAAGTTGACGAGGGTAAAGCAGTGGATGTTGTCTATGTGGGCTTCAGTAAGATCTTTGACAAGGTTCCACACAGAAGATTAGTTAGGAAGGTTCAATCATTAGGTATTAATATTGAAGTAGTAAAATGGATCCAACAGTGGCTGGATGGGAGATGCCAGAGAGTATTGGTGGATAACTGTTTGTCAGGTTGGAGGCCGGTGACTAGTGGTGTGCCTCTGGGATCTGTACTGGGTCCAGTGTTGTTTGTCATATACATTAATGATCTGGATGATGGGGTGCTAAATTGGATTAGTAAGTATGTAGATGATACTAAGATAGGTGGCGTTGTGGATAATGAAGTAGGTTTTCAAAGCTTGCAGAGAGATTTAGGCCAGTTAGAAGAGTGGGCTGAAAGATGGCAGATAGAGTTTAATGCTGATAAGTGTGAGGTGCTACATTTTGGTAGGACTAATCAAAATAGGACATACATGGTAAATGGTAGGGCATTGAGGAATGCAGTAGAACAGAGTTATTTAGGAATAATGGTGCATAGTTCCCTGAAGGTGGAATCTCATGTGGATAGGGTGGTGAAGAAAGCTTTTGGTATGCTGGCCTTTATAAATCAGAGCATTGAGTATAGGAGTTGAGATGTAATGTTAAAATTGTACAAGGTGAGGCCAATTTGGAGTATTGTGTACAGTTCTGGTCACCAAATTATAGGAAAGATGTCAACAAAATAGAGAGAGTACAGAGAAGATTTACTAGAATGTTACCTGGGTTTCAGCACCTAAGTTATAGAGAAAGGTTGAACAAGTTAGGTCTTTATTCTTTGGAGCGTAGAAGGTTGAGGGGGGACTTGATAGAGGTATTTAAAATTTTGAGGGGAATAGATAGAGTTGAATAGAACTTCAAAAAACACAGAAGTTATCAGAGGCATATTCAGTTGTACTCAATACAGTTCAATCCAGCTCTGTGCCAGCCTGCCCGACCAAACTCGCACAAAATAGCCACAGAAAAGGAGTGACCAGAAACCATTGAGAGTAGGGGAGATTCAAACAAGAGGACATGAGTTGAGGGTTAAGAGGCAAAAGTTTAGGGGTAACATGAGGGGGAACTTCTTTACTCAGAGAGTGGTAGCTGTGTGGAATGAGCTTCCGGTAGAAGTGGTAGAGGCAGGTTCGATTTTGTCATTTAAAAAAAATTGGATTGGTATATGGACAGGAAAGGAATGGAGGGTTATGGGCTAAGTGCAGGTAGGTGGGACTAGGTGAGAGTAAGCGTTCGGCATGGACTAGAAGGGCCAAGATGGCCTGTTTCCGTGCTGTAATTGTAATATGGTTATACGGTTATTATCGAAGTACGTATACAGTATACAGCTCTGAGATTTGTCCTCCCACAGACAGTCACAAAACAACCATGGAATCCATTCAAAGAAAAACATCAGAACCCCAAATTGCAAAAAGTAGAACAAATCAGGCAAACTTCAAAAAACACAGAAGTTATCAGAGGCATATTCAGTTGTACTCAATACAGTTCAATCCAGCTCTGTGCCAGCCTGCCCGACCAAACTCACACAAAATAGCCACAGAAATGGAGTGACCAGAAACCAGAAACACATCCCAACGTGAACTACAGAGTCCAATCCACAAACCGCGCCGATTTAACCTTGCCCGAGACTCATGGATTCGGACAGGATCGAGCGAGAGGGAGAGTGAAATCATTCATACACAGACTCCTTCCACTGGGAGCAGCGGGCGAGAGGAGAAAGGGACTGGTCACCCGCAGGTAGTCACCGCTGCGAACACCTGCTCGCCTTCCGCTTTTGGTGTTATGCTCAATAAAATAGTAGCCTGTTTATTTATTGCTACCCGTCTTTACACTTAATTCTTAAAAAATACATTTCCAATTCAGTAAATTTATATCTAAGCCTGAAACTTTAACTACTATATCCTGCATGCTGTGATATATACCCACCTTTGTACTACATTCTGAAGAACCACATACTTCTTTCTTTCAAGGTAGAATAGCAAATTAGTTGGCAGAAACATGAGAGTGAGAATTCCTACTAGCCTTGGGTAGCTAGAATTTTAGTAGTAATGGAAATTAGACCATATCACTTCTAAAATACCGTTCAGAAGATTCCAGTGATATTAATGTCACAATGTTATATTTGACCATAAGATATGGAAGCAGAATAAGGCCATTCAGCTTTATGAATAATTTTTTAAATTTAATTTAAGTTTTATTTTATTTTTACTTTTATTTTAACTTTTAATTTACTTAGAGATAGTTAATTTTATTTTATTTTAATTTTATTTAGAGATACAATGCAGTAACAGGGGCTCTTCTGCCCAATTACACCAATGTGATCAATTAGCCTACTAATCTACACATCTTTGGAATGTGGGAGGAAACTGGAGCACCTGGAGGAAACCGGCATGGTCAAGGGGCAGCACAGTAGTGCAGTGGTTAGCACGACGCTTTACAGTACCAGCGACCCGGTTTTGATTTCTGCGATGTCTGTAAGGAGTTTATACGTTCTCCCATGTCCGTGTGGGTTTCTTCCCACAGTCCAAAGATGTAACTGTTGGTAAGCTAATTGGTCATTGTAAGTAATCCTGTGATTAGGCTGGGGTTAAATCAGGGGATTTTGGGCAGCGCGACATAAAGGGACATATTCCGCACTGTTTCTCAATAAATAAATAAATTAAATTAAATTAAGTCCAGAATGTACAAGCTCCTTCTAGACAGTGGCAGAATTTTCCTGGGTCTCTGGTGCTGGAGTAGTGTTACATTAACCACCACGCTATGTGTTTAGTCATCAGCAATTCTGGGCACCAAGGAAGTCTTATCCCTCGATTTTATGTTGGCAAGTAGTGGAGGAGGGATTTTAGATTTAAGAAGCCTAGTGGATCTGATGATCTGAAAGCTAGATTTTTTTTTCAGTGGTGTAGCAGTTAGTGTAATGCTACCATAACCACCAGCTGTAAAATCAGGGTTCAATCCCCACGATGTCTGTAAGGAATTTGTACATTCTCCCTGTGACCGCATGTGTTTCCTATCACATTCCAAAGACATACCTGCACTGCAAGGTGAATAAGTTGTGGGCATACTATGTTAGCACCAGAAGCATGGTGAGACTTGCTGGCTGCCCAGCACTATGCTCGCTGACACACAAAACAATGCTTTTTACTGTATGTTTTGATGTACATGTAACAAATAAATCTAATTTGTTCTTCTGCCAGCTTTATTGACTGAGATACGTGTTCTGGCAGTATTTGAACCATTGTGCTGTGTGGCTAACATGTACCAGCATACTCTTTTTAAAAACTGTTCTGTGTACCATTTGATCATGCAGATAACGTGACAGACTTTGTAATGTGGAACCCTCCTTTCCCTTACACCTGCAGCCATTAGGGAAAGGAAAAGATGAACCCAGAGGACTCTCTGTGAAGGTGGGTGGGTGGGAGGGAGGAAAGGGGCTTGACTTTGCTGTTGTTGTTTTGTTACTTGTGGTGTTCTGTGCTCTGCTGGTCATTGTGAGCAGAAAGTCTGGCAACACTTAGTTTGTGCGTGTTGTTAACGCAAACAAAGCACCTCACTAATGCTTTGAAGTACGTATCGTTTAAATAATATATTTAATTTAAATATAAATAATGATATTTAAATCACCCTTAGCAACATGTGAGGTACTGCAGCATTGAAGGATAGCTAATGTTGTTCCTCTGTTTAAGAAAGGTTCTAAAAATAAACCAGCAAATTATAGGCTGGTGAGTCTGACATCAGTAGTGGGAAGGTTGTTGGAAGGTATTCTAAGGGACCAGATATATGAGTATTTGGATAGATATGGACTGAATAAGGATATTCAGCATGGCTTTGTACATGGTAGCTCATATCTAACCAATTTTACAGAGTTTTTTGAGGAAGTTACCAGGAAAGTTGATGAAGGCAAAGCAGTAAATATTGTCTACATGGACTTCAGCAAGGCACTTAACGAGGTCCCGCTTGGAAGGTTGGTCAAGAAAATTCAGTCATTCAGATTTCAAGATGAGGTATTAAGTTGTATTAGACTTTGGCTTTGTGGGAGAAGCCAGAGAGTGGCAGTAAATGATTGCCTCTCTGGCTGGAGGCTAGTGACTAGTGAAGGGCCACAGGGCTTGGTGTTGGGTCCAATGTTGTTTGTCATCTATATCAATGATCTGGATTACGTTGTTGTATGAGATTAGTGAAGCCTAATTTGGAGTATTATGTGCAATTTTGGTCACCTACGTACAGGAAAGATGTAAATAAGGTTGAAAGAGTAGAGAGAAAATTTACAGGGATGTTCCCGGGTCTGGAGGACCTGAGTTATAAGGAAAGATTAAAGAACTTAGGACTTTATTCCTTGGAACGTAAAAGATTGAGGGAAGATTTGACAGAGGTACACAAAATTATGAGAGGTATAGATAGGGTAAATGCAAGAAAGCTTTTTCCACTGAGTTTGGGTGAAACTACAACCAGAGGTCATGATCTAAGAGTGAAAGGTGAGATGTTTAAACAGAGCATGAGGGGAAACTTCTTCACTCAGGGTGATGAGAGTGTGGAATGAATGAATTCCAGTGCAAGTGGTGCAGATGAGCTCAATTTTAATGTTTAAGAGATGTTTGGATAGGTACGTGGATGGTAGGGGTATGGAGTGCTATGGTCCTGGTGCAGGTCGATGGGACTAAGCAGGTTAATGGTTCAGCATAGAATAGATGGACCAAAGGGCCTATTTCTGTGCTGTAGTGTTCTATAAGTGTATTACTTTATAAAAACAAGCATGGCCTATGCCTTCCAAACTACCCTATCGACCTGTGCAGCCACTTTCCATGCAAGATCACATATTAAAGTGCACACATAATTTTGATAGAGATATATAAACTTATGAGTGGTATAGATAGGGTAAATGCAAGGAGGCTTTTTGCACTGAGGTTGGGTGGGACAACAACCGGAGGTCATGGGTTAAGAGTGAAAGTGAAATGTTTAAGGGGAACATGAGGGGAAATGTCTTCACTCAGAGAGTGATGAGAGTGGAATGAGCTGTCAGCACAAGTGGTGCACGTGAGCTCATTTTCAACATTTAAGAGAAGTTTGATAGGTTCATAGATGGAAAGGTGCAGGTACATAGAAGTAGGGAGATTAAATGGTTTTGCACAGATTAGATGGGCTGAAGAACCTGTTTCTGTGCTGTACTTTACTTTGACTGTATGTGATAAATAGAAGACCTTTGGATCTGAATCTGAGTCCTTAGCATCTCAATTTAAAAATCAGTAGTACCAGGGACATCGAGGAGCAGATAGGGAGACAGACTCTGGAAAGGTGTAATTATAACAGGGTTGTCGTGGTGGGAGATGTTAATTTCCCAGATATCAACTGACATGTCCCTAGAGCAAGGTGCTTAGGTGGGGTGGAGTTTGTTAGGTGTGTTCAGGAAGGTTTCTTGACACAATGTGTAGATAAGCCTACAAGAAGAGAGGCTATACTTGATTTGGTATTGGGAAATTAACCTGGTCAGGTGTCAGATCTCTCAGTGGAAGAGCATTTTGGAGATAGTGATCACAGTTCTATCTGCTTTACCATAGCATTGGAGAGGGATAGGAACAGACAAGTCAGGAGAGCGTTTAATTGGAGTAAGGGGAAATATGAGGCTATCAGGCAGGAACTTGGAAGCATAAATTGGGAACAGATGTTCTCAGGGAAATGTACGAAAGAAGTGTGGCAAATCTTCAGGCAATATTTCCGTGGAGTTCTGCATAGGTACGTTCCAATGAGACTGGGAAAGGATGGTAAGATACAGGAATCGTGGTATACAAAGGCTGTTGTAAATCTAGTCAAGAAGAAAAGAAGAGCTTATGAAAGGTTCAAAAAACTAGGTAATGTTAGAAATATAGATTTTAAGGCTAGATTTTTGCAATTCAAGGGTTCTTTAGAATTCAATAATAAGCTATAAAACTTGTTGCTTATGGCTGTTTTATTAAGTGTTACGAGAGAGAAGGTTGAACAAAGAAAACTAGGTAATGATAGGAATCTAGAAGATTATAAGGGCAGCAGGATGGAGCTTAAGAGTGAAATTAGGAGAGCCAGAAGGGACCATGAAAAAGCCTTGGTGAGCAGAATTAAGGAAAACCCCGAGGCATTCTACAGGTATGTGAAGAGCAAGAGGATAAGACGTGAGAGAATAGGGCCAATCAAGTATGACAGTGGAAAAGTGTGTATGGAACTGGAGGAGATAGCAGAGGTACTTAATGAGTACTTTGCTTCAGTATTCACTATGGAAAAGGATCTTGGCGATTGTAGGGATGACTTACAGAGGACTGAAAAGCTTGAGCATGTAGATACGAAGAAAGAGGATGTGCTGGAGCTTTTGGACAGCATCAAGTTGGATAAGTCACCGGGACCAGACAAGATGTACCCCAGGCAACTGTGGGAGGTGAGGGAGGAGATTGCTGAGCCTCTGGCGATGATCTTTGCATCATCAATAGGGACGGGAGCGGTTCCGGAGGATTGGAGAGTTGCAGGTATTCAAGAAAGGGAGTAGAGATATCCCAGGAAATTGTAGACCAGTGAGTATTAATTCAGTGGTTGGGAAGTTGTTTATGAACATTTCGAGAGGCATAATATGATTAGAAATAGTCAGCATGGCTTTGTGTAAGGCAGGTTGTGTCTAATGAGCCTGATTGAGTTTTATGAGAATGTGACTAAACACACTGATGAAGGTAGATCAGTAGATGTAGTGTATATGGATTTCAGCAAGGCTTTTGATACAGTACCCCATGCAAGGCTTACTGAGAAAGTAAGGAGGCATGAGATCCAAGGGGACATTGCTTTGTGGATCCAGAACTGGCTTGCCCACAAAAGGCAAAGAGTGGTTGTAGACGGGTCATATTCTGCATGGAGGTCAGTGACCAGTGGTGTGCCTCAGGAATCTGTTCTGGGACCCTTACTCTTCATTATTTTTATAAATGACCCAGATGAGGAAGTGGAGGGAGGGGTTAGTTAGTTTGCTGATGACACAAAGGCTGGAGTTGTTGTGGATAGTATGGAGGGCTGTCAAAGGTTACAGTGGGACATTGATAGGATGCAAAACTGGTCTGAGAAGTGGGAGATGGAGTTCAACTCAGATAAGTGTGAAGTGGTTCATTTTGGTAGGTCAACTATGATGGCAGAATATAATATTAATGGTAAGACTCTTGGCAGTGTGGAGGATCAGAGGGATCTTGGGGTCCGAGTCCATAAGACACTCAAAGCAGTTGTTCAGGTTAACCCTGTGGTTGAGAAAGCATACAGTGCATTGGTCTACATCAATCGTGGGATTGAGTTTAGGAGTTCAACCTGGTAATGTTGTAGGTATATAGGACCCCACTTGGAGTACTGTGTTCAGTTCTGATCACCTCACTACAGGAAGGATGTGGAAACCATAGAAAGGATGCAGAGGATATTTACAAGGATGTATCCTGGATTGTGGAGTATGCCTTATGAGAATAGGTTGAGTGAACTCGGCCTTTTCTCCTTGGAGTGACGGCGAATGAGAGGTGACCTGATAGAGGTGTATAAGATGATGAGGGGCATTGATCGTGTGGATAGTCAGAGGCTTTTTCACAGGGTTGGAATGGCTAGCATGAGAGGGCATAGTTTTAAGGTGCTTGGAAGTAGGTACAGAGGAGATGTCAGGGGTAATTTTTTTACTCAGAGAGTGGTGAGTGTGTGGAATGGGCTGCCGGCGATGGTGGTGGAGGCGGATACGATAGGGTCTTTTAAGAGACTGCTGGACAGGTACCTGGAGCTCAGAAAAATAGAAGGCTATGGGTAACCCTGGGTAATTTCTAAGGTAAGGACATGTTCAGCACAACTTTGTGGGCCAAAGGGCCTGTATTGTGCCGTAGGTTTTCTATGTTGCTAATTTGCCTTACCCCAACCCATTGATTATTGATAGACTGAACACCTTTACAAGGAGGACTGCCACAGGAAAGCAGCATCCATCAACAAGGACTCCCACCATTCACGCCATGGTCTCTGCTGTCTGCTGCCATCAGGAAGGAGATACAGGAGCCTTAAGTCCCACCAGTTCAGGAATGTTCATCACCCTACAACCATGAGGCTCCTGAACCAGCATGGATAACTTCACTCACCATAACTCTGAACTGATTCCACAACCTATGGATTCTGCAACTCATGCACTCTGTATTTATCAATCTACCATCTAACTATTTATTTACTTGCACTGTTTGAATTCTTTTGCATATTAGGTGTCTGTCAGTCTTTGTGCGTAGTTTTTCATTTATCCTATTGTATTTCTTTGTTCTACTGTGAATGCCTGCAAGAACTGAATCTCAGGGTTGTATATGGTAACATATGTGTACCTTGATAAAAGTTTACTTTGAACTTTGGTCTCAGCCAAACAAATAAAATAGATTTGAAGTAATTTAAATATGCACATTCAAGGCTGTACAAATTATCTATTTAGAGAACACGTAAAGATAAGTGTAGCTTTATTTATTACATGTACATTGATACATGGAGTGAAATGTGTCGTTTGCATCAAATTAAATCAGAGAGGATTGTGCTGGGCAGCCTGCAAGTATCTCCGTGCTTTTGGTGCCAACACAGTATGCCCACAGCACACTAACCCTAACCATACACCGTTGGAACGTGGGATTAAACGAGAGCACACAGAGGAAACCATGCAGTCATGGGGAAAATGTAAAGACAGCAGCCGGAATTGTAAAACCCATCCCGAGAAGCCAAGTGAAGGGTGTCCCAGGTTCTCTTTATATAATGGCATTATTCCGCATCCACTCCAATTCCTAGCGCTCACACTATGAACTGTCATGTCAAGGTTTCTTATGTGAGTCTAAGCTCTTTTTTTATAGTCCCAGCGTAATTTGTCAGGTGTGACGTTCCTTTGGGGCTGCTGCATGTGGCACAGCTTTGACCTATTTCCACTCCTCTGCCTTGGAAATTGCTTATGCTGTCTTCTGGTTCATTTGGGGATTCAAGATGGTACAGGCCTGATGTCCCATGATGCACAAGTCCTTAGACAACAGGGGCAAAAGTGTATCCAATGTTGTCCTCACCCTGATGTCCATCTTTGTGTGTTGCTGTATCAGATTGTGCATGGCCACCATGTCGTTACATTTTGTGGCTTTAAATGCTCCTGGTGTTGCAAAGGATGGATATGGTCCTGTTGTCGAGCAAAGTCACAGTGAGTTGAAGGTTGTGTGATAGAGTACTACAGCACTTTGACCTATCTACTCCATACCAAAATGTTATTCTGCTGAGTCCCTTTGATCTGAAATTGGTCCATAATCCTCCATACCCCTCTAACCCACGTACCCATCTAAACTTCTCTTTAATGTTGAAATTGAACCTGCATTCACCACTTCCACTAGCAGCTAGTTTCACAAGCTCAAAATTCTTTGAGTGAAGTTCTCCATCAAATACCCCTTAAATATTTCACCTTTCACCCTTAACCTATAACCTGTAGTTCTAGTCTCACCCAACTTCAGTGGAAAAAGCCTGCTTGCATTTATACTGTCTATAACTCTCATTATTTTGTATAGATGAGGTTCCATTGTTCTTTGTGGAAAAGTTCTTCCTGTCAAACACCTTTAACCACAAGTCCATCAAGCAATGGTCATCACTGAATGCCCTGAAGATACTGTGGGATAGTTCCATGAGCAGACAGTCTAAACCCTCTGTCAGAATGTCTCATCACCAGAACTCACCAACAAGCACCATTTCCTTGTTAATTTGGTGATGAGAGGGGCTCTCCCAGTCAGATCCAACCCGTACAGTTGGACTATCACTCCCAACACATTTTGCCCTCAGGATGACTGCATTGAGGTGAGATGGTTGCCCCAGCTCTTTTCAGACTGTGGATATGTGAAGAGGGTGTGGAGAAAGACGCATTGGTCCTTGTCATGGTTTATCCCAAACAGGTGTGTAACAGAGGACACTCCAATCTGCAGGCTGTTCCCAGGCATACACTTGGAGATGGGCATCAATTACTGCAGAAAGTCATCAGCTCATTCTTTGGTCTGCCCAAAACTTGATGGTCTTCCAACATAGTGAGATGTCCGTAAGGGAATGCTGCCGACTGGCACATTCCAGGCTGCGGGGATGAGCTGAAGCTCAGAGTTGCTTAATGCTCGGGCTCAACTGGGAAGGACCACAGTCTAGTGCTTTTCTGCTACTGGGCATGAGCCAGGTGGGAAAATCTCCTCAAACAATGAAATCGTGCATCAGCCCAGGGGACCAGCCCAGAATCAGAACCAGGTTTAATATCACTGACAATATACAACAGTACATTACAATACATAATAATATAAACTGAATTACAGATATAAATATATATATATTAAAAGTTAAGTAAGTAGTGCAAAAAAAGTAGCGAGGTAGTGTTCATGAGTTCAACGGCCATTCAGAAATTGAATGGCAGAGGAGAAGCTGTTCCTGAGTCAATGAGTGTGTGCCTTCAGGCTCCTGTACCTTCTCCCTGATGGTGGCAATGAGAACAGGGCATGTCCTGGGTGATGAGGATCCTCAATGATGATTCTCTGGTTTTCAAGTTAACACTGCTGAATGTATTAACCATGAGCGTAAAGGTTTTGCACTGTTTATTCTATGTATACTAGGTTTGGGGCTGGACCCTCCAGTCAGTCCTGCCCTTCAATGTTCACTCAGTGGAAGAACAAACTACACCAGAACAATTTACCATCAACCTACAGGCCATGATCCTCAGGGACCCCAGGGCTATAAGATTTTTCTTTCTCTTTTTGACTATGTTTTTTTCAGCTATCCTAACCATTTATGCTATTTGTGTTGTGTGTTTTTGGTAATGTCTTTCACACCTTGGCCCCAGAGGAAGAGTATTTCATTTCACTATATTCATGTATGGTTGAATGATAATTAAACTTGAACTTGTGTATTGGGGGTGTGTGGTGAACTACACATACCTGTCTGGACACGCCCCCCCCTGCTGACTGCTCCTGTGGCTCCTCCCACAGACCCCGGTATAAAGGCGATTGGAGGCACTGCCCCTTCCTCAGTCTCCAGGATGTTGTGTGGTGGTCGCTTGCTGCTGACGGTGCTTTCTTCCAGCCAATAAAAGCCTACCTTAACACACGTCTCCAAGAGTTATTGATGGTGCATCAGGTGGGGGGGGGAAGAACTTCCTAGATATGGTACCCTATACCATTATTTATCAAGCCTACAATCCCAGATGCTAAATTAACTGCTTTGCTATTGTAAACATGAGAAAGTCTGCAGCTACTATGGAAATACAGAGCAACACATACACAAAATGCTGGAGGAACTCTGCAGATCAGGCAGCATCTATGGAAATGCATAAACAGTCAATGTTTTGGGCTGAGACCCTTCTTCAGGACTGAAAAGGAAGGGGGAAGACGCCAGAATTAAAATGGAAGGGGGAGGGGAAGGAGGATAGCTGGTGAGTACGAAAGATAAAGGGATGGAAAGTAAAGAATCTGATAGGAAAGTGGACTGTGGAAGAGGAAGGAGGATGGGACTCAGGAGGAGGTGATAAGCAGTTGAGAAGAGATAAGAGGCCAGAGTGGGGAATAGAAGAAAGGGAGAGAGAAGGAAGCTACCTAGACGAATACAAGGTGTTGCTATTCCATCCTGAGGGTGGGTTCATCTTGGCACAAGAGGAGGCCATGGGTTGGCATGTCAGAAAGGGAATGTAAATTGGAATTAACGTGTTTGGCCACAGGGAATTTCCGCCTTTGACAGATGGAGCAGAGGTGCTCGACGAAGCAGTCCCCCAAAATTATGATGGGTCTCACCAAGCCACATTGGGAGCACCAGACACAATAGATGACCCCAGCAGATTCACAGATGAAGTGTTGTCTCACCTGGAAGGACTGTCTGGGGCCCTGAATGGTGAGGGAGGAGATGAATGGTCATGTACAGCAGTTTGGCCACTTGCAGGGATAACTGCCAGGAAGCACATTAGTTGGGGTGGGATAAATGGATAAGGGAATCACGAAGGGAGCAATCCTGCACACACAGATGGGGGTGGGGGGGCAGTAAAGTTATGTTTGGTGGTAGGATCCCTTTGGAGATGACGGAAGTTGCAGAGGCTCACAGGGCTGTAGGTAAGGCCAAATTATTGTCTTATCTGTCTATTTGTTCACCAACTACTCCCAAACCTTGCATTTCAGCTCGGGCAGCCACTGAAATCATACCGATTGGTGTATATTGCCTCACTTTCTATATTGAAGTTTATCATCCATTTCCAGCATTGAATTTCCTCTGCCATATGCTCAGCTGTTCCACCAGAACATCTACTACAATCTACCTTACTGTTTACCACACTTGGAAGGTTTTTACTATCATCAAATTTGGAAAAAGTTTTCTATTCCCCAAGCCCAACTAGATGAGGAAAATCAAACACAGTAGCTGTCCCATAGTAGACTCTGGGGAATCACGTTGCATAATTCCTACAACACACACTAAATACTGAAGGAACTCAACAGGTCATGCAGCATCTATAGAAAGGAACAAAGAGTCAAAATTTTGGTCCTAATGAAAGACCACGGCCTAAATCCTCAACTTTGTATTCATTTCCATTGATGCTATCTGACCTGTTGAGTTCATCCAGCATTTTGTGCATTTTCAACAACTGCAGAATCTCTTGTGTTTACTTCTACAATCCTGTTCTGCTTTCAATCTTAAACACAAGAGAGTTTGCAGATGCTGCAAATTGTGAGCAACCTATAAAGTGCTAGAGTTCAACTTGTTGACTACCTACGGCATTTTAATGTTGTAGTCTGTTCACTCATTTCAAATAGGTTTGACTAAGGGAATGAGTCTTCTACAAGATCTTAGCTAGCACAGCAATGTGAAGATACACTGCACAAGGAAGCTCAGAGTCACTTGGAGTACTTTGATTAATGTGCATCATAAACACCTGAAAGTCATCCCGTGTTGAATATACTTACAAGTTAAAGTGACAAATTATTCCAAGCACCCAACTCACTTGTTTTATTGAACATCTTCTCACTCAGTACTGATTTTAGAAGAATACCACAAGATGCAACAAAATTAAACTGAGTCCAGACACCGCCTGGCCTGTGTGTGTGTGTGTGTGTGTGTGTGTGTGTGTGCGTGCGTGCGTGCGTGCGTGCGTGCGTGTGTGTGTGTGTGTGTCTTACTTTCTACTGATGCTCCTATCTGTCCATGGTTTTTATATATCCAGGATGACACTAACCCTCTTGACCCATTTCTTCAGAATTAGGCCACTTGGCTCATCAAGTCTGCTCTGCCATTTCATCATGGCCGATCCAACTTTCCTCTCAGCCCCAATCTCCTGCCTTCTCCCCCATATCCCTTCATGCCCTGACCAATCAAGAATCTATTAAACTGTCTTAAACATATATAAAGACATGGCCTCCACAGCTACTTGTGACAAAGAATTCCACAGATTCACCTCTCTCTGGCTAAAGAAATTCCTCCTCAACCCCCTTCCAAAAGGACGCCCCTCTCTTCTGAAGGTGTGTCCTTTGGTCTTGGACTCTCTTACCATAAGAAACATCCTCTTCACATCCACTCTACTGAGACCTTTCAACATTCGATAGGTTTCAATGAGGTCACTCCTCATTCTTCTGAATTCTATGAATACAGACCCAGAGGCATCAAACACTCTTCTTATGACAAGCCATTCAATCCTGGAATCATTTTCGTGAACCTCCTTTGAATCCTCTCCAGTCTCAAGACATCCTTTCAAGGGGGCCCAAAACTGCTCACAATACTCCAAGTGATGCCTCACCAGTGCTTTATAATTTCTAAACATTACATCCTTGCTTTTATATTCTTGTCTTCTTGAAATGAATGCTAACATTGCATTTGCCTTCCTCACCACAGACTCAACATGCAAACTAACCTTTATGGAATACTGCACAAGGACTCAAGTCACTTTGCACCTTTTTTTTTGTATATTTTTTCATTTAAAAATTGTCAACCCTTTCATTTCTTCTACCAAAAGCTTATGACTATACACTTCCTGACACTGTATTCTACCTGCCATTTCTTTACTCATTCTCCAAATCTAAGTCCTTCTGTAGCCTCTCTACTTTCTCAAAACTACCTGCCCCTCCACCCATCTTCATATCATCTGCAAACTTTGCAACAAAACCATCAATTCTATCATCCAAATCATTGACGTATATCTTAAAAATAATCGGTCCCAAACAGACCCCTGTGGAACACCACTAGTCACTGGTAGACAACCAGAAAAGGTTCCCTTTATTCCCTTTGCCTCCTGCCAACCAGCCAATGTTTTATCAATGCTAGAACTTTCCCTGTAATACCATGGGCTTGTAGCTTGTTAAGCAGCCTCATGTGTGGCACCTTGTCAAAGTCCTTCTGAAAATCCAAGTACACAACATCAACCAATTCTCCTTTGTCTATCCTGCTTGTTATTTCTTCAAAGAATTCCAACAGATTTGTCAGGCAAGATTTTCCCTTCAGGAAACCATGCTGTCTATGGCCTATTTTACTATGCACCTTCAAGTACCCTGAGACCTCATCCTCAATAATCAACTCCAACATCTTCCCAGCCACTGAGGTCAGACTAACTGGCCTATAGTTTCCTTTCTTCTGCCTCTCTCCCTTCTTGAAGAGTGGAGTGACTTTGCAATTTTTCGGTCTTCTGGAACCATTCTGGAATCTAGTGCTACTCGAAAGATCATTACTAATGCCTCCACAATCTCTTCAGCCACCTCTTTCAGAACCTTGGGGTGTACATCATCTGGTCCAGATGACTTATCTACCATCAGACCTTTCAGTCTTCCAATAATCTTCTCTCTAGCTATGGTAGCTTCACACACTTCATTCCCCCTGACACCTGGAACTTCCATCATACTGCTGGTGTCTTCCATAGTGAAGACTGATGCAAAAATACTTATTCAGTTCATCTGCCATTTCCTTGTCCTCCTATTACTACCTCTCCAGCATCATTTTCCAGTGGTCCGATATCCACGCTTGCCTCTCTTTTACTATTTTGTATCTGAAAGATTTATTTAAAATTCCTATACATAGTACCCCACAAATGCTGTCATAGAGTCATAGAAAAGCACAGCAGAGAAACAGACCCTACAGCCCATCTAGTCCGTGCCAAAGCATTTAAACTATCTACTCTCATTGGCTTGATCTGGGACCATAGCCCTCCATACCCTTATCATCCACTGATGCACTATCAATAACTCCAAAAGACTGGAAGTAGAGTAAACACTGAAAGGCTTTTATTAGCAGTAAAACGGAGCACGTCCATGCCGGATGACTGTGGGAGGAGCAGAGACACAATCACCTTTATCCAGGGGTCTATGGGAGGAGCCACAGGAGCAGTCAGCAGAAGGGCATGTCCAGACAGATATACATGGTTTACCACATCCACGTAGCTATCCAAACTTCTCTTAAACATTGAAATTGAGCTTGCGTTCACTCCACACTCCCATGACCCTCTGCTGTGTTTTTTTTTTGCAAGCTGGTCTGCTTTGTAAGCTTCTTTAATGGACTTGCCACCAGTGTAACTGCTGGCTAATCAATTTATTAAGAACTCTCTCGCATCCTTTCTTGTAGAATGGTGCCACGTTCAGTTCAGGTATCTGGGGAAGTTTAAAAGTCAAGGACAAGTTAAAGGGCCCCAGATTGGGCCCACTGAATCCAAGCCAATGCAAAACTCATGCCCTCTTTGGGTCCTGTTCCGTATTCAAGTTCTTTCTTAAACACAAGAGCTTCTACAGATGCTGGAAATCCAGGTCTTGATGCAGGGACTGCTGTCTAGAGATGCTGCCAGACATGTGGGGTTCCTCCAGCATTGTGTGCATGTTGCTCTGGATTTTCACCCTCAGCAGAATCACGTGCTTAAAATGAAATTTTATTGAACATGTATTTATCTCCCATTTCTGCCAATTAGACACTGTTTACTTCTCTGCATTTAACATGCATAAGCTTTACTATTACAGCACCAATACTGAAGTGGCGAGATTGATAGCTACTTATGAATCTAGGAATTTGAGAGCTTCAGCATTTAATACCCATTATTTTTACCTGCAGAAGGACTGATCTGAGATTTTCACTGAGTTCACTACTAGCCAAACCACGTCACTAGCATTGATGATGGCATTTTGCAAATTATATCTAATCTTGTGGGTGCCATGAAATCTTTGAGATCGGGACAGAATTAAGGAAAACCCCAAGGCATTCTACAAGTATGTGAAGAGCAAGAGGATAAGACGTGAGAAAATAGGACCAATCAAGTGTGACAGTGAAAAAGTATGGAACTGGAGGATATAGCAGAGGTACTTAATGAGTACATTGCTTCAGTATTCACTACAGAAAAGGATCTTGGCAATTGTAGGATGACTTACAGCGGACTGAAAAGCTTGACCACGCAGACATTAAGAAAGAGGATGTGCTGGAGCTTTTGGAAAGCATCAAGTTGGATAAGTCACCGAGACCAGACGAGATGTACCTCAGGCTACTGTGGGAGGTGAGGGAGGAGATTGCTGAGCCTCTGGCAATGATCTTAGCATCATCAATGGGGATGGGAGAGGTTCCTGAGGTTTGGAGGGTTGTGGATGTTGTTCCATTATTCAAGAAAGGGAGTAGAGATAGCCTAGGAAATTATAGACTAGTGAGTCTTAATTCAGTGGTTGGTAAATTGATGGAGAAGATCCTGAGAGGCAGGATTTATGAACATTTGGAGAGGCATAATATGATTAGGAATAGTCAGCATGGCTTTGTCAAAGGCAGGTTTTGCCTTACGAGCTTGATTGAGTTTTTTGAGGATGTGACTAAACACATTGATGAAGGTACAGCAGTAGATGTAGTGTATATGGATTTCAGCAAGGCATTTGATAAAGTAACCCATGTAAGGCTTATTGAGAAAGTAAGGAGGCATGGGATCCAAGGGAACATTGCTTTGTGGATCCAGAAATGGCTTGCCCATAGAAGGCAAAGATTAGTTGTAGACTGGTCATATTCTTCATGGAGGTCGGTCACCAGTGGTGTGCCTCAGGGATGTGTTCTGGGACCCCTACTCTTCATGATTTTTATAAGTGACCTGGATGAAGTTAAGTGGAGGGATGTGTTAGTAAATTTGCTGATGACACGCAGGTTGGGGGTGTTGTGGATAGTGTGGAGGGCTGTCAAAGAGGTTACAGCAGGATATTGATAAGATGGAAAACTGGGCTGAGAAATGGCACATGGAGTTCAACCCAGATAAGTGTGAGGTGGTTCATTTTGGTAGGTCAACTATGATGGCAGAATATAGTATTAATGGTAAGACTCTTGGCAGTGTGGAGAATCAGAGGTATCTGCCAGTCTGAGTCGATAGGACACTCAAAGCTGCTGCGCAGGTTGACTCTGCGGTTAAGCATACAGTGCATTGGCCTTCATCAATGGTGGGATTGAGTTTAGGAGCCCAGCGGTAATGTTGCAGTTATATAGGACCCTAGTCAAACCCCACTTGGAGTACTGTGCTCAGTTCTGGTCACCTCACTACAGGAAGGATGTGGAAACTACAGAAAGGGTGCAGAGGAGATTTTTAAGGATGTTGCCTGGATTGTAGATTCTGCCTCATGAGAACAGGTTGAGTGAACTCGGCTTTTTTTCCTTGGAGCGATGGAGGATGAGAGGTGATCTGATAGAGGTGTATAAGATGATGAGAGGCATTGATCATGTGGATAGTCACAGGCTTTTTCCCAGGGCTGAAATGGCTAGCGTGAGAGGGCATAGTTTTAAGGTGCTTGGAAGTAGGTACAGAGGAGATGTCAGGGGTAAGTTTTTTTTTACTCAGAGAGTGGTGAGTGCATAGAATGGGCTGCCAGTGATAGTGGTGGAGGCAGATACTACAGGGTCTTTTAAAAGACTCCTGGACCAGTACATGGAGCTCAGGAAAGTAAAGGGCTGTGGGTAACTCTAGGTAATTTCTAAGGTAAGGATATGCTCAACACAGCTTTGTGGGCCAAAGGGCCTGTATCATGTATTAGAAATGTAGAAAACCTATCTGATAGTTCATATTTGTGAGAAGTTGCATTCCTTTCTTGGTTAGAATTTCAAATAGCCAAATTTTACCTGGAGACAGTGTAATTCATGCAGTGTTGTAAAGGTACAGTTTTCTGCTCTCCATTCTCCTTATTTATGCTCACAAGAAGTTCTGCAGATGCCGAAATCTTGCTGCCGGATTTGCTGAGTTCCTCCAGCACTCATGGGAGTGGATTTAGTTTGTTAGGTCAAAATACACTGTCCATAGCTTGAGGCACAAGATTGGAAATGGAAATTGAGTGATGGCTTCCCAATTACTATGACCTTTTGATCTTTATTTTTACCCTTATTTCTGTATCAATACTGGGGATCGACTACCAAAATAAAAACTACAAAAAGTGGTGGATGCAGCCCAGTTCATCACAGGAAAAGCCGTCCCCAAATTGGGCACATCTACAAAGAGCGCTGTCACAAGAAAGCAGCATTCATCATCAAACGCTGCCACCATCCACACCATGCGTGCTTGTTGCTGCCACCATCTAGAAGGAGGCAGCACAGGAGCCTCAGATTCCACACCACCAGGTTCAGAAACAGTTAGTACCCTTCAACCACTAGGCTCCTAAACCAGAGGGGATAACTTCACTCGCTACGACACTGAAGTGATTTCACAACCTGTATACTTACTTTAAATGACTCTACAACTCATGTTCTCAGTTGTATTTACCATTATTGTTTGTAACTTTTTTCATTTGCATGATTTGTCACTGTGTGTCAGTTTTCCATTGATTCTATTGTATTTCATTGTTCTACTCAGAATGCCTTCAAGAAAATGAATCTCGGGAAGGTATTTGGTGATGTACGTGTACTTAGATAATAAAATTGCACAGTCTGCAAATTATACTGAAGCCATCAAACAACTTATTCATTCATGTGTAATGGAGACACTTGCCTTGGAATTTGTGAATTGACAGATTCTGTTGTTGAATTAGGGGACAGACTAGTTAAAGACTCCAAATTAGTTTAAATAAAGAGGTAGCCTTATTGGGAAGTATAACATTCTAAGCATGATTAGAACACAAAATATTATAGCACATTATTAACCCTTCAGCCCACAATGTTTTGCCAAAATTTTATCCACAAGCCCTTAAGACATAGAAACAGAATTAGGCCATTTGCCCCATTGAGTCTGCTTCATTATTTCAGCATAGCTGTTTTATTGTCCCTCAACCCCATTCTCCCTGTAACCTTTGACAGTTACTAATCAAGAACATACTCTAAGATCAATCTAACCCATCACTCCTACAGAACCCTCCATTTTTCCATCATCCATGTGCCCAAGGGTTTCTTACACGTCCCTAATCTGCCTCTACCACCACACACTATGTTAAAAAAACTTGCCTGACACACCTATACTCTTTTCCAACAACCTTAAAACTACGCTCCCTTGTATTAGTCATTTACGTGATTGAAAAGATAGATGCTTGAAAGGAAGAAATTCCTTACCCAGATGTTTGAATATTTTTGGAATTACCTCAGTGGTCATGGAAGCTTATCAAGATCATTAGATACTGGAGCAGAATTAGGTCACTTGGCCGATCAAGTCTGCTCTGCCATTTCTTCACGGGTGATCCATTTTTCCTCTCAGCCCCAATCTCCTGCCTTCTCCCCATATCTCTTCATGCCCTGACCAATCAAAATTCCATCATCACTACCTTAAATATACATAAAGACTTGGTCTCCACAGCTGTCTGTGACAAAGAATTTCACAGATTCACCACCGCTTGAATAAAGAAATTCCTTCTTATCTCTGTTCTAAAAAGGAACCACAGGAAACATCCTCTCCACTCTATCAAGGCCATTCACCATTTGATAGGTTTCAATGAGGTCACTCCTCATTCTTTTGAATTCTAGTGAAACAGACCCAGAGCCATCACACATTCTTCATATGACAAGCCATTCAGTACTAGAATTATTTCCGTTAACCTCCTTTGAACCCTCTCCAGTTTCAGCACATCCTTCCTAAGGAGCACAAAACTGCTCACAATACTCCGGTGCCTCACCGGTGCTTCATAAAGTTTCAACATTACATCCTTGCTTTTATATTCTAGTCCTTTTAAAATGAATGCCAACATTGCATTTGTCTTCCTTACCAGACTCAACCTGCAAATTAACCTTTAGAAAATCCTGCACAAAGATTCAAGTTCCTTTGCACCCATTTTGTTTCCTCTCCATTTAGAAGATAGTCAACCCTTTCATTTCTTCTACCAAAGTACATGACCACACACTTCCCAACACTGTATTCCATCAACCATTTCTTTGCCCTTTCTCCAAATCTAAGTCCTTCTGTAACCTCTCTACTTCCTCAAAACTACCTACCCCTCCAGCTAGCTTCATATCAGCTGCAAACTTTGCAATAAAGCCATCAATTCATTGACATATAATGTAAAAAGAATTGGTCACAACACAGACCCCTGTGGAACACCACTAGTCACTGGCAGCCAACCAGAAAAGGCTCCCTTTATTCCCATTCTTAATCTCCTGCCAATCAGCCAGTGTTTTAATCATGCTAGAATCTTCCCTGTAATACTACAGGCTCGTAGCTTGTTAAGCAGCCTCATGCGTGGCACCTTGTCAAAGGCCTTCTGAAAATCCAAGTATACAACATCAACCAATTCTCCTTTGTCTATCCTGCTTGTTATTTCTCCAGAGAATTTCAATTTATCTGCCAGGCAAGATTTTCCCCTTGAGGAAGCTATGCTGATCCCTCAAGCACTGACCAATGAAGAATCTATCAACTTGTGCCTTAAGTATGTTGGCCTCTACAGCTGCTTGTGGCAAAGAATTTCACAGATTTACCACTCTCTGGCTAAAGAATTCCTCCTCATCTCCATTCTAAAACAATGCCTCTCTATTGTAAGGCTGTGTTCTCTGGTCTTAAAGACACGTACCATAAGAAACATCCTCTCCGCAGCCACACTATCAACATTCGATAGGTTTGATTCGCGGATCCATAGATTTTTAGATATAATATGAACTGATATGGAGACAGACTTCTGAATTGGATAAAAGATGAAGCAGGAGGAAGCACCTTGGGCTACAAAATGATCTATCCACAAGAACTGACATTCTCTCACTTTGCCACCACAATCAAAACTATTTACTCTGAAGTCTGCTGCTGTTAATGTTAGATGATGCTTTGTAATAAACAAAGATCAAGATTTCTACAACTGTGCTTCAGTGATGTAATGCTGCCGAGTGGGAGGTTAAAAAATAATATATCTAACTTCCAGTAATGTGCTGGTATGCTTGTTTATATAAACACACACACACTCACCTGCCCATCACTTCCTCCTTTCCTTTCTTCCACAGATTACCATCTTCAGACTGTTTCTTTAGGCCATCATCTCTTCCACTTAACATCTCCCAGCTTCTTACTTCACCCCCTCTCCCTCACCTATCAGTGTATTCCCCTTTTGCTCTCCCCACCTTCTTATTCTGGCTTCTTCCCCATTCCTGATGAAAGTTCTCAGTCCAAAATATCGACAGTTTATTATATTTTATGTATTATTATACAATAGATGCAGACCGACATGGTGAATTCTTCCAGTATTTTGCGTGTATTGCTTTGGATTTCCAGCATCTGCAGAAACTCGTGTGTTTGTATTAATAATATGGCTTCTACATTCTGATGACTGATTAAGCAAGGAAACATTGGCAGGGAAAAGCACAGCTTCTAAACTGCAATTCTGAGGTATATGCATTAACAAATTTTCAAGAGAAAAAATGCAATCTTTCAAGACTTTAATGCCCTCAAGTACTTTATGGTACATGAAGTACATTTGAAATGTTGATACTCAGGCTGACAAGTGAAAAAAAATCTAATTGCAAGTAAATTGCCATTTTACATGCATTGTTAAACATTAATACACGAACAATATTTCAAATAGTCTAATGGAAAACACTTCACCTTTAATTATTTTACTTCCTCTAATAATGTAGAGAAACAGCATAGTAACAGCTCAGCTCAATTAACCCCTAACACCCAATTACACCCATGTGACCAATTACTCCATTAACCTGCACATCTTTGGAATATGAGAGGAAACTGGAACACCCAGAGGAAAACTGCATGGTCACGGGGAAAATGTAGAAATTTCTCTGAGATAGTGGCAGATTTTAACTGCATTTGCCGAGGCCATAATAGCATTATGCTAATCGCTACACTACTGCATATGCAGCGCGGCACAGTAGCATAGCTGTTAGTATAACACTGTAACAGTGCCAGTAATCAGGGTTCAACTCCCACCGCTGTCTATAAGGAATTTATACACTCGCCCTATTACCTCGAGTTACCTCTGGGTACCCTGGTTTTCGCCACCGTTCCAAAGACATATAGGTTAGAGTTGGTAAGTTGTGGGCATTCTACATTGCCAGCAGAAGCATGGCAACACATGCGGATTGTTCCCCAAAACATCCTCACACTGTGTTGGTTGCTGATGTAAACGAAGCATTGCAATTTATGTTTTGATGTAAGAGACAAATAAATCTAATCTTTATTTAACAATCACCTCGTGTTCAAAGCCCTCCAGGGGCTTATCATTAACACGAGAAAATCTGCAGATGCTAGAAATCCAAAGCCACACACACACAAAATGCTGGAGGAACTCAGTAGGTCAGGCAACCCGGTCTGCTAAGTTCCCCCAGCATTTAGTGTGTGTTGCAAGGGTTTATCATTGACCTCTCCACAACTTCTACTGTCCGTTGCATCACCACAGGAACCAAAGTGACCCATAATTTAAACACGCAAACACAAGGAAATCTGCAGATGCTGGAAATTCAAGCAACACACACAGGCCAGGCAGCGTCTATAGGAAGAAGTACAGTCGACATTTCAGGCCGAGACCCTTCATCAGGTCTCACTCACATCCCGAAAGGGTCTTGGCCCGAAACGTCGACTGTACTTCTTCCTACAGATGCTGCCTGGCCTGCTGCATTCCACCAGCATTTTGTGTGTTGCCATAATTTAAACATTTGATTATACTCTCTGACAGAGCTTCCAGGTAAAATTTCTTTGACTCCATCTGCATCATCCTTAAAACTGATATTTAAAATTGCACCCCAACTATGGCAAAATCCCAGGTTATGAGACGAATTCTGCTAAAACAAAACAATCATCTGACAAACACTAACTTGTGGATTAACTGTTCAATAATTGAAAAATGCCTGGTACATCTTTGAATCTTAGTTGTAAGAATTTAATTTTATAATAATCATTTTGTTTTACATGTTCCACAGAGCAGCAGAATGTCAATTTCACTTCCATTGGGACAGGTTAAAGATATTAGATGTTTAGAACTACACAGGAGCCTTGTTTAAGGTGACTTTCGAGCGCTGAAGTTTTAGGACAGCACTGAACCTTCTGGTGCAGTCAGCATTCACAAAAGAAGGTAGATTGCTCTTCACAACATGGAAAGCATAGCCAAAAAAAAGTTTTTTTCTTGCTGTTACAAATCTTCATTAATTCTTGCTGTTAAAGTCCAACATACAAATGAAATGCAGTATTTTCCCTGTGCTTTAAATAACAGCTCTAAAACTTACTGTTGCAGTTTAGTGAATTTGAACACCCCGGCTCCCATGTACAGCAATTTGACAAAGGTCCTATCATCAGTGAGGCTGATTGCAGGTTAAATATTGGACAAGATGCTGGGCCTAATCCCCAAGCTCCTCTCTGTCTCTCCTGAGACAGAAGCAGACAGAGCTTCAATATCCACAGCACGCTTGACAACACAGTACTTTTGCCATACAAAACTGGAGAATTAGATATGATCAGGAGTATGCAGTGAAACTTAAATCCAGGTGGTCGGGGTGGGAGGCGAGGTCTGATTCCAGGCTTTGCCACTGAATTACAAGTGGACCAATGCAAATTATAATTAGACTCATTCAACCTAAGTGACAAAGTCACATGCTCTAATATATTTCTGAAGAAATCGCAAGGCAAAGAGGCACTTGACATTTTCATAAGATTGAAGGACAGAAGTTGTTTAAGGCTAGCCAGATCAAATTTGAACTAGACCTAGTGTAAAAAGTTAATAATCTGGTGAATTAAGCCAATATCCAAATCCTTCTTTAATTGTATCTGCTGTTGACTTTAAAGAAAAATCACAGTTGTCACTATTAGGTAAACATTATTTTAATTATTCAACACTGTTAGCATTGGAGTCAACAGACAGCAAATGCAATCACTTTATTATTTCATAAATTCAGAGGAACAGCTACCTGCTCACCCACCGGAATCCATGTGAAGATCTGAGAAGAATCACCACGCTTAGGCTGGCTAGTTACAGCAAGACTAAGTGCACAACTCTAACTTCCAGGTGCAATCCAATGAGACCTTCAGGTTGATTTTCCCATTTGCCAAAAATAATTAAACCAGTTTATTACATTCAAGAATAATCCACAAAATATTTGAACCGAATGATTTGCTTTCATATCTGGAAACAAGAGAACCAAATCGAGAGTCATGGTGTTGATGATATTGCAAAGATCCTGAAAGTACAATATTGGCTGAGCGTTGTCCTGTCGATGTATACCCTGTTTTGCCCTTCAATCAGTTAGTGGCTTTCTCCTTTCTTTCCAGCAATCTGTGAAATAATTTTTAAAAAGTGTGAAAAATGTAATCCAGGAATGTCAACATTTTAGCCAAGACTGTGCATTCAAGACAATTCACAAAGTGAAAAAGAACTCCCATGAATCATACTGGTCAAACTTAATGTTTACTCCTTACATAAATGTTCCAACTGAAGTTATAAAATATTTCTTTTTCCTGTTAAAAGCAAGAATGTAATGCTGAGGCTTTATAAGTAATTAGCAGACTACTCTTGGCAGTATTGTGAGCAGTTTTGAGCCTCTTATCTAAGAAAGGATATACTAGCATCGGAGAGGGTCCAGAGGAGAGGACATCACGGGAATAAAAGTGTTCATGTAGGAGGAGCGATTGATGACTCTGGGCCTGAGCCCACTGGAGTTTAGAAGAATAGGGTGGGGGGGGGGGGGGCAGTGGATTTAATTGAAATCTGTCGGATATTGAAAGGCCTAGAATGAGTGAATTTGGAGAGGATGCTTCCTATAATGGGAGTGGGAGTCTAGAACCAGAGGGCACAGTTCAGAATAGAAGGATATCCCTTTATAACAGAGCTGAAGAGGAAGTTCTTAGACACAGGTTGATGAACCTGTGGAATTCATTGCCACAAATGGCTGAGGTGGCCACGTCATTGGGCATATTAAGGCACAGGTTGATGGCATCAATGGTTATGGGGAGAAAGTAGGAGAATGCGGTCGAAAAGGATAATAAATCAGCCATGGAATGGCAGAGCACTCAATGGGCTGAATGGCCTCATTCTGTTCTGATGTCTGATGGTCTAAAATCTGCTAACCAGAACTCAGTCAGGAAATTCAGAACGCTAGCCAGCAACTAGTTAACCTTTTAGGATTTTTCACTCTCACTTTAGACATATATCAAGCCATCAATTTCAATCCACTAGTTCTTTTTTGAAATTATATTCTTTGAATTATACAGTATGAAATCAGGCCTTTCAGCCAACCTGTCCATACCAGTTAAGCTGCCTACCTATGCTAATCCCATCTGCCTGAGTTTGGCCCACATCTTTCTAAACTATCCTATCTATACACCTCTCCAAATATCTTTTAAATGTTCAACTTGTACTGTTCTCAACCACCTCCTCCGGTAGCTCATTCTCTCTTAGCTCCGGTCTCAAAGTCCAAAGTAAATTCAATTTTCTATGGGCATCCTCAATAATTCATGTTGATATGCTCAATGGTGGGGAGGGCTTTACCCGTGATGGACTGGGCCATATCCATTACTTTTTGTAGGATTTTCCATTCAAGGGAATTGGTGTTTCCATAGCAGGTTGTGATGCAGCCGGTCAATATACTCTCCACAATCCATCTATAGAAGTTTGTTAAAGTTTTAGATGTCATATTGAATCTTCACGAACTCCTAATGAAGTAGAGACACTGCTGTGAGTGCTGGGCTCAGGACTGGTCCTCCGAAAAAATATAACACCGAGGAATATAACGTTGTTGATATTCTTCACCTCTGATCCTCCTACGAGGACTGGCTCATGGATCTCTGGTTTCTTCCTCCTCCCAAGGTCAATAATCAGCTCCTTCATCTTGCTGACATCGAAAAAGAAGTTGTTATGGCACCACTCAGCCAGATTTTCAATTTCTCTCCAATACGCTAATTTGTCACCACCTTAGATTTGGCCTACAACAGTAGTGTCATCAGCAAACTTGAATGTGGCATTGGAGTTGTGATTAGCTCACAAGTGTAAAGTAAGTAGAGCAGGGGCTGAGCACACAGCCTTGTGGTGCACCTGTGATAGTGGTGATTGAGGAGATGTTGTTGCCAATCCAAACTAATTAGGGTCTGCAAGGGAGGAAATTGAGGATCTAATTGCACAAGGAGGTATCGAGGCCAAGGTCTTGAAGTTCATTAATTAGCTTTAAGGGGACGCTGGTATTGAATTCCGAGTTGTAGTCAATAAGGCTGTAGTTCCTAAGGTTGTCATAGCCAGGGTGGTGGTGGGGATAAGCTCCCGCTACCTATAAAGTGCTCCAAATGGCGTGCATAACATAAGATATGTTAAAGTGCCAGGGTTGATTGTATTTAAGTAAACTACTTAAGAACTTTTTAAAAGCTATTATTAATGCTTTTTGAGAGAGTGATTTAGATGCATATCATATTTTTACTGAGTTAAGTATTGTATGTAATTAGTTTTGCTACAACAAGTGTATGGGACATTGGAAAAAATGTTGAATTTCCCCATGGGGATGAATAAAGTATCTATCTATCTCTAACAGCCTCTGACAACAAAGTCCAACTCTTGGCCTTCATGTGTGGCTTAGCTTCTAGGCCCGGCAAAACTGTTTCTACTGAGAAGAGAAGGGGGGGGGGGGGGGGAAGGTGGACGACTGGTGCCTCAAAACCAGTTGCTTTGGGCAGGTAGGGCTTGTTAGCCTTGGACGACAGCCCGCCTAGGAGAAGGAGAACTGATTTTAAACCTCCATTGCCTTGCAACCATACCCACCCATGGGAAAGGCTTCGGGAGTAAACCCCGAGGAAGAAATCTGGAGATGGGGTCCCAAAGGCAGATTGATATCGTTTACATCTTCATTCTGGCAACTTCTGTGACGACACCAGTGTCAAGCTCTGTCGGCACTTGCCCTTCCCCTGGACTACATCAGTGACATGGAGAGGGGGAACCTGCTGCATGGGCAACAGACAGTTCTTCAAATCTTCCTGTCCAGGCTTTCATCCTGGAGAGGACACAGTCCAAAAGAGGCGCAAACCCATGATCCCCTTGGATCAATGGCTGCCTACTACTACTAGTCAATAAAGAGCATCCAATATCCAGGCATTCCTTCTTTTTTTTCTTTCTTTCTTTCTTCTTTTTTTTTCTATAGGGATGTTAGGGGGGAGGGGTTAAGGGGAGGGGGGATGGATAACATACATTTTCTTTTTCATACACTTTTATTCTGTAACTACTTGAAAACACAATAAAAAAAAGTTTTTTTAAAAAAGTTTTTTCTTCTGTTTTGAGGATATCTGCCGAGATTAAGAATTTTAGGTTATATATTGTATACGTTCTTTGATATTAAATGAAACCATTAAACCATTGGAAAAAATAAATAAATAAATAAAAAATAAAGAGCATCCTGATGTATGCATCTTTGCTGTCCTGATGTTCCAGGGTTGAGTGAAGAGCCAATGAGATGGCATCCGATGTGGACCTGTTGCTCCAGTAGGCAAATTGGAACAGATCCAAGTAGTTTTGCCTCCTTTAAATCTTTCCAGTCATCCTAAATCCATATCCTCTGGTTTTAGGCTCAACTTCTTACGGGAGTAAAGACCATCTACCCTACTCATATCTCTTACAGTTGTATAAAAATGTACAATATTATCCCTCAGCTGCCTCAACTCCAGGAATCTAATCTCTCCTTACAACTCAAGCCCTTCAGTCTAGCCAACATTGCTGTGGATCTTTTCAGAACTTCTTTTCCCCCCCATGGTGGCCAGAACTGTATGTAACCCCAACTGTGGCCTAACAAATAACTTGTGCACATCTGTAATATGACATACCATCTCCTGTACTTAATGGCTTGACTGATGAATGCAATCCCATCACCCTGACTATTTGTGTCGCGTCTTTCAGTGAATTATTATGTACATATACCACTGGCTTTCTGTGCCTAAGGGCCCTGTCCTTTTCCGTGAATGTCTTCTGTGCTCTCTCCAAAGACTCAATATCCTTCTTGCTGAAACAGAACAGAATCGTACACAGGCCCTTGACCCACAACGTTGGCCTGACCTTATAACCTACTCCATATTCAATCTAACACCTCCCTCTCACATAGACCACCATTCATGTGCCTATCTAAGAGTCTCTTAAATGTCCCTAATGTATCTGCCTCTACCACCCCACTTGCAGTGCATTCCAATCACTTGACCTTCTGTATAAAAATCTACCTCCGACATCCCCCCCAACCTTTCCTATCACCTTAAAATTATGCCTCTCGTATTAGCCAGTTGTACTCTGGGGGGAAAAAAGCATTGGCAGTTTACTTCTATCAATGTCTCTTTACCTTATGCTCCTCTATCAATTCACCTCTCAAAACAGAGCAATCACACAATATCCAAATGTGGCCTAAATGTGGTAATAATAAACTAATTAGCTGCTGAACTCTTTGACAATCTTCCACACTAACCACAATTCTGTCAATTTTTCCATTAACTGTAAATGTACCAATCATCCCACCTATTTTGTACATATCACAAGTAACAGGGGTTCTAGCGAAATACCAAAGGCCTGTCCTCAAGATGCAGTAACACCCCTCCATCACTGACTTTTATCATCAAGCCAATTCCGTACCTAACCTAACAAGATTTCATGGATTCCATGTGCCTTTACATTCTGGATTAGGGACCTGGCTGAAACCTGGTTTGAAACCAAGTCCATCTATACAACTTCTACTTCTATGTGCTCAGTCATATTCGTCACCTCCCCAGAAAACTAATCAAGTTTGTAAGACATGATCTTACCCACACAAAGTCATGTTAAGTATGCCTAATTTTTCTATGCTTTTCCAAATGCAAGTTGATGCTATTTCTGTCGTATTCTTCAGTGTTTTCCCTATCACTGATGCAAGGCTCACTGGACCATAATTTCCTTGTTAGTCTCCAAAACATACTTCATTTAAGAACTTACCCATCTCCGCTCACACCACACAAAGCAACCACACTGAACATTGACAGTATCTACTCTCTCCCTGGTCATGCTATTACTTTGGACTTGAATCACCTTTCTTCTTGCACTCTCTCCCTAGTTAGAGAATATAACAGCACAGGACAGGTCCTTTGGCCCATGATGTTATGCTGACCTTTCAACCTACTCTAAGATCAATCTAACCCTTCCCTCCTACATAGCCATCCATTTTTCTATCATCCATGTGCCTACCTAAGTTTCTTAAAATGCCCATAATGTATTTGCCTCTACCACCACGCCTAGCAGCACGTTCCACACACACACCACTCTGTGTAAAAAAAAACACCTACCTCTGACATCTCCCCTATATTTTCCTCTAATCACCTTAAAATTATGCACCCTCCTATTAGCCATTTCCTCCCTGGAGAAAAAGTCTTTGGCTATCCATTTAGTCTATGCCTCATATCATCTAGTAGTGGCATCTTGATATGCCTCTATCAAGTAAAAGGAAACAGCTTCACAACAGAATGGAGATGAAGAAGAAATTCTTTAGCCAGAGGGGGGAATCTGTAGAATTTGTTGCCACAGGCAGCTGTGGAAGCCAAGTCATTGAGTATATTTAAGGCAGAGTTTGATAACATTCTTGATTAGTCAGGGCATGAAGGGATACGGGGAGAAGGCAGGGGATTGGGGCTGAGAGGGAAATGGATCAGCAATGATGAAATGGCAGAGCAGACTCGATGGGCCAAATAGCCCAATTCTGCTCCTATATCCTATGGTCTTAAGCTACTTGCATGTTTTGTTTTAGACTTGAATCACCTTTGTTCTTGCACAACAATGGAATAAATGTTCTGTAGCCAGAAACAGAGAAATGGTCAGCCCTGAGTACTTCATCTAATTAGCAGGCAACCAGTAAATGAAGTCTGCTAAATCGATCAGCTATCAGTCGAGACATGAAAATTGAAGTTACTGGTGTAACTCACCCGCCTGAAGTCCAACATATTTGTGGTTTGCACAGGGGTTCCAATAAATGCAAGATAGTTAATTCTTGTGGTGTCCTCATCACCTTGGTTGGATTTGATAAAAAGCTGTAAATCAAAGGACAGCAGATTTAACAAAAGTACACAAACAGTTCACTGTCTATGCTGCCTAGTCACATATATATTGCTCTTCACTTTCTTGAATCTCTTCAAGCAGTTTCTGACCCATTTTGCACAATCCATACTCATGTTCAATCCCTGTAGAAAAACAGCACCCCCTCAGCTTGCAATGCAAGTTTGATAACTACAGCAGAAGTGGCTCAATGAAACAGAATCAGGTCTACTATCATTGGCCTATGTCATGAAATCTGTTATACAGCAGTACAATACAGAATAATAAAAAATAAATTACAGTAAGTATATATTTAATTTTAAAAACTTAATAAGTAGTGCAAAAAAAGAGAAAAAATTTAGTGAGGTAGTGTTTATGGGATCAATGCTCATCCAGAAATCTGATGGCAGAAAAGAAACTATTCCAGAATCATTGAGTATGTGCCTTCAGGCTCCTGTACCTCATCCCTGATGGTAGCAATCAGAGAGGAAACAGAGTCAAGGAAGAAAAAGCATTGACATGGTAATGTAAGGCTGCAATTTTTCTTTGAAGTTATCTTAATATAATTATTTCCAAAACTAGAAGAAATGATACTCTGTGATTGACATACGTTTCTAGAACACATACAGGCACTGAAGTGTTAGCAGTCACGAAGACTGTGGGTGTTTTTCTATCAGGTCCTTTTCCCCCTGACTATATCCATATCCCTCAATACTAACCTTAACCCACAAGTCTTTGAAATGTAGGAGTAGCCTGGAGCATCCAGAGGAATCCCGTACAGTCACAGGCAGAACATATAAACTCCTTGCGGACAGCAGAACTGAACTTGGTTTACTGGCAGTGTAATAACATTTTATTAACCAGTATGCTACATGCCATTATGCCAGACCTGAGCAAAAGCCTTCTGAAAATCTAAGTACTGTTTCTCTCTTATTTTTTTGCTAGTTAATGCGCAAACTAGCCAAAGAGGTTGGAGTAGTAAAACTCTTCAGAATGCAAATGACCAGAAACTGGTCGATTAAGCTGCTGCACAATAGCGGTATGGTTCACGCATTTAATGACCCACTCTCAACTTACTTTTTCCACAACTTGCTGGATTTGGTAATGCCTCCAAATACAGGAATCACAGAAGCACTCTTTAAACAATATAACTGCCAATCAAATTGTGTGCAAATGCAAATATTTAAGAGCAGTAATTTTCCTTCAGTGAACTATTGGTCAGATTTTAAAATAACTGATTCTATTTTTGTTTATAAGTTTTTGTTTCTCTCTCTCTTTCAGTGAATCTCTGGAATTCATTGCCACAAACAGCTGTGGAGGTCAAGTCATTGGGTGTACTTACAGTGGAGGTTGATTGCTTCTTGATTAGTCAGGGTGTCAAAGGTCATGGGGAGGAGAATGGGGTTGAGAGTAATAATGAATCAGCCATGATGGAATGGCAGAGCAAACTTGATGGGTTGAATGGCCCAATTCTGCTCTCATGGTCTCTCCATGCAACATTATTTGCATTAGGACAGCAAGATATGTACTGCTTAACAGTGCTGTGCTCTGCATGCAATTTGAAAAATATTTTATTTTATTGTAAATTTTGGTATAATTTTTTTTGCTGGCGGTTTGATGTTTATCTTTAGAAGCTTTTTGTATGACACACGGCTCCGGGGTTGAACACCTAATGGGTTCTTTCTTTTCCTCTCATTTTTTTCTTGCTTTAGTAGGTTTTTTTTTCTTCTCTTTTTTTGTGTCACCATATTTTTCAATCCTTAATACTGTTTTTTTTCCCCTCTTTTGAGACATTGTGTTACTTCGATGTACTCTTGTATTTTGGATAATAGTAAGATTTGAAAAGAAAGAATAATATTTTATTCTAGTCCTGACGAAGGGTCTCGGCCCGAAACGTCGACAGTGCTTCTCCTTATAGATGCTGCCTGACCTGCTGCATTCCACCAGCATTTTGTGTGTGCTGCATAATATTTTATTAATTTATTTACGGTAATCTTGTTTTATGTGTTGTGTAATATTTGTTTTGTGGGTGCAGCGTGGTCTGGAGGAACATCATTTCGTTTGGCTGTAGCATGTAGAGTCAGATGACAATAAACTTGAACTTGATTTCTGTGTCCAATTTGAATCTAGTTCAACCCTCTAACTCCTTCAATGTTATTCAGTTAAGGACACAGTTTACCCAGACACTGAAGTAGGCCCCCAATTACTGCTGCCCTTATCACAGAGCTTTCAGTTCTATTTCCTGTTCAGCTGGAGTGCATTTGGCAGAAAATGTGAAATGACACAACCCAGCAAGATCAGGTCTACATATTGCGATGTTCTTCATTATACACTTTCTGGCATCATTTTCATCGCTGAACAAACATTAATTCTGCTCTTTAAAGAAAACTATTTTTTACTTAATAGTCAGTTTAGCATAGTACAGGCTCTTTGGCCCACAAGACGTCATTAGTAGTGTTTAGCTTAATATTCGGAAAGGTAAGTGTGACCACATATTCAATGGACATTTCTAACTTACTGTTACACTATTAATATTCTGAAATTTGACGTAACGCAGTGGGACAACTCCATCTTCTTTAACATCATCTGGCGTTAACTCCAGAGTTTGAGTTGGTTCACTTCTTTCCGCATCATCAAAATCAAATGAACGTGGCAGATTGGTGAATATTTTTACAAACTTGGGTCCACGGCCTGTGAGTTCAAAAATATTAAATGCTTTTGTTATGAATTACTTGACTAGCTCTTGGCATTGATCAAGACTTCTCTTAATGGTTTACAAATGGTACAAGTGCTATATTGATGCAAAACTAGGTACAAGTAATTAATCATCATTATGTGCCATGTCATATTGACGTGGGCAATCATAGTCTATCCATGATTATGATTGCTCTTGGCAAATTCTTACAGAAGTGGTTTACCATTGCTTTCTCTGGGCAGCATCTTTACAAGACGGGTGACCCCAGCCATTATCAATACTCTTTAGTGACTGTTTACCTGGCATCAGTGATTGCATAACCAGCTTGTGACATGCATCAGCTGCTCATATGACCATCCATTACCTGCTCTCATGGCTTCATGGGACCCTGATTGGGGGGGGGGGCTAAACAGGTTCTACATCTTGCCCAAAGGTGAACTGCAGGTTAGCGGAGGGAAGGAGCGTTTTACACCTCCTTTGAAAGAGACACATCTCCATCCTGCCATCCTCAAGTAGTCAATAGAAAGTCTAAAAAATTCATAACCATTTCACTATTTTCCCTTTTGGGAAGCACCGTTACACAAGTATAACAAACACCAATGATTATTATAAAAATAACTCTCAAAATACATTAGCAACTAAGAAAGCATTTAGCTTAGTTAAATGAAGTGAATGAAATTGGATGGACATTGACATTACTTACTTTTGGAGCATGAAGACATCACAAAGAGTCTACAGTGATCAAAACAGTATGTTGGTGTAAAGAGGAAATCAAAACACAGCAAGGCTCAAGAAAGATCAGGGGAGAAGGGGAGAGGTAACATTGTTGAGGTAAGTTTGAGAAGACCATAAGACAGTTTCAGAATTAGGCCATTCTGCCCATCAAGACTGTTCCAAGATTAAGCATGTTTAATCATGCTTATGTACATACTCATCACAGCAAAGACAAATAAATTACAGCAACACAGAACATTATATATACAAAAAGAAAACAATCCAAATATTATGACTCACCGTTCTCAGGAGCCTGAAGCCTCATTGAATAAAGTTTGACTGGCTGGTTAAATGCTATTGTCACAAGAAGCTATTTCAAAAAGAAAAGTAGTTTAATTGTCTGAGATTGCAACATGGAAACATATTCAGTCCAATTTATCCATCGCTTCAATGCTTACCCATTGAAGCCTCCTCACAATTCATTCCACCTTTTAGCAATCCCCTCCCAGCTTTCTCATGTCTCCATAAAGGCATCTATCCCATTTACTTCAAATACTTTGCAAGGCAGATTACTACATTTCATTTCAGGCTGTACAATGAAGTTTTTTTCTAAGATTATCAATTGTTTTAAACAATACACCATAGAGAGCATTCTATCTAGATGCACAATGATTCAATATGGCAGCAAGAAACCGCAGAGAGTTGTGAGCAAGTTTCCCCTCTATGGACTCTGTTTACATTTGTCACTGTCTCGCTAAAGCAGCAAAATCAAAGACCCTGGTCACTGCAAACATTCTCTCTTCTCCACTTTCCATCAGACAGAAGATACAAATGCCTGAAAGCACATACCACCTGGCTCAAGAACAGCATCTATCTTGCTGTTAAAAAGCTACTCAACAGTCCAAGTATAATGAATTGGGCACTTGACTTCACAATCTACCTCATCTTGGCCTTGCACTTGACTTTATTGTCTATCTGAACTTCACTCTCTGTAACTAAGGAACACACACAAAATGCTGGAAGAACTCAGCAGCCCAGGCAGCATCTATGGAAAAAAGTACAGTCGACATTTTGGACTGAAACTCTTTTACAGACTGGAGAAAAAAAACTGAGGAGTAGATTTAAAAAGTGGGGAGAGGGGAGAGAGAAACACAAGGTGATAGGTGAAACCTGGAGGGGGAGGGATGAAGTAAATAGCTGGGAAGCTGAAAGCTGTTGCCAATGTTAACTAATGGATTTGGAGATGACAACTTTAATCAGCACATTAGGTAAGTGAACTCTATCCTCAGAACATCTGCTCCTCCTCTTAGACCACAGTGATCTATTCTTTTTCTATTTTCTCAAAATGACACTGTGCAAAATCAGAATTAGGTTTATAAACACTGACACTTCTGAAATTTGTTGTTTTTGTGGCAGTGGTACAGTGCAAGGCAAAACAATTACTAAAGTTACAATAAAAAATAAATAGTGCAAAAGAGAAATTAACAAGGTAGTGTTCACGTAAAATTCAAAGTGGAAAACAACTAATATGGTCATTTTTGCTAAGTCTGTAAAGTGTCATTTTCTTAAGTATCACAACATTATTAACAATTCTTACATTTTCAGTTCAACTATGACATCAGCCTGATTTCCAAGGTTCAAATTCAACTGGATTTACCATATACTCTCTACTGTATTCCAAATGTTGACTGCTGAGGAAACACTAACCATTTCTTCAGCCTTACCATGGCATTCAGAGTTACCCTACAAGATTTTAAACACAAATTCTGCATTGCTAGAAATCCAGAGAAACACCCACAAAATGCTGAAGGAACACAGATCAGGCAACATCCCCAATGGGGAATAAACAGTCAATGTTTTGGGGCAGCACTCTTCAACTGCTTATTCCTCTCCATAGATGCCACCTGACCTGCTGAATTCCTCCAGCATTTTGTGTGTTACTCCAGTAAGATTTAATTTCACAAGTGCAGAATGGGTGATTATTTTGCAGAACACCCTATGAACATAATCACAAGCTTCTGGTTGTCTGTGACTTCGCTATTTCACAGTGCTACATTTCCACTCTTTGTTCCACAAGAATGGCATCCCTTCTTTCAACCTGATAAATTACACCCATTAACCCTTGAAACTGAACTCAATACTTTCAGGTAACCAGATTTGCCTTTTCTAAAAAACAACACATCTGGCCAGCTCTGATTAAAAATTATGAGTCTGAAGCATTAGCTCTATGGATGCCACATGACCTTTCTTAAAAAATGTTTAGTTGACCTTACAACTGCAAAATCTCCATCCTGGTGAAAAGGGTTGATATTCTACACTCTTGCTGCTGGATCTATATGAAATGCTTCGAAGCAGTGCATTCAAGCATTCAGCTTTCATCATTTGGAAACTGAAATCTATTGGTACAATACAATATTGTGCAAAAGTCTTAGGCAGATATACGAGGGGTGATTGATAAGTTTGTGGCCTAAGGTAGAAGGAGTCAATTTCAGAAAACCTATCACATTTATTTTTCAACATAGTCCCCTCCTACATTTACACACTTAGTCTAGCAGTCATGGAACATATGGATCTTGGAGCTCCAGAAAGTGTCCACAGCATGGGTCATTGATAAGTTTGTGGCCTAAGGTAGAAGGAGATGAGTTATACAGCTCCCGTTACATGCACATGCATTTCAACTCTGAGTGATTATGCAGAAAGTTTGAAGTTAATAACTCATCTCCTTCTACCTTAGGCCACAAACTTATCAATCACCCCTGCTGTGGACACTTTCAGGAGGTCCAAGATCCATATGCTGCACGACCACTGGACTAAGTGTGTAAACGTAGGAGGGGACTACGTTGAAACATAAATGTACTAGGTTTTCTAAAATTGACTCCTTCTACCTTAGGCCACAAACTTATCAATCACCCCTCATTTATAGCTGAAGTGCCTAAGACTTTTGCATAGCACTCACCATATTTGTCGATGTGGAGCAGACAACGAAATTTTAAATTTGGCAGGAGCAAAGGATGTTTAGAATGGTGAGGGTAGAGTACTGCGAGAGGGATGTGGGACAAGTGGCAGAGAAAAGAGTGCCAGGAGCAGGGGATGGAGTGGGTGCAAGTACACCCAGCCCTGAGATACCCAGCAAGATCACTTGATTCCAAACAATTAGTTTATTGGACATCTCTCTGATGCTTCCAGCTCTCTCCCCACTTTCTTCCCCTTTTCCCAACCATGATTCCCCTCTCCCTACCCCCTTCTCACTCTCAGTCCACAACAGAGACACATATCAGCATCAGGTTTATCATCACTCACATATGTCATGAAATTTCTTTTAGGAACAGCAGTACAACAGTAGTACAGTGCAATACACAAAACTATTACAATACTGTGCAATACAGTATTGGCGCGTAGCCAAGTGGTTAAGGCTTTGGGCTAGCGACCTGAAGGTCATTAATTCGAACCTCAGCCGAGGCAGCATGTGTGTCCTTGAGCAAGGCACTTAACCACAAACTGCTCCTGCACGTTTATAGCCCAGTGGCGGCGTTGGTGCAGCTTGGACAAGACAAGACAACACTACTGCTTAGGCACCCAAACTATATACATCTAAGCTATCTGAAGTGGTGTAATTCTGCAAATGTAGTATGAACAAAGAACTAGTGAAAGCAGCATCCAGCATCACTGTGTTAATATCCACCACCACTTGCATCATAGTTCTTGTAGTCATTACGATGGTTAAAAGGGACTGGGCAAGCTCATTTCACATTACTTCAGCTGGGTTAAATGTTAATTGCCTGGGAATTACACACACTCATCAACTCTTCCTTAAAAAGAAGAATTTTCATCAATTACAATGATTATTGTAATGATTACAATGATCACAGCTTCCTTGATTGCAAAACAAATTTGACCCATCCACTAATATGCAAGAAACATTTCCAAAAAGATTTTTTTTTAAAGTTATTAGCAGGGCCCTTTTATTTGATGGTTTTTCCAAGCAGTATTTAATTACCTGTGACAGATGGGTCAACGGTGCATCTGGCTTTAACTTGAGGACAGTGTTCAATGTACATTTTCCCCTAAAAATTACTATCTTTGGGCTCAGTTCAATTGTCAGCATAGCCCCTGCCCTGCTGTTACCCCTTTTAATCTGATACAAACTGGTCAATTTTAATACCACATACCTCCCATGCAAACAAGAACAAAGCACTGCCTTTGCTGAAAAAGTGCATGAAAATACTTGGCTTTTGGTCACCTTCTTTTCTGGGATGTATTCTCTATGCTTACTGTACTGTCAGATACACTGGTTGAGATTTAAGTTCAGGATTACCAATGTTGAACTCCCAAAATGACATTTCCCAACAAAATTTCATCCAGCATTTTTCAGAAAAGTGTCAACTTTATAAACTTTACAGTCAACCTGACTGAACTTGGATGCCGTTTTTTAAATACATCAATATGCAGTGAAAACAATTAATCTTTTACTGAATGGAGAAGATATTTCTCCATGGAGTTTTGCAAGGGTGCAACACTCAATCTGGAGTATACAAAACCATGAATTAAAATATTTTACCAGAAAATACAAACACTTATTGAAAATATTAAAATCCATACTTGTTCATCACAATCAGATTCCAAATAAGTTGTGTCTTTCTGTAGACAATTATCAAATCCATATTCATCACTTTCATTTAGACATTCACAGCCAGCCTTATTTATAAATGGCATCAGATCCATCTGAAAAACAAGATATTAAGAAATTAGATTAATTTCACTGAGTAAATACCTCCAGTTTATATTGAGTAATCATAGATTACAAGGTCAAATGTATGCAGGAAAAGCAAGGGTAGTGCAAAGGAAGATCAGGAGTGGGTTTCCCCAGGGTGCTGCAGTTTCCTCATCCAGTCCAAAGATGTATCGGTTAGTAAGCTAATTGGTCATTGTAAACTGCCCCGTGATTAGGCAAGGGTTAAATCGGGGTTGTTGGGCAGTGCAGCTCGAAGTGCTGGAAGGACCTAATCCAAGCAGCACCTTAATAAATAAATAATATATTCACTCCAGGCACTGGGATCGAGGCATGATGAAGAATCCAAAAAAGAAAAACCTTAGCAAATTTTAACTAAACACTTAAACTTTGTATGGTATTCAATTACTGCCACCAAACATTTATAGCACATTTGAAAATTCTGACGCTACTCAAATTCTAACTATTTAAGCTTGCAGCTTGAAAAAAAATCAGTAAGGACTATTATCACTTTGTTTTAAATGCTTATCCACCCTTTACCAACTGAGCACTTCCAAGATATTCACCACTGGCTCTAATGCACAGGTGCTGCATTTTCACACTACTAAATTTATTAATTTATTTTATATACACTTAATGATTTTCACACTGCTTATTTATTTATATTTACTATAATTTGTAGTTTTTATTACTATGCATTTCAGTGCACTGCTGGCACAAAACAACAAATTTCACGACACATACCGGTCAGATTAAACTTGATTCTGTATAAGCAGAACAGTCTGGCTCCAATGCATAGGTTAGCAGAACAATCTAAAATCCTTCCCATACACATTTATCTAACCATGCCTTGGGATAATTAACTATAAGACTAACAGTTCATTAATTAACTTCATTATTTTAAAACAGATTAAGAAGAATTCTAAGTTACTAAGCAGCTTTTGGCTAACTGCAAATAATGAAAACTGGATATCTAAAAGAAATGCACTTAATTAATACTGGGTTATTTTCCAAGGCATTCAAGTACATCCTGACCAAAAAAAAGTGGATGAAAGCCTTGATTTTGTGATTGTACTCTCACACTTGAGTCTCACTCCATAAATTTAAGCACACGCAGTATATTCATGGAATGATGTAGTGCAGAAGGAAACCTGTGATCTACTATGCCAGTTGCAGATATCAACAGGAATGCGACTGCAGTGCCTATAGCTTGGATGATACCAAACTCTGAGAGACACCAATGATATACTTCTCTCAAAATGTTCCTGAATTCAGATGAAAACATCATTAGATAAGATGCAAGTAAGGCTGGACTCTATCACAAATCATACACAAAAAGAAACCATTCCTCACAGAGTCAAACAATTAGTTCCAGTTCTCTGCTTTTCCCCACACATTTCTTCATGCAAGTTACTGCTAAATGTTCTCTTTTTCCATGTACTCATAATTCTAACAATTCATTATAAGAGGTTCCCAATTCACTGTTTTTGTTAATTATTTTAATTGACAGCTGGTTAATGGAAGCAGTTTTTCTTTCTCCATGCTTATGATCTGGAGCATCTCTATTAAATCTTTCCTTTCCCCTTCACTAGTCAAAATAATAATCCTGACTTCTTTAATTTCTCCACATAATTTAATCCTCCAATCCCAAGTATGCTTTGGTGACCTTCCACAACAGTCTTTTCAAAACCCAGACATGTTAACTTAGTTCTTCAACTCAAAATTAGACAGCCTAATTAATAACCCGTGATTCAAAGGCTAATCGTAACACCCATGCCATTATACACATAGCTATTAATGGGGTACACAGCAATTTAAAAATACTTATTATTTTGACACTGATGCGAGCATTAAATCTTAAAGCATCTTGCTTCCTGTACCGCACTGAGAACTTCAGCAGGAAAATATACTGAAGCATTTACTTCATGACTCTAAAGATAGTTGCTATGCACTTATCCATGCCACAAATTTAGTGGACTCAAATTGAAATTATGGTCCTTTGACACCAAAGTATTGTCACATGTCTTCTAGTTTCTACATCTCAACTTGCACTGTACTTGATTTCATCAGCGCAGCTGTAAAGTCTCAGGTACGAGATAGCGTGCCACGGTAGTATGGCGGTTAGCATGATGCTATGTAGTTTGGAACATCAGGGTTTAAGAGTTCAATTCCAACATCATTTGGAATGGGTGGATTTTCTCCAAGTGCTTTGGTTTCCTCCCACAGTCCAAAGACACATCGTTTAGTAGGTTAATTGGTCATTGTCAATCATCTTGTAATTCAGCTGAGGTTAAGTCAAGGGCTGCGTGGCTCAAAGGGCCAGAAGGGCCTATTCTGCACAGTATCTCAATAAATAAATAAAAAGATTGAGAGGGTATAACTAGAGTTTTGTGATTTTCAAAGTTTCTTATTTTAGACTCAACAGCAAAAAATTCATCTTCCACTTTCAAAGGCAACACTTCGTTATAAAAGATAGAAATCAATCTCTGCTACAGAACTGTACGGTTTCCAACACATGCTTCAGTTTACTCTCATATCCCAAAGATGAGTTCCCCATAACGTGGGGTGGGAAGGAGTAGAAACAACACTTTAAAACATTCTGGGATGATATGAAACCACAAAAGGCATTATACAAGTGCAAATCTACATTTACGTAATCCTTAAAAGATTGTTTCACAGGATATTACATACATATCCTCTTGGAATGTCCAAATCTTCAATTCCAGGATCATTTTCTAGATGCTGCTTAATTTTTTCTTCTAATCCATTAGCGTCTGCTCCATGAAGCTGGTCGATTTTCACTTTATTTCGGAAGAACAAAAAAGATGGTGTTGCTGTGATGTTATTGGCTGTTGCGGTTTGCTGAAAGGAAGTTACAAGGCCAGTTAATAACATGCATAGCACAAAATTCCAGACTCAATTTAAATCAAAACTAAAATGCAGACTACTAGATAAAGATTCTGTTTGATGGTGAAAAGTATATGCATCGGTGGCATTGAAGAGAGAACAGAACTGTTAGCTGAAGTAGTAATTGAATTATAAAATTTTTAGTGGGATTACAGACTCTGCAAGTGGGTTACCAACCCCTGCAATACATACAAAAAAATATTTTTTTCCCCCACTGCCTTTTCCAACTTTCTATTCAATAACATACACACCTTCTTCTGGCATATTTAAAATCATTTATAATTATCATATCATAATCTTACACTATAGAAATTATTTCCTTACTGCACTTTACTGTTTCTTTTATATCTTCACCTCAAAACCTATCATTTCACCTCTGATCACAAATAGCACTTTGGTATCTACTGATAGTTAGAACCTTAGAAAAGTCTGCATTTGCATTCTCACCTCAAAACCTATGATTGTACCTCTGATAACAAATAAAACTTCTGTATCCACAGTTACTTAGTTAGAACCTTGGAGAAGTCTGGGTTTATTGTCCATACCCAATCAAACTCAAAATGTAGTAGTCATTGTGGTGAGAGTGCTCTAACCGCATTGCTAACCATGACCCAATAATAAAAGAACAGTGATTAACTTTCCAAGTAAAGCTGAAGAGCAACTAAGAATGCAACTTGGAAATGGTGATATCTCTATGTGTCTTTACTATTTGTTCTTCTAAACTGCAGAAGCTACAAGATACTATTGAAGAAGTTTTGATGGGCAACTGCAGTGTAATACATTTTATAGATGACACACAGCTGCAGCTCACCAGCTGTAGGAGTGAACATTTTAGCTGATGGATAGGGTACCAAGCAAGACATTGCTTTTCTTGGAATGGTGTTAAACTTAACTGTTACTGGAATCGTACTCACAACTCACACTTGACTTGTGCTCTGCAAATGATGGAAAGGCACTGCAGAGATGAGTCAAGTAAGAGACTTGAAGTATACAATCCAATTGAAAGCCATGATTAAATTGTACCTGCTTGAATATTTGTCCTTCTATGACATTTGTCAACATTCCTTTGAAAAAGGAATCACAGCAATTTATCAGAGCAACTCAGTTCCTCCAGCATTTTGTACATGTTGCTCTGGATTTCCAGCACTGTTAGAATCTCATGTTTATGATTTTCAGTAATTTATCAGTTGTGATATGTACAGGATCCAAGAATTAATGAGCTTATTTAGCACTTTCAATACCACTGCAGTCATTGGGAAGAAAGCTTGTCTTAAATAACTACTAATTGTAACAGTCCATTCTAATTTAGAATTAAATTATGAAGTTTGCTCTGGGCTTTTTATTTTCTTAAAAAGCTGACATGATTTCATTGATAATAGTAATTTCATTTATACTTTATTGCAACGTCTGAAATTTTAAGTTTCACTTTCAAATTCTATAAATACACTGAAAGGCAAAAATGAAAGCATTAACAAAAGCGATTCTGCAGGTGCTGGACTATGGGAGAAAGGGAAGGAGGAAGGGGACCGGGGCAGGTGAGGAGAAGAAAAAGGAGAAAAGGAGGCTAGAGTGGGGAATAGAATAAGAGGGAAGAGGGAGGGGGGGGGGAAGGGGGAAATTCACATTCCAGGACACCAAGAATGAGAGATTGGAAGACCCACAGGTCAGAAAGATTAGAATTCAAGTACAAAGCACCTGAATTACTCAGTTCCTGAAATAACCAATGGCATTTTAATCCACTCACCTGACACTGATGCACATCAACTTCCAGGAAAACAGCATGTGGGTATTTGGAACTCAATGCATTGAAAGCTGGAGCAATTCGCACACAAGGTCCACACCTTCAATAAAATAAAACCAGAATGTGATTATTGCCAGGCCATTGTTAGATAAGCACATTTTGAATCAGTGACTCACAACCGCTCACTGGAATGTGATATGACACATTGTCATTAAAGAACCATTTTACTAATTTATGCCTGGACATCTATCTATGAGGAAAATAATGCAGAAATATATTGCAGGTGGAATGGTAGCATTGCAGTTATCGCAATCGCTTTACAGCAACAGCGATCACTGATTAGGGTTTGATTCCCACTGTTGTCTGTAAGGAGTGTGTACATTCTCCCCGCGAATGTATGATCATTCATAGCTTTACTTCTCACACACAGTCATGGGGGAGAATGTTCCTTGGAAGTGCTCTGGTTTCCTCCCACCTTTCAAAGATTTTCATATACGGTTCAGGAATTGCAGGCATGCTACATTAGTGTTGTAAGGATGATGACGTTTGTGGGCTGCCCCAGCACAAACCTTGGACTGTTTTGATCATTAATGCAAAACAACGCACTCCACTGTACTTTTCCAATGTATAAAATATACATATGATAAATAAAGCAAATCTAATCAATATTCACATCCCTCTTAATCTTTCCTTATCTAATTTGTACTCACACTTATTGGCTCCTCTCTCAAAAGTTACTTACATAAACAAAAAAATGATTTTCAAGATCATCCAATACACACTCTAACACATTCACTTCCTTGACCATCAGTTCTCAGAATGTATTCTAAATATGGATTCTATTTGTTCGGTTGTTATGAGCCATGACATAGAATCTATTACATCAGATTAAATAAACTTTGATACACTGACACCGGTGGAAAAAGTTTTCTTTCCACATACGTGTAACAAGTCACATTATTACACCAAATTCATTTTACTAATGGAAACCTGACCACGCTATACATATATTCATATAAAATGCATAAAATATCAGGTAGATTACTTAAAACACAAGAAAGTCTGCAAATGCCAGAAATACAAAACAACACACACAAGATGCTGGAGGAACTCAGCAGGCCAGGCAGCATCCATGGAAGTGAATTAACAGCCAACATTTCAGGCTAGAAAGGAAAGGGAAAGACGCCAGAATAAAATGGTAGGGGACGGGAAGGAGATTAGCTGGAAGGTGATAGGTGAAGCCAAGTGGCTGGGAAAAGTAAAGGGCTGGAGAAGGAATCTGATAGGAGAGTGGACCATAGGAGAAAGGGAAGGAGGAGGAGACCTAGGTGGAAGCAAAAGGCAGGTGAGAAGAGGTAAAAGGTCAGAATAGGGAAATGGGGGGGGTGGGGGGAAATAATATTTTTTTTAGCTGGAAGGAGACATCGATATTCGTGCCATCAGGTTGGAGGCTACACGATGGGATACAAGGTGCTGCTCCTCCACCCCGAGGGTGGCCTCATCTTGGCACAACTTTGTCTACTTTCACACTTCACTTGAAAACATTATCAACTCCATTTCTCTTCCCTTGTCTTGATATTAAACCTCTGTCTACATTAAAACGGGTATTGGGGCGAATCTCCTCCTACTGGGCATGCGCAGGGCACATCTACAGAAAACAAGCGACATGTTTGGTGTCGAATCTCGCCATGAAAGACTTGGATCGCGTTTGTCCAGTTACAGACCGGAAAAACTTAAAAGGAAATTGCCAATCGATGGACCGCTGTTGGCTTTCACTCAGGAGGACTTAAAACTAAAAAAAAAAACAAATACTGGAACATATGGAGGCAACTGACAGGGAGCTCACAGACAGTATTGGAAACATTTCCTACAGCCATAGTTCCAGCACGTCATGACAGCATTTTTAAAAAGCTTCGGTTACCCGTTACACACTACACCGGCCAATCGGTGTTTTCATATTTAAACACACTGGAGAGCATTTTAGAAAAGTTCAATTTTCGGGGGGAGGAAAACACCATTTCAGTATGGACGGAGGGTCAAAACAAAGTGAAAAAGCTTCGGTTACAGATTTATCTGGTCTAGTGTGGACGTAGCCTAAGCCAATTGACCAAGCATTAGACAAATATCAGAATAGATAATAAAGGTTTCAGTCATTCATTAAAAGGAGTAAAAAGATGAGAGAAGGAAAAAGCCTATTCAGCTGAAGGTACAAGTGTTGACAGTAGAGCTGTAATTAATTCCCGCATGGAGTTCTGCAGACGAGAACAAGACGTCCAGATGGTATGTTGCCTCCCAGATGCCAGGGTCCAGGATATCTCCAATCAAGTCCTCATCATTAAGTGGGAGGGTAAGCAACCAAAGGTCATGGTCCATATAGGTACCAATGACACAGGCAGGAAGAGGGATGAGGTTCCATAAAGTGACTTGAACGTGTTAGCTGCTAAGTTAAAGGACAAGACCTTCAGGTTTGTGATCTTATGATCTCAAGGATGCTACCTATGCCACATGAAAGTGAGGCATGAAAAAGGAAGATTATACAGTTTAACAAGTGCCCAAGGAGTTGGTGTAGGAGGGAGTGCTTCAGATTTTTGGATCATTGGGCTCTCTTCCAGGGAAAGTAGGACCTGAACAGAAGAGACTGAGGGGATTGCAAGGAACAGACAAAGTCAAGAATCAAACAGTTGAGCATGGTGGGACTAATATTCTGAGTTGCATACATTCAATGCAAGAAGTATTGCAGGAAAGAGCATGTAAACCTCTAACGTGGACAATGAGCTTGTTCAAATCTAGACTTTTCAATCTGTATAAAAAAAGCCCAGGGCATGAATCAACGCATAGAATTATGATATTGTAGCCATTAGAGATGTGGTTGCAGGAGGGGCAGGATCAGAATAAGTTTTATTATCACCGCTAACAGCAGCAGTGCATTGTAATGCATAATATAGAAGAAAAAATAATAATAAATAAATGAGTAAATTAATTGCAGTATATGTATATTGAATAGATTTAAAAAACATGCAAAAACAAAAAATAATATACATTTTGAAAGTGAGGTAGTGTTCACAGGTTCAATGTCCATTTTGGAATCGGTGGCAGAGGGGAAGAAGCTGTTCCTGAATCGCTGAGTGTGTGCCTTCAGGTTTCTGTATCTCCTACTTGATGGTAACAGTGAGAAAAGGGCATGCCCTGGCTGCTGGAGGTCCTCAATAATAGACACTGCCTTTCTGAGACACCACTCCCTGAAGATGTCCTGGTACTTTGTAGGCTAGTACCCAAGATGGAGCTGACTAGATTTACATGCTTTACAAGCTTCTTTCAGTCCTGTGCAGTAACACCCCCCCCCACCCCCCATATCAGACAGTGATGCAGCCTGTCAGAATGCTCTCCCTGGTACATCCATAGAAGTTTTTGAGTGTATTTATTGACATACCAAATCTCTTCAAACTCCTAATAGAAGTATAGTCACTGTCTTGCCTTTTTTTTATAACTGCATCAATATGTTGGGGCCAGGTTAGGTCCTCAGAGATCTTGACACCCAGGAACTTGAAACTGCTCACTCTCTCCACTTCTGATCCCTCTATGAGGATTGGGATGTGCTCCTTTGTCTTACCCTTCATAAAGTCCACAATCAGCTCTTTCGTCTTATTGACTGTGAGTGCTAGCTTTTTGCTGCAACACCACTCCTCCAGTTGGTTTATCTCACTCCTGTACACCCTTTCATCTCCATTTGAGATTCTACCAACAATGGCTGTATCATCAGCAAATTTATAGAAGGTACTTAAGCTATGTCTAGCCACACAGTCAAGGGTATAGAGAGAGTAGAGTAGTGGGCTAAGCAAACACCCAAGGTGCACCAGTGTCGATCATCAGTGGGGAAAGGATATTATCACCAATCTACACAGATTGTGGCCTTCCAGATAGGAAGTCAAGGATCCAATTGCAGAGGGAGATACAGAGGCCCAGGTTCTGTAACTTATCAATCAGGATTGTGGGAATTATGGTGTTAAGTGCTGAGGTATAATCAACGAACAGCATCCTGACACAGGTGTTTGTATTGTCCAGGCGGTTCCAGAGTTCCATTGCTTTAGACGCAATAGAGAGGGAGGGATTAAAGTGGTTACTAGTCAGGGGAAAAAGTCACGGCAGTGCTCAGTCAGGACAGATTTGAGAACTCGTCTAGTGAGGCTTTATAGACGAAACTGAGGAATAAGAAAGGTACAACTACATTAATTAGGCTATTTTACATACCATCCAACAGTCCAAGGGATTTACAGGAACAAATTTGGAGAGAGATCGCAGACTGTTGCAAGAAACATGTTGTGATGGTAGGTGATAGTTGACTGGCAAAGGTGTTCTTGGTTAAGTGAGAGGCCTTCAAAAGTAAAATTTTGAGAGTACAAAGCTTTTATGTGCCTGTCAGAATAAAAGGAAAGGGTAACAGATTTATAGAACCTTGGTTTTCAAGAGCTATTGAAGCCTTGGTTAAGGAAAAAAAGGAGTTGCATAGCAGGAAGGAACAAATGAGGTACTTAAAGAGTATAAGAAATGCAAGAGAACACCGAAGGAAGAAATCAGAATCAAAAGAAAGCATGAAGTTACTCTAGCAGACAAAGTGAAGGAGAATTTCAAGGTCTTCTCCCGATATGTTAAGAAAGGAAGGATTGCAACGGACAATATTGGTTCCTGGAAGATCAGAATGGTAATCTACGCATGGAGCCAAAGGAGATGGGGAGATCTTAAATGGATTTTTTGCATCTGTATTTATTCAGGAGACGACTCAGAATCGACAGAAGTGAGGCAAACTGTGGACCATATATAAATTACATTGAGAATTGAGAGAAATTAGGGTGGACAAATCCCTGGGGCTTGACAAGTTGCTCCCTCAGACCCTGTGGGAGGCAAGTGCAGAAATTGCAGTGGCCCTGGCAGAGATATATAAATCATCCTTTGAAACAGCTGAGGCAAGAGGATTGGAGGATAGCTAATGTTGTTCCTCTGTTTAAGAAAGACTCTAAACATAAACCAGGAAATTATAGGCCACTGAACCTGACATCAGAAGTGGGAAAGCTATTGGAAGGTATTCTAAAGGACTGTACATATGGGTTTTTGAATAGACAGGGACTGAATTTGGATAGACAGGGACTGACTGATAGTCAGCATGGCTTTTTGCGTGGTAGGTCGCATCTAACCAATCTGATAGTTTTTCAAGAAAGTTACCAGAAAAGTTGATGAAAGCAAGGCTGTGGATGCTGTCTACATGGACTTCAGCAAGGCATTTGACAAGATCTAACATGGGAAGTCGGTCAAGAAGGTTCAATTGTTTGGCATTCAAGATAAGATAGTAAATTGAGTCAGACACTGGCTTTGTGGGAGTGGTAGATGGTTGCCTCCCTGACTGATGGCCTGTGACTAGTGGTGTGTCGCAGGGATCAGTGTTGGGACCATTGTTTGACCTACTACAGTAGGTCTTACAGTGAGCAGTAGGGTTCTGAGGACTATGATAGAACAAAGGGATTTGGGCATACAGATCTATTATTCATTGAAAGTGGCATCACAGGTAGATAGGGTCTTAAAGAAATCTTCTGCACATTGGCCTTCATAAAGCAATGTACTGAGTACAGGAGATGGGATGCCATGTTAAACTTGTACAAGATGTTGGCGATGCCTAATCTGGGGTATTGTATGCAGTTTTGGTCACTTTCCTATAGGAAAATGCAAATAAGATTGAAGGAGTACAGAGAAAATTTACAAAGACCTGAGTTATAACGTAAGATTGAATAGGTTTAAACTTTATTTGCTAGAACATAGAAAATTAAGGGGAGATTTGATACAGTATATCAAATTATGAGGGGTATATATAGAGTAAATGTAAGCAGGCCTTGAGGTTGGGTGAGACTACAAATGGAGGCCATGGGTTAAGGGTGAAAGGTGAAAGGTGAAATATTTAAGGGGAACACAAGAGGAAACTTCTCCAGTTAGGTGTGTGTGGATCATAAGTGGTGGATGCGATTTCAATTTTGACATAAAGAGAAGTTTGGATTGGTATATGGATTAGAGGGGTATGCATGGAGGTATGGATGCAGGTCGATGGGACTAAGCAGTTTAAATGGTTTGTAATGACTAGATGGATCAAAGAGCCTGCTTTAGTACTGTACTTTTCTATGACTCCTTGACTTAGCATTTACAGGAATTCCTGAAATGCGACAGGATGGACTGCTATGGGTTAAGTGCTGAGAAATGGGCTAATTACAATAGGGTGCTCAATTACTGAAAGCACAATTTGGTTTTGTTTGTGTTGTCAAGAAGAGATGACACCTTTGTGACAATTTCACAGTACATTCATGCTGAAGTAAATTTGTTTTCAAAGTACATAAATATCACCATATACCACCCTGAGATTCGTTTTCTTGTAAGCATTACCGAAAAATAAAGAAAGTCAATTTCTAATGCTGTACCATGAAGAGCATTCTAACTGGCTGTATGACCATCTGGTATGGGGGGGGGGGGGGGGGGGGTGGTAGGAGGGGTGTGGCAGCTTCACAGCATTGAAGTAGCTGCAGACAGTTGTAAAATAAGTCAGCTCCATCATGGGAACTAGCTTCCGTAGTATCCAGGACATCTTCAAGGAGCAGTCCTTCAAAAAGGCAGTGTCCATTATTAAGTACCTCCATTACCTAGGTCATGTCTTGTTCTCATTGCTACCAACAGGGAGATGGTACAGGAGCCTGAAGGCACACACTCAACAATTCCGTTACAGTTTCTTCCCATCTGCCATCCGATTTCTGAATGGACACTGAATCCATGAACATTATTTCACTACTTTATTTCTATTTTTGCACTGCTTATTTAACTATTTGATATATATATCTACTGTAATTCACAGGCTTTTATCAATGTATTACATTCTACTGCTGCTGCAAAGACAAATTTCACAACATATGTCAGTGATATTAAACCTAATTCCTCATTCTGAGAATTTATTAACTATAACTAAACAGACTGACAACTAATGCGCGAAAGACAAATTGTGCAAATAAAAAATGTTTATATAAATAATATTGAGAATTAGAGAGTCTTTGAAAGTGAGTCTGTAGGTTATGGAATCAATTCAGTGCTAAGGTCAGAGAAGTTATCAATGCTGGTTGAGAAGCCTGATGGTTGTAGGTAAATGACTGTTTCTGAACCTGATAGTGTGAGGGGCCAAGCTCCTGTACCTCTTACCCAATGGTAGCAACAAGAAGACAACATTGCCTGGATGGTGGGGTTCCTTGATAATGGATGCTGCTTTTCCGTGACAGTGCTCTTAGTAGATGTACTCAATGGTGGGGAGGGCTATGCCTACGATGGACTGGACTGCATCCACCACTTCTGTAGACTTTTCCATTCCTGAGCATTGGTATTTCCATAGTAGGCTGTGGTGCAACCATTTTGTACTCTCAAACAAACATACAGGTTCTACTCTCCACTTGGATCCAACTGCAATTAAGTCTAAACAGATGGATCCAAAAGGAGAGTAGAACACCCCATGTAGGGGCTTACAGAGAAAGAGAGATTGAAGAAGAGGTTGCAGTTTCAAAGGGGTACAAGTCCTAGGTTTTATTTAAAGAGGAATGATGATAATAGAATGGGATGAAAGAGTGACAGTATCTAAAAAAAGCTATTAATTGATGTCACCCAACAAGGGAGCCAGCAAAAGAATTTGATTGGTCACCAATTTAGCAGACTTGAGGAGCGGTAAGTAATGCAGCCAAAACACCGACGACTATATGGGAGCAGAAAGAGATTACTGCAATGTTATCCTTTGACTGCAGTTGAACAGAGTAGAATCAGGCATGAAAAGTCCTCCCAAGTTGGACAATGAAGATGATCTACTGAAGGATGGTGGAGTCGCCTTCTCAAACAGTGCAAGCAAGTTCTTGAGGAGGTATGGTTTACCATAATCCAGGAGTTCCCAACCTTTTTTATGCCATGGACCAAAACCATTATGCAAAGGGGACTTGGACCCCAGGTTTGGAACCCCTGCCATACTCAAAGACAGATGGAATGTCATTTGTGACGTTTATTAAGTTGTAGTACAATGAAACTATAAACACTCCATTTCCAGAAACGGTGCTTAAAAATTTGGGAGGAGGCAAGAATGATGAAAGACCTGTGAGGAATGAATATCAGTAAGGAGATAGGAAAGTGGTTTGCTTGGGAAAAGGGCTGGTGAAGACATTAGATTTAGAAAAAAACTACAGTTTTGGGATGGCATAGTAACGTAGTGGCTAGAGCAATTGTGATACAGTGCTAGCAATCATCCATCGGGAATCGATTCCCGACACAGCCTGCAAGGAGTTTGTATGTAATTTCTATGCCTGCCTGGGTTTCCTCACACAATCTAAAGATGTATGGTTAGGGTTAGTGAGTTGTGGGCGTGTTATTCTGGTAACACTTGCGGGCTTGCCCCAGCACAATCCTTGGGCTGTGATCATCATTGATGCAAAACAATACAGTCATTGTATATTTCAATGTTTTAATATGCATATGACAAATAAAGCTAATCTTTTCTTCTAGATTTGTAAAAGAGGCCTAGCATTCAAGAAAAGGTATCCATTAATAGGTAACTTGAGCAAAATGGAACGTTGATTGGTCAGCACTAATCATTCAACACAATGACAGTGGTGATGCCTCCTTCACTGATTCTTTAGTGAATCAATCCAGGTTGTCCTCTCCTGCTCTTTCTCCATTACCGCATCCTCCAATTATTCAGTTCACTTTTGAGTGTTATTATTGAAGCTGCTTCCAACACATTCAAGCAAATCATTCCAAATCACACCAAAACACTGTAAAAAAAAATGTTTCCTCATATCACCTCCAATGTCTTTGCCAAGAACTTCCATCTGTTCTAGGGTTTCTAATCCATCTGCAACTAGAAACTTGTCTTGACTTGTTTACTCTCTTGAAATTATTAAAAATTTTCTGAATATTCTTCATTATATTGAAGTTCACGATCTCTAATATCATTCCAGTATTTCTGTTCTGCATCCATTCAAGGTCATGATCAAGTACAGTGCACAGATGAGAACACAAGACTCAAGTTTCAGGTCGAGACCATTACAGGGCATGACTGTGGTACAGCGGATAGCAACATGCTATCACACCTCAGGGTTATGGGAGTTCAGAGTTCAATCCTGGCATCCACCCTCCCTGTGGAAGGCATTGGTTTTCTTCAGGTCCTCCTGTTTTCTCCCACAGTCCAAAGAGCTACTGGTTAGATTAACTGCTATTGTAAATTGCCCTGTGAATAGATTAGAGTTAAATCAGATTTGTCAGGGGTTGCTGGGCTATGTGGTCAAAGGCCAGAAGGGCCTATTCCGTGCTGTATCGCTAAATATGAAGAAAGACCTCAGCCTGAAATACCATGGATGCTGCCTGACTTGCCGAGTTCTTCCAAAGTATTGTTCGATTTCCAGCATCTGCGGAATCTCTTGCATTTACAACACTCAAGTTGTGGTCTGATCTCTTATATAAATCTGTTTGAATGCTATTCCTCTCATAAAAATCCAAGGTTAAAAATCATAGACTGACTTTAAAATATCCATCGCATATTTCCATACCCTTTCAAAAGTGTCATAGTTATATGGTTACTATATACTCCTGTGACTTCCCATTACTCAGCTACCTGCTTTAAATATTAACTTATAATTTCTATTTAACTCACAGAACTTGGTCACATAAAAGTACTTTCAACTCTATAAATGTAAAAATAATTAGCCGTGTTTACAAATAGTAACGGATGTAAGAGAAATGGAAGGCTTTGGGAAGGGGCGGATTAGATCAGGGGTTCCCATCCTTTTTTATGCCATGGACCCCTACCATTAACAGAGGAGGTCTGTGGATCCAAGGGTAAATTGATCTTAGTAGGTTAAATAGTCAGCAGAACATTGTGGGCTGAAGTGCCTGTGCTGTGCTGTAATGTTCTGTTATTAATTACTCATCAAGTCAAGTTTTCTCTTTAAACTGCATTTCACGATACACAATCAATTTATACAATTTTTAAAAATTGTAACACTATTCGACATTCTGATATTGCTTTTCCCTTGCTCTACCTCAATGTACTGAAGTAATTTAAAAAAATTATTTACCAACATAAGAGGCTAGACGACGTTGGTCATTTTTTTTTACTACTGCTACTTACGAATGAGCATTTTTAACTACCTTCATCATTTTTAATTTTATTCTTAAAGTGAATTAAACTATCTTCCAGATGATTTTCCAACTATCCTATTCTTCTGATATTTACACATACCCTGCAAAACTTTTTTTTTACTAATTTTTAAAACTAACTAATCCAGGAAACAGCTTAAGATGCATTACCCAGCTTGACCAATTTATCCCATTGCCAATAATATTAACCTCACCATGATTGGCAATACTCTCTCAGCATTATTATTTCGATCTAGAATACCTTTTAAGTTGAAGATCCCTATCATCCATCCCACAATCAATTGATAAACTGGGTAACAGCTTCTCCCCCCAGGCTGTGAGACTAATGAATACCCTGCCAACAACAAGGCCTCATCATTAGAACAGCAAGCTGTTTACTGTACTGTTTGTGCACATTACATGCATTTTGAATTATGAACGCATCTAAGATAATATTTTGTTTTGTGTTGTATATGGTACGTGTATTATGGGGTACCATGGTCCGGATGAATCCATTGTTTCGTTTGGTTGTATGCACGTATGGTTAGATGACAATAAACTTGGAAGTACAGATTGTTTTGGTTTCTTTTTACTGCTCTTTAACGTATACCAACCATTATGTCTTCTTCCCCGCCCCACCCCTTCCCAGTCAGCAGAGAGACTGCTAGTAATCTGGAACAACACACAAATGCTTGAGGAATTCAGCTAGTCAGGCTGTGGAGAGGAAATGGACTTTTTCGTGTCGGGACCCTCAATCAGGACCAAATGCCGACTCCATTGATCAAACCAATACAACTTCCTCTGTTCCAAGCAACACACACAAATTACTAGAGGAACTCAGCAAGTCAGGCAGAATCTATGATAAGGAATATAAAGTCAATGTTTCCGCAAAGACCCTTCATCAGGTCCTGCATTGTGTGTGTGTGTCTAACTCTGCATTTCCGGCATCAGCAGTATCTCTCGTGTTAATGATTCTCCGTTCCGAACATTGGTATTAAATTGTCCCGGTCGGCACAGAAAGGGGGATGGCGCCATGCCCACAATCCGCCCGCCCGGGCCCCCAGTTAGGCCGCAAAGCCTGGGCCTCGGGCAGGAAACTCAAACCAACCCCAGGTCCCCGAGTGACAACTCACCCTTTCATAGTGAACTTCACGACCGCTAACCTGCAGCCGGCGTTCGTTAGCTCGGGCTGGAACTCGGCGTCCGCCTCCACCACTTTCACCCTCATCGTCACGCAACTGAACCCGGCGATAATTCACCGAGAGCGGCCTCAACTTTAATTTTAAAAAATTAATCTGATTTTAAAATGGGGAAAAAACGCGCTCCGGCCGCAAACGCGCAGAGAAAACCACCAGCCAATAAAAAACGTTCCCCCACCTCTTCCCGTCGCCTATTGGCTCTGGAGCCCCGGCGGAGCCCGGCGCTGTCGCTCAATTTCTCTTATGATTGGTAGACACGGTAGTCAGTCAAAGGAGGTTCTGGCCGTCGGGAGCCGTCCTCCTTGCGTCCAGGCAGGTGGCCTGGATTTCTTTGCTAAGTCATGGTGGGAACCGGGAAGTGCTGCACCAGCGCCCTTCCTGCAGGCCAGGAGATCAAGAGGCATTAATTAGGGTTGCCCCTCTTTATCTGGCAGGAGGCATGAGTTTCTTTGCAAAGTCATGAAGCCAGCAGAGAATTGAAATTGGTTTATTCTTGTCGCATGTGCAAAGGTACAGTGAAATACTTTTCTTGCAAACTGGAGAAACTCAGCAGGTCAGACAACATCCATGGAAACAAATAAACAGTCGAGTCTTTGGACCAAGACATTTAACCATCTAGTGTTTATGACTGTAAGACTGCAGGTGAAATCATCACAATAGTGCATTGAAGAGTAGAACAAAGTTAAACAGATTGAAGAATAAAGTGTAACAGCTACAGTGCAGGTGCCATGCAGTAAGGTGTAAGAATATTTATCTAACTATCTATTTAGCGTGGAACAGGCCTTTCTGGCCAAAAGAGCCACGCCGACCTACTGAAATCTAGCCTAATCATAGGACAATTTACAATGACCGATTAACCTTAAATACACCAGATGATCTGGCTTGCACAGCTGCATGTGGCAACAAATTGCATAAATACACTATCCTTTGGCTAAAGAAATTTCTCCCCATCTATCCTGAGCCTATGTCCTTGACTCTTCTACTATGGGAAACATGCTTTCCACATCTACTCTGTCTAAGCCTTTCAACATTCGAAAGATTTTAATGAGATCCCCCCCCCCTCCCACCAATCCTTCTGAAATCCATCAAGTACAGACCCAGAGTCATCAAAATTTCCTCATATGATAACCCTTTCATTCCCGGAATCATCCTTATAAACCTCCTCTGGACCCTCTCCAATGGCAGTACATCTTTTCTAAGATGAGGGGCCCAAATCTGTTCACGATACTCAAGGTGAGGCCTCACCAGTGTCTTATAAAGCCTCAGCATCACATCCCTGCTCTTGTATTCTAGACCTCTTGAAATGAACGCTGACATAGCATTTGCCTTCCTCACCACCAACCTTCAGGGTGTTCTGCCCAAGGACTCTCAAGTCCCTCCACAGATCAGATACCTGAATTTTCTCCCCATTTAGAAAATAGTCCACTCATTTATTTTTACTATTTAAGTACTGTACATGACCATGCATTTTCCAACATTGTATTTCATTTGTCACTTTCTTGTCCATTCTCCTAATCTGTTTAAGTCCCTCTGCATCTTACCTGTTTCCTCAACACTACCTGCCACTCCACCAATCTTTGTATCATTTGCAAACTTGGCAACAAAGCCATCTATTCCATTGATATACAGCACCAAAAGAAGTGGTCCCAATACCGAACCCTGTGGAACACCACTAGTCACTAGCAGCCAACCAGAAAAGGATCCTTTTATTCTCTCTTGCTGCCTCCTACCAATCAGCTATGTTAGTAACTTTCCTGTAATACCATGGGCTCTTAACTTGGTAAGCAACATCAGGTAAGCACCTTGTCAAAGGCCTTCTGAAAGTCCAAATGTACAACATCCACTGCATCCCCTTTATCTATCCAACTTGTAATCTCCTCAACAGGTTCATCAGGCAGGATTTTCCCTGAAGGAAATCATGCTGACTTTGTACTATCTTGTCCTGTGTCACCAAGTACTCTGTCACCTCATCCTTAACAATTGACTCTAACATCTTCCCAACCAGTGAGGTCAGGCTAAATTGTCTATAATTTCCTTTCTGCTGCCTTCCTCCTTTCTTAAAGAGTGGAGTAGTATTTGCAATTTTCCAGTCCTCTGGCACCATACCAGAGTTCAATGATTCTTGAAAGATCATAATGCCACCACAATCTCTAACACTACCTCCTTCAGAACCCTAGGGTGCAGTTCATCTGGTCCGGGTGACTAATGTACCTTTAGGTCTTTCAGCTTTTTGAGCACCTTCTCTCTTGTAATAGTAACTGCACCCACCTCTGTTCCTTCACAAACCACAACATCAGGCATACTGCTACTGTCCTCCACAGTGAAGATAGATGTAAAATACTCATTTAAATCATGAGCCATCTCCTTGTCCTCTGTTATTATTTCTACTGGCTTAATTTCTAGTGGTCCTATATCCACTCTCATTTCTCCTTTATTTTTAACATACTTGAAAAAATCTTTACTATCCACTTTGATATTATTTGCTAGCTTACTTTCATATTTCAACTTTTCCCTTCTAATGATTTTTTTAGTTGCTCTCTGTAGGTTTTTAAAAACTTCCCAATCCTCTACTTTCCCACTAACTTTTGTTTTGTTGTATACCCTTTCTTTTGCATTTACCATGGCTTTGACTTCACTTGTCAGCCATGGTTGTACTATTTAATATTTGAGTATTTCTTTATTTTTAGAATACATGTGTCCTGCACCTTCCTTGTTTTTCCCAGAAATGCACACCATTGCTGCTCTGCTGACAACCCTGCCAGCAGCTTCCTCCAATTTACTTTGGCCAACTCCTCCCTCACACCACTATAATTTCCCTCACTCCATTGAAATACTGCTACCTCAGACTTTTCTTTCACCCTATCAAATTTCAAGTCAAACTCAATCATTTCCATTCATTCTAGTAGTTTATTGGCAGTTTAAAGTTCAAGCTCAAGTTTATTGCGTGTGGAATGGGCTGCCGGCAGCAGTGGTGGAGGTGGAAACAATATGGTCTTTTTAAGAGACTCCTAGATGGATACATGGAGCTTAGAAAAATAGAGGGCTATGGGTAAGCCTAGGTAGTTCTAAGGTAGGGACATGTTTGGCACAGCTTTGTGGGCTGAAGGGCCTGTATTGTGCTGTAGGTTTTCCATGTTTCTATGTTTCTACGTCATCTGACTATTCTTATATGTAACTGAAAGAAAGCATGTTCATGCACCCACAAAACATATATCACACTCAGCACATAAGCCAAAATATTACTATGAATAAGTTAACTCACTTTATAAGTTAATAAGTGGACTCACTTTTGTGAATTTCTGTTCTGAATATTATTTGATTTTTTTCCAGACAGTCAGCTTTTTTTGGGTTTCTTTGTTTTGTGGCTGCCTGTAAGGAGACAAATCTCAAGGTTGTATAAAGTATAGTACGTATTTTAAAAATAAATTTACTTTGAACTTTAAGTTTTCATTGCAACAACAATTTCAACTGCTCTTTTAAATGTAAGTTGTGCTTCAGTTTTTGAATGCTTCCTTGTAAGATTCCATAAACTAAAGTGCATCATTAAGGCCATTATTGAACTGACAATGATCAGACAGTCTCTTCAATCCAGCCACGAATGCTGATATAAACACCCCTTCCTTTTGATTCAGCTTATGAGACCTAAAGTGTCCGCCAATCCACAATGATTGCCATTATGAATGTTCAGCAAAAAGTAATTCCTCAAACAAGAGAAAATCTGTAGATGCTGGAAATCCAAGCAACACACACAAAATGCTGGAGGAACTCAGCAGGCCAGGCAGCATCTATGGAAAAGAGCACAGTCAATGTTTCAGGCCGAAACCTTTCAGCAAGTCTCTACAGTTGACATTTCAGGTCAAAACTCTTCAGCAGCACTAAGGTTGATGTTTCGGCCCAAAATGTCAACATTGACTGTACTCTTTTCAATAGGTGCTGCCTGGTCTGCTGAGTTCCTCCAGCATTTTGTGTGCATTGAAAAGTCATTTCTGCTGGTTTGTTTGGAGCAGTCAAACTGCGAAGCAAACTGTATGCCTTTAAACCCAATGCACTTAATGCAATTGGTGATTGCTTCTCATCAGCTATTTCATTTGCTTCAAAATACTGTTGAACTAGCTCAGTATATATGAGCTAATTACCCGTTGTGTTATCAACTTTGTCCATTTTTCCCATGTATCCAGCCATTCCTGATTTTTCAAATGATTATTATCACCCAGTACTCATTTTTATGAACCAATGAATTCTTCCATTTCCTGACTTTTCTTTAAACTCGATCACGTGTTCCCTTCCGAAGAACAAACACTGTGCTTCACTGCAATGTTTTTCACTTGCCGTTCCTCACTGAAGTTTTTAGTTCAGATGTCTTGTTGCACTTCAACATGTTGATAGCCATTCCAGGTTCATTTATAAAATACCTTGTCGCCAATATTATGTTTTGTAACCTCAAAACATTAAAACACTTCAAAGAAAGTCAAGGGAATCTGGGGATGCGGGTCTAACTTTGTGTTTACATTAAGCAAGGCAATTGTGTCAAGTGGTAGCATGAAAATGTCTGCATTTCATATATTTATACATATAATACCTTAAATGAATTATTTAAATGAACAGGAATGCTTAAGCTATATATATATATAGATAGGGTACAGGAACCGTGGTGTACAAAGGCTGTTGGAAATCTAGTCAAGAAGAAAAGAAAAGCTTACAAAAGGTTCAAAAAACTAGGTAATGATAGAGATCTAGAAGATTATATGTCTAGCAGGAAAGAGTTTAAGAATGAAATTAGGAGAGCCGGAAGGGGCCATGAGAAGGCCTTGGCGGACAAGATTAAAGAAAACCCCAAGGCATTCTACAAGTATGTGAAGAGCAAGAGGATAAGATGTGAGAGAATATGACCAATCAGGTGTGACAGTGGAAAAGTGTGTACGGAACCGGAGGAGATAGCAGAGGTACTTAATGAGTACTTTACTTCAGTATTCACTACAGAAAAGGATATGGTGAATGTAGGGATGACTTGCAGCAGACTGAAAAGCTTGTGCATGTAGATATTAAGAAAGAGGATGTGCTGGAGCTTTAGGAAAGCATCAAGTTGGATAAGCCACCGAGACCGGATAAGATGTACCCCAGGCTACTGTGGGAGGCGAGGGAGGGGATTACTGAGCCTCTGGCAATGATCTTTGCATCATCAATGGAGACGAGCGAGGTTCTGGAGGATTGGAGGGTTGCAGATGTTGTTCCCTTATTCTAGAGAGGGAGTAGAAGTAGCCCAGGAAATTATAGATTTAATTCAGTGGTTGTTAAGTTGATGGAGAAGATCCTGAGAGGCAGGATTTGTAAACATTTGGAGAAGCATAATATGATTAGGAATAGTCAGCATGGCTTTGTCAAAGGCAGGTCATGCCTTACGAGCCTGATTGAATTTTTTGAGGATGTGACTAAAGACACTGATGAAGGTAGAGTAGCAGATGTAGTGTATATGGATTTCAGCAAGGCATTTGATAACGTACCCCATGCAAGGCTTATTGAGAAAGTAAGGAAGCATGGGATCCACGTGGACATTGCTTTGTGGACCCAGATCTCGCTTGCCTACAGAAGGCAGAGTGGTTGTAGACGGGTCATATTCTGCATGGAGGCCGGTGACCAGTGGTGTGCCTCAGGGTTCTGTTCTGGGACCCGTACTCTTTGTGATATTTGCAAATGACCTGGATGAAGGAGTGGAGGGATGGGTTAGTAAATTTTCTGATGACACAAAGGTTGGGGGTGTTGTGGATAGTGTGGAGGGTTGTCAGAGGTTACAGCGGGACATTGATAGGATGCAGAACTGGGCTGAGAAGTGGTAGATGGAGTTCAACCCAGATAAGTGTGAGATGGTTCATTTTGGTAGGTCAAATATGATGGCAGAATATAGTATTAATGGTAATTCTCCTGGCAGTGTGGAGGATCAGAGGGATCTTGGGGTCCAATTCCATAGGACACTCAAAGCTGCTGCGCAGGTTGACTCTGTGTTTAAGAAAGCATACGGTGGATTAGCCTTCATCAATAGTGGATTGAGTTTAGGAGCCAAGAGGTAATGTTGCAGCTATATAGGACCCTGGTCAGATCCCACTTGGAGTACTGTGCTCGGTTCTGGTCGCCTCACTACAGGAAAGATGTGGAAACCATAGAAAGGGTGCAGAGAAGATTTACAAGGATGTTGCCTGGATTGGGGAGCATGCCTTATGAGAATAGGTTGAGTGAACTTGGCCTTTTTTCCTTGGAGCGACGGAGGATGAGAGGTGACCTGATAGAGGTGTATAAGATGATGAGAAGCATTAATCGTGTGGATAGTCCGAGGCTTTTTCCCAGGGCTGAAATGATTGCCACAAGAGGACACAGGTTTAAGTTGCTGGGGAGTAGGTACGGAGGAGATGTCAGGGGTAAGTTTTTTACACAGAGAGTGGTGAGTGTGTGGAATGGGCTGCCAGCAACTGCGGTGGAGCCAGATACGATAGGGTCTTTTAAGAGACTCCTGGACAAGTACATGGAGCTCAGAAAAATAGAGGGCTGTGGGTAACCCTAGGTAATTTCCACGGTAATGATATGTTCGGCACAGCTTTGTGGGCCGAAGGGCCTGTATTGTGCTGTAGGTTTTCTATGTTTTTATGTTTCTATATTTCGATGTACATGACTAATATCTGAATCTGAATCTACTTTCGTGATTACCATTGCTAATGTTGTTGTTCTTTTCTGGGCCTTGTGATACATTAGGTGGCAACCTTGCCGTTTCTTTCGGACTTTTGTCTGTTTTTTATGAGGTTGAGTTACAAACTCGGTGCTCAACCCAGCACAGATGAAAAGTGTGCAAAGGAGCCAGCCGGATTCGAACCCAGGACCACTCATCTCGAAGTCCAGTGTGAATGCACTGGACCACTGGTTGGCTTACCATTGCTAATACTTGATATTTATTTTGAATTTACACTCTTCTCCACATCAATGATTAGGTTTAACAATCACTACAACAATGAAAAAAAAATGACATGAAAATACTTATGATCTAGTGAATTAGGCACGAAAGGAGGCCACTTGTTCCCTCAGGTTTTCCCACTACTTCGCAACATCATGGCTCATTTAAATGTAACTTCAATTCTGCAATCTTGTCTTCTTGTGTGAACCTTTCAATGAATAACAATTTGTTTAATTCAACCAGTTACCTTGAATTTTGGAGCAGATGGTTCCTTTTCACTAGGAGTTATGCCAAACCTTCCAGAATGCAAAGACTTTTCTTTTAAAATCTTCCAAAGCAGATCCTGTAAAATATGAAACATGTTAGAATGCCAAATGCACTCTTTGCTTTGAAGAGTCCATCAAATGATACTAAAATAATTTATGAATACACAATGCATTTAATTTTTTTTATTTTTTTATTCTGGAGACATTTTGCATTAAGAGATTTGAGCGCCTATCCATGAGACCATGGGATATAGGAGCAGAATTAGGCCATTTGGCCCATCGAGTCTGCTCCACTATTTAATCATGGCTGATTTATTATCCCTCTCAACCCTATTTTCCTGCCTTCTCCCTGTAACCTTTGACACCCTTATTAATCAAGGAGCTTTAAATGTCTGTTTTATACCCAATCACTTGGCCTTCACAGCCTTCTGTGGCAATGAATTCACACAGATTCATTACCCTCTCACTAAAGAAATTCCTTCTCAACTCTGGTCTGTGGAATGTCTTTATATCCTGAGTCTGTGCTCTCTGAACCTTGACTCCCCCTAACCTCTGCACATCCACGCTACCTAGCCTTTCAGTATTCGATAGGTTTCAATGAGATCCCCGCTCATTCTTCTGAACTGCAGCAAGTACAGCCCTGAACCAGCAAACGCTCCTTATACATTAACCCTTTCATACCCAGAATTATTCTTATGAACCTTCTCTGGGCACTCTCCAATGGCAGCACATCTTTTCTCAAATAAGGGCCTCAAAATGGCTGACAATACTCCAGGTGTGTTCTGACCAATGCTTATACAGCCTCAGCATTGCATCCTTGCTTTTATATTCTAGTCCTCTTGAACTGAAAGTTAATATAGCATTTGCCTTTCAATGCTATGATGCTGGCCTGAGTCAGTGAATGAAGATTTGCTCTAAATGACGGAAGTTTATTAGTAATAGCAAAATGTCAGCGCCATGACAAAGCAGTTTTGTGCAAAAGTCAGTATCTTAATTAAAATTACCGGGAACAAAATAAATGTGACATCTGTTGACAATAATCAGTATACTGTATCATTATTTTTTTACTTGCCTTATCTATGTTTATTATTGAAATACTTATCTTTGTTTCCTGTAAAATATAGTTCAGAGTTCAAAGTAGATATATTTATGGATATTTTTAAACTTCCCCTCTCCCAGTATGTATTGCCCTCCTGTTTCAAATCATCCATCATTGTCCCTGTACCTAAGAAAACCAAGGTAGCATGCCTGAACATTTGGTACCCTGTCACACTCACCTCAATTATAAGCAAATGCTTTGAGAGGCTGGTTAATGACTACATCTGCAGCATGCTATCACCCATACTGGAACCCCTACAATTTGCCTACCGATGCGATCGGTCTATCGATAGGCACACCACAGCCACAGCGCTACATTGCATCCTCACTCACTGGAGAAGAGAGGTGCATACATTAAAACAACACACACAAAATGCTGGTCAAACACAGCAGGCCAGGCAGCATCTATAGGGAGAAGCGTTATCGAGGTTTCGGGCCGAGACCCTTCGTCAGGACTAACCGAAAGAAAAGATAGTAAGAGATTTGAAAGTAGTGGGGGGAGGGGGAAATGTGAAATGATAGGAGAAGACTGGAGGGGGTGGGATGAAGCTAAGAGCTGGAAAGGTGATTGGCGAAAGTGATACAGAGCTGGAGAAGGGAAAGGATCATGGAACGGGAGGCCTCAGGAGAAAGAAAGTGGGGGGGAACACCAGAGGGAGATGAAGAACAGGCAAACAACTAAATATGTCAGGGATGGGGTAAGAAGGGGAGGAGGGGCATTAACGGAAGTTAGAGAAGTCAATGTACATGCCATCAGGTTGGAGGCTACCCAGCCGGTATATAAGGTGTTGTTCCTCCAACCTGAGTTTGGATTCATTTTGACAATAGAGGAGGCCATGGATAGACATATCAGAATGGGAATGGGATGTGGAATTAAAATGTGTGGCCACTGGGAGATCCTGCTTTTTCTGGCGGACCGAGTGCAGGTGTTCAGCGAAACGGTCTCCCAGTCTGCGTTGGGTCTCACCAATATATAAAAGGCCACACCGGGAGCATCGGACGCAGTATACCACACCAGCCGACTCACAGGTGAAGTGTCGCCTCACCTGGAAGGACTGTCTGGGGCCCTGAATGGTGGTGAGGGAGGAAGTGTAAGGGCAGGTGTAGCACTTGTTCCGTTTACAAGGATAAGTGCCAGGAGGGAGATCGGTGGGAAGGGATGGGGGGTGGACGAGTGGACAAGGGAGTCGCGTAGGGAGCGATCCCTGCGAAAAGCAGAAATGGGGGGGGAGGGAAAAATGTGCTTGGTAGTGGGATCCCGTTGGGGGTGGCGGAAGTTACGGAGAACTATACGTTGGACCTGGAGGCTGGTGGGGTGGTAGGTAAGGACAAGGGGAACCCTATCCTGTGTGGGGTGGCTGGTGGATGGGGTGAGGGCAGATGTGCGGGAAATGGGAGAGATGCATTTGAGAGCAGAGTTGATGGTGGACGAAGGGAAGCCCCTTTGTTTAAAAAATGAAGACATCTCCTTTGTCCGGTCCTCCTCCCCTTCTTACCCCATCCCTGACATATTTAGTTGTTTGCCTGTTCTCCATCTCCCTCTGGTGCTCCCCCCCTTTCTTTCTCCCTAGGCCTCCCGTCCCATGATCCTTTCCCTTCTCCAGCTCTGATTCACTTTCGCCAATCACCTTTCCAGCTCTTAGCTTCATCCCAACCCCTCCGATCTACTCCTATCATTTCACATTTCCCCCTCCCCCCACTACTTTCAAATCTCTTACTATCTTTTCTTTCGGTTAGTCCTGACGAAGGGTCTCGGCCCGAAACGTCGACAGCGCTTCTCCTTATAGATGCTGCCTGGCCTGCTGTGTTCCACCAGCATTTTGTGTGTGTTGCTTGAATTTCCAGCATCTGCAGATTTCCTCGTGTTTGCATTACGTTAAAATCTGTTTCTGGACTACAGTTCAGCATTTAAAACCATAATTCCTTCCAGACTTGACAAGAAGCTCAGAGACCTTAACCTGCACCCCACCTTGTGCAGATGGATCCTAGACTTCCTATCCTACCAGCAGCAATAACAGAATCGATGAATGACCAACAAATTACAGTCTTCAACCAGAGTGCAGAAAACAATAAATACAAAAAGGAGAAATATTATAGTAAATAAATAAGAGATGAAGCACCCTGGAAAGTGAGTCCACTGGTTGTGGCAATATTTCAACGAGGGGGAAAGTGAAATTGAGTGAAATTATCCACTTTGTTCAAGAGCCTGATACTTGAGGGGTGGTAACTGTTCCTAAACCAGGTGGTGTGATTCCTAAGGCTCTTGCACTTCAAAAAAAATATTTTTTTATGAAAAAGATTTAAAAAAAATAATCTTTTGAACAAGAGATTCTGCAGATGCTGGAAATCCAGAGAACACACACAAAATGCTGGAGGTACTCAGCAGGTCAGGGAGAGGAATGAGCAATTGGAATTTAGGGCCAAGACCCTTCAAGCACATTCCAAGGTATTTATTTATTTAGAGATACAGTGCAGAACAGGCCCTCTGACCCGACCAGCTGAGCTGTGCTGCCCAGCAACACACCTATTTTAACCGTAGCCTAATCACAGAACAATTTACAATGAACATTGAGCCAACTAACTCATACATCTATGAAACGTGGGAGGAAACTGGAGCATCCAAAGGAAATTCAAGCAGCTCATGAGAAGTTTTGTACAAACTTCTTACAGAGGATGCCAGAATTAAACTCCAAACTCGAACACCCCCTTTTTACTGCCAATTAAGTGTAACGCGCTGTAAGGTTTCATTGGTAATGTAATGGCCTCTCTGTAATGTTTCACTGGTAAGGCTAAGGTAATGGTTTCTCTATAGCAGCAATGTTTGGGTTATGACTAGAGATAATGGGGCATGGTAGCCAATGAGCGGGATGTTGTTCTTTTCTGTGGGTCTGGGAGAAGGGATTTCACGGTCTTTTATCCGGGAGAGATGAAAAGAGACGATACGAAGCTTTGGACAGTACCACACTTTTTTAATATACAGTATTTCTGTTTTCGTACGTTTTTTAAATAATCTTTGATATTCGTAATTGATTTGCTTGTTTATTTATTATTATGTTTTTTTTCTCTCTGTCTGTTAGATTGTGTATTGCATTGAACTGCTGCTGCTAAGTTAACAAATTTCACATCAAATGCCAGTGATAATAAACCTGATTCTGATTCTGAATGGAGAGAGTTGGTAGACCGCCGGACGGAATGGACTGAGGAGCAAGGGTCCGAGGGTCGGCTATGCTCGGAGGACGGTGATGGGAACAAATGGATGACACTGTGAGCTCCAACGTTTGCGCATTGGACTGTTTCATGAGAATGGGCCCTTTTCTTTTTGTTTCTTTACTAATCAAATAGTCAAATTAGGAATTACAAAGCTCGATCTTTTAATTGCATATGGTGTACTGTTTGTTATTTCGGGGTACTGATTTTTAACAGGGGACACATCGCAGAGCATCCACCCAAACAAGATTTCTTAAGGTTGGCCGGGCCGGGGTCTATCATCGATTAAGCCGTTAGCCGAACCGAGGGTCACATAAATATTTAATAAAGCACAATCAGAATCAGAATCAGTTTTATTATCACCGGCATGTGTCGTGAAATTTGTTAACTTAGCGGCAGCAGTTCAATGCAATACATAATATAGAAGAAGAAGAAGAAAATAATAATTAATAAATCAATCAATCAATTACTGTATATGTATATTGAATAGATTAAAAATCGTGCAAAAACAGAAATGATATATATTTAAAAAGTGAGGTAGTGTTAACAGATTCAATGTCCATTTAGGAATCAGATAACAGAGGGGAAGAAATTGTTCCTGAATCACTGAGTGTGTGACTTCTGGCTTCTGTTCTCCTACCTGATGATAACTATGTGGAAAGGGCATGCCCTGGGTGCTGGGGGTCCTTAATAATGGACACTGCCTTAATGAGACACCGCTCCCCGAAGGTGTCCTGGGCACTTTGTAGGGTAGTACCTAAGATGGAGCCAAATAAATTTATGACTCTCTGAAGCTTCTTTCAGTCCTGTGCAGTAGCCCTCCCCCCACCCACCATACCAAACAGTGATGCAGCCTGTTAGAAAGCTCTCCACGGTACATCTATAGAAATTTTTGAGTGTTTTTGTTGACATACCAAATCTCTTCAAACTTCTAATAAAGTATAGTCGCTGTCTTGCCTTCTTTAGAACTGCATCGATATGTTGGGACCAGGTTAGGTCCTCAGAGATCTTGACACCCAGGAACTTGAAGTTGCTCACTCTCTCCACTTCTGATCTATGAGGATTGATATGTGTTCCTTTGTCTTTCCTTTCCTGAAGTCCACAATCAGCTCTTTTGTCTTACTGATATTGAGTGCCAGGTTGTTGCTGCGACACCACTCCACTAGTTGGCATATCTCACTCCTGTACGCCCTCTTGTCTCCATTTGAGATTCTACCAACAACGGTTGTATCATCAGAAAATTTGTAGATGATATTTGAGCTAGGCGTAGCCACGCAGTCATGGGTACAAAGAAAGTAGAGCAGTGGGCTAAGCACACATCCCTGAGGTGCACCAGTGTTGATAGTCAGTGAGGAGGAGATATTATCACCAATCGGGATAGATTGTGGTCTTTTGGTTAGGAAGTCAAGGATCCAATTGCAGAGGAAGGTACAGAGGCCCAGGTTCTATGACTTATCAATAAGGATTGTGGGAACAATGGTGTTAAATGCTGAGCTATAGTTAATGAACAGCATCCTGACATTGGTGTTTGTATTATCCAGGTGGTCTGAGTGAAGAGCTATTGAAATTGCGTCTGCCGTTGACCTACTGTGGTAATAGGCAAATAGCAGTGGGTCTATGTCCTTCCTTGAGTGGAGGAAGATTGAGTGGCAATGTCAGAGTGGGTTCTTTTACCCAGAGAGTGATGGGAATGGTAGTAGTGGCAGATAAATTTGGGGAATTTAAGAGACTCTTGATAGGCACCTGGATGATAGAAAAATGGCGGGCTATATGGGAGGGAAGGGTTAGATTGATGTGTAGTAAGTTAAAAAGATCATCAGTACATGTGGGCTAAAGGCCCCTTTCTGTGCTGTAATATTCTGTTTTCTGTTCTATGCTCTCTATAAAATTGGTAATAATTAAGAGGCAAGTATTTGCAAAATGCAGCAGTGATCCAACAGTATAATTGAAGAGTATATAACTCTGAAATCAGCTGAGGCAGAAGCTGAGGAAAAATATCTCTTTTTGCTGTAATATATTGTATGATAATCCAAGTTACCTGCAGCCTGTTTAAACCAATCATATCAGTTGTAAGAGGCCCTCCATTGGTCAGGATTGACTGTGGATGTTGTATCCCAGCTGCCTATGTGATACACAAGCCAGGTACATTATGGAGAACAAATTGTTACCCATGCAATGGGGTCCCCCTCTCCACACAGCTGACAAATCCAAAGGAATATCAGAGGCCAACACGTTTGGCACCAGCAGTGTCACAGGAGTTGCCAGCCAGTGCCGAACTCAAGATAGTGACTCCATCTCCGGATTTTTTCTTGGGGTTTCCTCATGAGTGGGTATCGACGCAAGGCAGCAGAGGTTTCAGATCAGAGTTTTCCTTCTCCTAGATGAGCTGCCAGTTCAAAGCTGATGAGCCCTGTCTGCATGGAATGACTGTTTTTAAGGCACCAGTAACCCACCTTTGTCCCTTCTCCTGTCAGCAGAAGCCATTCCAATGGGCTTAGTAGCTAAGCCACATATGAAGGCTAGGAGCTAGACTTTGTTTTCAGGGGCTATTTGAGGTGTGCACCTCTGGGACCATTTAATAGGTAGTGGCAGCTGATCCCTACTACCCCATTCCACACCCCCCCCCCCAAAATGGCTATGACAACCTTAAGGAACTGCAGTTGCAAGATCCTCTGATCATTTGGAGTTTAAATCTTTTCACAAATTTGTTTTGTTGAAGAAACTCAGATCATATGCTGTGGGGTTAATTATTTGAAATGCTTAGTGCTTTAATTGATATGAATCTTGTTATGTAAATAACTCTGAAATTGTGCAAAATAGCCAAAATAAATGTTTTATCTTACGTTTTGTAACTTCAAATTAATAGATAAATATGTAGATAAACATAAGGTTGTGTTAATTGAGATCTATTTTGATCAACATAAGAGAAAAGAACTATACTTTTGTTAGTTAATTAATTACACTTATTTAATTTACACTTATTATGAAGTCCGGCTGGTGGTGTAGTGGCATCAGCACTGGATTTCGGTTTCGAATCTGAGTTCGAATCCGGCTGGCTCCCTTGCACGCTCTCCATCCATGCCTGGGTTGGGTGTCGAGCTAGCAACTCAACCTCGCAAAAAAAAAACCTGGAGAGGGATGGGCTCCTCCAGGTTTCAGACGCCCAAGACACGGTGTACGATGAGCAATCACCAAAAAGATCGGTGTAAAAAGTTCTTTCAGGTCAACGCCTTTGACCACAGGGCCATCAGGCAGTGGTCAGCACGTAAGGTCCTGCAGGCACTGCAGGAGAAGGACGAGATGGACACAGTGGGGTGGTTCCCTGAGCAGACTGTCCAGTTCATCTGGCAAAATGCCTCATCGGCAGACCTCACCAACAGGCACCAAGACCTCGCCTGGCTGGCAGTGAGAGGGGCCCTCCCAGTCCGATCCCTCCTGTATGCCCAGAACATCGTCTCCACACCCCTCTGCCCACGGGAGGACTACAGTGAGGAGGAGTCGGTGACCCACCTCTTTGCACAATGTGGGTTCGCGGAGAAGGTGTGGAGGAGGATGGAAGGGGCTGTGTCGAGGTTCATCCCCAGCAGCTGCGTAACAGAGGACTCTCTGATCTACGGGCTGTTCCCGGGGATGCACACTGAGACCAACATCCGGTGCTGCTGGCAGATCATCAACTTGGTGAAAGACGCTCTTTGGTCGGCCTGAAACTTGATGGTCTACCAGCACGCGGAGATGTCTGTGAGGGAATGCTGCCGACTGGCACATTCTCGGCTGCAGGAGTACCTGCTGAGGGACGCACTCAAACTCGGTGCAGCCAGTGCAAGGGCCCGGTGGGGAAGGACCACAGTCTAGGATCCTTCTCCCGTGGGAGTTGAGGGGTGGGGGGTTGGGGGTATACCCCCGAATGTAAATATGAAAGAATAAAGTGCCACGTGGGTGGCAAAACATTAGAACTTTGAAAATGTAAAGACAGTAATGGTACCAACTGTAAAGAATTGAAAGTCTTTGAATGGTTATTGTATATAATTTTATTTTGGAATAAGGTATATTTTGTTTAATAAAAAAAAAGCTTGTCATGACAGCTCCCGACGACTCCACCAGGAGTTAAGGGCACACACACACACACACACACACACACACACACACACACACACACACACACACACACACACACACACACACACACACACACACACACACACACACACACACACACACACACACACACTCTCTATCTCTCTCTCTCTCTCTTAGATAAAAATTAATAGAATCAATACAGCTGCTGGCATACTCCTCCAGCTCAATAAAGAATAAAAGAATTTGTTGTTTCCCCGTCTTGTACTCATTGACATTGTGTAGTCAGAATCTTAAATAGTTTTTTTCTCAAATTAAATTATCTTTCAAAAAACAATTGTCCCATTTACTCGAGTCATAATTCATTGTGTTATGCAGCATGGAACTAGGCCCTTAAAACCAACTCATTGATGCTGACTAAGCTGCAGCCTGAGCCAATCTTACTTTCCTGCATTTGGCCCACCTCTCTGTAACACAAAAATACAACTGCAGATGCTGTGGATCAAAGAACACGTACACAACGCTGGAAGAACTCAGCAGGTCAGGCAGCATCCGTGAGAAAAGAGTAGCCAAAGTTTCTGGCCTGGGAATAGGGGAAGGGGGAGGGGGAGGGAATTACCGGAAATTGGAGAATTCAATGTTCATACCACCAGGCTGGAGGCTACCCAGACGGTAGATGAGGTGTTGCTCCTCCTCCTCCAACCTGAGGTTGGCCTCATCATGGCAGTAGAGGAGGCCATGTATGGACATATCTTGATGGGAATGAGAGGCAGAGTTGAAGTGGGTGGCAACCAGGAGATCCTGTCTGTTGTGACAGACAGAGCGTAGGTGCTCGACGAAGCGGTCCCCCAATCTGCGCCGGGTCTCGCCGATGTAGAGGAGGCCGCACTGGGAGCCTCGAACTCAATAGACGACTCCAGCAGACTCGCATGTCTCTGTAAGCCCTTCGTACCCATGTACCTCTCAACATATCCTTTAAATGCACCACACTCTCCACCATGCGGAGATAACCGCAGAACCTATCTAGGCCACTCTCAGGTTGGAGGAGCAACATCTCATATTCAGTTTTGGCAGCCTCCAACCTGATGGATTTTCTCCAACTTCCAGTAAATTCTTCCCTTTCCCCTTTTCTCCATTTCAATTCCCCATTTTGGCTCCACTCTTACCCTTTTCTCTTCTCTTCACCTGCCTGTCACCACCTCTCTATTCACATTTACCAATTCCTCTGGCACATCTTCCCATGTACAGTACCTGTCACCTCTATGTGAAGCACTTGCCCTTCAGGCCCACTATAATCTTTCCCTCTCACGTTAAATCCATGCCCTCTAGATTTAGATCCCCAGCCTGGGAAGAAGACTGTGATCATCCACCTTATCTAAACCCTCATGTTTTTATATCAAAGTCACAATCAGGTTTAATAACATCAGCATATGTTGTGAAACTTGTTGTTAATGCGGCAGCAGTACAATGCAATACATGATAATGAAAAGCTGTAAATTACAGTAAGTGCACTAAATACATATATATGCCAAATTAAATAAATAATGCAAAAAGAGAAAAGAAGTGAGTTTGTGTTCATGGATTCAATGTCCATTCAGAAATCCGATGGCAGAGGGGAAGAAGCTGTTCCTGAATCATTGAATGTGTGCCTTCATGCTCCTGTCCCTCCTCCCTGACGGTAACAATCAGGGAGGAAACAAAGAAGGAAGGAAGATGACGCTGTAGTGATGTGCTACACACAGCGCTGAAATAACGACACGCAGTCGGTAAGTCGTTCGGAGACTAGTTTATTCAAACTTCGCGGCGCTGGCATTTAATCCCTAGCGCCCGCCCTCTCCGGGCGGAAATGACGTCAGAGGTGCATTACCAAAGTCTCCCCCCCGTGCACTGGCTATTTGTGAGCCGGTTCGCCTGCGCAGAAAGTGGGTCGCCACATAACCCCCCCCCCCCAGAACCGGCGATACACCCCCCAATGTCCACAGTCTGGATCAGCCTCTGTTTGGGAGGTCTGCCTCTGCGCCGCGGTGCCTGAACCTCGACCGGCTGCGCCAAGTCCACATGGGCTGGTTTGAGTCGGTCCACCGTGAAAACCTCCTCTCTCCCCCCAATGTCCAGAACGCACGTGGACCCGTTGTTGTTGATCACCTTGAATGGCCCCTCGTACGGCCGCTATAGCGGTGCCCGGTGTCAGCCCCTTTGTACAAACACAAACTTACAGTTCTGCAGGTCTTTGGGTACATGGGTCGGGGTCCGTCTGTGCTGTGAAGTTGATATGGGGGCCAGGTTGCCGAGCCTTTCGCGTAGCCTGTCCAGGACTGCTGTGGGTTCTTCCTCTTGCCCCCTTGGGGCTGGTATGAACTCTCCCGGGACGGCCAGGGGCATCCAACTCGGCTGACGAGGCATGCAGATCCTCTTTGGGCGCTGTGCGAATTTCAAGCAGGACCCAGGGAAGCTCGTCCACCCAGTTAGGTCCTCTCAGGCGGGCCATGAGAGCCGACTTCAAGTGACGGTGGAAGTGTTTCACTAGTCCGTTCGACTGTGGGTGGTAAGCAGTAGTGTGGTGTAGCTGCGTTCCCAAAAGGCTGGCCATAGCTGACCACAGGCTGGAGGTGAACTGGGCGCCTCTGTCGGAGGTAATGTGGCCCGGTACCCCGAAACGTGCTACCCAGGTTGCAATCAGTGCTCGGGCGCAGGAATCAGCAGATGTGTCGGTGAGCGGGACCGCCTCTGGCCACCTCATGAACCGGTCTACCATAGTTAGGAGGTACCACGCTCCTCAGGACACTGGTAGGGGGCCCACAATATCCATATGAATGTGGTTGAACCTCCGGTGGGTGGATTCGAACTGCTGCGGCAGGGCTTTAGTGTGCCGCTGCACCTTGGCTGTTTGGCACTGCGCGCACGTTCTGGCCCATTCACTGACCTGCTTGCGAAGTCAGTGCCACGCAAACTTGCTGGAGACCAGCCGGACGGTTGTACTGATAGATGGGTGTGCCAAACCGTGTATGGAGTCGAAAACTCGCCGCCTCCAGGCTGCTGGGACGATGGGGCGAGGTTGGCCGGTAGCCACGTCGCACAGGAGGGTCCTCTCACCTGGGCCTATGAGAAAGGCCTGCAGCTGCAAACCAGAGACTGCGGACCTGTAGCTGGGCATCTCGTCGTCTGCCTGCTGCGCCTCCGCCAGTGCTGCATAGCCCACCCCCAGGGACAGGACCTGGACAGCTGGTCTGGACAGTGCGTCGGTCACGACGTTGTCCTTTCCCGAGACATGCTGGATGTCCGTCGTGTACTCGGAGATGTAGGACAGATGTCGCTGCTGGCGAGCCGACCAGGGATCGGACACCTTCGTGAACGCGAAGGTCAACGGTTTGTGGTCCGTGAACGCGGTGAACGGCCTGCCTTCTAAGAAGTACCTGAAATGCCGGATTGTCAGATACAGTGCCAACAGCTCCCAGTCGAAAGCACTGTACTTGAGTTCGGGTGGTCGTAGGTGTTTGCTGAAGAGCGCCAGGGGTTGCCAGCGCCCCTCGATGAGCTGCTCCAGCACCCCACCGACTGCTGTGTCAAATGCGTCCACCGTGAGGGCGGTCGGAACGTCTGTTCTGGGGTGCACCAGCATCGTGACATCTGCCAAGGCTTCCTTGGCTTTAACGAAAGTGGCCACGGCCTCCTCGTCCCAAGTAATGTCCTTGCCTTTACCCGACATCAGGGTGTACAAAGGGCACATGATACGGGCTGCTGAGGGGAGGAAATGGTGGTAGAAGTTCACCATCCCAATGAACTCCTGTAGGCCTTTGACTGTGTTGGGCCGGGCAAAGTGGCGGATTGTGTCTACCTTGGCGGGCAGAGGTGTTGTCCCATCTTTGGTAATCCTGTGGCCCAGGAAGTCAATGGTATCGAGACCAAACTGGCATTTGGCCAGGTTGATCGTGAGGCCGAAATCACTCAGGCAGGAGCTGAGCTGGCGGAGGTGGGACAGATGCTCCTGACGACAACTGCTGGCTATAACGATGTCGTCCAAATAGATGAACGCAAAGTCCAAGTCACGTCCCACCGCATCCATTAGCCGCTGGAACGTCTGTGCGGCATTCTTCAGGCCGAACGGCATTCGGAGGAACTCGAACAGGCCGAACGGGGTGATGAGTGCTGTTCTGGGGATGTCTTCAGGGTGCACTGGGATTTGATGGTATCCCCGGACGAGGTCTACTTTGGAAAAGATTCTTGCCCCGTGCAGGTTTACTGTAAAGTCCTGTACGTGCGGCACGGGGTAGCGGGGTAGTGGTAGCCTCGTTCAGTCTGCGGTTGTCGCTGCATGGTCTCCAACCCCCGGCTGCTTTGGGCACCATGTGCAGGGGGGAGGCCCATGGACTGTCGGACCTCCGTACGATCCCCAATTCCTCCATCCTCGAGCTCCTCCTTTGCCAGGTGGAGCTTTTCCGGGGGGAGCCTTCATGTGCGGGCATGGAGGGGTGGTCCCTGGGTCAGAATGTGGTGCTGTACCCCGTGTCTGGGCATGGCTGCCGTGAACTGCGGTGCCAGAATCGATGGAAAGTCTGCTAGGATTCTGGTAAATTCGTTGTCCGACAGCGTGATGGAGTCCAGGTGTGGGGCCAGCAACTTGGCTTCACTCAGGAAGAATGTCTGGAAAGTCTCGGCATGTACCAGTCTTTTCCCTTGCAAGTCAACCAGCAGGCTGTGAGCTCGCAAGAAGTCCGCCCCCAGGAGTGGTTGGGCCACAGCGGCCAGTGTGAAGTCTCACGTGAACTGGCTGGCGCCGAACCGCAGCTGCACTGTGCGGGTGCCGTAGGTCTGTATTGTGCTGCCATTTGCGGCCCTCAGGGTGGGTCCTGGATTCCTGTTGTGGGTGTCATATCCCGTCGGGGGCAAGACGCTGATCTCTGCTCCAGTGTCGACCAAGAAGCGGCGTCCCAACTGTTTGTCCCAGACATACAAGAGGCTGTCCTGGTGGCCAGCCGCCATAGTCATTAGCGGCAGCTGGCCCTGGCCCTGGCCCTTGCAGGGCGGGCGACATCAGCGGGCTTTTGTGCCCCACCGCTGGTGGTAGAAACACCACTGTTCACTGGCCTCCTCACTCCTGCCTCTGTGCTGTGTGCGCCCCCTGCCGGGCCTGGTCTGGTCTGCTGTTGGGCGCGTGGCCTGGTAATCTGACCGACGGACGCCACGCTCTCCCTCTTGGCTTTCCACAGCACATCTGCCCGGGCCACCACCTTCCAGGGGTTGCTGAGATCTGCGTCGGCCAGCAGCAGATGTATGTCCTCGGGCAGTCGCTCTAGGAACGCTTGCTCCAACATGAGGCAGGGCTTGTGTCCATCAGCCAGGGCCAGCATGTCGTTCATCAATGCTGACGGCAGTCTGTCTCCCAAACCGTCCAGGTGAAGCAGGCGGGCACCCTGCTCACGCCGTGAGAGGCCAAAGGTCCCAATGAGCAGTGCTTTGAATGCTTCATATTTGCCTTCTTCCGGGGGCGACTGTATGAAATCCGCAACCTGGGCAGCCGTCTCCTGGTCAAGGGCGCTCACCACGTGATAGTAACGAGTGGAATCAGAGGATATCTGCCAAATCTGGAACTGGGCTTCTGCTTGGCTAAACCACACGCGTGGTCACAGCGTCCAGAAAGTCGGCAGTTTTAGCGAAACTGCGTGAACAGATGAAGAGTTGAACAACAACACACACAAAATGCTGGTGGAACACAGCAGGCCAGGCAGCATCTATAGGGAGAAGCGCTGTCGACATTTTGGGCTGAGACCCTTCGTCAGGACAAACCAAAAGGAAAGATAGTAAGAGATTTGAAAGTAGTGGGGGGAGGGGGAAATGCGAAATGATAGGAGAAGACCGGAGGGGGTGGGATGAAGCTAAGAGCTGGAAAGGTGATTGGCGAAAGTGATACAGAGCTGAAGAAGGGAAAGGATCATGGGACGGGAGGCCTCAGGAGAAAGAAAGGAGGGCGGGGGGGGGGGGAGCACCAGAGGGAGATGGAGAACAGGCAAACAACTAAATAAGTCAGGGATGGGGTAAGAAGCGGAGGAGGGGCATTAACGGAAGTTAGAGAAGTCAATGTTCATGCCATCAGGTTGGAGGCTACCCAGCCGGTATATAAGGTGTTGTTCCTCCAACCTGAGTTTGGATTCATTTTGACAATAGAGGAGGCCATGGATAGACATAACAGAATAGGAATGGGACGTGGAATTAAAATGTGTGGCCTCTGGGAGATCCTGCTTTTTCTGGCGGACCGAGCGTAGGTGTTCAGCGAAACGGTCTCCCAGTCTGCGTCGGGTCCCACCAATATATAAAAGGCCACACCAGGAGCACAGGACGCAGTATACCACACCAGCCGACTCACAGGTGAAGTGTCGCCTCACCTGGAAGGACTGTCTGGGGCCCTGAATGGTGGTGAGGGTGGAAGTGTAAGGGCAGGTGTAGCACTTGTTCCGTTTACAAGGATAAGTGCCAGGAGGGAGATCGGTGGGAAGGGATGGGGGGGGGGGGGGGACGAGTAGACAAGGGAGTTGTGTAGGGAGCGATCCCTGCGAAAAGCAGAAAGGGGGGGGGAGGGAAAGATGTGCTTGGTAGTGGGATCCCGTTGGGGGTGGCGGAAGTTACGGAGAATTATACGTTGGACCTGGAGGCTGGTGGGGTGGTAGGTAAGGACAAGAGGAACCCTATCCTGAGTGGGGTGGCCGGTGGATGGAGTGAGGGCAGATGTGCGGGAAATGGGAGAGATGCGTTTGAGAGCAGAGTTGATGGTGGACGCAGGGAAGCCCCTTTGTTTAAAAAATGAAGACATCTCCTTCGTCCTGGAATGAAAAGCCTCATCCTGAGAGCAGATGCGGCGAGATGGAGGAATTGTGAGAAGGGGATAGCCTTTTTGCAAGAGACAGGGTGGGAAGAGGAATAGTCCAGGTGAAGAGTCGGTCATCTTTGGCCCAAATCCCGTTTGGACCGTCGGGGTCACCAATGTAGCGATGTGCTACACGCAGTTGGTAAGATTCAAACTTTGCGGCGCTGGCATTTAATCCCTAGCGCCCGCCCTCTCTGGGCGGAAATGACATCATATGTGCATTACCAAAGTCTCCCCCCTGCGCGCTGGCTAGTTGTGAGCCGGTGCGCCTGCGCAGAAAGTGGGTCGCCGCAACGCCATGGTAATGGACGGTTGCAAGTTTTCTTTGAAGTTATCCTAATATAACTACTTCTGAAAACTTCTGGAAAAAATATACCCTGTGATTGACATACACTTTTAGAACATAAACAGGCACTGAACTGTTAGCTGCCATCAAGATTGTGGGTGTTTTTCTATCTCAGCTGCTTTCCCCCCAGACTATGTCTATATCCCATGATTCCCTTAAACCTATCAACCCAAATGAGTGAACTCAATGAATGACCATCCAGAGGTCTCTGTGGTACAGAATTCCAAAGGTTCACCAAGCTCCATGCCAGGGTATTTCTACTTTAAATATTTCTTAAAGATAAAACACTGTGACTTCCAGTCTTCAACTGCTCAGCTGTGAGAAACAACCTCTGTGCACCTTCCTTGTCAAGTCCTGTAAGAATTTGTTAATTATCAGTGAGATTGTTTTTCATTCTTCAAAACTCTAAAGAACATTGGCATAATCTATTAAATTTCTCTCAAACATTAAACCCACTATCCCAAGAAACCTGTATAGTGGATCATCACACTACCTACGGTATATAGCAACCACACCCTTTTCAATGGAGAAGAGGGTGATTTACCTCATAATATCACTCCTCAGCCCCCTTTCCTCTTCAGCCTCATCCTATCCAGTTTCTCCATTGTTATAGCCGGGGTGACAATGGGGCCTAGCTCTCACTACCTATTGAATGCCCCCAATGGTGTGTGCCTCAAATAGCCTCTGACAACTAAGTCCAGCTCCTGGCCTTCACGGGGAAGGCTTCGGGAGTAAACCCCGAGGGAAAAATCTGGAGCTGGAGTCCCTCAGGCAGTCCAACATTGAGTTCAACACTGACTGGCAACTCCTGCGATGCTGCTGGTATCAAAATGTTTTGGTCTCTGCAGATCCTTCAGGTTCATCAGATGCTAGGAGACGGGGAGCTTGCTACATGGGTTACAGCTTGCTCTCCGTATCGTACCGCCCAGGCTTGCATATCTAGACAGCTAGGAGGAAATATCCATGGTCAACTCTGACCGACGGAGGCCTCACACTCATCCAGTTTCTCCTTACAGCTTAAACACTCCAGTACCAATAATGATCTTGTGAATCTTTTCTGTACTCTTTCCAACTTAATGACACCATCTTAAACAGTTAATATATGATTCCCAACTTTTGTACACAATGTCTTGAACAATGAATGGAAATAAGCTAAGCACCTGCTTCACCACCTTGTCTACCTATATCACCACTTTCTGGGAACTCTGTACCCCTTGCTTTCTCTGTTCTGCAAAGCTTTCAAAGTCCCTTCCATTTACAGCGTATGTCTAGATCTGGTTTAAATTCCTGGGCCTCAACATCTCAGAGGATTCACACTTTGATACAATTCATGAATAAGGCACACTGGGGGCTCTATTCCATTAGGAATTTGAGGACATTTGTTATGTCACCAAAGATTCTTGGAAATTGCTTTAAAACATACTAGGCGTTAGTTTAGTAATCAAAGTTCAAAGTTCAAAATAAACTTATTATCAAAGTACATATATGTCATCATATACAACCCTGAGATTTATTTTCTTGCAGGCATAATCAATAAATCCATAAAATAATAACCATAATAGAATTAATGAAAGATTGTACCAACTTGTGTGTTGAGTCAGTGTGCAGAAGATGACAAAGCATGCAAATACAAAAAGAAAGAATAATAAATGTATAAGCAAAAAATATCGAGAACTTGAGATGAACATATGTCATTACTATCATCGGGAAGAGTGACAGTGGCCTGAAGACCCTTTGAAGTACAGCTTAAAATGATAAAACACCATCAAGGATATCTTCAAATGACAATGCCTCCAGAAGGCAACATCCATTATTAAGGACCTCACCATCCAGGACATGCCCACACTCAAATGTCTTAGGAACAGCTTCTACCCATCCACTATTCGGAATGGTCCTCGAACCCAGGAACACTGACTCACTATTCCTGTTTTGCATTATTTATTTATTTAATGCAACTTATAGTGATTTTTACGTCTTGCACTATACTGCTGCTGCCACAGAACGACAAATGTCACTACATATGTTCTGTCCAACTATTTATCTCAAACTGCCTTTTGTAGGTATTAGTTTAGTAATCATATATCAATGTTAATAAGGACCCTCATCAACTGGCTCTTGCCCTCTTCTCATTGCTACCATCAGAGAGGATTTACAGGAGTCTGAAAGCTCACACTCAATGTTTTAGGAATAGCTTCTTCCCCTCTGCCATCAGATTTCTGAATGGACATTGAACCCATGAACACTACCTCACTATTCCTCTCTTGCACATATCAATGATAATAAACACAAAGGATTCTGCAGATACTGGAAATCTAAGGTAACACACACAAAATGCTGGTTAGAACTCAGCAGGTCAGGCAACATCTATGGATAGGAATAAATATTTGACACTTGGGGCCAGGACTGGAAAGGAAGGGGGACGAAGCCAGAACAAGAGGGTGGGGGGAAGGGAAGGAGGACAACCTGGAAGGTTAAAGGTGAAGCCAGGTGAGGGGGAAGGTGGGTACAAAGTAAGAAGCTGTGAGGTGATAGGGAGAAGAAGTAATGGGCTGAAGAAGAAGGAATCTGATAGGAGAGGAAAGTAGACCATGGAAGAAAGGAAAAGAAGATGGGTACCAGAGGACAAGTGAGGAGAAGAGAAGGGGTAAAAGGGGAGCCAGAAAGGGGAATGTAAGAGGAGAGAAGGGTGGAAGGAGAAATTACTGGAAGTTGGAGAAATTGATATTCATGCCATGTTTTCTAAGTGTTACAGTCTCAGCCATGTGGAGAAAAATGCAGACCCTCTCTAGCCACCTTCAGGTTGGAGGAGTGGCATCTTCTATCCTTTTTGGGTTGCCTCCAATTTGATGACTTGAACATCAATTTCTCCAACTTCCAGTCATGTCAAAGGTTTCAAAGTACATTTAATATTAGAGTATGTATACAACCTGAAATTCATCCTCTTCGTATGTGCTGCTTGACTTGCTGAGTTCATCCTGTATTTTGTGTGTGCCAGTGAAAGCAAATCTGATTCTGATTCTGTAAATTTATGTCAGTGGTAATAAACCCGATTCTGAATTGGTTGTGGTGTAAAATATTTTTGCCTTTTCTGTGTGTATATTACTCCAATACCACACAGGTGATTCTGAAGAAGATGGGTAGAGTCTGTAGGGAGAGCTGTGGGAGGAGTCTGTAGGGGGAGCTGTGGGAGAAGTCTGTAGGGTGAGCTGTGGGAGGAGTCTGTAGGGGGAGCTGTGGGCGGAGTCTGTAAGGGGAGCTGTGGGCGGAGTGTAAGGGGAGCTGTGGGCGGAGTCTGTAAGGGGAGCTGTGGGCTGAGTCTGCAAGGTAGCTGTGGGCGGAGTCTGCAGGGGGCGCTGCAGAGGGAGGCTATAGGGAAGGAGACCGGTGCCAGGCTGCGACAGGCAGCAGCAGCAGCTCCGCGGAGTGAGTGCGGTTGCTGCTGGTGACCCAGTGAAGGAACTGAGAGCAGAGTGAGCCAGGCTATGAAGGAAACTGGAAGGAAGTATCCAGCAGGTGAGTCAACCAGTCACATCAAATTGGAGCCGAGTGACCCCGACCCACGGTGTTTATAAACTGTGTGTTCTGTGTTATTTCCGATAAGGCGATGGTGGAGCTGGGCTTTAAATCAGGCCTGGACTGCAATGGAAGGAACCGCAATGTTTTGAAATATTGTTATTCCTAATCAATGTACATTTCTTTTTTATGTGGTTTAATTCATGGAAAATGTTTATAATTTAGCGCTGTACTGTGTCCTTTATGACTGTCAACGCTGATTACCGCGGGATTGACTCAAAATCAAAAAAAAAATCAGATGTCAGAGTGTTTATTGTGGGCAGTAGGTTTTACACGTTTAAAATGAAGTCAAAGCTCACAAATATGATCTTTCACTCAAAAACTACAGTTTTTCGCCCCCTCTCATAACTAATCTACTTGGCATTCCGTTTAGTGGGTGGGTCTGTGCTCTGGTTTAACTGATCTCACCCGTCTTAAAAACGCTAAGACTTCATAAGACTCAGTAACAGCTTATGTAATGCCTATTCACGTAGTAGCTTCAGACAAGTTGTTTCATATTTCATAGTTGATCATTATCTAGCTAACTTTGCCTCTGAGACACAGCTTTGGTCAGTTTTAAATGAAGAGAACTTAGAGAATCTGCCAAAGAAATATCAGGTCAAGTCAAGTCACTTTTTATTGTCATTTCGACCATAACTGCTGGTACAGTACACAGTAGAAACGAGATAACGTTTTTCAGGACCATGGTGTTACATGAAACAGTACAAAAACTAGACTGAACTATGTGAAAACAACACAGAAAAAAAACTACACTAGACTACAGACCTACCCAGGACTGCATAAAGTGCATAAAACAGTGCAGGCATTACAATAAATAATAAACAGGACAATAGGGCAGTAAGGTGTCAGTCCAGGCTCTGGGTATTGAGGAGTCTGATAGCTTGGGGGAAGAAATTGTTACATAGTCTGGTTGTGAGAGCCGAATGCTTCGGTGCCTTTTCCCAGATGGCAGGAGGGAAAAGAGTTTGTATGAAGGGTGCGTGGGGTCCTTCATAATGCTGTTTGCTTTGCGGATGCAGTGTGTAGTATAAATGTCTGTGATGGCGGGAAGAGAGACCCCGATGACCTTCTCAGTCAGGATGGTGCAATTTCCGAACCAGGCAGTGATGCAGTTGCTCAGGATACTCTCAATACAACCCCTGTAGAATGTGATGAGGATGGGCGGAAGGTGGGAGGGAGATGGACTTTCTTCAGCCTTTGCAGAAAGTAGAGACGCTGCTGGGCTTTCTTTGCTATGGAGCTGGTATTGAGGGACCGGGTGAGATTCTCTGCCAAGTGAACACCAAGAAATTTGGTGCTCTTAACGATCTCTACCGAGGAGCCATCAATGTTCGGTGGGGAGTGGTCACTCCGTGCCCTCCTGAAGTCAACAACCATCTCTTGTTTTGTTCACATTAAGTGATAGGTTGTTGACTCTGCACCAGTCCGTTAGCCGCTGCACCTCCTCTCTGTAAGCTGACTCGTCCTTCTTTCTGATGAGACCCACCACGGTTGTGTCATTGGCGAACTTGATGATATGGTTCGAGCTGTGTGTTGCAGCACAGTCGTGTGTCAGCAGAGTGAACAGCAGTGGACTGAGCACACAGCCCTGGGGGGTCCCCATGCTGAGTGTGATGGTGTTGGAGATGCTGCTCCCGATCCAGACTGACTGAGGTCTCCCAGTCAGAAAGTCTAGGATCCAGTTGCAGAGGGAGTGTTCAGGCCCAGTAGGCTCAGCTTTCCAGTCAGTTTCTGAGGGATGATTGTGTTGAATGCTGAAATGAAGTCTATGAACAGCATCCGAACGTATGTATCTTTTTTTGTCCATGTGGGTTAGGGCCAGGTGGAGGGTGATGGCAATGGCGTCATCTGTTGAGCGGTTGGGACGGTAGGCAAACTGCAGGGGGTTCAGTGAGGGGGGCAGCAGGGTCTTGATATGCCTCATGACGAGCCTCTCGAAACACTTCATGATGATGGATGTGAGGGCAACGGGACGGTAGTCATTTAGGCAGGACACATCAGCACGGGGACAATGGTGGCGGCTTTGAAGGACATTGGAACGGTGGTGCTGCTCAGGGAGATGTTGAAGATGTCAGTGAGAACATCTGCTAGCTGGTCTGCACATCCTCTAAGCACTCTACCAGGAGTATTGTCTGGTCCAGCAGCCTTCCGTGGCTTGACCCTGCACAGGGTTCTTCTCACATCGGCCACGGTAAGACACAGCACCTGGTCATTTGTAGGAGAGGTGGACTTCCTCGCTGCCTTTAAATTCACAGATATTCAAGGGGCTAGAATTGGAGAAGCTCAGTTTTGAGAAGTGAAGATCAGAAAACTGAAAGTGGAAATACAAAAGACTGCAGATGCTGGAATCATGGAAGAACTCAGTAGATCATAGTAGGTCAAGTAGCAACTCTGGGAGGAAATGAAATGTCCATGTTTTAGGTCAAGTAATGTGATGCAGAGTTTCAACTGGAATCATTGACAATTCTTTTCATCCCATAGATCAATAAGCTCCAAGATGTAGACCACAATATCTTCTTCTGTATTTGAATCCTCGCTTTCCTCACTTATAGACCTCAGTCAGTTTGGATTGGCAACAACATCTCTTCCATAATCTCCATCAGCACTGGTGCATCATGAGGCTGTGTGTTTAGCCCTCTACTCTACTCTTTGACTATGAGACCAAGCATAGGTCCAATGCCATATTTAAGTTTGTTGACAACACCACTGTCATTGGCTGAATCAAAGGTGGTGGTGTATCAGCATATAGATGGGAGATTGAAAATATGACTGAGCGGTGCCACAACAATAGCCTCTTACTCAATGTCAGCAAGAACAAGGAGCTGATTATTGACAATAGGAAGCGGAAACCGGAGGTCCTTGAGCCAGTCTTCAGATGGAGAGGGTCAGCAACTGTAGATTCCTCAGTGTTATCACTTCAAAGGATCTGTCCTGGGCCAAACACATAAGTGCCATTACAATGAAAGTATGGTAGCACCTCTACTTCCTTCAAAGTTTGTGAAGATTAAACACGTCATCTAAAAACTTTGACGAACTTCTATAGATGAGTGGTGGTTCATATACCTGCTGGTTGCATCACTGCCTGGTATGGAAATACCATTGCTCAAGAATGTAAGAGCCTACAGAAGTCAGTGGATTCAGCCTGGTGTATTACGGGTAAAGTCCTCCCAACCATTAAGCACATCTACATGGAATACTGTCGCAGGAAAGCAGCATCCACCATCAGAGATCCCCACCACTCAGGTCATGCTCTCTTCTCACTGCTGCCATCAGGAAGAAGGTACAGGAGCCTCAGGACTCACACCACCAGGTTCAGGAACACTTATTAACTCTCAGTCATCTGGCTTGTGAACCAGAAGGGATAACTTCACTTGCTCCATCACTGAAATGTTTCCACAACCTATAGACTCAATTTTAAGGACTCTTCATCTCATGTCCCCAATATTTATTGCTTATTTATTTATTATTATTTTGTTTCTTTGTATTTACTGTGAATGTCTGCAAGAAATGAATGTAAGGGTTGTATATGGTGATATATATACTTTGATAATAAGTTTAGTTTGCATTTTGATCATAATTAACTTGATAAGCTAAGTTTTTCTTGCAGATTGTTTGTTGCCCTGCAAAATCATCTCTAGATTACTTATAATACCTAATACAATGTAAATGCTATGTAAATAGTTGTTATACTGCAATGTTTAGGGAATATTGACAAGAAAAATAACTGTACATGTTCCCCTCGCTCACAACACAAGCAGCGAACAAATGAGACGCAAAGTGAATAATGCTTGAACAACAAGCTCTGGAAGAGATCTTCCGGGTTTTCTCGATTCGTGGTTGGTTGAATTTGCACATGCGGAACTCATGGATAAGGAGGGCCAACTGTATGTGCTTTCAGGCAAAGTTTGTTGGTGGGTGGGTGGGGCCTTTAATTAAAAGACCATAAGACGTTGGAGCAGAATTTAGGGCAATTCAGCTCATTGAGTCTGCCATTCCGTCATGGCTCAGTTTTATCTCTCTGTGACAGAGAGCATTTCTCTCAACCCCTTTCTCCTTCTTTCTCTGGTAACCTTTGACTCCCTTACTAATCAAGAACCTATCAACCTTTTCTTTAAATATATTCAGTGACTTGTTCGGTTTCTGGGGCGAGACAGATTTACGTCTGAGTTCGACTAAGTGTCGAATATTATCTTTTGCCTCTCTCCTGGCTAGACGTTTAATCCTCCTTAGATGGAGAGATGTTGCCCCGCTCACGCATGCTCAATGGCTTAACGATATTATGGCCTACTTAGACCTTGAAAAAATTCATTATTCAGTTCTTAATTCGGATTTAAAGTTCCATAAGGTCTGGGGACCTTTTATTGAGTACTTTCATAACCTTCCTCTTAACTAGGGTTTTTTTTTGGTCCCTTGCTTTCAGCTCCTTTTTTTGTTGGTAGTAGGCATTAATATCTTCTGTTGCTAAGTGTATTTACAGTTTTGGGGGTTTGATTGTCCTGATTTATATTCCCTATACTGTGTTGTGGTTGGTCTGGAGTTTTTTTTTGTTTGTTGCGGGGCTTGGGGAGGATACTAATTTTACATGTCCTCAATTTGGGTGCTTTCTCAATGATCTTTCTTTGAATCATATTATTATTGTATGTTTATTTTTGCACTGTATCAATGTTCTTCATTTCGATCTGGGGTTTTTTAATCTGTAGTTATGTAGAAAATGTATAAAAAAACTTTAAAAAAAATATATTCATTGACTTGTCCTCCAGCTGTCTGTGGCAATGAATTACACAGATTTACCATCCTCTGGTTAGAGAAATTCTTCCTCAGCTCTGTTCTAAAGGGGTGTCCTTCTATTATGAGGCTGTGCCTTCTGGTCCTAGACTCTTCTGTTAATGGAAACATCCTCCAAGCTTTTCACTGCTGGTTCACAGCTTTAGTAACCCAGGTTTAATCGTGACATCCAGTGTTTTATGAGTGGAGTTTATACGTTCTCTCTGACAGTGAGTTTCCTCCCAAGAAAATTTAAGATTAACTTTATTTGTCACATGTACGTCGAAACAAACGGTGAAAAGCATTGTTTTGTGTCAAATTTGTTATGAGTGATGAACAGACCTGATGGAAATGGGGTGCCGAGTTAACCATTCCTCCCCCCTCCGAGAACTATGAACTATTGCTGTTGCTATGCTGCTACTGAGAGAGAGAGAGAGATGAAGCCCAGGCAAGAACATCTGCTGCAGATAAGAGGGAGAGAGAGACTGTTGATTTATTGTATTTTGACTCTTCCTGGATTATTGACCTTTCACTACAAGGACTTTACTTTGCTTGTTAATGTTCCTCAGAAGACAGCAGGAGTGGCCTGATTTGATGGACACAGTCATTCAGTGTTGATGGATAGCTGAGACCCCGTTAGTAGGGATAAAAGACAGGTCTGGGGAGACACCCTTCAGACACACCAGTGGACACTGACTGAGTGTTGTGAACCCACAGAAAGGTGGGGGTTTCGGAGACCGAATCAGGAGATCGGTCAATAAAGCTCACAGTGTGACAGCAGGGCCTGTGGGTACTTGTGTGTGTGTGTCTACTCATGCCAGAGTGACGAGTCCACCACAGAAGAACGGTCTAGCTGAAGAACAGAGGGGTCATAACTGAATGGCCACAACGACACGATGGGTTAAGAAAGCCACAGGTTTGCCTGCTGCAGCTGCCTAATCTCTTGCTCTCTCTCTCTCTCTCCAACAATTACGACACAACAACCATAACTACCTCAGCATGTATGAACTGAACTGAACTTTATACTTTACTATGACAATTCATTTACCCCTAGACATCGATAGAGCTTGTTTATTATTGCTTATTATTATTCCTACACTTTTAAGTTTATTACTGCTAACTTGTTTTATATATATATTTGCATTTTTGATACTGTATTGTGTAGTTTACTAATAAACACCTTTAGTTTTGGTACCACCAGACTCCAACGGATTCTTCTTTCTCTGCTGGTCAGACACCCAGTTACGGGGTACATAACAAATTAAATCAGCAAGGATTGTGATGGGCAGACTGTAAGTGTCACCACACTTCTGGCACCAATAGAGCATGTCGACAATACCCTAAACCAAAACTGTATGTGTTGGTGGAATGTGAGAGAAAAACGGAGCACCCATGGAAAGCCACGGTCCAGCCTCCTTACCGATAATGGTGGAAATTGAACTCTGAACTTGTCACTGGTGTTGTAAAACATTGTGTGAACTGCTGTGCCATGTGCTGTCCTTCAATATTACTATCTCACCCTTCTATCAAATTCTGTCACATTGCTCAGAGGTAAAAATGATATCCCATTTATTTGTCCTGACGAAGGGTCTCGGCCCGAAACGTCGACAGCACTTCTCCCTATAGATGCTGCCTAGCCTGCTGTGTTCTACCAGCATTTTGTGTGTGTTGTTTGAATTTCCAGCATCTGCAGATTTCCTCGTGTTTGCTCCCATTTATCAGTTTGTTTCCTTCGTTGTTTTATGAAAACAAATTAGTATTGATTTGGGAAATTAGGAATAAAAACAGAAATAAGATGAAGTTTGCAAGTCAGCATGTGTGGAAAGAAAAGTGGAGTTCAATGTCAGGTTAAACTCTCCCAGTCTCACGTCTCACCTCTTTTCTTTGCACTGGTTATATTCCTCCTTCACTTTTAGCCCTGATGCAATTGACATTTAAATGGTGTACTCAGTATTGATGAGAAGATGTACAATTGTTTGTGTGTTATTAGTTTAGGCAGATTGTGTTTGTCTATTATTGTGACTTAGATGAGGATCAGACCACATTTCATGAGTAATTAATGCAGAAACCCAGGTACCGTAGATTCCGGATTTTAAGCCGCTACTTTTTTCCCACATTTTGAACAGCTTTGAACTTTGCGGCCAATAATCCGGAGCGGCTAATGCATTTTTTTTTCATGCCGCCTCGTAAACATTTTGCCTCGTAACAGTAGACCAATAAAATTGATGAGTAGTTCACAGAGGTCCAATGAAATTGTACGATAAATCAAGCGCACTTTCACAATTAAATTATTGTAAATCAGTCATTTGTACTCACCCTCATCAACATGGAAAACACTCGAAGCATTGTGCTACCTACCCTCTTAGTTTAAACTATATTTGTTTTCTGTACTACATCGCGGGATGCTATGACGACACACCCGGTTTCGCGGCGTCTTGTGGGAAAATGCCGTTTGCGATGAAACGGAAAGGAGGGGGTCGAGCGGCGGAGCGGCTTTGGATCCGAGCGAAATCTGCTTTTAAATGCCGTTTGCGATGAAACGGAAAGGAGGGGGGGAGCGGATTCCGCGAGCGGCTTTGGATCCGAGCGAACTCTGCTTTTAAGTTAAAGGTATCAATAACTTTTCCTGGTAGGCTGCAGTATATATATTTTTTACCAGTCGTTAGGAGATATTGGAATGTTGTTCAGTAAAGAAGTATACGCAACGTATATTTAAAAGTAGCCGCGTACGGGCACGGTTCGAAAAAAAGCATTTGCAATATGTATTTGTTTTTGTTACCATATGGATTTAATTAAAAGTTAAAAAAATCCTCACGTGTAATATCTTTCTGTGTAAATATCTCATATTACAACGTGGGACACCTGCGGCCGAAAATCCGGTGCGGCCTAAAATCCGGTGCGGCCTTTACATTTAAAAAAATGATTTTATTTCTAAAATTAGTGCCAGCGGCTAAAAATCAGGTGCGCTCTGTAGTCCGGAATCTACGGTAATTGCAAAGGGTTCACAAACTTTTTCTTGCAACTGTATAATGTTAGTACAGCAACTGCTCTGCACGTGACCACAGGAATCTGCAGAGTTGTGAACAGAGCTCAGCACACCCCAGGAACCAGTCTCCCCTCCATGAATTCTGTCTATACTTCCCACAGCCTCAGTAAATGTTGTCCCAGTTGGTGGTGGGGGGTGTAGTAGGGATAAGTTCCCACTACTTCATTAAGGAGTTGGAACTGGATGAACTCTGGATCATTTGGGAGGCTGAAGGGGTGATAGATAGGACATAAAGTTACACCCAAGGTGCAAGACATAGGAAACTGTGTGACAGGAAGGGGAAAGTGGTTAAGGAGCCAGTGCAGAGTTCCCTGTTTGCCATAGGTAGTTCAGGGAGTTAGGTGATAAATTAAAGGACCTTCTGACTGATGTCAGATTCATCAGCCTATAATTTCCAGTTCATGTTTAGAGCAATTTTTGAACAGCAGAGCAACATTGGCTATCCTTCAATTCTCTGGTATCTCTCCGGTCTCTAAGGATATTTTAAATAACTCTCCAGGGGCTCCAGCAATCTCTGCACTTGCCTCCCATGCCTCCCATGCCTCCCACAGGGTTCAAGCGAACACCTTGTCAGGTTCTGGGGATGTATCCACCCTGATCTGATGGAAGCAAACACCTCCTCCTCTGTAATCTGGACAGGAGCCATGACGTTGATGCCACGTTTCCTCACTTCTATAGATTCTGTATCTACCTCCTGAGTAAATACAGGTGCAAAGTATTCATTGAAGATCTCCAACTTTTGCCTCCTCACACGGTCTTCCAAAGAACCAACTTTTATAATCCTTTTGCTCTTAACGTATCTGCAGTATCTCTTCAGATTCTCGTTCACCTTGCATGCTAGAGCAACTTCATGCCTTAGTTTAGCATTCCTGACTTTCTTAAGTGTTTTCTTGCATTTGTTATATTCAATAAGCACCTCATTTGTTCCTACTAGCCTATACCTGCTATCCACCACCTTTACACTCTTAATCAGGAATGTTCCCTGCACTTGCCATCTTTACCTTTTATTCTGACATATGCATACAATCTTCGTACTCTCAAAATTGTGCAGAATATTTTCTAAATGGGCAGCAAATCCAGGAATTTGAGATGCAGAGGGACTTGGGAGTCCTTGTGCAGAGCACCCTGCAGGTTAACTTGCAGCTTGAGTTGGTGGTGAGGAAGGCAAATGCCATGTTAGCATTCATTTCAAAAGGTCTGGAGTACAAGAGCAAGGATGTGATGCTGAGGCTTTATAAGGCACTGGTGAGGCTTCTCCTTCAGTATTGTGAACAGTTTAGGGTTCCTTATCTTAGAAGAGATGTGCTGGTATTGGAGAGGGCCCAAAGGAGGTTCACAAAGATGATTCCTGGAATGAAAGGGTTATCATATGAGGAATGTTTGATGGCTCTAGGTCTCATTGAAAACTTTAGAATGTTGAAAGGCCTAGACAGAGTAGATGTGGTAAGGAAGTTTCCCATGGTGGGAGAGTCTAGGACAAGAGGACACAGCCTCAGGATAGAGGGATGGCGTTTTAAAACAGAGATGTGGAGAAATTTCTTTAGCCAGAGGGTGGTGAATTTGTGGAATTTGTTGCCTCATGCAGCTGTGGAGGCCAGGTCGTTGGGTGTATTTAAGGCAGATTGGACATGGCATCAAAGGTTACGGGGAGAAGGCCGGGAACTGGGGTTAAGGATTCTTGCAGCAATCTACAGCTTCTTTACAAATTTGTTCCTCTAAATCCCTAGGACTGTTGGGTGGTCTGTAATATAGCCCCATTAACATGATCATACCTTCCTTTTATTTCAGATCCACCCATAACCCCACACTAGTCAAGTTCTCCAGTCTGTCCTCACGGAACACTGCTGTGCCATTTTCCTGACTAGTAACACCTTTAATCCCTCCTGCTCTGTCACATCTAAAACAATGGAATCCTAGAATATTGAGCTGCCGGTCCTGCCCCTCCTGCCAGAAGGGCAGTGTTATGATAATTGTAGGGGATTTTAACATGCGAGTGGATTGGGAAAATCAGGTCGGCACTGGATCTCAAGAGAGAGAATTTGCAGAATGTCTATGAGATGGCTTTTTGGAACAGCTTGTTGTTGAGCCTATTAGGGGATCGGCTGTACTGGATTGGGTATTGTGTAATGAACCAGAGGTGATTAGAGAGATGGAAGTGAAGGAACCCTTAGGAGGCAGTGATCACAACATGATTGAGTTTCCTGTGAAATTTGAGAAAGAGAAGTTGAAATCCGAAGCTGAAAGAGAAGTCGGTATTTCAGTGAAATAAAGGAAATTACAGTGGCATGAGAGAGGAACTGGCCAAGGTTGACTGGAAAGGGCCACTAGCGGGAAGGATAGCAGAGCAGCAGTGGCTGGAGTTTATGCGAGAAGTGAGGAAGGTGCAAAACAGATATATTCCAAAGAAGAAGAAATTTTTGAATGGAAAAAGGATGCAACTGTGGCTGACGAGAAGTCAAAGCCAAAGTAAAAGCAAAGCAGAGGGCATACAAGGAAGCAAAAATTAATGGGAAGACAGAGGATTGGGAAGTTTTTAAAAGCTTACAAAAGGAAACTAAGAAGGTCATTAAGAGGGAAAAGATGAACTATGAAAGGAAGCTAGCAAATAATATCAAAGAGGATACTAAAAGCGTTTTCAAGTATATAAAGAGTGAAAGACAGGTGAGAGTAGATAATAGGACCAATAGAAAATGATGCTGGAGGAATTGTAATGGGAGATAAGGAGATGGCAGAGAAACTGAACGAGTATTTTGCATCAGTCTTCACTGAGGAAGACATCAGCAATATACTGGACATTCAAGGGTGTCAGGGAAGAGAATTATGCGCAGTCACAATTACAACAGAGTAAGTACTCAGGAAGCTGAATAGTCTAAGGGTAGATAAATCTCCTGGACCAGATGGAATGCACCCTTGTGTTCTGAAGGAAGTAGCAATGGAGATTGCGGAGGCATTAGCAATGATCCTTCAAAAGTTGATAAATTCTGGCTTGGTTCCGGAGGACTGGAAGATTGCAAATGTCACTCTGCTATTTAAAAAGGGGGCAAGGAGGTATAAAGGAAATTGTAGACCTGTTAGCTTGACATCGATGGTTGGGAAGTTGTTGGAGTCGATTGTCAAGGATGAGGTTATGGAGTACCTGGAGGCATATGACAAAATAGCAGAACTCAGCATGGTTTCCTTAAAGGAAAATCCTGCCTGACAAACCTAGTGCAATTTTTTTTGAGGAAATTACAAGTAGGCTAGACAAAGGAGGTGCAGTGGATGTTGTGTATTTGGATTTTCAGAAGGCCTTTGACATGGTGCTGCACATGAGGCTGCTAAACAAGATAAGAGCCCATGGAATTACAGGAAAGTTACATACGTGGATAGAGCGTTGGTTGATTGGCAAGAAACAGAGAGTGGGAATAAAGGGATCCCATTCTGGTTGGCTGCCAGTTACCAGTGGTGTTCCACAGGGGTCCGTGTTGGGGCCGCTTCTTTTTACGTTGTATATCAACGATTTGGATTATGGAATAGATGGCTTTGTGGCTAAGTTTGCTGATGATACAAAGATAAGTGGAGTGGCTGGTAGTGCTGATGAAACAGAGAGTCTGCAGAGAGACTTGGATAGATTGGGGGAATGGGCAAAGAAATGGTAAATGAATTACAGTGTTGGAAAGTGTACAGTCATGCACTTTGGCAGAAGAAATAAGCAGACAGACTATTACTTAAATAGGGAGAGAATTCAAAGTTCTGAGATACAACGGGACTTGGGAGTCCTCGTGCAGGATACTCTTAAAGTTAACCTCCAGGTTGAGTCGATGGTGAAGAAGGCGAATGCAATGTTGGCATTCATTTCTAGAGGAATAGAGTATAGGAGCAGGGATGTGATGTTGTGGCTCTATAAGGCACTGGTAAGACCTCACTTGGAATACTGTGTGCAGTTTTGGGCTCCTTATTTAAGAAAGGATGTGCTGACATTGGAAAGGGTTCAGAGAAGATTCACTAGAATGATTCCAGGAATGAGAGGGTTAACGTATGAGGAACGTTTGACCGCTCTTGGACTGTACTCCTTGGAGTTTAGAAGAATGAGGGGGACCTCATAGAAACATTTCGAATGTTAAAAGACATGGACGGAGTGGATGTGGCAAAGTTGTCCCCCGTGGTGGGGGAATCTAGTACGAGAGGACAGGACTTGAGGATTGCAGGGCGCCCATTCAGAACAGAGATGCGAAAAAAATTTTTTAGCCAGAGGGTGGTGAATCTATGGAATTTGTTGCCACGGGCGGCAGTGGAGGCCAAGTCATTGGGTGTTTTTAAGGCAGAGATTGATAGGTATCTGAGTAGTCAGGGCATCAAAGGTTATGGTGAGAAGGCGGGGGAATGGGACTAAAGGGGAGATTGGATCAGCTCATCATGAAATGGCGGAGGAGACTCGATGGGCCGAATGGCCGACTTCTGCTCCTTTGTCTTATGGTCTTATGGTCCTGCAACCACGTCTCACTAATGGCTACAATGTCATAATTCTGAGTGCTGATCTAAGCCCTGAGCTCATCCACTTTTCCAACAATACTTCTTGCATTGAAATACACGCAGCTCAGGACTCTGGCTGCACCATGCTTAACCTTTTGATTCTTGATTTTGTGGTCTTAACAACTTCTGCCTCCACAAGCTTGCCACTAATTGTTCTGGCACTCTGGTTCTCATCCCCCTGCAACTCTAGAGTAAACCCTGCCGTGCAACATTAACAAACCTCCCACTAGGATTTTAGTCCCTCTCCAGTTCAGCTGCAAACCGTCTCTTCTGGACAGGTCCCACCTTACCTGAAAGAGAGCCCAATGATCCAAAAATCTTATGCCCTCTCTCCTGTACCAACTCTTTAGCCACGTGTTATACTGTATTATCTTCCTAGTTCTGGCCTCACTGGCACGGGGCACTGGTAACAATCATAGAAAAGTTATTGGAAGGTATTCTAAGGGACTGGATATATAAGTATTTGGATAGATATGGATTGATTAAGGATAGTCAGCATTGCTTTGTGTGTGGTAGGTCATGTCTAACCAATCTCATAGAGTTTTTTGAGGAAGTTATCAGGAAAGTTTGAGGGCAAGCCAGTGGATGTTGTCTATGTGGACTTCGATAAGGCATTTGACAAGGTCCTACATGGGAGGCTGGTCAAAAAGGTTCAGTCACTGGGCATTCAGGATGGGATAGTAAATTGGATTAGACATTGCCTTTGTGGGAGAATCCAGAGAGTAGTAGTAGAGGGTTGCTTCTCTGACTGGAGGCCTGTGACTAGTGGTGTGCTGCAGGGATTGGTGCTGGGTTCTTTGTTGTTCAACATCTCTAACAATGATCTAGATGCGCGTGGTTAAATGGATCAGCAAATTTGCAGATGACACCAAGATTGGGGGTGTAGTGGACAGTGAGGAAGGCTATTAGGGCTTGCAGAGGGATCTGCATCAACTGGAAAATTGGGCTACAAAATAGTAGATGGAATTTAATGCAGATAAGTGAGTTCAGTAGGACCAACTGCGGTTCAGTAGGTGCACTTCAGTAGGACCAACTGGGGTAGGTCTTACACAGTGAACAGTCGGGTACTGATGAGTGTGGTAGAACAAAGGGATCTGGGAATACAGGTCCATAATTCATTGGTAGGGTAAATGCAAGCATGCTTTTTCCGCCAAGGTTGGGTGGGACTACAGCCAGAGGTCATGGGCTAAGAGTGAAAGGTGAGAAGTTTAAGGGGAACATGAGGGTAAATCTCTTCACTCAGAGGGTCATGAGAGTGTGGAATGAGCTGCCAGCCGAAGTAGTTGGTGCATGTGAGCTCGATTTCAATGTGTATGAGAAATTTGGATGGGTACATGGATGGTAGGATTTTGGAGGGCAATGGTCCTGGTGTAGGTCGATGGGAGTAGACAGTTTAAATGGTTTTGGCATGAACTAGTGGGGCTAAAGTGCCTGTTTCTGTGCTGCACTTCTCTGTGACTCTAGTTTTAGACCCCTTATCTAAGAAAGGGTGTGGACATGAAGAGGATGTTTTCAATAGTGGGGGAGTGTAGGACCAAAGTGCACAACCTCAGAATCCCTATAGAACAGAGATGAGGAAGAATTTCTTTATCTAGAAGGTGATAAATCTGTGGAATTCATCAAGGGCATGTTGCGGAGGCCATTGGATATGTTTAAAGCAGTGTTAGATATGTTCTTGATTAGTAAGGGTTTCAAAGATTATGGGGAGAAAGCAGGCAAATGTTGTCGAGAGGGATAATAAAATAGCTATGATGGAATGGCAGAGTAGATTTGATGGGCCAAATAGCCTAATTCTGCTCCCATACCTTTTGGTATAAAGCCTTCCTTTTAGCAGTTACTGGTTGTACTCATATCCTCTACATTTAAATCCATCTGTGCACTGAATCCTGTGCAGCTCAACTGGTAACAGACCTCCAATTACAAAATCATCTGAAGACACAACAGAGTCAATGAAAAATTGTAAACAACACAGATGGGAGAACAGCCAATGTGCAAAAGACAACAATCTGTGCAAATACAAAAAATAAGAAAAATACAAAATAATAATAAATAAGCAATGAATATTGAGAACATGAGTTATTAAAGTCCTTGAAAGTGAGTCTATAGGTTGTGGAATCAGTTCAGTGTTGGGATGAGTGATGTTATCGACACATGTGCAATAACTGTTCCTGAGCCTGATAGTGTGGGTCCTGAGGCTGCTGTACCTCCTTCCCATTGGCAATAGAGAGAAGAGAGCAAGGCCTGGATGGTGAGGATCCTTGAAGATGGATGCTGCTTTCCTGTGACAGCGCCCCTTGTAAATGTGCTCAGTGGTGAGAGGGCTTTACCTGTGATGGACTGGGCTGTATCAACTACTTTTTGTAGGCTTTTCTGTTGAAAGGCATTGTTGTTTCCAAACCAGACCATGATACCCTTATGATACTTCCCACTGTTTTAGATAATATGCCGAATGTTTGCAAACTTCTAAGCAAGCAGAGGCTGCCATGCCTTCTTTCTAATGCTGCTTGCATGTTGAACCCAGGACAGATCTTCTGAAATGATAATGTCAGGGAATTTAAAGTTGCTGACCCTCTGTACCTCTAATCTCTGAAGAGACATGGTGTCTCCTTAATATGTCCACATTGACCATTTTTAAATTTGTACCTTTTTGAAATCAAGGTTATACAATCCCTTGGAATTGATTCAAATAATTAATAGGGTGTTTATATCTGCAGAATTTAGACTAAATGCTTGCAACACTGTCCCAGATGATGTTTGCTGATCCGTCTTCTATACCTCTTGGCTGATTAATGCATTATTTAATAATTGATTATTGAAAAAATAATTTGTTTCATCAATAAACTGTTCTGTCTAATATTTATTGCAAACTTCTAAAATCTTTCTTTTCATTTGCCTTTGCAGTATCAGCTGTGAGTCAGCTTGTGGCAATGCTGTCTCTTAAAAGATTTTAGGTTGAATTCCTGCTTGAGCACAGAAGTATCAAGCAGTGAAACACTGGATTGCTGACTTTTATGTAAATCGTTAAATCAGGGTCCGCTCTGCTCTTTTGGCTGTAGATAAAAGATTCTTTGGCACAATTAGAAAGAAGAATAGGGGACATATTGCTAGGAAATATTTCTCAAGCATCTTCATAAACTAGATTATCCAGTTATTATAAAATATTATTTAACACTGCGCCAAGTTCTAGCATCCGCAGTCTATTGTGTATTGACTATTTTGCTGTGTTCAAACTGCTGCTTTTTTTCCTTAGTTTTTTTTTCCATGCATTTCAGTAGTGCTTTGGGATGGCATCTCCACGGATCTATGATGCCACATTCTGAGTACCAATATCTTTCTTCAGTTTCTCTTCCATTCTCCATATGAGCTTCCTGAATTAATCTTGCCAGTTATACCTGCCTCCTGTTCACTTCCATTAAAATGCTACCCAGCTGACTTATTTTCTTTGCCCCTGTTAGTTGATTGTTAATGGTGGTCTCTTCTTGGATACTGTTGCTGTCCTCTTCTTGTTGTCTTTTTGCTGAAAAGCTATCGATCTGGAAAATTTATTTTTGCTTTATGCATATGTCTGTGAAGCTAAGTACAGCTCCAACTTCCTTGGGAGTGCTTGTGCAAGATTCCTTAAAAGTTAGTGAGGAAGGCAATTGCAAATTTAGCATTCATTTCAAGAGGACTAGAATATATGTTAAGAGCAATATATGTTAATGCTAAGGCTTTATAAGGCATTGATCAGACTGCACTTGTAGCATTGTGAGCAGTTTTGGGACTCGTATCTAAGAAAAGATGTGCTGGCATTGGAAAAGGTGCAGAGGAGGTTCATGAGAATGATCTTGGAAATGAATGGGTTAATGTATGAAGAGTGTTTGATGGTTCCGGTGTTAAAGTCGAATCTGAATAAAACTCGGGAGACCAGCTTCTTATAATTACATCAGTATATTGCACACCCTCCTGCAGGAGTTTGAGACCCAATTGTCAAAGGGAAGGCACCTAAGTACTGTCACCACCCGACAAGTGGGCCCACTCTCTCTGGTTGCAGCCGTATATTTATACATAGTAAGTCCCATACATTACTGTTGCAAGATGTTATTTGAACTGATTAGCCCACCAAGTCTGTTGGTGCAAAACTTAGTTACAGATAAGAGAGTCTGCTGGATCAGGACTTAATTACAGATGGATGTGCTGTCCAGTCCTTATCAGTTATTCCCTTTGTTAGGCCCTGACTTAATTACAGATGGATGTTCATTCCTGTCCTTGTTGTTGAGTCTTCCTCCCCTACTCAAACGAGGGTACAATGTTGTCAAACTCTCAATGTCTCTCTGCAAAGCAATGGAGAACTAGTATAAGCTGGTTTTAGCTAACTGCTGAAGACAGAGTTTACTTCAGTTAAAAAATTCGAATTCAGTCCCAATTATTCTTTTAGCCAGAGGTTACATGGGTTCAAAATGATTTTATTATATCCTCAATTCCTCACCAGTCCTGTACTCAGTGAAGCTTAGGAGAATGAAGGGGAGATCTCATTGAAATCTATCAAATATTGAAAAGCCAAGATAGTGGATGTGGAGAGGATATTTCCAATAGTGGGATAGTCTAGGACCAAAGGGCGCACCTTCAGAATAGAAGAACGTCCCTTTAGAACAGAAATGAGGGTGAATTTCTTTAGCCAGATGTCAGTGAACTTGTGAAATTCAATGCCATAGATGGCTGTAGATGGAGGGCAAGCCTTTTGGTATATTTAAAGCAGTGATTGACCATTTTTTGATAAGTAAGGGTGCTAAGGTTATGGGGCGAAAGCAGAAGAATGGGGTTGAGAGGGATAATAAATTAGCCATGATGTAAGTGTAGCAGACTCGATGAGTCAAATGGTCTAATTCTGCTTCCTTATGGTCTTCTGATCCAATGCTATATTTAAGATTGCTGACAACACCATTGTTTGCTGAATCAAAGGCAACAAACTGGCATATAGTAGGGAGACTGAAAATCTGGTTGAGTGCTGCCTCAATAACAACCTCTCCCTCAATGTCAGCAAAATGAAAGATCTGATTATTGAGTACAGGAGGAAGAAACTGAAGGTCCGTTAGCCAGTGTTCATTTGGGGATTAGAGGTGGAGAGGGTCAGTAACTTTAAATTCCTGAGCATTATCGTATCAGGGGATCTGTTCTGGGACCACAAGTGCCATTTCAAAGGTGGCTCAGCAGCACCTTTACTTTCTTAGAACTAAAACTTGAACGAATTTCTATGAATACACATTGGACAGTATCCTATCTGGTTGCATCGCAACCTGGTATGAAAGCACCAGTGCTCAAGAATGAAAAAATATAGAAAAAATGGTGGATAGAGCCCAGTCCATCGGAAGAAAAGCCTTCCCCACCACTGAGCACATCTACAGAGAGCATTGTCGCTAGAAAGCAGCATCCATTTTCAGGACCACCACCTTCCATGTCATGCTGTCTTCTCACTGCCCCTGTCAGAAAGGAAGTAGAGGAGCCTTCAGTCCCACACCACTGGGTTCAGGAACAGTCAGACTTCTGAACCAGACATCTCTGAATTGATTGTTGAACACAACCTTTGAGCTCACTTTCATGCATTCTACAACTCATGTTCTCAGTATTTGTCTGTCTTCTATTTTTTAATTAATTTAAATATTTTTATATTTGCACAGTGTCTTTTGCAAATTGGTTGGATGTCAGTCTTTCTGTATAGTTTTTTCATTGATTCTATTTATTTTTTGTACTGAGAATGCCTGCAAGAAAATGAATCTTGTGGTGAATATGGTGATGTGTTCTTTAATAATAAATTTACTTTAAACTTTTTAAATCTTTCATTTTTCTTTTCACTTGTATGACTGACTGAGTATTTTAAATAGTTGTTGCTTGTGTTTTATGGCTCTGTGTCCTCTTAATTTTGACTTTTTAAATTTGTGGCCCTGAATTTGCAATATTGTGCCTTTGATAAATTCTTTTCTTTTGGCTTGATCTTGGATCATTTGTTCTATTGGGTGAGATTGAGCATCAGTTAATGTAAATTTATGCCATTTTTTTTGAAGTTGTTCTTTTGATATGGTACATATCAGGATTGAATTTGAAGCAAATACTGAATTTTCCTCATTTTATTTCTGTAGGAAATTAGTCCACTTACTTGAATGCTGGTCAGTAGTGTATGTCCTCTGTTCCTTTTGCCAGCGCTCGCTGAATTTTGACAGAATTTAAGTGTAAGGACATTGAAATCAAGTAAGTGAAAACAATTTGCATAAGACCGTGTATGCTCGCGTTTCTGTATCAGATTCTGCTATATTGCATATGACAATGTGAAGGCATTAACAGACCTTACTGAACAACTTGAGTAAGTTCCTGTTTTCTGTGGAAAATGATAAAGTGATTCTGATATTACGTGCCCAATTAAAGTAATGGAAAATATGCTGTTGGATATCAGATATATTTTCACCTCAAATACAGTGAAATACAGCCTTGTAAACTGAACTGAATCCTCTCTGGAATGTGAGCTCAAAGGGCAACTACGTGTGTTCAGGTTGTTAGAGGGCTATTACACTCAATGGCCACTTTATTAGATACTCCTGCGATGCCAATATCTACTGTGGCAGCAATTCAATGCATTCAATGCGGACATGGTCAAGAGTTTCAGTTTTTGTTCAGACCAAAAATCAGAATTGGAAAAAAATGTGACCTAATTAACATGGACTGTAGAATGATAGTTGGTGCTAGGCGGTGTGGTTTGAGTAGTTGAGAAACCGTTGAACTCCTTTAATTTTCACACACAGCAGTCCCTAGAGTTTACAGAGAATGGTGCGAAAAACTAAAAACATAAAGTGAGCAGCAGGTCAGTGGGCAAAAACACTTTATTAATGATAGAGGTCAGAGGAGAATGGCTAGACTGATTCAAGCTGATGGGAAGGCGACAGTAATTCAAAAAACCTTGCATTCCAAAAGTGTTGTGCAGAACAGCATCGCTGAACACACAACACATCGAACCTTGAAGTGGACGGGCTACAGCAGCAGCAGACCATGAATGCACTCTCAGTGGCCACTTTATTAGGTATAGAAGGTTGCTTCATCCGCCCTTTAGAATACTACTTCATGTTTGAGGTATATCTATCTTGTGCCTTCCAAATTGCCCCCAAAAACTCCAGCCATTGCTGTTCTGCTGTCACCCCTGTTAGTGTCCCCTTGCAGTCATTTTTGACCAGCGCCTCTCTCATGTCTCTGTACTTCCCTTTACTCCACTGTAATACTGATACATAATACCTTAAGACATAGGAACAGAATTCGGCCATTCAGGCCTTCGAGTCTGCTCCGCCATTCCACCATGGCTGATCCCGGATCCCACTCAACCCCATTCACCTGCCTTCTTTCCATATCCTTTGATGCCCTGACCGATCAGGAAACGATCAACTTCCACCTTGAATATACCCATAGATTTAGCCTCTACTGTAGTCTTTGGCAAAGCTTTCCACAGATTCACTGCTCTCTGGCTCAAAAAAATCCTCCTTATCTCTGTTTTAAAAGGTTGCCCCTCAATTTTGAGGCTCTGCCCTATAGTTTTGTATACCCCCACCAGAGGAAACATCCTCTCCACATCCACCCTATCTATCCTTTCAACATTCGGTAGGTTTCAATGAGATCCCCCCACATTCTTCCAAATCCCAGTGAGTACAGGCTCAAAGGTGCCAAACGCTCCGCATATTTTAACCCCTTCTTTCCCGGAATCATCCTCGTGAACCTCCTTTGGACTCTCTCCAATGACAACACATCCCTGTCCTTCCTCACAGTCTCACTACACACTGAATCAACTTGTATACCAGCTGCCCCATCCTTAGCCCTATTACTCTGATTCCCACCCCTCCCCAACAACTCTAGCAAATCTGCCCGCAAGGATGTTTGTCCCCCTTGTGTTTAGCCTTTCCCCTTCCCTGCTGAGCTTCAGAACTGGCTACATTGCTACTGGCCTGGCTGCTGCTGGGTCCTGATAGGTCATTTTAAACCCCCCAACTCTCCAGCAGTATACAAAGGGGTAACTCAGTAAAAGTCTCATCTGTTCTCAAAATTTCAGCCTTCTGGATGGTCCTAAATGAATCCAGCTCCAGCTTCATTTCCTTGATCTTGTCAGTCAGGAGCTGATGTTGAGTGCAGATATAGTCACCAAGGAGACCATTCGGTGCCACATCTCACAGAAAGAGCATTCTACTGTCTGAACTACCACCGTGCCTACACTTGTTATACCTCTAAATTCTCAAACTTAAGCTCTAGCCTATGCCTCTTCTTGCCAAAGCCGACCACTCTAACACATGCAACACACACAAAATGCTGGTAGACTGAGAGACTGTTTCGCTGAACACCTATGCTCTGTCCGCCAGAGAAAGCAGGATCTCCCAGTGGCCACACATTTTAATTCCACGTCCCATTCTGATATGTCTATTCATGACCTCCTCTACTGTCAAGATGAAGCCACACTCAAGTTGGAGGAACAATACCTTATATTCCATCTGGGTAGCCTCCAACCTGATGGCATGAACATTGATTTCTCTAACTTCCGTTAATGCCCCTCCTCCCCTTCTTACCCCATCCTTTATCTATTTGTTTATTTATTATTCCCCGCCCCTTTTTCTTTTCTCTCTTTTTCTCTCTCTGTTCCTCTCACAATTACTCCTTGCCTACTCTCCATTTCCCTCTGGTGCTCCCCTCCCCCTTTCTTTCTCCCTAGGCCTCCTGTCCCATGATCCTCTCCCTTCTCTGGCTGTGTATCCCTTTTGCCCATCAACTTTCCAGCTGTTAGCTTCATCCCTCCCCCTCCTGTCTTCTATCATTTCGGATCTCTCCGTCCCCCTCCCATTTTCAAACATCTTCCTATCTCCTCTTTTAGTCCTGTTGAAGGGTCTCGGTCCAAAGCATTGATTGTACTTCCTATAGATGCTGCCTGTCCTTCTGTGTTCCACCAGCATTTTGTGTGTGTTGCTTGAATTTCCAGCATCTGCAGATTTCCTCGTGTTTGCACTCTAACACATGTTCTAATTCCCATATTGTTGATTGTAGAATGCTCATAAGCTTCGTGACCCATTCTGGGTTCGGAGGACTTCTCATTCACAACATGGGTGCAAATTGTGAAATTCACGAGGGCACACAATATATTGAAATGAGGATGTGATTTTTCCATGAGGACATCCACCAAATAATTTAACTAGTGGTCCTAGCCTGTGTGGCCCTTTCTCTTTTCCCAAAATTACTTCTTCATTTTCAATTCTACTGCAGCTCAAAATCCTTCCCTGTGTTTTAGATCCTAAAGATTTCTCTTAGCTTCATATGCTGCTACTAAGTGCTGATTATACTCATTATACTGAAGTTATTTAAGAGATTGGATCTTTCTTGTCTTAAGTATGCAATTCTATTACACGTGGAAAAGAAGGCAATTGTGTTGCTCATATCCTTAAGCTGGATTCAACATCCTTAGCAATTAGGACAGAGCCTCAGAGTAGAGAGGCTTCTTTGTAGAATGAAGATGAGGAATTTCTTTAGCTAGAGGGTGGTGAATCTGTGGAATTCTTTGGCACAGGGAGAGGTTTAAGATTCTTGATAGGTCAGGGCATGAAGTGATATGGGGAGAAGGCAGGAGATTCGGGCTGAGAGGTAACTTGGATCAGCCATGATGAAATGGCCAAGCAGACTCTATGGGCCAAATGGCCTAATTCTGCTCCTACATCTTATGGTCTTATAGTGAGCTTTATTTGAAATATAGTTGAGGGTAGCAGTTAGTATCTAAATAATTAAGTAAATAATTAAGTCCTTTTATTTTGGGGTGAGTTGGAAGATAAATACTGTAAATGAGGGTATCAAAGCATGGTTCTTTTCCTTCCATTAAAATTAGAAGAAGGGTCTTGATTTTGCTATCATTGAAAGCTTGTCTTTTGGTCGTATATTGAAGTTGCTAGCCAGGTGATCTCATGCCTGCGGAATAAAGTTTGAGCTTAATATAGCATACTATACTGAACTATCCAATTTTTAATTGCCTCCTTATTTTCATATTCTCTCAAAGTAAATGATGCTATTCACCCTGACGACCATTCCTGGGAACCTAATTGTCCTGAAGAAGAGTCTCTGCCGAAAACGTCAACTGTTTATTCATTTCCATTGATGCTGCCTAACTTGCTAAGTTCCTCCTGCATCTTATGTGTGTTGCTTTGGATTTTCAGCATCTGCAGAATTTTCCTTGTGTATAACCTCTTTTATATGAAGGTTGGCCAGTGAAATGCGTCGTTTGTGGTATGGCCAGCACAGTCTGAATATGTGCTGGGGTAGCCTGCTAGTGTTTCCATTCTTCTAGCATCAACATAGCACGATGGATCATGGTTGTGGGTTTGACTTCAACACTTAAGAGAAATTTAGTAAGTTCTGGATATATCATGTTGGCACCGGAAACATGGTGACACTTGTGGGCTGCCCTCGGCACATTCGAAACAAACGACACATCTAACTGTATGCGTCAATGTTTAGTTGTACATGTGACAAGCAAAGCAAATCTTTAAGTAAAGCTAATCTTTAAATCTAGCCAATTTGTGACATTGGAAATTGTGATACCTATTAGACAAAGAAAATAGGCTTGAAGTTTCTGAATTAACTCGCATACTGGGTGAGGGAGAACCAGTGGATGTGATATATTTGGACTTGCAGAAAGCTTTTGGTAAGATTCCACATAAAGATTAGCATGTTGAATTAAAGCAAATACGATTGGGGGGGGGGGTAGGGTGCAGATATGGATAGAAAAAGCTGTCTGTCTGAGAGAAACCAGCAATTTGAAATATGTAGACATGTTTCTGAGTGGTCAACACAGTAACTAGTGAGATACCAAAGGACCCTCGATATTCATGATGTACTTACTATATATTACTGATTTAAATTTGGAACTTAAATGTAATGCTTACAAGTTGGCAAATAGTGCAAACTTGCATGGAAGGGTGAAATTTGGATGTTGGAGAGAAGCACCATCATTAACTGGACTGATTGAGGAAGTGGACAGATACTTGGATGAAGCATAGCGTGGATTAACAAGGTTATCCACTTCCAGACCACTTATTGTTGCTTTTACCTTGTGAATTTCTTGGTTCTCCTTTGCTGAAATGTAAAATGCCTTTTGTTCTACTTGTTGACAGCTCTGGGCTCTCAGATGTACTACCAGAGGTGACTAGGATTGTTCTCCTTTCCCTCACTCTCCTTAACTCTAGTTCGCCATTCTTTTCCCAAATCCATCAACTTAGTCAAAGATCACATCAATCAACATCCTCTATATTCTCTGTAATACCACCGCATTCTTCCTGCAATATGACAAAATCTCTATGTAGTAGTGTAGATATAGCCTAACAAATATTTCATCAGTCACCTTAGAACTCTCAGAACCAGACTGTGAAAGCAGTCTTTGATCAGAATCAGGTTTAATATCACTGGCATACATTATAAAAGATGTGGTTTTGCGGCAGCAGTACATTGCAATATGTAATTTGAGTTAGAATAAGAAATCTCTCCATCTATATCTATATGTATTTTTAAATATGTAGTGCAAAAAAAAGGTTAATGTGTATGACTTGCAGTCTATTCAGGTATCTGATGGTGGTGGGGAAGAAACTGTTTCTAAAATGTTGAGTGGGTATTTTTCTTTTTCCCTCACTCCTCACCATGGCTTCCTTTTTAATTTTTTTTGGTATAATTAAAAATTGCAGTTAAAACATTATCTTGAATTGTTCCCTTGAATAGATAGTACTTGACTTGCTGAGTCAAACAAGAGGAAATCTGCAGATGCTGGAAATTCAAGCAACACACACAAAATGCTGGTGGAACGCAGCAGGCCAGGCAGCATCTACAGGGAGAAGCACTGTCGATGTTTCAGGCCGAGACCCTTCATCCTGACGTCGACAGTGCTTCTCCCTATAGATGCTGCCTGACCTGCTGCGTTCCACCAGCATTTTGTGTGTGTGACTTGCTGAGTATTTTTGTTATTAGGATACTGAAATGGAACTGTACATACTGTGCCTGTAGACTTATGCTCATTATTTATAGCAAGAATAGAGCTCACATTCGTATTTTGGAGTAATTTTGAACCTTCAGTTGAATTCTTTTTTAAAGTTTGCTCTCAGATTTGAATTTGACAAGTTCAGCAAAATTTTAAATACTGTTTATCTACCCCCACAACGATGAAGCAGAATCTGCTACCGCCTATGATAAATTTGTGCCACAATAAAACCTTAAGGCACAGGAGCAGAATTGGGCCATTTGGCTACCATTCCATCATGACTGATTTACTATCCCTCTCAATCCCATTCCCCTCCTTTGTCCCGGTAACCCATTTGTGGCAATGAATTTCACAGATTTGCCATCCTCTGGTTAAAGAAATTCCTCATCTCTGTTCTAAAGGGACGTTATTGTATTCTAAAGCTGTGTCCTCTGATACTAGACTCCCCTCATTATTATTGATTTTTTTGTATCAGTAAAACCTAATTTATTGTGTTAATAAACAATTTCAGATGTGATGTAATGATAATCAGCTTGTTTTGAATAAGTAAGGGTTGCGTCGAATGTTCCATTATGCTTGCCCTAGTCTCTGATGTGTGTCATAATATTAAGATAACTAGGTTTTCATCTATACAGTAGCTAACATCTCTATTGCAAATCAATTGGCCTCAGCATATTCGTTTGTCAACGTTCCCTCTACTTTTTTTTACTATAGCTGCACGGACCAACCATTGCTCTGAACAGGAAATTTTTATACAGCCTGAAAACTGTGCAGCACTTTAAATGTTTTTTTTGTAATATTCATGCTATGAATATTTGGAATGAAATTGAAAAATCACATGCATTTGATTTTATTAATTGAAAGCTATAATGAAATACAGCACAACAAAAAGAACCTTTAAATTTTGTGACCTTTTTCTTGTTGATCTTTATTACAAATCCATTGTTTGTATGTGTAGGCCAGTGGCGTAGTGGCATCAGCACCAGCCGTTGAGGTGGGTGGTCCTGGGTTTGAATCCGGCTGGTTCCTTTGCACGCTTTCCATCTGTGCCATGTTGAGTATTCAGCTAGCAACTTGACTTCGTAAAAAAAAAACAGACAAAAATGCTAACCCACGAGGCATGGAGAGGAATAATGACACTATCCAGATTAATTTTGCATCAGGATGAAAGATGTGCCTTAATCTTCATTACATCATCCAGATGTTCCACTTCTGGTCTTTTTCTGGATTTGCATTTGATTGAATTCATTAAGACTGAATGCACGTTCGCAGTCAGCACCAGAAGCTTGAAGTGTTCTAACAATGTCAGCAAGAATTGACAGTTCTTCAAATTCTTCATTTCTAAGCACTTAGTTCAATATCAAGTCAAGTCAAGTCAATTCAAGTCACTTTTTATTTCGACCATAACTGCTGGTACAGTACATAGTAAAAATGAGACAACGTTTTTCAGGACCATGGTGTTACATGACACAATACAAAAACTAGACTGAACTATGTAAAAAACAACACAGAAAAAAACTACACTAGACTACAGACCTACCCAGGACTGCATAAAGCGCACAAAACAGTGCAGACATTACAATAAATAATAAACAGGACAATAGGGCAGTAAGGTGTCAGTCCAGGCTCTGGGTATTAAGGAGTCTGATAGCTTGGGGGAAGAAACTGTTACATAGTCTGGTCGTGAGAGCCCGAATGCTTTGGTGCCTTTTCCCAGATGGCAGGAGGGCGAAGAGTTTATATGAGGGATGCGTGGGGTCCTTCATAATGCTGTTTGCTTTGCAGATGCAGTGTGTAGTGTAAATGTCCGTAATGGTGGGAAGAGAGACCCGGATCTTCTCAGCTGATCTCACTATCCGCTGCAGGGTCTTGTGATCTGAGATGGTGCAATTTCCGAACCAGACAGTGATGCAGCTGCTCAGGATGCTCTCAATACAACCCCTGTAGAATGTGATGAGGATGGGGGGGTGTATCCAGAGATACCGGCCACGTGACAGATGCACTGCCACCTGGCTGGTCGGAGGACACACCACATGCCAATCAACATTTGGTCCCTCCCAACTAATCAATGCACACCTAAATTATTGGTCACCTTAATTGGATTATCTCGCCCGGCCCCATGCTTTAAAAGGTGAGACTTGCTCTTGGCTAGCCCTCTCTTACAGACCACCACATTGGAGGTAAGTGCATTGATTTATGCTTGGGAAGGTCTATCGTTTGTCCTGGTAAGGGAGCCGCAGCTATCCAAGGTCAAGGGGGATAGCTGTTGTAGTGCTTTTCCCTTGTTCTTTGTTCGTGTAATCGTACCCTGTCCCCACACCGCTTCCTGTGTATTGTAGTTGCTTGTGTTGACCCGACTTCCCCTTGTAAATAAATTCCTTATTATTAAAACTGTGTGTGTCCAGGCCTCTACTGTTGAGACTCAAAGAACCAGTTATTTTTCCATCACAACGGGGTGGGAGATGGACTTTCCTCAGCCTTCACAGAAAATAGAGACGCTGCTGGGCTTTCTTGCAATGGAGCTGGTGTTGAGGGACTGGGTGAGATTCTCCTATCAGTGAATGTCTTAATTGAACCAGTCTCAACTTTCTCAGAACAACAAATTTGAAATTACAGTATTGCTGCGATATTTTTGACACCACACTTTCATCATAGTCTGTAACAGCTGAGTATTTTGATGTCAGTCATATAATATTCTCTTTTCCATATTTAAAATTGGTTATATTTACAGTAGTAACAGGGTCAAAAGCTTGCCATTCTGTTAACTCATTGTCAGGAAGTCTATCCAAGTGATTACTCACACATTGAATTAATTGAATTATAGGCACATTGTTGACGTCAGAACTTATAGATGCAAGCAGATCTTTCACTTTGTCACACCAATGAATGGTATCGCCAAGATACTGTGACTGTAACTTGTTAATCTTTGCTTTTGCATACAGCAGTTCTTCAATTGTATTCAAACAGTTTTTCTGAAGAAATTCACAAAGAGATGCCAGATCGTTAAGGATAGTTAATGCTACTCAATGTTGTGGATTGGTCAAAATCTTCAGGCCGTATTTGCTGATTGGATCGTTGCATTCATTAACTTGCTCTTTGCAATACTGGAATAAATTCCTCATTAATGCAGTAATAGCAAAATGCCATCCAATGACAGCCATCTTACTTCGTTTAGTGGTCTAAATGACACAGTATCACATTTTGTGACATTAACTAATACTTCTAGCTTTCCCTTTTTTAATCAACGACCTGCTGAACATTGTATACATAGTTGGTAGCATTGTTTCTATATCCTGAATAATTGATTTTTTTTCCATGAGTTGTCGAATCTCAGGTCTTCTCAGTGAGCAGCGCAATATTGCTCAGACAAGTGTTTTATTTCTCGTCAAAGAATTGCTGCCATTGTTCTTTCCAAGCATTACTTTTGTCCTGTCTGACGTAAACAACATCATCTTTTGAATATCAATATTGTTGTTGATAAGTTTTTAATTGCTTCAACAATAGTGATAGTGTCACATGCAGTTAGTTTCAAAATATCCACAAACACAGTACTATAGGAAGTTTCATTTTCTGGTCAAAACTTAAAATACAAAATTAAGATTTTTTTTGTACAGAGATGGTTTTACTTTCGTCAGCAGTTACTGTATGGAAAGCAGATTTCCATATAATTTTCATTACCTGCTTCTCAAGCATAAAGCACTCAACAAACTCAAGCACATAATTCTTGCTGTGATAATTCTATGGTATATTTACATATTGGCCACGTGCATAAATTTCTTGCACAGAGTGCATAGAAGCATTAATTTTAATAACTAAGATAATGTTATCAATTACTGCTTTGACCATATCAGAATAAGACTTCCTTTTCGCATCTTGTTTCATTTACTCTTGTTTCATGCTCTTGGATGAAGAGGCGCAAAATTGCTTGTTGTGTAATTTGGTAACTGCATCTATATGAATTTTTTGGTTAAGATGCCATTTTAAGTAATACAACTTTCATTCTTCCCATTTTTTTCCCCACTACTAAACTCTCCCTTCCCAACTTTTGCTTCCCCACAGATGTTACATACTTGCTAGTTTCTTGATATGTAAAAATATTGCCAATTTTTATTTGTTTTTGATCTGAAAGTGGTAGTTCAGTATCTATGCGTTGCAAATGCTATTCCACTTTAAGTTTTGTTCTTCAAAGTATTTAACACTCCTGCAGTTCTTTTCAATGTTCTTATGATACTAAAAACTCAGCAGGCCAGTCAGCATTTAGGAAAAGAGTACAGTTGCCATTTCGTGCCAAAACCCTTTGACAGGACTGGAAGAAAAGAAGCTGAGGAGTAGATTTGAAAGGTGGGGGGAGGGGAGGGAGAAACACAGGTAATAGGTGAAACCTGAAGGGGGAGCGATGAAGTAAAGAGCTGGGAAGTAAATTGGTGTAAGAGACCGAAGGCCATCGAAGAAGTAAAAGCAGGGAGGAACACTAGATGGAGGTGATGGGTGGGCAAGGAGATGGGGGAGAGATGGAAAAGAGGATGAGAAATGGTGGAGGAGAAGAGTGGGCTGTGGGAGGCATTATCAGAAGATCGTGAAATCAATGTTCATGCCATCAAGTTGAGAGTTACCCAAACACAATATAACGTGTTGTTCCTCCAATCTAAGTGTGGCCTCATCACAACAGTAGAGGAGGCCATGGATAGACATATCAGAATGGGAGTGGGAAGTAGAATTAAAATGGGTGGCCACTGTGAGATTCTGCTTTTTCTGATAGATGGAGTGTAGATGCTCGGCGAAATGGTCTCCCAGTCTATGTTGTTTCTCACCGATATACAGGAGGCCACACTGGGAGAAATGGACACAGTATATGACCCAAACAGACTCACAGGTGAAGTGTCACCTCCTCTGGAAAGTGAGAGGAGAGGTGTAGGGGCAGGTGTAGCACTTGCTCTGCTTGCAAGGATATGTGCCAGAAGGGATGAAAGGACAAGGGAGTCGTGCAGGGAGCGATCTCTGCAGAATATTGGGGGAGGGGAAGATGTGATCGGTGGTGGGATCCCGTAGGAGATGTTTCTCTCTCCCCTCTCCCCATCTTTTAAATCTACTCAGTTATTTTTCTCCAGTCCTGTTGAACGGTTTTGGCCTAAAATGTCGACTATACACTTTTCCTATATGCTACCTGGCCTGCTGAGTTCCCCCAGCATCTTGTGTGTGTTGCTCGGATTTAGAGCATCTACAGATTTTCTCTTGTATATAAAAACACACATACATTTGTCCATTAACAAACACTGATAAACAACCAATGTGCAAAAGAAAAGAAACTGCAAAAAAAAAATTGAGAACATGAGTTGTTAAGAGTCCTTGAAAGTTTTAATAAAGTTAGGTGGAAGAGGGATTAGTCAAAACAGTTATGTAGAAATAATTTGTGCTCTATTTGTTGGAGGTGAACACCAAACATAGTGATTCAGTTGATGGTTAATTTAATTATTTCATAACACATACAGCTGTGTGAGATGATTTATATGATCTTGCATGGATTTGTGTCCTTCCCTGAAGAAGTTAATGTGATACCCAACTGGATATTCAGAAATTCTAATATCATAATTGAGTTTAATTTTTTTTTTGCAAGAATGTTCTATGATCAGTTATATTTATCAAGTTTGGGGGGAAAAAATTCAGATTTGAAGCATATGGAAATGTGCCTTGCAAAAGTCCTGTCAAATGAAACCCAGGGTATTGTGATTGAGACACTGAATGGAATTGCAGATTAGTTTGTATTTTAATTTCCCTTCAAACTTTGTTATATTAAAACTAGAATTTCTTCGGTTTAATGAGACTTGAGTGACAGCTATGTGAATCAATTTCGCTCCACTTTCCCCTTGCCTTTGTTTCTACGTGATATGTGTTAATTGGGCTATGATTTAGTTCCTCACAATATAGTTAATTTCTCTGTTCCTTTCGCAAATATTTATTTTTAGAATGAAATCTCTTACAGTACTGTGCAAAAGACTTGGGCATATATTTTGCACTGAAGTACCCAAGACATTTGCACAATAATGTATTTGTCAACGTGGAGCGGAGAGTGAGTTTTTCTATCTGGCAAAAGCAAAGGATGTTGGGAATGGTGAGGGTTGAGGGCTGTGGGAGGTGGGTGGGACAGGTGGCAGGGAAGGAGTACCAGGAGTGGGGGGGGGGGGTGCGTGACACGGGTGCAGACACACCCAGCCCTGAGACACTAGGCAAGGTCATTTGATTCCAAACAATTGGTCTATTGATTATTACAGAATGTCCCTCTGGTGCTCCCTGCTCCTTCCTCTCGCCCTCACCCTTCCCCTTTTCCCAACCATGATTCCCCTTTCCTTGCCCCCTTCACAGGCCACAATAAAGACCCGTGTCAGAAACAGGTTTATTATCACTTATATGTCATAAAGTTTGTTTTATTTTGGCAGCTTTACAGTTCAATATATAGAATTACTACAGTACTGTTCAAAAGTCTGTGCATATGTATATATGTGTGTGTGTGTGTGTGTGTGTGTATATATGTATGTGCTTAAGACTTCTGCATGGTAAAATTTGTCAATTTTGTTACATTGTTGGTAAATCTCAATTGATTATATAAAATTCTGGATGATATAATTTTTTTGGTTTACAGTACTTAGAATTACCAGTGCAGTAGAAGATTCCAAACCGTGTGTCTGCATTGGTTTCCTCAGGGTGCTCTGGAGGAAAATCATATGGGTTATTGTGTTAATTGGTCATTGTCAATTGTCCTGTGATTGGGTTAGGGTTAAATAGATGGGTTGCTGGGTGACATGGCTCTTTGGGCCTGTAGCATGCTGTATCTCTAAAATTAATAAAATTAAAATAAATTAAACCTTCCATTGTGCTCCCACCCATCCTTCAGCCCTTCAGTAACAGAATTTGTGAAGTACTGAGTTTGGTTGCATTTAAAATGTTACTAATTCACTTACCAGGACAATGTTTTTGAATGTGACATGTAATGTCATTTATTGTGTGTCAAGTGTAATGCAATTGTAACAATCACCAACATATGAAAATTTAGTAATATAAAAGGGAATATTTATTTGCAGAGGCTTGGTAAAAGGGCTATATTCCTTGCTGAGTTTATAATATAAATATTGTATTTTGTTGGTCATTTTTTAAAATGGGAACTTGCTTTTTTTTGAAAAAGTCGGTTTACTTCCTAGGTTAACAAGGAATTTAGTTAGTCAATAGCCTTAGTAAAAGGCCTATATTCATTGTTAAGTTTATAATATAATAAATCTAGTATTTTGGTGAGTTTTATAAAAGATCTCGCTATTTTGGAATATTCAGTCTACTTCCTAAATTATTCAGGTGGAAATTAAACATGGGTGTTTTGTCTTTGTACTTGTTCACCCTGGAATAACGGCACAGAACAGTTCTGAAAATCCTAGTCAAACAGTGTACTTCATGTTGTACATGTTGTGATGTTTTACTGAACATGTCTCTCCACCCATAGATCTATGAGTATTGATTTGCCTGGTGCAGAATGATGCAGATGAATCAGTTCCTGAAATCGTTGGTTTAGTTCTCAATTAATCTGAGGCTTGGATATTAGCGGATAATATCTCTGACTTTATCATGCATGCCTTTGCTTGCAAGAACATGAGGAAAATATTTATAAAATCTCGTTACTTTACTTCTGTTAAAGGGAAATGGCCAGTGCCAGACAGGTAGATCATCACCTTATTTTTTAAATATATGGTAGTGTGTTAAATGTCACTGTGGATCTCAGCTCATTATATAATTGTCTTTATAATTTTAATTCTTCAGTAGAACATATGTGAAAAGTGGAAAATTGCATGACCTTCAGTGAGTGATGTGCTTGTCTCTTTTGCACTATTTCTCTTACGGATTGGTTAGAAAACTAATTTTACTGTGCTTGGTTATATTATATAAATATGGCAAGTGCAGATTATCCAAGGTAATAATCAGAATCAGGTTTAATATCACTGACATACGTTGTGAAATCTGTTGTTTTGTGCCAGCAGTTCAGTGCAGTACATTAAAAACAAATTAGAATAAGAAATATATTTCAAAAAATAATTTAAGTAAGCAGTGCAAAGAGAGCAAAATAATGTTCATGGGTTGGTTTACTGTTTGTTCAGAAATCTAAAAGTGGTTGGAAAGAAGCTATTCCTAAAATATTGAGTGTTTGTCTTCAGGCTCTTGTACCCCTGGTCTGATGGTAGTACAGTAATAAGAAGAGAGCACATCCTGGGTGACTAGTTGCAATGATTGATATTCTTGAATTTATTGCACTGTATTTTGACCAAAAACACAAGTTTTATAAATTATATTCTATTTTATGCCATATTTATTAAATGTTTTAGATTGCTATCTCAAGTTGATTTATAATTTGGGAAATTGAAATGAAATATTTCATTCACTGATTTGTTTGGATATTTGTGTCAAAAATTGATCTCACAATCTCTGTTCTTAATTGAGAATTTTCAAATTTGCAGTACAATATAGAACAACACAAGGACAGGCCCTTCTGCCCACAATATAGAGCTGAACTAATTGAATTAGTAATCAAATGCTCAACTAAACTGATCCCTTCTGCTTACACAATGTCCGAAATCTTCCATTTCCTGCACATTAATGTGCCTATCCTTAGAGTCTCTTGAATGTCTCGATTGCAGGGGTTACCAGACTTTTTAATGCCATGGACCCCTACCATTAACCGAGGGGTCCATGGACTCCAGGTTGAGTACCCCTGCTGCACCACCACTACAAGCAGTGAATTCCAGGCACCCACCAAACTCTGTGTAAAACAAGACATCCCCTACACATTTCCTTTGCATTTATACCCTCTCACCTTAAATGCATCCCCTCTGGTATTAGACATTTTAATCCTGCGAAAAAAGTACTGTCTATCTATGTCTTTCATAATCTTATAAACCTTTATCAGATCTCCCTTTTTTCCTGTTGTCAAAAACTTATTTTGTTTGGGAAATTGAAAAAGAATAAACTAAATAATATACAATAAATTTTGTTGGGCTAGATATACTGTGTTTGTTTTAATATATTCTTTAAGTTGTATGGAATCCAAATAGACCCCCATGCTGATTAAGTTTCCTTTCCAAGCTAATCCATTTCCCTGTCTGAATATCTCTTAAATGCTGTAATTTTACCTGTCTCTGCCAGTTCTGGCAGCTAGTTATCCACCACTCTATGTGGAAATCATGTCCTCTTTAAATGTCTTCTCTTGCTTTCAAATGTGGCCTCTAGTTTTAGACTCCCCAACACAGGGAAAATAACTTAGGCTGTCCCGTCTAGGTCCTCATGGTTTTATAAGCCTCTATCAGGTGTCCCCCCCCTCAGCCTTTTTCCCTCATAGGAAAACAGTCCCAGTTGATCCAAGCTCTCCCTGGAACTCATAAATGGAAGAGATTCTGCAGATATTGGAAATCTAGAGCAACACAAAAAAGGCTGGTGGAACTCAGCAGGTCAGGCATCATCTGTGGAGGGGAATAAATAGTTGACATTTTGGGCCAGTCCTGATGTAGGGTCTTGGACTGAATCGTCGTTTGTTTATTCCTCTCCTTAGATGCTGCCTGGCCTGCTGAGTTCCTCTAGCAGGGTGTTTCCTTTACATTGAAGTATACAGTGCAATTTATATGCTTGTAAGAGAAGTGAATTTATAGTTGGATCTGTAGCTGAAGATGGTAATGTGAAAAAACCTGTAAAGCAGCTGTCTAACAATTCACTCACGATAAAGTAAATTTAAGTTTAAAGAGCTGTTTTATAGGAATTTGGAAATAGTAAGATTAACCATTTTGAGTTTTAATTATACTGCATTTTCAAAGTATTTGAAATTAAAGATTAGTTAAATAACTCTTGTATTGTTAGATACATTTCATATCTGTACTGGCTAAGATTTTCTTACAGCCTCTGGTTTAAAAAGTCAATTACCTGATGACAGCTTTTCTCCTCCACAAGATTCGTGCAGTTAATCTCCTGTGCTGTGGCTCCTCAGTGATTTCAGTAGGAACTGATTTATTGTCTGGCTTGGGTTGCAGGGTTGTTGATTGCAGTGCAAACTTTGTAGGACCAATTATTTGATTATCCTCAGCTAAGAGGTCAAGCAGTCCTTTACAAATGGTAGGAGTACCTGTATGTTTTTTTAAAAAAGCATGTAAAGCAAATGATGCATGAGCCAGTAACTTTCAGCTGATACTGTGGACTGAAAATTAAACTTGCCTATTTCCTGGAAGTAAGTGTACTTAGCAGAGTCACGAGAGAACCCTAACCCTGATGCATTTCCATTTATCTCTCTAGGTTTGGTATAAACATGGGATACAGCAATGGCAGAATACGGTAGTTTCTTTGACCTCATGTCCAAGCTGTTCCAATGCTATGTATATATGAACACCAGTTTCTATGCAGGTGGGAAGGGAAAGATTTAAAGGGGTCCTGAGAGGCATGTTTTTATTTACATAGAGGGTAACTGGTATAGGGAGCAGCTTGCCAGAGGAATCAGTAGAGATACGAATAATTATGATCTTTACATGACATTTAGGCGGTACATGGATAGGAAACATTAGATGTGAGCCAAACAGCCGAGTTGGGACTACCTTGGATAGGGAAATTGGTCAAGTCGAAATCCTACATCAGGACTGAGAATGGAGAGATGAGATAGTCAGTGTAGAGAGAAGGGGAAACACAAGAGATTCTGTGGCTGCCAGAAATCCAGAGTACCACACACAAAATACTGGAGGAACACAACAGGTCAGAAAGGAATAAACAGTCAACTGTTTATTGCCTTCAGAGGTTTTGCCTGACCTGCTGAGTTCCTCCAGCATTTTGTAAGGATCCTGAGGTGATGGGTGGACTGAGGAAGGGTGGAAGATGCAGGCAGGTGATGGGGGGGGGGGGGGGTGGTGAGCAAGGGTGGATTTGGAATTCTGTAGGACAGGACCTTTGGGAGACAAGCAGAGAAGAGGAAAAAGAGGAAAACCACCAGATGGAGTAAGGGAGGTGATTGTCAGTAACGGAGACAGTTGGTAGTGCAAGAGTTCCCTACTTTTTTTTTATATGCCATGGAGTCTTACCATTAACCCAAGGGTCTGTGAACCCCAGGTTGGGAAAACATGTCCTCAGCTAGAAGGGGATAAACTGGAACATAAATACTACCAGAACTGGATATGGATAAGTAAAGGCAGTGAGAATGGGAACCATTAGTGGAGAGCTGAAAAATGGTAGGAAGCAAATGAAGGGTGGAGGGAGTGGAACCTGCATGTGAATGACAGGAGGAGGAAAGGGGACAAAGCTGGGGGCGAAGGTGTGAAGGAGCTCTAAAATGGGAGGATTGGAATGTCAGAATGAGAGGGGAGTAAGGGGGGGGGGGAGAAGGAAAGAAAAAAGAAAGGGAAACAGATAGGTCTTCAGTATTGCCTTATTGACCCATGTGGAAAATGGGTCTGGTAGGTTAGAACCAAGACAAGTTAGCAAGTTAGATCTAAAATTGGCTTTGTAACAGGAGGTGGAGGGAAATGGTTAAACAGCACCCGAAGTCAGATTGTACCTGGATTGCTGGAACTGTGACATAGCTGCACCAGATGTAGTTCCACTGTGCTACCAGTGAAAAGGGAAAATTTCTTGGATGGGAAAGGGAGCAATCAGGATAAAAAGATCTAAGGCTAATGTGCTTGCCCTTCCTGATGATGATTACCTTTGATCCGGTGTTTGCCCTGTATCACAGCCACTGAGTCATGGATTCATGATCTTTGTATATCTGTAACTTCGTGCACATATCTTTGCACTTACTTGATCCTAACCTCTTATTGGTTTTTTATTCAAATTGCCTCAGCATTAGTGGCAATTTCTTTACCTGTTTTGGTTAAATCTCTGGAATTTTAAGAAAACAAGAGATTCTGCAGATGCTCAAAATGCTGAATGCTGAAGGAATTCAGCAAGTCAGGCGACATCTATGGAGGGCAGTAAACAGTCAACATTTCAGGCTGAGATGCTTCATCAGGACTGGAAATTAAGGAGGAAGCTTCCTTTCCTCCTCCCCACCATTTTCTGGCTTCGGTCCCATTCCTTTCCAGTCTTAGTCCAAAATGTCAACTGTTTATTCCTTTCCTTAGATGCTGCCTGATCTGCTGAGTTTCTCTAGTGTTTTGCTTGTGTTACGCTGGATTTCCAGCATCTGCAGATTTTCTTGTGTTTATTCTGGCTTTTGCTCCCTTCCTTTCCAATCCTGATGAAGGGCCTTGGCTCAAAGGATTTTGGGGCAAATCCCCTCCATAAATGCTGCCTGACATGCCGAGTACCTTTAGAATTTTAAGACTTTACTTTTCAGACATTTATGATCAAGCTTCAGGTAACACATTGAAAATGTTGCACAGGCATGATTTTGTTTGAGGATGTTTGTATGAAATGTCCTGTGTTATTTTCCCACATCAGTGGTTCTATATAAAAAATAATTTTTGATATACTGAGATAATGCACTTAAAAAGAGTAAGTATAATTTGGGATGTAAATGTAGATATGATGATATTCATTATCATTGTATTTTGAATTAGTAATCCATTTTACAACTTGTCTGAAAGTTGTTGTGGTCACTGCAGATGCTTTTGTCCTTGTTAACGTTCATGTATGATATAGGAGCAGAATTAGGCTATTCGGCCAATTGAGTCCGCTCTGTCATTTCATCATGGCTGATCCAATTTTGCTCTTCTAGCTCTTGACCGATCTTAAGCCTGCTGTTCAGCCACAAGGACAGAACGTGTTCCATGCCCAAGGCTAAATCGTTAACTGGAAATGAGTAGGATTGATATGAGCAGTGGAAATTCACAACAACACATTGAGCAGTGATGTGAAGAGTTGCAAATAGACAGTTGTTGCGATGGCAACATGTTGAAGCTGGCATGTTTTTGCAGGTTAGAGAATAATAATCTGTTTCAGACTAATCACAGATTAACAGTTCTAATAAGCCAAAACAAGCACTATATTTTGCATGAAAGTTTGTTGTAACTATGTAAAACAGTAATTAATTGAAACAACATTTCTAAAATGTGAACACGAGGAAATCTGCAGATGCTGGAAATTCAAGCAAAACACACAAAATGCTGGTGGAATGCAGCAGGCCAGGCAGCATCTATAGGGAGAAGCACTGTCGACGTTTCGGGCTGAGACCCTTCGTCAGGACAGTCCTTCTCCCTATAGATGCTGTCTGGCCTGCTGCGTTCCACCAGCATTTTGTGTTGATTCTAAAATGTGATTCACTTTAGTCTAATGGCAATCTGCTTATAAAGCAGTAAAAGTTGATTCCCATCATGAAGAGTCAGGATGTATTGTGGCTTCTTGTTCAGCTGTGCATCTACTCAGTGGCCACTTTATTAGTTAGACCTGTACACCTACTCCCTAATGCAAATGTCTAATCAGCCAATAATGGGGCAGCAACTTAATGCATTAAAAAAACTATGCAGACATGGTCAAGAGTTCTTGTTGTTCAGGCCAAATGTCAGAATAGGGAAGAAATGTGATCTAAGTGACTTTGACCGTGGAATGATTGCTGATGGGCTACAGCAGCAGAAGACCACAAGCAGTACTCAGTGGCCAGGAGGTACCTCATAAAATGGCCACTGAGTGTATGTACGCATGTATTTGCAACCGTTTCTCTTTACATTTTCTCACTACAGAATTCTGGTGGGGCTTGGAATATGTAAATTTTTCCTCTTGGCAGCAGTGATAATAAAGGAAGAACAGTTTTGTGCAGATGATGGTTGGGTGAGATGGTAGCAGGTACTCTCTCATTCAAGTGGTATTTAGACGAGCATTTCAAACAGCAAGCCATGGAAGCTACAGGCCAAATGTTGGAAAAATGAGATTAGTACTTGATGACGGACACAGGCACAGTGGCTTGAAGTACCTGTTTCCATTCCCTGTACTTCATGTGATGGGAATACAGTGGATTCTGGTTAATTGCCCGTCAGTTAATTGGGGCAGTTCCTTATTTGGGACAACTCTTAAAGAACAAAAACTAATCGAGAAAATAGTCAGGAATCCCTTTGCTTATTTGGGATATTATGTTGCTTAATTGGGACAGGAGCCTGCTGCTAAATAGTTTCTAACTAACATGTGTGTTGGGTTGAAAAAGCAGTGATTTTTGTTACTGATGGCTGGCAAGAAATAAGCACTGAGACAATTCAGAGCACTTTTGCTCACTGTGGTTTGAAGTATTCAGGTTTGGGAATGCTGAAATTGGCTGGGAGTGAAAATGAAACAATACCTCAAGTTAGAAACTATGAAGATTTCGAAGACTTAATAATAATTTAAAATGTAGATTTGGAGGATGCAGTTGTCTAAAGTATTGTATGAAGGCTGTTCATTATCTACACTAGGTCTGCACTGATTTTGTTCATTTACAGTCAATGGAAGCTTACACTGGAAGAATTAATCACAGAACACTACAGCACAGTACAGGCCGTTCAGCCCTCCATGTTGTGCCGTCCCATATAATCCTTAAAAAAAAAGTACTAAACCCACACTACCCCATAACCCTTCATTTTTCTTTCATCCATGTGCCTGTCCAAGAGGCTCTTAAATACCCCTAACTTTTAGCCTCCACCACCATCCCTGGCAAGTCATTCCAGGCACTCACAACCCTCTGTGTAAAAAAACTTACCCCTGATGTCTCTCCTAAACTTCCCTCCCTTAATTTTGTACATATGCCCTCTGGTGTTTGCTGTTGGTGCCCTGGGAAACAGGTACTGACTATCCACCCTATCTATGCCTCTCATAATCTTGTAGACCTCTATCAAGTCCCCTCTCATTCTTCTATGCGCCAAAGAGAAAAGTCCCAGCTCTGCTAACCTTGCTTCATATGACTTGTTCTCCAAACCAGGCAACATCCTGGTAAATCTCCTCTGCATCCTATCCATAGCTTCCACATCCTTCCTATAATGAGGTGACCAGAATTGAACACAATACTCTAAGTGCGGTCTCACCAGAGATTTGTAGAGTTGCAACATGATCTCTCTACTCTTGAACTCAATCCCCCTGTTAATGAAGCCTAGCATCCCATAGGCCTTCTTAACTGCCCTATCAACCTGTGCAGCGACCTTGAGGGATGTATGGATTTGAACCCCAGGTCCCTTTGTTCATCCACACTCTTAAATAACTGACTATTAATCCTGTACTCAGTCTTCTGGTTTATTCTAATACACATTTTTATAGCACTGCAGTAGTATTGGTAGTGTTCTAATTTGTTCTGTATTTCATTTAAATACGTAATTTGTTACTCAGTTAAATAGTAGTTTGTCCTTTCTATACTTTTTAAGAGCTTATGCTAATTGGGGCAGCTGCTTAATTGGTACAAAACGTGCTGGTTTCAATATGTCCTAATTAGCTGGAATCTACTGTATTTTAAAACCTGAATGGTGGTAAATAGAGCAGTGGTTACATCTCTTGTGTTTGGACAAAAAAGTTCCATGGAGTGGATGCTGGCTATTGGTTGAAATAGAAGCGTCGTGCAGAGCTATCCAGAGACTATAGTTCCTTTGGATTAGAGATGTTTGAATCCAAAATTCTTAAAACATTTTTGTCCTGTTGAGCCTTTGAGGCACTTTTTAATCCCGTAAGTCACCTACTTCATCATTCATATCATTGCTTAATTGTGGGCCATCCTGGCTTATTTTGATACAGTATAATCATCCATACTTTTGACACTTCCAAACCATTCTGAAAACTCAAAGTCCATGTCCAGTTAACATTCTGGAAACTTTAGTTTGGTCAAAACATTTTGCAAGTTGTGTCTCATATCAAGTACTGATTAACCATCTCTCCCACTCTTGTAAGTTAACAAGGGCTGTCATTCTGGAGGTCCGTGAATCACAGGCTGGGAACCCCTGCATTAGGAGAACATCATACTGGACTCGAGTGATCACACTACTACTAATCCCTGCACTCTGACTATACCTGAACACTAATTCCAGCGTGATGTTTCCCTTTTCTCTTTGCTGCAGTCATATCTTCAACCATCCAGACTTTCTTTCCCTTTCATATTTTCCAGCGCATATCTAACTTATGTTGCCCATTATACTTTTCTTAAAACCTGCTTCTGTGATGAATCATCTGATTTCCCATTTCATCTCTTTCTTTAGCTTAGTATTGAGTTTTGTTTGATTACATTAATGTGAAACGTTAAAAGAATGACATAAGAACTTGAGCAATAGGAGCTGTTTTGGGCACATGGTTCCCTGAATCTGCTGTCATTCACTATCATAAAATTTAGCTTCAGGTTCATTTTCATGCCTTATTACAAGACCTTTGGCTCCATTATTCAAAATTCTAGAGATAAGAGATTAGCTTTATTTGTCACATGTACATCAAAAGATACAGTGAAATGTGCCATTTGCAAATCATATCTGTGAGGATTGTTCTGGGGGCAGCCCACGTGTTGGCATGGTTCTTGTACAGACATAACATGCCCACAACTTACTAACCCAGGGTGGAGATAGATACCACCCTGTATCTCATTAACAGAGCTGCAAGTTACCAGGCTTCCATATCATCTGTTCCCTTCATACCTTCGTGCTGATCAAGAAAGTGTATAGCATGTATATTTTCAGCATCTGAGAAGATTTGGTTTGTTCACTAGGATCCTAGCAGACTCTTACAGGTGCACTATAGAAAGTACCCTGACGGGTTGCATCTGGTGTGGTATCTACTCAGTTGTGGTCTGATGGAACCTGCTGAGAGTAAAAACTGCTGAGTCTCCTGAAACTCCAAAGGAAATAATGCTGCTGGCATGCCTTGTTTGTAATTGCATCAATATATTGGACCGAGGATAGATCTTCAGAGATGTTGACGCCCAAGAACTTGAAGCTACTTACCCTTTCCACTGCTGATCCCTTGATGAGGACTGCTATGTTTTCTCCTTATTTCCCCTTCCTGAAATCCATATTCATTTTCTTGATCTTACTGATGTTGAATGTAAGGTTGTTATTGGGACACCATTCAGCCATCTGATCCATCTGACTCCTGCATGCTTCCTCATCATCATCTGACATTGATGGCATAATTGCAGAGAATGCTGGTGTAAATTACTGAAAACCATTGTTTCAGTAGGGCTTTGCAGTTTTGAATTGGTAACAATTGCATTCGGAATAAAAGGGGGACTGCATCATAAGGAGTTAATGAAAATAATATGTATAGTTCCTCTGGATCATAACATGACAATTTGGTATTCATAATCTTAAGGAATTCGTTATAGTGGAGCCAGTTTGTTTTGTAAGTGTTTTTCAAGATCTTTGTGTCCTAAACAAAGTCAGATTTATTGTAAATTGCCCTTGTACTGGATTGCTTACTAGGTCATTTTAGAGTGTAAAAGTAAACTTGTGATTTTTTAAAAAAGTTATATAACTATTTTACAGATTAAATGTAGAACTGATATTTGTTTTTCTTAGGTTACTGGGAAGATGTACTGCCTAAAGTAAAAGTTTTGAATTCAAAATTGTTTTGAGATGTTTGAGAATTTGTGATTTGTTTTTTTGTATTCTATTTACAGCCATTTTATTTCTAATGTGATTTTTGTGTGCTCCTAAACAGGCCAAAAGTAAAAATGGCTGGAAATAGCCTGGTGTTGCCTGTTGTGCTGTGGGGTCCCAAAGCTCCAACACACTGTATTTCGACTCTACTGGTTATGGACGATTTAGCAACCATTGTTACAGGATGTCACGATGGGCAAATCTGTCTCTGGGATCTAACTCCAAAAATAGAGGTTAGTGCTCAAGTTGTATATAATATTTCACGGAATGTCTCACTATAGAAATTGTCTGGACTATTAAGCTTGTGTAGGTATTTATCTCTGCATGAATTACATAATTTAAATCTATAGGGATAAGTACTTGCTTGGGAATGCCATGATGTTCTGTGATATTCAAATTTTAGTTTATTGTCATTCAACCAAACACATGTATACAACAAAACAAAACAAAATTCCTCTGGGATCAAGGTGCAAGACACAATACATAAATCACATACAGCGCATAAAATATTCCATAATAATATTAACAGATAAAATATTATCCAATAATAGAAACATATTATCCTTGTTCAGATGTAGATTGCTTAATGTTTCAGATTTTGTGTTTATGTTTAATCTGTCTATACAACTTTTCCTTTTTCCTTTATTTCTCCAATAAAAGAAATTTACTTTCCTTTTGTTTATTTCCCCCCCTCCCCAATAGACCACTTACACTTCCTGCACTAAGCCTTAGCAAATCAGGCAGACTGTGAAGGAGAACTAAGCTTAGATCGTGAAAAATTATATGCAGAATTAAAAGGGCTAGAACCTAACTGAATTTTGCAGCTTGGCTAGTAATTTGCCCGATAAATAATCTGCTAAGCGTGAGACAGATGCAAGAAGTGCTTGTGCATGAGAAACCTGCTTGTGTAACCACTAACCAAGGATACCTAGCAACAATCAAGAGTATGTATGTGATAACGAATATTTAACAAGCAGCCCCAGACAGTACCTGGGGCTCATTTGATTGCAGATTTTCCCAGGCTCTGAGTGGGAGCTCTGTTGTGTCAACTGAGATGCAAGCTTGCTAGTAAACAGTACGTAATTTTAAGTAAGCTGTGTTTGACAATTATTTCCTGGGTCTGAACCTAAAGTCTTCTGATAGAGAGGCAGATCAACAAATGATAAATAGAAAAAGGAAGAATGAGGGGGGGAATCTCATTGAAACCTATTGAATATTTAAAAGCCTTGATAGATTGAATGTGGAGAGGATGTTTCCTATAGTGAGTATGTCTCGGACCAGAGGGCGTAGACTCAGAATACAAGAGAGATGAGGAAGAATTTCTTTACCCAGCGGATAGTGAATCTGTGGAATTCATTGCCACAAATGGCTGTGGGGACCAAGTCATTGGGTATGTTTAAAGCGGAGGTTGATAGTTTTGTGATTAGTCAAGGCATCAAAGGTTGCAGGGTGAAGGCAGGAGAATGGGATTCAGAGGGATATGATGGAATGGCGAAGCAGACTCGATGGCCAAATGGCATAGTTCTGCTGCTATGTCTTCTGGATATATTTAAGAAAAAAAATTCTCGCAGTTAGAAGCTCAGCGATTCAGATTTTATGCTTACTTTCAAATGCTGGAGATTTTGCTTGGTATTGATTTAGGCTTAATCGATTTAGATAGGATACATTTTTCAACATATTTCCTTTTCTGTATGGTATTATTTTTAAACTAAATATCCAGTGTCTCTGTATACCTTCAGTAAAATGGAGCCAAGCTTTCAACTTAATTTAAATATGATCCAACAAAATTTCTATAAATCTGTTGTAGCTTTATGCACATTTTATTGTTTTCCTTATTCTCCTGACCGAGCCACTATTTTCATTTTTTCTTATGTTACCCTTCTCTGCTACTTAACTCTTTATCTTTGTCTTTTTTTTTCATTTCTGCCTCTTGTCTGGCTTCACCTTTATTCTGAAAAGGCTGTATTGAAGGCCACTTTTTTGTGGATATAGTTTTGGATAACTCGTGGTTTATTTTGTTTTAGAGCTAAAAGGTACTTTTTCTGTTTGGTCATTGATGTTAAGTTTTTGTGGGAAAAAAAATCTTGAAGTAACTAATATGAATGCCTTAAGTTCTGAAGGCTTCCCATTTCCTTGAAGTGTACTTAATAATTTGAAAAGTGATTGGTAAAGCAGATGGGTACTTGTCCGCCTTTATAATGAGACCCAGAGCATCTTGATCTATAATCACTATAGTTTAAAAGTTGTTCTTGAAGAAACTTTATTTAAACATGACTGTAAATTCCAGGTACAAAATGCTGGAGGAATTTATGGTGTGGAATAAAGAGTTGATGTTTCGGATTGAGACCCTTGATTCTTTATTTCTCTCCAAAGATGCTGCTTAAGTTGCTGAGTTCCTCCAGCACTTTGTGTGTGTTACTCTGGATTTTAGCATCTGCAGAATGTTGTGTACTTATGCAAGTTCTAGGAGCTTGTTTTAGATATTATACAATAACTAATTTTAAATTGTGTGTGTATCCACAGATTATTCCAAGGGCTTTGCTGTTTGGCCACACATCATCCATCACTTGCCTCTCTAAAGCTAATGCCAGCACTGACAAACAGTACGTTGTCAGTGCATCGGAAAGTGGGTGAGTAAGTTTGTAAATGGGAGGTTCTGAGCTTGATGTAAAATCTTTACGGTGCCTTAATAAAATATTCATCCCCCAACCCTTTGTTTACATAAAGTAGTATTACAATCAGGGGTTTTGATCAATTTAACTGAGAAGTTTTATCTGTGAACACATTGCTTCTTTTTCACAGTAGAGCCCAAAACAGGAAAATTGTAAAGCGTGAAAAACTAATAATTCAAAAACTGGAATGTTAACAATCCAAATATATCCATCCTCTTTTGCTCAGTACTTAGTTGAACCACCTCTCGAAGCTATTACAGCAAGTAGTCTTTGGACAAGTCTCATTAGCTTTGCACAATGTGATGATACAAGATTTGTCTCTTCCTCCTTGTAAAGTTGCTCAAGCTGTTGCAGGTTAGTTGAGGAGTAGGTATAGACAGCAATCTTGAGGTCTTGCCAGAGTGTTCGATCAGGTTAAGGTCAGGACTCTGAATGGGCCACTCTAGGATGTCAATTTGCTTCATTTGAAGCCAATCCACAGTTGCTCTGGCAGTGTGCTTTGGCCCGCTGTCCTGGTGGAAGACAGACTTACTCTCAAGTTTAAGCTTTCTGGTGGAGGCTAGCAGGTTTTTATCCAGAATTTCTCTGTATTTAGTAACATTCATGTTCCCATCAATCCTAACCAGATTTCCTGTCCCTGCTACTGAAAAGCATCCCCATGAGCTTGATGCTGCCTCCACCATACTTTGTGGTATGGAAGGTATTTTATGGGTGATGCGCAGTATTAGCTTTACATCATATGTACTACTTAGTGTTGAGGCCAGAAAATTTCACTTTGGTTTCTTCCAACCGCAAGACCTTCTTCCATATCTTGACAGTATTTTCCAAGTGACAGTTTGCAAAGTCTTAACAAGCAAGGATATGCTTTTTTTTTAGTAGGGCTTTCCTTGTCATTCTTCCATAAATACCACTTTTGTGCAAGGCCTTAGAGATTGTGAAGCCATGAACATAATCTCCAGTTGCAGCCACTGACTTCTGTAGGTCACCCAGAGTAAATGTTGGCGTCACAGTAGCCTCTCTTACAAGCCTCTCTTACAAGTGCCATTATTCTCCAGCGACTAAGTTTAGAGGGATCGCTTGACTTAAGCAGTGTGCTGTGGTTTCATATTTTTACCACTTTTTCATGATTGACTGCACTGATCTCCCAGGTACGTTCAGTATCCTTGAGATGATCTTCCCCAGATTTGTGCTTCTCTATTATTATTTCCGTGACTTGTCTTGAATGCTCTTTTGTCTTCATTTTGGTATGGTTTGTTGAAAATCTAGCAACTGTTGGACCCTACAGAGAGAAGGGTATTTATTATTATGAATTCATTGAAAACAGTAATCCTTCAGTTTTCTGCTTCAATAAATTGGGTGAGTTGGTATGGTAATATACAGTATTGCGAATGAGGAAAATTGGCTTAGTAATTACAAAGGGGATGAATACTTCAACCTCAGCATGTTGGTTTTTAATTTTCATAAATTGTTGACACATTTTGGAACTTTGCTTTTGATTTGAGCTGATGCAAAATGTTTTGTAGATTAGGTCAAAAAATCTTACTTCAATATATCTTAAATTTAGAAAATGAGAGAGTAAAATGTGAAAATAATTGTGGAGGGCCGTATATGTTTTCAAGGCACTGTATAGTAGCAATTTAAAGGCACTACGAGTTTAAAATACTGTCTTAAATTTGGATTTGGGAGTACTTGATGATGAAAGAAATCCAAGTTTGATGCCAGAGGATCTTAAGAAGAAGAGAAACCCTAATTTTGATGATGCTCAAAGCAAACAAGTCTGTATAGAGCCATGACTTGGGTTTGGAGGAAAAGCAGGTTTGAAATGTTTTAGTTTAATAGACTTGTATTTCTAGAAGATGTTGTCAAAATCTATGTTGAGATGAGGTAGTTTTAAATGAAAGAAAGACAAATTTGCTTCATTTATCCCATGCACATTGAAACACAGTGAAGTGCATTGTTTGCTTCAAATCAAGTCAGTTAAGTTTATTCTTGGCAAATCAGAAGTGTTGCCATGTTTCTGGTGCCAACACAGTATGCCCACAACTCACTAACCCTAACCATATGCCTTTGAAATGTGGGAGAAAACCCACACGGGGGTCATGGGATTAATGTACGAACTCCTTACTGACAGTGAAAGGTATTGAACCCCAATTGGTAATTGCTGGCACTGCAAAAGTGTTATGCTAACCACTGCGCTGCAATATTTTTCACCTTGAGAGAACAGGGCGAACAATCAAAGTGATTTTGGATTTCAGGAATCGAAATTGAGGTTGTTTTGTTTGGAAAAAGAAATTCCAAAGTAATACAGTTGAAGTTTTGAAGTTTGTAATTGTAAAGTCATGACAGTGCATTAGGAAGCCATTTAGCCCAGTTCATGCTGACTTATTGTAGAGCAGTTTGTTCAGTACCTATTTCCCTGCTCTTTCCTTGAAACCTTGCTAATAATTTTCCACCAAGCGGGGAAAACCATGATTGGCTCTGTTTTCATTACCTGTTTTCATCCCTGTAAGGTTTCAGAGCAGAGAGCATAATGACTATTTTAAAATCCAGTAGGAGAGCTCACTAGTGCTTGATTGCTGATTGATTGGTATCACTTTCTGCATTCAATATGGTGGTATATACCAACCTATTTACCAATATTGTATAGAACATAATTTACTTAGAAATCATCTTCTTGGGCCCTTAGCTCCCAGTGGAGCATAGGTCATTGATGACCTTCCATCTTCGTCATCCAAAGTCAACAGTATGGTTGGAATTCATCAATGTTTCTGTAAAGCATTGTATCCATTGTACAGGGGATTGGCTTATACAGCTTCACCAGAACCCTGTTGGCTGGCATTATCCTTTTCCATCTGCCAGGACGGGGTCATAGGGTTGGACTTTGTGAGGCTTATTTAGAAATACAGAGCAGAATAGGCCTTTCTGGCCTTTCCAGCTGCACCACCCAGAAACCCCAACAACCCTGAACTAACTTTAACCCAATTACGGGACAATTTATTTCTTCAATCTACTAACATTAATCTCATTGAAACCCATTGAATATTGAATGGCCTAGAAAGAGTGGACATGGAGAAGATGGTTCCAATAATGGAAAAGTCTAGGACCAGAGGGGACAGGCACAGAATACAAGGACATCACTTTAGAAAAGAGATGAGGAATTTCTTTAGCTAGAGGGTGGTGAATCTGTGGAATTCATTGCAACACATGGCTGTGGAGGTCAAGTCACTGGATATTTTTAAAATAGGGGTTGATAGGTTCTTGACTAATAAGGGCATCAAAGGTTACGAGATGAAGGCGGGAGAATGGGTTGAGAAAGATAATAAATCAGTCATGATGGAATGATAGAGCAGACTCGATGGGCCGAATAGCCTAATTCTATGCCTATAGCTTATGGCCTTATGGTCTTAAGATTTATTTAACTAAATTAGTAACACCACCTTATTATCACATTGTTCATACAAAAACTTTTTTTTTTGCAGAGAGATGTGTCTTTGGGATGTGAGTGACGGGCGATGTATAGAATTTACCAAATTGGCATGCACTCATACCGGCATACAAGTGAGTAATGTTTAAACTGTTGGCATTCTGGTAAATATTTAATAAAAAGAATTCTTGAATTTGTTTCCCGGCTTGTATGGGAGAGTGAGGAGATAATCGATCAGAGTTACAGGGAAGGACTCGGCCCTAAGTTTCAGGAGGCGAGCCGGCTGAGTGACTGTTGGGAGAAATGTAAATGTAAGTAAGAAGTTAGTGCAGAGCACCCCTGTGGCCATTTCCCTCAGTAATATTTATAACCCTCTTGGATACTGTTGTGTAATGACCTCCTAGGGGAATGCCATGGAGACCAAGTTACTGGCACTGAGCATGGATCTGTGGTGCAGAAGGGAAAGAGGGAGAAGAGGGGAGCAGTAGTGATTAGGAGACTCGATAGTCAGGGGAACAGACAGTATATTCTGTGGACACGACAGGACACTCGGATGGTATGTTGCCTGCCAGGTGCCAAGGTCAGGGATGTCTTGGATCGAGTCCACAGCATTTTGGACAGGGAGGGAGAGCAGCCAGGTGGCTTGGTACCAATGACATAGGAAAGAAAAGTTAAAGAGGTTCTGAAAAGAGAATTTAGAGAGCTGAGAAGCAGGACCTCCAGGGTAATAATTTCTGGATTGCTACCTGTGTCATGCACCAGTGAGGGTAGAAACAGGTTGATTTGGCAGGTAAGTGCATGGTTGATAAGCTTGTGCTGGGGGCAGGGCTTCAGGTTCTTGGATAATTGGGAACTCTTCTGGGAGAGGTATAACCTGTACAGTAGTGACAGGTTGCACCTGAACCTGAGGAGGATGAATATTATTGCATTTGTTAGCGCTGTTGGGGAGGGTTTAAACTAATTTTGTAGGTGGGTGGGAACTGGAGTGAAGGGACTCAGGATAACATGGATGGCTAAAAAAGCAAAGATAGTATGTAGTCAGACTGTCAGGAAGGGCAGGCATATGACAGGACAAAATTGTAGCTAGCAGGGTGAGTCTCAGTGCATTAGGGATGCAAAATCAAAAAGGGTAGCAAATACAGGACTCAGTGTTAAACCTCAATGCATGAAGAGGATGGTCTTGTTGCACTATTACAGATTGTCAGGCATGATGTTGTGGCCATCACTGAATCATGGCTGAAGGGTGGTTGTAGTTTGGAGCTGAATGTCCAAGGTTACATATTGCATCAGAGGGATAGGAAGGTAAACAGAGAGGGTAAAGAATGGCATCAAATCAGTAGAAAGATGTGACATAGGATCGGAAGATGTTGAATCCTTGTGGGTTGAGTTAAAGAAACTGCAGGGGTAAAAGGACCCTAATGGTAGTTATATACAGGTCTCCCAACAATAGCTGGGATGTGGACCACAGATTACAATGGGAAATAGTAAAGGCGTGTTAAAAGGGCATTATTATGATATTGGCCTTTTAACGTTTTGAACATGCAGGAGATTTTAACATGCAGATCGATTGGGGAAAATGTTGGTTGGTAATGGATCTCAAGAGAGTGAGTTTGTTGAATACCAATGAGATGGTTTTATTTAGAGCAGTTTGTTGTTGAGCCTATTAGGGAATCAGCTATACTGGATTGGGTGTTATGTAATGAACTGGAGGTGGGGAGCTCAAGGTAAAAGAACACTTAGAAGACAGTGATCACAATATGATTGAGTTCAACTAGAAATTTGATGGGGGAGAAAGTAAAGTCTGATGTGGCAGTATTTCAGTGGAATAAATGCAATTACAGACATATGAGAGAGGAGCTGGCCAAAGTAAATTGGTAGGAGATGCTGGCAGGGATGACAGCAGAGCAGCAATAGTGTGAGTTTCTAGGGGGAAAAAAAAGTTGCAGGCTAGATCTATTCCAAAACCAAAAAAATACTCAAATGACAAAATAGTACAACCGTGGCTCACAAGGGAAGTCAAAGCTAATGTAAAAGCAAATGAGAGGGCATACAACAAAGCAAAAATTAGTGGAAAGATAGAGGATTGGAAATTTTTAAAAAATCTATAGAGAGCAACTAAAAGAATCATTAGGAGGGAAAAGGTGAAATACGAAACAAGCTAGCAAACAATATCAAAGTGGATAGTAAAGCTTTTTCAATTGTGTAACAAAAATGAAATGAGAGTGGATGTAGGACTGCTAGAAAATGAGGCTGGAGAATTAATAATGGTGGACAAGGAGATGGTAAATGAACTAAATGAGTATTTTCCATCAGTCTTTACCGTGGAAGACACTAACAGTGTGCCAGATGTTGAAGGGTTTGAGGGAAGAGAAGTGAGTGCAGTTACTATTACAAGGGAGAAGGTGCTCAAAAATCTGAAAGACCTTATGGTACGTAAGTCACCTGGACCAGACAAACTGCACCCTAGAGTTCTCAAAGACATAGTGGTAGAGATGGTGGAGGCATTAGGAATGATCTTTCAAAAATCATTGGACTCTGCAATTTTCCATTCCTGTGGCAACATGCCAAATGTCATTCCACTCTTTAAGAAAGGAGGAAGGCAGCAGAAAGAAAATGATAGACCAGTTAGTCTGACATCAGTGGTTGGGAAGATGTTGGAGTCAATTGTTAAGGATGAGGTTGGAGTACTTGATGACACAGTACAAGATGGGACAAAGCAGTGGATGTTGTGTATTTGGATTTTCAGAAGACCTTTGACAAGGTGCTACACATGAGGCTGCTTACCAAGTTAAGAGCCCATGGTATTACAGGAAAGTTACTGGCATGGTTAGAGCATTGCCTGATTGGTAGGAGGCAGTGAGTGGGAATAAAAGGGTCCTGTTCTGGTTGGCTGCTAGTGTCTAGTGGTGTTCCACAGGGGTTGATGTTGGGACCGCTTTTTATGCCATATATCAATCATTTAAATGATGGAATAGATGACTTTGTTGCCAAGTTTGGAGATGATTGGTGGAGATGCAGATAGTGTTGAGGAAACAGGTAGGCTGCAGAAGGCCGTGGACAGAATAGGAAATGTGTAAGAAAGAGGCAAATGAAATTCAATGTTGGAACATGCTTATTCATGCACTATGGTCGTAGAAATAATATGTAGACTATTTTCTAAATGGCGAGAAAATCCAAAAATCTGAGATATAAAGGGACTTGGGAGTCCTTGTGCAGAACACCCTAAAGGTTAACTTGCAGGTTGAGTCAATGGTAGGGAAGGCAAATTCAATGGTAGCATTCACTTCAAGAGGTCTAGAATACAAGAGTAGGGATGTGATGCTGAGGATTTATAAGGCATTGGTGAGGCCTCACCTTGAGTACTGTGAACAGTTCTGGGCTTCTCATCTAAGAAAAGATGTGCTGGCGTTGGAGAGGGTTCAGAGGAAGTTCATAAGGATGATTCCTGGAATGAAAGGGTTATCACACAAGGAACGTTTGAATGCTCTAGATTTGTGCTTGCTGCAATTTACAAGGATCACTGAAACCTTTTGAATGTTGAAAGGCCAAGACAGAGAAGATGTGTAAAGGATATTTCCCACGATCTTGGACAAAAGGGCACAGTCTCAGGATAGAGGGACATCCATTTAAAATTGGGGTGCAAAGAAATTTCTTTTGCCAATGGGTGGTGTCTTTGTAGAATTTGTTACCACAGGCAGCTGTGGAGGCCAGGTCATTGGGTGTATTTAAGGCAGAGCCTGATAGGTTCTTGATTGGACACAGCATCAAAGATTATGGGGAAAAGGGCAGGAAGTGTGACTAAGAACGGGGGGTATAAAAGGATCAGCCATGACTGAGTAGCAGAGCAGACTCAATGGACAAATGGCCTAATTCTGCTCCTTTGTCTTATGGTCTTGTGAATGTGCAGAAACTGTGTCCAGTTTGTGTTAGGAACTTTCCATTGTTTTCCTGTGATGCAAAAATAATGGTATTATTCTGATTTCAGATTTGGGGAAAAGACACATAAATTACTTGAGGATGTTGATATATTAATTTGTATATAATTTTATCATGTTTGCATAGATCATCTGAGTATTTGATTATTATGAGATGTGATGTTACAATTGTAAATGTGTCAATTGATTTAAAATTCAATAGTCTTATTCACATTTAAGAAAGTCGGATTTGTGTGATAGGGCACGTGTGGGCAAGATGGGAAGCCAGGTTAGTGCAACATTGAAATAGCTCACTAGTTGAGCTTTGAATAGACAAACAGATGCATTCAACAGCAAATCAAAAAGATGTGGATTTACACTATAGGACTATCATACATAGGAGCAGAATTAGGCATTTCGAGTCTGTTCCACCATTCCGTCATGGCATATTTATTTTCCTTTTCAATTCCATTCACCTGCCTTCTCCCCATAGTCCTTAGACACCCTTACTAATCAAGAACCCATCAAACTCTACTTTAAATATACCCAATGTCATGGCCTCTACAGTAGTCTGCAGCCATGAATTCCACAGATTCACCATCATCTGCCAAAAGAAATTCTTCCTCATCTCTGTTCTAAGGGAACGTCCTTCTATTTTAAGGCTATGCATTCTGGTCCTAGACCAGTGGTTCCCAACCTTTTCTATGCCCCACACCCCTAGGAAATGTTTGATTAATGTTTGCACCCCCTACAAAAGTAATATCACATTTGAAGATGAAAAAGTCTAATTTCTAATTTTTGAACCACAAATTTAACCACATACAATACTGCGGGTGAATAAATTGAACTTAAAAAAAAAATAAGCTTTTAACTCAGTGCATAAAATGCAAATATAAATTGAGCAATTAGATTCTAATTTTTTCAGAAAAAATTGTAAACATTAAATTGATGAGACTCCTCAACTCTGAGGTGTAACTTCCCAGGTAACGCTGATGAGAATCCTCAACGCTGACTCGAGCAGCGGGAGACTGGAGTGAGTTTACGTTTCTCTCGACTCGGGTAGCGGGAGACTCGAGTGTGCTTGGGACAAACATTACTACCACTTCTCAGGGCACACTGGTAGCTGAGTGATGACTCATGACTTGTCACTCAAGCACGCAAGCCACTCTTTGTCGCACCCCCTGAAATTCCATCTCGCACCCCCTGGGGGTGCGGGCACCCCAGGTTGGGAACCCCTGTCCTAGACTTTCCAACTATAGGAAACGTCCTCTCCACATCCACTCTATGAAGGTATTTCAATATTTGATAGGTTTCAGTGAGATTCCCCTTCAACCTTTTAATCTCCAGTGAGTACAGGCCTGGAGCCATCAAATGCTCCTTATTCATTGACTCTTTCATTCCTGAGATCATTCTCATCAATCTCTTCTGGTGTCTCTCCATACCTTTATTAAATATGAGGCACAAAACTGTTCACAATGGCATTTTTAGATTTGACATTTTGAGGGAAGAATAGTGTATGGGGAGAAGGTGATCAAATGAACACTGGTGGTCTATAATCCAGTTTAATTTGAGACAATCAGTAGTTTCAATTTATTATGTAGTTATGGAGTCAATGATGGAAATGCACCATTTCTTCTTTTCCTCACGTTTGACTGCCAGAATATGAATTACAACCAGATTTGAGACATAGTGACACAGTTTGAAAGAATGGAAGTGGTGGAGGAGACTACTTGTTAGTTTTGACAGAGCTTTTAAAGTGTGGAGGGGGAGGAAGTGGGGGATGGAGAAGAATATATGAGCAGTTTGAGATGTGAATTCCAGAAATTAGAATAGTGAATAGTGATTCAGAAATATAGGCCTGCACCCCGGTATGGCAGAGGGTGTAAACCTGGTTATATAACTTATTTAGAGTTGCACAATAATTGGATAAGGTTTGATGTATGAAGACATAGGTAGAGTTTTTTTTAAAGCAGTGGGAGTGTAAGTTTAAACTTTGCTAATGTGTTTGTATTTTAAAAAAAATTAGTTTTACCAGTTCAACGTTGGAACTCAACGTGAAGGAAGACTGCTTTGCTATGGACATTATCCAGAAATCCTTGTTGTTGATGCCACAAGTCTGGAGGTCCTTTATTCTTTGGTGTCCAAGATTTCTCCTGATTGGATTAGTTCACTGAGTATTATACGTTCACTGAGAACACAAGGTGAGGAATTTGTTTTTTTTCCCCCAGTCCATTTTATATATTGTCTTCATATGATTAAAAGTAAAAAAAAACAGCCAAGATTGCTTTACTGCATGGTACGGAAAAAGCCTTGAATGAAAACGCCTACAAAAAGCCCAGTCCATCACAGGTAAAGCCCTCCCCACCATTGTGCACATCTACAAGGAGTGCTGTTGCAGGAAAGCAGCGTCCATCATCAAGCACCCCCATCATCCAGGTCATGCTGTCTTCTCACTGCTGCCACCAGGAAAGAAGTACAGGCACACCACTAGCTAGAACAGTTATTACACCTCAATCATCAGGCTCTTGAATCAGAGTAGATACCTTCACTCATCTCAACACTGACCTGATCCCTCAACCTATGGACTCCCTTTCAAGGACACTACAACTCATAGTCACAATTAAGTAATTACTTTTTATTTTCTGTATTTTGCACAATTTGTTGTTTCAACATCAGTTGTCCATCTTTGTTGTATGTAGTGTTTCATTGATTCTGTTGTGTTTCTTTGTATTTACTGTGAATGCCTGCAAGAAAATGAATCTCAGGGTAGTATCTGGTGACATATATGTACTTTGACAATAACTTAACTTGAACTTTGAACTGATTTGTCAGTGGATTGCTTTTTGAACACTTGCTGTCAAGATAGATACATTTGTACAAAATACAGCTAATAAAGATTCAAGTTTATGAATGAATGTGGCTCTCAATTGTTCATTCAGTTGCATCACTATGCTAGTGTTCTCATTATTAATTTGATAATTGTGTAGCACTTAATTGTCATTTTGTTATTTTCTTAGAGGACACAGTGATTGGAGTTTCAGTAACTGGAATCTTAAAGGTGTGGATTATTACTGCTGAAATCAGTCGGCTGCAGGTATGATTTCAAGAATTTCATTGGAGTAGTTCTGTAAACTAAAGCAAATTTTCAAGTTCTGATTAGATCAGAAGTTTCATATTTGATCTATACAAGTATGGCTCGTGGCTTTCATGACGTATTGAAATGTCAATGCAGGTCAAGTCTTCAGGTTCCAACTGATTTCTGAAAACACATAGTCTGGACTGTTAATTTTTTGGTTCCTAACCTTAAGCTTATGTATAATCATTTTTGAGTTTCCAATTACACATTTTGTTTGAGAATCCTATTTGCTTTTATTCAATTAAAAAAAAAAATATTTGTTACTGCTTTTCCCTGATGGCTCACCACAAGGTTGCTTGTAACTTAATCTCCCAATGCTTTGTATATTATGTTGTATGCTGTTGTTTTGATATTTGCATGCAATTGAATTTAATGTTTGATTTTGGTCTCCAGCCTTGTGAGCAAACTGAATAAGACCCTATAACAACATCATCTTGTCACAGTATATTTCTTGGAAAAATAAAATTGATGCCAGGTATTATGAATTTCATAAGCACAAGAAGTTCTACAGATACTGGAAATCCAAAGCAAGACACAAAATACTGGAAGAATTCAGCAGGTCAGGTTGTTTGTTCATTCCCATAGATGCTGCCTGATCTGCTGTGTTCCTCTGGTATTTTGTGTATGTTGTTGAGGAATATCATGCTGTATAGAAGATAGAATTGACTTGTTTGAACAGAGGTTAAGGTGAGATATGATAAAGATGTGCTAAGTGGAGAGGTTTCACTGAGGTAAATGAAGAGAAACATTTTCCTCTGTCAGATGAGTAACCATAGAAGATGCAAATGTAAGGTAATTGGCAAAATAAAAACAAAACAGGAACATGTGGCCCCTTTTCTATTGAGTTAATTTGGCATAAATCTACTTGAATGATGTCAAGGATATGAGGTTGTAGATGATAGAGTCATAAGGCACTACAGCACAGAAACAGGCATGTCAGACCATCTTGCCTGTGCCAAACTGTGATTCAGCTACTCCTATTGATCTGTACCTGGACCATAGCTCTCCATACCCCTCCCATCCATGTAGCTATCCTAACTTGTCTTATTTGTTGAAATTGAACACACATACACCAACACTCCTGGCAGTTCATCCGATACCTGCACTTCTCTCTGAATGAAGAAGTTCCCCCTTATACAGATCTATCCCTCGTTCTTTGGATGACTTCCATATCCTCAATGTGTAGCCACCTGGCTAGGCTTTTGATGTACATAAGCCAAGGTCTTCCTCTAGGTTTGCTCCCCTCAATCTTTCCAGAGAGTATGAGTTTTTCTAGTTCATCTTTCCGCATGATGTGTCCTAGGAATCTGAGTTGCCTTTCTCTTATTGTTGGTATGAGTGATCTAACTGCTTGGGCTCTTCTGAGAACTCCTTAATTTGAAGTGTGTGTAGTCCATGATATTTTTAACATTCTCCTGTAGAACCATAATCCAGCTGCTTCTAGTCTCTTTTCCATTGCTGGGGAAATGGCCCAGCAATCACTTCCATAAGTCAGGATAGAATAAATGTTAGCATTTACCCTATCTATTATCATCATTTGTTGTGTCGTAAAACGTAGGTGATCATTGTCTCATGACTATGATTCCTCTTGACAAATTTTTCTACAGAAGTGCTGCCTTCTGGGCTGTGTCTTTACAATACGGATGACCCCAGCTATTATCAATACTCTTCAGAGATTGTCTGCCTGGCATCAGTGGTCGCATAACCAGGATTTGTGATATGCACCGGCTGCTCATATGACCATCCACCACCTGCTCCCATGGCTTCACGTGACCCTGATTGGGGGTGGGGGTTGTGGTTAAGCAAGTGTTACACCTAGCCCAAGGGTGACCTGCAGGCTCATGGAGGGAAGGAGTGTCTTACACTTCTTTTGGTAAAGACGTATCTCTACCGCTCATAATTTTGTATATCTCTGACAAATCTCCCCTCATTCTCCTCGTCTTCAGAGAATAAAGTCCTAACCTAATCAGTCTTTCCCTGCAGATCAGGTCCTCAAGTCTTGGCTGATTGGAAAAAAAAAATTGTATTTACAATTGATTAAGACTATTTCCAACACAAGTAATCAAAATTACAGAAGAGTTTGAGAAACTAAATAGGGAGAAATGATTTCTTGATGTGGTTTCATCAATAGGAAGAGGATGGATGTGAGATGCCTGAGTGGTGAAGTTAGATTGTTTAATTTTGTGTCCAAACATGAGTCTTTCACATGTGATATACATTGCCATAAGTGGCAATTGAAGACAACCTTACACATCAGTGGCTTAGATGATTATACACTATCCTTTGTATACTCAGTTTATTTCAGATGTGATTGCCAAGATCTTATTCACAGTGTTCTTTATTTTAAATTGTGCGTGGTACTTTGTAAATCTGTTTGCAGATTGAAATACTGTACTTTCAGATTTAAAACTTTGAAAAATCTAAAATACCTTAGACAGCACTGAAAATTCAACACTGGTAGATCGCTGAAGTTTTAAGAAGACTTTGAACTCACAGCATTTCAACTTAGGCAAAAGTGCTATGAAGAGAATGGAGCCAACAAAAATCAGAGGGCATAAAGATGTTGAGAAAAGATCATGAGTCTTAATTGGTACTTTAGGTTGCTTTAAATTTGGTAGTAAATTTACTATGTATTCTCTTAACCATCAAATCATTGAGGCCTTTTCTGATGTACACTAACAGTATTTTTGTTGTCTTAGCTTTAATTATTGAACATCTATGTCTTTCCCTGTTTACTTATAATTAATTTGCAATGTGTTATTTTTAAATTGATTTTAGCCAGTGATCAGTACAAGAATGTTTTTCTTTCATTCTAATTTGTAGGACACTGAACCTGTCTTTGAACAGGAATCCAAGCCCATTTACTGTTTGAATTGTCAGAGCCTTTCGTTTTGCACATATACGCAGCGATCACTCTTGGTGGTTTGCTCCAAATATTGGAGGGTAAGATGTTTTGCAGCATAGCTGTGATTTAAAAATAAGTTTTGGAATAAAATGTTAAATGCAAATTTCAATAAGTTTACCTGTTTATTTTTGAAACATTGAATGTACAAGATGTTATTTTACGTGATTGCTTTCCTTCTATTTTCTGTCTCTGATGTCCTCTTGCATTTTCATTTTTATGTGTCTTGAAAGTTCAACGTAAATTTACTATCAAAGTACAGATATGTCACTATATCTGTGATCTCTTCTTGCAGGCATACTCAATAAGTCAATAGAATAATGACCGTAATGGTATCAATTGAAAGAATGCACCAAATGTGGCATTGAACCACTGTGCAAAAGCCAACAAATTGTGCAAATACAAAAAGAAAGAAATAATAATAAATAAATAAATTATAAATATTGAGAACATGAGATAAAAAGTCCTTGAAATTGAGTCTATAGGTTGTGGGAACATTTCAATGATGGAGCTAGTGAAGTTGAGTGAAGGTATCCCCTTTGGTTGAAGAGCTTGATGACTGAGGGGTAGAACTGTTCCTGAACCTGGTGGTGTGAGTCCTGAAGCTGCTGTACCACTTTCCTGATGGCAGCAGCAAGAAGAGAACACATCCTGGGTGGTGGGGTCACTGATGATGGTGCTGCATTCTGTCTGTTAACTTCTCAATTGATTAAAATACCAACCTCCTTTGTGGGGCCTAATGGAAAGCCTCCTGGAAAAACTGCATTAACCACATCCATTGCTTCCTCCTTGTCTATTCTATTGGACACACATTTAAGAAATCCACTGATAGTTGATCATTATTTTTCTTTGATAAATCCCAGAGATCATCAGATACTTGGGAATAAATGGAATTCAGTCTCAAGAACATTTCAAATATATTTTATTTTAAAAATTAAATATTAGTTCTTCATTCTGTTGTATTTCTGGAAATTATTTCTATTTTCTATGAAGAGTATGTTTTAATTTCTTTGTTTCTGTATTTTCCATTATAACTTCACCTGCTTCCAAGAGTAAGGACTTACCTATGTCCTCACTAGTCTTTTCCTTTTTGCATGGCAATGAAAACTGTTGAAGCCTATTTTTATATATTTTCCTAGTACACTATTTGATTCCGTCTTCCTTAACTTTACCAATTTCTTGATTAATATGACACCTAGTTTACACGTAAGATGCCTGCTTTGGTGATTTTATTTAATAGAAATAAATACTGGATAGCTTCACTTTGGAAAGTAGAACTTGAACACTGCAGGGTTAATGACAGGATTCTTAAAAGTGTGGAGGCACAGAGAGATCTTGGCGTTCATGTCCATCGATTAAGTGCAAGTTGATAGGGTGGTTAGATAGGCATGTGGATGTGGAGAGGATACTTCTTAAAGTGGGAGAGTTTAAGACCAGAGGACACGGCCTCAGAATAGAGGGGTATTATTTTAGACTGGAGATAAGGAGGAATTCCTTTAGCCAGAGAGTGGTGAATCTGTGGAATTCTTTCCCACAGGCAGCTAAGGAGGCCAAAACTTTATGTATATTTAAGGCAAAGGTTGATAGATTTTTGATTGGTCAGGGCATGAAGGGATATGGGCGGCGGGGGGGGGAGGGGAGATAGGAGACTGGGGCTGAGAGTAAAAATGGATCAGCCATGATGAAATGGTGGAGCAGACTTAATAGTCAAATAGCCTAATTCTGCTCCTATATCTCATGGTCTTATGAAAGAAACATGGAGGGTTCTGTTAGAAGGAGGGTTTAGATTGATCTTGGTGTAGGTTAAAGAGTCAGCACAACATTGTGGGTGGAAGGGCCTGTACTGTGGTGTTATGTTCTGTATTTGTAACATTGATGCACCATCAATAACTCTCGGAGACGAGAGGCGAGATATAGGCTTTTATTGGCTGGAAGAAAGAACAAGCAGCAAGTGACCACCACACAACATCCTGGAGACTGAGGCAGGGGCTGTGCCTCCGATCGCCTTTATACCGGGGTCTGTGGGAGGAGCCACGGGAGCAGTCAGCGGGGGGGGGGGGGGGGGGCGTGTCCAGACAGGTATATGTAGTTCACCACAAACTCTCTTGTTGGAAGTGATGCCATGATGTTATTTGTATCAACATGAGGAACAGACAGAGCTTTGGATTGATATTTTATCTTGAGATTGGCGTTGCTTCACTGTTACATCCGGTTGACAACATAAACCAAGACTTGAGTCCATTGCCTCATCCCTTCAGAGGCAAGTTGCCAACAACTGAACTTAGACACGACACAAGATCATTTAGCAGCACACACAAAATGTTGAAGAACTCTGCTAGTCAGGCAGTGTCAATGGAGGGGAATAACAGTTGACATTTCAGGCTGAGACTTTTCATCAGGACTGGAAAAGAGGGGAGAAGAAACCGGAATAAGAAGGTGAGGAGAGGTGAAGGAGGACAAACTGGCAGGTAATGGGTGAGAGGGATGGGGGTGTAGTGATAAGCTGGGAGGTGACAGGTTGAAGAGGTAAAGGGCTGAAGAAGAAAGAATCTGATGGGAGAGGACTGTGGACCATGGGAGAAAGAGAAGGAGGGGCACCAGAGGGAGGTGATGGACAGGTGAGTAGAAGAGAAGGGGTAACAAGATTGAAGAATGGAAAAAGAGAGAAAGGGGGTGAAATTACTGGCAGTTAGAGAAATCAATGTTTATGCCATCAGGTTGGAGGATACCCATAAGGAATATGTAAACACGAGGAAATCTGCAGATGCTGGAAATTCAAGTGACACACACAAAATGCTGGTGGAACACAGGCCAGGCAGCATCTATAGGGAGAAGCACTGTTGACGTTTTGGGCCAATACCCTTCGTCAGGACTAACTGAAAGGAAAGATAGTAAGAGATTTGAAAATAGGAGGGGGAGGGGGAAATGCAAAATGATAGGAGAAGACTGGAGGGGGTGGGGTGAAGCTGAGCGCCAGAAAGGTGATTGGCAAAAGGGATACAGAGCTAGAGAAGGGAAAGGATCATGGGACAGGAGGCCTAGGGAGAAGGAAAGGGAGAGGGGAGCACCAGAGGGACATGGAAAGCAGGCAGAGTGATGGGTAGAGAGAGAGAGAGAGAAAAAATATGTGTTGCTTTTCCAACCTGAGTTTGGCCTCATCATGGCAGTAGAGGAGACCATGGGTAGCCTCCAGGTAATCCAGCCTTTTGAGACAGACAGGGTGAAAGTATTGACAAAGTGATCCCCTGCATTGTGTTTCAGGTATAGCACTTAGTCATTTAGATGCTTTTTATTTGGTACTTTTAATAAGATTCTAGTTAAAGTGAGTTGGCACAAATTTACTTTAAATCTTCATCCAGTCACTGGAATTTTTCTCTTAAAAAATGATATGTAACTCTGATATATCATTATATTTATTTGCTGTATCCTCCAGGTGTTTGATGCAGGAGACTTTTCCTTGTTATGCTCAGTATCCAGTGAGGGTGACCAGTCTTGGACTGGGGGTGAATTCATTGATGCTGATAAGGTTGTTATTTGGTCTGAAGATGGGAGTAGTTTTATCTACCGACTACCTTCAAGGTATTTATCTTAAATTTTAAACTTCTTTTTTAAGTAGTGACTAGTATTCAGCAATAGATGATCTTTGTCAGTTTTTCATTTGCTGTTAGATATTGGATTCATTTATTTATTGAAACATATATTGAAATGCGTTGTTTGCATTAATAACTGATGCAAACTAAGGATGTGTTAGGGACAGCCATTTTGGTGCCAAAATACTATGCCCACAATGTTCAGCAGAACAACACAAGCAACAACAACAATACAACAGCAATAGCAAAACAAAACCTTATCCTACTATAAACTCATGGTTCCATGAACATCAAAGCCTTTAACGATGCTCGTCATATCAAAGCTACTCTGCTCTCATTCGCTAATGACACATGACTTCCATCATCGGTGCATCTACCGTGTTGCAGCTGCATCATATTTTCCCAGTCCAGATCTGATCAATACCAGTGTCTATTTCAGGCATCATGCGTGGAACTGACTGCATGTTCTCAGCGTTAAAGAGTGTGATGGATAAAGAATAAATAAATCATGAAAAGACAATCAATGACAGTCTACATAGAAGAATATTAATTAAATTTGAAAAATTTAAGATAAAAATGGACTTTGCCTTACTGTGGCATTGTTAATCAGTAATTTTCACATACAGTACTGTGCCAAAGTCTTAGTCATTCTCTCTCTCACACACTCACGCTCGCACTCAATTTCTCACTCGGCATCAATAAAGTATTATATATATGGTGCCTAAGACTTTTAAGCAGTACTGTAGTAATTTTATGTATTGTACTGCTGCAAAAAATAAATATAAAATTCATGACGTGTGAGTGATGATAAACCCGATCCTGATATTGGTCTCTACTGTGGACTGAGAGTGGGAAGTGGGCAGGAAGAGGGGAGTCATGGATGGGAAAGGAGAGGGGAGGGTGCAGGACATACCAGAGAGATATTCTGAATGATCAACAAACCAAGTTTTGGAATCAAGTGACCTTGCCTGCTGTCTCTGGGCTGGCTGTGTGTGTCTGGACCCGCATCACCCCCTGCCCCAGCACTCCTTTCCTACCACCTGTCCCATACCCCTCCCACAGCCCTCCACCATCACCATTCTCAACATCTTTTGTTCCCATCAGATTTACAAATTTGCTGTTTGCTTGGTATGTTGACAAATACAATATTATGCAAAAATACTCAGACACCCTAGCTACATATATGTACTTAAGACTTTTTCACTGTTTTCCTTGAAGAGTAACCACAGAGATTGTATCAAATGTATGGGATCTAATGATGTATCATTTTAAATTTGGAATGGTATATTTTGGCTAATGTACAGATTGTAATATTGTGCAACTACTAGTATATACTTGTAATTTATTATATCAGTGCAACTGTTATATCATCACTGTTTGTATTTGGATCTCATATGCCCCTCATTGGATATTAGTGTAGTAACCTCCAAAAATATTACCATTGCAGGTTCTTTAAAACAGTTTAGAATTTATTGATAGGAATATAATTGAATGTACATTCAGCTCTTTTTCGTGTTAGAAAATCCCAAAAATTATGTTGTGTTTTTACTTATGTTGTAGCAAAGTGTATTGGATTGAGAAATTGTACAATGTATTGTAACGATGTACAAGAAATAAAAGTACTTTGTTGTTGTTCCCCAATAGCTGTTTACCAGCCAGTGAGTCATTCCGCAGCAATGTTGGCAAAGCTATTGAAAATTCCATTCCGCCTCTACTGTATAATGTTTCGGACAGGAAGGATAAATCTGTAAGTAATACTTTTTATTCAACAAATAGATTTAAGTAAGTAAATTATTTATTTCGTGCAATATTTCAGCTTCCTTAATTTTTCAGTGCATTTATAAAGGTCATTCAATCTGGAAACAGAATGATTCTAATGTCAACCTGAACTTGATTGAGAGCTAAGGTCTCTGTTCTCTTGACATGATCTATCAATCTTAAATTATTTCACTGTGGATTTAATCAGGATCTTCCAGGTATCAGTGAGAGAAGGCTTTCATGCCATCAGCTGCAGCCAGATCTGAATCCAGTTTCCAAATATAGGCTGCCTTCCAAATATGACCTGTGCCATTGCTGGAGTCTTAAATGAATTATACTTTATACAGGTAGATTCTGATATGGAATATTTGGTCACTTTGAATAATATCTTCAATTATTCAGAACAGTACTTTTTAATGACCTGTTATTCCTACCATTCCTACTGTAAAACCATTGTTTTTGCAGTAGCTACACTCTTGCAGCTCAAAGTACCTGGACCATTCTTCATTGAATCAAAGCAAGGTTTCTGAGTCAAAGTAATCCAGAATACCCAGCAAGAGATCAATAAATTAAAAAAGCCTAGCTTGAAGGAACTTAATTTTCTATTATTTAACCTTATGGATTTGGATCTTGTTATTTTAAATCTGTCAAATTTGTTTATATAAAAGTTAGATTTTGGAAGTTTTGTTTTCATCTAATGAAATGGTTTGTCTAAAAGTTGCCTATTTTATTTGTACTACTGTTCTAAGTCCTGCCTATCGGTGATGAACTTGGCACCATGCCCTACATCAGCTTTGGCTTAATGACAATATAACAATGGAAAGAACTTAGAATTAGAGACAAGGGGAGGAATCCCAAATTATTTGTCAGACTTTTAACTTTTGCTTACGTTTTGGATGCCAATTTTATGCTTTTAATGTGAGTATTTTAGAATCTTATAGTAAATATAAAGCAAAAAGACATTTGGCCCATACTTGTTTTGGCTCTTTGTTGAAATTCAGTCCATTCCATTCACCTCCATTGCTCTAATTATTTTAATTGATGATCCAATTTTCTTTAGAAGAACTTGATTAACAATTTTCATCCAAGTTGCATACTTTGAGTTCCAAATATAAACAACTTCAGTCTAAGATGGAAAAAAGTATGTACCTGTGATCTTTTGCACATCATTTTATATCCTTGTGCTTTGGCACTTTAACATGTGCCAGTGGGAACAGCTATCTGTTTACCTTAAGCCCATCAAGATTTTGAACACTTCGAACCAAGTCTCTTCTCAATCTGCTCTCTATCCTTGCCTCTTCCTTTCTAACCTTGCTTCTGAAATTTGCTATCTGAGAAAACATTTTTGTAAATCTTTTCTACACATTCTGGAATTGTCATATCATTCCTAAAGTGGAAAGAGACGCATGTCTCCTCAAACTTCAGAATCAGGTTTATTGTCACTGTCTTGTATGATGTGAAATTTATTGTTATGCAGTAGCAGTACAATGCAAGGACATAAACTTATTATAAATTACAAAAATAAAGAAATAGTTTAAAAAAAAGAATAATGAGGTAGACTTCCCAGTTTGTTCAGAAAAATGGTGCAGGGGAAGAAACTGTTCTTGAATCACTGAGTGTTAATTTTCAGGCTTCTTTACCTCTTCCCTGATAGTAGTAATGAACAGAAGCAATATCTTGGATGGTTAGGGTCCTTAATGATGGATGCCACCTTCTTGGTGTCTTGAAGGTGTCTTGGTTGGGTTGAGCCCGTGATGGAACTGGCTGAGTCTACAACCTCTGCAGCCTCTTTTGATCCAGTGCTTTGGACTGTGATACAACCAGTCAGATATACTAAATCTTCTCAAACTACTGAAAAGTAGAGCCACAGGCTTGCTGCCTTTGTGATTCCATTAATGTGTTGTGCCCAGGACAGATCTTCGGTGATGATGACACCCAAGAACTTAAAGCTGCCCACCCTTTCCACCATTGAACCCTCAATGAGGACTGGTGCATGCTCTCTGACTTCTCCTTTGTGAAGTCCACCATCAATTCCTTGGTGTTACTGATATTGGTTGTTGTGACACCATTCAATGTGCAGTCTGTCGTACTTCTGAATACCCCCCATTGCTACCTGTTCTAGCTGAACTAGTGTTTCATGAGTTTAAAATAATATTCTAATTTTTGTGTTCGGTACCACATTTTGTGAAAACCAGTATCTCATATGCCTTGCGTATTGGTGATTTACTGCATTTTGTCACCTGTAAGGATTTGTACACTAATACTCTGATCTCTGTTTCTGTATGTCTTTTAAAACTGCACCACTTAATCACAGTATGTTGTTTTATTCTCATTTATTCTGCCAAACTATATTATTTGCATCTCAGCACATGAAATCTCATTCTCTGGACTTTCCTGCATCATCTTATGCATTATCCTCCTCATCTTCCTCATTTACCACATTATCAAGTTTCGAGTCATCTATGCTTATCCACATCCAGGTCTAAATCATCAGGATATTATCAAAAAAAATTGTTGTAGTTCGTGGAACTACTTTTTGACTGATTGGGTCATATTTGAAATTTTCTGTCTTTCTGGCACCTTTCCTATGTGCCGGCAGGTTTTGAAGATTGTAGTAAACCGTTCTGCAATCTATGTATTCCATTCGGTGACTTTTCCAGTTAACCCCTTTTAACAATTTTCATCTGATCCATTATCTTTTCTGCCTCTCTTTCTGAGGTATTGATGATAACCCTTTTTTCATATAGTATTCTAATCTTGTCCTAGTTCATTGAACTTTCTGAACTTTAATCACTGCATCCCTGCCTCTTACCTCTTATTACTTGTCATCTATAGAAAGCTTTTGGATTCATTGTTATGTTTATCGCTTATCTAGTCTCTTACTCTATGCCAGTCCTGTGCTTTCTTTTTGATCCTCCTCTCAACTTGCTCTGTTTAGTCTTGCTCTGACTGGAGTATCACATCTTTTTGTTTCATCAGATGTTCTACCTCCTTTACTCTTGAGGGACACATTTTTGTTCTGCCACCCATTCCCGCGTAAAGGATCATTCCATCTGATAATATATCCATCATTCTCCTAGAATTTGATTTGTCAGTAAATTTGATTGCATTTTATCCTAATTTGAAATCGATCCCATTGAAATTAAGAAGATTGACTGTAGTTTTCTTCATGGCCTTATCCTTTTGTAATGATACCACCTTGTTTCCCAAATGTTCTCCCACTGAAAAATGGTCTACTTATTTTATTCCCAAGATTTAGGTCCAGAAATGTCTCCTTTCCATACCTCCACAAAACAAAGTTGTTGGGAACAAAAATTCCTTCCCTCCAATCTTTACTCTAATGTTATCCCAATTAATATCAGTAATTGAGGGTCCCTGGTGTCCTACTCTTGTAAATCTCTGTAAATGTTCAGCATATTTGCCCCTCTATCTCAGCCACTATTTGTTAGCTCAGAGAAAATACTTATTCATATGATAGTGCGATGATTTTTTAAAAATTACATGAACAAGTTGATGCTGCCTTTTTACTTGGACACCCTCTCTCTCTCCAACACATAACATCTTCTTTAATCAGTATTACTGTCTGCCTACTTTTCGCTTGCTCTTCGTCGAAGCTGGATACTTTGAAACCAAGTATGTTAAACACCCAGTCTTGTCCTATGTCTTGCTGAAGTATTTCAGTGATTGTCACTGTCATATGTTCAGTTGAAAATTTGTGGTTAGTAATAGACGTAATGATATTAGACCATAAGAAAGACATGAGAGCAGAATTAAGTCATTTGGCTCACCGAGTCTGTTCCACCCTTCCATCATGGCTGATATCCCTCTCAACAGCATTCTCCTGCCTTCTCCCTATAACCCCTTACAAATCAAGAACCTATCAGTCTCCGCTTTAAATATATCCCGTGACTTGGCTTCCACAGATGTCTGACAATGAAATCCACAGATTCACCACCCACTGATTAAGAAATTCCTCTCATCTCTGTTCTAAAGGAAACTTGTTTTAGGGCTAGGGCTACCAGACTGAGTGACAACTTTTTTCCTCAGGCTGTGAGACTAATGAATATTCTTCCACCTCTGATGTCTATTCACTAGGACAACAAACAGTTTACTCTTTACCTGTGCTGTGCACTACATGCATTTGAATCATATTTTATTAATTTGTGGTAATTTATGTGCTTTGTCTGATATGTTTTGTGGATGCGCCACGGTCTGGAGGAACGTTGTTTTATTTGGCTGTATATACAATCAGATGACAATAAACTTGAACTTGAATTTTAAGTTTAAAATTGTGTTCAAAGCAGGGCACTGATCAGTGTGAGGAAGAATTAGTTTTCAAAGAAAAGATATGGAAAAGGTCCTCAAGATGGCAGCAGAGCAAAAAAGAAACTCATGCTAGAAATCTGAAATAAAACAGAAAATGCTCAAAGTACTCTACATGTGTGGTTAGATGGATCTGTGTGAAGAGAAATGGAGATGATAATTTTCTTGGTGCATAAGTTCTGTCAGTATCAGCAACAATAGGAAGGTAAAGTTGAAGTTTCACAGTCAGACTTTTAGAGCCAAGGGAAGATGTTGGAACATAGAACAATACAGCACAGGAACAGGCCCATTGGCGCATAATAGCTGTACATGATGTTAAATTAAGCTAATCCATTCTGCCTGCACATGATCCATATTCTTTGAGTTTATTAACAATGGCATTTTATCTTAACATTACTTATTCTCTTCACTAAAAAGGTGATTTCAGTGGTTTTGGAGACGTGGATTATGAGAAATAATTGGGGGTGCCATTGTTACATAGCAGTTAGCACATCGTTATTACAACCCAGGATGTTCAGGAGTTTGGAGTTCAATCCTTTAAGAAGTTTATACGTTCTTCCTGTGACTTCGTGGGTTTCCTCTGGGTGCTCTGGTTTTCTCCCACATTCCAAAGATATACCATAGGTTAATTAATTGTTGTAAATGGTCCTGTGATTAGGCTAAGATTAAATAGGCGTGCTGCTGGGAGTTGGGGCTCATTGTGGCCAAACATCTTGTTCTGTACTGTATCTCCGAATGAATGAATAATTAACGGCCCAATAGAAGGACGTGACGCTTGTGGTAAGGGAGCTGAAGGGATGAGAAATCGACGGTGGATTATGTAGAAAAGTCAGAAATAGCTTTTTAGCAACCTAGTTTACTAATGTACCTTTCTTAGAATTCAAAAGTAGCCACTTGGTGGCTCTTGAAGCAATCCAAAATTAAACACATTTGTTTTACAGAAAAATATAACCAATTTTTACAGAAGATGATCCCACACATAGATTTGACTTGAATGAGCAATTAAAGTAACATCGTAGGGTAGTGTATGCATTTTTAAGAAGGAATTACATTTGAATAGAAAACATTTTATTCAAATTTTGACTTTGTATTTTTCTTTTTTCAATGTGGATTTTATAAGTTACATTTTTGTTAGACACAGTAAAGAAGATTTTAACAACTTGAAATACACTGAAATGTATTCTTTTGAGCTACTGCATTTCATAAGGACCAGGGTTGACGCAATTTGAAAATGTCTGCTGTGATGTGAAATGACAAAGCAGCATTGCCATTGGTAGACCTGATATAGTGTCTATTTTAATAAGATCAGTGAAATTTGCACTTGCTTGTCAAGGTTTGGAGGACAAGAGTAAATATTATATAAACAGTTAGGGGAAGTAGTATGTCATTACTTATTTATTTTAATAGCAGCAGTATTTCAGCATTATTTGCAGAAATTGAAGCAGAGTTAGTTTTCTTTGTTGGAGAATGCAGTTTTTGCAGTCTTTGTAGTTAACCAGCAGGGGATGCTATGGTATCACCAGGGCTATGTATTCCATGGTATTTGTAGCTTTAATATTGATTTAAAAAAAAATCCTCTCCAGAATTGTAATCTTGGTTAACTGAGGCAAAAAGCAACAGACAAGCAGTACAAATAGCAAAATGTCATTCATACCCTCAAACAGAAAAACAAAACACAAAAATTCTTGCAGCATCTTCTCGTTAACTAGTTTGATGGGTAGCATCGCGGCTAGTGTGGCGCTATTAAAGCTTGGAGTATTTTGGAGTTCAATTCTGGCGCCATTCTGGAAGGAGTTTCTATATGTTATCCCTGTGGAATGTGTGGGTTTTCCCTGGGTGCTCCAGTTTCATTCTACAGTCCAAAGCCGTACTGGGTAGGTTAATTGGTCATTGTAAATTGTCCCATGATTAGGTTAGGGTTAATTTGGGATGCGGCGTTGTTGGGGCGGCTTGGCTTGAAGTGTCAGAAGGGCTTATTCCACACTGTATCACTAAAAAAAAATAGAATTTCATATCATTCCAGGTATTACTTAGGAACTTGTTCACAATAACTCCTCAATTTGTAGATTCAAAATAAGAACATAAATAGTAGCAGGAGTAGGCCATCAAGCCTGCTCCATCATTCAATAAGATCCTGGCTGATTTGGCTATGGACTCATCTCCACCTACCTGCCTTTTCCTCATAACCCTTAATTCCCCTACTGTGCAAAAATCTATCCAACCTTGTCTTAAATATATTTACTGAGGTAGCCTCCACTGCTTTACTGGGCGGAGAATTCCACAGATTCACTGCTCTCTGGGGGAAAAAAGTTCCTCCTCATCTCTGTCCTAAATCTACTCCCCTGAATCTTGAGGCCATGTCCTTTGGTTCTAGTAAATCTCAGAATAAGCTAGTATTACTGTTTTTTTCCCCTAGATCATTTGGCAACAAGATCAGGTTATTATGTATGTATTGTGCATAGCTTCCTTTTTTTGGGTTTGGTGTATGCAAATTTGTTGCTGATTATAAATGAAGTTTACAAATAAAATCCAAATTTATTCATAGATTTTACAGACACTCTCATCCTTCATTTTAAGATTAAAATAAAATTCTTTTCCCAATTGCAAATTATTAATCATAGTTGGGATCATCTGAAGGATCAGTGACATTACTTGCTTGTTGTTGCTCTGTTCTCAATATCTGCATTGTTAAGCAGTTATCCTAAAACATGGTTAAGGCCACATGTTCAATAAAACACAATTGGATGCTGCAATTGGATAAATTTAATCTTTTGGACAGACACATTAACATGGGCCTGATCATCGATAGTATTTTTGTGATTCGTGACCAATGAGTTGAGCAGATAATTTCCTGGTGGTATGAAATGATGTTAAAAGATTCAAGATTATTTAATGTAATTTCCAGAACAAGTGTAAAGGAGAATGAAATAATTGCTATTCAGTATCTGATGCAGCACAAAAAGAAAATAAAATAAGCTAAAGAACACAAATTATAATAAAAGTGCAATAAATATGAATACATAAGATAGCTTATATACAATGATTGTACATCCATAAAGTGACACTAAGCACAGGAGTGGCTAATGGGTGGAGGTGTTGATCAGCTTTACTGCTTGGGGAAAGTAACTCTTTTGAGCCTGGTGGTCCTGACGTGAATGCTATGTAGCCTCCTTGCTAATGGGAGTGGAACAAACAGTCCATGAGCTGGGTGGTTGGGATCATTCATGATGTTACTGACCCTTTTCCGACATCTTTTTGTATATGTGTCCTTGATGGTGGTTAGGCTAATGCTGGTGATGTGTTGGGCAGCTTTGACTGCCAATGGGACACAGCAGATTAATAATTTGGCCTGTTTGTGCTGTAGTGTTCTATTACCCCATCTTCCTGCATCTTTAATGGTGATAAGCGTTCCTCTTGTTCTCATTTACCACGCCATGGCCCTCCATATCCAACACATCGTTCTCCACACCTTCCACAATCTCCAAAGGGATCTTACAGCTAAATACATCTTTACTTCCCTGTCCCCACTCTCCACTTTAAACAGGGATCACTTCCTCCGTAAGTCCCCTGTCCATTCGTCCATCCTCACTAATGTCTATCCTTGCAAATGAGAGAAATGCTATCCCTGCCCATTCACCTCACCTCTGTTCAGGTCCCAAACGGATCTTCCAGTCAAGGCAACTCTTCACCCATGAGTCTGCTGAGGTCATCTTTTGTAACTGGTAGTCCTGATATGGCCTCCTCTACATTGGTGAGGCCTTGCATTAATTATTTTGAGTTCAAAGGAATGAACTTGCTTGCTGAGGGTGTCCTGAATCTGATCAACGAAACCTTGTAAGATGCTCTGGTTTTGAGGGATATAATTGACTAACATGAAGGCCAGCACAATCCCTGCTGAAAACTGCTGAGAAAACAGATACAGGTGGCCCCTGTTTTTCAAACGTTCGCTTTGCGACAGCTTGCAGTTAGAAAGACTTACATCAGTACCTGTTTTCGCTAACCAAAGAGGATTTTCGCTTTTACGAAAAGAAGATGCCCGCTTTATATGTATATTTACCCCGAGAAAGACTACCATGACCATGAAGCCTTGTGCGGGCAGTTGTGTGCGCATGTGTGTACGTGTGTAGGCGTGTACGTGCCGATTTTTTTTTCCCTCTCCAAATTGATTTTGGCTTCCTGATTCTGATAAGTGAAACTACACCATACATACAATATTTCTACTTTATATAGGCTGTGTATTTATCATATCATTCCTGCTTTTACTATATGTTCATGTTATTTTAGGTTTTATGTACTATTTGGTATGATTTGGTAGGTTATTTTTTAGGTCTGGGAATGCTCAAAAACTTTTCCCCATATAAATTAATGGTAATGGCTTCTTCACTTTATGATATTTCGGCTTACAAATGGTTTCATAGGTACGCTCTACCTTCGGATAGTGGGGGAAACCTGTACGTTCAAAAGCTAAAAAATCTATATAACCATTTAAAACTTAAATGTGAAATTGGAAGCACCTATAAAATTTTGAGGCTGTACCCTCAAGTTCTGGATACCCCCACCATAGGAAACATCCTCTGCACATCCACCTTATCTAGTCTTTTCAACATTCGGTAGGTTTCAATGAGATCTCCACGCATTCTTCTAATGCCAATGAGTACAGGCCCAAAGCTCCCAAACTCTCATCACATGTTAAACCCTTCATTCCCAGAATCATCTTCATGAACCTCCTCTGGACTCTCTCCAATGACAACACATCCTTTCTGGGATATGGGGCTCAAAACTGTTGACGGTATTCCAAGTGCGGCTTGTCTAGTGTCTTATAAAACCTCAGCATCATCTTCTTTTATATTTTGTTTCCCTTGAAATAAATGCCAACATTGCATTTGCCTTCTTTACCACAAACTCAACCTGTAAGTTAGCCTTCTGAGAGTCTTGCACGAGGACTCCCAAGTTCCTCTGTACCTCCTGAGGTTTGAATATTCTTCCCATTTGGGTAATAGTCTGCACTATTGTCCCTTTTACCAAATTGCATTATTGTACATTTCCCAACACTGTGTTCCATCTGCCACTTTTTTGCCCATTCTTCCAATTTGTCTTAAGCATTGCCACAAAGCCATCAATTCCATTATCTAAATCATTGACAACCAATGTGAAAAGTAGTCGTCCCAATACTGACCCCTGAGGAACACCACTAGTCACTGGTAGCCAACCAGAAAAAGGTCCCCTTTATTCCCACTTGCTGCCTCCTGCCTGTCAGCCATTCCTCTCTCCATGCCAGTATCTTTCCTGTAATGCCATGGGATTTTATCTTGTTAAACAGCCTCATGTGTGGCACCTTATCAAATACCTTTTTGAAAGTCCGAGTAAATGACAATCACTGCCTCTCCTTTGTCCACCCCTGCTGGTTACTCTGTAAAAGAACTCTAACAGATTGGTCAAGCAAGATTTCCCTTTACAGAAGCCATGCTGATTTTGACTTCCTTTGTCATTAGTTTCCAAGTATCCCGAAACCTTATCATTAATAATAGACTCCAGCACTTTCCCAACCACCGAGGTTAGAATAACTGGCCTAAAATTTCCTTTCTTTTGCCTTCCTCTATTCTTAAAGAGTGAAGTGACATTTGCAATTTTCCAGTCCTCCCAGACCTTGTTAGAATCAAGTAATTCTGAATTGAATTGAATTGAATTTCAGTTTATTGTCATTTAGAAACCACAAATACAATGCAGTTAAAAAATGAGACAACGTTCCTCCAGAATGATATCACAAAAGCACATGACAAAACAGACTACACCAGAAAATCCACATAATGTTTTGCAATCCCCAATCCAGAGTCCGGAGAGGCTGCTGCGTATTAATATCGCGCTACCATCTTAGCGCGTTCCCCGGAAAGGAGCTCCAAATCCACCAGACATGACTGCCCAGACACACCAAGTCAGGAGACCAACTCTACCACCCAACAAACCAAAAACTAAAGCTACAAGACCTACACAAAACCACATAGTTACATATAGTAATAGTTAACATATAGTTACAACAGTGCAGACAATACCATAGTTGATAAATAAAAACAGACCATGGGCACAGTAAAAAATAGTCCAAAGGTGTTAAAAGACTATAAGTTCGAAAGAAACCACCACACAGTTTCCACAAGTCCTCAGGGTCCTGATAGACTCGTCATCCCACGCAGACGGCAGAAGGGGATACCCCCGCTATGGACTTCCACGGCGCCGGACTCAGCCTCGCAGACGCAGCACACAGTGAAAGCGCCCCGACCGCAGCGGACTTCGAGTCCGTCGAGCCTCCGACCATCCCCTCTGGCACAGCCTCTCCGAGCACCATACTCTGCCGAGCACATTAAGACGCCCCCGCCAACGGCCACCAGCAACACGACCCCGAGGACTGGGGGCCTGTTCTTCTCAGCAGAGACCCGGACCTCACAACAGCAACAGCATCGAAGAAGGACTTCCTGGAGATTTCCAGATGTTCCTCCATGTTCCCGCATCCATTTTTCATCAGATTAGGATTGTGCACGGCACCCCGCTTAACAAATAACAGATATCAACTCTGGAGAGGCTGCTGCGAGCTGTGTCGCGCCGCCATCTTGGATTGCTGATTTCTGGAAAGATCATGACCAATGCATCTGTTATCTCTTTAGCAATCTCTCTCAGGAGTCTGGAATGTGGTCCATCAGATCCAGTTGACTTATCTACCTTAAGACCTTTGAGTTTGCCTTGCACTTTTTCCTTTGTAATAGCAATGGCATTCATTCCTGCTCCCTGACACTCACGGACTTCCGGTACACTGCTAGTGTCTTCCACAGTGAAGACTGATACAAAATACTCAGTAAGTTCATCTGCCATTTCTTTGTCCCCCATTACTACCTCACCAGCATCATTTTCCAGTGGTCCAATATCAACTCTCACTTCCCTTTTACTTTTTATATAACTGAAAAAAAAACTTCCAGCATCCTGCTTTATTTTCTTAGCTAGTTTTCCCTCATATTTCATGTTTTCCTTTATTATAACTTTTATAGTTGCTTTTTGTTGGATTTTAAAAGCTTCTCGATCATCCAACTTCCCACTCACTTTTGCTACCTTTTATGCCCTTTTCTTGGCTTTTATGCAGTCCTTGTCAACCATGGTTACCTACCCGTGCCATTTGAGAACAACTTCTTCTGTGGGTCATATCTATTCTGCACCTTGTGAACTATTCCCAGAAAATTAAGCCTTCTCTGCTGTGCCGTCATTCTGCCAGTATCTTCTTGTAATCCACCTGGGAAAGCTTCTCTCTCATGCCTCTGTAATTCCCTTCATTCCATCCGATACAGATAACATGTGACTTATGCTTCTCTCTCTCTCTCAAGCTCCAGTATGAATTCAGTCTTATTATGATCACTGTCTCCTAAGGGTTCCTTTATGTTAAGCTCTCTAATATGATCTGAATTATTACACAACACCTAGTCTAAGATGGCCTTTCCCCTAGTAGGCTTAAGCACAAACTGCTCTAAAAAGCCATCCTGTAGGCATTCCCTTTTATATTGAAGTCCCCCATTACCATTGTGACGTTACCCTTATTACATGCCTTTTCCAGCTTCCTTTGCAATCACAACCCCACGCTATTTAGAAGCCTACATATGATTCCCATGTTTTTTTTTAACCCTCGAGGATTCGGTAGCTAAAGTCTAGAACTTGCTTTCCCTCTTGGCTCTTTAAATAAGAATCTAATTTTTGGATTACCTTCCGCATTCGGAGACCACCACAGTTAGTATGGATTGAAAATAAAATTGCTTCCTTACTAACAATCATCATTGCCGTAGATGCAGTGTATATGGATTTCAACAAGGCATTTGATAAGGTACCCCATGCAAGGCGTATTGAGAAAGTAAGGAAGCATGGGATCCAAGGGGACATTGCTTTGTGGACCCAGAACTGGCTTGCCCACAGAAGGCAAAGAGTGGTTGTAGACGGGTCATATTCTGCATGGAGGTCGGTCACCAGTGGTGTGCCTCAGGGATGTGTTCTGGGACCCCTACTCTTCATGAATTTTATAAATGACCTGGATGAGGAAGTAGAGTGATGGGTTGGTAAATTTGCTGATGACACAAAGGTTGGGAGCATCAACTTAGGGCTGTCCACACTACAGCGGGACATTGCTGGGATGCAAAACTGGGCTGAGAGGTGGCAGATAGAGTTCAACCCACATAAGTGTGAGGTGTTTCAGTTTTGTAGGTCAAATATGATGGCAGAATATAGTATTAATGGTAAGACCCTTGACAGTGTGGAGGATCAGAGGGATCTTGGGGTCTGAGTCCATAGGACACTCAAAGCTGCTGCACAGGTTGACTGTGTGGTTAAGAGGGCATACGATGCATTGGCCTTCATCAGTCATAGGATTGAGTTTAAGAGCCGAGAGGTAATGTTGCAGCTATATAGGACCCTGGTTAGACCCCACTTGGAGTACTGTACTGAATTCTGGTCACCTCACTACAGGAAGGATGTGGAAGCCATAGAAAGGGTGCAGAGGAGATTTACAAGGATGTTGCCTGGATTGGGGAGCATGCCTTATGAGAATAGGTTGAGTGAACTCGGCCTTTTCTCCTTGGAGCAACGGAGGATGAGAGGTGACCTGATAGAGGTGTATAAGATAATGAGAGGCATTGATCGTGAGGATAGTCAGAGGCTTTTTCCCAGGGCTGAAATGGCTAGCATGAGAAGGCATAGTTTTAAGGTACTTGGAATTAGGTACAGAGGAGATGTCAGGGGTAAGTTTTTTATGCAGAGAGTGGTGAGTGTGTGGAATGGGCTGCCAGTGGCGGCGGTAGAGGCGGAAATGATAGGGTCTTTTAAGAGACTTCTGGATAGGTACATGGAGTTTAGAAAAATAGAAGGCTATGAGTAAGCCTAGGTAGTTTTAAGGTAGGGACATGTTGGGCATAGCTTTGTAGGCCGAAGGGCCTGTATTGTGCTGTAGGTTTTCTATGTTTCTAACAATCCAGACAAGCGCACCTGAAGGATTTGTGCTTCTGCTGTTCTACTCCCCCTATACCCACAACTTTGTGGCTAGGCACAACTCAAGAGCCATCTATAAACTAACTGATAATATAACAGTTGTTGGCAGAATCTCAGATGGTGATGAGAAGGTGTACAACAGTGAAATAGATTGAGTTATTGTTGCAACACCAACCTTGCATTAAATGTCAGTAAGACCAAGGAATTGATTGTGGACTGTGGAAAGAAGGTGTGGGGAGAACACACACGAGTCCTCATTCAGGGGTCAGCAATTTCAAGTTCATGAATATCAACATATCAGAGGATCTATCCTGGGCCAAATATATTTGTGCAGTTGCAAAGAAGGCACTCCAATGGCAATACTTAATTAGGAGTTTGAGGAGATTTGGCATATCACTAAGCGCTCTAGCAAATTTCTACAGATGTACAATGGAGAATTTTCTGACTGGCTGCATCACTGTCTATATTCTATGCCATCTATACAGAGGTGCTTAATGCACGTGATTGAATAAAGCTGCAGAGAGTTGTTGACCCAGCCAGTTCCATCAAGGACATCTTCAAAAGGCAATGCCTCAATATGGCAGTATCCATAATGAAGAACCCTCACCATCCAGGATAAGTCCTCTTTTCCTTACTACCATCAGGAAGGAGGTACTGGAGCCTGAACAGACGCACTCAAATTTTTAGGACAGCCTCTTTTATCCATTACCAGATTTCTGAATGGTCCATGAACACTGCCTCACTACTTTTTATCTCTTTTTATGCTGTTTAGAAATTCTGTTTATAACTTATGGTTAGATGTTATGTACTGCATTGTAATACATAATTTTCAAAACAACAGATTTCACAACAAATGTCAGTGATAATAAAGCTGATTCTGATTTTCCATTTTCTACTTAATGGAACTGGTTTTCCACTACTTACCCACAGGTAGAGAAGGCCAAGGCTTCACAACAGGAGGATTGGCAATACTGTAACTTGAGGATGTTTCTCAATCTTGGGAATTACTGTATCATCTGTCATCTTTTGGAACCACGATATTTATGCCAGGACCTAGAGAGACTAGATGAATAAAGCCGATCTAGAAATAGGAGTGGTGAGGCATAGTTTTTGAGTGATAGGATTAGAAGGAAGATGAGGAAAAAGGTTATCATCCACAGTGTGGTAAAGGCCTAGAACTCGATGGTCAATGAGGTAGAATGGCCAAAAATGCTTATCACATTGAAAAGCAATATAGCTGAGCATCCCTTTGAGCCCTGGAACTATATTAGTAGCCCTCTTCCAGGGACAAAAACACTGCCATTTGCTTTCTGTCACTGAGACAAAATCCTGTTTCTGATTTATTGAATTAATTGTGATCCAGTCGTGAGACTGCAAATCATGAGTTTTAGATCATCTATCTACACTTCTGAAATTTTTGCCCAATGACTTAACCAAAATGTTATTAACTACTTGGTCAGAGATGCTATCTTTTGGTTGGCTTTTTAAAACAAAACTATATTATAACAGTACAGGACCTTGGTGCACAGTGCTGTGCTAATCCGTTAACCTATTTTAGGATTAATCTATTACTTCCCTTCCACATAGACTTCCAGTTCTATCTTTTCATCCATGTGCTGAAACCCTTGCTGTCTGTTAAATAAATTAATCATTTCATCCTTGTACTTAACTAAGAGTCTGTTAAGTGTCCGCAATGTATCTTGCATGTCCCTGATGATAGATCAAAAGATGTTATTCTTTTTCAATGAAGTATTGCAGACCTCCCCTCAGCCAACATCTGAAAATAGATGAACTGCTTATTTATTTCATGGCTATTTTTGTGATCTTGTTGTGCACATTATTGGTTACCTAATTTTCTATAGTATATCAATCACTGGTTTGAAAAGTAGTTTTTTGAACTGTGAAGCCATTTAGGTTTTTATAGATTTTGTAGGTTTTTATTTTAGGTTCTTATAGACACATAAAGTTATGAAAGGGATAGGTGAGATAGAAGTCGGAAAGTTTTTTCCGCTGGTAGGTGAGACTAGAACTAGGGGCATAGCCTCAAGATTCGGGGGAATAGATTTAGGATGGAGATGAGCAGGAATTGTTTTTCCCAGAGGGTGATGAATCTGTGGAATTCTCTGCCCAATGGAGCAGTGGACGCTCAGTAAATATATTTAAGAGGAGGTTGGACAGATTTTTGCATCGTAGGGGAATTAAATGTTATGGGGAAAAGGCAGGCAGGTAGAGATGAGCTCATGGCCAGGTCAGCCATGATCTTATTGAATGGCAGGGCAGGCTCGGCGGGCCAGGTGGCCTACTCCTGCTCCTATTTCTTATGTTCCTATGGAGGTTGTCTTGAGAATGTGATGGATTTCTTTTTTACCTTCTGTTTTCTGCCTTTCCTTTTCCTCCCCATGTGTTTTTTTTTCATGTAGCCTGCCATTTTGTGAATGATTATTATTGCTAACCATGGTGGTAGGTGATGGAGGTTGTATGAGCACTTGGTGTATGTCACAAAACCTGGATGTGTGACCACTGACACCAGGCAGACAGAGAATCTCTGTAGATTATTGATAATGGCTGGGGTCACCCATCTTGTAAAGATACTGTCCAGAAGAAGGCAATAGCAAACCACTTCTGTAGGAATATTTGCCAAGAACAATTATGGTCATGGGACTTTGATTATTCTATGTGACACTTAATTTAACTATGAGCTAGAACTGGGCAAAAAAGGACTCTCAGAACCCTTTTTTCTTCTTTCCACCTACTCCCATTTCACATCGGGTGTTAATGAAATAAATATTCTTAATGTGTTCTTTTTCCTTGGAGCACAGGAGAATGAGGTGAAATTTGATAGAGGTATGCAAAATTATTAGGGGTATATGCAGGGTAAATGAAAGTAGGCTTTTGTCAATGTGTTGGGTGAGACTAGAACTGGAGGTTGTAGGTTAAGAGTAAAAGATGAAATATTTAAGGGAGACCCAAGCGGGGAACAAGTTCACTTAGAAGATAGCGTGAGTGCGGAATGAGCTAATGGTGGTTGGAGGCAAAATTGCAAATTTAAGAGAAGTTTGGATAAATAGCTGGAAGGGAGAACTATGGTCCAGCTGTAAGTTGATAGGAATAGGCAGAATGACAGTTTGGCATGTACTAGAGGTGCAGAAGGGTCTGTTTGTGTGCTGTGTTGCTCTTTGACTCTTTCTTCTTAAGAGAATGGTAAGGTGTTCAATTTCTGTGATAGAAAGTTGTCATTGTCCTGATTTTGTCATTGAACAGAATAACAAAATATATGTACTTAATGTTTAAAAGAAAGGCGATCCCCAAGATTCTGCAAAATATTAAAAAATAAGTTTTAGATTGTTCTGAGAAGCACAATCTTGCTTTCGAGATTTGGTTTCTCAGGCATGAAAAATTACAACATATCCTTTCCACTTATTGCAAGTGTTATATTCCACTTTATGACCTTCATAAAATTTACATTTGGAGGAGTGATTACAGCCTTTATTTTTTTGCTTATAAGGTTGTAAGCCTTACAAAATACAATCAGATTCTCAAAACTTGGGGTAAATCTTGATCAGTGAAACTCTAACTTGCCCATTATAAACTGATTTTTGCAGAAGGCATTTTTATGATGCCCTTTTAATGTAGATTGCCCATCAGTGTACTGCTTTTAATGTTTTTAACCAGATAACCGATTCTTCCTAAGTGGATTGGAAAGCAGCAATCCAGCTGAGTGATTTGGATGTCATGTAGATAAAGAGCAAAGCTTGAACTATTTATTTTTAGCGTTTGGACTCTGAAATTGGACAACAATCTCAAATCAAGAAAAGGCAGATGTACAATGTATTTTAGTTTCTTTCACCATTGTGTTAAATTGTTCTTGTACCATACAGTACATTACATAAACTTAATGTTTAATTATGTAGGAATTAAGAGTATAACGAATCTGTCATTTTACAAGACCGCAGTTGTATTTTTCTTATATTTCAGGACAGTTCCTAGTTTAGCATCCATTTAATTACTTAAAAGATGATGCAAGATGTTTATGGACAAACTATGAAATTGAAGGAAAACTTATTTTTTGTGCGTGTAAAACGTGTGTTATCTTATAAATAGTAACTTGCTTAACACTGGAAAGGTTTTTTAAGATGAGTGAACAGGTGAATATGTTGCTTGAATGAATTAACCTTGGTCTAAAGCATAAAGAAAACAAGAATTGAAATTTTATGAAGTAATAATTTTAGTAATCCCACATTAATACATGCTCTTTGAGATAACGTGAATTTTAATATGTAATACTTTTCATTTTTCTGCTTTATGGTCTTATAGTTTTATGCTCATATAGTAATTTGCAAAATGTTATTTTAGTATTAGATTTATAATCAGGTGAATAATCATTTATTAGTGTAAAATATTATATCAGTTGACATTTCAGAGACTTTAATATCTATTTTTGTTAATCCATTTATACAATTCATTTTTATCTAAATGTTTCCTAATACCATTATTTTATATGATTTAAGCATTAATTGTCTTTTTTTTCTTTCACTCCACTATTTATTTACCCTTTTGCCAGAATGCCCAGCAGATAGAATATGGGTGTATAGGGGAGGCAGTTGTCCACGTTCCTCATGACTGTTACCCCGACCCTATAAAAGCCTGGGAACTCTACAGACCTCAGATGTTATCTTGCACTCGGCCTTTTGAGGCTCCAGTAAGAATCATCAAACGTTCTCTCCCTCCATATTTGTGTGTCTCTGTCTTGGCATTTGGTATTAGGTGACTAAAACAATAGTTGTTAATTGTTACTGCTGACTGCTGGTATGCCTTCCATTTCATACTTTGATGCACAGTGGTATGTAGTGAGATGAAAATGTAAATCAAATTAATATGAAAGATTCTTGCAGCTTCTCATTGATTCATTTCTGATTTTTATTTCAAGAATAAGTAAAACATAGAGAATTTGGAAAATATTCCTATTAAATATTGGTATGTTCAAAAGGTATTTTGACATTCTGCAATAATTTTTAATCACTGTGATAAACATATTGAAATTATCAATATAAGACCATAAGACATAGGTGCAGAATTAGGTCATTTGACCCATCGAGTGAGTCTTCCCTCTCAACCTGATTCTTCTTGCTTTTCTCCATAAACTTTGACGCCCTGACTAATCAACAACCTAGTAAGACTAATATTGTTGAGTTCTCCCATTTGATCTTATTGTGAAAATTTTAATCAAGCAGGCAATTATTGTAGGTAATTGGATATGAGAAATCTGAGAAGTGGTGACTTTGATAACCACATTTTGTGGCCACTTCATTTAGTACCTCCTTTACATAAAATAGTAGCCACTGAGTGTATGTTCGTGATCTTCTACTGTAACCCATCCAATTAAAGATTTGACATGTACATTCAGAGATGCTCTTCTGCACACCTGTTGTAATGTGGTCATTTGAGTTACTGTCGCCTTCCTGTCAGCTTGAAGCAATCTGGCCATTCTCCTTTGCCCTCTCTCATTTAACAAAGTATTTTTGTCCAGAGACCTTTTGCTCACTGGATTTTTTTTTACACCAGTCTCTGTACACTCCACAGACTGTTGTATGTGAAAATCCCAGGAGATCCTGAGATTCTCAGATTCTCAAACCACCCTTTCTGGTACCAACAATCATTCAACAGTCAAAGTCACTGAGATCACAGTTCTTCTCCATTCTGTTTTTTTTTCCTGAACAACAACTGAACCTCTTGTCCATGTCAGTATACTTTTATGTATTGAATTGCTACCACGTGATTGGCTGATTAAGTATTTGCATTGATGAGCAGGTGTTCCTAATAAGGGCTTCATTGAATGTACATCTTGCATAATATTTTCTTCACAAAGAGGCCATTCAGTTCATTGAGCCTATGCTGGATCATCTACACCAGTGGCAATTTTTGTCAGCCAGGTAACCTCCCAGCATGCCTTTACAATGCAGAAAAGCTAGGGCAAATCCCATGTGTTTAGAGATTTTCTATGCAAACTCAACATGCACAGCAGTCAAGGTGATGACTGAGTCCTGGCATGCTGGAATTGTGCAGTAGTTATGCAGCCAGATGCACTGGGTTTCTTGATTTTGTTTTAAATTATTGGTTGATAGAATCGTGAATGCCTGTAAACTCCCTTTCCAGTATGTGAGTATTTAGAATTATGGCTATTTATTTATTTAGAGATACAGTGCAGAACAGGCCCTTCCAGCCCATTTAAGCCGTGATACCCAGTAACTCACCTATATTTAACCCTAGCCTAATCACAGGACAAATTAGAACAATCAGTTAACTAAATAACTGATACCTCTTTGGACTGTGGGAGTAAAGCAGAGCACCTTGAGGAAACCCACGCTGTCACAAGGAAAACTTACAAACTCCTCACAGACAGCTCTGAACTCCAACACCCAGAACTGTAATAGCTTCATGCTAGCTGCTACATTATGTTGTCTGAAGCTGTGCAGTGTGAGCACGGATATATATTTTCCTCCAAAACTTGTCATTAAACTCTTATTTCAAATCAAGTTTCCAAAATCATTGTGGAGAAACTGCTTTTTACAGTTATAGTGTCAAACAGCATAGAAACAGGCCCTTCATCCAGCACTGACTATCACAGCCTATTTATTACCGATCGGTTTACCAAGTGACTCAAGTATCTGTGTCGGTGCTTTGTAATTGTTGTGAGAGTACCTTTCTCCGCCATCTTCTTGACTATGTTCTCCAAATTGCAAGCAAAGTTCAAAGTAAGTTGATTATCAAAATACGTATATGTCACCCTATACTACCCCGAGACTCATTTTCTTACAGGCATTCAAACTAGAACAAAGAAATAGAATTAATGAAAAACTACAGAAAAAGACTGGCCAGCAACCAGTGTGCAAAAGAAGACAAACTTGGCAAATACAAAATATAACAAATAAATAAATAAATAAGACCTAGAACATCAGATGAAAAGTCTTTGAAAGTAAGTCTATTGGTTATCCATTGAATGAAAAAAGAATTTCCTTCAGATCGTTTCTAAATCTCTTACTCTTCTATGACTTGAATACTTTTGCCATAGGACATAAGACCATAAAAACATAAGAAATAGGAGCAGAAATAGGCCATCCGGCCCATCGAGCCTGCCCTGCCATTCAATAAGATCATGGCAATAGACAATAGACAGTAGGTGCAGGAGTAGGCCATTCGGCCCTTCTAGCCAGCACCGCCATTCACTGTGATCATGGCTGATCATACACAATCAGTACCCCGTTCCTGCCCTCTCCCCATATCCCTTGACCCCGCTATCTATAAGAGCTCTATCTAACTCTCTCTTGAATGCATCCAGAAACTTGGCCTCCACTGCCTTCTGGGGCAGAGCATTCCACATATCCACCACTCTCTGGGTGAAAAAGTTTTTCCGCATCTCTGTTCTAAATGGCCTACCCCTTATTCTTAAACTGTGGTCTCTAGTTCTGGACTCACCCATCAGCGGGAACGTGCTTCCTGCCTCCAGTGTGTCCAATCCCTTAATAATCTTATATGTTTCAATCATGGCTGATCTGTCCGTAAACTCAGCTCCATCTACCTGCCTTTTCCCCATAACCCTTAATTCCCTTACTATGTAAAAACCTATCTAACTGTTCCTTAAATATATTTAGTGAGGAAGCCTCAATTGCTTCCCTGGGCAGAGAATTCCACAGATTCACCACTCTCTGGGAAAAACAGTTTCTTCTCATCTCCATCCTAAATCTTCTTCCCTGAATCTTGAGGCAATGCCCCCTAGTTTTAGTCTCACCTACCAATGGAAACAACTTTCCTACTATCTTATCTATCCCTTTCAAAATTTTGTATGATTCTATAAGATCCCCTCTCATTCTTCTGAACTCCAGAGAGTATAGTCCCAGGTGACTCAATCTCTCCTCATAGTCCAACCCCCTCATCTCGGGAGTCAACCTGGTGAACCTCCTCTGCAATGCCTCCAAAGCCAGTATATTCTTCTTCAAGTATGGAGGTCAGAACTGCACACAGTACTCCAGATGTGGCTTTAGCAGAACCCTGTATAGTTGCAGCATGACCTCCCTGCTCTTGAATTCAATCCCTCTAGCAATGAAGGCCAACATTCTGTTTGCCTTCTTAAAAACCTGTTGTACCCACAAGCCAACTTTTTGCGATTCATGAACAAGCACTCTCAAGTCTCTCTGCACAACAACATGCTGCAATCTTTCACCACTTAAATAATAATCTGCTCTTCTATTATTCCTTCCAAAGTGGATGATCTCACATTTACCAATGTATTCCACATGCCAGACCTTGGCTTACTTAACCTATGATGTTCCTCTGCAGACTCTCCACATCCTCTGTACAATTTGCTTTTCCACTCAGTTTAGTGTCCTCAGCAAATTTTGCTACGCTACACTCAGTCCCTTCTTCCAAATCATCAATGTAAATGGTAAACAGCTGCAGGCCCAGCACTGACCCCTGCGGCACCCCACTCACCACTGACAGCCAACTGGAGAAACACCCATTTATACCATCTCTGCCTTCTAGTGGTTAACCAATCCACTATCCATACCAACACACTTCCTCTGACTCCATGCATCAGTATCTTATTTATAAGTCTCTCATGCAGCACCTTATCGAACGCCTTCTGGAAATCCAAGTATACGACATCCAGCTGTTCCCCTCTATCCACTGCACTCATTATGTCCTCAAAGAACTCCAGTAAGTTTGTCAAACAGGACCTGCCCTTTCTGAATCCATGCTGCATCTGTCTAATGGAGCTACTCCTTTCTAAATGTTTCGCTATTTCTTCCTTAATGACAGCTTCAAGCATTTTCCTGACTACAGATGTTAAGCTAACTGGCCTATAGTTGCCTGTCTTTTGCCTACATCCTTTTTAAAAAAGTGTCATGACATTTGCTGTCTTCCAATCTGCCGGGACCTGCCCAGAGTCTGGAGAATTTTGATAAATGATTACCAACACGTCTACTATAACCTCCACCAATTCCTTCAGCACCCTGGGATGCATCCCATCAGGACCAGGGGACTTATCTACCTTCAGACACTCTAGTTTGCTCATCACTATCTCTTTAGTGACAGTGATTTTATTGAGGTCCTCACCTCCTGTTTCATCTATAACATACTTCTTTGGCATATTAGACGTGTCCTCTACTGTGAAGAGAGGACAAAATAGTTGTTGAACTATTTTGAACACAAAATAGTTGTTCAATGTCTCAGTTATTTCCTTATCACCTATAATCAATTTCCCCTTCTTGTCTTCCAAAGGACCTACATTGACTTTAGCCACCCTCTTCTGCTTTATATATTTATAAAAACTTTTGCTATCTGTTTATATATTTTGTGCTAATTTACTATCATACTCTATCTTCCCTTTCCTTATTTCTTGTTTAGTTATTCTCTGTTGCTTTTTAAAGTTTTCCCAATCCTCCAGTCTCCCACTACTCCTTGCGACTTTGTACACATGAACTTATAATTTGATACTATCTTTTATTTCCTTAGTTATCCAAGGCTGGCTCTCCCTACACTTGCTGTCCTTACTTCTGACCGGAATATACTTTTGTTGAGCACTGTGAAAAATCTGTTTGAACATATTCCACTGTTCCTCAACTGTGCTACCAAATAGCCTGTGCTCCCAATCCACATTAGCCAACTCCTCCCTCATCCCGTTGTAGTCTCCCTTATTCAAGCATAATACGCTGGATTTAGATCTACCAATTTCATCCTCATCTGAATGCGAAATTCAATCATGCTATGATCACTCTTTCCAAGACAACGATTGCCTTACCGTCTTCCCTATCCATGCTTCTCATAAATTTGTATGCCTTTATTAAGTTTCCCCTCGCTGCTGCAAGGAAAATAAACCCAACCTACCCTGACTGAAGCAGTCCCTCCTTGGCAAAATTCTGATGAATTTTCTCTGTACTCCATCTAGTACAATCAATGTCCTTTCTATTATGCAGCAACCAGAACTGTACTCACAAATCCAGCTGTGGCCTAACCAAAGTATTATGACACTGTACCAAGACCTCCATACTTGCAAGCTTTGTGTTACCTTTGCCACCCTATCTGCCTGTTGAACTTGTACTCTAAGGTTCCTTTTTTCCTTATTTCTTCTTGGGTCCCTGCCGCCCATGGTATATTTTGCTCTTATTTGACCAGCTACTGCTTCTAAATGCATCATCTCACAGTTACCAGGATTAAGATCCATCTGCCATTTCTCTGCCGAATTTGCCAGCTAATAAATATAATGAGGTTTAAGACTACCCTTTCCACTATTAACAGCATTACTAATATCACGTGCTATCTGTCATCTTATCAGTAATGTTTCCTATGTTCACATCAGAATTCATAAACAAATTCCAAGTATCCTAGCACAGACTGCACAGTCTTCTAATTACAAGAGCAGCCTTCATGATCACTCTGTCTCCAATACCCAAACTAGGTTTGTATACAGTTTGCCAATTTGCCTTAGATCCCATAAGTTCTAAACTTTTAGACCAGCATTCTATTTGGGACCTTGTCAATGGCCTAAAAGAAATGTGTGTGAATCACATCATCTGAACTGCCCTTGTCAATAGATTTAATTACCTCTGCAAAAGAACTCAATTAAGATAGAACACGGTCTTCTGTTGTACACTCGGTGGCAGGTCAAGCTGGACCAGGACAATCTGCAGTCATGCCACTCAGGAACCTGGGCTATATTTTTTCTTCTGTGTGACTGTATATTTTTCTGAAATCTTAACTATCTGTGCTATTTGTTTTATATGGTATGTGCAGTGTGCTGTCTGCTGTTGGTGATGTGCTTTGCACCTTAGCCCCAGAGGAACACTGTTTCATTTGGCTATATTCATATATAGTTTAGTGATAATTAAACTTGAAGATTTCCAATTTCGAGGAGAGCTTCTTGATAACATATCAGGGCTGCCATGCAGAAGATATTTAGTCAGAAAGTTAATGAAACAATTAGTAAGAAAATTAAGTTAGTAAGTAACTCAAGACTAATCAATAAACTTCAAGACCTCAGCCTCAGTATTTCTTTGTGCAACTCTATATTCGATTTCCTCACATGCAAACCCCTGTCAGTTTGGACTGGTAACATCTCCTCCACAATCCAGTCAGCACAGGTGCACCACAAGGCAGTGTGCTTAGTCACCTGCTGTACTTGCTTTATACTAATGACTGTGGCCAAGTACAACTCCAGTGTTATACAGTTATACAGTGATGACATCACTGTAATGGGCCAAATCAAAGATGGTGATGAATCAGAATGTAGGAAGGAGATTGAAAATCTGTCGGAGTGCTGCCACAACAAAAACCTTTTATTCAATGTCAGCAAAATCAAAGAGGTGATTGTTAACTATAGAAGGAGGAAACCAGAGGTCCATGAGTCAGTCCTCATCAGAATCAGTAACTTCAAATACCTTGGTATTATTTCAGAGGATCTGTCCTGGATGCAGCACATAACTACTTCTACAGGTGCATTGGAGAATATACTGACTGGTTGTGCCTGATATGGGAACGTCAAGGCCTTTGAATGGAAAATCCTACAAAAAAATAGTGAATGTGGCCCAGTCCATCACAGATAAAACCCTTCCCTCTGTTGAGCACACCTGTAAGGAGTGCTGTTGCTGGAAAGCAGCATCCATAATCAAGGACACACCAGGTTCAGGAGCAGTTATTACCCCTCAATCATCAGACTTCTGAAGCGAGGGATAACTTTACTCACCCCAACACAACTGATTCCAGTCCATTGACTCACTGTTAAGGATGCCACAACTTGAGTTCTCAATATTTATTGCATATTTATTTATTACTTTAATTTTTTTTTGTATTTGTCATTTGTCTGTGTGCAGTTTTTGATTAATTGTATTTTTTTGCATCTACTGTGAATGCCCACAAGAAAATAAATCTCGGGGGTGTGTGTGTATATATGTGTGTGTATGTATGTATAGTAACATACAAGTACTTTGATAGAAATTTTACTTTGAAGTTGAAGGTTATACAAAAGTTGTCAGAGCACTCTTCATAAATTGGTTCCAATCTATAGAATGCACTCCTACAACTGTGGTGTATCCTTAAACTTTGCATTTAGCTCCCTTTATTTTATTGCTTCATCTTCCGTGATCAGTCAGTGCACAGGTACTTAAAAGATACTAAAAGACAAAGAAACATATAGTTAGTTCTGTTGAGTTAATAAACAGCTCACCTTGGAGTAGTGTTTTTTTTCTTTTCAAAGATATAACACTATTTTACCATTATGGAGCATGTGACTTGACAATTAATGTTTTTTTGATCATGCTTTTGAATGAATTCATTACTTTGTTGCTACACCCTATTGCTGGTGAAAATAACGTAGACATTGTAATGTGAAAGGAGGTGGATTGAATTTACCTCGTCTGTACTTACTTTTAGCAGCATTTTTACTTGGTCTATTTTTCTACTTTGTTCTGAACAAATTTCATTTGCTCCCTTCTGTAAATCATTAGTTTTAATTAAATGATTAAACAGTCATTTTCAAGAATTGGAGATTATTTAACACAGTAACCAAGGCTAAATTAAAACATTTTTCTAATGGCACTCCCTATATTCTTTACGATTCAAAGATAGTTCATGTCGGGTGTCTCTTATTCCAATTGATTTATCTTTAAATTGCACATTAGCTTGAAGTAATCAGAAATGAATCTACAGTGATGTCAACATACTAACCAAGTTCAGTTTTTAACTTCATACCACTGTTGTATCTTCGGACTGTTGGTGTGTTTTATTACTGGCATACAAGGCTGTACTAATCAGTTACTATCAAATCAGGGACCCTGATCGTTAAAATATTTTATCAAATGTTTGAATATCTTTCAATTTATAAAGCTTACTTAATTGTATTTATCACTATATAGAAATACTGCTGTGGATTGAATAAATTCTTGTTTGCTCATATTAAGTTTCTTAGTTGAAGCTGTTGCTCATGTGAATTAACCTTTTGTCCTTTAAGTATGAAACATGATTTATACGTTTTTCCAACTTGGACAGAAAATGTATCTAGGGATTTAGGTAATGCTGCTAAGCCACCTTCTTTAGTTGCTCTAAGAATAGCTTAAATGATTGTCATTACAGTAGTTTCACATTGATGTCGTAGGAAATCATAGAATTTTGATAAATTAGGTTATAGATTTTTAATAATGATGAAAGATGATAGATGCTACCCTTAATTTTGTTTGTGGTTGAGGTTCCAGAGTTCATGATTGTGTTTGGGTGAGCGAGATACACTCAGTGGCTACTTTATTGGGTACAGCTGTAGCCCATCCACTTCAAGGTCCGACATGTTGTGCATTCAGAGATGCTGTTCTGCACACCACTGTTGTAATCGTGGTTACTTGAGTTACTGTTGCCTTCCTGTCAGCTTGAACCAGTCTGGCCATTCTCCTTTGACCTCTCTCATTACAAGGTATTTACGCTCACAGAGCTGCAATTCACTGGATGTTTTTTTTTTGACATTTTGCGCCATTCTCTTGTGCTCTAAATACTGAAAATCACAGGTCAGCAGTTTCTGAGATATTCAAACCACCCTGTCTGGCACCAATATTCATTCCATGGTCAAAGTCACTTAGATCACATTTCTTCCCCATTCTGATGTTTGGTCTGAACAACAACAAAACCTCTTGACCATGTCTGAATGTTTTTATGCATTGAGCTGCTGCCACATGGTTGGCTGATTAGATATTTGTATTACTGAGCAGATGTAAAGGAGTACATAATAAAGTAGCGACTGAGTGTATATTGTTCCCTTCAGGTTTTGTCTCCCCCAGCTACAGTGTGTCTGTGACGGAGGAGTCTGATGTCGAGGCAAGGTGTTAATCATATGAACTCTGTCTTGAGTTTATTTTTAAATATTGCTACCTTCCCTTCCCTTCCCTAACCAGTTTAGTAGAGGCTATTAAATTATACTTCTAATTCAAGCTGTAGAAGTGGTGGGGAATCTTGATTTGTCCATACTGTATATTGAATGGATGAACAAGTTCACTACCTGGAGAATGATAATTCCTAAGACATTGATAGTGGCATTAGGCTATGGCGCTAATGGAAAATCAAGAGAGATGGCTAGGTTATACAGTTATTACCCAGCAATTATTTATTACCTTTGACATTACTCTAACTTCGGATGTTAGCTGTTTTCCTTTGTACATGTCACTTCACTGAGGAGCTGTGAGAAGAGCTACAAATTTAAGAATAATTACCTACACTTGAGACCTGGGCCAAGTTTTGTGTAGTATTTTCTTGCTTTGTTGTTCAGTCAATAGATTTGAATGAGTATTAGTTGTATGTCCTGCTGATTAGTACAGCCCTTTATGCCTGAATTTCCACAGTCACTTTTGGTTGTAGAAGCTGTTTTCCTCACTAATGATTTTGTGCTTCTGTGCTGTTTGGCGATGCATGAAACAAATGTATTTATATAAATACATGGAATCATATTTGTGTTTTAATAATTTCTGAATATGTGTATTCAATGTATAAACGCATGTATTTAGTGCACTAACACTTCTGGGCGGAAGTACAGACAGTTCAACAAATTTTAATAATTGGCATCAGCTAAGGAGACAAAAAAGTTAAGCAAAGTTTTTGTAAATACATTTTAAGTAATTCCAATAACCATATAAAGATTTGACATTTCATTTACAAAATTAGAATTCTTCCTTGAGATTACTCAGGAAGAAACCTGTGAAATGCTTAAATATAACGAGCTAGAAATGCTCTGTCTGTATTTTCTCCCTGCTTCTATTAATTATTACCATTTTTTCTAATAATATGATATTGATCTATAACAAAATTATAATAATTAATAGTAAGTCAAAAAGATATAATTAATTGATCAAGAAACAATTGCAGACTAAATGTCTGGTTTTGCAGTCAGAAACACCTGGTTTGATTGCTATGTTCCATGTAATAGAATATTAGTTGTGATTGCCAAGTTGAGATATGAGAGCAGATGATTGAGGAATGTAACAGCTGAGTTGAGCTTGGAAATGAAAGAGTGGCGAGAAGTTTTTCAGTGGAGGTGAACTCTGCCAGAGGGAAAACCAGATGTTCTTATGGAAGCATGGTAGTGTGGATGTTTGCTCTAACAAAAAATTGGAATCAAATATGACACCAAGGATTTAAGTAGACTTACCCAGTTTGCACCATTTGCCAAGAAGTGGGAGTATGTTGATGGTTTGAGAACTATTTTGAATGCAATAACTAATATTAGTTCAAAAATACTGTGCACAACTATTGTTATAGAATTCTGATTAATAATTGAAAAATGTCTATTTTTACATATTTTTCTTTATCCTTTGTGGTTTGTCTATGCCATTCCATTTCACTTGAATTGCTTACTTTGCTTGGAGAAAAGAAATGGAATTTTCTAGAAGATTTGAAATCTTGCATATTGTCAATGCTGAAGCAAAACAACGGCAAGGGAAATTTATGCCTCTGAATGTCAGTTTTTATAAAATTTATAAAAATGTATTTCTTCTGTGATTGAATGCCGGATTTATTTTTTAAGGAAGCCAATGATGGTGGCCAGCTTGCAGACAACCTTGTCAATATGTGACGAAGGATTTTGTAGATTCAGTTAACAGTGATGCTGACACTTTTTTATAAATATTCGGCATTGGGCAGAGGATGTTGGTTGCTATGGAACTAAGTCATGAGAACAAATAGAATTGTAAAAAAAATAATTCTCTGTGTGATGTTATCTTAGAAACTAATATTTCTTTTTTACAGCTGGATTGCTATTATATTTACGACATTCAGTTGTAATTACTTGAACTGTGATGCAAATCCTTCTTTTCAGCTTGAAGTGCCAAGTGGAGGAACCATTTTAGCCTCTCTGTGAGCTGCCCACTATCACGGAATCCAGTCTACAGGCAACTTGAACTATTTTATTTCATTTCATATTACGGAGAAGCTGAGGGCACTGGTTACAACATAGGTTATAGAATGTCGTCGATTTGTGCTGCAGCTCTACCTGTGCCTTTAGTCCAACCGTTCTTGGCATCTCCTGAACAATTTGGAAACTTTTATCCTGGTTCAACGTCAACAGTTCCTTTCCTTCCTACTCTATCTGGATGTTATTTGACCTGCTGAGTTCCTTCAGCAGATTGTTTTGTTGCTCCAGATTCCAGCGTCTGCTTTCTCTTCTCTCCAGATGGAAAATTGTCCAGAATATGGCCTGTCCACACAAAATAGGACTAAGCTTTAAGTACTTTAAAAATAATAATCAATTTTAAAAAAGTTGTTAATAAATTCAGCAGAAATGCCCCAAATAGAATCAGAATCAAGTTTAATATCACCAGCGTATGTCATGAAATTTATTAACTATGGCAGCAGTACAACGAAATTGATAAATATACAGGGAAAAAACTGAATTGCAATAAGTATATATATGTCTATTAAATAGTTAACTTAAAGTAAGTAGTGCAACAAAAACAGAAATAAACAAAGTTGTGAAAGTGTTCACAGGTTCAATGCACATTTATAAATCGGATGACAGAGGGAAAGAAGCTATTCCTGAATTACTAAGTGTGTGTTTTTAGAATACCTTTAAAAATTTTTTTAAACATTTGTACCTTGGTAACAACCAGGCTATCCGCAGCACTGCCTTCGGTGGATTGGTTTTATGCAAACGAAGCATTTCCTTGTATGTTTCGATGTACATGTGATAAATCTGAACCTGATGAAGCACCTTCCACCTTGGATCCTGTTTATCTTTCAGATTTTCAGCACCTACGGTTTCTCTGTTTTTCATTTATCTAGTTTAAGGTTGGAGGATTGTTTCTATTTATTGAGAGTCTGAGTCCTATCCTTCCATTTCTAGCCACTAAGTCTCCCCTCTCAGCTTGCTGCTTATTCCATCTCTGCATGTTTGATGTGTATCTGTATGTCCAGATGTCATTTGTCATGGTCAAAGCCTTTGTATATTGACAGATTTAACTAATTATTCAAGTTCAAGTTTATTGTCCGACTGTACGTATATACAACCAAATGAAACAATATTCCTCTGGACCACAGTGCACCCACAAAACATATATCACAGACAGCACATAAAAGAAAATAGTACAATAAATTAGTAAGATACAAGTAGTGCACAGTGCAGTAAGCAGTAAACAGTACAGTAAACAGCTTGCTGTCCTCAGTGGGACAGGGTGTTCATTAATCTCACAGTCTGAGGGAAGAAGCTGTTTACCCAATCTGGCAGTCCTTATCCTGATGTCCTGTACCTCCTTCCTGATCAAAGTGGGTCAAAGAGTTATGGGTTGGGTGGTAACTATCCTCAATAGTGGTTATTCAAGTAAAAAGATTATAGTTATGCAAGGCTTTCCCTGGATGTATTTGTGCAGATTAAGCTAATCTTCTACAACTGATATTGGTATAAAAGTATCACTACATAGCACTTTACTAGGGATTGGTAATGGTATCAGTAATTGAAATCCACCTTGCTACCTTGGGAACTGTGGATAAGGCCCCTCATTTTGATTTAATGCAGTTCATATTATAATTGTATATCTATACACCGTGGAAATGGGTCCTTCAGCCCAATTCATCTAAACTGACCAAGAGGCTGATCAAAGCTAGTCTGATATGCCCATCTTTGGCCCATATCCCCGTTAAATCCATGTTAAATTGTCTTGGCATATTAGTGTAGCGGCTGAAAGGAGTTTGACCCTTCTCCCTGTGACTGTGTGGGTTTCCTTCAGGTGCTCTGATTTCCTCCCTCATTCCAAAAACATGTGGGTTAGGATTAGTATGTTGTCGGCATGCTACATTTGCATTGTAAACATATCAACATTTGTGGGCTGCCCAAGCATAATTGTTAGACTGTGTTTGTTGTCCCCATGGAGTTTGCGCCCCAGCTGTAACATGATATGCTGCAGCAAGCCAGGCCAGTACGATATGGAGAGCAAAGCTGTTGCCCATGCAGCAGATGCCCCCTCTCCACTCAGCTGATGAATCTACAAGAACAGCAGAGACCAACACAGTTTGGTACCAGCAGCATTGCAGGTGTTATCAGTCAGCCTTGAACTCAACGTAGCCTTGGAGACTCCAGCTCCGGATTTTTTCCTCTGGGTTCACTCCTGAAACCTTCCCTATGAGTGGGTATAACCATTAAGCTGTGGAAGTTTGAGATAAGAGTTTTCCTTTTCCTAGATGAGCTGCCAACCACAGCTGACAAGCCCTATCTGCCCAAAGTGAATAAGTCTAAGGTGCCAGTAAACCCCCCCCCCCCCCCCCACCCCTTCTTCTGTCAGTAAAAATGGTTCGGCTGTGTTTAGTAGCTAGCCACACATGTAGGCCAGGAGCTGGACTTGGCTGTCAGAAGCTAATTGAGATATTAGCCATTGGGAGCATTTAATGAGTAGAGGGAGCTTATCCCCACTACCATCCCTGGCTATAGCAGCCTTAAGGAACTGTTTAGATGTATGTGTGACGAATAAAGCTAATCTTTATCTTTGAGCTTTTATGGTTTTGAATATCCTGGCATCCTTGCCATTGCAACATCTGCTTGAGATAAATCAGGGCATGAGTGATGAGTAGACTAGAGACACAAGCTGCTCTTAAGTTTCATGCCGTCAAAAAACCTTTCCCACTCTTTGTAAATGTTTCTGATGATTAGTGCCATTTAGAAACAATTTAAAAACTTGTCTTTTTATTAGCAAGGATCAACGATCAAGTGAATAGGGCTGAGCCAGAAAAGAACTACATCCATCCCTTGATTCTGTATACTGGATTGCTTACTACCATTGTTTGTCAGTCTTCCTGTTTATGTTTAGTTTTCCATTGGCAGTCTTTGTTTATGTATAGTTTTTCATAAATTATATTGCATTTTTTTATTTTCCTGTAAATACCTGCAAGCAAATGAATCTCTTTTACTTTGAAATCTGATGTGGTATTTTGACATTGTCAATTTCATCCCCCACACCCCACTCCACAGTAATTTACTCCAGAAGATTGCTCCAGATTCTAGTGTCTGCAGTTTCGTGTGTCCAAGCTCATAGTCAACTTGGATTCTTTCCATTATCTCTGAAATATTTCTGCTCTTGTGTGTTTTTAATTCTGAGTTCCTGCATGTATTCCTTTGTAACAGGCAGGTACCTGTGGTCTTGGAGAGGAAGAGCAGGAATCAGAGGACACTGTTTCTTCCAATGAAACTCAGGAAATGCACTTTTTTATAACCATATTCAAGTAGAATTGATCACAGTGTGGTTTTTTTTTGCAGCTTCAGAAGTGCATATTTAAAATATCAGAGCAGCACTCACAACTTGGAAGGTGATAGGTGAAACCCGGTGAGGGCAAAGATTGGGTGGGGGGAGATGAAGTTTGGAGTTCAATTCCAACATCCTCTGTAAAAGAGTTTGTACATTTTTCCCATGTGCATGTGAATTTTGTCCAGGTGGTCTGGTTTCCTCCTCCAATTGAGAGATGTGCCAGTTAGTAAGTTAATTGGTCATTTTAAATTGTCCTGTGGTTAGGGTGACGTTAAATCAGTGGGTTCCTGGCGGTGAGGCTCAGTGCCTATTCTGCGTTGTACCTCAGAAATAAAATAAAAATAACATGAGAAGTTGGAAGGTAATAAGTGGTAAAGGGCTGAAGAAGAAGGAATCTGATTGGAGAGAAGAGTGGACTGTGCTTGTACTCTTTCCCCTCCCCCCACTTCTTATTCTGGCATCTTCCCTCTTCCTTTCCAGTCCTGATGAAGTTTCTCGATGTGAAAAACTGACTGCTTATTCCCCTCCATATATAGTGCCTGTCCTCCTGAGTTCATCAAGAATTTTTTGTGTGTTTCTCTGGATTTCTAGCATTTGCAGAGAACCTCTTGTGTTTATTTAATGTATCATGTGTATTAAAACCATTGCACAGCTTTTCACGTATGTGAGGTCTTCTTTTGGATAGGGTTGATGATGGATGCTGCGTCCTGGCTGTCTACGTGATACACAAACTGAGGTAGTATGATATGGATAGCAAACTGTTGCCCACGTAGCATGTTCGTCGTCTCCATGCAGCTGATGAATCCAAAGGAATGGCAAAGGCTGTTACAGTTTAGCATCGGTGGCATCGCAGGAGTTGCCAGTCAGCATTGAACTCAATGTTGGACTGCCTTAGGGACTTAAGCTCTGCCGAAGCCTTTCCCATGGGTGTAACCACAAGGCAGCAGAGGTTTGAGATGAGAGCTGCCAACCAGGCTGATGAGCCCCATCTACCTGATGCAGCTATTTTTAAGGAGCCAGTAACCCACCTTTACTACTTCTGTCAGTAGAAATGGTTTGCCAGGCTTAGTCGTTAAGCCACACATGAAGTCTGGAAGCTGGACTTAGATGTCAGAGACTATTTGAGACTCACATCATTTGGAGCTTTTAAAGATAGTGGGAGCTTATCCCCACTACGTCTCCTGGCTAAGACAATCTTAAGAAACCAATATAATTGGTTATAATTTTGCATATAGTTCACTCAAACAACAGTTCCTGGCTAAATGAAGCTTTGCACATATTGTCGTTTTGTTACTGATGTTTGTAACATAATGCCAACAAGTGAGGTTGTTGTTCATTCAGTGAACTAAGTAGAAATAACTTAAGTTTTTTTTTCTCACACCACAGCTCCTCATCTGCCCTCCTGTTACACGATTCTTCTATGGCCGTAGGGAGCCCTTCCATAAACTGCTGATTCAGGGAGATTCATCAGGGAGACTCCTGATATGGTGTATTCCTGAAACAGTTGAGTCACATCAGAAAGATTCTGTTCAAGGTAAAGGTACTTATTAATTCAAACTACTATCATTGTCTAGGAATTAGAATTGAAATTCCAGTCTAGAATCTATTGGAATTACTTCCAACAGTTTGTCATGTTGGAATTGCAACTGGAATTGGTTTATTATTCTCACATGTATCAAGATACAGTGAAAAAGCTGTCTTGCACACTGTTCAGATTATTACACAGTGCATTGAAGAAGAACAAGGTGAAACAATAATAATGTATCACAGCTACAAAGAAAGTACAGTGCAGATAAACAATAAGGTAGAAGATCTTTGAGGTGAGGTCAAGAGTCCAACTTATCACACCAGGGAACTATTTGATGGTCTTATAACAGGGGACTAAAACATCTCTTTGAGCCTGGTGCTATGTGATTTCAGGCTTTTGTGTCTTTGATTGGAGACAGGAGAAGAGACAGTGTCCAAGATGGGTGGGGTCTTTGATTATGCTGGCTGCTTTATTGAGGCACTGAGAAATATAGACAGTCCATGTAGAGGAGGCTGGTTCCTGTGATGTGCTGACCTGTGTCCACAACTCTCTGCAGTTTCTACAGGCTCAGTGATGAATTCCATTTTGTAACTGTCTTGTGTGTAAAAAAAAAAAACACCCCAAAAAAAACCTTCTTTTGCACCCGAACAAGGGAAGTTGATGACTTTTTTTTAACTTTAAGCATAATTGAGTTTTCTTTCTTCTACCCCTCAATTTTCACCCCAATCCATTATCTACTAGCTCCCTTACCGCTAAATTTCTGATGCAAGGTACTCATTACATTTTCCGTCTCTATAGATGCTGTCTGATCTACTGTGCATATCCTGTATTCTCCCCTTGATTTCAGGTTTTCAGTGACATTTCTGACTTGCATTTCACAGCTTTAACTTGTTCTTACTTATCTCTCTGTAACTAGCCTTAACATCAATCAGATGACTATAGGCAATGGATGATCTCAAACGGTTTCAAAAGTACAGTTTAATGTCAGAGAAATGTATACAATATACATCTTGAAATGCTTGTACTTCGCAACCATCCACGAAAATAGAAAGTGCCCCAAGAATGAATGTCAGTTAAATGTTAGAACCCCAAAGTCCCTCCCCAGCACCCCTCCCTCCCTCGCGTAAGCAGCAGTGAGGAACAATCCCCCTCCCCCCCCCCCCCACTGGCAAAAATAAAGTGCACCTGCTACCAGCACTCAAGCGTGAACAAAGCAATAGCAAAGACACAGACTTGCAGTTACCCCAAAGACTACATTGTTCACCCAATAATTCGACATGCTGCAGGCCCGCTCTCTCTCCTAATAAGGGAGAAAGAGGTGACTCCATTTTCCAAAGAGCGGCTTTACGATGTTAAAAGTCAGTTACATCGCTTTTTACGAGCTCTGTGCCTGGAGATCACAAGGATCCCGGGTCCCCAGGCACACAGCAGATGTTCCGACTCCCTCAACGACACACCGGTCTCCTGTGGTGATACCGACCCTTGATCCACCCATCTCTAGTTCCTCGGGATCCCAGTCTTCCGAATCTGAGCCAAAATCTTAGGCCAAGCCTTTGGCATGCCGAATAGCGGCCGATTGTGGAACCCCGAAAGCGAGTCCCATTCCCGCAAAGAACCATAGTCAGCGTGTAACTCCAGGTTGGGGTCTTCAAATGAACCCTGAAAATGGAAAATAGAGGTATTAAAGATAGAAATTGATCTGTTTTTGAAGATGCAAGCAAAGGAGTTGCAGTTGGGCGCCGTAACTACTTAGCTTCGCCTCTCACGTGATCAACTCATTTTCACTATGGATGGCAACTCTATATGCACTTCTGTTTCCCATCAAGAACAACATGAATTTCTTTGCTTCTTTCTTAACAACACCAATTCTCCTTCCCCACCACCCACCTCCAGAATCAGAATCAGGTTTATTATCACCGGCATGTGTCGTGAAATTTGTTAACTTAGCAGCAGCAGTTCAATGCAATACGTAATATAGAAGAAAAAATAAATAAAAGAATTACAGTATATGTATATTGAATAGATTAAAAATAGTGCAAAAAACAGAAATAATATATAATAAAAAAGTGAGGTAGTGTTCAAGGATTCAATGTCCATTTAGGGATTGGATGGCAGAGGGGAAGAAGCTGTTCCTGAATTGCTGAGTGTGTGTTCAGACTTCTGTACCTCCTACCTGATGGTAACAGTGAGAAAAGAGCATGCCCTGGCTGCTAGAGGTTTTTAATAATAGATGCTGCCTTTCTGAGGCACTGCTCCTTGAAGATGTCAGGGGTACTTTGTAGGCTTGTACCCAAGATGGAGATGACTAAATTTACAACCTTCTGCAGCTTCTTTCGGTCCTATGCAGTTATGCCTCTCCACCCCCCCCCCCCCCATACCAGACCAGACAGTGATGCAGCCTATTTTTGAGTATATTTGTTGACATACCAAATCTCTTCAAACTCCTAATGAAGTATAGTTGCTGTCTTCTTTATAACTGCATTGATATGTTAGGACCAGGTTCGATCCTCAGAGATCTTGACACCCAAGAACTTGAAGCTGCTCACTCTCTCCACTTCTGATCCCTCTATGAGGATTGGTATGTGTTCCTTCATCTTGCCCTACCTGAAGTCCACAATCAGCTCGTTCATCTTACTAATGTTGAGTGCCAGGTTGTTGCTGCGGCCCCACTCCACTATTCGTCATATCTCACTCCTCTACGCCCTTTCGTCACCATCTGAGATTCTACCTGCAATGGTTGTAACATCAGCAAATTTATATATGGTCTTTGAGCTACGCCTAGCCACATAATCATGGGTATAGTGAAAGTTTTGCACTGGGCTACACGTACACCCCTGAGGTGCACCAGTGTCAGTCGTCAGCGAGAAGGAGATGTTATCACCAATTCGCACAGATTGTGGTCTTCCAGTTAGGAAGTCGGGGTTCCAATTGTAGAGGGAGGTACAGAGGCCCAGGTTCTGCAAATTCTCAATCAGGATTGTGGGAATGATGATATTAAATGCTGAGCTATAGTCGATGAACAGCATCCTGACACAGGTGTTTGTGTTGTCCAGGTGGTCTAAAGCTGTGTGACGAGCTATTGAGATTGCATCTGCTGTTGACCTATTGTGATGATAGACAAATAGCAGTGGGTCCAGGTCCTTGCTGAGGCAGGAGTTCAGTCTCATCATAACCAGCCTCTCAAAGCATTTCATCACTGTAGATGTGAGTTCTACCGGCCAATAGTCATTAAGACAGCTCACATTATTCTTCTTAGGCACTGGTATAATTGCTGCTATTTTGAAGCAAATGGGAATTTCCGCCCGTAGCAGTGAGAGGTTGGAAATGTCCTTTAATACTCCCACCAGTTGGTTAGCACAAGTTTTCAGAGCCTTACCAGCCTTACCATTGGGACTTTCTGCCTTACGAAAGTTCACCCTCTTTAAAGACAGCCTAACATCGGCCTCTGAGACAGAGATCACAGGGTCATCGGGTGCAGCAGGGATCTTCACAGCTATAGTCTCTCTTTCAAAGTGGACATAAAAGCGTTGAGTTCATCTGGTAGTGAAGCGTCACTGCCATTCATGCTATTGTGTTTGGTGGAACTGGTCTTCACCCGAAACCATTTTTCTTTTGGCTCCTCCCACTTTCTACAAACTCAAGGTGTAGCCATGGGCACCATACAAGCCCGAGCAGTTCCTACCTTTTCATTGGCTATGGAACAGTCCATGTTCTAAGCCTTTCCTGTTAATGCTCTCTAACTGTTTCTGTGCTGCATTGATGTTGCTTCCTGCACCCATGCTGAGCTTGTTAATGTCCTCAGCTCTGCCTCCAATTTCCATTCGACCTTAAATTCATGTGAGCCATTTCTAACACCACTCTTCTCTCTTTTGATCTCTCTGTCTCGGTCTCTGGAGACAAACTGTCTACTGACATCTTTTATAAACCTACTAGTTAACACAGCTATCTGCTAGCTCTTCCCACCCGGTCTCTGTAAAAATGTCAGTTCCTTTTCAGTTCATGTTTGCTGTTGTGTGCTGGGGCAGCAGGCTGAGGGTAGCAGACACCAACAGAATCAACAAACTTATTCGTAAGGCCAGTGATGTTGTGGGGGTGGAACTGGACTCTCTGACAGTGGTGTCTGAAAAGAGGATGCTGTCCAAGTTACATGCCATCTTGGACAATGACTCTCATCCACTCCATAATGTACTGGTTAGGCACAGGAGTACTTTCAGCCAGAGACTCATTCCACCGAGATGTAACACTGAGCGTCATAGGAAGTCATTCCTACCTGTGGCCATCAAACTTTACAACTCCTCCCTCGGAGTGTCAGACACCCTGTGCCAATAGGCTGGTCCTGGACTTATTTCCACTTGGCATGATTAACTTACTATTTAATTATTTATGATTTTATATTGCTATATTTCTTCACTATTCTTGGTTGGTGCAGCTGTAACGAAACCCAATTTCCCTTGGGATCAATAAAGTATGTCTGTCTGTCTGTTCTGCTGCATCTGTTCCCAGGATGAGACTTTCTTTTCCAGAGCATCAGGGATGTTCTCCTTCAAAGAACTGGGTTTCCCTTCCTCCACCATTAATGCTGTCCTTACTTGCATCTCTTCCATTTCCCAAACATCCACGGTCATGTCATCTTCCTGCCACCTTAACAGGGATAGAGTTCCTCTTGTCCTCATCTCCTACTCCATGAGCCCCTGCAACTATTGCAACATTCTCCACAGCACCTGCCATCTTCAGTGAGACCATGCCACCAAAGACATCTTTATCCCCTCCTCCACCACGCACTGCTTTCCATAGGGATTGCTGTCTCTGTGATTCCCTTGTCAATTCATCCTTTCTCACTAATCTCCCTTGTGACATTTATCCTGCAAGCAGCAGACATGCTACACCTGTCTGCTTACTGTCTCCCTCACCTCCATTCAGGGCCCCAAACAGTCCTTTCAAGTGAGGCAACAGTTCACTTGCAAATCTCTTGGGATCACCTGCTGTGTCCCATGGTCCTAATGTGACCTTCTTTACATTGATGAAACCTGATGTAGTTTGGGGGAACCACTATGTCAAGCACCTTTGCTCCATCCACAACAAGTCTCAGTGACCAGCTATTTTAATTCCAATTCCTATTCCAATTTTAACAGATTGGTCCATGGTCTCCTCTTCTGCTTTGAAAGTGAGTTGTGGGAACATTTCCATGATGGGGCAAGTGAAGTTGAGTGACGTTACCTCCTTTGGTATCCCTTTTTGTGTATTCCATAAACTCTTCCACTTTGTTTTTCTTGCCAACTGTGATTTAATAAACTTTTCTTTCAGAAAGTGAATCTCTGGGTTGTATTTGCTGACATTATGTGTACTTTGATAATAAATTTACTTTGAATTTTGATTTATTGTAACATGTACAGTGATTTCACCCAGAAGTGGTGGATATGTGGAATGCTCTGCCCCAGAAGGCAGTGGAGGCTAAGTCTCTGGATGCATTCAAGAGAGAGTTAGATAGAGCTCTTATAGATAGCAGGGTCAAGGGATATGGGGAGAGGGCAGGAACAGGGTACTGATTGTGTATGATCAGCCATAATCACAGTGAATGGCGGTGCTGGCTAGAAGGGTCGAATGGCCTACTCCTGCACCTATTGTCTATTGTCTATTGATATAGTGATAAGCTGGTCTTGCATACTGTTTTCTCACTGCCCACTTCTATAAATCTTAGTCTCTATCAAAACATTTAATCCATTATTCCTATCATCTCATCCTAGCCTGTTGGTATTTGTAGGTCTTTGTACTGACCTGAAATCTTCCATGGCTTTGCCTGTCCAAACCTCAACAATTCTGTCCGTCTTTAATTTATTATTCTGTCCTGTCAAATCCAGTTTCCCTTAACAATCATTCACTATCAATGTAAGTTTTTTTTAGTCACAATGTTATTGCTCTTTGGATGGCTGGGACTGGAAATGGTTTGTTATTGTCAAGATCTGAGAGGCAGTGGAAAGCTTGTCTTGCATACCGTTCATACAATCAATTGATTATGCAGAGCATTGAGGTAGAACAACGTAAGATAATAACAAAATACAGAATAAAGTGTAACAACTGCAGAGAATGTGTAGTACAGGTAATTTTTTTTCTAACTCGTATTGAATTTCCTTTGTAAGGTGAAAACTTGGAAAAGTATTATGGTGGTGGATGCTGTTAAAGTGAAATTAAGCACCACAAATACCAGAATCACCTTTTTGGCCAGGCAGTAATTGTGGAAGGTATAATTTATGGTCTCGTGTTTCAGGTCAATGACCTCATTGGGTCAGTTTTCAACCTGAGGTAGGGCACAGCTTAAATAGCATCTATAAAACTGCTGATGACGCCAGTTCAAGTTCAAGTTTAATTATCATTCAGCCATACATAAATATAGCAAAATGAAACATCATTCTTCTGGGGCCAAGATTCAAACCATATTACCAACAGCACACTGGATGTTTTTCTGAAATCGTAACCATGTGTGCAGTCACAACGAAAAAAATAACATAGCCAAAGTCCATGTGTGGCATGATTGTAGGTTGTCCTGGTCCAGTTTATTCTCCTCTTAGTGAAAGCCAAAGGCCAGTAACAATGGGAGGCTCCAGTCCCAACACAGCGTGTCCAGCAGAGACCCCTGCACTCTCCCACATCACCTCGGCTCTCCTCCCCTGGGCAACTGCAGCGGGTCATTGCCTCTGAGGTGACCCCGTGGCCTAGGCCTAGTCCTTATTGCATCTGAGGCAACGCAGCTGCCCCACCGTCGGTCTCACCAACGACCGGACTTGCAGTATTCTGCAAACCAATGTCCCAATAAAAATGTCGAAGACAATCACTTGCTCTGTTTGTTGGATCACGCGCTGTCTTGCCACAATGGTACACAGTAAGTTCAGGCTACAACAGAAACAATGGTATGCAGAAAATCCAACTCCATTGCTATCGAGCAACTTGCTGATGAGCTGGTCCTGCAGTACTTGATTTTCTTAGTGTCCACCAATGACTTCTGATCATAAAAAACATAGAAATATAGAAAACCTACAGCACATTACAGGCCCTTCAGCCCACAATGTTATGTCGACCATGTAACCAACTCTAGAAGCTGCCTAGAATTACCCTACCACATAGCCCTCTAAGCTCTATGTACTTATCTAAGCGTCTCTTAAAAGACAGTATTGTATCTGCCTCTACCACCTTCACTGGTAGTGCATTCCACACACCCACCACTTACAATTTTAAAAAAGTACACCCTTAATTGGACCTGGGGTGGCTGCTGCATCCAAGCTCTTTTAAGAATTCAGGAGGTTCAGAGATTTTCACAACTCCAGAATTTTGTTCTCAGTCAGTATTTATTTTCTGGATTGTAATACACAGGTGGCTGAGCAAATTAATGAAACTGAAATCACTTTCTCTCTGACCACTTTATTGTACTTCGTGTATAATTTATTGGATTTCAATTTTCTTTCATAGAGTTGAACGTTACCACTTCTTCATGCTTGCAAGATACATTTGATTATCAGTTTCCAAGGCCTGCAGGAATTATAGACCAGCTGAGTACACAGCCTGGTAAGGAGGAGCCTCTGAAAGTGACAGCCAGTGTTTATATTCCCTCTCATGGGCGTCTGGTATGTGGTCGTGAAGATGGCAGTATTGTTATTGTTCCAGCCACTCAAACGGCTATTGTCCAGTTACTGCAAGGAGAACACATGCTGAGAAGAGGTAAAATATCTTCATCTATGGCTTGAACTGAATGCTCTCACATCATCTGTTGCAATATTTTTTTAAACAAAGGTATTAGATTGGTTTATAAGACACAATTTTCCACTTACTTGAATTCTCATTTACCTGCATGATTTAGAAAGTAAACATTTCAAATAAATATATGGTTGATTTCAACAAATGCCTGTACTTATACTATGAAGGGAAATTTCAGCATTTACATGTGTAACTGCAGACCGTTTCTTTCAGATTTGTGATTTTTAGGCAAAAATCAGGATTCCTGATGTTGTGAATGAGCTTTGGAGATCATTCTCCCCAGAAATGCAATGATCGTGCTCTCTAGCAGATAATGGGGCAGGTAACTAAGAGCTTGGGTTTAAAAGAAATTTACAGGGATGAAAAATCATTAGTGAGTTTTGTGAGAGAGTGCAGGTTAGGAGGAAGAATCAATAACAATTCGTGAGAATCCAAACGGAAATGAAATAATAGCAAGAAAGAAAAGGAAGCTAAAGCCATACAAAATAATTCTTTTGCTTCACCTGCAGTGATGGGTGGCAGGGTGGAGTTGTGTCTCTACCAAAGGAGGTATAAGTGACTCCTTTTCTCCGCTAACCTGCAAGTCATCCTTGGGCCCCGAGCAGGTTCACATGAAGCAATGGGAGCAGGTGGTAGCATAAGCAAAAGGAGCCAAACAAAAATTTATTCTGGTCATTTCAGATTCGGATTTCACTTTAAAATTAGTATAAGGCCAGAAGACATACAGTAGGGTCAGAATTCGGCCATTTGGCCCATTTAATCTGTCTGCCAATCCATCATGGTTGAATTATTAGCCCTCTCACCTCATTCTTCCTGCCTTCTCACTTTGAAAATGACTATAGCACCTCACCTCTATGACCGGGGCGGCTAGTAGCGTTGTAGTTAGTGTAATTCTATTACAGTACCAGCAATGCTGGTTCAGTTCTGCCTCTGTCTGTAAGGAGTTTGTATGTTTTCCTTGTGATCCTGTAGGTTTCCTCCGGGTGCTTCAGTTTCCTCCCACATTCCAAAGCCGAACAGGTTATGGTAAATGTTTGTAACTTCCCCATTTTTCTCAAATCATTGGAAAAATCTTTGGGAAAAATAAATGTACCCGTCAGTTTCTCTTGGAAGAGCCATTAGGCCATGTTATGCTCACCTATATTGCTGCATTGTGGCATTCCTCCAATTAACTGGAGGCTTGCGTAGTTTAGCCATCCCATGAGGGAGAGCAGGCTTTGAGTGACAACTAGGGCTCAGATGGTGCATCTGGTTCTCTGAGGATCCTCTGACAGCTTAACAAACAAGGGCTTGCCTCCAGATTCCGGCCAATATTTCAGTCCCAGCAGAAGTTACTATAACTGGTTTTCTAGCCATTAACTTATTTGTATAGACATGAGATTCTGCAGATGCTGCAGATCTTGAGTAACACGCACAGAATGCTGCAGGAACTCAGCAAGCCAGGCAGAATCTATTGAGGGAAATAAACAATCAATGTATTTAGCTTTCCTCCAAGAGGACCACAACCTTATCGTGATTTTGGGGCTTGCATGCCTCAGTGATCCAGAGAGCTATGCTGGCTGGAGTCAAGGCTTTATGCTTTGCCTCGTGGTACAGTCGTGCATGCCAAACAGATCAAAAGGCAGAGGCCAGACTAAGAGTGGTCCACCGATCCTTCAGGTTCAGGTGTTCAGCTCAGGGCTAACAACCCTGATGCGTCAAATAAAACTGTTATGGAAACAGCAATCAGGAATTCTTCCACATCTGTGTGTGAAGGCATTCCTGAGTCTACACCCGTGACTTGTGTGACTGACAGTAAACCAAGCGGAAGCTTCGTACACGATGAAGGAAGCCGTGAATTTCTCCTGAGATGGAGGACCTAAGCACCAGCAGCATAACTGGCAAAAAAAAAGCTTTGGCTATGTCTTTGTACATTGCAATAGTGGCTACACTTATGAAGTACTAGATTCACTATTCAAAAAGTTTGTGAATACTCTTGTGAGCTGGAAGACTAGACTGAGTAAGAAGGGTAGATTTCTTCTACTATGAAACATGAGTGAATCAGATGAGTTATTTGTTACAGCTTTTTAACCTTGAGATTGGTTTGCTACAATGGCATCGTTTTAAAAGAAATCTAGATTCACTATTTTCCCAAAGCTATCTAAAGTGAAACAGTATATTTTCAGAAACCATGCAGAATTGAATGGAATTTCTTAGTAGAGTGAGTGGAGATACAGGGAGAGCATTTTGGTTAATGTGTCAATGTGTCAGGCAATGGATAATGAGACATAGAGGCTCCTTCTGTCTTGTTTTCTCCATAACTCAATTTGTTTAGTAGAAATGGCTAAAACAGCACATTAAGGTATTGGGAGGAAAATATGGGAGGGGGAATGTCAGAAGTAGGTTTTTTACACAGAGTGGTGGATGTGCCTGTCTAAGCATGTGAAGTCAGCTCTGGCAGACTGGGTGGATGAGATTAACAGTGAGATCCAACAGCCAGGGAGGCGGTTCTGTAACACTTTGTGGAGAACAAAGGGCATGACAAGGTACAGAAGTAGTCATTGTCATCCACTGCAATGAAGAAGGCCCCAGTTTGTGACTGATACCTGTAATGCTGGACCCAGACTTCCAAGGTTGAGGGAGTGGAATAGTTCCATTGCAATGACTTTTTCACTTTAAAAGCTGTCCCGTTCAGGTCTCCTGTCAGTGTTGGATTCAACTGGCAACCAACATTGGTGGATGGGGTGTGCGGAATGCACTGCTGACAATGGTGATGGAGGCAGATGCATTAGGGGCATTTGGGAGACTCTTAGGTAGGTGCACAGATGCAAAACAAAAATTGGTAGGCTATAAATAAATGATGGCATTTATTTCAAGTGGAATAGAATATTAAAAATAAGGAGATAATGCTGAGGCTTTATAAGACAATAGTCAAGCTGCACTTGGAGTATTGTCAACAGTTTTTGGCCCTATATCTCAGAAAAGATGTGTTGTCATTGGAGAGTGTCCAGAGGAGGTTCGTGAGGATGATCCAAGAACATATGGCAAGTGTTTGGCAGCTTTGGGCCTGTACTCACTGAATTTTAGAAGAATGCGGCGGGGGTGGGGGGGGATCTCATTGAAAACTACCAAATGTTGAAAGGATTAGATAGGGTGGATGTGGAGAGGATTTTTCCTTTGGTGGAGGTGTCCAGAACTAGAGGGCACAACCTGAAAATTGAGAGGTGACCCTTTAGATCAGAGGTAAGCAGGGATTTTTTTTGGCCAGAGAGTAGTGAATCTGTGGCATGCGGTGCCACAGACTACGGTGGAGGCCAAGTCCATGGGCGTATTTAAGGCGGAAGTTGATCATTTCCTGATTGGTCAGGGCAGCAAAGGCTATGGTGAGAAGGCAGGTGTGTGGGGTTAAGTGGGATCTGAGGTCAGCCATGATGGAATAGCAGAGTGGACTCGATTGGCTGAATGGCCTAAAACTGCTCCTATGTCTTATGGTCTTATATGGGTGGGAAGGGTTAGATTGATCTTGCAGTGGGTTAAAGGATTGGCACAGCATCTTGGGCTAAAGAGCCTGTATTGTATTCTACTGTTCTTTGTTCTGTGATTGGATTGCTTTCTGTGTCTTTGAGTAGAGTGTTATTTAAGTATTTTTATGCATGAATTTATACTTCCTCAGGTTGGCCACCTCACCGAACACTTCGTGGCCATCGAGGCAAAGTGACCTGCCTGTTGTACCCACACCAGGTCGCAACACGGTATGATCAACGCTACCTGGTGTCGGGTGGGGTAGATTTCTCTGTAATCATCTGGGACATCAACTCGGGGGAAATGAAGCATACCTTTTGTGTCCATGGTGGAGAGATTACCCAGCTGGTAGTTCCACCTGAAAACTGCAGTGTAAGTTCTTTATAAAGGTTTTATTTTTAGAATTCAGTTTATATAAATATAAACTTTAATGTTAAACATTTATAACGTTCCATATACTCGGTATCTGCAATGGACAGACTGATCCAAGTTTTTATTGCCAGATCCTGAAAAAAAGCAATGAAAGGAAACTTTGTCCAAGACTCCATGACTCTTATCTTAGTATGCTTTAAATACTGTTGAGTCCACTCATTTAAAAGTTGGAACAGAAAACCCATTTGCACTATATTGTTTGTAATAGTATTTTTGGCATTCTTGAAATATTCTGGTATCATGGACTATAAAGATAATTTTTGAACTTGTTACTCAAAAATAATGAAAACTTCAATAATATCATTGATTTGCATGTCCCTGTAACACTTGTTCAGTGGCTTTGGTTCATCAGGCTGAAGTGAGATTGTATTTGGCTGTGGTAAAGTATCTTGTATGTCCCTCTGTCTCCGTTCTTATTTGTTCAGTCTTTATCTGTAGATTAGTAAGAATGGCTCCAGGGTCAGTGTTCTGTACTGTCTGAGGGATGTGGGATGTCTGGGAGATGTCCACTCTCCCAGATAAACACATTTGCACCAGGTGCACTGAGCTGTCCCTCCTAATAGAACTGGAGCTACAGCTCAATAACCTTCGACTCATACAGGAGAATGAGGAGGTGATACACAGGAGCCTCAGGGAGGTAGTTACTCCTAGAATGCAGGAGACAGGTAACTGGGTGATTGTCAGGAGAAGGAGGGAAAATGCACAGCCAGTGCAGAGTATACCTGTGGCTGTTCCCCTCAATAATAAGTGTATAACTTTAGATACTATTGAGGGGGATGACCTGCTGAGTGGAGCCACAGTGACTGGAATTCTGGCATTGGGTCTTGTGCAGTTGCTCGGGAGAGCAGAGAGGTGAAGAGGACTGCAGTGTTGGTAGGAGATTCATTCGTCAGAGGAACAGAGACAAGGTTATGTGGGTGAGGGTGAGCAGCCAGAAGTCTTGGTACATACGGGTGCCAGTGATATAGGTTGACAAGGTGAGGAGCTTCTGAAGACAGATTGTAGAGTGCTAGTTAGAAAGCTGAGAAACAGTGCCTCCAGAATAGTAATTTCTGGATTCCTGCCTGAGCCACGTGCCAGTGAGGGTAAGAATAGGATGATTTGGCAGATGAATGTATGGCTGAAGAATTGGTGCGGGGGCAGGGATTCAGGTTTATGGATTATTGGGATCTCTTGGAAAGGTATCATCTGTACAAAAGAGATGGGTTACACCTTAAGCAGAGGGGGTCCAATATTCTTGGGGGCAGATTGACTCTGTTCACTGGAATTTAGAAGAATGAGGGGTGACCTAATTGAAACCTGTCAAATGGTGAAAGGTCTTGATAGAGAGGATGTGGTAAGAATGTTTCCTGTGGTAGGAGTGTCTAAGACCAGAGAACACAGCCTCAAAATAGAGATGCATCCCTTTAGAATGAAGATAAGGGGGAATTTCTTTAGCCAGAGAGTGGTGAATCTGTGGAATTCATTGCCACAGACAGCTGTGGAGACCAATTCTTTATGTATATTTAAAGCAGAGTTTGATATATTCTTGATAGGTCGGAACATGAAGGGATAAAGGTAGGAGATTGAGGCCGAGAGGAAAATTGGATCAGCTAGGATGAGATGGCTGACTCGAAGGGCCCGAATGGCCTAATTCTGCTTCTATGTCATATGCTCTTAATTATTTATTGTATTTAGAGACAAGACACCATGCTATTAGGCACAGCTGGCCTTTCGAGCCGTGCTGCTCAGTAACACCTGACAACTCCGATTTAACTCTAACCTAATCATTGGCTGATTCACAATGACTAATTAACCTTCCCGGTGTGTCTTTGAACCCAACACATCGATGAAGCTATGAAGAAGGCAGGACAGTGGCTATATTTCATTAGGAATTTGGGGAGATTAGGTTTGTCACTTAAAACACTTGAAAATTTATACAGATGTACCATAGAGAGAATTCTGACAGGCTGTATCACTATCCAGCTATGCATTCTTTCGGTATCCATAATTGCAGTTATTTGGAAGATTTCCTTTCAATTGTGCACTGCTTTGTATGGAATGACCTTGAGATTTAGATACAGGCATGACAAGAGTTCTAAACATTAAGACCAGTAAACATTAAACATTAAGACTCTATATTCTATTGGTTTACAATTATAAAAAGCTTAGAATTTGCCTTTCTCATACCAAAAGTGATGTATTTTGATAAATTTAATTATTTATAAAACATGGAAGAGTAAAGCACAGAAACAGGCTCTTCACCCTACAATGTTGCACGATTCCAATTAAATTAGTAATCCAATGGGCAATCTAACTAATCCCCTCTGCCTACACAATGTCCATCCATTTTCCTCAATTCATGTTCCTATCTAAATGTCTCTTAAAAGTCCCTAATGTATCTGTCTCTACCACCACTCCAGGCATTGCATTGCATTGCAGGCACTTAGAACTCTCTGTGTGATAAACTTGCCCCTCACATCTCTTTCGAAATTATCCCCTCTCACCTTAAAAGTATGCCCTCTGGTATTAGACATGCCAACCCTGAAAAGAAGATACTGTCTGTCTACTTTATGTATGCCTCCCATAATCTTATAAACCTCTATCGGGTGTCCCCACAGGCTCTGCTGCTCCAGAGAAAAGAATTCAAGTTTGTTCAACCTCTTGTTATAGTACATGCCTTCTAATCAAGGCAGCATCTTGATAAACCTCACCTGCACCCTCGCTAAAGCCTTGACATCCTTCCTATGATGGAGCCTAAAATTTATGTTATGTGAATGTAAATATCTCCTCTGCTGTGGCAAATGAGAGGTTGATTCTGTGCAATTTTTATGTACAGCAGAGTTAGATTGTTGGCCTCAGATCTATTTTAGTTTCTATTTTTGTATATTCAGTGTAAACTTACAAAGTCACTTTTACAATGGAAACTTTAAAACAACTTTTTGCTTTCTATATTAAAAGTAGAGTCTAGATCATGTTGACTAAAGCTTCCAAGCTTTAGAGAGACTGCAGAGGAGATTTACTAGAATGCTACCTGGATTAGAGAGCATATCTTATGAGGATTTGTTGAGCAAACTTGGGCTTTTCTTGTTGGAAAGAAGAAGATGAAGGGTAACTTGGTAGAGTTTATAACATGATGGGAGACATGGATAGATTGGACAATCAGACCTTTTCCCAGGGCAGAAATGGCTAATACAAGTGCACATCACTTTAAGGTGTTTGGAGGAAAGTATAGGGGGTATATCATAGGTAAGTGTTTTTACACAGAGGATGGTAGGAATTCAAAGTAACACACGTAAAATGCTGGAAGTGCTCAGCAGGTCAGGCAGCATCTATGGAGGTGAATAAACAGACCTTGTTTTGGATACAGAAACTTCATTAGGACTGAAAAGGAAGTGGGGGGTGGGGGGAAGAAGCCAGAATAAGAAGTTGTGTGGAGGGGAAGCAGTACAATGCAGATAAGAGCATTACATGTGAAATGTTGATGTAGTGTGTGTCAGAAAGGTGGACTGACTGCTGACACATGGTGCACACAGGATACAAGAAACACAAGTTTACTTTGTGAACAATGTGCAGAAATGGTCCTGAGAGGTACCTGAATGTTGTGCAGCAGCAACATGTCATTATTGTACCATCCATAGTCTGTTTTCCATAGTTCTTTTGGCTGTCCAAAGAGCAGTTTTTAACTTTGCCATTAAGTATGGTTGTAATCAGTCAACAAGGTAATTATTTTGCAAGTTGACTTTCAGATTAAATGAATGATTTGTAATCATGCCTTTTTCAAAGAACTTGAAATATTCAGTGAAAATTCTCCATGATCAAATTTGGCTGCCATATTGAAAACTATACATTTTCTTCCTTATTTTGTTTTGGCTCTAGTCTCGTGTACAATATTGCATCTGTTCGGTGGCCAGTGATCATTCAGTGGGTCTTCTCAGCCTTCGAGACAAGAAGTGCATAATGTTGGCATCACGACATCTATTTCCTATTCAAGTTATTAAGTGGAGGCCATCTGATGATTACCTGGTGGTTGGATGCTTAGATGGATCAGTGTACGTCTGGCAAATGGACACTGGTGAGTTCATTCTTCTCACTTTTGATAGCAGTGAAAGCAGTTAATTGTAATTGATAACAGGTCAAATCATTGCCATTATTTGTATTAATCTGTGTGCTTCATCATGGCTGTAGAATTTCAATAATATGCAATAGAGGAAATGGGGAAACTGCATTTGGAGTTATGGGAAAGCCAATCGTTTGCTTATTACTTATTTGTACATCTTATCTGTACATCTCTCTTCACCCGACCACTGTCTCTACACTGTTCTTCAGTAAATAGTAGAGGAAAAGAGGCGAGATGGTGGGTGGAAATATACCCAATTCCAGATGAGGGTAAAAAAACCCTCTTCCAACCAAATATTGGGAAGAAAGAACTATTTTTGCAAATTTATCAAGACTGCTTGCAGCCATGCTATCATGATTGACTTGAAGAATTATAGAGTTATGTGAGGCCTCCGTTAGTCAGGGTTGCCCATGGATGTTGTATCTTAGTTGTCTAGATGCTCATTCCTGGGCAGTACGATGTGGAGAGCAAGCTGTTGCCCTTGTAGCAAGCTCTTCCATTCCACGCATCTGATAAGCCAAAAAGAAAGACAGAGACCGATAGAATTTGGTACCAACAGTGTTGCAGGAGTCAACGTTGAACTCAACATAGGACTGCCTTATGGAGTCCAGTTCTGAATTTTCCCTTTGGGGGTTTACTCCAGAAACCTTTGGCATGAGAGGGTATAGCTGCAAAGTAGCAGAGGTTTGAGATCAGAATTTTCCTTCTCCTAGATGAGCCACTAACCACGGCTGACAAGCCCCATTTGCCCGAAGCAGTAACCTGCCTTTGCCCCTTCCCCTGTTAGTGGAATTGGTTTTAAGGTGCCAGTAACCTGCCTTTGCCCCTTCCCCTGTTAGTGGAAATGGTTTCGCCAGGCGTAGCTAAGCTACACGTGAGGGCCAGAGCTGGACTTGGTTGTTAGAGGCCATTTGAGGTGCACGCTATTGGGAACATTAAATAGGTAATGGGAACTTGTCCCCCTTACCTCTCCCAGCTATAATGGCCTTAAAGAGTTGAGTAGAGTTATACAGCATGGAAAGAAACCTTTCAGCCCAACTTGACCATGTCTACCTAGACTCCCCATCGGAGCTGGTCCCATCTGCCAGTGTATGGCCCATACTTGAGATGAGCTTTGACCACACACATATCTCTCAGACTTCATTGGTGGCCACAGTAAATTAGTGGTTTGCAAGATGCTATTACAGTTCAGGGTGTCCCAGAGTTTGGAGTTCAATTCAGAAGCTATCTGTGAGGAGTTTGAATGTGAACTGCCTGGGTTTCTTCCGTTTGCTCCAGTTTCCTTCCACAGTCCAATGACGTATCGGATAGTAGGTTAATAGGTCATTATAAATTGTCTTGTAATTAGGCTAGTGGTTTGCTGGGTGGTGCTGCTCATTGGGCCGGAAAGGCCTGCTCCATGCTGTATCTCTAGATAAATAAAATAAATAAATAAAGTGTCTGTAATAATTCTGGCCCAGTCTTGCATTGATTCATCTGCTGTTGAATCTCTCAACCACTTCCATACCCCTAGATTTGATTTTTCCTTCCAGGTCTCCCCAATAAATTTGTGCTTCTTAATTCTTGGCTTGAAGAGCTTTTTCTTCAACCTACATATTGGTTTTCCCAATTTTTAGATGGAGGAAATTTCCTTTCACTATGCACTTGGAACATGAATGAAAAAAACCATGTTTTGTGGGAAGGAGGGATTAGATTGAGTAGGTTATAGGGTTGGTACAACATCATGAGCTGAAAGGCCTGTACTGTATTGTAGTATTTTATGTTCTGCTAACTTAAGGTCATTCTAAAGTCTTCTGCTCATGTCCTTGTATGCTAACTTGTGTTTATCCATCTCTTCAGGCTTACTAACCTTTGTGATTAAGCAAAGCTTGATCTTAACATTGACACCATTGCTATGGAATCCCTCTGTGGTTTTATACTTTCCCATCTCTGCAATTCCTTCTCACCACTTAAACATCTCAGAAACATACATTCCTCTGATTCTGGTCTCTAGATCTTCCAGAATTAAGTACTGTATCATTAGCTGTTTTCGACTGTTTAGGCCATAAACTCCAGATTTCACTCACTAATTTGCTTTGCCTCTTGATCTCCTTTTCTTCTTCAAGGTACTCCTTAAATCTACTTCTATGATTAAGATTTTGATCATCTGCCATAATAAGTTTGGAATATTATTCTGGTGTCAATATTTTATGATGTTAAATGAAGTTATGGTTTTTTTAAAAAAAAGCTTTTTATTGATTTTAGAAACAACTTGTCCACAAAAATTTGTTGTAATGGGGATAGTGCTTGCTGGAGAGATAGTGGAAAGCATCTTATTAAAATTTACAATTTTACATATTTTTTCTCTTAATTTAAGCCTTCGATTTGTTATCTATGAGTATACTTGCAATCTTTTGTTTGCCTAGTCTTGCAGATTAGTTATAGTTTAACTAAATTGATACAGACTTTGTATTAGAAAATACTTGAAATTGCAAATGCAGAATGAGACTTAAGATCAGCTTTATTTGTCACCTGTTCAAAATGTTGAAACGCGTAGTGAAATGTGTTTTGCGGCAACAACCAACACAGTTGGTCTGAGCAAACATGAGGAAATCTGCAGATGCTGGAAATTCAAACAACAACACACACAAAATGCTGGTGGAACACAGCAGGCCAGGCAGCATCTATAGGGATAAGCGCTGTCGACGTTCCGGGCCGAGACCCTTCGTCAGGACTAACCAAAAGGAAAGATAGTAAGAGATTTGAAAGTAGTGGCGGGAGGGGGAAATGCAAAATGATTTCCTTTCGGTTAGTCCTGACAAAGGGTCTCAGCCCGAAACGTCGACAGCGCTTCTCCCTATAGATGCTGCCTGGCCTGTTGTGACAGTTGGTCTGAGTTGGTCATTGATGACGACACATCAAGTCAAGTCAAGTCACTGTTATTGTCATTTTGACCATAACTGCTATGTACAGTACATAGTAAAAATGTGACAACGTTTTTCAGGACCATGGTGTTACATGAATGATCAGCACAGTTCTAAGATTGTGCTGGAGGCAGCCCACAAGTTTCAGGTGCTTCAGGTGACAACATAGCATGCCCAAAACTTACTACGGTAACCCTAACCGGAAATCTTTTGGAATGTGGGAGGAAGCTGGAGCGCCTAGAGGAAACCCATGCGTTCACAGTGAGAATGTATAAACTTCTTACAGAGAGCAGCAGAAATTGAACCCTGGTTGTTGATAGCTTGCACTGTAATAGTGTTGTGCTAACAGCTACAATACTGTGGCTGTCTGGCCAGGTATTGTGTTTCAATCCTGTTGCTCAAATATCTACTGAAGAGTTAATTTGCATTGTATCTTTGTAAATTCATGGACACAATTCACTGGTGCAATATTTTTTCACCATCACCTGAATCCAATAATCTTTCTTGCTCCTCAAGTAGGTTGAAGAGATTTTAAACTTGTTTTTTCTACTAATAAGATTATTGAATATTAACACATTTCATCCTCTGGAATCTAGAATCTAGATGATTTTGAGAGGAGTTACTCATTAATTTTTAAAAACTGAAATTTTCAAGTGAATTAGTGAAAAGCATTTCCCTTTTATATTTTTGCTGTTTAAAAAAAATAACAAAAGGTTAATTCATAATTTGGGCATTATAAAGCCTTTAGTGAGAGAATCTTACATAAAAATGGAATATATTTTGGTTCAATGTGAAATCAAGTTCTTAAATTCTGTGCAAAATTTTGGAAGAATGAATTTGTCGTGTATTTAATATTTCAGTACTTGAGAAACATTGTAAATATATTGTTTCGTGAAGCATTCTTTGTTGTTTAAACAAAGTATATGAATGGCATACGTCATCATGTCACCATGTGCTATGCGCATCTCTCGCTAAAGTGAAGAACAAAGTAAGACTCTCATCTCTTGGCTGTCTTGTTTTTCTTCCAATTAGAGTTTATATTTTGAAATTACAAAACATAACAGAATTTAAAATGATAGATTGAGAAGCTGCTGTACTTTAAAAGAGATCACAATGCTCATATTTACTGCTAATGAAATATATGGTTTACAAAAAATATATGTACCTCCTAATGCACAAAGTTCCTTCTCAGAGATAGGGTCATGTCTTTGAACCCTTAATTCTATCTCTTCCGTTATTAGAACTTCAGCATTTCGATTTGCTTTACTTTGCACTATTCAATTGTTTTTGCGCTTGGTTTTTGTATTTATTGTTACCATGATAAGAGGCATATAGTACATAGTTTCAGGTGAAACTAGGACTAGGGGGCATAATCTTAAAATAAGGGGATGCCGTTCCAGGACTGAGATGCGGAGAAATTTCTTCACTCAGAGGGTGGTGGGGCTGTGGAATTTACTGCCCCAGAGAGCTGTGGAAGCTACTACACTCAATAAATTCAAAACGGAGATAGACATTTTCCTGGATAAAAATGGCATTAGGGGATACGGTGAGTGAGCAGGTAAGTGGACATGAGGCTAGGTTTAGATCAGCCATGTGATCTCCTGGACCAGTTTTCGATAGCCTGGATGGGTCGGAGAGGATTTTTCCAGATTTTTTCTCCTCAATTGGCAACTCGGTTTTTTTCCCCTGGGTGATCACATGGGTTTGGGCGGGATGAATAATAAAATAAAATGGGCGGCATGGTGCCCTGTTGGTTGGCACTGTTGCCTTGTGGGATTCGATGAAAACTAGAGTTAAGATTGGATCAGCCATGATCTTGTTGAATGGCGGAGCAGGCTTGAGGGGCCGATTGGCTTACTCCTGCTCCTATCTCTTATGTTATGTTCTTATGTTATTCTCCTAATCTGTCCTTCTGAAGCCTCTCTACTTCTGTAAGACTACCTGTCCCTCCACCTAGCTTCATATTGTCCGAAAACTTTGCAACAAAACCATCAATTCCATCATCCAAATCATTGATATGTAACGTAAAAAGAATTGGTCCCAACAATGACCCTTGTGGAACACCACTAGTCACCGGCAGCCAACCAGAAAAAGCTCCCTTTATTGCCCCTTTGCCTCCTGCCAATCAGCCACTGCTTTATCCATGCGCGAATCTTTCCTGTAAAACCATGAATTCATAGTTTGTTAAGCAGACTCATGTGGCACCTTGCCAAAGGCATTTTGAAAATCCAAGTGCACAACATTAACTGATTTTCCTTTGCCTATCCTGCTTGTTACTTTTTAAAAGAATTCCAAGAGATATGTCAGGCATGATTTTCTCATAAGGAAACCAAGCTGATTATGGCCTATTTCATCATGTGCTTTCAAGTACCCTGAGATTTCATTGTTAAAAATTGACTGCAACATCTTCCCAACCAATGAGGTCAGACTGACTGGCCTACAATTTCCCTTTGTCCACCTCTGTCCCTGTGATGTGACTTTTGCAATTTTCCAGTCTTCTGCAACCAGTCCAGAATCTACTGATTCTTGAAAGATGATTACTAATACCTCCACGATCTCTTCAGCCTCCTCTTTCTGGGGTGTACACCATCTGGTTCAGTTGACCTATCTACCTTGAGACCTTTCAATTTCCCAAGAACCTTCTCTCTAGTTTTGGTAACTTCACGTACTTCATGGAACTTCATGACACCTGGAACTTCCACCACACTGCTAGTGTCTTCCACAGAGAAGACTGACACAAAATTCTAATTCAGTTCATCCACCATTTCCTTGCCCCCATTACTACCTCCCTTGTCTCTCTTTTACACTTTATGTGTTTGCAGAAACTTTTGGTATCATCTTTAATATTATTGTCTAGCTTACTTTTGTATTCCATCTTTAACTTCTTAATGACTTTTTTTTGTTGCCTTCTCTTTGTTTTTGTAAGCTTCCTAATTCTCTAATTTCTCACTAGTATTTGCTCCATTATGTGCTCTCTCTTGGGTTTTTACGTTGGCTTTGACTTCTCGTTAGCCTCGGTTGTATCATCTTGTCTTTAGAATACTTCTTCCTCTTTGGGATGTACATATCCTGTGTCTTCCTATTTGCTTCCAGAAATTCCAGCTATTGCTGCTGTGCTGTTGTCCCTGCCATTGTTCTTTTGCAATCAACTCTAGCCAACTCTTCTTTCATAACTCTGTAATTCCCTTTATAACACTGTAATACTGATACATCTGACTTTAGCTTCTCCTTCTCAAATTTCAGAGGGATTTCAATCATATTATGATCATTTGACTCAAAGGCTTCTTGTAGCTTAAGCTCTCTAATTAATTCTGATTTGGTTCCACCTGTGGACCCATATCCTTGATGATGGATTAATTTTGAAGTAGCAGCTGGCTACTTCACTAAGTCCGAAAATAATAATAAATTATTTATAGCTTACTGATTTTGAACAATCCTATCATATCTCTTCTCATTCTATGTCTACTTAGGCTAGACAGATTTAATTATTTCAATCTTTTTTCGTAGCTCATACCCTGCACACCTAGAATGAGTCCAGTCGCCCTTCTCTGGAGTCCCCTCCCCCTACCTTTTAACTCTACCCTTTCTCTTCTTTTTTTTATCCAGTCCTGCTGAAGGCTCTCAGCACAAAACATCAACTGTACTCCTTTCCATAGATGCTGCCTGGCCTACTGAGTTCCTCCAGCATTTTGTGTGTGTTGTTTGGATTTCCAGCACATGCAGATTCTCTTGTTAGGAAAAGGGAAGAGCTAGAGGTGGGCCAATTGAAGGTGAAAACAGTGGAATTTGGCCATAGAAGTGGTTTTTGATGAACTTTCTTTGAGTGTATAAAACAGCAACAATGCAGATATCAATATGCTGTCTATCATTTAGAAAACTGGCATGTTTTCAACTTGCAGAGAATAGGAAGGGATGGGGAAAACAAAAGGGATATGATGATACTGATATAGTGGATGACATAGATTAGTGTTGACTTGATGAAGTTGGTGTAAGTCTTTGGAGGAGGAATAGAGAGAGGAAAACAGGGTAAAGTAAAATAATCAAACAAATCTGGAACTGTATGAGAGAAAGCACTGGTGTTAGAAACATTACTCCATGCACCTGACTGCTTTATGTTACTGCATCTCTAAATTTAATCTGTTGAACATTTGGAACATGTTCATATAATAAATGCAGTTTCAATTTTGTATTGTTGGGTGGATAATTTCAAATATTTATACTTTGAGCAAAGGAATCTCTTCCAACATTGATTCTAAACAAGAAGGAATTTATATTTATTAAGTACCTCGAAGCTCAAAGTAAATTTATTGTCAATGTATATCTTAGCCAATCTTGAGATTCATTTTCTTGCAGATACCCACAAAACAAAGAAACACATTAGAATCCAAGAAAAATGGCACACAACAAAGACCAACATCCGATGTTCAAAAGGAAGACAAATTATACAATTATTTATAAAGTAAATAATATATAGAATGTGAACTGTAAACTTCCTGAAAGTGAGTCCGCAGTCTGCGGAATTAGTTCAGCACTGGCGCGAGTGAACCCAGTCCAGGAGCCCATTGGGTATAGGGCAGCAATTGCTCCCATAGCTTGCGGTGTGAGACCCAAGTCTCCTGGACTTCCAGCCCGATAGTAGTAGCCAGGTGAGCAGGAGATGGTTCAAATGTAGGCTTACCTGGGGGATCTTGGCTGGCACAGAGTAGTATCTAATCACTGGTTCATTTTCTGCTCTTGGGCCTCAAAACTTTAATCTGGCTCAGTGCTGTCATCGGTGAAGAGTAGTGGGGCAAACACCAGTTTGTTTTCTGCACTCGGGTATGTCTTTATTCTGGCCTCAAGTCCGTCCCAGCAATGGCGGAACTTCATCTTCAATGTGCCATTCCTGCATTCTCGATGGTCAAGTTCGCTAAATCTTTCAGAAGATTGTAAAATTGCTTGTTCATTTAGATGGCTCAAAAGTACATTTCTGAATGGAAAATTACAGATTGTGAATTGCAGTGATCATAGTTCAGAAAAAGTACATCTAGAAGAACATCTAGTAGTTTTGTGAGTTGCTCGCAAAAACTTCACCATATATCACCTGCGTCATCTTAGCATTTCTAATTGGTGGAGTGACTTTTAGTGCATTCTAATTTCCTGAGAAACTTGTATCTTCTGTTGTTGGTATTTTGATGTATCTTGGTTATTGGTACAGGCTCTTTTCTTTGTTTCTTTTTGCCAGATCTGAAGTTTCTTTGTTTTTCGCAGGGATTGTTCTTGTTGCCCTTACCAAACGCATGCAATTATATTGACCTAAAATATGCACATACATTATCAGTGCTTTTAAATAATTTAGTGGTCTTTAATCATACTCTTGCTCACTAAGGTAAGAGCACTTTCATTGTTCATGACTTCTGTGACACCGATGTCTCATCTTTCTTCTTCATTCTCACAGAAACTGGGTCTGCAGGAATATTTGTTCATAATACGAAAGAGGAAACCAAGAAAGTGTGATAGTGTTTTAATTCTGTGCATGGCTTGTGTTCACCAGGATGATGGATAAAATATCAGTGTCAATTATTTGTAGTGTAGATTGATTGTATCACACACACAGTAAATAGAAGAATTGCAATGGATCAAGGCTGATGATTTATGTCCCACAATGGATGACAGTGAGCAATAGATATACCACAAATGGAGTACAAATTGAATCTCAAGGATACTTGTAATGTATCTGTCAAGGTATATAAAAAAAAAGATGTAAATTTTAAATGAAAGGTAAATACTGTAGATCTGTACATTCTGAGCTAATTTGGATTATATCTCTGAAAGCTATAAATTGAAAACATTTATGTGGGATTACTAACTATGAATTGTTCAATATCGGGCATAATGTATCAGATTAAGAATTTATGACTGTAATCGGATTTAACAGTCATGATTGAAGATGTTCTTTTCCTGTTCCATATACAAGAGGAATGCAAATCAAGCAAGAAGATTTTTTTGTTGTTTGTGTGAGTGCTGCATTATTTAATGCAGAGGATAAAATGGTTGAAATCTTTCTTATCTTTAGAAGAATCAAGGGGGATTTCATTGAAACCTATTAAATATTGTAAGGCCTCAATAAAGTTGGATATGGAGAGGATGTTTCCCTATAGTTGAGGAGTCTATAACCACAGAATCTAACCTCAAAATAGGACATTCCCTTTAGAACAGAGATGAGGAGGAATTTCATTAGCTAGAGAGTGGTGAATCTATAGAATTTATTACCTAAGTTATTAGGTATATTTAAAGTGGAGTTTGATAGGTTTTGATTAGTCAGGGTATCAGAGGTTACAGGGAGAAGGCAGGAGAATGGAGTTGAGAAGGATAATAAATCAGCTATGATGGAATGATAGAGCAGACTCAATGGGTTGCATGTCCTAATTCTGCTCCTATGTTTTATTGTCTTGTGGCGTTATCCAAGGTGCCATGTGGGTAACTGACCCTGGATGAAGCATGGCAATCCAATCGATGAACTGTCAAGTTGCTTATTACAGGTTCAATTCTTGATTGTTGGAATTAAACAATTCGGGTGATATAAAGAGGTTAATTGAAATCAGCAGCAGTATTCAGCAGCAGTAAAAAGTGTTGACTTGTTTCAGCTTGAGGTATTACACATTTCAAACTGGTAATTTATACCTAATTATTGAATGCAGAACAGAAGATTAGATAGACATAGCCATGCAGATTGTTTGCAGCATGTGGTAGATTGTGGATAATAGTGTGATTGCAGGCAATCACATTTGCACTTGAAACATATCTTCTAGTTGCCTGCAGTCACTTCCATAACTCAAGACTTAATAACTTTCTTCATTGGAAGACAGGCAAATGAACTTGGGTGCCTGTTTGCGTATCTTCTGGTTGGCTAGCTGTAGACAAAACAAGGCAGTGTGCAGCAGTGTCATACTCCTCTGTCAAGTATTGTAGCCCATTGAAATTATCCTACTTGTGTTGACAGAAATTCCACCACTCCCAATACTGTTGATCTCAGCAGCACTGATCTGAGTTGGTAGGTCAAACTGCTAGAACAGTTCAGATGTATGTAGTGATGCATTGATTTACATGTTAGGGAAACTGCACTGTGGCAGATAGGAAGAATCTACAATGAGCAGTAAAAATTGCTCAACGAATCATAATCACCAGCCTGCCTGCCATCAAGAACATACATGCAGAAGTTGGGCCAGAATCATCATGAAGAACTTCATGAGCATGTAATCAATCTATGTAAATAAGCTGTCTTATATATTTGTATTTATTGTTTTTTAAAAAATTATTTATTTATTGAGATACAGCGAGGAGTAGGTCCTTCCGACCCTTCGTGCTGAGCCACTGAGCAACCCCCCGATTTAACCCTAGCCTAATCAAGGCTTAATTTACATTGACCAATTAACCTACCAACTTCGGAATGTGGGAGGAAACCGGAGCACCTGAAGGAAACCCATACATACATGGGAGAACGTACAAACTCTTTACTGGTGGTGGTGGGAATTGAACCCGGGTTGCTAGTACCGTAAAGCGTTGTGCTAACCATTACACTACTGTGCTGCCCATGCTGTATTTTGTTTGTGCAGCATTGGATCTGGAATAACAATTATTTCATTCTACTTTACACGGGGGCTTCTGCACAAAATTGAAGTAAGTTTCAGAAACTTGTAAAAATAGTCAGCTCCATCGTGAGTACTAGCCTCCGTAATATCAAAGACATCTTCAAGGAGCGGTGCCTCAGAGAGGTGGCGTCCATTATTAAGGACCTGCACCGCCCAGGACATGCCCTCCTTTCATTGCTACCATCAGAAAGGAGATACAGAAACCTGAAGGCACACACTCAGCAATTCCGTAACAGCTTCTCTCCTTCTGCCATCAGATTTCTAAATGGACATTGATCCCAAAAACACTACCTCACTGCTTTCTGTTTTTGTTTTTGCACCTCTTTAACTATTTAATAGAATTTTTTTCTATATTCATTTATCATATATTTCATTGTACTGCTGCCGTAAAGTTAACAAATTTCATGACATATGCCGGCGACATTAAATCTGATTCTGAATATTAAATGTTAAAATGCTCTACTTTCTCTATGTTGTACGTAGTTTCAGACTGTCTTAATGAGATCATAACCAAAAGCTGCATTAGTTTCCTGGGAACTTGTTACTATTTTCCATTCGCAGTTGGTATTAGCAGCTGGTTTGCACTCTCTACAACCTGTAGATGGTAAAGCAGTGCTGATGAAATGTTGTGCTTTCCCACTGTGAGTCACTGCAGTTCCTGACACTAGGAGTAACAAGCAAAATTATAACTGACAGTGTTGTTTTAATGTTCCAGGCATCTGTCAAGGACCATAAGATTGGTTTGTTAAATGGTAGGAGATTGGAAGAGAGTGTGATACTGCTTGAGAATTCCAGCATTTCTGGGAAGTTTATGCCCTGCTAAATTTGCATCTATGCTCTTGTGGATAATGGTAAATCTGGAGGGAAGAACTTGCTTGCTGATGGTGGAATAGCCAATTTCAGAATGGTACTTGGGTATAATTGGTAGAAACAGCCAGCTGTAATGTATGACTAGCACCTTAAGTAGTGTTCTTGTCATCACATAGAACAGTACAGCACTGTACAGCCATTTCATCTCACAATGTTGTGTCAGCTTTTTAACCTGCTCTAGGCTTAGCTGCCTCCCACCCCCGAATCAGGGTCACGTGAAGCCATGGGAGCAAGTTTGTGGAGCAGATGGTGTGTATCACAAGTCCTGGTTATGTGACTACTGATGCCAGGCAGACAATCTCTGAAGAGTGTTGATAATGGCTGGGGTCACCCACCATGTAAAGACACTGCTCAGATGAAGACGAGGGTAAACCACTTCTTTTGGAAAAACTTGCCAAGAGCAATCATGGTCAAGGAAAGACCATGGTTGCCCATGTCGTAGAATACAGCACATTATAAATGAATGAACGAAGATCAATCTAACTCTTCCTTCCCACATAACCTTCCATTTTTCCTTCATCCATGTGCGTAGCTAAGTGTCTCTTAAACACCCCTGATGTATCTGTCTCTACCACCAACCTTAGCAGTGTATGTTTGACGCATCTTCCTCTCTCTGTGTATATAATAAATAAATCTTCCTCTGACACAAATTACCTTAAAATTATTCCCCCTCTGTTAGCCATTTCCACCCTGGGAAAACACCTCTGGCTGTCCAGTCTAGCAGTGCCTCATCATCTTATCCCCCTCTATCAAGTTACCTCTCACATGATTGCAACCAATTCTCTAGAACCTGGGCCTCTGTACCTACCTCTGCAAATGTACACTCGACTTCCTAACCGGAAGACCACATAGAGTGGATTGGAAATCACATCTCCACCTTGCTGACAATCAACACCTCAGGGATGTGCACTTAGCCCACTGCTCTACTGTCTCTATACCTATGACTGTGTGGCAAGGCACAGCTCAAATGCCATCTATAAATTTGCTGACAATACAACCATTGTTGGCAGAATTTCAGATGGTGATGAGAGGATGTACAGGAGCGAGGTATACCAGCTAGTTGAGTGGTGTTGCAGCAGCAACCTTGCATTCAACGTCAGTAAAACCAAAGAAGTGATTATGGGCTTCAGAAAGGGTAAGATGAGAGAGCACACACCAATCCTCATAGAGGGATCAGAAGTGGAGAGAATGAGCAATTTCAAGTTCTTGGATGCATTGGTCATAATCTTTCAAGAATTACTTGATTCTAGCATGGTCCCAGAGGACTGAAAGATTGCAAATGTCACTCCACTCTTTAAAAAGGAAGGAAGGTAAAAGAAAGGAAATTGTATGCCAGTTAACCTAACCTCAGTGGTTGGGAAGGTGTTGGAGTCTATTATTAAGGATGAGGTTTTAGGGTACTTGGAGACGAATGATAAAATGTCAAAGTCAGCATGGTTTCTGTGAATGAAAATCTTGCCTGACAAATCTGTTAGAGTTCTTTGAGGAAGTAACAGTAGGATAGACAAAGGAGAGGCAGTGGATGTCATTTACTTGGATTTTCAGAAGGCATTTGATAAGGTGTCACACGTGAAATTGCTTAATAAGATAAATATGGCTTTACAGGAAAGATACTGGCATGGATAGAGGAATGGCTGACAGGCAGGAGGCAGCGAGTGGGAATAAAGAGAGAGGGCCTTTTCAGGTTGGCTGCCAGTGACTAGTGGTGTTCCCCGGGGTCAGTATTGGGACCATTACTTGTCATATTGTTTGTTAATGATTTAGATAATGGAATTGATGGCTTTGTGGCAAAGTTTAAAGATGATATGAAGATTGGTGGAGGGGTAGGTAGTGCTGAGGAACCAATGAGATTGCAGCAGAACTTAGGCAGATTGGAAGAATGCATTTGGTAAAAGGAACAATAGTGTGGACTATTATCTAAACGGGGAGAAGGCTCAAACATCAGAGGTGCAGAGGAACCTGGGGGTCCTTGTGTCCCAGAAGGTTAATTTACAGGTTGAGTCTGTGGTAAAGAAGGCAAATGCAATGTTGGCATTTATTTCAAGGGGAATAGAATATAAAAACAAGGAGATAATGCTGAGGCTTTATAAGACAATAGTCAGGCTGCAGTTGGTGTATTATCAACAATTTTGGACTCCATATATCAGAAAGGATGTGTTATCATTGGAGAAAGTCCAGAGGAGGCTCATGAGGATGATTCCAGGAATGAAGGGGTTAACATGAGAAGCATTCGGCATCTTTGGGCCTGTACTCATTGAAATTTAGAAGAATGTTGTGGGGGGGGGGGGGGAATCTCATTGAAACCTACCAACTGTTGAAAGGACTAGATAAGGTGGATTTGGAGAGGATGTTTCCTATGGTGGAGGTATTCAGAACTGGAGGGCACAGTCTCAAAATTGGGGGGTGACCTTTTAGAACAGAAGTAAGGAAGAATTTCTTTTAGCCAAAGAGTAGTGAATCTGTGAAAATGCTCTGGCACAGACTGTGCTGGAGGCCCAGTCCATGGATATAATTAAGGTGGAAGTTGATCATTCCCTGATCTGTCAGGGATCAAAGGATATGATGAGAAGGCAGGTATATGGGGTTGAGTGGGATTCTTAGATCAGCAATGATGGAGCGGCAGAGCAGACTTGATGAGCTGAATGGACTAATTCTGCTCCTATGGTATAATATCTCTGAGGACCTAACCTGGATCTGACGTATCATTACAGCTATAAAGAAGACAAACCGGTGGCTACATTTCATCAGGAGTTTGAGGATATTTGGAATGTATCCAAAACCACTTGCAGATTTCTACAGATGTACTAGACAGCATTCTAACTGGCAGCACCATGTCGTTTGGGGGGGGGGGGGGGCGGGAGGTGAAGCTAGCCTCCGTAGTATCCAGGTAATCTTTAAGGAATGGTGCCTTAGAAAAGTATCCATCATGAAGGACCTGCACCACCTAGGGCATGTCCTCTTCTCATTGCTATCATCAGGAAGGAGGTACAGAAGCCTGATGGCACACACTCTACGATTCAGGAACAGCTTCTTCCCCTCTGCCATTCAATTTCTGAATGGACATTGAGCCCGTGAACCTACCTCACTACTTTTTGTTTCCTATCTTTTTGCACTACTTATTTAATTTAACATTATGTGTGTGTGTGTGCATGTATGTGTATGTGTGTGTATATATATATATATGTGTGTGTGTGTGTGTGTGTGTGTATATATATATACACACACACACACACTTTATTTTCATATATTACATTGTACTGCTGCTGCAAAATTAACAAATTTCACAACGTATGCTGGTGATATTAAACTCGATTCTGATTCTGATAAAGGGGACTAACCACAAATGGTGCTCACTCACCATTATTCCCACTATCAGTGTAATGGGAGTCACTATTGATTGGAAACTTAACATAAATACTAGCCACAAGTGGTATCCTGTGACCTCTTGACAATTCAAACCCTTCCACTAAGTACAGGTCACAACCTCACGTGATGGATTGCTCACCAGTTGCTTGGGTAAATGCAGCTCCACAGCTCTCAGGAAGCTTGTCACCAACCAGGTCAACGTAGCTGGTTTGATCAGCACCTCATCTACCACCCTAATCATGTATTCTCTCAGCAGTGCTGGACCACTGGTGGTTGTATGTTGTATCCAACAAGGACGGGAAACCTGTCCAGGAGAGATTTTAAAGTGGAAAAGCCATTGCACTGGGGCAGTTCCACTCTCTTGATCTTGGAAGTCCAGGTCTGGTGGTATGAGTAGTTGTCACAACCAGGGTGTTCCTAGATTGCAGTAGATGATTGTGACTACTTCTGTGCCTTGTAATGTCCTTTGCTCTCCACGGTGTATTTCAGAACCACCTTCCTGGCTGTTGGATCTCATTGTAGATCTCATCCACCAGGTCCACTGGATCTGAGTTTGCATGCTAGGCCAGGCATATCCCTATCTTACCAGGGTATAAGGCCTACCGGCTACCTTTTACCTTATTCTTCAGTGTACAAGTGTAAAGGAGAGTGAAATGATTGTCACTTTAGGTACGCTGCAGCATACAAAAAGAACTACAATAAGCAAAAAGAGCACAATCCAAACCCACAAGTATAAGTACTTAAGATTAGCCTATATATGTCGACTGACTGCATGTACATAAGATGACTCTGACAGGAAATGATAAAGTGGTGGTGGGGTGGATTAATGGGTGGAGGTGTTGGTCAGCCTGATGGCCTGGGAGAAGTATCTGTTTCTGAGTGGTAGTCTTAGCTTTGACTTTGTAAGTATATCATTGTTAGATTTAAATCATGTAGTTCCCTCTACAACACTGTTCTGGGAGTACTTGTAGTTGAATGGCTGCACTGGCTCGAGAAGATAATTTTCTGTCATCAAGTTAAGGATTGGCAATAACTGTTGTCCTTGCCAGCACGATCAAAATCCTCCTGATGAAGAGTCTTAGCCTGAAATGTCGACTCTGTATTCCATTCCGTAGATGCTTCCTGGCTTGTAAGAGTCCTTCCAGCATTTTTGTATGTTACTTTGGATTTCCAGCATCTGCAGAATCTCTTGTGTAAATGAATAGCGTCTCTTAAAGATGTTTGGATGAGTATGAAGTGCTGTTCATTTCTTAATAAGGTGAGGCAATCCAGACAAAACATCACCTGTGCTTTGGGACCATCCAGTGCTTTTTTCCCCCCAGGATGTAAATGCTTAAAACAAGAGGGCATAACTTTAAGGTGTTTTGAGGAAAGTATAAGAGGATGTCAAAGGTAGGTAATTTACACAAATAGTGGTAGATGCATGGCACTTGCTGTCAGGATGGTGGTAAATGCAGATACACTTGGGGCATTTAAGACACTCTCTTAGACACATGGATAAAAGAGAAATAGAGGGCAATGTGGGTTAGGTTGATCTAGGAGTAGGTTAAAAGGTTGGCACTACGTCATGGACTGAAGGACCTGTACTGTTCTATCTTCTATCATCTTGCAGAAGAGGTTCTAAAATGGGAGGGCATAGTTGCTGACGTTTACCAGCAATCTGGTGTAAAAGTATTTTTTCCCCCATTCAGAGTGCATGGATCTGCCAGAGAGAATAGTGGAAGCAGGTACTCATATTATTGAAGGGGTATAGACATGTGAATTTGAAATCTATGAAATCAAATGCAGGAAGATTTGTTTGCAGGTTATCTAGAAGGGAAATGGAATTTTGGCCTTCATTGTTAGATAGATTGAATTTAAGGGGAGGGAGGTGATACTGCATTTGTACAGGGTATCAGTGAGACCACACTTTGAGGGTTGAGCACAAGTCTGGTCTTACTTGAGGAAAAATGAAAGCTCAAAGTAAATTTATTATTGGAGTACATATATGTCACCATATACAACCCTGAGATTCATTTACTTGTGGGCATACTCAATAAATCTATAGAATTATAACCATAACAGAATCAATGAGAGTGCAAAAGACAACAATCTGTGCAAATACAAAAAGTAAGAAATAATAAATAAATAAACAATAACCATTGAGAACATATAATGAAGGATCCTTGATAGTGAGTCCATTGGTTGTGGGAACATTCCAATGATATGGCAAATTGAGTGTAGTTATCCCTTTGCTTCAAGAGCCTGATGGTTGAGGGGTAGTAAGTGTTCCTGAACCTAGTGGTGTGAGTCATGAGGCTTCTGTACCTTCTTCCTGATGGCAGCAGTGAGAAGAGAGCATGTCCTGGGTGGTGAGGGTCTCTGATGATGGATGCTGCTTTGGTGGCTTCTTTGCAGGGGAGTTTCACGAGGTTGATTCCAGAGATGAGGGTTTTGGCCTGTGAGGAGAGATTGAGTCACCTGGGACTATACTCACTGGAATTCAGCAGAATGAGAGGAGATCTTATAGAGACATTTTAAATTATGGAAAGAATAGATATAGTTGAGGCAGGAAAGTTGTTTCCATTGGTCAGAGAGACGAGAGACAAGAGCTGGGCTACATAGTTCTAGATTTTAGAGAATACATTTAGGATAGAGATGGTGAGAAACTGTTTTCCCAATAGTGAATCTGTGGAATTCTCTGCACAGAGAAGCCATAGAGGCTATGTCATTAAATACATCTGAGACCACAGTAGTTTTTTGTATTAGAGGGAGATTAAAGGTTACGAGGAGAAAGGCAGGTAGGTAGAGCTGAGTTCTCAATAAAATCAACCATAATCTTATTGAATAGTGGATTAGGCTGATGGGCCAAGTGGTTTATACCTGCTCCTGTTAGCTTTGTTATGTAAAATGGGATTTGAATAGATGGACCTGGTGGATGAAGGTCCTGTTTCTGTGCTGAGGGCTCAGACAGCAACTCTCGCTTCAAAGAATGTGTAGGAGTACGTGCTGAGGGACAGACTGAAGCTTGGATCAGCCGCTGCAAGTGCTTGATGGGGAAGGACCACCGCTTGGGGATCTTCTGCTACTGGAGAGAGAGAGAGGGACAGGTTGGCGAAGAAAGCTTTCAATTATTGTAGCAATATAAAACCCCAGGAGCCACGTGAGTAGCAGCAATGCTACTGATGTGTTGGAATGTGATAGAACACTATGGAAAGCATTGACAATGAATATAAAGAATGAAAAAGCATTGAATGGTTTATTCTTGAAAATATTTTTATTATGAATACAGTTTATAATGTTTAAAAAACAAATGTGCAGGAGTGTAGACACCTTGATTTACTTGTTGTACATAACTCCTCAGAAAATAGCAGGGCATGGTGGGTGTATGATGCTGAGAACCATGAAAAGAGACATAAAGAAAGTAGGGTGGTTACACTGAGCCAGTAAAAACACACTTTTGATCAACTTGACTTGAGGAAGTACTGAAGTTACAACACAGGATGCAAACAAGATTTGTTAAAATGACCTCAGGGATGATTCAATTCAGTTAGAGAAACCAAGTTTGCTCTACTTAGAGCAGAAGCAGTTGAGTGGAAACTTGACAAATGAGTTCTTAAAAGTTCTTGACAAAGTAACGAGAAATTGTTGAAATTTATGTGAGGTTCGAAGACTGCAGGACAGACATGTGATTTATGAGAGAAAGTAGATAGATATGATTTGGAAAGGATTTCATAAAAAAAGTGGTAAGAAATTCAATCAAATTTCAAAAAGAAGTCCGATTAGTTCTTGAAGGAACAAAAAAATTTACAAGGCTATGATGATAGAATTTGCCAATGCCTCTGGTTGGTTTGCTTGTTGTAAAAACACATGGGTTCAATAGTTTGTATGGTCTCCATTTGGCATAATTCAATGCATAGACGCCAGAAGAAGCTGTGATTTGTATAAATGATACTGAGTCCTGATACTTTTACCATGAAAAAATGCAAAATCCAGGATCATTAATCATAAATGCAAGCAGGCTTTTTTCACTGAGGTTGGGTGGGACTACAACCAGAGGTCATGGGTTAATGGTGAAAGTTTAAAGGGAATTTGAGGGGAGACTTCTTCACTCAGAGCATAGTGAGTGGAACAAGCTGCCAGCAGAAGTGGTGTACATGAGCTGGATTTCAATGTTTAAGAGAAGTTTGGATGGGTATACGGTTGGTAGGGGTATGAATGGCTATGGTCTGGGTGCAGATGAATGGGACTAGGTAGTTTAAATGGTTTGGCACTAATTAAATGGGCCCAAGGGCCTGATTCTGTGCAGTACTTTACTCTTCCCTGTCTATATTTGAAAGCAGTGGAAGAGAATGGATTAGGTGAGAAAATGAACAACTGACTTCCTTGTGGTGAATTAGTAAAGTTTAAAGTTCTTACTCCAGTGATATCTGTATCCTTGTTAGGTAAGAATCCTTTTCAAAACTGACAAGACATTTTTTGACCAATGAAGATTTTCATCTGACTTCCAATAAGAAGACAACACACTTGGATGCAGTTGCCTCTCTGGGGTCAACCAAGGGTGTTTTTTTACTTTTTTTAAAGCATTTTCTTTATGATCTCAAGACAATGTTAGACATAAAGAACTTCAAGTACTGCATGTCTACTCCATCAGTTGCTTGTTGGCAGAGGAGCTGGGCTGTTTTGCTGTCTAATGTAGAAAGGTATCAGAACTGGTGCTTTAAGGCTGTGTGCAGTCTAATAGCGAGTGATTGTCTTGCATGTTTTTCTTGCGATCGTATGGACCTGTTGGAAATTGCTAATGTAAGATACTGCAAGTCTGGTTCATTAGACTATTAGAGAGACCGATAGTGGGAGGAACTGATGATCCCTTTTGTTGCAAGGACTAGGTATCATGCCATGGACTTGCCTGTTGCAGCGGTCCAGAAGGCGAGACATCAGAGATGGTGTTGCTGAATTGGGAGGTGGCTGTTCCCGTTGGTGCTGCACACCAGTGTTCACTCAGTGCAAGATAGGTTGGACTGCATGCATATAAGACCTTAAAATATAGGAGCAGAATTCTCCCCATATCCCTTTGTGCCCTGACCAGTCAAGAATCTCTCCACCTCTGCTTTAAATATACATAAAGGCTTGGCCTTCACAGCTGATTGTGATGAATAATTCCAGAGAAACACCACTCTTTGGCTAATCTCCATTCTAAAAGTAACCCCTCTATCTGGGGCTGTGTTCTCTGGTCTTAGACACTCCCACCAGAGGAAGCATCCTCTCCATCTCCACTCAATCAAGGCCTTTCACCATTCAGTTGGTTTCAGTGAGGTCACCCTTCATTCTTCCCCTCTAGTGAATACAGGCCCGGAGCCATCAAATGCTCTTCGTATGTCAAACTATTCAATCCTGGAATCATTTTCATGAACTTCCTTTGAACTATCTCCAGCTTCAGCATATCCTTTCTTAGATAAGTGCTCACAATTCTCCATGAGGCCTCACGAGTGCATTATAAAGTCGCAACATTAATTCCATGCTGTTATATTCTAGTTCTCTTGAAATGAATGTTAACGTTGCATTTGACTTCCTCACCACAAACTCAACATGCAAAGTAATCTTTGCACCTCAGTTTTTTTTGTATTTTTCTCTCCATTTAGAAAATAGTAGAGAAATTTAATTCATCCTACCACAAGTGCATGACCATACACTTCCTAACACTGTATTCCATTTGTCCTTTCTTTGCCCCTTCTTCTAATTTGTCTACGTCCTTCTGTAGCCTTTCTACTTCCTCAAAATGGCCTGCCCCTCCAACTATCTTCATATCATCTACAAATGTTGCAACAAAGCCATCAATTTCATTATCTGAGTCATTGACATCTAATATAAAAAGAATTGGTCCCAATACAGACACCTGTGGAATACCACTGGACACCGGCAGCCGACCAGAAAAGCCTCCCTTTATTCCCACTCTTTGCCTCCTGCCAATCAGCCACTGCTTTATTCATGCTAGAATCTTCCCCGTGGTACCATGGGTCCCTAGCTTGTTAAAGCAGCTTCTTGTGTGGCACTTTGTCAAAGTCCTTCTGAAAATCCAAATTCACATCATCTGATTCTCATTTGTTTATCCTGCTTGTTATTTCTTAAAATAATTCCAACAGATTTGTCAGGCAAGATATTCCCTTAAGGAAACCATGCTGACTACGGTCAATTTTATCATGTGCCTCCAAGTATGCTGGTTGACTCTGTGGTTAAGATGGCATATGGTGCATTGGCCTTCATCAATCGTGGGATTGAGTTTAGGAGCCAAGAGGTAATGTTGCAGCTATATAAGACCCTGGTCAGACATCACTTGGAGTACTGTGTTCAATTCTGGTTGCCTCACTACAGAAAGGATGTGGAAACAATAGAATGGGTGCAGAGGAGATTTACAAGGATGTTGCCTGGATTGGGGAACATGCCTAATGAGAATAGGTTGAGTGAACTCTGCCTTTTCTCCTTGGAGCGACAGAGTATAAGAGGTAACCTGATAGTGGTGTATAAGATAATGAGAGGCATCGATCGTGTGGATATTCAGAGGCTTTTTCCCAGGGCTGAAATGGCTAGCATGAGGGGGCACAATTTTAAGGTGCTGGGGAGTAGGCACAGAGGAGATATCAGAGATAAGTTTTTTATGCAGAGAGTGGTGAGTGCGTGGAATGGGCTGCTGGCGATGGTGGTGGAGGCGAACACTATGGGGTCTTTTAAGAGACTCCTAGATAGAGGGCTATGGGTAACCCTAGGCAATTTCTAAAGTAAGGGCATGTTCGGGACAGCTTTGTGGGCCGAAGGGCCTGTATTGTGCTGTAGGCTTTCTATGTTTCTATGCTACCCGATGCATCATCCTTGATAATCAACTCCAACATATTCCCAACCACTGAGGTCAGACTAACTGCCTATAGTTTCCTTTCTTCTGCCTCTCTCCCTTCTTGAAGAGTGGAGTGACATTTTGCAATTTTCCAGTCTTATAGGCTCATATCCAGTCAGATACATTCATCTGCAGACAGCTGAGAATGACTTGTTCATGTCAACAACACCCATGCACCATCAATCTACAGGACATGTCACTCAGGGCTTAGACTACAGATATATATTTTTTGTGTGACTGTATGTTTGCTGCTCTCTTAAATGTGCGATATGTGTCTTCTGCTCTGTATGATTGTTGGTACTGTGTTTTGTACCCTGACCCTGGAGGAATATTATTTTGTTTGGCTACATTCAAGGGTATTCATGTATGGTTGAATAATAATAAAACTTGAACTTGAAATTTACTATTTTAAAAAACTGATTGTGGATAGTGCATTGAATTGCTCTCAAAGTACAATAATTTAAAAATTACTATTGTTTTCTTTTTACATTCTTAATGATGAAGATACATAAGATGGTATGAAATATCTTGGAGTTATACAGTACGACAGCACAGAAATAGGCCCTTCAATCCATGTAGGCTGTGCCAAACTATATTATTCTGCCTAGTCCCAACAACCTGTACCTGGATCATAGCCCGCCCATCCATGCACCAAATTTCTTTCAAATGTTGAAATCGAACCTGCATCTAGTACTTCTCCTGGTAGCTTGTTCCCTGCTCTCACCATCACTTCTGAGTGAAGAAGTTCTCCCTCATGATCCCCTTAAACATTTCACCATTCACCCTTAACCCATGACCTCTAGTTCTGGTGGAAAAAAGCATGCTTGCATATACCATATCTGTATCCCTCATAATTTTGAATACCTCTAGCAAATGTCATCTCAATCTTATGTGGTATAATATCTTATATGGAATTGTTTTAATGCATCTTCCTTTTTTCCCTGCTTCCCAGAGGACCAATCCACTTTCACTCATTAGCCAGCACCTTGTTCAGCTAAGCTTCAGTGAGCTTATTGCTTTAAATATAGCCTGTGTAGTTTCCATTTAAATTGCATTTAGCTAATTGATGCTGTAAGTGTGCACCAGAACAGAAAATAGAGGCCATTCATTTCATTGAGACTCTTGTTCTTAATAAATCTTCATGCACACATGTTGAAAGTCAACATTTCACACTACATTAGACGCATTAGCTGCTGCAGGAGGTTGAGGGGAAATGGTAGTTTGAAGGGCGTCGTGGTCAACTGAGTATGCCACAAACTTGAGTTACTTAAGGGCTTTCAGTTCAATTTTCTGATGAACAGATGCGCATTGCCATGGGTGCTTTGGTTTAGTTGAGCAGACAAGCATAGTGTTTATTGCCAAGATAGCTAATGAATTGGAGGTGGGGGAGTGTCTTCTGTCTCAGATTAAACAATTATTTGGTAAACATTTGACTTAAGAAAAAGAAAACATTTCCAGACCTTAAGACATCAGAGCAGAATTAGTTTATCAAGTTAGTTCCACCATCCATCATAGCTGATTTATTCTTCCTCTCAACCCCATTCTGCTCTCTTCTCCCTGCAACTTTTTCCGATGAAATAGAATAATTCTGAGATTAACAGATAGAAAGTTGCACCTACATTATGTTCATAAAATCAATATGTCACCAAGCTTAATCGGCAGGGGAATAACCCAATGATCTTCACCTCAGATGGCTGAAGTGTTGTCACCTTTGGCAGCTTATTGTAACTGATTGTTTGGAAATGGGGGTACTTAATATTTGATGCTAAATATTCCTGTGAGGAATACATTTAAAATATGTCATCTCACACAATTTAAAAATCTGGCTTTTGCTAAAATTTTTTAGCTAAATTTTGTTGACGATAAAGCCTTTGAATGATGCAATATGATTAATGTGCAAGCTGTACACATCTTGTAGCAAGGATGTTTTGGCCCATGAACTGCAAATTACTACTTATTTGTGCAAGTCTTTGTGGATCTAACAGCTTAGTGGTTAAGGTTCAGGTCTAGTATCCAGAGGCTTGCACTATTGATCCTGGTGAATTTAAATAACTCTGGAATTAAAAAGACAGCATTGGAAATGTTGACAATGAAGCTACTGACTGCCATTATTTTAAAAACAAAATGTTCACCCAGGAAAGGAATTTGGCTAAGTTTATGCAGTCTGACCCACTGAACTGTGACTGGCTTTTAAAAATGGAGGAGTAGGCACTAAAAGCTGCTGTAATTAGTACCCACGTCTCATGACTAAACAATATTTTGTCATTAGTTTTGTGAAAAATCTTCCCTAATCTTCATGTAATTGCTGCATTTACGTTTTTACATATTTATGAAAATATTTTGAGAATGTAGAAGCTGATATATACAGTTAACATATAAAATTTTACTCATAATTTTTAATTTGAGACAAAATTAGTTTATTTTTAGGAAAACTTTACCTTTGGTTTAATCACATTATACATAGAAGATTACAGCACAGTACAGGTCCTTCAACCCACAATGATGTGCTAAACATTTAACTTACTCAAAAATCAACCTAACCCTTTTATTCCTATATAAGAGTTTCTTAAAGGTCCCTAATGTATCTGCCTCTATCACCATCCTTGGCAGGGTGTTCCACACACTACCTGTCTCTATGTAAAAAAAACTTAGCTTTGTTACCACCCTTCCCTATACTTTCCTCCAGTCACCGTAAAATGACGCACCCTTGAAATTAGTCATTTTTGCCCTGGGGAAAAGGTCTCTGCCCACCACTCGATCTATTCTCTTATCCTCTTGTACACCTCTATCAAGTACCTCTCATCCTTCGCTCCAAAGAGAAAAACCATACCTCTCTCAACCTGGCCTCATAAGACATGCTCTCTAACCCAAGAGGCATCAAGGTAAATCTTCTCTGCACCTTTTCTGAAGCTTCCATGTCCTTCCTTACATTATATTATGTGAAGTAAAAAGTACAGCAAGTGTATGATTAAAATAGAAGCTATTTCCGGGTGTATTAGCAGTGGTTCTGTTGATGTAACTGTAAAATCCGTTTATCCATGCTGTTGCCCTGTGCAACATAATATTTCTAGGTTATTTTATTGCCAGAGCCTGACTTATCGGATCACTGATTGCTGGTAGTAATGTTGAAGAATGGTATAAACCTTCCCTTTCTACAAAGAAATACCCTTCAGAATGTGTTGTACTTTCAAATGTAATATTTCCCATCTCATTCGACCCTGCTGAGACAGCAGAATTTCAGTTCTGACCGCTTGCTCATTCTTTGTCATTGGTTTCTCTTACCTTGAGTTATCAAAGCCCCAGCGGCTGCTTGTTCTCTTTACTGCAGACATTGGGGCAGGGGTGGCACGATAACATAGAGGTTGACGTAATGCTTTCTACTGCCACGAATTGATCGGAAAATCAGGATTCGATTCCTGCCATTGTCTGTAAGAAGTCTGTACGTTCTCCCCATGAGCATCTGAGTTTCCTACGGCTGCTCTGGTTTCCTCCCATATTCCAAAGGTGTACAGTTAGGGTTAGTAAATTGTGGACAACTGTGTTGGTGCAGGAAGCATGCCGACTTTTGTGGGCTTTCTCAGACTGTGTTGTTCATTGACTCAATGTATTTCGAATTACATGTGACAAATAAAGCAAATCTTCCTTTCATCTTTCTTTCTTTAACCTTCTTGGTTGGATCTTGGGCTCTAAACATGCAAAATTCTGCAAACAGCTTGAATAGCAAGAAATCTGAATTGAAACACAGTGCATGTAGAATTCAGGTCATTCAGCATCTGTGAATAAAGTCAAGTCACTTTTATTGTCATTTCGACAATAGTACATAGTAAAAATGAGACAACATTTTTCAGGACCATGGTGTTACATGACACAGTACAAAAACTAGACAGAACTACGTAAAAAACAACACAGGGAAAAGAAAACACGCACAACAACTACACTAGACTACAGATCTACCCAGGACTGCGTAAAGTGCACAAAACAGTGCAGGCATTACAATAAATAATTAACAGGACAATAGGGCAAGGTGTCAGTCCAGGCTCTGGGTATTGAGGAGTCTGATAGCTTGGGAGGAAGAAACTGTTACATAGTCTGGTCGTGAGAGCCTGAATGCTTCGGAGCCTTTTCCCAGACGGTAGGAGGGAGAAGAGATTGTATGAGCGGTGCATGGGGTCCTTCATAATGCTGTTTCCTTTGCGGATGCAGCATGTAGTGTAAATGTCCCTGATGGTGAGAAGAGAGACCCTGATGGTCTTCTCAGCTGACCTCACTATCCACTGCAGGGTATTGCGATCCGAGATGGTGCAATTTCCGAACCAGGCAGTGATGCAACTGCTCAAGATGCTCTCAATACAACCCCTGTAGAATGTGATGAGGATGGGGGGGTGGGAGATGGACTTTTCTCAGCCTTCGCAGAAAGTAGAGACACTGCTGGGCTTGCTTTGCTATGGAGCTGGTGTTGAGGGACCAGGTGAGATTCTCCGCCAGGTGAACACCAAGAAATTTGGTGCTCTTAACGATCTCTACTGAGGAGCTGTCGATGTTCAGCAGGGAGTGGTCGCTCCATGCCCTCCTGAAGTCAACAACCATCTCTTGTTTTGTTCACATTAAGTGACAGGTTGTTGGCTGTGCACCAGTCCGTTAGCTGCCGCAGCTCCTCTCTGTAAGCTGACTCGTTGTTCTTGCTGATGAAACCCACCACGGTCGTGTCATCGGCGAACTTGATGATGTGGTTCGAGCTGTGGGTTGCAGCACAGTCGTGTGTCAGCAGAGTGAACGGCAGTGGACTGAGCACACAGCCCTGGGGGGGCCCCCGTGCTGAGTGTGATGATGTTGGAGGTGCTGCTCCCGATCTGTCACATGGTGTTTGCATTTCTGTTTGATGACCATTTGTCAGATGCTACACAAGTGGTCAATATCCTGCTGATATTGAGCATATTGAAATTTATTTGACAGAAAGCTTAATTATACTGCTGTCATGCTGAATTATCAGACAAACCATGCGATAGTTCAATCATGAGCTAAGTACCTATTTGAGTAGTCATCAGCTGAGTCATTTGAAAAGAGAAATGTGGATTGAGCATCCTGAAGAGATGCTACGTTGATGAAGTAGAGCATAGTCTCCCATTACTGTGGATGTGCGTGCCATTGTATTTGCTTCTTTGAACGGGGGGGGGGGGGGGGGGGGGGTTGCAGCTAGTGTGTAATGGTGACCCAAAGGGACTGCTGAAGAAGAATTACCATGATTTAGTGTAACAATGTTAAGTGCATGCAGAATTACACTGAGAGGAAAAGTAACCAGAACTTTTAGACCATTAGATATAGGAGCAAAATTAGGCCATTCAGCCCATTGAGTCTGCTCCACTGTTACATTATGGCTGATTTATTATCCCTCTCAACCCCATTCTCCTGCCTTCTCCCTGTACCTATTGGCATCCAGATTACTCAGGAATCTATCAACTTCTGCTTTAAATATACCCTGTGACTTGGTCTCCACAGCCATTTGTGGCAATGAATTCCACAGATTCACTGCCCTCTGGCTAAAGAAATTCCTCCTCTTCTCTGTTCTAAATGGACGTCACACAGTCTGAGACTGTGCCCTCTAGTCCTAAACTCACCCACAATAGGAAACATCCCCTCAACATCCACATTATTTCGGTCTTTCTATATTCAATAGGTTTCAATGAGGTCCCCCCCCCCCCCCCGCCACACACTTCGCGTCTAGTCATTATAATGCCATTAGTTTCAAAGTAATTATGGAAAAGGATATTTCTGGTTCTTGGGTTGAGATTCTAAATTGGAGAAAAGCCAATTTTGATGGTAACAGAAGGGAAATGGCAAGTGTGGATTGGGACAGGCTGTTTTCTGGCAAAGGTGTACTTGGTAAGTGGGAGGCCTTCAAAAATAAAATTCTGAGAGTACAAAACTTGTATGTGCCTGTCGGAATTATAGGCAAGGATAACAGATTTAAGGAACCTTGGTTTTTAGGGATATTGAGTTAAGAAATAAAAGGAGGTGCATAGCAGGTATAGACAGGTAGGAACAAATGAGGTGCTCGAGGAGTAATAGAAATGCAAGAGAACACTTAAGAAAGAAATCAGGAGGGCTAAAAGAAGGCATGATGTTGCTTTGGTACACAAGGTGAAGGAGAATCCTAAGGACTTCTACAGATATGTTAAGTGCAAAAGGATAGCAAGGGACAAAATTGGTCCTCAGAAAGATCAGAATGGTAATCTATGCATAGAACTAAAAAAGATGGGGTAGGTATTAAATTGATTTTTGCATCTGTATCTGAATCAGGACACAGATACGGAGTCTATAGAAGTGAGATAAAGCAGCATGGAGTTCATGGATCTTGTACAGTTTACAGAGGAGGAGGTGTTTACTGTCTTTTGGTAAATTAGGATGGACAAATCCTGATGAGGTGTTCCCTCGGATCCTACGGGAGGCAACTGCAGAAATTGCAGGGGCCCTAGCAGAAATGGTTAAATCATCCTCAGTGACAGGTGAAGTACCAGAGGATTGGAGGTATTGTTCTGCTGCTTAACAGAGGTTCCAAGAATATATCAGGAAATTATAGGCTGTTGAGACTGACATCAGTCATGGGAAAGTTATTCTTGGTGACTGAATATACAAGTATTTGGACTGAAATGGACTAATTAGGGATAGTCACCATGCCTCTGTGCATAATAGGTTGTGTCTAACCAGTGTTATAGAGCTTTTTTGAGAAAGTTGCCAGGAATGCTGCTAAAGGCAGTAGAGTAGATGTTATCTATATCGGATGTTGGTCAGGAAGGTTTAATCGCTTGGCATTCAGGTTGAGTTAGTAAATTGGATTAGACGTTGCTTTGTGGGAGAAGCTAGAAAGTAGTTGTAGATGTTTGCTTCTCTGATTGGAGGTCTGTGACTAGTGGTGTGCCGCAGGGATGAGTGCTTGGTCCGTTGTTGTTTATCATCTATATCAACAATCTGGATGATGTGGTAAACAGGATCAACGGATTTGTGGATCACCAAGAGTGGGGGTGTAGTTGATAGCAAGGAAGACTATTGGGAACTTGTGGATAGTGATGGAAGAAATGATATTAGGTGGGGTGTACCAGATGTCCACGAGCCAGTCGTCATTAGGAGATCAACTTTAAATTCCTGGGCATTATATCAGGGGACCAGCACACATGTGACACTACAAAGAAGGCACAGCAGCACCTCTATTTTCTTAGAGATCTCCCTAGATTCAGCATGTCATCTAAAACTTTGACAGACTTTTATGGATGCAAGTCAGTCTCCTGACTTGGTTACATCACTGCCTGGTGTGGGAACACAAAAGCAGAAAAGCCTACCAACTGTGGTGGACACAGCCCAGTCTAACAGAGACAAAGCCGTCCCCAGCATTGAGCACAGCTACAAGGAGCACTGCCACTGGAAAGTTGAATCCATCATCAAGGACCCCCACCATCTGGACAATGCTCTCCTCTTGCTGTTGTCATCGGAAAGGAGGCCTTGGGTCCCACACCAACTGGTTCAGGTACAGCTATTACACCTCAACCATCCGACTCCTGAACCGTGGATAACTTCCCTCACCTCAACTCTGAAATGATACCCCAACTTATGGACTCACTTTCAAAGGACTCATGTTCTCTGTCTAATTTATTTACTTACTTATTTATATTTTATTTGCTCATGTTGTCTTCTGTTGCACATTGTCTGTCAGGCTTTGTTTGAATGTAGTTTTTCATTGAATGCATTGTATTTTTCTGTTCTAATGTGAATGCCTGCAAGTGAATTTCAAGCTAGTATATAGTGATGTAATTGTGCTTTGATAATAAATTTACTTTGAACTTTTGAGTTACTGTTATGTGTGCAGAGTTAAGATGTTCGGGCAAGCTTAGTCTGGTTATTTGGGAAAATGAATATGTGAAAGGGACACATGGTATTTTGCATTATAATACTTTTATTGGTCCATTGCATATTTTATTTGAATGCTAAACTCAGAATCAGGTTTATTATCACTGACATGCGATGTGAAATTTGTTAACTTAGCAGCAGCACTTCAATGCAATACATAATCTAGCAGAGAGAGAAAAAAAAAATTAAATAAAACATAATAATAAATAAACAAGTAAATAAATTACATATGTTGAGTAGATTATTAAAAATGTGCAAAAACAGAAATACTGTATATTAAAAAAAAAGTGAGGTAGTGTCCAAAGCTTCAAAGTCCATTTAGGATTCAGACGGCAGAGGGGAAGAAGCTGTTCCTGAATTGCTGAGCATGTGCCTTCAGGCTTCTGTATCAACTGGAACGAGTGGGAAAAATCAAACAAGTTCACATTTAAATGAGTTATTTGAATTTGTTTACTGTGGTCATCTTCCACAGTAGGCAAATACTCAGTATCTATTACCGTTCTTTGCTTGTTTGCATTTCCGCAATCTTTTGTCCGTGTTAATGGCAATTGAAAATTACTGCACTACAATTATTGCTTTTTTTGTCCGCAGGTGCATTAGACCGCTGTGTAATGGGAATAACTGCAATAGAAATCTTGAGTGCCTGTGATGAAGCTGTTCCAGCTGCTGTAGATACCTTGAGTCATCCGGCAGTCAACCTTAAACAAGCCATGACTCGACGGAGCCTCACAGCGTTGAAACATATGGCGCACCACAAATTGCAGACACTTGCCACCAACCTTTTGGCTTCTGAAGCTGCTGATAAGGTATTACAAAATCCTTCTGTCGTTTCCTCTGTGCCTTTAGTTTGGAGGATTATATTAGAAAATCTGGCTGTCACAATGCACAAAAATCCTGGAGGAAATGATTAAAGATTAGCTTTATATGTCAAATGTACATTGAATCATTGAAACATACAGTGAAATACATTGTTTCCGTCATATCAAATCAGCAAGGTTTGTACTGGGCAGCATGCAGGTGTCACCACACTGCCGATGGCTTGCTGCAATTCAGTGATCCTAATCTGTCCATTTTTGGAATATGGGAGGAAACCTGGTGCTGTCATGGGGACAATGTGCAGACTCCTTACATAAAACAGTGGGAATTAAACCCCAACCGATGTGTGCTGCCGCTATGAAGTGATGCGCTAACTGCAGCACTAATATGCTTCCCGCTCAGTGGGTCTGGATGTATTTATGGAGGGAAATGGGTAGTTAACATGCCTTATCACATGATAAGTTGGCTATTAAACTACATGACCACTTTATTAGGTACAGGAGTGGAACCTGTTGTGGTTTTCTGTTGCTATAGCCCACCCACTTCAAGGTTCAATGTATTGTTTGTTCAGAGATGATCTTCTGCACACCACTGTGGTAACGTGGTTATTTGAGTTACTGTCAGTTTCCTGTCAGCTTGAACCGGTCTGGGGCCATTCTTCTCTGACAGCTCTCATTAACAAGGCATTTTCGCCCACAGAACTGTCAGTCACTGATTTTTATTTTGTGTTTTGCACCATTCTCAGTAAATTCTAGAGACTGTTGTGCATGAAAATCCCATGAGATCTACAGTTTCTGAGATACTCAAACCACCCTGCCTGGCACCAACAATCAGTCAAAGTCACTTAGATTGCATTTGTTCCCCATGTTGATGATTGGTCTGAACTGCAATTGAACCTCTTGACCATGTCTGCATGATTTAATGCATTGAGTTGCCATGTGATTTGGCTGATTAGATATTTGTATTACCGGTAATAAGCAGGTGTACCTAATGAAGTGGCCACTAAGTGTGTTGTGGCAGAGAAGGAGTCTGTTCAATCTCTTGGATCCACACTAGCCCAGGACCAGTACATTTGTGAACATAAAAAGGTGTTTTGAAAAAATAAATGAACTAAAAATGTCTACATTACAGCAGAATGTAGAACAAATCAGAGAGAGAACCCAAGCTTGGGAAATAAGACTAGGTATTGTGGAAAGAAACTTGGAAGGTGCTTAGAAATGTTAGTATTTTAGGATTCTGGGAAAAATCTAGATAAACAAGCATAAGGATGTTGTAGGTTACAGGAAGAATGCAAGAGGATGGAGCTATGGGAAAATAAATCAGCCATGATCAAATTTCAAAGTTTCAAAGTGTGTTTATTATCTAAGTATGTATATATTGTACAACCTTGAGATTTGTCTCCTAACAGCAGCCATGAAACAAAGAAACCCAAAAGAATCCATTTTTTAAAAAAAGACCATCAAACACCCAATGTGCAGAGGGGGGAGAAAAAGCCAGATTATGCAAACAATAACTGCAAGCAAATAGCATTCTGAACGAATAATGTTCTGAGTAAACATGGTGGAGCAGTTATCTGAACCAGCCTGTCCCCCGCCTCGGACCCAGACACCCTGACCTTTTCAATCTGGCCCAGTGCCTAAATCAACATCCAAGCATCCAACATCCAAGCATCGGGTTCAATCACCTCTGGGGCCTGACCTCGCCATCTCGATTCAGCTTGTACCCAGTGTTTCCTCTAAGGTGTGCGTGCACACATCTTTTGCTGCTAGCACACAAAGGAATTTAAATTGCTGGCTTGTTTATACTGTTTTTATTGCAGAAATTATTGATGTGCCATGTTGTTGTCACTGGCCAAAAATATTGCACAGCACAAGATTTTTGGGCGCACTGGTCATTAGAAATGACCAGTGCCTGACCTTTCTGGTTCGGCACTGCGCTTAAATCTCCATCTAAATGTAGGGTTCACTTGCCCTGAATGACTCTGGGGCCTGGACCTCGCCACTTCAATTCGGCCTGTACCAACCTTTTCGATTTGGCCTGGTGCTTAAAATGATCGAACCTTTGTCATCCTCGCTCTTGGCAATGGGCCTGCACCTCGCCTCACTTCGGAATTGCCTTCAAGTCCAAAGGGAAGTTATGGACTATTACTTGCAATGATCATTTGCTGGAAAAAGGCTGTTGTTTTCCTTGTTTTGTTAGCCAGAAGTCACTGAGCAGTTTAATTCTATTTAAAGGCAACTAAAAGTAAATACTTAACATTCAATTAAAAAATTCAACCGACTGTGGATTCGACATTTAAAAAAGCTCAATTTCATTCTGGAAAACTGGCACAACTCAAATAATTCAACAAATATTTCATGCCTTTGATTTTCCAAGATGATTCTCTTTAAAATGCTGAAAATCCAAATCATTGTCTAGTAACCCGTAAGCTTCCTGTAAACTATTTTTATTAAGTTATGCTTTAAAAGCCTTGTTTATAATACATTCCAGACACAGGAATCCCCTTTCAACCACAAGTTATCTATCTTTATTTTGGAGATTGCTTTCAATACTAGTTTCAACTTTTGTAAAGGAATACTGAAGAATCCTCGATAGTGTTTACGTCTCTTGTTTCAGAAAAGTGATAAATTCTTCATTGTCATAATTGTCACCACCCAGGTAATAAAAACCATTGAAGCTGCACTATACCCCACAGATGATAAATTCTCATGTGTAGAAACCTGAGTCGTGCTTGCCATTTCTAATGCTATTAACTCTAATTGTGTAGTAAAACAGCACTATTAAAAATTCACATAGAAAATAAAAGTGGGACTTATAATGGTAGCACTATGTATAATGCACATGTTAAAGGAGCACTATCATATACAAGTAGATAAATGTGGTTACGCAGATCAGATTTTTTATTGCCATATACACTGGGGTGCAATGAAATCTTTTGCTTGCAACACTTCAAATCTTCAATTGCCTTTTAAATATTCATATACAATTCATATTTAACATCGAAGAACAGAGCTCACTTTGCTAATTGTACAAATTGTACAAATTTGAGCCCTATTCTCAAAAACCATATTATTACAATAAAACTGAGAATGTAATATTAGAAAAAATGTACTGTATAGGCATCTCACATGGTTAAGCATTACACAAGATCAACGTAATACACACAAAATGCTGCAGGAACTCAACAGGCCAGTCAGCAGCTATAGAAAAGAGTAAAGAGTCGATGTTTTGGGCCGAGATCCTTCATCAGGACTGAAGAAAAGAGTAAGAAGGTGGGGGGAGGTGAGGAAGAGGTACAAGGTTAGGTGAAACCAGGAGAGAGGAAGAGTGAAGTAAGGAGCTGGGAGGTTAATTGGTGAAAGAGATACAGGGCTGAGGAAGGGGAATCTGATAGGAGAGGACAGAAGGCCATAGAAGAAGGGGAAGTGGGAGGAGAACCAGAGGGAGTTGATGGGTAGGAAAGGAGACAAGGTGAAAAGGGAAATGGGAATGAGGAATGGTGAAGGAGCCCCTAGGGGTGGGGGGGTCAATTACTGGAAGCTCAAGAAATGAATGTTCATGCCATTGGGTTGGCGACTACCCATAGGGAATATAAAGTGTTGTTCCTCCAACTGAGTGTGGCCTCATCGTTGCAGTAGAGAAGGCCATGGACTGACTTCAGAATAGGAAGTAGAATTGAAATGCGTGGCTGCTGGGTGATCCTGCTTTTTCTGGCAGATGGAACGTAAATGCTTGGCGAACCAATCTCTCAATCTCCCTTGCGTCTCGCCGATGTACAGGAGGCCTCACTGGATACTGTAGACTAACCTGGCTGACTCTCACAGGTGAAGTGTTCTCTCACCTGGAAGGACTGTTTGGGACCCTGAATGTTAGTTAGAGAGGAGGTGTAGAGGCAGGTGAGGCAGTTGTACTGCTTGCAAGGATAAGTGTCAGGAGGGAGATTGGTGGGGAGGGATGAATGGACAAAGGAGTCACTTAGGAAGCAATCTCTGCGGAAAGCACTAAGAAATGCAGTGGGAATGGAGAGAAGGGGATAGCATTTTTACAAGTAACAGGGTGGGAGCATCAATGTTTTTCTTTTTTAATAATCTGAATTTAATACTCTGGATATACTAGCATATTCTCTGTAGATCTTAATGTCTTCTCCCTAAATATTAATTATGTTGAAATATATGCAGACATTCAGTTAGGGTAGTAATTTAAAAAATTTTAAATGAGCAGTAAGTAATGAGTTTTAAGTGGGTAATATAATACCTTTGAGTGTGTGGGCGGCATGGTGGCATAGTGGTTAGCAGAACTCTTTTCAGTGCAAGCCTGGGTTTCATCTGGATGCTCTTGGTTTCTATCCACAACCCAAAGACATACCGGTTGATAGATTAATTTGTCATTGTAAATCTTTGTGTGATTAGGCTAGGATTAAATTGGGGGATTGCTGAGTGGTGAGGCTTAAAGAGCTGAAAGGGCCTATTTTGAGCTGTATCTAAACAAAATAAATACATTAATGAATGAAGAAAGATAAAATGTGTTACATGCCTATTATAGGTCAGGAAGATTATACTGACTTTATAGAGCAGAACAGTGCAGCCGTGGAGCAGGCTGTTCGGCCCACAGTAACTGTGCTGTACATGATGAATGAAACAGATTCACATCTGCTTGTGGATGATCAATATCCCTCCATTCCCTGCATAATCATTACAGCTTCTTAAACACCATGATTGTGTCTGCTTCTACCACTTCGCCCAGCAGCCTGCTGCAGGCATCTACCGCATTCTGTGTGAGGGGAAAAAAAATTGCTCCATACATCTCCTTTAAACTTTCCTCCTCTTGGCTTAAATGCATTTGATTTTATTTCATGTGTGGATTGCCTATAATTAATACAGTTGGAAAAAAAAAAGCAAATTTGAATTAACTTAACAGTGAAACAAAAAAGGACATGATCCTGTTTGTCTGTTCAGATATGCTAAACTGTGCTCTTTGTGGGAGTCGTGTGAATAAGGAAGAACACTGGCTACTTTCTTCTACATCCTCCTTACCCTTGTGATTCTGTATATTAAACACCAAAACCAATTGTAATGACCCCACAAATACATTTTAGCTGAAGCTAGCTGACAGCAGGTTGTCAGTCAAATCTAAAGTTTCGGCAATCTGTATGAGCTAAACTGATCATTTCTAGGCTGTAGTTTGATGTTTTCTATTCTGTGTTTCTCGCTTGTTTTGCAGTTTGCGTGATTTGTTCTTTTTCTTGTGCTTTGGGGGGGGGTTGGTGTTTTCCTTTGGATTTCATTGTAATCTTTGTTTTGTGGCTATCTGTGGAGAAGATGAATTTCAGGGTTGTATACTGCCTGCATACATTAATAATAAATGTACTTTGAATTTTTGAATAATAACATTTCATTTGATGCTTTGGGAGTGCTCCAATAGCTACATGAATTTCTCTAATAAGACTGGTTTAGTTGTCTCTCTTCTGTTTTGAAACCTATTAACCGTGAAGAAAATAACTCTTGAACATGGACAGACAAGCCTTTCTTTCCTTATAATACTTGTCCTGCACTCATTTGAATTTTATCTTAAAATTCTGAGTTTACTACAGAAATTGGATATGCAGCAACCTCCTATGCAGCTGGAGATCTTATTCAGTATGTCTTGCAGTATGTTCAGTATGTGTGTGTTGCTCAGTATGCTGAGGCCTTTTAAGGCATTAGTCAGACAAATTAGGAGTATTTTAAGCAGTTTTGGGTCCCTTATCTGAGAAAGGATATGCTGGCATTGGAGAGGATCCAGAGGATGTTCACGAGAGTGATCTTGGGAGAGAAAAGATTAACGTATGAGGAGCATTTGATGACTCTGGGCCTGTATTCTCTGGACTTTAGAAGAATGAGGGTGGATCTTATTGAAACATATCAAATATTTAAAGGCTTGGATAGAGTGGATGTGGAGAGGATGTTTCCAATGGTGTGGGAACCTGGGACCAGAGGGCACACTGTCAGAATATAAGGAACATCCCTTTAGAATAAAGATGAGGAATTTCTTTAGCTAGAGGGTGTTGAATTTGTGGAATTCATTGCCACAGACGGCCGTGGAGGCCAAGTCATTGGGTACATTTAAAGCAGATGTTGATAGATTCTTGAATAATAAGGTTACAGGGAGAAGGCAGGAGAATAGAATTGAGAGGGAAAGTAAATCAACTCCAAGATTGAATGGCAAGCAGACTCGATGGGCTGAATGGCTTACTTCTGCTCCTATGTCTTCCTAATGTATTTTCCATGTATTGTAATTCTTCTGAAGCAAAATACTCTGGATGATCAGGACTGTGAATAATACCCTAGAATTTTCTTGAAATTTGTACTAAAGCATTTGTGGAGTGTGATATAAATCTGACTTTCAGCGTAAAGGATTAATAAAGTTTGTGTACATTTGCACATTTGTACAAAATGCACATTTTTTTTTTGCACTCTGCCTGATTTTCTTTGAGCTTCATAAAGATACCTACTGTAGCCTCATGCAAAAAATGCGGGATACAGTATAGATTTCCTGAATCCATGCCAGTACTGTGTGGTGTGCAATTTCATGCCTGAAATTTTGCTCCTTTTGGGCTGAAAATTCTTGTCTTTACGATTTCAAAGATGATTTCAGATTGTTCAAGAGGCTAGTTGTCCGTCCTTATTGATGTCTTCCACTGAGTTGACTGATTAGACCAATGTGGAACCAACCAGTAGACATAGGGAAAGAGTTGCCTGACAGTGTGAGGTCATGCACCTCTTGCAAAATTCAAAGTTCAAAGTACATTTGTTATTAAAGTATGTATACTGTATGCAACCTTAAGATTCATCTCCTTACAGGCAGTCACCAAACAAAGAAACCCAATAGAACCTATTTAAAAAGAAGACCCCAGCTTGCAAAACAAAAAGAACAAATCATGCAAACAATAAAGAGTAAGCAAATAGCATTCAGAACTGAAGTTCACAAAACTGAGTTCACAGCCCTGAAGTGAATCATCACTGCAGCCAGTCCAGGAGCCCATTCGTTGCAGATCACAGCCTTAGCTAGCTCAGAGATGAGTAAACGTCACTGAGCAGCGAGCTGAACTCCACCCTGTCCCTCAGCTCTGCACCTGACACCATGACTTTTTCAATCTGGCCTGATGCTTAAATCAGGCCATTTCACCATTACGCTGACCTTCTGTTTTATCTGAACACGTGGACTTAAGGAACTATGTGCCTCCTGAGTGCCTCCACACTGAGCAGTCCTGGCCACAGATTTTAATGAATTGTGAAGATGCTACATTTTTGATTCAAGGAGGCTTTGAGAACATTCCTGTTTGATTATGTGGTAATCTTGTACCATTACAGATCTGTGTCTAGAATGTCTAGTTTGGGAGACTGGTGTTGAGCATACAGACAATGCAGGCTGCCCTTAAAAGCTGACCAATGCTGGTATGTTGATCTATCAGAGGATGCTGGCAAACATTTGCAGTGGATTTGGAGAATTTTGTGCTGATATCACACATAACACATACAAAATGCTGGAGGAACTCAGCAGGTCAGGCAGCGTCTATGGAGAAGATTAAACATTTGAGGACTTGGCTTGAAATATTGACTGTTCATTCCTCTCCATAGATGCTGCCTGACAAACTGAGTTCCTCCAGCATTTTGCATGTGTTGTATCTGCCTATCATATCTGTCTGAGTGACAAAGTCAATGCCAGTTAGCCTAAATTCCTGGGACAGGCATTTTTGCTGCCGTTCCTATGGTAAAAGAGTTGACAGTGAGGTCTGCATTCAGTGGCAAAGGGATCCAAAATGGTTGGAGATCAGGTGCTGCTAAATGGACGCTAACATAGTTGTCTGTCAGCACTTGGATATGTACTGCATGTCTGTAATGGGCACTTACTCTCGTGCAAGTGCAGACACTCCACACGCCACATATCCTTGCTGCTTCCTCTTGAACTTTCTCACTTTTGATTCCCCCTGTTCATGATTCTTCTGTTCATTATCCCCTTCATTATCCCACTTACTTCCTGATTTACTCACTTTTGCATCTAGCTGTTTGGCTGGTACTGCTTTTTAACTGAATTATCCTACTATGTCTGTGCTGTATTTGTTTTTCATCAGTTTACTGTCTCATTTCAGCTATTAAACCTTCATCTCCCTGCTTTCTGCAAAGGAAACAGCATTATGAAGGACCCCATGCACCCCTCATACAAACTCTTCTCCCTCCTGCCGTCTGGGAAAAGGCTCCGAAGTATTCGGGCTCTCACGACCAGACTATGTAACAGTTTCTTCCCCCAAGCTATCAGACTCCTCAATACCTGAGGCCTGGACTGACACCTTGCCCTATTGTCCTGTTTATTATTTATTGTAATGCCTGCACTGTTTTTGTGCACTTTATGCAGTCCTGTATAGGACTGTAGTCTAGTGTAGCTTTCTCTGTGTTGTTTTTTTACGTAGTTCAGTCTAGTTTTTGTACTGTGTCATGTAACACCATGGTCCTGAAAAACATTGTCTCATTTTTACTGTGTACTGTACCAGCAGTTATGGTCAAAATGACGATAAAAGTGACTTGACTTGACTTGACTTGATTTGCCATCTGCATTCTACAAGGAATTTGCTGTGGTCTGTTGGTACGACATGCAGCAACAGACAGCAATGTTCAACAATTTAAGACAAAATAAAGAATGATATAAAAGTAAAGTTAGAGGTTAAAGTACAGATGTGGAATTAATTGTGCATAAATACAAAACACCAGCATGTATTTGCAGTGTAAGCAACATTATAAAAAGTGTTTTAAAGTGTTTACAGTGCAGTATATTGAGTGAATTATAGATGGAGGGGGTGGGGAGGGGGGAAGATAATAGAATGGGTTGATCAGATTAACTGCCTGGGGAAAGAAATTTTAAGATGGCATGAAGTTAGTGTTTATTAGCCATACAATGCTTTCCAGAAGGGAGATTTTGGAAATTGTAGTTTGCTGGGTGTGTAGTGTCCACAATGAATTTTCTGCTTGCGTCTTTGTCCTGGACACATACAACTCCTGCAGTAATGGCAAACTGCAGCCAAAGACTCTTTTTGCTGACCTGACTGTTAGATGTAACCTTAACTATAAAGATGTCTCCAAAAATCTTTTGAGTACTTATGATTTGTAAATTCCAGGAATGATTCACATCGAATAATATAATAACTTGCCAATGAGGTTACTGATTCGATTTGCTTGGCTTTCTTTTTTTTATATATAATAACGTGTAAGAATTTCTAATTTCAGCTTCAAGTTTGTCATCTGACTGCACATATATATGACCAAATGAAACAACAGTTCTCTGGACTATAGTGCACCCATAAAACATACATCAGACATGCACATAAAGCAAATTATTACCAAATGTAAGTTATTAAAATATAATTGAAAGTTTATGTAGTGTGCAGTAAACAGCTTGCTGTCCTAATGTTGAGACCTCACTGGTGGTAGAGTATTCAATATTCTCACAATCTGAGCGAAGAAGCTGTTTCCTAGTTTGGCGGTCCTAGTCCTGATGCTCCTGTACCTCCTTCCCAACAGCAGTGGGTCAAACAGATTGTGGCGTGGTTGCAGGGGTCCTCAACAATTCCTCAGGCCCTTTTCTTTATCCACAAACAAGAGCCAACTGTGTTCTTATGTTCTTGTATCGTTAAACAAAATAAATTATTTGCTGTAAAATAATATAAATTTTGTAATCTATTGCATAGGGACTTATACCATTTAAGTATTAACATAATGGAAAATAAAAAGTGAATTTTAGAAAAGAAAGTACATTTTTAGTAATTCATAAAATTATTTAATGTAACATTTCAAATATTAGACTTCACTCCAGTTGAGTCATAATTGGATAGATTGCTAAGGATGGAAATTCTGCAGTTAATGGAACAAAAGGTTCCTTTTTCTTAATCTGCTTGACATCTGTCATATGAGATCCTGTTCCTTCTCATTCTGTTGCCAGGATGAAAACAGTTCCATCCACAATAAGTCAATAGTAGTGGCATTTATTGTGGCTGTGTTTTGCAATAGCAGTGTGGCTCTGAATTCGCTATTAGCTGTAGTTATTGAGAACAGAAATGATTACTGTAGAACTGTATTTGAGTTTGCCTTGTGGCAAAATACTTCTATTACAGTAAAACTCACAAAATGCTGGAGGATCTCAACAGGTCAGGCAGCATCTATGGAAATGAATAAATTGCTCGGGCTCGGGCTGAGATCCTTCATTAGGTCCTAATGATGGGTCTCAGCCCAAAACCTTGACTGCTTATTCATTTACAAAGATGCTGCCTGACCTGCTGTATTCTTCGAGCATTTTGTGTATGTTACTTTGGATTTCCAGCATCTAGAGAATCTCTTGAGTTCAGTCAAATTGGATATTATAATTTTGTGACTTGTTTATATATAGGAGCAAGTGGCACTAAGCTAAATTAACTGAATCTATTGTAGTTCTCTTAAAGTTGTCATTTCATTATGCACGTACATAAACATTCTCTTCCTAATATCGTCACCTTTTCATGGTGGAGAGGCTTGTGAATTTCTGAGATTCTGAGAGGAATGTCATTTAGAGTTTAGCTGTCTGACACTTAACTCATTGTAGGGTCAGCAAGATCAAGGTGGAGGTTGCAGACAAACAGTGATCTAGCGAAAACTTCAGTTGAGTTAGCAGAAGATGATGACACCCCACAATGGCAAGAAGGTGCAGGAAGGCTGCAACTGTGAAGTTACCCCAGCTGTTTTGTATCCCATGTCATTGAGCCTCAACATGAGGCTGATTAACAAGCTGTGAGCCTATGGTATTACAGGAAAGATTCTAGCATGGATAGAACAGTAGCTGATTGGCAGGAGGCAAAGAATCAGAATAAAGGGAGGAGCCTTTTCGCACTGGCAGCCAGTGGCTAGTGATGTCCACAGCGGTTTCTGTTGGGACTGATTCTCTTTACATCATGTCAATGATTTGGATGATTGAATTGATGGCTTTGTTGCATAGTTTGCAGATGATATGAAGATCGGTAGAGAGGCAGGTAGTTTTGACGAAGTAGAGGGGCTGCTTAGATTCGGAGAATGGGCAAGAAGTGGCAGATGGAAAACAGTGTCAGGAAGTGTATGGTCATGCACTATACACCAAAAGGTTGACTATTTTTAAAAAGCGAGAAAATACAAACATTTGAGGCAGGGTACTTGTGAGTCCTTGTGCAGGATTTCCTAAAGGTTAATTTGCAAGTTAAGTTTGTGGTGAGGAAAGCAAATGCGATGTTAGAATTCATTTCAAGAAGACTGGAATACAAATGCAAGGATGTAATGTTAAGTCTATAAAGCACTATAAAGTCACTTGGGAATAATTTTAGGCCGCTTATCTTAGAAAAGATGTGGTGAAACTGAAGAGGGTTCAAAGGAGGTTTACAAAAATGAATCCAGGACTGAACAGCTTGTCATATGAAGAGCATTTGATGACTCTGGGCTTGTATTCACAAGAATTCAGAAGAATGAGGGGTGATTAAATTGAAACCTATCGAATGGTGAAAGGCATTGATTGAGTTGATGTGGAGAGAATGTTTCTTAGGCTGGGAGTTTCTAATACCAGAGGACACAGAATAGAGGGGTGTCCTTTTAGAACGAAGAAGAGGAGGAATTTCTTTCAAGACCATAAGACATAGTAGCAGAATTAGGCCATAGAATAGAAAGGCGTCTTTTTAGAATGAAGATGAGGAATTTCTTTAAGACCATGAGATATAGTATCAGAATTAGGCCATTTGGCTCATCGAGTCTGCTCCGCCATTCAATCACAGCTGATTTTTTTTTCCCTTCTCAGTCCCACACCCCAGCCTTCTCCCCGTAACCTATGATGTCATGGCTAATCAACAACCTATCAATCTCCGCCTTCAATATACCCAATGACCTGGCCTCCACAGCTGACTGTGGTAACAAATTCACCACCCTTGGCTAAAGAAATTTCTCTACATCTGTTTTAAATGGACACCCCTCTATCCTGAGGCTGTGCCCTCTTGTCCTAGACTCCCCCACCATGGGAAACATCCTTTCCACATCTACTCTGTCTAGGCCTTTCAACATTTGAAAGATTTCAGTGAGATTCCCCCCTCATCCTTCTGAATTCAGATCCAGAGCTATCAAATGTTCCTTGTATGATAACTCTTTCATTCCTGGAATCATCCTTGTGAACCTCCTCTGAACCCTCTACAATGCCACCACATCTTTTCTTGAATGAGAACTGTTTACAGTATTCAAGGTGAGGTCTCACCAGTGCCTTATAAAGCCTCAACATCTCATCCCTGCTCTTCTATCCTAGACCTCTTGAAATGAATGCAAACATTGCATTTGCCTTCCTCACCACCGACTCTACCTGCAAGTTAACCTTTAGGTTGTTCTGCACAAGCACTCCCAAGCCCTTTGCATCTCAGATTTTTGGATTTTCTTCCTATTTAGAAAATAGTCTGCACACTTATTTCGATGATCAAAGTGCACGGCATGCATTTTCCAACATTGTATTTCATTTGCCACTCTCTTGCCCATTCTCCTAATCTGTCTAAGTCCTTCTGCAGCCTTCCTGTTTCCTCAACACTACCTGCCCCTCCACCAATCTTTGCATCATCTGCAAACTTGGCAACAAAGCCATCCATTCCATCATCTAGATCATTGATATACAGCATAAGGCGAAGCAGACCCAACACCCACCCCTGCAGAACACCACTACTCACTGGCAGCTAACCAGAAAAGGATCCTTTTATTCACTCTCGCTGCCTCCTACCAATCATCAGCCAATGCTTTAACCATGCTAGTAACCTTCCTGTAATACCATGGGCTCTTGACTTGTTAAGTAGCCTCATGTGTGACACCTTGTCAAAGGCCTTCTGAAAGTCCAAATGTACAACATCCACTGCATCCCATTTATCTATCCTACGTGTAATCTCTTCAAAGAATTCTATTACACTTGTCAGACAAGATTTTCCCTTAAGGAAACCATGCTGACTTTGTCCTATGTGTCCTGTGTCTCCCAAGTATTCCATAACCTCATTCTTAAGCCAGAGAGTGGTGAATCTGTGCAATTCGTTGCCACAGGCAGCTATGGAGCATGTCTTTATGCATATTTGAGGCAGAGGTTGATAGATTCATATTTGATCAGGGCATGAAGGGATATAGAGGGAATGTAGGAGATTGGGGTTGAGAAGAAATATGGATCAGCTATGAAGAAATGGCAAAGCAGACTCGATGGGCCAAATGGCCTCATAGAAAATCTACAGCACATTACAGGCCCTTCAGCCCACAATGTTGTGCCAACCATTTAGACTAGAAGCTGTGTAAAATTTCCCTACCACATAGCCCTCTATTTTTCTAAGTTCCATGTACCTATCTAAGAGTCTCTTACAAGACTCTATTGTATCCACCTCTGCCACCTTCGCTGGCAGTGCATTCCACACACCCACCACTCTGTGTGGGAAAAAAAAACTTACCTCTGACATCCTCCTTGTACCTATTTCCAAGAACCTTAAACTATGCCCCCTCGTGCTCGCCATTTCAGCCCTGGGAAAAAGCCTCTGGTTATCCACATGATCAATGCCTCTAATCGTGTTATGCACCTCTATTGGGTCACCTCTCATCCTCTGTCACTCCAAGGAGAAAAGGCCAAGTTCACTCAACCTATTCTCATAAGGCATGCTCCCCAATCCAGACGACGTCATTGTAAATCTCCTTTGCACTCTTTATAGCATCCACATCCTTCCTGTAATGAGGTGACCAAAACTGAACACAGTACTCCAAGTGGGGTCTACCTAAGGTCTTATGGTGTTAAATAACCACTCATGACAACAGTAGTGTGCAGAAGAGCATCTCTGAATGCACAACTTGTCCAGCCTTGAAATGGGCGGGTAGAGCAGCAAAACTACATCGAGTTCAACTCTTATACCTGATAAAGTAGCCACTGAGTGTAGTTTTAAGGCAATTAGGAAACTGAAAGAGGGATTAAAGGGCAAAGAGGAGGCATAAAATAATAAGAACAGACAAGACTAAGGATCTTCCCAAAGCACATTATATATTAAGAGAAAACAGGCAAGTAGGAAAATAATAGTGCCCAACAAAGACAAAGTGCCAATCTTTGTGTGGAACCTGAGGATTACCTATTAGGACAGGCAGATGGAAGGTCATATCAAGGTATCTTGTAAGATTGAGAGTCCATTGTATCATACTCGGGAACCATTCAGAAGTCTTATAACTGAGATCCTTGAGCATAGTTTATGTGCTTTCAAGCTTAGAACATAGAACACTATAGCACAGTAGATGCCCTTCAGCCCTCCATGTTGTGCTGACCCATATAATCCTTAAAAAAAGTACTAAACCCACACTACCCCATAACCCTCCATTTTTTTCATCCATGTGCCTGTCCAAGAGGCTCTTAAATACCCCTAATGTTTTAGCCTCCACCACCATCTCTGGCAAGTCATTCCAGGCACTCTCAACCCTCTGTGTAAAAAAAAACAAAAAAAAAACACTTACCCCTGATGTCTCCCCTAAACTTCCCTCCCTTCATTTTGTACATATGCCCTCTGGTGTTTGCTATTGGTGCCCTGGGAAACAGGTACTGACTATCCACCCTATCTATGCCTCTCATAATCTTGTAGACCTCTATCAATTCCTCTCTCATTCTTCTACGCTCCAAAGAGAAAAGTCCCAGCTCTGCTAATCTTGCTTCTGTATCTTTTGTCCAATGGGGGAGGGTAGAAAAAGAGAATGTCCAGGGTGGGTGGGGTTTTTGACTGTGCTGGCTGCTTTACTGACACACTGAGGAATATAGACAGAGTCCATTGAGGGGAAGCTGGTTTCTATGATCTGCTGAGCTATTCTACAACTCTGCAGTTTCTTGTGGTTATGTGGTCCTTGTTGTCCCCTTTTTATCTGAATAGGTGTACTGATAAAAATTGGTTACAGTCGACGAGAGATTGCTGCAGCACTGCCTTACAGTACCAGAAGCTCAGGTTCAATTCTGATCATGGGTGCTGTCTATGTGGAGCATTCAGATTTCCTCTGGGTAAAAAAAAGTATAATAATTAAATTACCAGTTGGGTGACAGGGTGGAGATATCTCTTTACCAAAGGAGGTCTAAGGTGCTCCTTCCCTCTGCTAGCCTGCAAGTCACCTTGGGCAAGGTGTAGCACCTGCTTAGCGCCCCCGATCAGGGTCATGTGGAGGCACAGGAGCAGGTGCTTGTATGAGCATCTGTTGCCTATCACAAGTCCTGGTTTTGCAACCACTGATACCAGGAAGACAATGTCTGAAGAGTATTGATAATGGCTGGGGTCACCCATGTTGTAGACGCTGCCCAGAAGAAGGCAATGGCAAATGCATTCTGTAGAATTTGCCAAGAACAATCAAGGTCATAGACCATGATCGCCCATATTATACTGAACGTTGTTGATGATGATGAAAATGTAGATCTCCAAAGCTCTGTTTTGTTGATAGAAGATGTTTCACAACTGGTAAAGTTATTTTGTGAAGATTTTTGCAGCATTATTTTTGAGTAAAGATGTCAAATGGGCCTGAGGCCGATAGGGTTATTGTAGGGGGAATTTGGAGATCAGAATCAGTGTAATGCAGAGTGACATAATAGCATAGTGGTTAGCATAATGCTTTACAGGGCCAGTGATAGCGATTGGGATTTAATTCCTGCTGCTGTCTGTAAGGAGTTTATACATCCTTCTTGTGACCCTGTGGATCTCTGGCTGCTTCGTTTTCCGCTCGTGTTCCAAAGATGTACTGTACAGGTTAGGGTTAGTAAGTTGCAAGCATACTGTGTTGGCACTGGAATCATTGTGACACTTGTGGGCTTCCACTTGCATATCGTTGGACTGATGTTTGGAAGTACTTGTGATAGATAAAGCCAGTGTTTTTAATCTTCAGAATCTGTGTGAAGTGCTCAGGAATAATTCACACCTGGACTTTGGTAAAGCAATATGGAATTACACAAAGCCACCTCAGTGGTTATTGTTGCTGTTCATTCTAAAGGAGAGATTTCTTTATTGCATACGTAATTCTGAAAAAGAAAAGTTTTGTGCTTCTGGGTTATTGGGTTTAAAGGGATAGGGTTGAGAGGGATAATAAATCAGCTATGATACAATGGCAGATCAGACTCGATGGGCTGAATGGCTTAATTCTACCCCCAGGTTCAGGATCAGAACCAAAATTGGTTTATTGTTGCTGAGTTGCATTGTGACTTGCATTTCACATTTAAGACGTGAAATTTGTTGTTTTGTGACATCAGTAACATGCAGGCATACATTGCAGATTATCAAAGTTACAATAAAAATTAATGAAGAGTGCAAAGGACGATAGTGATTAGTTTTCCTGGACCATACAAGACATAAAATCTATAAATTACAAACTAAATAAATAGTGCAAAAAAAAGAACAATCAAGTCGTGTTCCTGGGTTCATGGGACTGTTCAGAAATCTGATGGCAGAGGGCAAGAGGCAGTTCCAAAAAGTGTGGGTCTTCAGGCTCCTGCATGTCCTCCCCAATGGTAGTAATAAGAGGAGGTTATTGACAAGTCTAATTTATTTCTGGCCATTCTAAACACCTTATTTGAGGAGTAAAGACAGGATGTGTGCAGAAGGATACTTGTTTCACATACTTTCTTTAATTGGGTCTACTTAATTGTAGGACAAATGTATTCAGTACTGTTGATTGACATTTAGGAAATAATATTGAAAATTGATATTTCATAAAATGAAAATCTGATTTCAATCAGAACATTGCATGTACTCCTGGTCACTGCATTTTAGAAAGAGTATGAAAGTCCTGGAGTAGATGCCGAAAAATGTGAATAAAATCCTTTCAACAGATGGAGACATATGTTGTGGAGAAGTTGGGATTATTGTTCTTTGCCCAGAGAAGGATGAGAAAAGATAAATTAGAAGTGCCTTTGTAAAAGGAAATGATTCACTTATTGAAAAGAAATTTCAAGTCTCTGTGGAAAGGCTGGTGTGTTGGTACTTGTATTCCTCTTGTGCTCAGTTTCTGCTTTCTCTGGGAATGTATCAGGCTCTATATCTCACTAATTGGATTTGGCATTACCAGACAGAATAGAGTCATAGAACACTGCAGCACAGAAACGGGCCCTTTAGCCATCCAGTCCATGCTGAACTATTATTCTGCCAAGTCCCATCAGCCTACTCATGGGCCATAGCCATTTATACCACTCCCATCCATGTATTTATCCAAATTTCTCTTAAAAGTTGAAATCAAACCCACATCCAGCACTTCTGTTGGCAGCTCATTCCACACTCTCACCACCTTCTGAATGAAGAAATTCCCCCTTGTGTTCTCCTTAAACATTTCACCTTTCACCCTTAATCCATGACCTCTAGTTCTAGTAGTCTCACCCAACCTCAGAGGAAAACTGTGTTGTGTATACCCCTGATAATCTTGTATGCCTCTATTAAATCTTTGCACTCTTTCAATCTTATTGATATCTTTCCTGTAGGTAGCTGACCAGAATTGCACACAATACTCCAAATTAAGCCTCAACCAACATCTTACACAACTTCAACATTACATCCCAACTCCTGTACTCAGTACTTCGATATATGAAGTGCAGTATGCAGATGGGCGTTTTGATCAGATTCCAGTGATGTTTGGGGTTGTGGAAGCCTTCTTCTATTGTGACTGCTTCTACCTCTACATCACTAAAGTGCTGAGCGGAAAGAACATGGGCCTCCCCTTACCTGTCTGAGATCAGCATCATGTGTTATGCAAGCAACACTATAGTGCACACGTGCAAGATGTACACGTGAAAGATGGGAAATGTTTTTCAGTGAAATGGAATTAGTATGAAGTTTGAAAACTGAATTGCCTCCTGTTTTTTCACCTTTCTCTGCCTCCACAATTTGCTGTAACTGGTCAATTAATGGCATCGGCTATCAGTTAGACTTGCCATTGCCCATCTAATCTTTTTGATGTATTGTGTTTTAAGATACTGCGTGTGAAACAGAAGATGAGCCTCTGCAGGCTGTCTGGAATCTGAGTAAGCTCAAGGCATAAAAACATAAAGGCATACGTACAGTATTGCTCAGTAGTCTCTTGCCTTTTAACTAAGATTAATTTAACCCTTCTCTCCTGCATAGTCCCCTAATTTTTTTTATCACCCATGCGCCATTTTTCTATGTGTATGTGTTACGCTGGATTTCTAGCATCTGCAGAATGTCTTGTTTTTATGTGTTCGCTATAGAACATACAATAACACATAGTGTAGGCTCTTTGCCTGCGATGTTGTACCTACCTTCTGACCTACTCCAAGGTCATTCTAACCCCGATTTTTTTCCTCCCCCCATTGCTCTCCATTTTTCTTTCATCCATGTGCCTTTCAAAGAGTTTCTTAAATGGTCCTAAACTATCTGCCTCTAGTATCTGCCACCCCTGACAGGGTGGTCCATGCACCCAGCATATTCTGTGTAAAGAACTTGCCTCTGATATCCTCCTATATTTTCTTCCGGTCACCAATCATTCCCTTTGTATTTATACCAAGGGAAAAAAGATTTTTTGCTGTCCTCTTGACTTATGCCTCTTATCATCTTATACATCTCCATCAAGTTCATTGGGACTGGAACAGAAGGGAGCTGAAGCCAGAATAAGAAGGTGGGGGGAGGGGGAGCAGTACAAGCTGGCACGTGATAAGTGAGACCAGATGAGGGGGAAGGTGGGTGGGTGGACGAGTAAGGAACTGGGGGGGGGGTGAAAGGTGGAAGAGGTAAAGGGCTGAAGAAGAAGGGATCAAATAGGAAAGGAGAGTGAACTATGGAAGAAAAGAAAGTTGAAGGGGAATCAGAAGGAGGTGATGGGCATTTGAGGAGAAGAGAAGGGGTGAGAGGGGAGCCAGAATGGGGAATAGAAAAAGAGAGAAGTCGTGAGGAGGAGAAATTATCAGAAGCTAGAGAAATCGAAGTTAATTGCATCAGTTTGGCAGTTACCCAGAGAGAATATGAGGTGTTGCTCCTTCAATCTGAGTTTGACTTCCATCATGGCCGTAGAGGAGGTCAAAGATATACTTTCCAGAATGGGAATGGGATGTTGAATTGTAATAGATGGCCACCAGGAGATCCTGTCTTTTTTTGGTGGATAGAGTAAAGATGCTCAACAAAGCAGTCTCCCAATCGGTGTCCGATGTCACTAAGGTAAAGGAGAGCACACCAGGAGCACTGCATATAGTAGATAGACTCGCATGTGAAGTATCACCTCACGTGGAAGCACTATTTGGGACCAGAAATGATGGTGAGAGAGGAGGTGTAGGGGCTGGTGGTCCAGTTTCCACAGATAACTACCGGGGGGAGATCAGTGGTGATGAACGAGTGGACTAGGGCGTTGCATAACATAGAGAACAATCCCTACAGAAAACTGAGAGGTGCTAGGAGAAGAGAAAGATGTTTTCAGTGGTAGAATCCTGCTGAAGATGGAGGAAGTTACTGAGTATGATGTGCTGGGTGCTGAGGCTCGTGGGGTTGGTAGGTAAGAACAAGAGGAACCCTTTCCTGTTATGATGGGAGGAAGGGTTAAGGACAGATGTACAGGATCAGCATCGATTGTAGTGGAAAGGAAACCGCTTTCTTTGAAAAAAAGAGGACATCTGAGATGTTCTAGAATGGAAAGTTTCATCCTGAGAACAGATGGGGCAAAGACAGAGGAAATAAAAGGAAGAAATGATATTTTTGCACACAACAGGATGGGAAGAGGTATAGTCAAGATAGCTGAGTCAGCAGGTTTGTAAAAGGTATCAATAGACGGTCTGTCTCCAGAGATGGAGATGTAGAGATCAAGGAAGGAGAGTGAAGTGTCAGAAGTGGACCAAGTTATGGAATTTTGGAAGATAAATGTAGTTAAAGACTACATTTAGTAAAGTGAAAAATAGACACAAAAGAAAAATTAAAAATAAGATTCTTGATTATTTTATAATCTTGAACAATAATTAAAATTTTATTATCTAGTGTACGGTTACATAAAACATATAGAATACATAATGTATAGTTACAATAAAGTTTCAGTGTCACAGAGATGGATGGATGGTATTTAAATTATAAATGGCTGAAATCATTTTTTGTAGTGAATTTCCAACACATCTGTAGAGCAAATACAGCAGTTTAATGCTATTTGATGCATTTAAATGTGAGTGAATCAGAGAGATACAGTTTTTGCCAAGGAATGGTGATACAAAGCATTTCATTGTCTGTTTCATTGTACTTATGGCAAATAAAGCTAATCTCTATCTCAATAGGGAATATACATACAATGAAATAAAATCTTCCGTGCTATTCTTATTTGAGAAATAAGAATAGAAAATGAAATTATGGCAGTTTGTATCTTCAGATTCAGATTCCAGAATAGTTTATTATATCCTCTACTTGTTTTAGTGGATTTGATGGCATTTAGTAGAGATTAATAGTAGTTACAGAAACTTTTAAAGACTGTCTATTTGTATGGTGAACTGTAATCAATAATCTTTTTTGATCACCATGTTTCTTTGGTGAATATTGAGTTATTGTTGGGATGAAGGAAAGCTAATTGCTGGGTTTGTATGTACCAACTTTGAAAACTTGGATAAGATGAGACTTGCATTGAGTGAATTATTTCCATAACAGTGTCAGGAATAAAAGTTTCAAGGTAAGGAATTGTCATGTATTAAACAAAACCCAGAGCTCTGGCAGCTTTCCATATTCTCATTAAAGATGAAAGGACTGTGCAAAAGCACAATTCTTGGCAAGCAAATGCAGAAAATGCTGAGAAATTTCAGCAGGTTCGATAGCATCTGTGGGTAGAGAAACATTCAACGTTTTTGCTTCTGTGATACTTTGTTAGAATTGATTTCTGATTTTCATAATTTTCAGCAGTATGGCATTTAGAAGTCATATATGACACACAACTAAAGAAGTCAAATTTGCTTTTGGAAAATATAGATATTTGGATCGTCATGCACTTTCTGCTACTGCAATACACTGCGTGGCCACTATGCTAGGTACACCTGTACATCTTATTAATGCAAATATATAATCAGCCAATTGTGTGGCAACAACTCCATGCAAAAATATATGTAGACATGGTCAGGAGCTTCAGCTGTTGTTCAGACCAAGCATCAGAATAAAGAAGTATGTGATCTAAGTGACTTTGATGGTGGAATTATTGTTGGTGCCAGACGGAGTGGTTTCTGTATCTCAGAAACTGCAGATTTCCTAGGATTATCTCATACAACAGTCCATAAGACCATAGACCATAGCCCATAAGACATAGGAACAGAATTAGGCCTCTTTCAGAACTTTAAAGTGCAGTTCATCTGATCCGGGTGACTTATTGACATTTAGGTCTTTCAGCTTCATGAGCGCCTTTTCCCTTATAATAGTAACCGTGCTTATTTCTCTTCCCTGACAGCCTTCAACACCTGGCACACTGCTAATGCCTTCTGCAGTGAAGACTGATGCAAAATACTCATTTAGTTCATCTGCCATCCCCTTGTCCCATGTTATTATTTCTCTGGCCTCATTTTCTAATGGTCCTATATCCACTCTCATCCCTTTTACTTTTTTATATACTTGAAAAAGCTTTTTCTATCCACCTTGATAGTTTGCCAGCTTGCTTTCATATTTTCCCTCCTAATGATTCTTTTGGTTGCTTTCTGTAGGTTTTTAAAAGCTTCCCGATTTTTTTTTTTTATCTTCCTGCTGATTTTGCTTTATTGTATGCCCTCTCTTTTGCTTTTACATATGCTTTGACTTCCTTTGTCAGCCACAGTTGTACTATTTTGCTGTTTCAGTATTTCTTTGTTTTTGGAATACATCTTTTCTGCACCTTCCTAATTTTTCCAGAAACTCACGTCATTGCTACTCTGTTGTCATCCCTGACAGCAGCTCCTTCCAATTTACTTTAGCCAACTCATCTCACTGTAATTTCCTTTACTGAAATACTGCTACATTAGACTTTATTTTCTCCCTATCAAATTTCAAGTTGAACACAATCATATTGTGATTATTGGCTCCTCAGGGTTCCTTTACCTTAAGCTCTCTAATCACCTGCAGTTCATTACATTACACTCAATCCAGTATAACTGATCCCCTAACAAACAAGAGAAAATCTGCAGATGCTGGAAATGTGAACAACACACACAAAATGCTGGGGGAACTCCCCTAGTAGAGTAGGCTGAATGACAAACTGCTGTAAAAAGCCATCTAATTCACTCTCTTGAGACCCATTACCAATTTGATTTTCTCAATCTACCTGCATGTTAAAATCTCCCATGACTACCATAATGTTACCTTTTTGACACGCCTGTTTCCTGTTGTAATCTGTGGTCCATTTCCCAGCCACTGTATATAATTGCTGTCAGGGTCCTTTTACGTTTGCAGTTTCTTAACTCAACCCACAAGGATTCAACATCTAACAATCCTATGTCACATCTTTCTAATGATTTGATGCCATTCTTTACCAGCAGAGCTACGTCACCCCGTTCCTATCCCTCAGATACAGTGTGTAACCTTGGATATTCAGCTCCCAACTACAACCATCCTTCAGCCACGATTCAGTGATGAGCACAACATTATACCTGACAATCTGTAAAAGTACAACAAAATCATCCACCTTATTTCTTATACTCTGTGCATTGAGATATAACATTTTGAGTACTGTATTTGCTACCCTTTTTGACTCTGCATCCCTAATGCACTGATACTCACCCTGCTGGCTACAATTTTGTTCTGTCATATGGCTGCCTTTCCTGACAGTCTGACTGCACGCTATCTTTGTTTTTATTACTATCAGTCCTATTCTGACTCCCTGAACTCTGGTTCCCGTCCCCCTGCCAAATTAGTTTAAGCACACCCCAACAACTCTAACAAACCTGCCTGCGAGAATATTAGTGCCCCACTGGTTCAGGTGCAACCTGTCCCTTTTGTACAAGGAGAGATCCCAATGATACAAGAACCTGAAGCTCTGCCCCCTGCACCAGCTTTTCAGCCAGATTTATCTGTTAGATTATCCTGTTTTTGCATGGCACAGGCAGTAATCCATAAAGTTCTACCCAGGAGGTCCTGCTTCTTAGCTTTCTGCCCAACTCTCTAAATTCTCTCTTCAGGCCCTCTTTTCTTTTCCTTCCTATGTTATTGGTACCAATGTGTACCAAGACATCTAGCTGCTCTCCCTCCCTCTCCAAAATGTTGTGGACACAATCTGAAACGTCCCTGTCCCTGGCACCTGGGAAGTAACATACTATCCAGGTGCCCCATTCATGTCCACAGAATCTCTTGTCTGTTCTAGTCCCTTACCTCTACTGCTCCCCTCTTCTCCCTCTTTCCCTTCTGCACCACGGACCCATGGTCAGTGCCAGTAACCTAGTCTCTGTGGCATTGCCCTGTGTGGTCATCCCCCACAACAGTATCCAAAATGGTATACTTATTATTATTGAGAATGGCCACATGGGTGCTCTGCACTAACGACCTATTCACCGTCCCATTCCGTCTGACAGTTACCCAGCTACCCACTTCCTGCAACTTAGGGGTGACTTCTTCCCTGTAACTCCGATCAATGATCTTCTCACTCTCCTGTAGATGGCGAAGGTCATCCAGCTACTGCGGCAGATCCCTAACAGTCTTTAAGGTGCTGCAGCTGGATGCACTTCATGCAGATGTAGTTCCCTGGTAGACTCTGAGTGCACAACATTGTTGAACCTTAAGGTGGATGGGCTACCAGCAGCATAAGACCACAAGCATCCATTCAGCAGGAATGTCACTTAACAAAAAAAAAATACAGATTTTGTTTTAATGTGAATTCTTTCGCTTTGAGAAGTACCATTTGAATACAAGATAAATAATTGCCAAATGGAGCTTCCAGTAAACAGTATTCTGTGCAAAATATTATTTCTGCAATGGAATTGTTGACAATGGAAAATATACCGAAATGTGCTGCGCTTATTTAGTTCCCTGCAGAGTGGACCGACTGCCCCCAATCTCAGGTTTTCAATCTGTGCTACTCATTCATTATTAATGTCACTTTTCACAATTCCCACTGGAGCTTGACAATGGATAATTGTCATTGGTACAAACCAAAAGTGGCTTTCAGTGTTGCAGAGGTTAACCAGGCATTACAAATCATTCATGTGGCCAGCTGTTTGCATCACACTTCAAGGTTTACTATTGCTAAAATTCTGCTTATGGGAATATCAGCATCTTTTGTTAATGTTATACAAGTGAAGTCTATTCCACACTTGTACAGTGCTAGTACTTATAAATAAAACAAGCAATTGTGGCAAACATTCACTTATACAGGGGATAAGAGCAGAATTACGCCCTTTGGCCCATCGAACCTGCTCCACCATTCCCTCATGGCTGATTGATTGTCCCTCTCAAACCATTTCTCCTGCCTTCTCCCTGTAACCTTTGATGCCTTTACTTTCTTTCTCTTTCTGACACACACATGCACGCACGCATGCACACTTTTTATTATATGCAATGTACTGCTGCTGCAAAACAACAAATTTCATGACATCTAATGATACTAAATCTGATTATGATTAAGAACCTAACATCCTCTGCTTTAAATATACCCTATGATGTTAATAATTCTTTTGTCAATAGACGTAGTGGTCTTGAGATGGTGAAGATTCTCATTGCAATACAATTATTTTGACTTTTGTCATGTTTGTTAACATAATAAGATTAAAATTAAAATTAGTTTTATTTGGCACATGTACGTTGAAACATCAAAAGGTACAGTGAAATGCATCATTGTCGTCAATGACCAACACAGTCCGAGACTGGTTCCAACATAACATGGCCTCAACTGCCAACCCTAATCCATATGTTTTCAGAATGTGGGAGCACCTGGAGGAAACCCGTATGGTTATAGGGAAAACATACAAACTTGCTAACTACGGTGACAAAATTGAATCTTGGTTACTGATCGCTGGTGCTAACTGCTTTGGTACCATCTGTCCTGTGATAATTTACAGTTTTAATTGATTGTATTAATTTAAAGTTATTGCTGAGAATGCTTTGGATATGTAAGTGTGAATTGTTTTTTTTTCTGGAGCTTTGAATTTGTTATATACTAATTTGCATGATCACTTTTGTTTGCCTTTTTCTCTAGGGGGCTTTACCAAAATACTCCCATAATGCACTAATGGTGCAAGCCATGAAGACAAATCTGATCGATCCAGATATCCATATATTATTTTTTGATGTGGAAGCACTGATTATCCAGCTTCTAACAGAAGAAGCATCCAGACCCAATCCTACACTTATATCTCCAGAGAGCCTCCAGAAAGCACCGGGTGGCACAGACAAAAGCAGCTCCTTTCTTACTGGAAAGCGAGCAGCAGTCCTTTTCCAGCAGGTGAAGGAAACGATCAAAGAGAACATTAAAGAACATTTGTTAGACGATGATGAAGATGAAGATGACGACATAAAGAGACAGAAGAGGGAAGAGGGTGATCCTGAGTACAAGGGCAACAAGTCAAAACCTCTCACCTTGTTAGAATATAACTTAACAATGGACACAGCAAAATTATTCATGTCATGTCTGCATGCTTGGGGTCTGAATGAACATTTAGATGAGGTTTGTCTCATGCAGCTTGGTATGTTGAAACCTCACTGCCCTGTATCTTTTGGCTTGCTGTCAAGGGGAGGACATATGTCACTGATGCTTCCTGGATTTAAACAGACTGCTTTCAAGACACTAGATGGTGCTAATGAAACAGGAAAAAGACCGACTTTGGGAAACAGCACGTACAATGTATCCCGAGCAGTCACAACCCAACACCTGCTCTCTCTCATTTCCTTAGCCAATACTTTGATGAGCATGACCAACGCTACGTTCATTGGGGAACATATGAAAAAACTGCCACCAAGGTGGGAATTAACCTCTATTCTCATTATTTTAGAGCAAAATAATTTTAACATATTGAATTAGTAATAGATTTTGATGTAGAATTATTGCTTGGTAAAACTGTGACATAACTGTTTCTTTGATAACTCAGTGCACTTAATTTCTAATTACATTTGTGTATGTATGTGATAGCTTGGGCAAAAATAAGTACAGCTTTAAGAATAAGGCTGTGTTTTATAGTCAGAGTTTTAACTGCCATGCTATTTTGAACAATTCTTTTCTCTTTGTTGTCTTATTTTTGTTACCATACACCGCTCTTCACATCACATTTGAAATTAACTCTTACCAACTCCATCTTGGCCTGTTGGTATGTGTAGGTCTTTCTGCTGATCATAAAATCTTACCTGGCTTTGCTTGTCCAAACCTCAACAATTATGCCCGTCTTTAATTTATTTTTCTGTCCTGTCAGATCCAGTTTCCTGCCACAATCATTCAACATCATTAGAAGTTTTTCAATCACAACATTGTCATCCTTTGGATGGCTATAATTGGAATTGGTTCATTATTGTTACACGAACCAAGATACAATGAAAAGCCTGTCTTGCATCTTCCATCTATTCATGTCTATCCCACTACAATCTTAAAAAAAAATTGGTTGCTTAAGTAATCAATTTAAAATTTTATTAGTCATGTACATCAAAACATAAAAACGTACAATGAAATGCATCATTGCGTTGGGGATGTGCCTGATGCAGCCTGCGAATATTGACAACACAGTATACTGACAACTCATCAACCTGAACCCTTGGAATGTGGGGGGAAACTGGGGCACCTGGAGGAAATCCACATGGTCATGGCGAGGAAGTCCTAACTCCTTACAGATGGCGGTAGATAGATAGATAGATAGATAGATAGATACTTTATTCATCCCCATGGGGAAATTCAACTTTTTTCCAATGTCCCATACACTTGTTGTAGCAAAACTAATTACATACAATACTTAACTCAGTAAAAAATATGATATGCATCTAAATCACTATCTCAAAAAGCATTAATAATAGCTTTTAAAAAGTTCTTAAGTCCTGGCGGTAGAATTGTAAAGCCTAATGGCATTGGGGAGTATTGACCTCTTCATCCTGTCTGAGGAGCATTGCATCGATAGTAACCTGTCGCTGAAACTGCTTCTCTGTCTCTGGATGGTGCTATGTAGAGGATGTTCAGAGTTTTCCATAATTGACCGTAGCCTACTCAGCGCCCTTCGCTCAGCTACCGATGTTAAACTCTCCAGTACTTTGCCCACGACAGAGCCCGCCTTCCTTACCAGCTTATTAAGACGTGAGGCGTCCCTCTTCTTAATGCTTCCTCCCCAACACGCCACCACAAAGAAGAGGGCGCTCTCCACAACTGACCTATAGAACATCTTCAGCATCTCACTACAGACATTGAATGACGCCAACCTTCTAAGGAAGTACAGTCGACTCTGTGCCTTCCTGCACAAGGCATCTGTGTTGGCAGTCCAGTCTAGCTTCTCGTCTAACTGTACTCCCAGATACTTGTAGGTCTTAACCTGCTCCACACATTCTCCATTAATGATCACTGGCTCCATATGAGGCCTAGATCTCCTAAAGTCCACCACCATCTCCTTGGTCTTGGTGATATTGAGACGCAGGTAGTTTGAGTTGCACCATATCACAAAGTCCTGTATCAGTTTCCTATACTCCTCCTCCTGTCCATTCCTGACACACCCCACTATGGCCGTGTCATCAGCGAACTTCTGCACATGGCAGGACTCCGAGTTATATTGGAAGTCTGATGTGTACAGGGTGAACAGGACCGGAGAGAGTACGGTTCCCTGCGGCGCTCCTGTGCTGCTGACCACCGTGTCAGACCTACAGTCTCCCAACCGCACATACTGAGGTCTATCTGTCAAGTAGTCCACTATCCAATCCACCATGTGAGAGTCTACTCCCATCTCCGTTAGTTTGTGCCTTAAGATCTTGGGCTGGATGGTGTTAAAGGCACTAGAGAAGTCAAGGAATGTAATCCTCACAGCACAACTGACCCCATCTAGGTGAGAGAGTGATTTGTGCAGCAAATACGTGATAGCATCCTCCACTCCCACCTTCTCCTTATACGCAAACTGAAGAGGATCCTGGGCGTGCCTGGTTTGTGGCCTCAGATTCTGTATTATCAGCCGCTCCATGGTCTTCATCACGTGCGACGTCAAGGCAACAGGTCTGAAGTCATTCAACTCCTTTGGTTGTGGTTTCTTCGGTACCGGGACAATACAGGATGTTTTCCACTGTCTGGGTACTCTTCTCTGCTCCAGGCTCATGTTGAAGATACGCTGTAGTGGTTCTCCCAGCTCAGTCGCACAGGCCCTCAGTAATCGTGGGGAAACTCCATCCGGTCCAGCTGCCTTGCTGGTACAGATCTTCCTCAGTTGACCTTCCACCTGTGCAGCCGTAATCCTGGGCGTGGGCAAGGTCTCCTGTGAGTGGCTATTTTCCTGTGAGGGAAGTAAGCCTGGTGTGGATTTCTGCGGTGAGGATGAGATTGAGCTGTCGAACCTGTTGAAGAAGTTGTTCAGCTGGTTCGCTTTCTCCACATCTCCACTTATGTTCGCCCCCCGCTTTGCACCGCATCCGGTGATGATCTTCATCCCATCCCACACCTCCTTCATGCTTTTTTTCTGCAGCTTTTGTTCTAGCTTCCTCCTATACTGCTCCTTTGCCCCCCTTATCTGTACTCTGAGTTCCTTCTGAACTCTTTTAAGCTCCAACCGATCACCATCAATGTTACAGCTGGTGCTGTAATGCGTATTGCTAACCACAATGTTGTCATGCTGCCCTTAGTTATCGTTCTTTTTCTCTCTCCCGTTAATCACTATTTATTTATGATTTTAATGTGAAATATTGTAGATAACAACGATTTCCACATGTATATTGCAGTCTCTAGTTATCCCACATGGGTGGTGGGATGGATAAATGTCTCTACCAAAGGAGATGTAAGATGCTCCTTCCCTAAGCTAGCCTGCAAGTCACCCTTGGACAAGGTGTAGCATCTGCTTATCCCCCCGATCAGGGTCATGTGAAGCCATGGGAGCAGGTGGTGGATGGTCGTATGAGCAGCTGGTGCACATCACAAGTCCTGGTTATGTTACCACTGACACCAGGCAGACAATCTCTGAAGAGTATTGATAATGTCTGGGGTCACCTGTCTTGTAAAGACACTGCCCTGAAGAAGGGCAGCATGGTAGTGTAGTGGTTAGCACAACGCATTATAGTTTCAGCAACCTGGGTTTAATTCGCGCAGCTGCCTGTAAGGAGTTTGTACGTTCTCCCCATGACTGTGTGGGTTGCCTCTGGGTGTTCTGGTTTCCTACCACAGTCTAAAAGCATACAAATTGGTGGGTTAATTGGTCATTGTAAGTTGTCCGTGATTAGGCTGGATTAAGTCATGGGTTACTGGGCAGTGTGGCTCAAAAGGGCCTATTCCGCACTGTATGTCAATAATAAATAATTTTAACAGGCAATTGAAAACCACTTCTGTAGAAAAATTTGCTAAGAATAATCATGGTCATGGAGATCATGATCACCCACGCTGTATAATACTGCACATAATGATGATAATGATGAATTACCCATCCATCTGTGCATCTCCATCCAGACTGCTAGTCTACTCTCAGATCGTGTCTTGAATGACTAGTTCCTTAGAAGCAGCATCTATTTAACTTGGAACTGGTAGTTTGTGGCAAACAAAAAAGTGTGATGGGCAGACTGAATTATGTTATTAATATGTAAATTTGATTGAATTTTCACCTGCATTTATCCAAAACTCTATTACACAAAGTTCAACAGAACCATCAGCCTATTCTTTCCTGGTGCAGGTTCTGCACAGATTATGACAGAGAACAGTTCAGAAATGAGGTTGCTTGGCAATATTTAAATAAAAACCTAAGACAACCAAGGGCAACCTGTGGTAACCTGAGTTTATTCCTCTCCATAGATGCTGCCTGACCTACTGAGTTCGTTCAGCACATTATGTGTGGTTCTGCGATATCTGTTGTTCTGATGCAGCAAAAATTACTATAGTTATTAAAATGTTACTCCAGGTTACAAAAATAAATAAATAGTGCAAAAGACAAGTAATGAGGTAGTGTTCATGGGTTCATGGACAGTTCAGAAATCTGATGGTGGAAGGCAATAAACTGTTCTTAAAATGTTGAGTGTGGGTCTTCAAGCTCCTGTAAATAGAAGAGGAATTACCGGAATTTGGGCATTTGTAACCTGGACCGAACCTGTACAGTCAATTAACTTGAGCTTAGTCTCAGTGTGATGCAGTATAGTACATACTCCTGCATCAGGTTTTAGATTTAAACATCTTTAGTTTCAAGTTATTTCAGATTTGTACTATTAACTCAGGCCAGTACTGTGCAATGCTGAGAGTGTGTTTTACCATCTTGCTGATGATAACTTGAATAGATGTTATATCCACATTGATTACGCTTAGAGACATAGTGCACTGCAGCACAGAAACAAACCCTTTGGCCCATCAAGTCCATGCTAAGCTATTAGTCTCCCTAGTCCCTTCGACCTGCACCTGGACCACCTCTCCCTCTCATGTACATCTCTCAGATGTTGAAATCAAACCTGCATTCACCTCTTCCACTGGCAGCTTGTTCCACATTCGCACCACCCTGCAAGTGAAGATGTTCCTACTTGTGTTCCCCTTAAGCAGTTCACCTTTCACCCTTAATCTATGACCTCTGGTTCTAGTCTCATCGAACCTCAGTGGAAAAAGCCTGCTTGCATTTCCTCTGTCTATACTCCTCATAATTTTGTTTGCCTCTGTCAAATCTTCCATTATTCTCCTGCACTCCAGGGAATACTCCTAACCTGTACGTCCTTTCCCTATACAGTGGTGCTAGAAGTTTGTGAACCCTGTAGAATTTTCTCTGTTTCTGCATAAGTATGACCTAAAATGTGATCAGATCTTCACATGTCCTAAAATGTGATTAAGGGAACCCAATTAAATAAATAACACGAAAAATGTTATACTTGTTCATTTATAGTGAAAATTCTACAGGGTTCACAAACTTTCTAGCACCACTATAACTCATGTCTTTAAGTCCCAGTAACATATTTGTAAATATTCTCTGTACTCTTTCAATCTTATTAATATCTTTCCTGTAGGTAATTGACCAGAACTGCAAATTTGGCCTCACCAATGTCTTGTATTATTTCAATGTAACATCCAAACTGCTGCACTCAGTACTTTGATTTATGAAGGCCAATGTGCCAAAAGCTTTCTTTACGACTCTACCTAAGTAGATAGTACTTCAGATGTACAAAATTGGACATAAAATATTTTGGGCATTTTAGGATCATAATATACACAGTATTAACGGAACTAGGTTTCCTTTTTCAGTCATTAATCTATCATATTTATCAGTAAACGCCTTTAGCCCATTTGTTACAACTAAGTAAAACAAGAACAATAAACTGAGCAGGTAAAGTAATGGAAAGTAAAAAAGAGACAACATTTCAAGTTGAAGATTCTTTGTCATATTGACCTGCAAAGTGTTTCTGGCATTTTCTGATTTTATTCCAAACTTCCTGTATCTTCAACTTTTTTGTCATTTTTGTTTCAATATGCTGTTTGTTCATTTGCATTTCCCCTGAATCCCTAAATGTGCTCCCAGAGAGTTGTTTTCTTCCTCCAGTTATAGCTTTACACATATTTTAAAGCTCTATTGTGATCTTTTATCCTTTCCTTGAAATTTCAGTCAACTCCAAATTCTTCATTTCATTTCTCCCCTTATAATCCAGGAAAGTGTGAAGTGATAAACTTTGGAACTTGAAAGCAGAGTAGAAGGTTGATATCTGGATTCTGAGCAGTGTGGAGGAGCAGAGGAGCCTTAGGGTCCAAGTTCAAAGATCCCACCAAGTAGCCATGCAAGTTGATAGGGTAGTTGGGAAGGCTAATGGCGTATTGGCCTTTATTAGTCGGGGGATTGAGATCGGAGGATGCTGTGAGGTAATATTGCAGCTCTATAAAACCTTGGTTAGACCATGCTTGGAGTAATGTGCTCAGTTCTGGTCCTCTCATTATGGGAAGAATGTGGAAGCGTTAGAGGGAGTTCAGAGGAGATTTACCAGGGTGCTGTCTGGATTAGAGAACATGTCCCGTGGGGATAGATTGAGCTAGTTCAGACTTTTCTCCTTGGAGCGAAGGAGAATGAGGTATATAAGATGATAAGAATCATAGATAGAGTGTTCAGGCAGAGATGTTTTGCCAATGCAGAAATGGTTAAAACTACGGGGCATAACTTTAAGGTGACAAGAGCAGGGTTAAGGGGCAATGTCAGAGATACTGTAGTTTTTTTCACTGGGAGTTGTGGGTGCATGGAATGTGCATGAAGTCAGGGCTGTTGATAGAAGCAGATACATTAGGGTTATTTAAGAAATACTTAGATTGGCACATGGATGATAGTAAAATGGAGGTCTACACAGGAGGGAAGGGGTAGATTGATCTTAGAGTATGTTAAAAGGTTGGCACAACATTGTGGGCTGAAGGGTCTGTACTATGCTGTAATGCTCTATGTTTAAAGTGTTGAGAATTTCTCTTGCATCAGTATTGTAAAAGTCTTAAGTTTCTTCCTGTCTAATGAATTTGATAAAAGTTTTTGCTGAGTTAACAAAATGTAATAATGAGGACAGTGTGGCTGGTGTGGTCCATGTGGTCTTCTTTTAAGGCTTTTGACAATGTCCCTGTAAGGGTGATTGGATCAAACACTTAAAGCCATTGGACAATGGCAAAACTGATAAATCAGATTCAAAATTGGTTAGTTAATAAGGGCAATAAGAACAATGGTAGATAATTGTTATTGTAATTTGAAAACAAATGTTCATGTTCAGTGGTGTCCCTCAGTGATTATTAGAACATAAAATATTACAGCACGGAGTGGAAGTGGCTGATACGAATGTGCATACTTTAGGCTGTTTGGAAAAAAGTATGGGGAGTATGTCAGAGGTAGGCTGTTTTCACAAAAGATAAGAGCAGTGAGGTTATGGTAAACTTTAGAAAATATCCGTTCAGCTACAGTTGGAATATTGCATATGCTATATGTTGTATATATTGCTATATGCTCTGCTACTGTGGCGCCCAAATTTTCATTGGCTATTTTCCATGGGAAGATGTAGAAACATAGAAAACAGCACAATACAGGCCCTTCAGCCCATAAAGCTGTGCCGTACATGTCCCTACCTTAGAACTAGTCAAGTCATTTTTATTGTCATTACGACCATAACTGCTATGTACAGTACATAGTAAAAATGAGACAACATTTTTCAGGACCATGGTGTTACATGACACAGTACAAAAACTAGACTGAGCTATGTAAAAAACAACACAGAGAATAAAAAACAACTACACTAGACTACAGACCTACCGAGGACTGCATAAAGCGCACAAAACAGTGCAGGCATTACAATAAATAATAAACAGGACAATAAGGCAGTAAGGTGTCAGTCCAGGCTCTGGGTATTGAGGAGTTTGATAGCTTGGGGGAAGAAACTGTTACATAGGCTTTACCCATAGCCCTCTATTTTTCTAAGCTCCATGTAGCCATCCAGGAGTCTCTTAAAAGACTCTATCATTTCCACCTCCACAACTGTCACCGACAGTCCATACCACGCACTCACTACTCTCTGCGTAAAAAAACTTGCCCCTGCTATCTCCTTTGTACCTACTTCCAAGCACCTTAAAACTATGCCCTCTCGTGCTAGCCATTTCAGCCCTGGGAAAAAGCCTCTGACTATCCACAAGATCAATGCCTCTCATTATTACAAAAGTACAAAAAGAATTATACTTAAGTAGTAAGTGATGGAGACTTTAGGTGCATTGATATACAGAGAGACATTATGCTTCAAATCCCTGTAAATAATGACATAGGTGGATTGGGTACTGAAGAGGCATTTTGTGTGTTTGCCGTCATGGGCCAAGCTATTGAATACGAGATAGGACTTATTCACTTATTTAGAAATACAGCCATAGAGTGGGCCCTTCCAGCCCTTCAAGCCGTGCCACCCAGCAACCAACCTATTGATCTAGCCTAATCACAGGGCAATTTAATGTACAATGACCATTTACCTTCTAACCTATTTGTCTTTAGAGTGTTGTAGGAAACCGGAGCACACAGATGAAACCCATGCATTCATGGGGATAACATACAAACTCCTCACAGACGGTGTCCAATGTCCCAAGCTGTAATAGCGTTGCGCTAACCCGTACATTACCATGGAGCTATGTTTCCACTGAACAAGTATTGATTTGACCACACTGGGAATGTGTAAGGTTCTGATCACCATGCTCAATGTGAGAGCAATAAAAATAGTAGCTTTATGTTGAAAGGGGAGAATTTTAAAGGAGATCTGAGGGGCAAGTTGTTCTTCACACAGAGTCTGGTGGTTCACAACAAGCTGCCAGAAGAGGGGTAGAAGCAGATGTTTCACAGTCATTTGGACAGGTACTCAGATAGGAAAGGCATAGAGGGATACGATAAATGGGATGAGTGTAAAACAACATATCCCAGTCAGCTTTGCGTTCCCGCTTCTGTGCTGTACAGTTTTAGAATTCCGTGAATTCTGGAACAATCTTGAAAGATGCAAATGTATTTTAATTCTGATGTTTCAACGATTTGTGAAATGACACAAGTAAATATTCAAAAGTCGATAAAACATCATGGAAAATTATTGTAGTAATAAGGCAGTTTGGCTGAATTTTAAAGAACAAAACAGAATTAAAGTTGGGTTCTTCCTGCTTTACAAAGATAAGTATTTTTTGAACATAGAATACTACAGCACAGTACAGTACAGGCCCTTTAGCCTATTATATTCTGCTGACCTTATAACACTGTAAGATCAATCAAACCCTTGCCGCTTACGTAGCCCTCCATTTTTCTATCATCCAAGTGCCAATTTTAGGATTTAATAGTATTTAAATTTACCTTCATTATACACTTTTCATTAGGAATTGATGATTAGCTCAAGGGTGTCTGCTTTCTATGCTTAAGCATTATTCTGTTGAATTCACACAAAATGCTGAAGCAACTCAGCAGATGAGGCAGCGTCTACTGAAATGAATAAACAGTCGTATTTCAGGCCAAGATCCTTCATCAGGACTGGAAAGGAAGGGGGAATGATGCCAGAATAAGAAGGTGGGGGGAAAATGAGAAGGACAAGCTGGCAAGTGATAGATGAGACCAGGTGAGGGGGTAGGTGGGTGGGTGGTGGAAGGGGGAATGAAGTATGCAGCTGGGAGGTGATGGGTGGGAAAAGTAAAAGGAGAGGATTCCCCACTCCGACCTCTTACCTCTTCTTCTCACCTCCCCTGGTGCCCCTCTTTCTTCCCTTTCTCCCATAGTCCACACTCCTCTCCCATCAGACCTCTTCTCCAACCATTTACCTTTTCCACTTTATCACCTCCCAGCTTCATTCTTCTTTCCCCCTCCTCCACCCACCTGGCTTCACCTATCACCTGTAACACAGACAAAATGCTGGAGGAACTTGGCAGGCCAGGCAGCATCTATGGAAAAGAGTAAACAGTTGATGTTTCAGGCCGAGACCCTTTTTGAGTCCTGAAGAATGGTCTCGGTCTGAAATGTTGACTGTTTACTCTTTTCTATAGATGCTACCTGACTTGCTGAGTTTCTCCAGCATGTTGTGTGTGTTACTCTGGATTTCCAGCATCTGCAGAATCTTCTGTGTTTTTTTTTACTTTGATCAAGCCTGTCAATTATTTTATTTCTCTTGCCAGAATTTATTAAGTTTTGTAATTAAATTTAACATTATTTTAGATTATATAATGCACATTGGTATCTTTCAGGACTTCTCAAGAACACACTGACATTCAGTCCCGATGAAGGGTCTTGGCCTGAAACATTGACTGTTTATTCATTTCCATAGATGCTGCCTGACTTGCTGAGTTCCTCCAGCAATTTGTGTGTGCTGCCTTGAATTTCTAGCATCTGCAGATTTTCTCTTGTTTGTGATTTACTAACACTGGTCATTTCCTTTTTTTCTTAAATAACTTTGACTTAATAATGTAGTATAAAGTATTCCATTCAATGCATTTTAGCTCTGAAATGTTTCTGAGAAATGCTTTCTGACTTATTATTTTGTAGTTAAAGAGATTATAATCATAAGTCTGTGGTTACTTAAGAGATTTGTTGATGAGGTGGGATGACACAAACTGACACCATATGACTGATAAAGTAGAGCTTCAAATCTGAACCTCAAGGAATCCTGACCTCTTCTGAAGGACTTATAATTAATATTTGATTTTTATTCCTTGCAGACCACAGAAACCAAGCACCCCAGAGATGACTAAAGGGAACCCTTCCCCTCCAGTCTTCACTGCTGTACAGGGGCAGATCAAACAAGGTAACTACAAAGCAAAGCTTGGCAAGGAGCACAGTATTAAAGTGACAGCAGAAGACTAAATACACAATGTGAAATCACCCCTCTTCATTCTTTTATGTTGAAATATTATTCTACTTTGTTGAATTGTGCGATAAGAGGTTAAAATTCAATGATTTAAAATGAATGCACTGGAGGTATTGGAATGTGGTTTCTTTCCAGTAGGTACTTCAGTAAATTTTGAATGATATTTGGAATTCATTTTCCTTTTTATAATGAAAATGAGGTTTGGAAGGTAGAAAATTTTATATCATAGTTTTATCAAAAAAAAAATTCTGACTATAAATTTCAGCATTCATCTAGAATTACTTATCCCCACAAGTTCAGTAGCTTAATTGTTACAGCTATTATTTAAAAAAAGTAAATTGTGATGTAACATGTTGGGGCAACAAATGGTGTTTGTCAAATTACTTATCAGGCATCAACATCTAAAAAAGTTATTCACCGTTATTTTCAGATGGAAATTGTCAGTCTTTATTGTCGCTGATTCATTTTGGGGGAGAAAGGGGAAATGAGTTATCATTTTTAACCAGTCATCAATTATCCATCAAATTTTTTTAAATTTTAGATTCTTCTTGTAGGACTTCCCTCCTTAAGCTTGGATTTATTGAGTTTGAATGGCTTCATGCAGCTATTTCCATCTCAGCTATAATCCACCTTTAAATCAAAGTCTACATGGTGATAGCCAGATTCTCTAAAATCTACCTGTGTTGCTCTCTGCAAGCATTTCATGGACTGCTGTTTTTAGAATTCTACTATAAGCAAGTTTGACTGAACATTATCTGTGCTGTTGCATAATATATTAGGATTTTTCAATGTGATTGATAGGAAGATTAATTATTCAATTCAGAATAAAGCACTTGCTTTATGTCAGCTTTACCACACTGATTTGATGGAGTTTACTCCCAGGAATATTATACAAGTGCAGTGAAGGAAAAAAATTTGAAATAACTTGGCAATATGACTTTACACAACATCTACACAACACATAACTGCTAAAATGTTTGGTATATTGTACAAAATATGGTTCTCCCTACAATTTCTATCTCAATATATATGAAAATAACAATGAACTGTAAGGCTAGAAGAAAAGGTCATTGGCTGCAGTCTACCATCACTGCAGGACTTGTATACGCCCAAGACAAAGAAGCCAGCAGGAAAAACTGTTGTGGACCCTATCTGCCCTGCAAACAGCCTTTACCAAAATCTTTCTTCTGGAAAGTGCTTCAGGGCTATTAAAACAAAAAAAAATTACATCTTTTTAAAAGTTTTTGCCCCCAGATAGTTAATCTGGTCAGCCATATTAGTTAGTCCCCAAATGCCCCTGTATCTATTACCCTCATCACTACACTGCAGTGCAAACACTTTATATAATGCAGTTCACTTGTAAATACTAGTTGGCATTTATGTATACTTCATAATTAATTTCCATATCCATATTTTAACTCTAACTTTATTTTTATATAATTCTTTGTTCTTTATATATATTTGTTAAATGTTTTTTGTTGCATGTTGCACTGCCACACCATAGCAAATTCTTAATACATGTAAATTGTGAAGCGGGCTCAATGGGGCAAATTCTAATTTTCTAAATTTAAGATGAGACTTCCAGTTTAAGATGGCGCTATTGAAGTTGTGCAACAACTTACTGGTAGTTCAGAAGGCAAGAAATAAGACTAAAAACATTACTAATAACACCAATTTTTTAAAGTAAATTGTGGTCAGATGCAAACAATGGAACATAGACTTAGAAAACCTATAGCACAATGCAGACCTTTCGGCCCACAAAGTTGTGCCGAACATGTCCTTACCTTAGCACCATTGCTGGTAGCCCATTCCACGCACTCACCACTCTCTGAGTAAAAAAATTTACCCTGACATCTCCTCTGTACCTACTTCCCAGCACCTTAAACCTGTGTCCTCTTGTGGCAGGCATTTTAGCCCTGGGAAAAAGCCTCTGACTATCCACATGATGAATGCCTCTCATCATCTTGTACACCTCAATCAGGTCACCTCTCATCCTCCGTCGCTCCAAGGAGAAAAGGCCGAGTTCACTCAGTGTATTCTCATAAGGCATGCTCCACAATCCAGGCAACATCCTTGTAAATCTCCTCTGCACCCTTTCTATGGCTTCCACATCCTTCCTGTAGTGAGGCGACCAGAACTGAGCACAGTACACCAAGTGGAGTCTGACTAGGGTCCTATATAGCTGCAACATTACCCTCTTGGCTTCTAAATTCAATTCCATGATTGACGAAGACCAATACACCATATGCCTTCTTAACCACAGAGTCAACCTGCTCAGCTGCTTTGAGTGTCCTATGGACTCAGACCCCAAGATCCCTCTGATCCTCCTCACTGCCAAGAGTCTTACCATTAATACTGTATTCTGCCATCATATTTGATCTACCAAAATGAACCATCTCACACTTATCCGAGTTGAACTCCATCTGCCACTTCTCAGCCCAGTTTTGCATCATATCAATGTCCGGCTGTAACCTCTGACAGCCCTCCACACTATCCACAACACCTCCAAACTTTGTCTCATCAGCAGATTTAGTAACCCATCCCTCCACTTCTTCATCCAGGTCATTTATAAAAATCACGAAGAGTACCTCCATGCAGAATATGACCCGTCTATGACCACTCTTTGCCTTCTGTGGGCAAGCCAGTTCTGGATCCACAAAGCAATGTCCCCTTGGATCCCATGCTTCCTTACTTTTTCAATAAGCCTTGCATGGGGTACTTTATTAAATGCCTTGCTGAAATCTATATACACTACATCTACTGCTCTTCCTTCATCGATGTGTTTAGTCACATCCTCAAAAAATTCAACCAGGCTTGTAAGGCACGACCTGCCCTTGACAAAGCCATGCTGACTACTCCTAATCATATTATACCTCTTCAAATGTACATAAATCCTGCCTCTCAGGACCTTCTCCATCAACTTACCAACCAACCACTGAGATAAGACTCACTCCAGTTCCTTTCTTGAATAAAGGAACAACATCCGCAACCCTTCAATCCTCCGGAACCTCTGCCGTCCCCATTGATGATGCAAAGAGCATCACCAGAGGCTCAGCAATCTCCTCCCTCACCTCCCACAGTAGCCTGGGGTACATTTAGTACTGTCCCAATGAAAAAGGAAGCAGTGACGAAGCTGATTTGAAGAATGAGTGGTACTGGTGTATTGCCAAGCCAGAATGCAATGTGCTTAAGATGCAGTCGTAGACCAAGTTGGTATTGCTTTCGCTACTGGAGTGCATGATTTGGAGAAGAGTCGATACAGAAGAATTTTGATGTCTGTCCACTGAACCTGGGTGCAACGTTGGATTGTTCCAAGTGCAAGATCAAGAACGACTTTGGGCTGTGCGGTGTCTGGGTCTAGGTCCTTGAGCGAGGCACTACCTGATGCTTGGACAACTTAAACGCTGGTCCAGACAGAGTGAAAAGCACAAGTGTGGAGGTGAGGATCAGCTGATTCCCTCTCTCCAGTAGCTGTTTTCACTGTGAGTTTTGCGGTATTTTTGCCCCGCTATGATCAGGCTACTCCTGGGTGGATCTACGGACTCAATCTGGTTCAGAGTGCAACACACACAAAATAACTCCTGAATAGTTTCGGTCCAAAACGTCGACTGTACTCTTTTCCATAGATGGCCTGGCCTGCTGAGTTTCTCCAGCATTTTGTGCATGTTGCTTGGATTTCCAGCATTTGCAGATTTTCCGTTGTTTATGACTGGTTCAGAATGCTTTCGTTTGCATCTATTGTTTGCATGATGTGTATTTTCTTCCTCTTTCTTTGTGCAGTTGTTATTATCTTTTTTTAAAATTGGGTTCTTTGGGTTTCTTGCTTTGTGGCTGCCTGTGAGCAAACAAATCTCAAGCTGCATAATTTGTATATCCCTAGATAATAAATGCACTTTGATTTGAGTCACATGGAATTCAAATCTGATTAATCTAAAATCACCAGCCATAAAATAATAAACGCAATGGCATTTTATGTGGCTTTTTTCATGTGTTAGTGGTGGAATTGGGATAAATAGCTGTAGTTTTGTCTTTGAAGATGGAAGAGAGATAAGTGCTGCAGTCCCTCAAATTAAAGTAGGATGGAATTGTGTATTGAACCATCCATTGGTGTTTTTGACACAAAAGAAGATGGTTGTGGTGGTTGGAGGTCAATCATTTCATCCTCAGGACATTACTGTAAGAGTTCCTCAGCGAAGTGTCCTAGGACCAACCATCTTCAGCTACTTCATCAATGACCTTCCTTCTGTCATAAGGTCAGAAGTGGGGATGTTTACAGATGACTGCACAATGTTCTGCACCATTTGTGACTCCTCAGATAGTGAAACAGTTCATAGCCAAATGCAGCAGGACCTGGACAATATCCAGGCTTGGGCTGACAAGTGGCAAGTAACGTTTGAGCCATGCAAGTGCCAGTAGTGACCATCTCCAACAAGAATTGAATTGAATTGACTGTATTTCTTACATCCTTCACATACATGTGGAGTAAAAATGTTTACGTTATGTCTCCATCTAAATGTGCAATGTACAATTTATAGTAATTTGTAATAAATAGTATGTACAACAGGACAGTCAATATAGCATAGAAATACGATGTATCAGTATGAATTAATCAGCCTGATGGCCTGGTGGAAGAAACTGTCCCAGAGCCTGTTGGTCCTGGCTTTAATGCTGCAGTACCGTTTCCTAGATTGTAGCAGCTGGAACAGTTTGTGGTTGGAGTGACTAGGGTTCCCAATGATCGTTCGGGCCCTTTTACGTACCTGTCTCTGTAAATGCCCTGAATAGTGGGAAGTTCACATCTACAGATGCACTGGGCTGTCTGCACCACTCTCTGCAGAATCTTGCGATTGAGGGAATTACAGTTCCCAAACCAGGCAGTGTTGCAGCTAATCATGATGCTCTCAATTGTGCCCCTGTAGAAAGTCCTTCGGATTTGGGGATTCATGTTAAACTTCTTCAACCATCTGAGGTGAAAGAGGCGCTGTTGTGCTTTTTTCACCACACAGCTGGTATGTACAGACCATGTGAGATCCTCGGTGTTGTGAATGCTAAGGAACTTAAAGCTGTTAAGGCTCTAACCATTTTCCCTTGACATTCAGTGGCATTACCTGAATCTCCTACTATCAACATCCTGAGGGTTACCATTGAAACTCAACTGGTCTAGCCATATAAACACCATGGCTATCAGAGCAGGTCAAAGGATAGGAACCCTTCAGCGTGTAACTCACCCCCAGACTCCCACCATCTAGGAGGCTCGGGTCAGGAGTATAATAGATAGATAGATAGATACTTTATTCATCCCCATGGGGAAATTCAACTTTTTTTCCAATGTCCCATACACTTGTTGTAGCAAAACTAATAACATACAATACTTAACTCAGTAAAAAATATGATATGCATCTAAATCACTATCTCAACAAGCATTAATAATAGCTTTTAAAAAGTTCTTAAGTCCTGGCGGTTGAATTGTAAAGCCTAATGGCATTGGGGAGTATTGACCTCTTCATCCTGTCTGAGGAGCATTGCATCGATAGTAACCTGTCGCTGAAACTGCTTCTCTGTCTCTGGATGGTGCTATGTAGAGGATGTTCAGAGTTTTCCATAATTGACCGTAGCCTACTCAGCGCCCTTCGCTCAGCTACCGATGTTAAACTCTCCAGTACTTTGCCCACGACAGAGCCCGCCTTCCTTACCAGCTTATTAAGACGTGAGGCGTCCCTCTTCTTAATGCTTCCTCCCCAACACGCCACCACAAAGAAGAGGGCGCTCTGCACAACTGACCTATAGAACATCTTCAGCATCTCACTACAGACATTGAATGACGCCAACCTTCTAAGGAAGTACATTCGACTCTGTGCCTTCCTGCACAAGGCATCTGTGTTGGCAGTCCAGTATAATTGAATACTCGCCACTCGCCTGGATGAATACAGCTCCATCAACACTCAAGAAGCTCGACATCATCCAGTACAAGGCAGCTCACTTGATTGGTACCCTTTCCACAAGCATCCAATCCCTCCACCATTGACAAACAGTTACAGCAGTGTGTACTATCTACCAGATGCACTGCATCAACACACCAAAGTTCCTAAGGCAGCACCTTCCAGACCCACGACCACTACCATCTAGAAGGATGCGAACAGCAGATACCTGGGAACAACAACACTTAGAAATCTCCTTCCAAGTCACTCACTATCCTGACTTGGAAACATATCGCCATTCCTTCATTGTTGCTGGGTCAAAATCATGGAATTCCCTCCCTGACAGCACTGTGTGTGTACCTACACCCCAGGGACCGCAGTGGTTCAAGAAGGCAACTCATCACCACCTTCTCAAGGGCAACTAGGGATGGGCAATAAATGCTGGCTTAGCTGGCAATGCCCACATCTTGTAAATGAATAAATTAAAAAAAATCCAAGACCCATCTATACAGAAGTCACTGGATGTACATATCCTGCCACAGCAAGCAATTTGGAAAACATATAATATGTTGGCTTGTATTGCAAGCAGAAGAACGAGTGTTAGAATTTTGACAGGCTTGTGTTCTATATTTAACACACACTTTAAAGAGTTTAAATATTGACTTTGTACATAGAATTCTTTGGATCTCTATGTTGAAATTGAGCAGCTTACATAATTTGTAGTTGAAAGAGAAGTGTAGTTCAATTGATAGCCATCTGTAGAAATGAATTTCACAAATTAATCATCCTCTGGCTAAGAAATTCCTCCTCATCTCTTTTCAAAATGGACATCCCTCTATTCTGTGTCCTATAGTGGGTGAGTCTTTGCTGCTAGACTCATCCACTATTGGAACAATCCTCTCCATATCCAATATTATGTTTCAATGAGGACCCCACCCCCCATTCTTCTAAATTCCAGTGACTACAGGCTCAGAGCCATCAAGCATTCCTCATATGCTAACCCTTTCATTCCTGGAATCTTTATTGTGAACCTTTCCAATGTCAGCAGATCTTTTCTTAGATACGGGGCTGAAAACCTCTCACAGTACTCAAAGTGCGCTTTGACCAATGCCTTATGAAACTTCAGCATTACATCCTTGCCCCTATATTTTAGTGCACCTGAAATAAATACGAACATTTGCCTTCCTTACCACCAACTCAACTTGCAAGTTGACCTTTTAGGGAATCCTGTACAAGGACTCCCAAGTCTCTTTGCCCTGAGTTTTAAATTTTCTTCCTGTTTAGAAAATAGTCTTTATTCCTTCTACCAAAGTGCATTACCATACACCTCCCTACACTGTATTCCATCTGATATTTCTTTGCCCATTCTCTTTAGATGTCTATGTCCTTCTCCAGACTTTCTGCTTCCTCAACACTATATTGTTGACATACCTGGTCACAAAGCTATTAATTCTGTCATCCAAATCGTTAACATATAATATGAAAAAAACTGTCCTAATACCAACCCCTGTGGCACACTACTAGCCACTGGCAGCCAACCAGAATAGTCTCCTTTATTCCAACTCTTTATCTCCTGCCAGTCAGCCAATCTTCTTTCCATGCTAGTATCTTTACTGCATGTTTTCTATCTTGTTAAGCAGCCTCATGTGTGGCAGCTTCTCAAAGGCCTTCTGAAAATCCAAGAAAGCAATATCTACTGACGCACCTTTGTCCTTTCCTTCCTGTTATTTCCTCAAAAAATTCCAACCGATCTGTCGGGCAAGATTTCCTATGAAGGAAACAGCACTGATTTTGGCCTAAATTATTATTGCCTCCAAATGTCACAAAACCTCATCCTTTATAATGGATTTCACCATCTTCCCTACTACTGAAGTCAGGCTACCGGGCTTATAATTTCTGTTCTTCTGCCATCCTCCCTTATTAAAGAGTAGAGTGATATTTGCAATTTTCCAGTCCTCCAGACCATTCTAGAATCTAGTGATTCTTGAAGGATCATTATTATTGCCTCCAAATCTCTTTTAGAACACTGAGGTGTAGTCCATCTGGTCCAGATGACGTACCTACTTTCAGACTTTTCAGCTTCCTAATTTCCTTCTCCTTACAATAACAATTACCATAAGACCATCAGACATAGGAGCAGAATTAGGTTTTTTGGCCCATTGAGTCTGCTCTGCCACTCAGTCATGGCTGAGAAAAGGAAAAAAAGGATCAGCCCCACTCCCCGGCCTTCTCCCTCTAACTTTTGATTCCGTGTCCAGTCAAGATCTTATCAAGCTCTACCTTAAATACGCCCAACAACCTGGCCCCCACAGCTGCCTGTGGTAATAAATTGCACAAATTCACCATCCTTTGGCTAAAGAAATTTCTCTGCATCTCTGTTTTAAATGGATTCCCTGTATTCTGAGGCTGTGCCCTCTTGTCCTAGACTCCCCCACCATGGGAAACATCCTTTCCACATCTACTCTGTCTAGGCCTTTCAGCATTCAAAAGATTTCAATGAGAACCCTAATTCTTCTAAATTCCAGCAAGTACAGACTCAGCCATCAAACGTTCCTTATATGATAACCCTTTCATTTCCAGAATCATCCTTGTGAACCTCCTTTAAATCCTCTCCAATGCCAGCACATCTTTTCTTAAATGAGGAGCCCAAAACTGTTCACAATACTCAAGGTGAGGCCTCACCAGTGCCTAATAAAGCCTCAGCACCCCATCCCTGCTCTTGTATTCTTGACCTCTTACACTCACTGTGTCTCTTGACATTCTCGAATGTCGGTGGTGAAGAAGGCAAATGCAATGTTGGCATCATTTCTAGAGATAAAGAATATAATGAAGTTGAGGCTCTATGAGGCACTCATGAGACCACACTTGGAGTTTTAGGCTCCTTATTTTAGAAAGGATCTACTGACATTGGAGAGGGTTCAGTGAAGATTCACGAGAATGGTTCCAAGAATGAAAGGGTTACCGTATGGAGATTGTTTGGCAGCTCTTGGGCTGTATTCCCTGGAGTTCAGAAGAATGAGTGGAGATCTCATTGAAACATTCCGAAGGTTAAAAGGCCAGAACAGATTAGATATGGCAAAGTTATTTCCCATAGTAGGGGAGTCTAGGACAAGAGGGCACGACTTCAGGATTGATGGACGTCCATTTAGAACAGAGATATGGAGAAATTACTTTAGTCAGAGGGTGGTAAATCTGTGGAATTTGTTGCCACGAGTGACTGTGGAGGCCAAGTCATTGGGTGTATTTAAGGCAAAGATAGATAGGTTCTTAATTAGTCAAGTTATCAAAGGATATGGGAAGAAGGCAGGGGAGTTAGGAGTTAGCACCGGCGAAGCAACACACCATCTTCATATCTTTTTCACGGCCACTGAATCGCCAGTCTGTTGCCCTAACCATGTCTGTGTCTGACTTTGCTCTTCCCTGCTGAGCCTCAGAATCAGCTGCAGTGCCACTGGCATAGCTGCTGTGCACGGATGAACATCCCTCCAACAGTTTCCAAAAGGGTATTTTTGTTCAAGGGAATGACCACAGGGGAAAGCCTGCACTGGCTGTATACTCCAGTATACTCCATGTATACTCCACTGGCTGTATACATGGAAATTTGAAATTGAAATGAACTGATTTAACTGTACTAGCAGGCAAACAGATAGACTTTGAATGAAATAGAAATATCTGAAAGAAAGGAGTAAATTTGACTTTCAAAGTAAGTTACCACATTTACAAGGAAGAATTACTGAAAGCTATTCGTCTTTGCAAAATTCAGATGACTATATAGAATTTGGGGTGGTAGAGTAGAAATGTGTCTTTACCAAAGGGCATGTAAGGCATACCTTCCCTCTGCTAGCCTGCAGGTCATCCTTGGCAAGATGTAGCACCTGTATAGCCCCCCAATCAGGGTCATGTGAGGCCATGGGAACAGGTGGTGGATGGTCCTACAAGCAGCTGATGCATATCAACACGTACAAACAAGCTGGATGAACTCAGCAGGTTGAGCAGTATCCGTTGAAACAAACAGTCAGTGTTTCAGGCCGAGACCCTTCGTCATATCACGTCCTGATTATGCAACCACTAACGACGGGAAGACAGTCTCTGAAGAGTATGGATAATGGCTGGGGTCATCTGTCTTCTAAAGACACTGCCTGGAAGAAGCCAATGGCAAACTACTTTTGTAGAAAAGTTTGCCAAGAACGATCAAGGTCACGGAAAGATCATGATCACCAATGCCATATGACATGGCAGGTAACAAAGGAGCGATATAGAATGTGTAGGCTGGAAAAGATGAGTACCATTCCCAAAATGTGAACACAAATAAGAACTATGGTAAAGGGAAAATGAGATCTTCATGGAGATCAAAGCAATTTCAGCGGAGTTTATAGCAAGAATGGGAATTCTGAAATAAAACACCCAGAAAGGCCTACTGGTAAGGTGGAAAAATATACTAAAGATTTCTCCAATCAGGATTGCAAAATGAGAGGAATTTCTGAGGAGTGATATCGAATAAGAGATTAAATTTAGCAATCTAGTTCAAAAACTATCCTAGATGTTAAATAATACATACAAAATGCAGGAAGATCTCAGTAGGTCAGACAGCATCTATAGAGGGAAATAAATAGTCGATGATTTGGGCCAAGACCCATCATCAGGCTTTGTTTGAACAGACTCTGCCAGAAATGTCGACTATATATTCCCATCCATAAAATGATGCCTAACCTGCTGAGTTCCTTCTGCATTTTGTGTATGTTCCTCAAGATTTCCAGCATCTGCAGAATCTCCTAGTTTTTAAATCAGGATATAGGCAGCCAGGTTATCCGTTAGTGTGGTTATTGAAGTTTACTAATCATTTTTGCAATCAACGACCGTTAATATTTAGTGTGGTTTATGCATTTTGTTTTGAGTGAGTTAAGTTCCAACAATAGCTTTGCTCAGTGAGAGAAAGAATCTACTCTTCAATATTAAAAGGAAAAAGCAAAAATATTTGTTCAGCACTGACTCGTGCTTACTTGATTTTGTGTCTTATTATTACACAATGAAATGAATTGTATTTTTAATTTTATCTATTCATGTGGGACATATGGTAGTTTCTTTTTCAAAACAAGAAATGCCCAAGTCATGACCTCCAAATCTTGATGCTGACCTTTGGTGCAAGGCCAGCTTAACCATATAGACCCTGGCTTTTGTTATGTTAATTGTCAGTTTTTTCCCCAACAGATGGTCTAACTTTTTTCAAATATTGTTTTCTTTGCTAATGCAGTTTGAAGTTTAGTTACAAGTAAAGAAAAACATCATTTTATTCTTTTTGCATTCTGTGCCTTCCTTTGCTTTCAAAAAATAAAGAGAAACTTTTTGATCTGAATGCCATTGAGACAGAAGTAGTATTAGATCACTAGAGTGAATCGGGGTTAACGATGATGGACCTAAACTCTATTTTAGTGTTTCTCAGTTAATAAACCAGATGTCTGAAAATTGCAATAAATGTAATTAACATCATTGTCTCTTCTTTCTACTTTAAAACAATTAAAGTTCAAAGTAGTCTTGCTTTCACTAGATTTTATGATGCTTTCAGGAAATTACACTTTCAATAGCTGTGCAGGAAGTATTTGCAATGATGTAGCTTTATTCTCTAGTTCAGAGTCTGTAGTTAGATATAAAGATTTTCACTTTGAATAATTTCTGTTTAGCATGAAATGGAGTAATATGTTCTGCACTAAAGCAAATTTTGCATTTGTGTGAAGGAATAGATTACCAAGATTTTTTGCATTTTCTGTAGTTAATAACAGTTTAATTGTATAATTAAAATCCCATGTTACTCTTTAAACTATTGGGCTATTTTAGATCTAGTAGGCAGTGGGGAAAGGAAGATGTGAAAACAGCAGGGTTATTGTAGTAGCTAATTTTAACTTCCCCAGTATTGACTGGGACTGCCTTTGAACTGGGGCTTTGAGTTTATTAGTCATGCCCACCCCATCAGACTCCTCCATTGCCACACAGAGATGCTAAGATACATCTCTTCAACCTCTGGAAATTTATCCACTCCCTGCCCCCAAGACATCTATTACTTTCTCTTTTTTAACGACAATTTCAAGGTTCAATTATAGTTACTCATCCCTCAACCTTAAGGCTCTTGAATAAAAGGGGATAGCTACACTCACTTGACTCATCATTGAAATGTTCCTCCAACCAATGATCTTACTTTAAGGGGTCTTTATCTCATTATTTCATGTTCTTGGTATTTATTGCTATTTATTTATATTTGCATTTGCACATGTTGTTCTCCTCTACACTCTGGTTGATTTTCATTGATGCTGTTATAGTTGCTATTCTATAGATTTGTTGAGTATGCACACAAGAAGATGAATCTCAGGTTTGTATATGGTGAAGTGTATATTTTGATAATAAATTTACCTTGATAGCATGTAATGAAATTTTACCACCCAACTCTGAATTCTCCATCTATAACACCCTTTAATGAATACAGATTGTGGAATCCCCATTGGTGGAGCAAAAATAATGCTGTTAGAATGGATGATAAGAGGTTTTATTGAAACTCAATGTAGATTGTCCAATAGGAATGGGGTGAATATTTGATTTTATTCTGGGTTGATGCTGCTTGTGCGTGGGAGGGGGCAGGGAGCTTTGGGCTTCTTGAGTGTTTTTCTGTCATTCATTCTTTGGAGATTTTCTTCTGTTTCGAGGGTGTCTGCAAAGTGAAAGAGTTTCAGGTTGTATATTGTGTACATTCTCTGATATGAAATGGAACCAAGCAATTGAAAGTTTCAGTGGAGAAACAATTTGGCAACGTAATTCCCTGAGTTTTAGATAATTCTAGGTATGGATGATATTGGTCTGTGTCAAGTGCTAAATTGGGGGACAGCTAATTACAACAGTATTAAGGAGGGGCTGAAGAAAGTAGTTTGTGAACAGTTGTTTGAGGATAAATGCACATTTGACATTTGGGAGTCATTTAAAGGCCAGTTGATAGAGCTCAATCCAGTACTTCCTTGTGAGAATGAAAGGATGGCAAGGTTTGGGCAACTTGAAATAGGAGAGATATAAGTTCAGTTAAGAAGAAAAAGGGAGCACACACAGATATTAGAAGCTGAAATCAGACAAGGCCGTCAAGGAATATAAAGGAAACAGGAAACAACTGAAACAAGAAATTTGGAGGGCTACAAGGGGATGTGAGATGTCCTTGGCAAGTAAGATTAAGGAGAATCTTTATGTATTTTATTTGCATTTACATCTTACATATTTGAGGTTATTTGTCACATGTACATTGAAGCATCAAAATATACATTGAAATGTATCAGGCAAACACGAGGAAATCTGCAGATGCTGGAAATTCAAGCAAATTCAATCTCTTACTATCTTTCCTTTCAATTAGTCCTGACGAAGGGTCTCGGCCCGAAACGTCGACATTGCTTCTCCCTATAGATGCTGTCTGGCCTGCTGCGTTCCACCAGCATTGAAATGTATCAATTGTGTCAACATCCAATTTGTGGAAGTTACCGTTCTGAAAAGTGATGCTTTTCTGAAAATTTCAGAAAAAATGCTGGAAACACTCAGTAGATCAAGCCTTATTTGTGCGATCTTTTCAAGACGTTGACTCGTCATTCTTTTTCATAGATGCTGACCGACCTGCTAAGTTCATTCGGCATTTTGTGTCTGTAGCTCTGTATTTCCAGTGAATCTTTAGTGTTTATTACTTGAGAGATCACTCTCTTTGTGACTCTTTCTTCCATCCAACCACCCTTCAAGGATATGGATCAATAAACATAAAGCAATCAGATCAGTAAAAAAGGGAAAAGAAAACAAATTGATGTAAATAAACTCTTGATATACTTGGCAAAAATCTTTCAAACTTCATGACAGAAATGTCAGGGGTGTATAGGCTTTGGGATCTGAAGAGAAACCTATTGAATTATGTAAAAGATTCTAAGTTTGTGATTTAGGTAGAGATAGATAACCTCAGTGAATTAATTGACTATTCATTTTTGTCACAAACAAACGAAAATCTGCAGATGCTGGAAATCCAAGCAACAGACACAAAAAGCTAGAGGAACTCAGCAGGATAGTTTGGCTGAAGGGTCTCGGCCCGAAACGTCGACTGTACTCTTTTTCCATAGATGCTGCCTGGCCTGCTGAGTTCCTCTGGCATTTTTTGTGTGTTGCTATTCATTTTGTAATAATTTGTGGACACGGCATATAATCAGTGAACAAATAGTTTGTGACACTACACCATGTGATCCTCTCAAGCTCTATTTAAATTTTGATCACTTATCTTAGCCTCATCCTTAACCTCTAGCAAGTGCTTCCTAGATTTTCAACTTATTTATAGTATTACCTTGTGGTGTGATCAACGTACAACTATTCATTTATTGCTTACAATCTCGTACTCACTGTGAATACTTTTCTGTTTCCCCCTTGTATGTGCATGTATTAATGTATTTTCTGTGACAGCAAGCAACTTTCTACTTTTGGGGATTTACTTAGCTTACAAATCTTGGTCAGTCCAACAAACATGTTACAGATTTTATTTTTTTATATATCTTACTGTGACTGTTCTTACATAAGGTTGCTTATGTAAAGTAATTCAAATTTCAAGGCAGTGATATGAAGTTTGTTGTGATCATATTGTTGCCTTATTCGCAAATCAGATAAGTTAGAGAGCTTGATTAACTTGGATACAGTTTAAAAAATAATCTGAAAGGAACATGAAAATTCACTTGACAATGGGAGTCCAGCTTTATATCTCTTTTCTTTGGCTGCATGCAGCTCTGTATAGAGTGTGTAAATAAAGTCACAAGATTAGCTTCATAGTTACAATATTGTTCACAATTCATTTAGTGTTTTAAAATATAAGTTTATACAAGGCTATATTGCTATGAGAGAGGTGACACAGCAGCAAGTCACGCAGGAAGCCTTTGATGTGATGTATTGTGTTAGTTTTTTCGTGCTTCATCTATGTACATACTTAATCTTGTGCCTATTATAAACTGCTCAACACCCTTGAAGGAGTATTTTCTCTTTACATTATCTAATTGATCAACTTGAGGATTTTGTTTATCCTCTCATGCAGTCCTGAAAATAGATCTAGAAAAGTCTTGCCATTTGACAATTGTTATTTTTAAACTAAGGCCTTCCAAACCTTTACATTTAAAATTGAAATATCTCAATATTCATCTCTTCTCCATTTGCAGCTTCACTGTCATCAGATTAAGGCTAATTTTATTCTCATTCTTACTGTAGCATAACACTAATACCAGCAACCAGTGTTCAATTCCTGCTGTTGTCTGTTAGGAGTTTGTATGTTCTTCCCATGACCACACAGGTTTCCTCTTACTTTCCAAAGATGTATGAGTTGGTAGGTTAATTGGTCAGATGGGTATAATAGGGCATCATGGGCTCATGGGCTGAAAGGGTCTGTTACTGTACTGTATCACTAAATAAATAAATAAACAAACAAACAAACAAACAAACTTACTAGCTGACCGTGATGCCAGTCCTCGGTAGTTTTCATTGAATGCTATTGAAAATAACATTCTCACTGCTAAATCCCTTCATGATCATGATCCACGATCATGTTCCATGATCTCTTCTTCTACTGACTGAACCAGGTGACTGAGTAAGGGTTTGTATTACAGCAACTACTATAATCAATAGTCAAAACTGCCCAGTGCATCACTGGCATCAGCTTACCTGCCATCAAGGACATACTGCATATATGAAAGATGCCAGAAAAAGGCCAGTAACATCGTGAAGGATCCTACCCACTCTGCTTAAGGACATTTTGTCTTCCATCAGTGAGGAGTCTAAAATTCAGACCTGGACCACCAGATTCAAAAACAGTTACTTTCCCCAAGCAATAAGGCTTCCACCCACTACTCGCTACTGACCCTTCCACACCCCCTACCACCACTACTTTATCATTTCTTGTCAGAATCACCAAATGTACAGACACTGATGTCACTTTGTGGACAAGCATTCAATCAATGTATACACTGTAAGCTATCTTGTGTATTTGTTTTTAATTTTTTTTATTATTTTATGTCTTAATGTGTATTTTTTTTTGCTGCATTAAATCCAGAGTAACAATTATGTTGTTCTCCTTTACTTGTGTTCTGAAGTGACAGTAAACAGTCTTGAATGTAAAGGTATGGTAGAAATGGTATCCCCATCATGCAGGACATGCCCTTTTCTCATTGCTATCATCAGGCAGAAGGTACAGAAACGTGAAGGCACACCGCTCAGTAATTCAGGAACAGCCTCTTCCCCTCTGCCATATGATTTATGAATGAACTTAAACTCATGAACACTACCTCACTACTTTTTTTACTTTCTTTCCACTAATGTAATTTAACTATTAAAAAAAAATATATATACACACACACACTGTGATTCACAGATTTTTAAAATCTATTATTATGTATTGCATTTTACTGCTGCCACAAAATTAGCAAATTTAACAACATATGCCAGTGATATTAAACCTGATTGTGATTCTGGATTTTCATGTATCTGGCCGTTTTATGGTCAGTTTCAGAAGTTGACATTTCAGTTGAGGTGGAGATTGCACACTTTAAAGCATGCCATTTCCATTCATTATTGCTAATGCTTTTCTCATAAAAATGTTGATTTATGCCTGACTTGTAAATTGATTACTTTTAAGTGTTTGAAATTAATTCACTTTTCGATTTGATTCATTTCATTTAATCAAATTTCCTTCATCAGACCTCATCCCAAATGACAATTCCTTCTTTCTTTTTATTCATTTCGGCATTTTAGCACCTAGTTTTTCTAATTTAAATTAGATTTAAAGCATATCTGAGAATGTACATTCAACATTTCTCTAATTGTTGAAATTAAGCAGTTTTGTTCAGATTATTTTGTTATTAGTATACAAATACAGTAGTCTGTTCATTAAATCGAGAAAAATCAGCCTAAAATTGTAACTAGATTTGAAGCAATATTCTAGAGGATGCGTATAAGAACTGGCAGTAGGAGACTAAATAGCCCCATGAGCCTGTCAGACTGTTCAGTGAGGTCACAGTTAACCCGATTTGTGATCTTAACTCCATTTTCCTATCCAGATTCCATAATCTTAGATTTCCCAGTAATGCAAAAAGCAGCCTATTGCGGCAAAATGCCTGGTGATTTGGCATCAATAGCTCTCTGGGGGAGAGTATGCCAATGATTCACAGTACTCTGAGGGAAGTAGTTTCTCCTCATGGCAGTCTTAAGTGGCAACGAAATTTTGTTCCCTTGATGTAATTTACCCACTTGCTGACAAATCCTCACAGTATTTCCCCTGATAAATGCTCTTAGATTCTTGCATTTTTGACTGGCATTCTCTCAGATCTGAACTCTTGAGTTGAGGCCTATTTTCTACTGTGACAAAGTGTGCAATTACAAATAAAAAAAAGTTAAATATATAAATACAACTGAAAACAAAGACTCATGTTCTCAGTATTTATTTAACTTTTTTTGTATTTGCTGCTTGTCTTTCTTCGCACATTGGTTGATTGTTCAGACTTTGTGTGTAGTTTTTCAATGATTCTATTGTACTTTGTTTTACTGTGAATGCCTGAGAAAAAAATGGATCTCAGGAAAGTATATGGTGACATTTGTGAACTTTGACAATAAATTTACTTTAAACTTTGAACTTTATCAGATGAGCATCTCATCTTGATCAGTGAACCTTAGTTGTGCTGTTCCTGGTAACTAAATCCGCTCATCAATAAGGAAGTCAAAGTAAAATTTATTATCAAAGTACATACATGTTATTATATACTAACTTAAGATTAATTTTCTTGTAGGCATTTACAGGAAAATATTACTGAGAGAACATGAGTCGTAGAGTCCTTGAAAGGGAGTGTGTAGGTTGTGGAATCAGTTCAGAGATGTGGTGAGCAAAGTTATCCATGTGGGTTCAGGAACCTGATAATTGTAGGGTAATGACTATTGCTGAACATGGTGGTCCTGCGGTGTGGGACCCAAGGCTCCTGAACTCCTGTCCAATGTTAGTAGTGAGATGAGGGTATGGCCTGTATGAAAACTGTACATTCCTCAAGTGCAAGCTCACCAACATCCTGTATAGTTGTGGCAAAGCTTCTTGTACTTCATTCCCATTGCAAAAACATCCATATTCTCTTTGCCATCTTCAACATTTGGTCCACTTGCTCTTGTACTTACGTCATAATTTTATCATATTTATTGATTATAAAATGATTACTCTTTGGGTTTTCTACTTAGAAGTTTAACTGTTTAAACTTTTCACACAATTATAGAGGCAATTCACCAGGATATTGCCAAGATTGGAGGTTTGTACAGATTGAGTACAGTTATACATGTGTCTAGTAATAGAGAGGGTGCAGCGGAAATTGCTTGGAATGGAGAGCTGATGTTATAAAGATGAATTAGATCACTCACACTGCATATGGTGGCAATAGAGAGAGTGGAGATGAGACCAACTGAATGGAGGGCTGATGCTATAAAACAGACTAGATTGACCTCATTTATTCCTTCTGGAACATAGAAGGCTGAGAGGATGATCTTATTGAGGGTTATAAAATCTTGAGGAGCATAGATAATCTTTTTCCCTGGGCAGAGTCATTGAAAACCAGAGGGCACAGAATAAGGTGGAAAAGGAGAAATTTAATGGAGATCTGAATTTAAGTGTTTCCACAGAACATGATGAATCTCTGGGAACAAGCCGGCAAAGGAGGTGGTGGAGGCAGAAACCATTAGAACTTAGAAACGGTATTTGAACAGGTATTTGGAGAGGGAAAGCTTGGAGGGATATGGAGTGCATGTGGGCAAATGGAATTAGCATAGAGAGGTCCCATGTTTGACATGAGCAAAACCATAAGACATCAGAGCAGAATTAGGCCATTCAGCCCATCGAGTCTGCTGATTTGTTATCCCTGTCAGTCCCATTCTCCTGCCTTCTCTCCATAACATTTGATGCCCTTACTAATCAAGAACCTATCAACCTTTAAATATACCCATTGACTTGGCCTCCACATGACTTTTCAAGGTGGGTCGAAAGACTTGGTGTCTGTGTTGTGTGATTTTATAATCAGTGAGTAAGATAAAATTACAATGAAAGTGCAAACTACTTTTTTAAACACTACTTGAATGTGATTCTAAACTTATAAGTGTTGTTCCAAGAACATTAATGTCCAATTTGTTTGAATGTTTCTTTAATATTCATGTTAGGGTGATGCTTGATGTTTTTCACCCAAACATGTTTTAACTCTATGTCAGGGGTTCCCAACCTTTTTTATGCTATGGACCCCTTCCATTAACCGAAGGGTCCATGGACCTGAGGTTTGGAACCCCTGATGGAGCATAAAAATTGAGAAACTGCCTCGTGACTGATGCCATTAGTTGGATGTTCCAACACGCCAACAATCTAAACTGAAGGGGAAATAGTGAAAGCAAATGCATGCCTTTGAACATATACAATCAATATGTACTTATATGTCTACAACAGACGCTTAATGATCAGAGAAAATGGCTTATGCAGAACTTCAAGGAAGATGAAAATAATGCATTTTAGATGTGATTTTAGATTAAATTAGCTTCATTTGTCACATGTACATTGAAACAACAAACCATACAATGAAATGTGTTTGCGTCAATGACCAACTCAGCCTGAATTTGAACTGGTGGTAGCCTGCAAATCTCACCCATGCTTCCAGCAACAACATAACGTTCCCACACTTTGCTTACTCTTACTATTGCTTGTGTGTTTTTGGAATTTGGGAGGAAATCAGAGCACCTGGAGGAAACACACATGGCCACGTGGAATGCGTACAAACTACTTATGGACAATGGAAGGAGTTGAACCCCAAACACTAACTGCTATGCTAAATATCACCAGAAGAAAGATTTTAGATAGTATTTTATCTCTTTATTTCACTTCCTTCGAATGGTTCATGTACAGTTAGGAATGGGTATTCAATTCAGGGTTGAAATAAAAGTCAATAAAATCCTACTGTTTGCAATTCAGGGTTTATATAAATAATGTTATCTCTGAATAAAACTGGATTCCAAAATAAATTGCTTTTGGTATCAAAAAGAGTTTTAAAAAAAACTTGCATGTGAAGAAAACACACTGCAATTTTTGCACAAATGCAACTTCAGTTACATATCTGCAATGTTAATAGATTAAGAAGAAAAGTTTTAGTGTTCAGGTATTTTCTGATGCATATTGTTTAAATTTTGCTAAATATTTTATTATATGCCAATACTTTAAGAGCTTCAAAGGAAAACAACAAGTGTTAAGAATGTCTTGCTTATTTTTAAAGATCTTTTGGTTGAAATCATTGGGAATTCTCCTCAATGCAAATTTTACACTGCTTTAGATAAAACTCATTATATGTAGCTTTATTGTTTCATTTTTTCCATTCTTACTAATGCTACTATTTTTATTTTATCCTCTAAAAGTTACTCTGCTTCTCTTTTCTGTCTTCCTTTTCCTCTCCAAGCTGCTGTTGCTGTCAATGAGGCTGTCTGCTCTGGCACTGTTTTACATAGCTGCCCCTCAGTAAATGAAGGTATTCTCCTCCCTCTCTAATACCTTAACAAAATTTATTTTAATTTCATTAGCTACTTTCCACGCAGCATTATTCACTCACAGGTAAGTGCATCCACGCAGGAGGGAATCTGCTTAGTGTTCTTGCAATAAGATAAGTTGTTAATGAATCTTTATTTTCTTATTTGAGGAAATAAAGTAGTGTTTTTATTCATTAAAATTCAGTACATAAGAGTTAGGCATTAGATTAATTCTGATCTTGAAAGAAATATTTCTGGTGCTGGCATCCATACACAAACATCCAAAACTATCACAAGTGCCAAAAGGAGATGTTTATTGGCCAAACAATAGACTTAGTGTAATGAGTGGCATAGTTCAACTGCCCCTTGCTTAACATTTTTCAGAAATTACACATTTTGACTTTGGATGCAAAACAATGAAATACCATTCTAGTCACATTAGGCAGAGAATCTGCACACAAAAGAGTGCGTAAATTGCTAGTTTGAAATAATAATTTTCAAATGTCTGTCAGATTGACTTTTAAAGACAAGTTTTAAAACATGAGATATGGTAACAAGGGGAACTGAATTACACCAGAAAGCATAGAACTATGTTCCTTTTAATATCATTTTCAATGATTTAAAAGAAATCTGTAGTTAGAATTTAACTTGAAATTATTTCAAGACATCAGAGATCCTTATTCCATTTTAATAATAATTTTAGTAATCTTGTTAATAATTGGTCAAATAAGATATGAATGTATAATTACTGATGCAAATATAAAAAATATTGAGGATAATTATTGCTGAATAATGTTTCATAATCCCTGTTGAGTAGTTTGTCAAATTTGTGCATTTATTATCTGTAATATTCCTAATTTCGTCGCTGCTGTACTTAACAAGATTGCCATAGTATGACTAGATGAATTGGTGTCCCATTATCAGTAATTTTCATAATTTTAGAACTGATTAGGTTTGTTTGTTGGCTTGGGCAACATCGGTGCTCCTGATGCGACCTCCTCTACTTTGGTGAGACGTGTTGTAAATTGAGGGACTGATTCATTGAGTACCTCAGCTCCATCTGCCAAAAGTGGAACATACTTGTGGTCAAACATATTGATTCCGATTCCCACTCCTGTTTTGATATGTCAGTTTATGGCCTCCTCTTGTGCCAAGATGATGCCACTTTCAGGGTGGAGGAGCAACACCTAGTATTCCGTCTGGGTAGCTGTCCAACCTGATAGCTTGAATATTGACTTTTTCCTTCCAAAAATTCCCTTCCCCTCCCCTCTTCTTCTATTCGATACTATGGCCTCATCTCTTCTCACTTTGCTATCATCTCATTCAGGATCTCCTTGTCCTTCCTCTTCTCCTACGGTCTACTCTCCTGTCCAGTCAGATTCCTTTTCTCCACCCTTTTACCTTTCCCATCCACCTGTCTTCACCTATCACCTTCCTCTTCCCACCTTCTTATTCTGGTGTCTTTCCCCTTCCTTTCCAGTCCTGATGAAGGATCTTGACCTGAAACATCAACTGTTTATTCATTTCCATAGATGCTGCCTGACCTGCTGAGTTCCTCCAGCATTTTGTATGTGTTGGTTTGGATCCCTGTTAGTTTGTGTTGATCTTTATCTTGGAAAAAAATTAAAAAGTTGCTTACTTCCACTTGTTGCTAAACATATTTGCATTAAAAGTAAATAATTATTTCAAATGGGTTTAACTATGTTTTCATTGAAAAGTATTTTGGAGCCTTTTTCTAGATATGAGAAATGTTAAAGATGACCAAGGCAACAGTAATTTCAGCTGACTGTAATTATTGAAATCTCATTTTGAATGAACTGTGCACCAGACTATTAAACTTGCTGAAATTTAGATCAATAGTCAATGCCTCTTAATTCTGTCATTAACGAAACACTTGCTCTGCTTCTGTAGGTTGGAGTCAGCTTGCAGCCATGCATTGTGTCATGCTTCCTGATCACCTTGGACAGAACAATTTCCGGCCTCCGCTTCTGGAGATGTTGGCTCGGAGATGGCAAGATCGGTGTTTAGAGGTAGGATTGTGCTAAGATGATTAAGTGATGGAATACTGTTTTGATTCCTGCTGATTCTCAAGTGTTTTGTATCGTGTCCATTGATGCAGCTTTTTTTGTCATCTGATGGTTTGCTTTGAAATGAATAAATACACAAAGTGCTGTAACATAGACTTGTTATAAGTATATAGTGAGACTGCTTTAAATTAAGTATTGTGAGGCTGAATATTACTGGTGACTGTTAGGATGTATTCTGAAGTTAGGGAATACAGCAAGTATCATTTTCACCAGCACCCAATCTTCAGACATGAATGTGGATTGTAGATTGAATTTAAAATGCAGCCCTGAACAATAGTTTTTCTGGAGTTGATTGCAAGCCAGACGATGCTGATTAACATTAATTTTGGGTGTCTGGAATTTGGGCATGAAGAAGGAGGTTTGTGAAAACTATTTGTTCTTCAAAGGAAGCATTGTAGATCCATTGTGACTATAGAATTGTATTTTGATCTTTAGCACATAAAATGTTATGTAATATTGAGTCGAACAGGCCTCTTCCTCTGAAAGAATCTCAATATGACGCCTGCTACTCGCTGTTGTTGTATAAAGTACTTTTAAGTCCATTAGCTTCAGTGTTTCTCTGGTGACTTTGTTCATGTTAGAATGTGGGCTACTGTCCAGAACCATTTCCAGCATTCACTTCTCATGATTCTCAGATGCCTGCAATTACATGGGTCCACTGCAGGGCTTCCCAACTTTTTAATGCCATGGGACCCTTACCATTAACCGAGGGGTTTGTCAATCCCAGGTTGGTAACCTCTGGTCTAATGCAAGTGACCCATCTCTGTAGACACATCCTCAAGTCCAGTAGCAAGGTTCAAAAAGTAACTGAGTGCTAAAGAGGCAAATTGTTATAAATGATGTTAATAGTTTTTAAGGGTCTCCATATATCCTTGCTGATCAGAGCATGAAATCTTGTGTAACCCTGGTGCTGAAGATATCCAAGAAGATCTGGCCTGCCAGTCTGTGACTTTTTCTAAGGTCCAACTAGAAGACATCTTGGCTCAATTCTCAGCGCTGTCTATAAGAAGTTTATACGTTCTTCTTGTGATTTGGTGGGTTTCTTCTGGGTGCTTTTGCTTTCTCCCACGTTACAAAGAGATATGAGTTAGGGTTTGTAAGTTGTAGGCATGCTATTTTGGTACCAGAAGCATGGCAACGCTTGCAAGCTGCCACCAGCACATCCTTGGATTGTGTTGTTGATGCAAAATGATGCATATCACTGTATGTTTTGATGTACACGTGACAAATAAACCTAAAGCAATAACCCTACTTGTCTCTTAATGCATATTTAAATGTTCCTCAGAACATTTTCTGTGGCACTGATGTTTGACTCAGTGGCCTGTAATTACCTGGCCTTTCCCAACCTCTCTTGTTGAATAAGAGTACCACATTTCCTCCAGTTGTCTGACATCTCATGGCATCATAGGGTCATAGAACTGTACAGTACAGAAATGGCCTATCTAGTCCATGCTGAACCATTTAAGCTGCCTACTACCATCAACCTGCACTGGAACCATAGCCCCCCCATACCCCTACCATCCATGTACCTAGCCAAACTTCTTTTAAATGTTGAAATCGAGCTTGCATGCACCACCTGTGCTGGTAGCTTGTTTCACACTCTCATGACCCTCTGAATGAAGATATTTCCTCTCATGTTCCTCTTAAACTTTTCACCTTTCACCCTTAAACCAGGACTTTGGTTGTAATCCCATCCAACCTCAATGGCAAAAGCTTGCATACATTTACCCTGTCTAGATCCCTCATAATTTTGTATACCTCTATCAAATCTCCTCTTAATCTTCTATGTTACAAGGAATAAAATCCTAACCTATTTAATCTTTCCTTATAAGTCAGGTCCTCCAGACCCAGCAACATCTCAAAATCCTTATCAGGACCCTGGCAATCTCCTCCCTACCTCCCTCAGCTGCCTGGGATTTTCAGCATGAGGTTGTGGGGATTTATTCTACATAAGTTCATTAAGGTATTTAATACCACTACTGAATGATGGCAGGAGAGTTGCATGGCCTCAGTCTTATGACTAGGCCTCCAGCCGTGGTGTTGGTGTTACACCTGCCCAGGAAAGAAGTGTCAGAGTTTGCGCACTCCGCTGGAGGTGGTGTGGTGTGGTGTCCAAGCTGTTCCCCCCCCCCCCCAAGTTCCCCTGTGTTGTCCCCCCACCAAGTTTTTCCCCTTGTTCTGTCCCCCCCCCCCCCCCAAGTGTTTGCTTGGCAGAAGACAAGCTGTATTGTGTTAGACTGAAGGCTGCTGCACATTCATTGATTCAGGGTCTTGAACTATATTTTTTGTATGATTGTATGTTACTGATATCTTTTAAGTACTTCCTATCTTATATGCACTATATGTGGCTTGTACTGTGTGTGATTGTTGGTACTGTGTTTTCTGCCTTGGCCCCAGAGTAACACTTTTATTTGGCTGTATTCATGGGTATTTATGTATGGTTGAATGACAATTAAACTTGATCTACAATTCTACTGTTCTTCATCTATCTTCAAGTGCAACACCCGTTGAAGTTTTCTTTGGAGACCTCACCGATTTTCTCTGACTCCTTACACTGATTGCCACTTTGATTGCTAAAAAGACCTAACATTTTCCTGGTTGTCCTCTCACTCTTCCTTGTTTCAGGATTTTCCTTAACCTTAACCTCTTCTGCAATTCATATCCCTCCCCACTCTTCTTTTTGAATGCCACTCTGTAAGTTCAAAGGAGATGTGTGAGACAGGTATTTTACACAGCATGGTTGGTGCATGGAGTGATGGTGGAAGGAAATATGATATGAGTGTTCCAAAGGTTCTTAGATAAACCCATGATGGTTAATAGGTTGTGACAAAGGTATCAGGGAGAAGGCAGAAGCATTGGATTGAGAAGGATAATAAATCAGCCATGATAATGTGATGGCAGATTTGATGGGCTGAATCACCTAATTCTGCTCCACTGCCTTATGGAATGTGCAAGAAATAGATGGATATGAACATAGTGTAGTTGGGCATTTGATTACCAGTTTGATTCCAGCACAACATTGTGAGTCAGAGGATCTCTTCCTGTGCTGAACTGTTCTCTGTGTTCAAAGCATGCTACAATAAGATGCCAAAATGAAAGTGTGCTCTGATCATTAGTTAACTTTTCCAAAAGGATTGTAAGCATCTTTTAAACTTGCATAACTTGTAGTCAGAAAATTGAAAATGCCTTATTTTCAATTTTAAAATATGAATGAATTTCAGTTTAGGTAAGTGTGATGCAGTTTGGACATTCAAACCAGAGTAGGACTTATATAGTGAATGGAAGGGCATTGATGTGTGATGTTCAACGAGAGAGGCCTGGGAGTCCAAGTGCACAGTTCACTGAAAATGGCTGTGCAAGTTGACAGAGTGGTGAAGGCATTTAGCAAGCTGGCCTTCATCAGTCAGGGTGTCAAGTTTAGGAATGGGGTATTATGTTGCAGTATAGAAATTGTTGGTGAGGCCACAATTTTGGAGTATTGTGTATAGCTTTGGTTACCCTGTTATAGGAAAGAGATCGTCAAGCTGGAGAGGTAGTAGAAGAGATTTACAAGGGTGTTATAACCAAGAGAAAATCTGCAAATGCAGGGAATCCAAGCAGCGTGCACAAAATGCTGAAGGGACTCTGAAGGCCTGGCAGCATCTATGGAGAAGAGTACAGTCGATGTGTTGGGCCGAGACCCTTCATCAGAACACCTGCTGAGTTCCTCCAGCATTTTGTGTGTGTAACAAAGATGTTAACTGGACTAGAAGACCTGAGTTATAGGGAGAGGTTAGCTATGCTGGATTGTTATTCCCTGGAGCAATAAAAAAATAAGAGGGGTGATCTCACAGAAGTTACAAAATCATGAGGGGTGTGGTTAAGTTTGACAGTCATAGTCCTTTTCTCTAGGGTTGGGATGTCCAAAACTACAGGCACAGATACAAGATAAGATGGGAGGTATTTAAAAGAGACCCAGAAGGTTACTTCTTTACATAAAGGGAAGTGATTAGATGAAATGAGCTGCCACAGGAAGTGGTCAAGGCAGGTACAGTTGCAACATTTAAGTGGCATTTGGAGGAGAGGGACTTGGGAGATTATGAGTCGAGCACAGGGAACTGGGACTAGCAGGAAGGAGACTGAGGTCTGTGTGGACCGAAGGGCCTGTTTCTGTTCTGTATTACTCTCTGACTCTGAAATGTTGCAGAAACTCTAATCTCTTTTCTACATGACCCATTGTCTAACTGATACTTTAAGTTATTGGTTTATTTGAAAAAATGGCAAAATATGCAGTGTTATTACCTGTTGACTTTTTGCTGATGGTTGTAGTTTTGGAGCATTTCATAGAGGCTGGTAAATGGTATTTGGTGCTTGATAAATGAGAAGGTAGCCTTGACATCACATCTCTGCTGTTATGGCAAAAATGTCACTGTATTTGCAGTTTTGTCGAAGAAAAAGGATATTATTATAAGAGTTGAATGGAGACCAGCAGTGACTATTATTTTACTAAATTGTTTGAATATGAGCAAAAAATTATTACCTAATGTTTACACAACCAAAGGTTACCGTATGAAAATAAATTTTATCATTATTAGCCTGGTATTCAAGAACAACCCTCCTCGCCATTCCCTAATTTTGAAATCTCTTTTCTAAATGAATAAGTATTTGGATTGCATATCTTCTCCTTCCCCCATCCCATCCACCATTTTCTTAAAAAAAATACAGTGGATTCCAGTCAATCGGGACCAGTACATTTTGTCCCAATTAAGCAGTTGTCCAATTAGTCAATGCTTCATGAAAATAGTTTTAAAAAAGTATAAAAAGGTTGGGATGAGCTAGGTATTAAGTGTTTTTGGGACCTGTTTATCTCAGGATCTCTTGCTTCATTTGACCAATTGTCAAATAAATTTGCACTCCCAAAAACACATTTTTACAGATACTTTCAAATTAGAGATTTTCTACGTTCCCATTTAACTTCTTTTCCTATAGCTCCTGATAAAAATTTACTGGACGATCTTTTAAATTTAAAACCTTTTGTTAATGGTTCTATTACTGGTATCTATAACTTGTTGATTGATTCTGGACGAGACTTTTTCGATAAAATAAAAAAAGCTTGGGAGGATGACCTAGATTGTCAGATTTCTGATGATAGATGGAATAAAATTCTTAAACGGGTTAATAAATCATCTTTCTGTGCTCGTCATTCTCTTCTACAATTTAAAGTGGTTCATAGAGCTTACGTTTCTAAACAGAAGCTGTCCAGTTTTTACCCGAATGTTTCTCAACTTTGTAATAAATGCAACTCTGCTGATGCCTCTTTAATTCATATGTTTTGGTTTTGCCCTAAAATTGAAAAGTTTTGGTGGGAAGTATTTCATACCTTCTCACAACTTTTTAGGGTCCAATTTGTCCCAAATCCCCTTACTGCCTTGTTTGGTATTATTGCAAATGAAGATATAACTTTAAATACTCCTAACCTACAGTTTTTAGTTTTTACCTCTCTTTTAGCTGTTACGAAAACCCCGTAACCAGGTAACTTACCAGCAAAGATAGATGGGTCAGCTGAGTCGGATGCTACGATTTTCAAACGTTTTATTCAAAAAGGGGCACAAACGTATGGTTAATACAAAACATTCAGATCATATACATCGTCAAAACTCAATCTAAAACACCGGTGTAATAATAATCATTCAAAACACAAGCTCGATCGTCGTCTAGGGGTAATGTAGATTTTATATCGTTCGCTGGATATCTAAAAGTCTTTTAGATCACGGCAGTTTCACTTAGTTGCCGGCGGAAGTGTCGCGTTGGTGCACTTTTGTTAGAAAGACAGAGAGCATGAAGCATTTACCCGACAGGTTTTCCAACCTGTAGGAGGTAGTCGGAAGTCTCGTTGGGGGAATGGACTCTCATCTGTGGCTTCCCCTGTAGCTAGGCCGTCTTCCGTGGTGAAGTCGCCAATCCCAGGCAAGGGAAGGACGCACACGAACCCCACCACCGGCTGTAGCTATTAAAACGCTGTCGCAGGATTTCTAGCGTTTCTCCTTCGTGTGTTTCCTTGGTGCATCTGGGTGCGTCTGAGGGTCCTCCCCTCAGACACTCCTTTATACTTCTTCACGGGATCGCAGGTGTCAATCAAGTTGCAGGTATTGCGATCTCTCTCTCAACCAGCCCACTTTGCCCGAGGACTTTTCACGTGGTCTCCATGAGACAATAGTCAAAGTCACCTTTATTCTGCTTCTTGGGAGAACGTGGTCTTCCGCACGTCTCTCTCTCTTGGGTCAGTTGACCCCCCTTAACTAGAGTTCTTGCGATTTTCACAAAGGAGGGGGCCAACGGCATAACACCTCCCCCCATAATGGGTTTTTAACCAGCGGTTAAAAACAGGTTGACACAGGAATTTTTTTTTTGAATCTACATACTACACAAGCTTTTCTCTTCACAGAGTACTACTGTTATACATTCAAGTCAGTATCTAAACAGGTAACAAGTACAGTGCCCCTTTTCTTTAATACCTTAACCTCATGTGCCATACTAACGCCTGGTAGCATCAAACTTCAGCTCAATAACCACCTTATTTATTTGCTTTCTTCAGCAACATAACTAAGGAGGTGTGATCTTAGCTTACATACATCTACAAAGGTTCATGCAAAATACTAATTTTTATGTTACTTTCAAACTTAACAGTCAAGCTTCCATGGGTGTTGTCTTTATTATTCACATACTTTGTCAAAATCCCTTAAAACCGGCTTCTGCTATTTTAAAAATCGCGTCCCCATTAACCCTCGCCTCTTTTCTGGTTAATTCCCTCGTGGCGATCTTGGGCACCCTGGCGAAATAGGCTTTCGCCCGCTCCTTTCATAGGAGTTATTTTATCAACGTGTTCCAAACTTAGACCACCCAATTCCTTAATTTTAGGCAATTTGTCGTTTTTCTCTTCAGGACCCGTCATGCTATTAGTTTCCAATTTAAGATCCGCAAGCGATCCCACTTTGTTCAGACAGCATTTCAAATTCTGCCTTTTCACACCACACTCTGGAATAACAATAGCGTGTGGGGCCCCTTTACCTTCCAACACAACCTGTAATTGATTCACAGGTTTTGTGGTACCAAGCCATTGTCTCTGTAGCCTGGTTGTTGCTTTTGATATCAGTCCAGCCTATAAATTTTCTTCATTCAATTTGGGAACTACACATTCCCCTTTCCCTTGAGTTCCGTGACTAGGTTCAGCACCATGTGCATCCCCATCTTGGACACACACAAACGGGACATTGGCCTCTTCCAGGCTTTCAACACCCGTACCTTTTTCAAATTCTAACGTCCCCCCCTCCTTCCAGTTACTCTCCAGGCAGCCCCCTGTTGGGGAAGGCGCTACCCTGCGAGCTGAAACAACCTCCTCGGCCATGTCAGCTGACTTCTCCACAGCAAGGATACCCTTCTCCTCTAAGCCTGCCCTCATTTCACTCTCGGGACCATCGAGAACATCTTTAGAACTCTCAACTTCTCCAAACAATTCTGCCAAACCAGACAGATCAACCACGTCCAACTCTGGACGTTTTAACAGCTTTATCTGTTTCTCATCTTTATTTCCTACCTCTAGGACCTTTCTCTTCACTAAGGGGGGAGCTATCTCCTCGCCCTTACCCCCTTTTACTAGACTACCTTCTGTTTTACCACCCTCTGAACCCTCGTGGTGTAGGGTCGGTAAAAATGTCTGGGCCAATTTCAAACTGCGCGCTGTCCCAGCCGCCGCTCTCGACAGGCTGCGAGTGTCCACGCATGCGCGATAGCTCGGGGACTCCATGGGCGGGGCCTCAACTATCAGGGCGGTTCCGATCTTTCCACCCGCGAGGTCATTACCCAACAGGAGGTCCACGCCCTCCCCCGGTAACTCCCTGATACGCCCATGGTTCTCGGCCACCTTTTCAGCTGTGCACCAACGGTCCAAGAGCACACCCTTCTCATGGGCTAGCTCGGTATACGTTTGATTCCACCCTCTTCTTAAATTTCGGAACCTTTGTCTATACGCCTCAGGTACTAACTCGTAACCTCGGAGAATGGCCTCCTTTACTTGAGCATAATTTCCGTCCCTTTCTGGGGGCAGCGCGGTATATACCCGCTGTGCTTTTCCTCGTAACACACTTTGTAACAACGCCACCCACTGCTCTCTGGGCCACTGCTGATTCCCTGCCACCTTTTCAAAAAGCAAGAAATAACTATCAACATCCGTCTCCTCGAACGGGGGGACCAACCTCAACGCCCGACTAATATCAAACCCCTCCTCTCTCTCTTCCCCTTGAGTTCTTCGCTCTTGCTTTCGCCTGTCCAGCTCCAATTCATGGCTCCTTTGTTTCTCTTTCTCTTCTGCTTCTATTTCTAGCTGCTTTAGCTGGAGCTCACGATCCCGTCCTATCTCTAATTCCTTTAGTTTGAACACATGCTCTCTTTCCACAGCCCTTTCCTTTGCGGCTCTCTCTTTTTCCCTCTCAGCTCTCTCGGCTTCTTTTTCCCTCTCAGCTCTCTCGGCTTCTTTTTCCCTCTCAGCTCTCTCTCTCTCTGCAGCCTTCTCAGCTGCTTCTACTTCTAGCTGCTTTATTTTAAACTCATGTTCCAGCCTTGCTTTCTCCAACTCTGCCTGATTTGTCCCACTCACTAATCTCCTTTCGGGAATATTTTCCAAATCCTCAGCTGCAAACACCTTCTTCCCAACGTAATGCTGTTGTATGACCCTTCGCACTTCCTGCTTTTTCATTGCTGGCTTCACCGCTGTGAGGTCTAATGCCTGCGCCAAATTTACCAAGTCTGATTTTGTAGCCTTCCCTAGCGCCTCTACCGTCGGGTTTCTCCTAAATTCCTCCACATCCATCTTTGCTGGTTTCCCGTCTGGCTACCTGCGTAACCAGATTTAAGTTTGGACTTACAGCCCGATTCACTGACCCTCCCGTTTGGTTTCAAATCCCGGACGAGCCCCCACTTGTTACGAAAACCCCGTAACCAGGTAACTTACCAGCAAAGATAGATGGGTCAGCTGAGTCGGATGCTACGATTTTCAAACGTTTTATTCAAAAAGGGGCACAAACGTATGGTTAATACAAAACATTCAGATCATATACATCGTCAAAACTCAATCTAAAACACCGGTGTAATAATAATCATTCAAAACACAAGCTCGATCGTCGTCTAGGGGTAATGTAGATTTTATATCGTTCGCTGGATATCTAAAAATCTTTTAGATCACGGCAGTTTCACTTAGTTGCCGGCGGAAGTGTCGCGTTGGTGCACTTTTGTTAGAAAGACAGAGAGCATGAAGCATTTACCCGACAGGTTTTCCAACCTGTAGGAGGTAGTCGGAAGTCTCGTTGGGGGAATGGACTCTCATCTGTGGCTTCCCCTGTAGCTAGGCCGTCTTCTGTGGTGAAGTCGCCAATCCCAGGCAAGGGAAGGACGCACACGAACCCCACCACCGGCTGTAGCTATTAAAACGCTGTCGCAGGATTTCTAGCGTTTCTCCTTCGTGTGTTTCCTTGGTGCATCTGGGTGCGTCTGAGGGTCCTCCCCTCAGACACTCCTTTATACTTCTTCACGGGATCGCAGGTGTCAATCAAGTTGCAGGTATTGCGATCTCTCTCTCTCAACCAGCCCACTTTGCCCGAGGACTTTTCACGTGGTCTCCATGAGACAATAGTCAAAGTCACCTTTATTCTGCTTCTTGGGAGAACGTGGTCTTCCGCACGTCTCTCTCTCTTGGGTCAGTTGACCCCCCTTAACTAGAGTTCTTGCGATTTTCACAAAGGAGGGGGCCAACGGCATAACATAGCAAGAAGAGCAATCTTGCTTAAATGGAAGGAGTCTACCCCTCCTACACATCTTCAATGGCTACATGATATTATGTCTTATTTAAATTTAGAAAAGATCCACTGCTCAGTCTTAAATTTGAAGCAATCTTTTTATGATATCTGGGGACCTTTCCTAAATTACTTTTCCAATTTATAAAGTTTAACAGTGCACAGACTTCTATGTATATTTTTATCTTCTCTTCTTAAGCAAATGTCTTTTTTTTTCTAGTTATCCATTATCATCCATCAGCTTTTTTCTTTGGTAGTTGGTAAGGGGTTGACTTTTTTTAATTTCTTTTGTGATGTATGACTTATCTTTAAATTTTTGATTACAGAGTGGTATACCTTTATGTGTTATGCTATAACATTTTGATCAATTTTATTACAATATATGAATGTACACAATTTATGTTGAGATGTATCTATGTGTTGCACTCTGTAAATCTTGTTTTTTTACTTCTGAATAAAAATATTGTAAAGAAAAAAAGTATAAACAAGAAAAACTACTGTTTAACTGGGTAACAAATTATTATTTAAAATAAATACAGAGCAAATTAGAATACCACCAATACTACTGCAGTACTACAAAACTGTATTAGTTCATAAAAGTTATCGATGGAGGAATTCATATAGTGTATGCTGCCATGTTCTTTTGATTGACTGTAAATGGACAAAATCAGTGCAGGCAACTAGGGAAATTCTTTTGGCTATTGTCATATCTTTTCATGGCATCTTGGCAAGCATCCAAAATATTTTTAAGTCAAAATAAAGAAAAACTAAATGATAAAAATCATTGTTTTTTAAATAGGCGTTTGTTGGCCCAAATGGATAAGCACACGAGCATAAGCATACGTAACTGATGTTATTTTAAAACTATTTTCTCTAAGCACGATGGAGTGTCTTTACGACCAAGCAAGCGCACGCTTGACAATAGTTAGAAACTGCTCGACAACAGTCTCCTGTACCAACTAAGCGGCATAATGTCTCAATTAAATAAAGTGAATCATGGATAGTTTCTCAATTTGTTTTTGTTCTTTAAAAGTTGTCCCAAACAAACAACTGCCCTGATAAACTGATGGCCCAATTAATCCTAATCCATGGTGTAGCTGTTCCTATTGTCCAGCCTTCAAGATGAACACTGACATTGTATTCTATTGGAGAGCTATTCTTTGGAAGAGTTCATATCGTTCTGTTATTCACCATGGAAGAGTGAATTTACTGCTTTTGAGGCAATTTATTTGTAATATCACACATCTCGCCTTACTATCTCAGCTCATCCATTGCAGAATCTTTTTTCCATGTTGTTGCTACCTCATTGCCACAGATGGTTGTGAAGGCTTCTGGGCACATTTAATGTGGAGGTTGATAGTTTCAAAGATTACAGGGAGAAGGTAGGAAAAAGGGATAATACGGTAATTCAGCCATGATAGAATGGTGAAGCAGAATCAGTGGGCTGAATGGCCTAATTCTGCTCCTATGTCTTATGGTCAAGTGTTGACAATTCTATTATTCTTCTGGCTGGTCTTCCTACACTTGAACGTCAAGAACTCTGCCTGGAGATGAATTCTCATTACAATTTGCTCACGTATCATTTGCTTACTTGCTGATGAACATTGGCATTTGGTCTGACAGAGGTCCTGTTTTAAGTTGTTTGTTCTTGTTTTCAAATATCACTGAGGCCTTGTCCTTCCCTTCCTTTGTAGCTTCTTCTGGCTCGACAATCCTTTGTTCTTTTCTCTGCTCGCATCTGTAGTCCTTGCCTTCAACTAACTGAACTCCGCGACCAGGAATTCCTTCCTTCAGCTCCTCCTCTCTTTGCCCTGGACACCTCTGAAAACTGTCTACTCTGTTTAGGCTGTTAGTTAAATCATAATATCACCTCATGGGCCTCTGTGCCAAATATGGTTTTAGTAATATCCATTCTGAGATAGCTTAACTTTACTTAGTTTTGCAGTGGTCGTTGTTTGATAAGCATCTGGTATAGGAATTGTGGAATTGACACAATGATCAGGGTCATAGATGATACTGAGATCATATACCTGTTATCAAAGCCCCATGCTTTTTTTATAGAAAAGCTATTCTTTGTTTAGTGAAGGAGTGTGTTTAAAAAAAAAAATCACCATCCCCTAGAGCTTGTGGAAGTGAGTCTGTTTGGTTGCATTACAGTGAAATTTCAGCTTTTAACTGAACTGCTAATCTTAATATGATTTATAAATGTGAAGTTTCTGTATTCTGTCCATAATTTCATACTAAAGTTCCAACATTTCAATTCCTTTTTCTGAAATAGGTGAGAGAAGCTGCTCAAGCTTTACTTTTAGCAGAGCTTCGCAGAATTGGGAAAGACGGACGAAAAGAAACAATTGACGTCTGGGCGCCTTACTTGCCACAATATGTTGATAACATAATGTCACGTAAGTATCTTCTTGGTTTATATAACATTACAGCAAAGTACAAGCCCCTTGGCCTATGATCCCACACCGATCTTTTAACCTACTTTTAAGTTCAATCTAACCCTTCCCTCCCCACAGCCCTCCATTTTTCTCTCATTCATGTGCCTACCTGAGAGACTCTTAAATGCCCCTAAAGAATGTGCCACTACCACCACCTCTGGCAATCGTTTCACACACGTACCCCTCTCTGTGTAAAGAAATCTATTGTTGGCATCCCCCTATACTTTCCACCAATCACCTTATTATGATGTTCCCCCTGTATTAGCTATTTTCACTCAGGGAACAAGTCTCTGGCTTTCCCCTCGATCTAAACCTCTTATCATTTTGTACATCTCTATCAAGTCACTTCTCATCCTCCTTCGCTCCAAAGAGAAAAGCCTGAGATCATTCAACCTATCCTCATAAGACATGCTCTCTAGTCCAAGCAACATCCTGATAAATGGAATCATAGAATACTATAGCACAGAAACAGGACCTTCAGCACATCTAGTTCATGGCAAACTATTAATCTGCATTTATGGAATTATGCCGTTGCATTTTAAGATCCCCCTGTTAAATCTACTCTGCACCCACTCTACATCCTTCCTATAATGAGGTGATCAGAGTATTCCTACTGTTTCTTCTAACTAGATAGATTCTGAAACAGCTTGTATGTGTCATAGTTTAGAGCAGTTGTTCATCAACACCTTGTGTATCGTTTCCATTTTCCTGCCTTGGTGAGGGGTTGGAGAGGTGACAATGATTGCTGGGGTTTTGAAAGTTTTAATTACTTTGAGGTAATTCAGTGACAAAATTCACATAGTAAAAGTAAATACAAATATTCTTACATGTTAGTTGTACTAGTTACAGGTCTTAAATATTTTTTAAAAATGAGAGATTGTTGTATTTCAAGAAGTCAAAGTCAAAGTAAATTTATTATCAAAGTACGTTTCTGTCACCATATACTATTTTGAGATTCATTTTCCTGTAGAAAATGAAGGAAAATAACGAAATGCAATAGAATCCATGAAAGGCCACTCACAAGTAAAGACTGACAAATGGAGATTCTCTAAAGGAGGGATTCCCAATGTTTTTTGTGCTCTGGATTAATATCATTAAGCAAAGGTTGTCAGGTTGGGAACCACTGCTCCAAAGGATAGTGCATACTGCGTTTGTTAACTGCACATCTTACTAATGAATACAATAAAAACAGCAGTTATCTGGCCCTTGGAATATGTTCATAATCCTCCTTTGTAAAGCAATATTGGTTTAAATATTTCTGTTGCCCTAAGATGATTAAAACTGATAAATTCTCAACATGGCTCCAACTCCTTAAAATGAGTGGCCTTAACATCAGCAGCTCTCTTTTAGGGGTGGGGCACATTTAATCCAAATGAATAAGTGCAGTTTTCTGTTAACATACATTGGGAATCATTGGTTTAAACCACCCACCACCACATTCAGCAGCAGTTATTACCTTTCAACCATCAGGTTCTTGAACCAGAGGGCTTAGCTTTACAATTTCACTCATCCCATCACTGAGCTATTCCACAACCTATGGACTCACTTTTAAAGACTCTTCATCTCAGACTCTCAATATTTATTGTTGATTTATTTATTATTTTTATTACATTTGTTATGTTTTTTCTTTTTGTATTTGCACATTGGTTGCTTGATAATCTTAAATTCGTTTATCCATTGATCCTATTGTGTTTCTTTGTATTTACTATGAATGCCCACAAGGATTATATTTGGTGACGTATATGTACTTTGATAGTAAATTCACTTTGAATTTTTGAACAATGGATTGAAATACTTTTAGAGTTTGATATACAAATACACAGCTGTATCAGGTTTGATCATTTTACCTTAAATTAGATTGCAACAATACCAACAGTTGGGTTGGTACAGTTGGAAACACTGATCCTGTGTATATAATGTGCTGACTGTGGAGAGTTCTCTTTCTGCTTGCTTCTGTTTGAAAGCACACTGAATGAGGACTTAACATGAGCTTTGTGTCACCTGATCTGTGAATCAAATTTGATAAATCTCTTGTTAAGAGTTTGGGGAAGAGTGACTTCAAGAGAAACCCAAGTGTTTTGTGATCTATGCTAGAAAATGTTTAGGATGTATTTAAAGAGATTTTTTAAAATTAAAATATATCCAAAGTTCTCAGTGTTTCTGACACGTAACTTGGTGGAATTTTAATTGACATGTAGATCTGTTGTGTATATTTTTTGAAATCTTTTGTGGAAGATGTACATGTCCAAATACATTTGAACTATATATCCTGAAATGGGTGCTTGAATTGTCCATGGTGAAGGTCTGCACTGTTCTTAGACCATGGCTATTGCATTCAATTGTGGTCATCTTAGGACCGAAATATTCAAACCTTGAGGGGTTTGTAAAGAAGAATCAGGAGGCAGATTCCAAGATTGAGATGCTGATTTCCTTTTTGTTTTTATTCATGCATGGACATATTTAATTTTGTTAAAGCTAGTATGTATTATCCTTGAAGATAGCTCCTTTAAACTGTTACAACTGTCATTTTTTTTTCTCTCTTTAAGACCTAAGAGACATCCTAGAAGGAAACTTGATGGTGATGATATTGTTCTCTATGTCTATTCCAATTTTTCTGTATGATTTGGAATTGGCATCAAAATCTTGCAGAATTGCTGCACTACATCTTGAAGATGGTCAGCAGTATAGTGAAGGCCTGACAGTAGTGTAAGGAATAATTGTTTAAGGTAGTGGATTAATGGCAATCAAGTAGTACACAGAAGGTAGAATAGTACAGTACCTGAGCAGGCCTTTTGGCCCACAATATCTGTACTAACCATGATGGCATTTGAAACTGCACATCTGCCTATTCAAAGTCTGTATCCCTCCATTCCCTGCTTGTTCTTGTGCCAGTCTAAATGCTTCTTAACCATTACCATTGCATCATCTTCCACAACTTCCCCTGGCAGCATGTTCCAGGCATCTATCAGTTTACCTTTTATAAAGAAGAGTATTGTTTGAGTTACACTCATCAAGTCAAGTGGAGAATATTCCATTACACCGAACTCACTGGCTAATATCTACATCACAAAATCGTTTTTGTTTTGTAATCCTGCTTGAGCTCTCAGGTCTTCTTCTGCTGCTCTCTTAAATTTAAACAATCTCCCCCAAAAGCTAATTGGTAGGTCAGTTTTTTTGAACTACTGTCCTAAATTGTGGAACTCAATGCCTAAAACTATTAAATTTCAACTACAGTGCCTATAAAAAGTATTCTCATCACTCCTCACCCCCAGAAGTTTTCATGTTTTATTGTTTTACAACGTTGAATCACAGTGGATTTAATTTGGCTTTTTTGATACCGATCAACAGAAAAAGATTCATTCATGTCAGTGAAAACAGATCTAAATTAGTTACGAATATAAAACACAAAATAACTGATTGCATAAGTATTCACCTCCTTCAAGTCAGTATTTAATAGGTGCACCCTTGGCATCAATTACAGCCTTGAGTCTGTATGAATAGCTCTCTTACCAGCTTTGCACATCTGGACACTGCAATTTTTTCCCATTCTTCTTTACAAAACTGTGCAAGTTCTGTCAGATTGCATGGGGATGTTGAGTGAACAGCCTTATTCAAGTCCAGCCACAAATTCTCAATTGTATCGAGGCCTGAACTCTGACTTTGTCACTCCGGGACCTGAACTTTGTTGTTTTTAAGCCATTCCTCTGTAGTTTTGACTTTATGCAGCAAAATACAGGGAAATTCTGGAATGACCCAAAGCTGCTCATGCAAACTGACAGAGCTTGTGCAGTGTTGTAAAGAATGGAAAAAAATTGCAGTGTCTAAATGTGCAAAGCTGATGGAGACCTATCCATACAGACTCAAGGATGTAATTGCTATCAAAGGTACATCTACTAAATACTGACCTGGATCATCGTCTTGCTGGGGAGCAAATCTTCTCCCAAGTCACAGTTCTCTTGCAGACTACATCAGGTTTTTTCTCCAGGATTTCCCTGTATTTTGCTGCATTCATTTTACCCTCCACCTTCACAAGCCTTCCAGGGCCTGCAGTAGTGAAGCATCCCCGCAGCATGATTCACGGTAGGGAAGGTGTGTTTTTGATGATACACAGTGTTTAGTCTGATTGCCACAATGCTTAATTTTGGTTTTATCATACCATAGAACCTTCTTCCAGCTGACTTCAGAGCCTTCCACATGCCTTCTGGCAAACTCTAGCCGAGATTTCATGTGATTTTTTTTTTTCTCAACAGTGGCTTTCTCTTTGCCAGTCTCCCATAAAGCTGGGATTGGTGAAACACCCGGGCAACAGTTGCATGTGCAGACTCTCCCATCTCAGCTACGAAGCTTGTAACTCCTCCAGAGTTGTCATAGGTTTCTTGGTGGCCTCCCTCACTAGTCCCCTTCTTGCACGGTCACTCAGTATTTGAGGGTGGCCTGCTCTAGGCAAATTTACAGCTGTGCCATATTATATAACCATATAACAATTATAGCATGGAAACAGGCCATCTCGGCCCTTCTAGTCCGTGCCGAATGCTTACTCTCACCTAGTCTCACTGGCCCGCACTCAGCCCATAACCCTCCATTCCTTTTCTGTCCATATACCTGTCCAATTTTACTTTAAATGACAATACCGAACCTGCCTCTACCACTTCTGCTGGAAGCTCGTTCCACACAGCTACCACTCTCTGAGTAAAGAAATTCCCCCTCGTGTTACCCTTAAACTTTTGCCCCCTAACTCTTAACTCATGTCCTCTTGTTTGAAACTCCCCTTCTCTCAATGGAAAAGGCCTATCCACGTCAACTCTATCTATCCCCCTCATAATTTTAAATACCTCTATCAAGTCCCCCCTCAACTTTCTACGCTGCAAAGAATAAAGACCTAACTTGTTCAACCTTTCCCTGTAACTTAGGTGCTGAAACCCAGGTAACATTCTAGTAAATCTTCTCTGTACTCTCTATTTTGTTGACATATTTCCTATAATTCGGTGACCAGAACTGTACACAATACTCCAAATTCAGCCTTACCAATGCCTTGTAAAATTCTAACGTTACATCTCAACTCCTATACTCAATGCTCTGATTTATAAAGGCCAGCATACCAAAAACTTTCTTCACCACCCTATCCACATGAGATTCCACCTTCAGTATGCACCATTATTCCTAGATCACTCTGTTCTACTGCATTCTTCAATGCCCTGCCATTTACCATGTATGTCCTATTTTGATTATTCCTACCAAAATGTAACACCTCACACTTATCAGCATTAAACTCCATCTGCCATCATTCAGCCCACTCTTCTAACTGGCCTAAATCTCTCTGCAATCTTTGAAAACCTACTTCATTCCACAACGCCATCTACCTTAGTATCATCTAAATACTTACTAATCCAATTTTCCACCCCATCATCCAGATCATTAATGTATATGACAAACAACATTGCACCCAGTACAGATCCCTGAGGCATACCACTAATCACCAGCCTCCAACCTGACAGTTATCCACCACTACTCTCTGGCATCTCCCATCCAACCAGTGTTGAATCCATTTTACTACTTCAATATAAATATCTAATGATTGAACCTTCCTAACTAACCTTCTGTGCGGAACCTTGTCAAAGACCTTACTGAAGTCCATATAGACAACATCCACTGCTTTACCCTCGTCAACTTTCCTTGTAACCTCTTCAAAAAATTCAATAAGAATTTTTTCATTTCTTGATGATTGACAACTGTACTCCAAGGGATATTTAGTGACTTGGAAATTATCTTGTATCCATCTCCTATGCTTTTCAATAACCTTCTCGTGGAGTTGCTTGGAGTGTTCTTTTGTCTTCGTGGTGTAGTTTTTAGCAGGATACTGATTCAGCAGCAGTTGGACCTTCCAGATACAAGTGCATTTTTACTACAATCATTTGAGAGACCTTGACTGCACACCGGTCTCCGAAAACAGATCTCCATTTAACTAATTATGGGACTTCTGAAACGCATTGGCTGCACCAGTGCTGATTTGGCGTGTTGTACTGAGGGGGTGGGGGAGGAGGGTGAATACTTATGCAATCAACTATTTTGTGTCTTATATTTGTAATTAATTTAGATAATTTTGCGGAGGTCAGTTTTCACTTCGACATGAATGAGTCTTTTTCTGTTGATCAGTGTCAAAAAAAAATCCAAATTTAATCCTCTATGATTGAGTGTTGTAAAACAATTAAACACAAAAACTTCTAAGGGGGTTGAATACTTTTTATAGGCACTGTACATAACTGTAAGGATGCAGACTCACTTGACACCCATAAACACTAGATTAAAACCTATTTAATTAACTTTGCTCTAACTGACAACTTTTTGGCTTTTATTTACATGTTTATTTTCTATTTTTATTTTTAATTTTTTTCATATTTGCACTTTATCTCATTGTAAAACACATTTAAGACAACATCTGTATGAAAAGTGCTCTCTAAATGAGTCTGTTGGTTGTTTTAAAAACGCAAACATGAGGAAATCTGCAGATGCTGCAAATTCAAGCAACACACACAAAATGCTGGTGGAACACAGCAGGCCAGGCAGCATCTACAGGAAGAAGCACTGTCGATGTTTCGGGTCAAGACCCTTCGTCAGGAGGTTGTTTGTTTGTTTGTTTGTTTATTTATTGACTTTATTGACATACTGCATGGTGTAGGGCCTTCCAGCCCTTCAAGCCGTGCTGCCCAGAAACTCCTGATTTGACGCTAATCTAATCACGAGACAATTTACAATGACCAATTAATCTACCAACTGGTACATCTTTGGACTGTGGGGAAACCAGAGCACCTGTAGGAAACCCACACAGTCATGAGGAGACAGTACAAACTCCTTAAAGGCAGCAGTGGGAATTGAACCCAGTCGTCTGAACTGTGAAGTGTTGTGCTAACCACTATGCTACCACGCTGCCCCAGTAATAATAATTATTATCAACTTTTATGGCCTTAGTACTGTATTTATCTAATGGGTACTGTTGAACTTTCAGTCACTGATGATTCCAAGGAAGTTGATGGTGGTAATGTTATTGAATAGTAGTAGGAGATGTTGATGGTCTTTCCCCAGCACTTAAGTGAGCTGAATATCACTATCTTTTAGGCCACACCGGGATAATGTTTAGCTCTTGTTTCAAGTGAGTGTAGAATGTATCATCAATTGTGGAACTGAAAATGGGGCTGCACATTTTGTTTTCAGTGGCATTTGGCTCCACATCTCAATTTATGATGGACCATGAGACATAGCATTAAAATTAGGCTATTTGGCCCATGGAGTCTGTTCTGCCATTCCATCGTGGATGATTTATTCATCCTCTTGACACTATTTTTCTGCCCTTTCCCCATAACCTTTGATTCCCTTACTGATCGAGAACCAATCAACCTCCTCTTTAAATATATCAGATAACTTGAACTCTACAACCATCTGTGCTAATGAATTCCACAAATTCACGACCCTCTGGCTAAAGAAATTCCTTCTTATCTCTGTACTCAAGGGAAGTTCTGAGGGTGTGTTCTGATCCTAGCCTCCCCCACTATTGTAGGGATGTCATTGTGGAGAATGGTTGATACCTGAGATATGATCTTTCATCGATATCCTGGGCCTTAAACAGCCACAGTTACCTAATTTTGTTTGCAGAATAACACCAGCAGTGGACAGTTTTTAGCCATGAATTTCACTTTTACACAGACCCTTTGAGGTTGCTCTGGATGCAACACTGCCTCAACATACTGAGCGATCAGTGCCATCTCTGGAATTGTACTCTTATCACCCATGTTAGTTCAACTTGGTAAGTTTAAAGAGGTTTATTACTGTTACAGTTGAAGACTTTGTGTGGGGTACAGATCAGTTAATCACATCAGTACATTGAGGTAGTACAAGGGAAAAGCAAGAAGAGAATGCAGAACAAAGTGTGTCAGTTACAGAGAAAGTGTAGTTCAGCAGACTCTAAGGTGAAAGGTCATAATGAGGTAGACTCTGAGGTCAAGAATCCATCTTATCTCACCACTCAATAGATTTATAAATGTTCTGACCCTGTCCTTGAGCCTGGTGGTATGTAATTGCAAGGTTTCAATGCGATTTCAATGAAACGGTCCTGATGGAAGCCAAAATTAATGTAATTGACTATTCTTTAATAATTAGAGTAGACTGATGATAGTCCAAATTTCAAAAATTCAAAATACATTTTATTATCAAAGTATGTATGCATTATATAACCCTGAGATTCATCTCCTAACAGGCGCCACGAAACAAAGAAACCCAAAAGCAAACCCCATATATATGAAAAAAGGCTGTCTAACACCCAATGTGCAGAAAATAAAAAATGAATCATGCCCATAAGAAAATAAAAGAATAAATAACCCATAAAAAGTGTCAAACACTCAACTCAAAAAAAACATGCAAATAGTAACTGCAAGCAAATAGTGTTTCTGAACTGAAGTCTGCAGAAGAGTCCCATAATTCAGCAGAGAACCGAGTAAACATCGTGGAGCAGCAATCTTAATCGTTATGTACCTCGCCTCGGACCCGACATCCTGCCCTTAACCAACACTTTGACCTTTTCAATCTGGCCCGGCTCCATTTGAACATTGGTTTCTGCCATTTTGAGCAGCAATCTGAACTGGCCCATACTTCACGTCAGGCCTCGACACCCTGTCTTTTTTAATCTTAGCTCTCCATCCAAACAACAGGTTCTTCTCCTTGGATATGCCAGACTTTACCATTTCGATGCCGCCTGTAAATCTCCTTCAGCACATTGTGCTCAGTCATGTCTGGTGCCTGGACCCTGTGGCTTCGGTTTGGTCTGTGCTCGATCTTTCATGCTCTTCTACATTCTCAGCAAAGGGCCGTCGCCTTGCCTTGGTTCTACCACATCGAATTGCATCCAAGTCTAAAGGGAAGTTACAGACTATTACTTGCGATGATCATTTGCCAGAAAAAGTGTAGTTAACAAAGTATTTAGCTGCTATCTTTGTTTCGTTAAACATCAGCCAGAAGTCGCGGAGGTTCACAAATTCAATTTTAACCGCCATCTTAAAATGAGGCCATGTTGGCGTGGTTTCTTTATTTTGAAGACGTAATGTATTTGGAAAATCGTCGATGTAATTATAGGTTAACATTACAGATTAGAATAGCTTGGATAAACCACAGCTAGCTCGGACTGAGGGTTACATTATGGTTCCAGTAGATTTTTAGACCATAAGACATAGGAGCAAAATTGGGCCATTTGGTCTATTGAGTCTGTTCCACTATTCCATCATAGCTGGCGTATTATCCCTTTCAGTTTCATTCTCCTGTCTTCTCCCCTTAACATTTGATGCCCTGACTAAGCAAGAAATTATGAACCTTTGCTTTTAATATATCCAATAACTTGGTCTGCACAGAATCAGAATCAGTTTACTATCACTGTAAGGTAGTAACTCCATTCTCATGCCTATTTCTCATAACCTTTGTCACCCTCACTAATCATCCTCACTTTATATATCCTCAATGCTGTCTGTGGCAATGAACACCACATATCCACCAACCTCTAGCTAAAGAAATTCCTTTTCATCTCTGTTCTAAAAGGATGTCCTTCTATTCTGAGGTTGATTGGCATTGCTGTCTGGTCCTAGACTCCCCTCTCCATTTGCACTCATTTTCAGTAATTTTCAATAGGCAATATTGGATGGGTTTCAATTAGATCCCCCTCCCATTCTTCTAAACTCCAGTAGTATGAATCCAGTACTTTAAGACCACGGGATATAGGAGCAGAAGTAGGCCATTTGGCCCATCGAGTCTGCTCCGCCATTCAATCATGGGCTGATCCAATTCTTCCAGTCATCTCCACTCCCCTGCTTTTACCCCATACCCTTTGATGCCCTGGCTAATCAAGAATCTATCTACTTCTGCCTTAAATACACCCAATGACTTGGCCTCCACAGCCGCTCGTGGCAACAAATTTTACAGATTTACCACCGTCTGACTAAAGTAATTTCTCCACATCTCAGTTCTAAAAGGACGTTCTTCAATCCTGAATTTGTGTCCTCTTGTCCTAGAATCCCCTAACATGGGAAATAACTTTGCCATATCTAATCTAGTCAGGCCTTTTAACATTCTGAATGTTTCTATGAGATCCTCCCTCATTCTCCTGTTAAACATCCATTTTCAACTATCAAACATTCCTCAGACGTTGATCCCATCATTCCTGGGATCGTTCTTGTGAACGTCCTCTCCAATGCTAGCACATTTTCTTAGATAAGCAACCCAAAATTGCTCATAATACTCCAAGTGCGGTCTGACCAATGCCTTATGAGGCCTCTGCATTTGTTCAGATTTTTGTGTTAATTAAATTGCAGGTAACTGTATCTAAATAACCAGGACATTGCATCATTGTGAACATTGCTATCAAAAAAATACTTGCATCTTCTCTTTACCATGCAGAGCACAAATGTGCCCATTATTCCAAAATGATTTTAATGAAATGCATTGAATGAATCTTTTGACGCAGTTATTTTTTAGCTGCGTTGCCAGTGCTTTTCCACAAAACAGAGTCTTGCGTAAAGACATATGACTTACAACATAGAGCAGAGTCAGGGTTCTTCGGACCATGATGTTGTGCTGACCTTTTAACCTACTCTTAAGATCGATCTAACCTTTCCCTCCCACTTAGCCCTCCGTTGCTCCTTCATCCATGTGTCTATCTGAGAATTTCTTACATGTCCCTAATGTATCTTATGGCAGATACTTAAAACACTACAGCCCAGTATAGGCCCTTGGCTCCTTCCTGTCACTGCCTTGAAGGGGTTTGTATGTTTTCCCTAGGACTGTGTGGGTCTCCTCTGAGTGCTCTGGTTTCCTCCCACAGTCCAAAAATGTACCAGTGGGAAGGTTAATTGGTCATTGTAAATCATTCCGTGATTAGGCTAGGGTTAAATCGGGGGATTGCATGTGGCTCAAAGGTCTGGATGGGCCTATTCCATGCTGTATCTCTAAATAAATAAATAAAATGTTGTACTGACCTTATAATCTACTCTAAAATCAAAGTAGCCCTTCTCTCCCACATAGCCCTCCATTTTCCATAAGAGACCATAAGACATAGGAGCAGAATTAGGCTATCTGGCCCATCAAGTCTGTTCTGCCATTCAGTCGTGGCTGATCCTTTTTTTTTCTCCTCCTCAACCCCAGTTCCCAACATTCTCCCAGTAATTAACAATGGTCAGTAACCTTTGATGCCAAGAGCAATGAAGGACCTATTAATCTCTGCCTTAAATACACCCAACGACCTGGCTTCCACAGCAGGATGTGGCCACAAATTCACCACCCTTTGGCTAAAGAAATGTCTCCTCATCTCTGTTTTGAAAGGATGTCCCTCTATCCTGAGGCTGTGCCCTCTTGTCCAAGACTCTCCCACCATGGGAAACATCCTTTTCACATCTACTCTGTCTAGGCCTTTCAACATTTGAAAGGGTTCAATGAGATCCCCCCCTCATCCTTCCTTCCGAATTCCAGTGAGTACAGCTAACCCTTCCGTTCCTGGAATCATCCTCTGGACCCTCTCCAATGCCAGCACATCTTTTCTAATATGAGGGGCCCAAAACTGTTCACAGTACTCAAGGCGAGGCCTTACCAGTGCCTTACAAAGCTTCAGCATCACATTCTTGCTCTTGTATTCTAGACCTCTTTTCCAACTAGGAATTTCTTAAATGTCTCTAATGTTACACACACCTGTTACGTATCCCGTAACTGGATCACTTACCAGCAAAGATAGAGAGGTCCACTGAAGTCTGATGGTACCATTTCCAAACGTTTTTATTTATAAAGGGGCACCAAAGTAAGGTTAATACAAACATTCAGATAACATACGTTGTCAATACTCAATCTAAAGCACAGGTATAGTAATAATCAATAAGAAATAAACTCTATCGTTGTCAAGGGGTAATGTAAATATTGTCCGCTGTATATCTGAAAGTCTCTTGCGGTCACTGCAGTTCCACCAGCTGCCGTCTTTTGTGGTGTCGCGTTGGTGCACTTGTTAGAGAGAGAGAGATAGAGATTAAATGAAACAGTTACCCGGCAAGTTTTTCCAACCTTTAGGAGTTCGATTCGTTGGAGTCTCGTTGGGGAATGGACGCTCACTTGTGGCCTCCCCTGTAGCTAAGCCGTTCTTCCGTGGTGAGGTCGCCAATCCCAGGCAAGGAAAAGACGCACACGAACCCCCTCACCGGCTGTCGCTATTAAACGCTGTCGCAGGATTTCTAGCGTGTCTTCTGGTGCGTCTGGGGGGCCGTCTTTACAACCCCTCTTTTATCTGAACTCACGGGGTCTCACATGTCAATCAGGTTGGGATGATGCAATCTCTCTCCATCTCTCCACCCACGTTGCCCTGAGGGTATACACGTAGTACAGTTCCCAATTCACAAAGGTGTCTCCACGAGACAATGACCACAGTCGCCAGCTTTGCCTCGCCGTGAAACGAGGGACACCGCACGTATCTCTCTCTTCTCTTGGGTCATTGACCCCCCCCTTCAGTAGGGCTCTGGCGATTCTCACAAAGGAGGGGGCTGGGATCATAACACACCCACCACTCTGTGTCAGAAAAATTTACCTCTGATATCCCCCTTGTACTTTCCAACAAACATCTTAAAATTATAAGCACTAAAGATTCTGCAGATGCTGGAAATTCAGAGTAACACACACAAAATGCTGGAAGGTCAGGCAGCATCTATGGAAATTAAAAAACAGTCAATGTTTCAGCCTGAGTTCCTTCTTCAGAACTGGGAAAGAAGCCAGAATAAAAAGATGGAGGGACGAGAAGGAAGACTAGACAGTAGATGACAGGTGAAGTCAGGTGGGTGGAAAAGGTAAAGGGCAGGAGTAGAAGGAATCTGATACACAAGAGAAAGGGACGAACAAGGGGTACCGGGGGAGGTGATAGCCAGTGAGGAGAAGAGGTAAGAGGCCAGAATGGAGAATAAGCGAAAAAGGAAACGGGAGGAAAACAAAATTATCGGAAGGAGAAATCAATGTTCATGCCATCAGGTTGGGCGCTACCTAGACAGGCTATGAGGTTGCTCCTCCAACCTGAGATTGCGATTATGTCCCATTATTATTCTTATTTTATGAAAATTATGCCCCTTTTATTAACAATTTAACATGTAAAATAAAATATCATCCATTATCCCCCTGCACTATCGTTGACTTCCATTTTGACAAAATCTAAATCCCTTCTGCAGTTTCCATAGCAATAAGTCTCCAGTAGTTGTAGGAGCACAATGAGATTCAACTGTTTTTAAAGACTTCCTATCACAAATGTCGAAAATAATAAAGGTTGAGGCGAGAGGCTTGGCTTATGTTAACAATGTTATTTTTTTACCAGTTGCAGAGATCAGTTAGTCCTTAAAAGGTGGCAGAATTTTTGCCTTCATGATGTTTCAGGAGATTGTTCTAAATGATTACTTCCAAAAGAATTTTTTGATATCATTGCTACATAGGGACTAAATCCCATATCTCAAGAGAAAACCTGCAGATGCTGGAAATCCGAGCAACACACACAAAATGCTGGAGGAACTCAGCAGGTCAGACGGCATTTAGGGAAAAGAGTACAGTTGACATTTTGGGCCGAGACCCTTCATCAGGATATCCCTTATCTGCGTCTTCATTCCCTGATTTTCTCAATTAATATTTTATTACACCTTTGATCATCTCGCATATGTCTATAAAATCCTAATCAGGCACCTTTTAGGCTGAAGGATTCAAGTTCTCACATTCGTGAAAATTCCTGTCGTTGACATTAAGAGCAATATGCTGTCCCTCTTTGCTGCCTGAGGTTCTCACTTGTTTCTTGGCAACCAAAATTAGACATATTATTTAAGATTAAACTCTGATCAGAGCACTGTAAAGCTAATCATTACATTCACTGACTTCTTTACCTCATGACATTTGTCAGTGATAATAAACCTTATTCTGATTCTATGATTGCTATACAGTATTTGTTTGACTTACTTAGCTTTAAATATTTGTACACCCCTGTAGAATTGTCTCAGAACAATATTCCTTTTGTGTTATGCAGTACATCACATTTGTCTGCATTAAATTTCAACTTCCATTGTTATGCCTTTGTCCAACTCATGATGTCACTCATGTAACCATTTAACCTGCTAACCCATATATCATATATTCAAACAAGAGGACATGATTTGAGAGTTAGGGGGCAAAAGTTTAAGGGTAACACAAGGAGGAATTTCTTTACTCAGAGTTAGCTGTGTGGAATGAGCTTCCAGTAGAAGTGGTAGAGGCAGGTTCGGTATTGTCATTTAAAGTAAAATTGGATAGGTATATGGACAGGAAAGGAATGGAGGGTTATGGGCTGAGTGCGGGCCAGTGGGACTAGGTGAGTGTAAGCGTTGGCACGGACTAGAAGGGCTGAGATGGCCTGTTTCCGTACTGTAATTGTTATATGGTTATATCTTTGGAATGTGGGAAGAAACTGGAGCATCCGAAGGTAACCCATGCAGCCGTGGGGCTTCAAATTTCTTACAAACAGCAGCAGAATTGAACCCAGGTCACTGGTGCTGTAATAGTGTTTTGCAGACTACTGTTGATGAGGTGGTGTAGTCATTTTTGTGGGGAGAAAGCAGGAGAATGGGGTTGAGAAATCAGCCATGATTGAATGGCAGAGAATACTTAATGGGACAAATGGCCCAATACTGCTCCTCTGTCTTGTGGCCATTGTTAAACTTTGGGCAATAATTACTGCTTCTTTGAAAATCATAAGATATTGCCAAAATGACCGTTTTAATTATGATGGAAACTGACCAGTGCATAGTATTTCAGCTCTTTGATTCTTTTTGATGTGGAAAGTAAATATTAATACTGCTATTTTCTGCATTGGTGCTGCCTGACATATTGAATGTTTCCCTTCTCACTTCCAGCATCTCTTGATTTTATTTTTTAACTCTTTAGTGCATTTATATGTCAGTGTTGTGATTGTGTTACTGCACTTGTCATTCAAATAATTTCAGCAGTCCAGCTGAAGCCACATTTTTGATGAGAAGACAAGTTGGTTCATAGATTGTGGAAAGATGCTTACTTTGTAATGTGGTTAAAACAAAATTTAATTCATGGATCTGAACCAGTGTTGTGGTTTAGGTTGGCCTTGATGTGAATCTGCAGTTCACTTGGTTTTTTGATGTTTAAATGCAACCTAAGGGTTTTGGAGATATCTTGCAAATAACTGTGGTCTTGTACAAAATCATACACCGGTCTAATAAGTACATTAAACAGTTCTTTAAAATCCGCAAATAAGCATTTGAGATAATGATTTGATAGATCTTTGCATAATAAAATCTATACTTGTTTCAAAAGGAATACCCAGTGCGCTTAAGCAATTTTCAGTATATGATTTATTGTCACTGACATAAATCATGGAATTTGTTGTTTTTGTGGCAGCAATACAGTGCAACCATAACAAATTATTATAGGTTACAATAACAGATAAATTAACCAAGCAAAAGAGAAATGGTGAGGAGCATTCATGGATTCATGAACCGTTCAGAAGTCTGATGGTGGAGGGGAAGGAGCCCCTAAAACACTGAGTGTGGGTCTTATATCTGTATAGTCTAGAGCAAGGGTTCCCAACCTTTTTCATGCTAATAAGCTTTGCCATTAACTGAAGGTTCTGTGTACTCCAGTTTGGGAATCTCTAATCTAGAGAAATTAAGGGAATATATATTTTAAATAAAGCTGCCCTCCTTTATCACATTGTTAATGTTCATAATTTTGTATATTTTAGAGAAACACACACACAAAATACTGGTGTTATTCTAGATCTCCAGCACCTTGTCCTTTTGTGTATTTGATTTTGACCTAAGTTAAAGTAGCTTTTGAAAGTGAAAAAGAAAATGGCGCAGCATGAATTGTGTAGCTGTAATTAAGTATTTGTTTCGTGAAATCTGCTGCAAGCTTTGGTCAGCCAGAGGAATGACTAGATGCTGAAAGCAGTCGATGCCCTGCTCTAGGGAGCAACTTCCATAGCAACGGCTGATGGTCAGTATTTTGTTTCTGCTGAAGTGATGCTGCCTGACCCCTCTGTGACTTAGGTCATGAGGTCACTAAATTGTATTTTATATTCTGAAGCAGTCAAACCATCATCAGGCCACCAAACCAATGTCTTTTCTTTTAATACAGTCAGTCAAAGTGCATTTAGTTTATATTTATTTGATATAAAAATTTTACTGCAGTAAATTTTTTACAAAATATTAGAGTAGTATTTGAAAGCACCTTTGCCTTATCTTGGTACATTATCCATTTTTTGTTCTCTAGACGAATTGGTCAATTATTTCTATGAGGGTCAGCATGGATTGTGGTGGGTGATAAAATGACATGTTGCTTACATTAAATCGTGTAATCACTTGGTTTATCTGCAATAAATATGTTAATTTTACAAATTTTTATTTTGGGCAAATGAAACAACATTGTGTCTGCCCTCCACTGTTCAAATAACATTTATTCAGTCATCATAGTTCATACTCTAAAGGATAATATGTCAAATGGTTGTCCCTGGAGACTATATTGATAATACAACAGGGGCCAGGTCCACTCATTTCTGCCCATTTCTCAGACAAATACGTTTGTACGTGTCAGTTGGTGTGTTATTCGTTATTTGATTAAATGATGATGCACTGGGGTATATTGCTTTGTGATGCAGCTGGCAAACAAGATGCACATTAAACTATTTCTTCATTACGTCAGTACCTGTAGAAGTCTGACCAAAGCCGCTGATTCCCTTAAACAATCGAAATTAGAGTTGCCAGCTGAAGTGATATGGCATACCAAATTTATTTTGACATCGACCTATTTTATGCATTAAAATGTACAATACTGCACAAAAAGACATATTTTGCTCTAAATTCAACTTCCTTTAAAATTTACTTACAAAACCAAATGGATCTGGCACTGTTTTTTTTTGAAAAATTGTGACCAAATTCCTTTGTTTTATATTTTAACAATGTTTGCAGCAAGCTTACAACCAGTTATTAAGTTAAAGGTATCTGGTAAAATTACATAATAATAACTGTCTTTGGAACTAGTGGTCCAAATGCCAAGCTACTATATAGAGTCATGATTGTTTGAGATTTAAGATTGTTGTCATTTTGGTAAACAAGTGTGAAGGAGAACAAAATAATTGCTACTGTGTATCCAATGCAGCATAAAAAAACAAGATAGAGAACACAATAATAGTAATAATAAAAAAACACAAGAAGTATAAATACATGATATCTAATATGTGTAGATTGATTGTATGCACCATAAATAGTTTAGTCAAAAAATCTAAAGGATAACTAAGCTCTTAGATTCTGAATGCATCTCACTTCCAGCTGTAACCAGCAATACCATTTTAACCTAAGGCATTTTTTCAAATATATATATTTGAAAAGTATATTTTAAAACATTGCCTTGGGTTAAATAATATTGCAGGTTATAGCTCGAGGTAAAGGTGTACCTCAGAATGCAATAGCATTGTTTGATTTTAGGTTTTTTTGGTTAACTTAAGATCTCTAAATATTAAGGCAATTTGTTTCAGGAGAATGACATGTGATAGGCTTTTGTAAAACTACTTAGATCTAGGGGTAAGGGGAATGTTTTTGAGTTTGGTATTTTGTGATTTGTCCAAGAGTTTTTGTTGGCCATAATAGATTTTACATTATATAAATAATTTATGTTATCTCCTGAAGAACGACTTTGAAGTGTGTTAATACAAATTCTGATGGAGGCTCGTGCAGAAATTGTAGCTGGACAGAAGCCTCTTAAAAGTATTGGTAGATGGGCAGCAGTTTCAGGGATACATTGATTTTTCAGTTTGGGAGAACAGTGGATACCTTACATGTTCAATTTTGAGTGAATAGAGGTACACCATCTTTGTGTTGTTGACTTAGTTGGTGTAGGCAGGAGAGGTATATGGCTTGGCAGATTTATGTTGCATGAGTATAAATTCCAGCAATAATAATACAAGTATTTTAAGAATGCATGCGATTTACATTGATCCTTCAAAGTGGCAAGGTTCAACTAAATCAGAAGCAGTGTTGTGTTTAATATCACTGACATATACCATGAAATGTGTTGCTTTGCAGCAGCAGTACAGTGCAGTATGTAATAATATTATAAATTTCAATAAGAAATATGACAAAAATATAAATTAGTTGTGCAAAAAGATAGCAAAAATAGTGAGGAAATGTTTATGGACTGTTTAGAAATCTGATGGCAGAGGGGAAGAAGCTGTTCCTGAAATGCTAAGTGTGTGCCTTCAGGCTCCTGTACCTCCTCCTTGATGGAGGTAATAAAAAGAGGCCATGTCCTTGATGGTGAGGATCCTTAATGATGGATGCCTCCTTCTTGCCTTTAGATCTCAACATGTCCTGTGTGTAAACATGTTGTAACAATAATATACTTGTGTCACAAAAAAGGTAAGACTTGAAACAATTCATGATACATTTCCTTCTTCTCAGGTAATTTTGTAGATTTGAGGATCACCTATTCTGACTTAGGTTGGAGTGGGGTTTGCAGAAAGCAGGACATAGAATGGTTTCAAGGATGTTCTGTGCTTGAAATCCCTCAGGTTAATAAAGAGGACTGTGTACTTTAAAGATCTTTCATTAATTACATTTAATGCATAATTTCTGAGTAATTTGTATGCCAGATGCCTCAACATCAGTTCCTGAGACTTGCCCCCTGACCAGAAGTAAACCAGATGAGGCACATCAGAATCGGATATCTTATTACTGACACATGACTTGCAAACTATTGTTTTGTAGCAGCAGTAAAGTGCAATAGATAAAAACAAACTTCATTTGCCACAGGAAATATATCACTCGACATCATAGCCTCAAGTTTCGAGGGGAGTAAATTTAGGATGGAAATGAGGAGGGACTGTTTGTTCCAGAGACTAGTAAATCTGTGGAGTTCTCTGCCCAGGGAAGCAGTAGAGGCTACATCAATTAATATATTTAAGACACAGTTAGATAGATTTTTGCATAGTTATGCAGAGAATCAGAATCAAATTTCTTATCATGATTCAAGTACATTTATTATCAAAGAATATATAAATTATGCAACCTTGAGATTTGTTTGCTTACAGGCAGTCGCAAAGCAAGAAAATTCAAGCCGGAGTAGCCCTAAGCCAACTCCTACTCATATTAGCCATATATCTTGAAATTTCTTATTTTGTGAAAGTAGTACAGTGCAAGACATAAAATTACTCTGAAGTACAATAAAAAAAATCTGTTGGCAGAGGGGAAGAAGCTGTTCCTAAAATGCTGAGTGTGGGTTTTCTGGCAACCGTTCAAACAATCAGAGGTTTGGTGTCCTCTAGTTGACTCATTTCCTGACGCTGCAGGGTTTTTCTGTTGAGAAGCCACAAATTAAAAGCCACCAGGCACTTGCCTAACTGGAATGCTACCTTCATGGGGCAGATTCAAGATGCACAATAAATTGGGGAATTGGTCAGGTCCTACACTGCCCTTGTGCCCACGGCTTTGTCTCCTGGGTGATAGGTCAATGATACCTAATGTAAACAATGACAAATTTACTATTTTAAAGGTGGGTCTCATCACAGCTGCAAGAATTATATTGCAAAATGGGAAAAAACCCAAATGTCTCACTGTAAGGGAATGGACTGAGGAATGGTTAAGATTTCATCATATGAACACATGTTGGGAAGAATTAACAGTGAGGGAAAAGTGCAAGACGCATGGGATCAATTTAGATTGTATGTTAATGTAAACTTAAATTAGAAGTTTTTTCTGTTTCTTAGTTTTATATGTTTTTCTGTCATGGGATGGCTGTGTAAATATGCTGTACTGTATCTGCTCTATGATATGCTGTGCTGCTTTGTAAAATAAGAAGAAATAATAAAAATTTGAATTACAAAAATGATGCACAATAAATACTGGCATTGCCAGCAACATTCAGGTCTTCAAAAATGAAAACATTTATATAAGAACATAGAAAATAGAACATTTACAGCACAGTATAGACCAATTGTGCCGACCTTGCAACCTACTCCAAGATCAGTCTAACCCTTCCCTCTGACATAGCCCTCCATTTTTCTAACAGTCATGTTCAAAGTTCAAAGTAAGTTTATTGTCAAAGTACACAGTGTATATATTACCATATTCAACCCTGAGATTTGTTTTCTTGCGGGCGAACTCAATAGAATCAATGAAAGACCACATCCAACAGGGCGGACAACCAGTGTATAAAAGACAATGAACTGTGCAAATACAAAAGTGAAAAAAAGAAATAATAATAAGAAATAAATAAGCGATTGAGAACATGAGATGACGAGTGCCTGAAAGTGAGTCCATAGTTTGTAGGTACGGTTTGGTGATGGGGCGAGTTAAGTTATCCTCTATGGTTCAAGAGCCTGATGTTTGACAGGGAATAGTTGTTCCTGAACCTGGTGGTGTGAGTTCTGAAGCTCCTGTACCACCTTCCTGATGGCAACAGTGAGAAGAGAGCATGATCTGGGTGGTGGGGTTCCAGATGATGGATGGTGCTTTTCTGCGATAACGCTCCATGTAGACACACTCAATGGTGGGGACAGCTTTACCCGTGATGACTGGGCTGTATCCACTACCATTTATAAGGTTTTCTGTTCAAGGACATTGGTGTTTTTATACCAGGCTGTGATGCTGCCAGTCAATATGCTCTCCACCATACATCTATAAAAGCTTGTCAAAATTTTAGATGTCATGCTGATCCTTAGCAAACTCCTATGGAAATAGAGGCACTGCTATGCTTTCTTCAGAATCGTGCTTGCGTGCCGAGCCTAGGACAGGTCCTCTGATATGCTAACACTGAGCAATTTAAAGTTGCTGACCCTCTCCACCTCTGATTCCCTGATGAGGACTGGGGAATATACCTCTGGTTTCCTCCTCCTCTGGTCAATAATCAGCTCTTTGGTCTTGCTGACATTAAATAAGAGGTGGTTGTTGTGGCAGTACTCCACCAGATTTTCAATCCTGCTCTGAGATTGCTGATTTGCCATGACTTTTGATTTGGCCAGCGACAGTGATGACATCAGCAAATAAGTGTGCATTGGAGCTGTGCTTAGCCATGCTGTCAAATAAGTGTAAAGTGAGTAGAGCAGGGAGCTAAGCACATAGCTTTGTGGTGCTTCTGTGCTGATACAGTTTGTGGAGGGTATGTTGCTAATCTGGCATCTGCAAGTAAGGAAACCTGTGTTTAAAAAAATCTTACCTCTGATATCCCCCTTTACTTTTACCAATCACCTAAAAATTATACCCTCTCACCTTAGCCACTTTTGTTCTGGGAAAAAATATCTGGCTGTCCACTCTTCTGTGCCTCTTATCATCTTGTACACCACCATCAAGTCACCAAGTCACCTCTCATCCCCTTTCGCTCCTAAGAGAAAAACCCAAAAGGGAAGATAACTTATTGGGAATTATATTGCTGTCAATGTTATAAGGAAAATGAGGAAAAACAAAAATGATCGTGGAATTGGAATTGAAGGAAAATTGTATCAAAGTACATTTATTATCAAAGTATGTATGCATGTAAGTATGTACCACATGAAGTTATTTCTGGTTTTCCAAAAAGATTATCAACAAATCAATTTGTCATTGAAATGGTTCTTAGGCCCAGTCATATCTCATAATTTGTAAATTATTTTTTAGACCAATCAGTTTTTAATATTTATTCAGTAGATTCAAGCTAAATAGTTGTACACAGTGTATTTTGTTATGGTAAAATCTGTTTTCTGCTTCTGTGTAAACAGAATACCTATGATTTATTTAATGCAAGGATCTTCTGTAAGCAAATTGCAGTGGGATACTGCTTTGTAAGTTCCAGTAAAAGTCTTAGTTCTCCCATATTTAGAAAAGTCGGTATATATCAGGATTTAAGAATAAACCACAACTACTGAGTATCGCACTGAAATGGAACCAGGAGCCAGTCTGCTCATTTTCTTATTTGATATGTAGTTTTTTCTCTTGTAAGTTTACCCATTAATGGCATTGATTCTGAAAATTTAGCAGGAAGTATATAAATATCTTACTGTGGTCATCTATGGATGGGTGTTTAATATTTTTTTGCCATTATAATAAGATTGCTGGCTTCATATGGAATTCATTCAGTTCTGAAGCTTTGAAAATACTGTAGGAAACATTAGTTTTCTTTTCTAGAACAGCTTTACAAATAGAGTAGACAGACAGTATTTTTTCACAGGGCTGAAATATGTAATACCAGAGGAGCTCCATTAATGTGAGAGGGGTAATTTCAATGGAGATGTGAGGGGCAAATTTTTTACACAGGGAGAGGTGGGTGCTTGGAATGCTCTACTGGAGTGATGCTAGAGGTAGATGTATTAGAGCAGGGGTTCCCAACTTTTTTTATGCCATGGACCAATACCTTTAAGCAAGGGGTCTGTGGAGCCCTGGGTGGGAACCCCTGCATTAGAGACTTCTTAAAGATGTTTAGATAGACACATAAATGTGAGGAAAATGGAAGGATATGAACTATGTATAGGCAAAGCAAATTAGTTAGGTTGCCCATTTGATTACTAATTTAATTGGATTGGCACAACATTGTAGGCCTGTGCTGTGCTGTTCTTTGTTCTAAATTTCTAATACATATAGGAAAATTTAATAGTAATTGTTAAAGATAACAAAATATGGTAGCCAGAAGAAAAGCTGTAAAAGCTTGGCAAACGTGTGGCATATTATACAGAGTGGGAAAGAGAAAAGAGAGAACATAACTAGGTTAAAAGAATGTAAGAGTGTTGAGTTGAGGTAACTAAAGGAGAGGCAATTCTTTTGAGAGGTAAATACTTTCCACAGAGAGTAATGGGAATGTGAAACACCCTGCCAGTGGTGATGGTATAGGCAAATAATTCAGGAACATTTAAGTTACCTTTAGATAGGCACATGGATGATTGAAAAATGGAGGGCTATGTAGGAGGAAAGGGTTAGATTGATCTTAGAGTAGGTTGAAAGGTCAGCACAAATTGTGGTCTGAAGGGCCTGTACTGTGCTGTTCTATTTTCAATGTCATTTGTGAGGTGTGTCAATCCTTCCGTCATTCATGCTAGACAACTTGTGTGCTTCAAACAGGCCCCTGGAGTCATAAAGTTATATAGATGACATGTAACCAGGCCTCTTAGCTTGATTTGTCCAATTCGTTCTGTATATCCACCACCCACTATATTGCAGAACTTGCCCCTGAGGTCCTCTTATTTTAACCCTCTCTTTAAAGGGTTAAAGGGGAAACTCTCTCTTTAAACCTTTTCCCCTCTCTCTTTAAGCCTCTCATTTTAAATCCTGCCCCTTCCCTATACTGGTGTGATCATTTTCCTTGACTGTGCCCCTCTGATCTTGTATACTCTCATTAAGGTCACTCCTCAGTCTCCTATCCTCCAGGAAAATAAGCCCTAACTTATCCAGTTTCTACTTGTAACTCAAACCCATCTTTCCAACTTAATAACATCCTTCCAATATCAGAGTGACCAGAGTTGCACAGTACTGCAAATACATCTCACTGATGCCTTGTACATCAGTAGCATGAAGTCTCAACTCTTGTACTCATACCCTGTCCAATTAAGGACAAGCAAAGCAAAGAGCTTCTTCACCATCCTATCTACCTTGTGTTGTCACTTTCAGAGAACTATGCATATTTACCCCAAGGTCTCCCTGTTCTGCAGCTTTCTACAGGGCTTTACCACTTACTGTGCAAGTCCCATCCCAGTTTAACTTCCAAAAATACAATGCTTTGCATGTCTGGGTTGGGAACTTCATTGACCCAAGTGCTCTTTTGATCAAGATCATATTGTAATCTTGGACAACCATCTTCACTTGTCCACTATACGAGCAATTTTGTTGTTGTCTGGAAACTTCCTAACCATGACAACTAAATTGGCATCCAACTTGTTAGCTTACATGACAAACCACAGTTGCCTCAGCACTGATCCTTGTAACACACCACTGGTCACAGAACTACTCTGGAAAAACAAGTCTTCATCACCACCCTCTGACTGCTACCACCAAGCCAATTTTGTATCCAGTTGGGGAGCTCATGATGGATTCCATGTTATCTACCCTCAGGACTAACCTACCACACAAGTCCTTGTCAGAGGTTTTGCAAATGTTCACGTAGACAACATCCACCAGTTTGCATTCCACAATATTTTTACCTCTTAAAAAATAATGAAGCAGATTTGAGAGAAATAATTTCTCACACTAATCTGCAAGACCATGGATCAATGTACTGAAGTGTGGAGTCATCCTAGTTAGCATCATTTTAGTGGACATGAGCATATTGGGCCAAATCCTGTTCCATTCATTGCAATGGAGTTGTGCTGTCTCACTCTTTTTGCTTATGCTGTCCTATGGGAACTTCCACAGCAGTTTTAGGGGGTCCAAGGTGGTGAATTTGGCCAGTGTGGATTGTGCAGTCTCTGCCCACAGGTGGATCAGAAGCTCGATGGACTGAGTGGATGGATGGTTTGGCAGTCCCCCTTCTACCACCTATGATAGGTTTCTGTGCTCTGCTAGTCATTGTTTCTCAGTTTTGAGCAGCCATAGTCAGGGATACTCAGAGCTCTGGAAGGAGGCTTTGAAGACTTCATTGAACTGTTTTCTCTATCTGCTGTTTATTTTCTGCTGTGATGTAACTTAGAACAGACACTTTAATTCAAGCTTCTTCAAGAAAATGACTACCACCCTCAAGCTAATGATGCAAAACTGTTTAAAGACAATGTTGGAACGCCTGAGGAGTTGTGGTTACAGAAATATTGGAATTTTATATGGACCCTTGTTTAAATACAGAACAGTAAGTTTAAGTTCAAGTTTATTGTCATTAAGCCATACACACATATACAGCTAAATGAAACATTGTTCCTCTGGGGCCAAGGTGCAAATCACAGTATTTATAGTCACAAACAGCACATGTAGTTACAATCCAGCACATGCAGGCACAAAATAATATTAACACAAGTCCCTGAGTGACATGGCCTGAAGATTGACAGGTTGACATAAAATATGAGGTGCATGTTTATGTAAGACAGTTATGAGCACTATTATAATAAAGCAAGTAGCAACAGCTGAATTTTAGGAATAAGTAACTGGATTGCAAAACATAACTCTGAAATAATTTCATTGATGAAATAATGAAAGGTGTCCTGTATTAAGAGGGTTAGTTAGGATGGATAGAGGAAAAACTTTCCATTGTTTGGGGAATCCAGAAATTTGTTTAAAATCTAGGTCTTTTCAAGAGTTAGGAAACACTTTAGAATCAGAATCAGGTTAAATATCACTGTCATTTGTCATAAAATGTGTTATTTTGTGGCAGAAATACAAAAGAAACATAATTTACAATAAGAAATATACTCAAGAACAGTTTTTGGTAAAGGTTAATCCTAATACTGGTGTGGACTGATGATTCAAAAGGTTTGGTGTCAAGATATATATTTTTATTGAAACACTTAAGTTGTTCAGTTTCAGATCCATCTATCCATCCATCCATCCTAAATCAGTCCACACCATTATTAGGATTTGCTTCATTTGCAGGAGCAAAATCTGTTCCTAAAACCATGAGACCACAATATATAGGAGTGGTATTAGGCCATTTGGCCCATCTAATCTGTTCCACCATTTCTTCATGGCTGATCCAATTTTCCTCTCAGCCCCATCCTGCCTTCTCCCTGTATCCCTTCATGCCCTGACCAATCTAGAATCTATCTACCTCTGTATTAAGTATACATAAAGACTTAGCCTCCACAGCTGCTTGTGGCAAAGAATTCCACAGATTCATCACTCTCTGGCTAAAGAAACTCCCCCCCCTATCTCCATTCCAAAAGAATGTCCATTTGTTCTCGGACTGTGTCCTCTGGTCTTAGACTCTCCCACCATAAGAAACATCTTGCCCACACCTACTATATCAAGGCCCTTCACTGTTGGATAGGTTTCAACTAGATCACCCCTCATTCTTCTGAATTCTATTGAATAAAGGCCCAGAGCCATTAAATGCCCTTCAGATGACAAGCCATTCAATCCTGGAAATATTTTTGTTTCCTCCTTGAACCCTCTTCAGTTTCTGCACATTCTTTCTAAGGCAAGGGGCCTAAAACTGCTCACAATTCTCCAAGTGAGGTTTTCTAAAATCTCAACATTACATCCTTGCTTTTATATTCTAGTCCTTTTGAAATGAATGCTAACATCATATTTGCCTTCTCCACCACCAACTCAACCTGCAAGTTAATTTTTAGGGAATCCTGCACAAGGACTGCCAAATCTTTTTGCGCCTCAGTTTTTTATATGTTCTTTTCATTTAGGAAATAATCAACCCTTTGATTTCTTATCCCAAAGTGCTTGAGCATACACTTCCTGACACTGTACTTCATCTGCTATTTTATCAATCCAAATCTGTCCAAGTCCTTCTGTAGCCCCTCTACTTCCTCAAAACTACCCACCCCTCCACCTATCTTATAAGAAGCCTGAAAACATGCACTTAGCGATTCAGGAACAGCTTCTTCCCCTCTGCCATCCGATTCCTAAATGGACACTACCTCACTTTTTTTAGTATACACTATTTCTGTTTTTGCACATTAAAAAAAATCTATTCAATATGCATAATAGATTTACTTGTTTATTTATTATTGTGTTTTATTTTATTTATTATTTTTTCTCTGCTAAATTATGTACTGCATTGAACTGCTGCTGCTAAGTTAACAAATTTCATGTCACATGCCGTTAATAATAAACCTGATTCTGATTCATAACATTTGCAAACTTTGCAGTAAAGCCATCAATTCCATCATCCAAATCATTTACCTATAACGTAAAAAGAATTGGTCCCAACACAGGGCCCTGTAGAACATAACTAATCACTGGCAGCCACTCTTTGCCTCTTGCCAATCATCCACTGCTTTATCAATGCTGTAATCTTTGCAGTAATACCATGGTCTCGTACCTTGTTAAGTAGCCTTACAAGTGGCACTTTGTCAAAGGCCTTCTGAAAATCCAAATACACAGCATCTTGCTATCCTGCCCTCCTTCCTACACCAATTCCTTAGCCACTTATTAAACTGTATAATTTTACTCATTCTGGCCTCACAAGCTCAGGGCATGATTAGCAACCCTGAGATTGCAATCCTGGAGGTCCTGCCCTTTAACTTAGTATGTTACTCCATGAACTGTCTTTGCAGAAGCTCGGCATTCATCCGACCAGTGTCATTTGTACCTTCTGGCTGTTCACTCTCCCCCTTAAGAATGCTGTGGTTTTGATCATAGATATCCTGGATCCTGGCTCCCACGAGCCAACATACCATCCAGAATATCGTTCTTGCCCACAGAACCTCCTGTCCATTCTAACTAAAGAATCCCCTATCACCACAGCATGCCTCTTCTTCTCCCTTCCCTTCTGAGTCACAGAGCCTCTGTTAGATCAATCCCCCCTCCAACAGCAACCAAAGTGATATACCTGTTGTTGGCATTGCCTTTTGAAGGTGTCCTCGATGGTGAGGAGGGTAGTATCCATGATAAATCTGGCTGAGTTTGCAACTCTCTGCAGCTTTTTCCAATTCCTTGCATTGGTTCCTCCATACCACAAGTTAGCATGCTCTCGGTACATAGTACATCTACAGAAATGTGTTAGAGTCTTTGGTAACATACTTTGAAGTGCAAAGAGTGTTGAGGTTTGAAGTTCTTTGACGTACAGAATTGATTCTGTGTGAATTATTAATTTTAAATCTGTGGTTCATAGATTTTTGTAGAACAAAGGAATTCCAGCAGAAGGCAGATTTATGGAGTTAGATCATAAATCAGCCACAGTACCACCAAATAGTAACAGAGGCTCAATTGCCTCTTACCACACACATAATCCTGGTTGTGGATTTCCTCTTTGAATATTTATTTGATTTTCTTTTTGGTATAATTTGGTGAGCTAAATTTTCTTCAAATGCTTGTTATCCCTCTATGGGTGCCAAGGGAAGAATGGACGGGTTGGAGGAAATCTTTGTTTTAAAATTGCCTTTCCCCTACCTGTGATTGGCGAGTCTTGGGGCCTAGGCCTGAATGACAAACCTGATTGGTGAGCCCAGGGGTTGATACACAGAGATTGGGGAAATTGGAGGCCAGATGTCTGAGAATCTGGGGCCAGGGATTGGGGGCCTGGAGGTGACCTGTCTTGTGGTTGGAGGCCTGTGTGTGTGAGTGGGTAGGCTCAGTGTCACCACTTCTGCTGTTTGCTGAACACGGTGGGCATGCTATGCTAGCACTGGAATGTGTGGCAATACTTGTGGGTTGATCTTGGTGTGTTGGTTGTTAACCACAAACAACACTTTCACTATGTTTCGATGTACATATGATGAATAAATCTGAATTTCTTTTCCACCTTCCCCTCCTTGTAATGTTTGCACTATCTAATCAGTCTCCAATTCGAATTCCTGAGTCTGCCTGGATCTCTGAATTCTGGTCTGGACCATTGTTCATGAGAAGGAGTATTAATGTTGCCCTCAACCTCTTTTGCACTTAAAAAGGAGATAACTTTTAAGGTGACTGCAGTGGTGCTGTCAGAGGTATTTCTTATACACATAGTGATAGGTGCGTGGAATGCACTGCCGGGGGTGGTGATAGAGGCAGATACATTAGAGACATTTAAGAGAATCTTAAATAGGCATGAGAATGGAAAAAAAAATGGAGGGCTGTGTGGGAGCGAAGGGTTAGATTAATTTTAGAGCGGGTTAAAAGATTGACACAACATCATGTGCCAAATGCCTGTTCTGTGCTGATCAAGCAGAATAAGTGAAACTCCTGCCCATTCACCTCCTCTCTCACCTCCATTCAGGGCCCCAAACAGACCTTGCAGGTGAGGCAACAGTTCACTAGCGAACCTGTTGAAGTCGCCTACTGTATCCGGTGCTCCTGACACGGGCTCCTTGACATTGGTGAGACTAGACATAGATTGGTGACTGCTTTGTTGAGCATCTTCACTCCATTCACGAAAATCAGGACTTTCCAGTGCCAAGCATTTTAATTCTATTCACCATTCCCATTTCGACATGTCGGTCCATGTCCCGTTCTAATGCTACGATGTAGCCACTTTCATGCTGGAGGAGCAACACTAAATATTCCGTCTATGTAGCCTTCAATCGGATGGCATGAGCATCGATTTCTCCAACTTTCAGTAATTCCCCCCCACCTTCCCTCTTCTTCAATTCCCTGCTCTGGTCCCCTCTTACCTCTTCTCTTCTCCTCGCTTGTCTATTATGTCCTCCTGGTGCCCATCCTCTTCCCTTTAATTTTTGGCCCATTCTCTTCTCCCGTTAGATTGCTTTGTCTCCAGCCCGTTACCTTTTCCACCCATCAACAGCCAGCTTGTTACTTCATCTCCCCTCCATCACCCTTCCAGCTTGTACTCTCCTTATTCTGGTGTAAACTCTGGGTCGCCTCAGGCATCGCTCAAACTCGTTCTAGTCTAGGGGGAGCAGCCTTCGGCCCCGCCAAATTGGGTAATCAGCTGGTGTGGATGCTGTGTGATGTCCCCGCCTCACCCAAAAAAACAGACAGTACACCTTATGCGATTAAATGAGTACAATTTATAAACTAAGTGATTACTAACGATACAGTATATATGAAGAAGAAAAAAAAAAGAAAAGGCGCCAAACTTATCAAAGTCCAAACCACTTCGTGCACAACCGTTGGAGCTCAATTACTGAAGTCTTCTGGCATTCGATCCCCTCCGAACTCCTCAACCCGCCTCCTGGGACCACCCACGGTGGTCGACCAGACGCTCCACACTCCTCTGTCTCCGTCTCCTCACCGAAAACCTTGGGCCGGGGACCCCCGCTCGGGGTCCGTTCCGTCGCCCAGCTTCCAGCATCCCGTCCTCTCTCTCTCACTCCATCGCGCCGACTCCCCAAAATCCCCGCCAACAATCAGTTTACAGTCCCAAACAAGCTTCCAGCACTTATCATAACAAAGACGCCAGCATTCCTACTTTTAACAAAGGCGCCAGCATTCCTACTTTTAACAAAACAAAGACGCCATTTGATGACATACACAGTAACAAAGGAAAAGAAGAAACGCCCTTTACACTGGCTTTTTCCCTGTTCCATTACAGTCCTGATAAAGGGTTGAGGCCCAAAATGTCAACTGCTGCCTGAGCTGCTGAGTTTCTCCAGCATTTTGTGATGTTACTCTGTACTGTACTGTGCTGTAAAGAAAAAAAATAAGAGAAAGATCCAATAAAAATATCATTAGTAGGGAAGTAATTGGAGAAAAAAAATCTTGGGGACTGATTAACCAGCACTTGGAAAGAAAGGGATTTGGACCCCCTGCAGTTCGCGTATTGTCCAAACTGCTCAACAGACGACGCCATTGCCATCACCCTTCACCTGGCCCTCACCCACCTGGACAAAAAAGACACGTACGTTTGAATGCTGTTCATAGACTTCAGTTCAGCATTCAACACAATCATTCCTCAGCACCTGATTGGAAAGCTGAAACTGCTGGGCCTGAACACCTCCCTCTGCAACTGGATCCTAGACTTCCTGACTGGGAGACCTCAGTCAGTCCGGATCGGGAGCAGCATTTCCAACACCATCACATTGAGCATGGGGACCCCCCGGGGCTGTGTGTTCAGTCTACTGCTGTTCACTCTGCTGACCCACAACTGTGCTGCAACACACAGCTCGAATCACATCATCAAGTTCGCCAATGGCATGACTGTGGTGGGTCTCATCAGCAAGAACGACGTGTCAGCTTACAGAGAGGAGGTACAGTGGCCCACAGACTTGTGCAGAGCCAACAACCTGTCTCTGAATGTGAACAAAACAAAAGAGATGGTTTTTGACTTCAGGAGAGCATGGAGGACCACTTTCTGCTGTACATTGACGGCTCCTCTGTTGAGATCGTTAAGAACACCAAATTTCTTGGTGTTCACCTGGCAGAGAATCTCACCTGGTCCCTCAACACCAGCTCCATAGCCAAGAAAGCCCAGCAGCGTCTCTACTTTCTGCGAAGGCTGAGAAAAGTCCATGTCCTACCCCCCATCCTCATCACATTCTACAGAGGATGTATCGAGAGCACCCTGAGCAACTGCATCACTGCCTGGTTCAGGAATTGCACCATCTCGGATCGCAAGACCCTGCAGCGGATAGTGAGGTCAGCTGAGAAAATCATCGGGGTCTCTCTTCCTGCTATTTCAGACATTTACACCACATGCTGCACCCGCAAAGCTAACAGCATTGTGAAGGACCCCACACACCCCTCACACAAACTCTTCTCCCTCCTGCCATCTGGGAAAAGGCACCGAAGCATTCGGGCTCTCAAGACCAGACTGTGCAAAAGTTTCTTCCCCCAAGCTATCAGACTCCTTAATACTCAGAGTCTAGACTGACATTTACATCATTTATTATTATATTGAAATTTGTCCTCCACTGTGCCTATTGTCTTTATTTATTATCATACTGCCCTGAACTGTTTTGTGCACTTTATGTAGTCCTGTGCAGGTCTGTAGTCCAGTGCAGTTTTATGTTTTACGTAGTCTAGTGTAGCCTTGAGTTGTCTCACATAGTCTAGTGTAGTTTTGTGTTGTTTCATGTAGCACCAGGGTCCTGGAGGAACGTTGTTTGATTTTTACTGTGTACTGTGCCAGCAGTTTATGGTCGAAATGACAATAAACCTGACTTGACTAAGACGATATGGCTTTGTTAAGGAGGAATCCTGCATTGATAAGACAGAGTGATTGAAGTGTTCTCCATGGATTTCATAGTTTTTTTTATAGGACCCCGCATGGAGGACTGGTCTAAAAGGTTAGAACTAGTGGGATTCAGGACGTGTTTGCAAATTGGATCCAAATTGGTTTGGGAGTGTGAGATAGAAGGTAATGGTAGAGGGTGATTTATGATTGAAGGCCCGTGACAATTATTGTATCATTAATTAGTGAAGTGAATCATACTTTCAACCTTCATATCCAAATTGTTAATGTATGTAACAATTGTTAATTGTTATATACATTAACAATTTGGATATGAAGGTTGGAAGTATGATTTGTAAGTTTCCAAATGACACAAAAATCAAATATGTGGGAGATTCAGGATGGCATTGATCAGTTGGTAGGAGGGGCGAAACAGTGGCAAAATGAATTTAATCTGGGGGAACTACTATGGTAACTTACACAGAATGCTGGCGGGTCAGAGCAGCTTCTGTGGTAAAGAGTAAACCCTCGACATTTTGGGCTGAAACCCTTCATTAGGACTGAGAAGGAAGGGGGATAATGCCGGAATAAAAAGGTGGCGGGAAGAGAAAAAGGTTAGCTGGGTGGGAAAGGTCAGCTATCAGCACCCGGCTGAGCTGGGTGGGAGAAAAAAGAATCTGATAGGAGAATAGAGTAGGCAGTAGGAGAAAGGGAAGGAGGCATCTAATATGGTGTTGCTGTAAGTGTCAAACCTACCCACTCATTGAAAGCCACATCCCCATGGGATTTGGGGATTGGCCCATATAAGGAGCATTGCAGCCCCTCCCATTTAGCTGATGAAGTCTTAGCACTGATAAGTTTTTAAATGTAGCGTGCACCAACCATGCGGTCTCTTTTCGCTGTCTGGGCCACCACAGGCTGGGGGTCGCGGTGCTATAGAAATAATAAACAGTGGACGTATGTTGCAATAGAGAAGGCACAGGCACACACTTTAGATAAGTATTTTCCACTCTGTGTATGTGTTTAGTGTTTGTCCTCTCCTGAGTAACTGTAAGTGAGTGTGACTCGGAAGGTTTACTGAAGGGTTAATGTCTGCCTTGTCCTGTAAATCGTTACTTGTAGTGAGCGTCTTCCCAACCCACAAACCTGATTTCACACAACATATGGATAAGACATACAAAATGAGTGGTAGGTCCTTGGGTATTAGGGATGAAGGTGTTTGGCATACTAGTCTTCCTTAGTGGAGACAATGAGTTGAAGTTATATTCCAGCTTTATCAAACACTGGGTCACATTTAGAGCTTTATGTTCAGTTCTGCTCACCTCATTATAGGAAGGGTGTGGAGTCTTTGAAGAAACTGGTCAGATGAGGCTGTTTTCTCTAGAGCAGTAGAGGCTGAAAGGAGATTTGATACAAGTTTATAAATTTATGCAAGAAATAGATAGCAGCTTGGCATGTTTATAAGGAGCTTGTACGTTCTCCCCATGACCGTGTGGATTTCCTCCAGATGTTCCAGTTCTCCCCACGCATTCAAGAAAACACAGAAAACCTACAGCACAACACAGGCCCTTCGGCCCACAAAGCTTTGCCAAACATGTCCTTACCTTAGAAATTACCCAGGGTTACCCATAGCCCTCTATTTTTCTAAGCTTCATGTACCATGTTCCCACATTCCAAAGACTGTTAATAAGTTGTGGACATGCTATATTAGCACTGGAAGCAAGGCAATGACATAGGGTGCCCCAGGATGTCTTGGTCATTGCAAATGATGCCTTTTGCTGTATATTTGAATGTACTTATGACAAATAGACCATAAAATATAAACCATATAAACCATAAAATTGGCCCAATGAGTCTGCTATACCATTTCATCATAGCTTATCCATTTTCCTACTTAGCTTCAATCTCCTACCTTCTCTGCATATCCTTTCATGCCCTGGCTAATCAAGAATTTATCAACCTCTGCCTAAATATAAATGGAGTATTGGCCTGTAGCAACGAATTCCACAATGATTCACTACTCTCTGTCCAAAGAAATTCCTCCTCATCTCTGTTCTTAAAGAATGCCCCTCTGTTCTGAGGCCGAACATTTTGTGCGTGTTTCATAGTGTAGGGGCTGGTTCTTCTGTGCTGAGCCTTGCCTGCACTCTCTGCTGTTTGTTAGAGTGATACGCAGAGCAGTTACCACATCAAGCCGTTATGCATCCAGACAGAATGCTCTCTATGGTGCATTAATAAAAATTAAGATTAGATGGGTATATGCTGAAATTCTTCAGCCTCCTGAGGGGGTAGAGGGTGTGATGAACTTTCTTGGCTATGATTTCAACATGGTTGAACCGTATAGGTTCATCAGTGGTATTGATGCACAGACAAACACATGGAATTTGTTTCAATATGCAGTATCAAAAAGAAATCTACTCAATGAATCAGAAATGGCATTCCCAGCAATTAAGTTTCAAGTTGTATCTGTGCTTGATTTATACACCAAGTCCATTGAAAAGCATGAATGGGATAGTATCATGGAGTGCCAAACTGATCAATAGAAAGTTAGCTGATGTGCTTTCCTTACGAATCTGTTCCTTTAGAGCTGTTCAATGTTTTTAAAGTGATATTGATTGAAGAGAATTGTTGTTTAAGAGAACATTCAGTGTTGCTAAAATGCCAGTTGCTTTCTGGTCTGTATGAAGAGCAGAGCTATTTTAGGAAGCTTTAAGAAGATTCAAGAGTTCCAAATGCATTTGAAAAGATCCTTCCAAAATACCGGATATTTTCCCATTTGTTATCTTTATTCTTTTATTCTTGCACCCACAGAGTCATATAAAAATACAGCACAGTAACAGGCCCTTTGGCCCATTGAGACTGTGCCAAACCATTTAAACTGCCTACTCCCATTCTATGATTTTAAAAAAATTTGGTCTGAAATTTGTTAACTTAGGAAATAATTATTCTCACTGTTCAGTTGTTTCCCAATAGAACTTATTAACAATTTTATTAAAGAAAAAATGATATATTGATTGTTTTGAGAAGAGGTTTACTTACTTTTCCTGAAATAAAATTGACCTAATAGCTTAAATAATAAGAAAAGATGCCTCAACTGTATTTCAAGATGTTATTTATATTAACCTTGCCTGCAAAAGAAAAAAAACCCTAATTAAATGAAAACTGACTTAGTGAGGAGGAAACTAACCCCATGTTGTGAATAATGAAAATCAGGTTTAATATCACTGACATATGTCATGAAATTTGTTGTTTTGCAGCAGCAGTACATAAAAACAAACTTTAATGACAACAAGGAAAACAATATGTGTGTGTGTGTGTGTCTGTGTGTCTGTGTGTCAGTATAAATGAACAAAATCAGCGCAAACACTAGTGCAAATAATGGATTGTCTTCATAAAATGCTGTCAACAATCGTACCCTCCAAATCTTCATTTTCATTGTAACATTCAAGATGATTGTTGCTACCTTCAAACTGTTGTTTTCGGACTGATGGTTAAGTTAACCAAAACTCCTAGCAGGCATGGGCAAAGTTGCTGGAGTTTGCACTCAGTGTGTGGCGTCAATGCTGTATCATCTGCAAACAGCATCTTGTGGAGAGGGGCTGTTCTAACTTTGGTCTTGGAACGCAAGTGAGCGATGTTGAACAGCTTGCCATCAGCTCTGGTGTGAAGGTAGATGCCTTCAGTGCAGTCTATGAATTCATAGTGAAAGAGCATGAAGATGCAGTCTGACCCCACACTGGGACTCTGGGTAGACTGGATGCAAGGCTTTGAAGTCATGCCAAGACAACATGGGTGAACACTTTCACCACAATACCAAGGAGAGAGATGCCACAGTAGTTGTTACAATCACTACGGTCAACCTTGTTTTTGTACAGTGTGACAATGTTGGCATCTTGCATATTTCATATGCTCATCATAGTTGCTGTTGACCAAAAGCTCTTTAGAAATCCAATTGCAGTTCAATAACAAATCCAAGCAGCCAGCACACTGTATTTGATTGGGTCTATGGTCTTCATTTCATTGAATTCCAAAAAGCAGCTGAAAATATTAATGACTGCAAATGTTCTTTAGTCTCCTTGATGTAATTGAACAGGAGTGCAAGTGAAGATAGTGTTTTGTCAGGTAACACATAAATTTGTCAGCAATCAATTTAAACTAAGATGACCGAAATTGAACAAAGTTTTAAATTCTACAATAAATTTGTAACCCATCTCTGAGGATCTAACCTCAACATATTGACGTAGTTATAAAGAAGGCAAGACAGCAGCCATACTTTATTAGGAGCCTGAAGGGATTTGGCATGTCAACAAATACACTCAAAAACTTCTATAGATGTACCGTGGAGAACATTCTGACAGGCTGCATCACCGTCTGGTGTGGAGGGGCTACTGCACAGGACCAAAGGAAGCTGCAGGGGGTTGTAAATCTAGTCAGCTCCATCTTGGGTATTAGCCTACAAAGTACCCAAGACATCTTCAGGGAGTTGTATTTCAGAAAGGCAGCATCCATTATTAAGGTCCTCCAGCACCCAGGGCATGCCCTTTTCTCATTGTTACCATCAGGTAGGAGATACAGAAGCCTGAGGACCCACACTCAGTAATTCAGGAACAGCTTTTTCCCCTCTGCCTTCCGATTCCTGAATGAACATTGAAGCTTTGAACACTGCCACACTTTTAAAAAAAATATACAGTATTTCTGTTTTTGCATGTTTTTTAATCTATTCAATATACGTAATTGATTTACTTATTATTATTTTTTATTTTCTTTATTATTATTTTCTTTGCTAGATTATGTACTGCATTGAACTGCTGCTGCTGAGTTAACAAATTTCACATCACATGCCAGTGATAAACATGGTTCTGATTCTGACTTAATGGGAATTGCAGAATAGAATTTCTGAGGTAGGCAGAGCATCAAGGTTGGGGTGTGTCCTTGCTGCCATGACAATTACCTTAGAAAAAGAAGACAATTTTAGAGTTTGAATATGATGATTGCTTGAAGAACCTCAAGAGCTTTAGGTCTTCTCAAGAGCTGTTTTCATGTAGATTCTAGGTGGATTGCAGATTTAAGATGTAATTGTTGGATAATTGAGGCCTGACATTTTTTGAACTCTTAGCAAGTTGCTATCATTAATAAGTCTGCAGTTACACTGTTCATCCCAATTATTACTTTTAAGAAGATGGTGGACAGCTCCCGCCTTGAACTGCTGCAGTTTATTTGGTAAAGTGTAGAATATATGGATAAAGATTACTTTGTATACACTGTCTTCAAAGCTTATCATCTTTTTCATTGTTTTTCAGCAATTCCTTTGTCTTGTAACTCCATTATTTTATATGATAATATTTCCTGTCTGCTGTTATTTAAATGATTAAATTTTTAACGTGTAGTAAAACAACTATCTTTTTAAGTGCTAAAAATATTACTGAGAAATAAAAATGTTTTTGATCCTTTTGTTGATGATACTTAGTAAGAATACACTAAGAATTCCATTATATTTCATAATATTTAATGACTTACAAAGACCAGATATTTTATTTGATCGTTAAGTCCTTTAAATAAAAAGAAATTCACTTTAAAGGGATTAAATGGAGTAAGTGATCCATCCACAGTTCATTATCACTCAAATGTATGCCATTTGGACATTAGTAATCATGAATGAGCAGAGAAGTTGAAGCTGCTTCACGTGACATGCACGATCAGCCAATCTGAACAGCCGCATATGGATTCCCGTCAGGCTCCACCTTCAAGGCCTTGACTGCGGTGAGCTCTCGTTCTGTGCACGCTCAGAGCATTGTTTTGTCTGAGTTTGTGTGCTCCTCGGCAGTCTGGCAGCCAGACAGGCACTGCCTGAAGTAACTGGGGAGGCTTCCATTGATCGATTGAAATGGTGTGGAGTGAATTAATGTGAGGCAGTCAGTCTGTCTATCAAAACACTCGAGGAATCTTGGGCAGAACCGATCGGCGCTGGCAAGCTCAGTTTACTGGAGGGCTGAACTACATACATGATGGAGATAATTTGTACATTTGCTCCTTTCCTCATGGATTGTAAGAGGAACCCATTGACATTGCTTCAGTTTATGACTGCAACTGGAACCAGACATTAAATTAATATCTTTAGCCAGCATATTTTATTGAATGAATTGTAAGGCATCAAATAATATTACTTAATATTTGGAATGTTTATCTTTACAAATCTTCAACTTAATCTTGGACGATCTGAAAAATCTGAAAAATACAAATCTGAAAAATACACAAAGAAACCCAAATCTATTAATTAAAAAATGCTGACCTTTTGATGTGTAATTTCTGCACTTCTTCATAGTTTTATAAACATGAGATTCTGGAAAGCCAGAGTAACACATTCAAGATGCTGGAGGAACTCAGCAGATCAGATAGCATCTCTGGAGGGGAATAAACAGTCAAGATTTTGGGCCGAGACCTTTTATCAGGACATTAGTTTTTAAAAAACTAAATATTTAAAAGTATTTTAATTAGTTGCAATATTGTCCTTAACTGAAAAAAAGTACTGTACCTAGCCCCATGCATCATAGTCAATGTCTTTTCTTCACCAGAATGTGGGAAAGAAATTGATTAGTGCTGACATTGTTCAGGATCTGAATAGGATAGGGTCAAAGGGCTGAGGGGTCAGGGCCAGTGTTGGGCTCTGGAAAGAGCTTTGGGAATCAGGTCAGCTGGTGGTGAGATAAAGGTCCATGATTGGTCCAGATGCATATTGAGGAGTTGGTGGCTATGATCATTGGATGGGAGGGAGATTTCCAGAGGAAGATTTACTGAGTTGGTGTCAGGTGAACAGGTGTAGGTTTTCAATTTTTTTCTTATTTGGAGATACAGTGCAGAACAGGCCCTTTTAGCCTTTCAAGCCGTACGACGCAGCAACCCACCTATTTAGCCCCAGCCTAATCACAGGACAACTTACAATGATGAATTAATCTACTAACTGGACGTCTCTGCACTGTGGGAGCAAACCAGAGCATCTAGAGGAAACCCATGTATACACGGGAAGGAATGGATAAAATTGCTTACAGGGGAACTCTGAACTCCGACGCCACAAGCTGTACTAGTGTCGCGCTAACTGCTATGCTACCGTGGCACCCCAAGTAAAGGAATCATCCAGGAGCCTCGGGACCTCTCACACCCTAAGCAATGATCATAACCCTTGATCAACAAGCCAGATTAAATTGGACACGTTGCAAGCTTGCCAGAGCTGAGGGAAACACTGCTGAGGTCAGGGCAGCTTCAGTGATAGATGGTTTAGCACATAAAAATGGCACTTATGATCAAACTTTTGGGCACTAATTTGAGTTTTGTTAATCTAAACATGATGTTAATCACTGAAATAACTCAAATTCAAGTTTAGAAACTACATGTCTCCTTTGGTTATGTATAGCAGTACCTGTCATTTTCATACGCTGAAGAAGCTAAAAATGTCTCTTAAAGATTTAAAGGTTTGCTTTATTTGTCACGTGTACATTGGAACTTGTAGTGAAGTGTCAATAATCAACACAGTCCAGGGAAATGCTGGGAGCAGCCTACAAGTGTCGCCATGCTTCTGGCACCAACATAGCATGGTCACAACTTCCTGACTCTAACCCATATGTTGGAATATGGAAGGAAACCAGAGCATCTGGAGGAAACCCACATGATGACGGGGAGGACATACGGATTCTGTACAGAAAGTGGCGGGAATTAAACCTCAATCTTCTGATCTCTGATACTGCGAAGCGTTATGCTAAGCATTACACTCCTTTGAGTGGGAAGATCGTGTCAGAGAGAATATAATGTGTCAGAAATGTTTTTCCAAGAACAACAACCATGCACTAATACCTGGTGGGTATTATTCTCACCTTATTCGTATGAAATTACCAAGATTTATAATTCTTGTATGCCAATCCCACAGTGACAATCCCTAAAATATTACTTGCTTTTATAATTGCTTACTTATACCTTCAAATTAACTGTGATACAAACAAAAAAGGCATCCAGATCTTGAATACCAGTGTTTTTGAGGTGCTTAATCAACTTATTTATTTTTTCTATCAAACATTTGTAAGTTCGCATTTCCTCACATTTTTTCTGACATGATCTTGCCCAATCCTTTAATCTGTCTGTATGCCTTTTTAGTCTCTTCTCATAATTTCATAATGTATCAGAGTGGGATTTCCTTTGTTTTAGGTATTGAATTGTCCACAATATGTTTAAGATTATCTTTGGATTATTGTCACTCCTACTCACAGTCCTTATTGCAACGCCTGTAGTGTCCTGACTCATTGGTGCAAGAAGTAATCCATTTTATCATCAGTGTCCAGATGGAGAACAATTTGAATACAGAACATGAATTCATCTTCAACATTATTGCAGCAACTTTGGTTTGCTGCATCCAAAAAATTCTGCATAATGATTTTCTAAACCAAGATCTTTTAAATTTTTGTTCTTTATCACAGAATTTGCTAATCAAGGTTCCTTGCTACATTTCCAATTTACATGTCCAGTTCCCTGGAATGTTCAGCTCATACAGCAAACAGTATAATCTGTTACAACACAGGCCCCTAACAAGAGCACATTTACTTTCTTGTTCTTTCACCTGAGATACCACTTGTAGATGGCCATCAATACAGTTTCTGTTATCAGTAATCTGGTATGAGAAGACCATGATCACTTTTCATCTTGCTGTCTTTTCTTTATCTATCATCATGTTACTTTATTTCTATTGGTTGCTCTTACAACGATTAATAAAACAATCGTAAGCAACAAGTTTTGTGCTGCATTGTTGATTTTCAAAGAAACTTTGGATCACAAAAGCATCAGGATCCAACAAGGTCAAGACAGAAATAGAAGAGTTTGTGGAAGGAAATTCAGAATGTAATCAGAATCAGGTTTAATATCACTGGCATATGCTGTGAAATTTGTTGTTTTGCTGCTGCAATACATTGCAATACATAATAATAAAAATAAATAATGCATATATTTGGGATCAAGTGATATCACTGGTAGAGTGAGGTAAAATGTGCCTGAGGCAGAAAATAGAAAGCAGATGTGAATTTTAGGCAGGTTACAGAGGTAGGGAGGCAGGAAGCTATGGAAGTACATAGATTAGAATTTTATATGGACTGATAGTGAATGAACTGCAAACCAATGTTAGTCTATTAAAATGAATGACCAAAATTAGTGATGGGCAGAACAGCTCTGCATAAAACTTACACATGGCGAAACATGTAAGATCGGCCAGATTAATATTAAAAATAGTTGAGGGAGTGTTGCTGAATGTATAGATGAAGCTATGCAAAGGACACAAGTTAGATGGGGATGGAGATGAACTATGCGATGCAAATTTTTTTTGTATGAAAGGAGAAAGGAAGTGCTTTTCAGAACATAGAGATACGGTAAGTCACCCTACACCTAGCTGATGTTCTTTCAGTATGAAAGAACATAGGTGAGCACTATGGCAATGTACCAGCGTTTGAAAATGGAACCAATAGCAGAATAGTGTGATTGCTCAAATTTTTGAGGAAGAACTGACAACATTGAAAATTCTCAACAGGTTGCACAGCATCTGTGGACAGAGTTGTGGGCATAATATGTCACAATGACCGTTCATCTGAACAATTGTTGAGCCAATGTTTGCAAGGGTTGGGAGAACTCTTGTGGTAGCAGTATTGAAAGGTGGGCTGGAGATTGTGAACATTTAAAATATAGGGGCCACAAGGCATACTGGTTGATAAATTTCTTATGCTCTGCTGACAGTTAGACGAGAAGCTAGACTGGACTGCCAACACAGATGCCTTGTGCAGGAAGGCACAGAGTCGAATGTACTTCCTAAGAAGGTTGGCGTCATTCAATGTCTGTAGTGAGATGCTGAAGATGTTCTATAGGTCAGTTGTGGAGAGCGCCCTCTTCTTGTGGTGGCGTGTTGGGGAGGAAGCATTCAGGAGAGGGACGCCTCACGTCTTAATAAGCTGGTAAGGAAGGCGGGCTCTGTCGTGGGCAAAGTACTGGAGAGTTTAACATCGGTAGCTGAGCGAAGGGCGCTGAGTAGGCTACGGTCAATTATGGATAACTCTGAACATCCTCTACATAGCACCATCCAGAGACAGAGAAGCAGTTTCAGTGACAGGTTACTATCGATGCAATGCTCCTCAGACAGGATGAAGAGGTCAATACTCCCCAATGCCATTAGGCTTTACAATTCTACCGCCAGGACTTAAGAACTTTTTAAAGCTATTATTAATGCTTTTTGAGATGGTGATTTAGATGCATATCATATTTTTTTTACTGAGTTAAGTATTGTGTGTAATTAGTTTTGCTACAACAAGTGTATGGGACATTGGAAAAAAGTTGAATTTCCCCATGGGGATGAACAAAGTATCTATCTATCTATCTATCTATCTTTACCAGTGCTGGACTTATCAGTATATGGTGACATACACATACTTTGATAATAAATTTACTTTGTGCTTTGTTGTTTGTCCTTTGTTGATCAACGTGAGTGGAGAGTATTCAACAATTATGGGCCTAGCACCTTGTTTTAGCCAACGGAACATCACTGCAACTCATTGATACAACCCCAGCTTTCCATTTGACTTGCTCTGAACGTTTACTCAGTGGCCACTTTGTTAGGTACCTCCTGTACCTAATAAAGTGGCCACTGATTGTATGTTCATGGTCCTCTACTACAGTAGCCTATCCTCAAGGTTCAACGTGTTGTGCATTCAGAGATGCTCTTCTGCACACCATTGTTGTCTAGTTATTTGAGTTACCCTCGTTCTCCCGTCAGCTTGAACCAGTCTGGCCATTCTTCTCTGACCACTCTCATTAACAAGGCATTTTCACCCACTAAGTGCCATTCATTGAGTGTTTTTAGTTTTTCACACCATTATCTATAAACTCAAGAGACTTGTGTCTGAAAATCCCAGAAGATCAGCAAAACTGAGGCTACGTCCACACTGGACTGGATAATTTTGAAAACGTCGGTTTCGCGTAAAAACGATAGGTGTCCACACTATGCGTTTTTGAAAATATCTCTATCCACACTGAAACGGAGATTTCGGCAAATTTCCTCCTCCTGCGCATGCGCAGGACACATCTACTGAAAACAAGCGATATGTTTGGTGTCGAATCTCGCTGTAAAAGTGCGCATTTGTGTAGTTACAGACTAGAAAAACTTAAAACGACGAACAGCTGTTGGCTTTCGCGCAGCGGAACTTAAAAGTAAAAAAAAACAAATACTGGAGCGTACGGAGGCAACTGACAGGAAGTTCACTGACAGATTGACCCAGCTGATGACGAACATTGAAAAACTGACTAACTCTGTTCACCTTGTTAAATATATAAATGTTTTAATGTCTGCATCAGTGTTATCTTGTATTTCCATACAATGTTACATTAGGCTGTTACACATCTATTGTCAGAGAAGTACTTGCATAAAAAGGTAAACCACCTTCATACAAGCAAGGACAGAAAACAGGGCAAAGTGAGTATACATATTCATTCAGTAAGTTATGGGTCAAAGTATTTGGTGGACGAAAACGCCATTTTTGTGTGGACGGAGGGTAAAAACGAAGAGAAAAAGCTTCGGTTACGGATTTATCCGGCGTAGTGTGGACGTAGCCTGAGGTGCTCAACCAACCCCACTTGGCATCATTAATCATTCTACAGTCCAAGTCGCTTAGATCACATTTGTCCCCAGTCTAATGCTTGCTCTGAACAACAACTGAACCTCTTGACCATGTCTGCATACCTGCAAACATTGAGTTGCTGCCTCATAATTGGTTGATTAGATATTTTCATTAATGAACAGGTGTACCTAATAAAGTGGCCACTGAGTGTATGTGTGCCCAAAAAGTGAATTGCATATGACAATATGGATTCTAAGGTTAAAGATTAGATTTAACTTAAAATGCATGATTATAATTGTTTAATGGGTTTCCTTACAGCTGGTGTGACAGCAGAAGCTATTCAAACAACTAGTGGAAGTTCTGATTTACAAGGGGCAGATACCAAAGTTCAAGAAGAGGAACCTGACCTAGCAGATGATGACATTAGTGCAGGTGAGTGATTCTATTTTCAGACCTGTGAAAGGTTTATCAACATTTTTTTTTGTTTTGAAAGAAATCCTTAATTGGATAACTGATGCAGATGAAAAAAAAAACAGCTCTACATTGTTAACTATTATGAAATATAAAACTTTTGCTCAACCTCTGCCATAGAAACTACCTCATACCCAAATAGAGACACATAACATTCATGGATATTCTTTGGATCTTAGTTTAACAGAACTATCATGTCATATTTCTACCAACCTTAATATTTGTTTTATGTAACTTCTGTGATTTTTAATAAAGTTTAACTGTAGTAGTGTGTTAATGACAATGACTTCATTCTGTTCAGAGTCAATCATTTTCTGCTCAAACACAGTGTCTGTAAAAAGTATACCCCCCTGGAAGTTTTCATGTTTTATTGTTTTACAACATTGAATCACAGCAGATTTAATTTGGCTTTTTTTCTTGATACCGATCAACAGAAAAGACTATTTCGTGTCAAAGTGAAAACAGATCTCTACAAAGTGATCTAAATCAATTACAAATATAGAACACAATATCATTTATTGAATAAGCATTCACATCCCTTTAATATGACACTCCATATCATAACATGTGTAGCCAATTAATTTTTTAAAGTCATAGAATTAGTTAATTGGAGATCACCTATGTGCAGTCAAGGTGTTTAAATTAATTGTAGTAAAAGTACACCTGTCTCTGGAAGGTCCAACTGCTGGTGAGTCAGTAACCTGGCAAAAACTACACCACGAAAAGAAAAGGACACTCCAAGCAACTCCACAAAAAGGTTATTGAAAAGCACAAGTCAGGATATGGATACAAAAAATTTCCAAGTCACTGAATATCCCTTGGAGTACAGTTTAGTCAATCATCAAGAAATGGAAAAAATATGGCACAGTTGTAAATCTGCCTAGAGCAGGCCATCCTCAAAGACTGAGTGACAGTGCAAGAAGGGGATTAGTGAGGGAGCCACCAAGAGACCTATGACAACTCTGGAGGAGTTACAAGCTTCTTTGGCTGTGGTGGGAGAGATTGCACATATAATAACTGTTGCCTGGGTGCTTCACCAGTCGCAGCTTTATGGGAGAGTGGCAAAGAGAAAGCCACTGTTGAAAAAAACTGACATGAAATCTGAGTTTGCCAGAAGGCTCGTGGAAGACTCAGAAATCAGCTGAAAGAAGATTCTATGGTCTGATGAAACCAAGATTGAGCTTTTTGGCCATCAGACTAAACGTTATGTTTGGTGTAAACCAAACACGCACATCATCAAAAACATGCCATCCCTACCATGAAGCATGGTGGTGCTGCATCATGCTGTGGAGATGTTTCTCCGGAGTAGGCACTGGAAGGCTTGTGAAGGTAGAGGGTAAAATGAATACAGCAAAATACAGGGAAATCTTGGAGGAAAACCTAATGAGGTCTGCAAGAGAACTGTGACTTGGGAGAAGATTTGTTTTCCTGCAAGACAATGATCCCAAGCATAAAGCCAAAGCTGCACAGGAATGGCTGAAAAACAACAAAGTTAATGTCCTGGAGTGGCCAAGTCAGAGTCCAGACCTCAATCCAATTGAGAATTTGTGATTGGACTTGAAAAGGGCTGTTCACTCATGATCTCCTTGCAATCTGACAGAGCTTGAGCAGTTATGCAAAGAAGAATTGGAAAAAATTGTAGTTTCCAGGTGTGCAAAGTTTATAGAGACCTACCCACACAGAGTCGAGGCTGTAATTGCTGCCAAAGGTGTATCTACTGAATACTGACTTGAAGGGGGTGAGTAATTATACAATCAATTATTTTGTGTTTAATAATTCTAATAAATTTAAACCAATTTGTAGAAATTTCTTTTCACCTTGACATGAAAGTGTCTTTTCTGTTGATCAGTGTCAAAAAAGCCAAATTAAATCCACTGTGATTCAATGTTGCAAAACAATAAAACATGAAAACCTCTGGGGGCAGGGTGAATACTTTTGATAGGCACTGTATCTGCTTGTGACTGTTTAAATTTTTTATAGCTGAATGGAAAGGAATAACTAAATCAAATTAGTTACATGTGGCTTTGGAGACAGTGGTGTATCTTGTAATATTAAGTCAAACAGGAGATTTCTGTTTCAACATAGCAAAGAATAAAGGTGTGTTGTTTTTAAACGTTAATGTTTTATCCTGAGTAGCTTACCTACTAGTTGTCAAAAGTTTCGGCTTTTCCAAGACCTTGAATGTGAAGTAAATTAATTGAAACTGATAACTATAATTAAAGGGAAATAATTTCCAGTGTATTCAAATTCTGAGCTGAATCTTTGGTATATTATTAAAGTTTCTTAAACTAGCTGCTGACCAACAAACTGTTTCTAATATATATTGAATTTATAATTTGACTAGACTTACCTCTATTATTTTTATTAAATCTTATGATATCAAATAAATCTTTTTTTTTACGGAAGTGCAGCTGTTAGTGCGACACTATTACAGCTCGGGGTGGTGGAGTTTGGATCCAGTATCCTGAGTAAGGAGATTGTATGTCCTGTTAGGAGAGTTTGCGTGTTTCCTCTGAGTTCCAGTTTCCTCCCATAGTGTAAAGGCATACCGGTTAGTTGGCTAATTAGTCATTATAAATTGTCCCGTGTTAGGTTTAAGTTTAAATTGGGGGTTTCTTGACGGCATGGCTCAAAGGGTCTGAAAGGCCTATTCTGCTCTGTATCTCTAAATAAATAGTAGTTTCACACAGTTGCAGACAATTTATATTTCTGTTGCTCTGTTAATATAATAATATAATAAAAATTCAACTTTGTACTGTTGGTATATAAGAACTTTGAACTGAATTGATTTTATTTCTAACATCCTACACATACATGAGTAAAAATCTTTATGTTACATCCCCATCTAAATGTGCAATGTGCAATCATAGTAGTTTATATTAACTTGTAATAAATAGAAGAGTCAAATCAGCATGAGTTAATCAGTCTGATGGCCTGGTGGAAGAAGCTGTGCCAGAGCCTGTTGGTCCTGGCTTTTATGCTGTGGTACTGTTTCCCAGATGGTAGCAGCTGGAATAGATTGAATGTGGTTCAAGAAGGTTGTCTTTAAACAGTGGGCTGTAATGTTTTACAATTTAAAATTTTAAAGGAGTTTTATTGTTGTTTTACTGGATGTTTAAGGTTAGTGTCTTTTTCTCTACACCCTTCCCTGTCCCATATGAAATTACAGAAGGTGGCTCTTGCTTTTTATAGACTACCTTGGCTGAAAGCTGAGTCAAAGAAAGGCATTCCTGCAACAAGCTTCCAAATCACTAGAGTCTGTACCATACTTTAGCCAGGCTGTGTGCTGAAACAAAATTTTGTTGTAAATTTTTCTCCAATGATTTCAAGGATGTTGCCTGGACTTGAGGACCTGAGTGGTGAATGAGCAGAGATTTCATAGGGCTATACAAAATTATGAGAGGTATAGAGAGGGTAAATGCAAGCAGGCTTCTTCTACTGAGGTTGGGTGAGATTAGAACTGCAAGTCATGGATTAAGGGTGAAAGATGAACTGTTTATGGAGAACTTGGGGAGGAACTTCACTCAGAGGGTGGTGAGAGTGTGGAGCAAACTGCTAGCAGAAGTAGTGGATGAGGGTTTGATTTCAACATTAAGGAGAAGTTTGGGTAGGTACATGGATGGGAGGAATGTGAGAGGCTATGGTCCAGATGCAAATCAATTGGATTATACAGACTAATAGTTCGGCATGAATGAAATGAGCACAAAGTCCTGTTTTTCTGCTGTAAGGTTCTACAACTCTCTAAACAAGTCCTTTATGTTGTTCAGTAAAGGACCACATGCATAATAGTTATTAATATGTTACAGATTCAAAAAAACTTCAGAGTAATATTACATCAATTTTGAAAGTAGAAAACAATGAGACAGTAGTATTTGCAGGGAGAGAGACAATTGGAAACTAATGTCAAGGTCTTGAACAACTTTCATTGCAAATGACCTCTGACCATGGAATTCCATTCTCAAGAAAGCTGTGAAAGGCATATTGCACCACGGTCAATATAGTTCATTATTCCTCTTTGATTGAAAAATCATAGATTTTGAACTGATTTGTTTACTGATTTGCAATAAAGTCTATTACCTTCTCAAAATGTGCACCCAAATCCATTGACTGCCATTAATTAAGCCTGTAGTTTATTAGATCATCTGTAGCAGTTTCATTGTTTTTGTTGTGTATGTTTCATTGATAATGTGCATAATATTAGTTTATGTAGTAAAATTTATTTTAAAATTCTTGGCTGTCTTCAATGATTTATGATGCAAAACATTCTAATTAAATAATGTGTCTTTATTTGCCAATTTCCCATAAAACATTGTTATTCCAGTTATTTAAAAGAAGTTATAGTTTCATAAAAGGATCTATATTTTATGTCTGTTTTATAGGCCCAAGTTAGATTTTGTTCAATGAAGCCAATATGAAATGTATGTCTGAAAGACAGTACAGGCCATTTGGCCCATGATGTTGTGCCAGCCTTTTAACCTACTTCACAATCAATTTAACCCTTACGTCCCACAGAGCTCTTCATTTTTCTTTCATCCATGTAGCTATTAAAGAGTCTCTTAAATGTCCTGAATGTACCTGCCTCTACTATCACCCCTAGTAGCACATTTCTCACACCCTCCACCCTCTGATGTCTCTGACTATCTCTCAATAGTTTTCTCCACATGCTTTAACGTTATCCCCCTTCATGTTAGCCATTTCTGTTCTGTGAAAATGGTGTGGCGTGTCCACTTTATCTCTGCCGTTTATCATCTTGCACACTTCTATAAAGTCACCTGTCATTCTTCTCTCCAAAGGGTAAAGCTCTAGATCGTTCAATTTATCCTCATAAGATATGCTTTCTAATCCAAGTAGCATCCTGGTAAATCTCCTCTGCATCCTCTAAAGCTTCACATCCTTCCTGTAATGAGGTGACCAGAACTGAACACAATATTCCAAAGTGTGGACTAACCAGGGTTTTATAGAACTGAAACAGTAACTCATGGCTCTTGCACTCAATTCCCCAACTAATGAACGCCAAGACACCTTATCACTTCTTAACCACCTTATCAACTTGTGTGGCAACTTTGAGGGATCTATGGACATGGAACCCAAGATCTCTTATTCCTATACATTGCTAAGGATCCCACCATTAACTCTATACTCTGTAAGTAAAAGAATAGTATTTCCATGGACTTTGCTGTCTTGAATGAGGCGAATGTTAGATTTTTAATGTACTTCACTGTATTCAAGTGTATGTACAGTGTCATGCAATAAAAAAGGATTTAGTGGTTATTTAAATTCCAGGAAAATCCTATATAGTCATTCATTAATGTAATTTACATCTGTTTGTGTGGATTTGTTCATGTTATAGTATTTTATCAATTATTTTAAATTTTCAGATCCCTTAAATAAACTTCTCAGTCAATGCAATAGAGCCATAGTTATACAGCATAGAGACAGGCCCTTTGGCTAATCTCGTCCATGCTGATCAAGATGCCTACTGAGCTAATTTCATTTGCCTGCATTTGGACCATCTCTCTCTAAGCCTTTCCTCTCCATGCACCTTTTAAATGTTGGACTTGTACTCTGCTCCACCATTTCCCTTGGTAGCTCGTTTTGCATGGCCAACACCATATGTAAAAAGGTTGACCCTCAGTTCTCCTCTAATTTTTTTTATTATTGAGATTCAACACAGAGTAGGCACTTTGGATCTGCACCAACCAGCAACCTCTGATTTAACCCAATCACAGGACAATTTATAATAACCAAATTAACCTACCAACCGGTACATTTTTAGTCTGTAGGAGTAAACTGGAGCACCCAGAGAAAATTCTTGCAGTCACAGGGAGAAGCTACAAACACCTTATAGGCAGAGTTGGGAATTGAATCTGGGTCACTGGTATTGTAAAGCATTATGCTAACCACTATGCTACTGTGCCACCCTATTTTCTCTTTCACCTTAAATCAATGCCTTCTGGTTTTATACTCCCCTACCTGGGTAAAAACTTTGACCTTATCTATGCCCCTTGTGATTTAGGTCTCTTGAGAACAGGGGTTTGCAACCTGGTGTCCACAGACCCCTCGGTTAATGGTAGAGGTTCTTGCCACAAAACAGGTTGGGAACCCTTGCTGTGGATTAGGAGGTCACGCTTCAATATGCTCCATAGAGAAAAGTCTCAGTCTCTCTGTGTGATTCAAGCCCTCCAATCCAGAATCTTTACTTTATCCCACTTAATGACTTCTTTCCTGTAGAAGGGTGACCAGAACGGCACACAATACTACAAGTGTGAACTTGCCAATATTATGTATAGTTGTATTATGATGCTTCGACCGATAAGTCATGGCAAAAATGCTCTAAACACCACAAGTTAGAACGAATTGGTAAAGGTAAGTTAACATTGACCTATGATCAAGGATTAACTTTATTTCCTATATAGATTTACATGTATTAGGGATTTGTTGTGGTGTGTTGTGCGACATGCAACAAGAATAAAGAATTATATAAAGTTAAAGTGCAGATACGAAATAAAATGTACATAAATATATATATATATTCCAGCCTGTATTTACAGTGTAGACAGCATTATAAAAAGTGGTTTAAAGTGCTTACAGTTCAGTGCAATAACTGACGTAATAGGTATGGTGGGGTGGGGGGGGGTTTAGAGGGGCTAACTAGAATCATTGATCAGGTTAACTGCCTGGGGGAAGAAATTTAAGATGGTGCAAAGTTTTTATGTTTTAATAGCCCCATAGTGCTTTCCAGAAGGGAGCTTTTGGAAAAGGCAATTTTCTGGGTGGGTAGTGTTCACAATGATTATCCCTGCTGCTTCTTTATCCTGGACATATTTAAGTCCTGCAGAGATGGTAGACTGCATCCAATGACTTTTTCTGTCAGTTTGCTGTAGATTTTGTGTATTGTGAGAGGGTGCTGCACCAAACCAGACAGTAATGGCTGATGTGACATTGTTCTCTAACATAGCTGAGTAGAATTGCACCAGCATAGTCTGGAGAAGATGGAATCATCCCCTCTAAACTAATCAGTAAACTCCAAGACCTGGGCATCAATACCCCCTTGTGTAATTGGATCCTGGATTTCCTCACTTGCAGGTTCGGATTGGCTAAAACATCTGCTCCACAATCTCCATCAGCACAGGAGCACTACAGGGATGCATGTTTAGCCCCATGCTTCACTCGCTTTAAACCTATGACTGTGGCTAAGTACAGCTGCAACACCATATACAACTTTGCTGATGACACACTGTTGTGGACCATATCAAAGGTGGTGATGAATCAGCATACAGGAGGGCGATCGGAAATTTGGCTGAGTGGTGTAATAACAACCTCTTATTCAATGTCAAGAAGACCAAGGAGCTCATGTAGACCTCAGAAGAGCCAGTAGTCATTGGAGGATTAGAGGTGGAGAGAGTCAGTAACTTTCAATTTCTGCATGTGACTATCGCAGAGGACTTGTCCTGGACCCATCACCTAAATATAATTGCAAAGAAAGCACGACAGCGCCTCAACTCCTTGAATCTGCGGAGATGCTGCGGATTCAGCATGACATCTAAAACTTCTATAGATGTGTGGTGGAAATTGTGCTGACTGCATACATTACAGCCTGGTATGAGAACACCAATGGCTTGAGTGGAAAATCCTACAAAAGGTAGTGGATTCAGCCCGGTACATCACGGATAAAAATCTCCTAACTATTGAGCGCATCTACAAGAAACGTAGCCATAGAAAAGCAGCATCCATCAAAGATTCTCAACACCCAGGCCATGGTCTTTTCTTGCTGCTGCAATCAGGTAGAAGGCACAAGAGCCTCAGAACTCATACCACCAGCTTCAAAAACATTTACTACCCCTCAACCATTAGACTTCTGACCACATTAATTCTATTTCTGGTGTTCCCCAACCAATGGTCTCCCTTTAAGGACTCTTTATCTTGGCGAAAGTTGTATCACCAGATGGAGAAACAGCAGTGTTCAAGCTCCTGGCTAGTGTGCTGCAAGGAGACACTCTGGCACCCTACATCTTTATAATCGTCCTTGATTACCCTCTACGTCAAGCTACCAAAGATCATGACAAGCTTGGTTTTACCATAAAACCAGTACAAACCAAAAAGGTCAGACCAGTTAACTCTCACAGATCTCAATTTTGCAGTTGACATAGTCCTGCTCTCTGAGCAGATTGAGGAAGCACAGCTGCTACTGACAAAAGTGGAAATTGAGTGCAATGAAGTTGGACGTCACCTAAACACTAAAAAGACAGAGTACGTTGCGTTCAACTGCGACGAAGGTACTCTCACAACCGTAAAGAATGATACCATTAAGAAAGTTTTAGACTTCAAGTACCTCGGGTCAGGAATGATGAGTTCAGAGAAAGACACTGATATGGAAGGCGATAGCGTGGAGGGCTGTGACGACATGAAGGAAATCTGGTGGCCGAACCTGACCAGAGGGCTCAAAAAGAGGATCTTCATAGCAGTCATAGAATCCATTCTCACATACGGATGCGAGGCGTGGACACTCACCAAGACCATGAGAAAGTCACTAGATGGTTGCTGTACACGAATGCTCCGGATGGCTCTTGATGTGAATTGGCAACAGCACATGAAGAACATCAAGCTCTATGATGACCTACTGATGCTCACTACTAAAATTGAGGTGAGAAGACTGCAACTAGCAGGGCACTGTCTACGCCACCCTGAGCTACCTGCCAGTCTAGTCATCACATGGGAGCCCAAGCATGGGAGGATGAACCCTGGGCGCCCTCCCAAGACTATGGTCAGCACGCTCCTAGAAGATAGCGGTGCGGCTAATGTAGATGAACTGAACACGGTGATAAGGGAGAGGCAGGAGTGGAGAGTCTGTCATCGTGCACGATGCCCGCCCCCTAGGCCTGAGTCGACTTAGTAGTAGTTATCTTGTTATTTCATACTTATTATTTATTGCTATTTATTTATATTTGCATTAGCACAGTTTATTGTTCATTGTTTCTATTTACAGTTACTGTTCTATAGATTTGCTAAGTATGGCCACAGGAAAACGTATATAGTGACATGTTATGTAATCTGATAGTAAGTTTTACTTTGAACTTTTTTCCAACTATGGCGACACCAGAGACTGCAGCTGCTGAAATTTGGGGCAAAAATGAAAAATAAAAACTTTTGGAGGAACTCAGCGGGTTGAGCTGTGTGTGTGTTGAGGATGGTGAGGAGAAGGAAGGTGGGGGAAAGGAATTGTCAATGTTTCATGTTGAGTCCCTGCATCAAGAGACTGGAAACTTTGTACAAATTGTCTGTGAATGGCAATGTGTGGGGCTGGGTTGGTTCTATTCCTTTTAAAACTTGTCAGAACTAGAGAATGGTCTGCATTTGAAATATTAACTTCAATGTTCCTTCTATATCGATTGAGTGACCTGCTGAGTAGCCAGGATTTCCTGTTGGTTTAGATTTCCAGTATTTGTGATTATTTTTGGTTAAGAATGGTGTTTTGATTTTGATTATTCAGATCCATCCAAGTGGAAGATGGACAGCTTTGTTGTGGTAATGAATAGCGATGTTGAACTAAAAGTAGGCTATTGACTCTATGCTTTCACTTCAAAGACCTTGGCTTCATTCCATGTAACTGAATTGTTCCATTACAGAAAAACATGTAGTATAAAGGAGTTAGCAATTCAGCAATTCTGTTATTCTTTCAGATCCTTTTACCTTGCTTCAAAGCCATTGTACATTAAATAAATTGCTGGAAGGAGTCAGCAGGTCAAGCAGCATCTGTGGAGGCGATGAGATGATCAGTGTTTCAGATCAGCACCTATATCAGGGTCCTGATAAACATTGTGTTGACCTGATACATCAACTTTTCCTTTCTTCCATTGAAGTTGTTTGACCATGCAGTTAGTGTAACACAGTACAGCGCCAGCGAATCAGGCAATGCACGCAAAATACTGGAGTAACTCAGCAGGCCAGGCGGCATCTTTAGAAAAGAATAAACAGTTGGCGTTTCAGGCCGAGGCCCTTCATCAGGACTGGAGAAAAAAAGATGAGGTCAGAGTAAGAAGGTGGGGGGAGGGGAGGAAGAAGTACTAGATAGTTGGTGATAGGTGAAACCGGGAGAGGGGGAGGGGTCTCTTGTTTGCCAGCAAACCAGGTTTATTTCCCACCACTATCTGTAAGGTGTTTGTATGTTCTCCTTGTGACCGCGTAGGTTTCCTCCAACATTCTAAAGACGTACGGTTAGTAGGTTAATTGTTCACGTTTTAGGTGGCATGGGCTGCTGGGCCAAAAGGGTTTGTTGCTATGCTGTATCCCTGAACAAATATAAACAAGTTACTTAATAAATCTAACGTCTTGGATGAGAGGAGCTAGTGTACTAGATCCAAATTTATTGTTGGCGCACAGTTTGATTGTATATTTAGAGCAGGGGTTCCCAACTTTTTTTATGCCATGGGGCCACACTTTGCCAACAAACTGTAAACCAAGAGATCTGTGGGCCCCAGGTTGGGAACCCCTGGTTTAGTAGAAATGGTGGACAGGGTTCAGAGAAATAGACTTGTTAACCACCGCTCCTCCCACAATCCTTCTGACTGGCTACTCAGGAAGGAGGTACAGAAGCATCAGGACGAGGTCTGTCAGACTGGGTAACAGCTTCTTTCCTCAGGTTGTGAAACTAATGAATACCCTGCTACCTATGAGGATGCATCACTAGGACAGCGATCTGTTTACTGTTACCTGTGCTTCACACTTCATGCATTTTGAATTGCATTTTATTAACATATTTATAGTAATATTTTGCTTTGTGTTGTGTGTGATATATGTTTTGTGGGGGAACCATGGTCCAGAGGAACATTGTTTCGTTTGCTTGCATATATGTACATTCAGATGACAATAAACTTGAACTTAAATGAATAGGAAGAAATTGTATCATATGGAAACTGTAAGGTGATCCACTTTGGCAGTAAAAGCAATAAAAGGACATGGAACATGGCCCGGCATTGATCACTGAAAGTTGATGTGCAGACATATAAGCAATTAGGAAGGAAAACAGTATCTTACTCTTTATTATAAGAGTTTTGAGTGCGACATAAAGTCATTTTGTTTCAATTTTATAAGGCCCTGGTAAAACCACTCCTGGAGTTTAGTGTACAGATATGTTCCCCCTGCCCAAGGAAAGATTTTACTATCTTTGAGGTGTTATATTCTGTTAATGGTTAAATAAAAGGACACTGTTGCTGGCTTGGTATTAGATATGTGGGTTATGATGAAAAGGAAAAATAGCTAGTCGCTTAGCACTTTAGTGCAATGGTGTTCATTGGGTGCATCAAAAATCAAACTTCCAAAGATTAGCAAAAATAGTGAAAAGAAATGGAATATTCCACCATGTATGGCAGAAAGGTACCATAAAGCCAACCTGAGCACCTCAGCTTAGCTTAGGATCCATTATGAGAATTTACCGGGAAAGGCATTGAATTGTGTATGCTCAGTACAATGACAGCAGAATGACAAGGCAATGTCTGCGTGTGTGTAAGGAGTGTGTTTACCGAATGGTTTCCGTCATACTCAGATGGCATATCTTGGGTTTAATGTGACAGACTCCCAGTGAGTATCAAGAACAGTAACTTGTAGCCCCACTGCTGCTGGTAACTCCATCCCGCTGGTCTCCTTAACCCCCGTGCATCTCTAGGGGCTGAACAAAAGTCAGTAGTTCATAAGCTGGGCAAGTTCTGTACATCAGCATTACAACTGGGAAGCTATCCTTTATTAATCATCTCTTGTTTGTCTGTGGAGTATGGTGGCTCATTTTCCCCCTTTTAGAATTGTTCTGCTCTTTTAAATCTCAATTCTCTGTCTCTAAAAATTACTTGCACTACACTTTTTAAAGTAATTTTTGCACTTTACTTTTTAAAACATAGGAGCAGAATTTTGCCCATTGAGTTTGCTCTGCCATTTGAATATGGCCAATTTATTTTCCTTCTCAACCTTATTCTCCTGCCTTCTTTCCATAAGCTTTGACACCTTTACGAATCAAGAACCTACCAGCCTCTGCTTTAAATATACCCAATGGCCTGGTCTCCAGAGCCATCTGTAACAATGAATTACATAGATTCACCACTCTCTGGCTAAAGGTAATTCTGAGGCTATGCCTCCTAGACCTAGACTCTCCCACAATTAGAAGCATTTTGTCCACATCCACTCTATTCTGCATTTTTATTGTTTTACCTCATTCTAGCTCAATGCACTGTGTAAAGATTTGATCTGTAGAGTATGCAAGACAAGCTTGTCATTGTATCGGGAAACATATGACAATAATAAAGCAATAACAATATGAAATATAAAATGTGCACTTCATAATGTTACCCATCTTTGTTTAAGTTACCTTGATGATCTGCTGTAGCAGAGTACAGCAAGTGATTCCGCAAATTCTTTCTGCAGCTGAAGAGAATGTCAGGCCAGTTCGTTCAAGTTTATTGTGTTAATTTTTTTGAATTAAAACTGTGCAGCAGCAGTGTAGAAAAACATATTTCTGATAGTATTGCTGTCACCTCTCCTAATGAATGTACAGATTTTTTGAAGAAATACACATATACACCCTATATTTGCTTAAATATTTCATGATCAAGTGTACAGTACTTCAATAAAAGGCCTTAGAAAATGATATTGTTTTGGTAACATTTTCATTTTGTACATATCCAATATGTTGAAATATAAATTCCTCCCCCCCCATCCCTTTCCCATCCATATATGTACCTGAGAGTTTTGCACAGTACTGCATGTCTTTGGACTGTGGGAGGAAACGGAACCACCCGGAGGAAAAACATGGGTAGGATGTACATACTCCTTACAGTTGAACTCTGAACTCCAGCACCCCAAGCTGTTACAGCATCACACTACCTGCTACGTTACTGTGCACCCATGTGCATACTACAAGTCCTGAGTTTGGAATCATATGTATTTCAAAATAGAATGCCTGTTGGATGACAATTGCCACAACCCAGTTCTCCATTTTAGTAAAGCACTGTGCTTGGCTGTGTCTTGCCACCAGCTTTCACGATGGTCTCTGCAACAGAAAATCAGGCACTTAACATAGAAACATAGAAAACCTACAGCACAATACAGGCCCATCGGCCCATAATGCTGTGCCTAACATGTACTTACTTTAAAAATGACCTAGGGTTACCCATAGCCCTCTATTTTTCTAAGTGCCATGTAACTATCCAAGAGTCTCTTAAAAGACCCTATTGTATCTGCCTCCACCATAGTTGCCAGCAGCCCATTCCAAGCACTCATCACTCTCTGCGTAAAAAACTTACCCCTGACATCCCCTCTGTACCTGCTTCCAAGCACCCTAGAACTGTCCCCTCTCGTGCTAGCCATTTCAGCCTTAGGAAAAAGCTTGACTATCCACACGATCAATGCCTTTCATTATCTTATACACCTCGATCAGGTCACCTGTCATCCTCCGTTGCTCCAAGGGGAAAAGGCCAAGTTCACTCAAACTATTCTTGTGAGGCATGCTCCCCAATCTAGGCAACATCCTTGTAAATCTCCTCTGCACCCTTTCTATAGTTTCTACATCCTTTCTGTAGTGAGGTGACCAGAACAAAGAACAGTATTCCAAGTAGGGTCTGACCAGTGTCCTATGTAGCTGTAACATTACCTCTCGGCTCTTGAACTCAATCCTATGGTTGATGAAAGCCAAAACCCCATATGCCTTCTTAACCACACAGTCAAAATGCATAGCAGCTTTGAGCGTCCTATGGACTTGGACCCCAAAGATCCCTCTGATCCTCCACACTGCCAAGAGTCTTACCATTAATACTATATTCTGCCATTATATTTGACCTACCAAAATGAACCACCTCACACTTATCTGGGTTGAACTCCATCTGCCACTTCCTATCGATGTACCGCTGTAACCATGACAGCCCTTCACACTATCCATAACACCCCCACCTTTGTGTCATCAGCAAGTTTATTAACCCATACCTCTACTTCCTCATCCAGGTCATTTATAATATTCACAAAGAGTAAGGGTCTCAGAACAGATCCCTCAGGCACACCACTGGTCACTGACCTCCATGCAGAATATGAGCCGTCTACAACCACTCTTTGCCTTCTGTGGACAAGCCAATTCTGGATCCACAAAGCAAGGTCCCCTTGGATCCCATGCCTCCTTACTTTCTCAATAAGCCTTGCATGGGGTACCTTATCAAATCCCTTGCTGAAATCCATATACATACACCTACTGCTCTTCCTTCATTATTGTGTTTAGTTACATCCTCAAAAAATTCAATCCAGTTCATAAGGCATGACTTGCCTTTGATAAAGCTATGCTGACTATTGCTAATCATATTATGGCTCTCCAAATGTTCATAAATCCTGCCTCTCAGGATCTTCTCCATCAACTTACCAACTACTGAAGTAGGACTCACTGGTCTATAATTTCCTGGGCTATCCCTACTCCCTTTCTTGAATAAGGGAACAACATCTGCAACCCTCCAATCCTCCGGAACCTCTCCCGTCCCCATTGATGATGCAAAGATCATTGCCAGAGGCTCAGTAATCTCTTCCCTCGCCTTCTTCAGTAGCCTGGGGCATGCCTGGTCTGGTCCCGGTGTTTTATCCAACTTGATGCTTTCCAAAAGCTCCAGCACATTCTCTTTCTTAATGTATATATGCTTAAGCTTTTCAGTTCACTGTAAGTCATCCCTACAATCATCAAGGTCCTTTTCTGTAGTGAAGACTGAAGCAAAGTATTCATTAAGTACCTCCACTATCTCCGCCGGTTTCATACACACTTTTCCACTGTCACACTTGATTAGTCCTATTCTCTCACATCTTATCCTCTTGCTCTTCACATTCTTGTAGAATGCCTTGGGGTTTTCCTTCATCCTGCTTGCCAAGGCCTTCTCATGCCCCCTTCTGGTTCTCCTAATTTCATTCTTAAGCTCCTTTCTGCTAGCCTTATAATTCTCTAGATCTCTATCATTACCTAGTTTATTTGAACCTTTTGTAAGCTTTTCTTCTTGACTAGATTTTCAACAGACTTTGTGCATCATGGTTACTGTATCCTGCCATCCTTTCCGTGTCTCATTGGAATGTACCTGTGCAGAGCACCATGCAAATATCCCCTGAACATTTGTGACATTTCTGCAGCACATTTCACTGAGAACATACGTTCCCAATTTATGCTTCCAAGTTCCTGCCTGATAGCATCATATTTCCCCTTACTCCAATTAAACGCTTTCCTAACTTGCCTGTTCCTATCCTTCTCCAATGCCATGGTAAAGGAGATAGAATTGTGATCACTAACTCCAAAATGCTCTCCCACTGAGAGACCTGACAGCTGACCAGGTTCATTTCCCAATACCAGATCAAGTACAGCCTCTCCTCTTGTAGGCTTATATACATATTGTGTCAAGAAACCTTCCTGAACACACCTAACAAACTCCACCCTATCTAAACCCCTCGCTCTAAGGAGATGCCAATCAATATCTGGGAAATTAAAATCTCCCACCACAATAACCCTGTTGTTATTACACCTTTCCAGAATCTGTCTCCCTATCTGCTCCTCGATGTCCCTGTTACTATTGGGTGGATTGTAAAAAACATCCAGTAGAGTTATTGGCCCCTTCCTGTTCCTAACTTCCACCCACAGAGACTCAACAGACAATCCCTCCATGACTTCCTTCTTTTCTGCAGCCATGACACTATCCTTGATCAACAGTGCCATGCCCCCACTGGTTTTGCCTCCTTCCCTGTCCTTTCTGAAACATCTAAAGCCTGGCACTCTAAGTAGCCATTCCTGCCCCTGAGCCAACTAATTTTATTGCTTCCAATAATATTCAGATCTGTTTGTAATTTTACATTTTTCATTGCCTATCCCAATATTTAATGAGTCCTGGATAAAGTCATGGGCAGTCATTTTCCAGAAATACTCCACTGTAATGAATTAATTTAAAAGATTTTACAATGTGCATATTTGCTGATGGTTTAATATTAGCAACCATTATAGAGTTCCGACAACAGATAGTCGAAGTGTAGTTTTTGCGTTTTGCACATGATCTGTGTGTGAAATTAAATATATCCACTGTTTCAATGCAGGAAAGGTCAATGAAGTATATAACCATATAACAATTACAGCATGGAAACAGGCCACCTTGGCCCTTCTAGTCCATGCCAAACACTTACTCTCACCTAGTCCCATTGGCCCGCAATCAGCCCATAACCCTCCATTCCTTTTCTGTCACTAAAGAATTTCGCAGATTACCCACCGTCTGTTTAAAGAAATTCCTTTCTGTCACTGTTCTGAAAAGATGTGTTTGTATGTAGAGGCTGTGCTCTCAGGCCCTAGAGTCCCCCACTTCTCCTCATCCACTCTATTCAGATCTTTCAAATGATATAATTATGGCAAAATATATAATTAGATGTGGATTTTTGCACAAAGCGTTCTTAAACAGGATTAGATGAGTGAATGGCATAGATAGAGATAAATGAGTTTGATGTAGTAGCTTTGTGGAGATGTGGTTTCAGGGTGATGATGGTTCAGAATTAAATATTATGTAGTGAGAAATGCAGACAAATGGAAAGTGAACTGGACTGAAAGGTTACATAGAGGGATATGTTAAGGATGAACCTCCTTTAAGTCACTCCCCAGACTTCCAAACTCAAGGGATACCAGTCAAAATAACTGATGAATATATGAATCTTCCTGGTAGTTATGTTGATCAAGTTAGATCTGAAAAAATAATACATTTATTCTGTAAATTGAACTTTAAATGAACAAACTTTATTATGCCTTTGGCTGTGCTAGTGGTTATTTTAGATTTGTAAATTATTTATTGGTTTTTAATCACATAAGCTGCTGACCGTACCACTTGGTGACAGCTGTGTAGGGATGGGGTTCGTATTTTGGAGATGGAAAGAACAACCAGAAGACAGCAGAAGAGAGCCAGAAGAAATGCTGCCACTACCACCACATATACGTGCCCCACCTGCAGTAGAGTTTGTGGGTCCAGGATAGGTCTGCGTAGTCGAAGATCTCACCGTTAAAGGAGTGGACGTCGTCATCAGATTTTGATGGACAACCGAAGAAGAAATTTAGACTATTGCCCAAAACATTGTCAGATTTTGCAAGTCACAACCACCCTCCCCTCAAAGTATGTAAAAGATACCAATAATTTTCGGTAATGTGTCAAGAAATTAGAACACAACTCAAGAACAGTTTTTAGTAGAAGTTAATCTTAATGATAATATGGACCGATAATCCAGAAGCTTTGGTGCCAAGGTATATTTAATCTTCTGTGTTGAAACACAAATGCCTTTGAGCAAAAAAATCCTACAAAAGGTAGTGAATTTGACCCAGTCCATCACAGATAAAGCCATCTCAACCATTGAGCATGTCCATATGAAACACTGTTGTAGAAAAATAGCATCCAGCATCAGAGATCCCTGCCACCGAGTTCATGCTTTTTTCTCATTGCTGCCTTCAGGTAGAAGGTACAAGAGCTTCTGGACATGCACACCATCAGGTTCAGGAACAGTTACTACCACTCAAGCACCAGGCTCTTAAATAAAAGGAGATAACTGTACTACACTTGCCTCATCATTGTTATGTTCCCACAACTAATAATCTCACTTTAAGAACCCTTTATCTCATGTTCTCATTATTCTTTTGCTATTAATTTATTTTTACATTTGCACAGGTTGTCTTTGCACTCTGGTTGGTTGTATATATGTTCAGTGCCTAAAAAAAGTATTCACCCCCCCCCCCCCAGGAAGTTTTCATGTTTTATTGTTCTACAAACATTGAATCACAGTGGATTTAATTTGACTTTTTGACACTGATCAACAGAAAAGACTTTTTCAAAATAATGGATAGCATTATTACTCACCCCCTTCAAGTCAGTATTTAGTAGATGCACCTTTGGCAGCAATTACAGGCTTGAATGTGTGGATAAGTCCCTGTCAGCTTTACACATCTAGACACTACAATTTCTTCCCATTCTTTACAAAACTGCTCAAGCTCTATCAGGTTGCATGGGGTTGTGAGTGAACAGCCCCTTTTTAAGTCCAGCCACAAATTCTCAGTTGGATTGAGGTCTAGACTCTGATTTGGCCACTGCGGGTCATTTAACTTCATTGTTTTTAAGCCATTCCTATGTAGCTTTGGCTTTATGCTTGGGGTCATTATCTTACTGAAAAACAGATCTCCCATGTTGCAGTTCTCTTGCAGATTGCATCAACTTTTCGTCCAGGATTTCCCTGTATTTTGCTGCATTTATTTTACCATCTACCTTCACAAGCCTTCCAGTCCCTGCTGCAGTGAAGCATCCCCCCCACAGTATGATGTAGCCACCACGATGCTTCACGGCAGAGATGGTGTGTTTTTGATGATGTCCACTGTTTGACTTTTGCCAAACATAGCGTTTATTCAGATGGCCAAAAAGCCTAATTTTGGTTTCATCAGACAATAGAACCTTCTTCAAACCGACTTCAGAGTCTCCCACATGCCTTCTGGCAAACTATAGCCCAGGTTTCATATGAGTTTTTTTCCCAACAGTGGCTTTCTCTTTGCCACTTACCCATAAAGCTGTGACTGGTGACACACCTGAGCAATAGTTGTTGTAAGTGCAGTCTCTCCCAGCTCAGCCTCTGAAGCTATAACTCCTCCAGAGTTGTCATAGGACTCTTGGTAACCTCCCTCATTACTCCCCTTCTTGCACCGTCACTCAATTTTTGAGGATGGTCCACTCAAGGTAGATTTATAGCTGCGCCATATTCTTTCCATTTCTTGATGATTGACTTAACTGCACTCCAAGGGATATTCAGTGACTTGGAAATTTTCTTTTTTCCATCTCCTGACTTGTGCTTTTCAATAACAGAATTGCTTAGAGTGTTCTTTTGTCTTCATGGTGTAGTTTTTGCCAGGATATTGACTCACGAGCAGTTAGACCTTCCATATACAGGTGTATTTTATTAAAATCAATTAAAGCACCTTGATTGCACACGGTGATCTCCATTTAACTAATTATGTGACTTCAGAAACCAATTGGCTGCATATGTTGTGGTGTGTCATATGATTTTGTGTTTTATATTTGTATTTAATTTAGATCACTTTGTAGAGATCTGTTTTCACTTTGACATGAAAGAGTCTTTTACTGTTGATCAGTGTCGAAAAAATCCAGATTAAATCCACTGTGATTTAATGTTGTAAAACAATAAAACATGAAAGCTTCCCGGGGGGGGGGGGGGAAGAATACTTTTTATCAGCACTCTTTATACAGAGAGAGCAAAATAGTGAAATAGTGTTCATGAGTTGGTTCACTGTCCAATCAGAAATCTGATGGCAGTGAGGAAGAAGCTGTAGCTAATGTAGAATCAAAAAACCTTTTAATTTGAAGTCGGTATGTTACGTTGGGGATTGTTATCCATCGTTTTATAGTACTGCAAAAATTAATATATTTTTTAAATTAACTATTTCTCTGCTCACCTGGTTAACCTTATGGTGATGCTACCAAAAATATTTCTGATCATTTACCTCTGCTGTGTTGTGTGTAAATTGTAGTCGTATTATAATCTTCAAAGCCATGAAGCAAACTGGGAACTTGAACAAGGGAAATTAAGTGAATTGCCTTTCCCTGTACAATTTCAGCAAATATGAGATTCTGCAGATGCTGAAAATCTTAAGCAACACACACATAATGGTGGAGAAACTCAGCTGGTCAAGCAGCATCTATGGAGAGGAATAAAGGAATACAAAGAAACCAGAATAAGAAGATGGGTGGAGTGGGAGGAACATAAATTGGCAGGTGATAGGAGACACCAGGTGAGGGGATGGTGAGTTAGTAGGGGAGGCAAGATGAAGTTGGAAGCTCAGAGCTGATAGGTGGAAGAGGTAAAGGGCTTATAAAGAAGGAATCTAGTAAGACAGGAGAGTGGAATGTGGGAGGAAGGAAAGAAGGAGGAGCACTAGAGGGCAGGTGAGGAGAAAAGAAGCGGTGGGCAATGAGCCAGAATGGGTAATGGGAAAAAAGAGAGTAGGAGGGAAAGGGGATAAATTACTGGAAGTTAGAGAAATCAAAGTTCATGCTTTTTGGTTGGAGGCTGCCGAGACAGAATATTGTATGTTGCTTCTCTAATTTGAGAGTGGCCTCATTGTGACAGTAGAGAAGGCCATGGAGTGACAACATATGGAAATAGGAAGTCAAATTGAAATGTGTGGCCACTGGGAGATTCTGTCTTTCTATTTCTCTCCAATGAGTTGCAGAGAAGGTTGTGTGCTGAGGGCCCGTACTGTGATGTAATGTTCTATGTCCATCCGCAGCTCCACAGCAATGAACCTGTAAATACCTGCATACAACAAGACTAATCTGACATTCAGGCACAGCCTGATAACTGGTAAATAATACTGTACCAACAGAATACATAACACTGAACTTCCTGTGCTGACACTGAATGCCTGAAGTTGTTTAATTCACTGTTGACTCCAACTACAAACTAGTTGCAAGATGAGGTGTTGCTCTTGCTTTACATTAAGCATTTGGGAATGATATTGTAGCCTTATGACAGAAAGAGCTGTGTGTGTCTGTCTGATTTGTTCAAGTACAACTGAGGAACATGTGAGCTTCAAGCACGATTTGAACTTGGTGTGACTGTATCTCAGTGACACACTATTTTCCACGCCAGGATTTGATAGGGTTAGCACATCACTTTACAGCACCAGTGATCATCGATCAGGGTTCAATTCCCACCGCTGGCTGTGAGGAGTTTGGACGTTCTCCCAGTGACTACGTGGGCTTCCTCCAGGTGCTGCAGTTTCCTCTGGGTGCTCTCTTTTCTCCCACATTCCAATAGTTAGGGTTAGTGAGTAGTGGCCATGTTATGTTGGTGCCACTTACAGGCTGCCCTGCATGATCTTGCTGATTTTATTTTAATTTATTTAGAGACAGAGCGCAGAACAGGCTCTACCGGCCCAGTGAGCTGCACCACCCAGCAACCCACCTATTTAACCCTAACCTAATCACAGGACAATTTACAATGACCAATTAACCCACTACCGGGTACGTCTTTGGAATGTGGGAGCAAACCAGAGCATCCGGAGGCAACTCATGCGGTTACGGGGAAAATGTACAAACTCCTTACAAATAGTGTTGGAAATGAACTCCGAACTCCTATTCCCTGAGCTGTAAGTGTCATACTAACCGCAACATTACAGTGATGAGAACAATACATTTCACTGTTATGTTTTGATGTTCATATTATCTGAACACAATGTGATCTTCATATTAGTATGTTACACTAATCTTTTACCACTCCAGAGACACATGTACAAAGATCTGCTCTGGCATTTCTATGCAGGAGATGCTGCACTATTGGACATACCGCAGTATTTTTTGAATGAAACATGGAACCATCTACTCATCTCATAACATCCTATGGCACTATCTGAAAGCAGACAATCCCCCTATCAGTACAGGTTATTTTAAGCCATCACATTGCTGTTTGTAAGTCTTACAATTAAATTGCCTTTGTACTTCCTGTGACAGAGTTGCACTTCAGAAATACTTCATTAGTCATCAGTTACTTGAAAATACATGGGTGAGTTTACAGGGGTCATACAATTATAACTTTGACCATCTTTTCGGCACTATAATGCCTGGTATTACTCAGAATTATAAAAAAGCGTAGTATATCAGATCAGAATCAAGTTTAATATAACCGGCATGATGTTATGCATTTTGTTGTTTTGTGGCAGCAGTACAATGTAATACATAAAAACTGAATTACAGTAAGTGTACATACATCTATTAAATAGGTAGGGCAAGAAAAAGTAGTGAGGTAGTGTTCATGGATTCAATGTCCATTCAGAAATCTGATGATAGGGGGGAAGAAGAAGTTCCTGAGTCATTGAGTGTGTGCCTTCAGGCTTCTTTACCTCCTTCCTGTGCGCTAGTAATGAGAAGAGGGCATGTCCTGGGTGATGGAGGTCCTTAATGATGGATGCAAACTTTTTGAGGCTTCGCTCCTTGAAGGTGTCATGGATGCTGGGGAGGCTAGTGGCCCATGATAATGCTGACTGAATTCGTAATTTCCTTTCATTATTTTGATCCTATGCAGTGCTACCCCCCCCCCCCCCCATACCAGAGGGTGATGTATCCAGTTAGAAAGCTCTCCACGGTTCATTTGTAGAAATTTGCTAGTGTCTCCTCAAACTCTTATTGAAATTTAACAGCTGTCGTGCCTTCTTTGTAACTGCATCGATATTCTCAGAATTGATACGTAATTGTTGTGTATGAGACAAACCAATGCATGTAGTTAAAGAGCAACTTACTACAGACCTGAAATATAGAAAATTCCATTAATATTCGGTAATTTGTGTATTCTGTATGAACTTCCCTCAGCACATCCATGGGTGTGTTGGTTTTAAAGCAAATGATGCAATTCACTGTCTCCACGCAACTTTAACACTTCAATCATACAAGCCTCATGGGTGAAAACAGCCTTTTGTAACCCAGGTTAATTAAACCCAAAATTGTAATGTTAGAAAGTTCTACCTGCGGACGGATGGAAACGAGGTTTACTGATTTAAAAAATAATTTGAAAAAATGCTATGCGAGGGAGGGACAGTCTGGACACAGGGTGGACAAGGAGCGAAACACATGAACGATTAGAAGCTGAAGACATGAACTATTAAGAGTTAACTATCTAAGATTAGTAGTGTGTATTCTTACACTACTAACTTGAAACACCTGGAGGAGAGACAATAGGGTTAAAAGATTTATTGAAGCTACAGCTATAATGAGACAATATTGGCCGAGACCAGTGCCCAAGATTCCTACCATGTAGTCCGGAATTAGTTCTGCAAAATCATACCAAGTCATTTGGTCAAGTTTTGTACAAGTTTGTGAATTGACTTACTGTGGATGATCAACTATTCCATCCAACAAAGTACCAGCGCGGAACGAAATGTGTAAGGATGCAGAGGAGTTAATACAGTTGGATGTACAAGTTTATTTTCATACGAAGAATCCAAATTTGATTTTCTTCGAGAACTGATTCTAACTAAACAAGAAATTTGAGTTTTCTTGATATCTAAGATTTGGAACCTAAACAGAATATTTGAATTTTGAATTGTTCTTGCTCATGTAAATATTTTGTACATAGTTTTTTTTCTTATAAATGAAACCTTATTTCCAGAAGTGTGTGGTTTCTATTCATTGCCTCCTTCCGATGGCTATAATTTTCTGATGGCCTCTTACCACCTAGTGTAATTTGATTTTCTTAGAGAGTGGGGCAGCTAGTCACACGATAAGACTGGTGCTACATATGTGTTTCATTTTTTTCAATGAATTATACAAAACTTCAATAAAAATACTTAATAACGATTGTTCTGAGAACATGAATGTGAACAAGAAGCTTAAAATTCCAATTGTTTTCTATTTTCTTTCCCCTCCTGAAAAGGGGAGATAAATGAAACATAAATGCTGTAATGTTCATGCATCAGTCACTTTATGTTGAATAAGTATACAGCGTGTATTGCCCCTTCCTGGGCATTTTGGCAGGTATAAGCAATCAATCGCGTGCTGAAGATTGAATGTAAGCCCTTAAAAGTCAATGGCAGAATCAGTGCTCAGTATTATAAGAGAATACCTTGCACACATTCTCAGAATTTTCAACCAAACGTATTTGCACATTTTAAAAGTAATAACCCTTTTTTCTCAACATCAAATGATATTAACATTAAATAACTTGTTTTAACTCTTTTTAACAATTATTTATAACTAAATTCAACAGTATTTCAGCCTTCTCACAGAGGCAGCATCTATAGAAATGAATAAACAGTCAAGCCTCGGCCTGAAACACTGACTATTAGTTTCTTTAGATACTGCCAGACCTACTGAGTTGCACTAGCATTTTGTGTGTTTCTCTGGATTTCCAGCATCTACAGAACTTCTTGTGTTTGTGAAAGATTAAGAAATCTGTTTTTCCACACTCAGAAGTATAAATCAGCCTAACAAACTGTTTAATGGCTTGTCCTCAGAAAACCCTTCAAGCTTCAATGATTTTTTTGTCCCGTAATTACCATTGAACTCATCATTAAATTTAGGGTTCCTACTTAACAAAGTAAGATTTATGCCTACACAAATAAGAGAAGATCTGCAGATACTGGAAATCCAAGCAACACCCACAAAATGCAGGAGGAACTCAGCAGATTTATGCTTAAATGTGTCTACCTAGATACCATGAAGTTACATTCCTCATACATATTTAATGAAATTTTAAGATTTTTGAAATATAAACTGGTAACTTTTATTTTCCCTTTATTATTTCTTTTCTCTTTTATGAAAGTCTCTCTTTTCTGTTCTACTTCTCGTGCACAGAAAATTTTGCCCTTCAGCTTCCTTTTATCTGTGGGTTTCTTGTTCCTGCTTCATCACTGCACACTCCCCTCATTTCCCTGATTTTATCTTTTCCTCCTCCAGAATGAAGTTCACAGTGCAGAATTGTGGGAAGTCTTTCAGGGTTGGCAAAGTAAGTTAACAGTTCATGTAATACCTTACAGACCAGGGATGAGGATTCAATTCTCAATGCTGCCTGTAAGGAGTTTGTACATTCTCCTCTTAACTGTGTGGGTTTCTTCTGGTGCTCCGCTCTCCTCCCACAGTCTAATACTTTTCAGGTTAGGGTTAGTAAGTTGTGAGCATGTTATGTTGGTACCATAAATTGTGGGCTGCCCCCCAGCACATCCTCAGACTGTTGGTTGTTGACACAAACAATGCATTTCACTGTAAGTTTCAATGTTTTGATGTACATGTGACAAATAAAGCTAATCTTTTAAATCATTAAATCTTTAAACATTGAGCTGATAAACTCACCGTTTTTCATTGCTCTTGGATAAAACTAAATCAAAACGTAGGCCACTGTTTTGAAGGAGATCTGGGAAGCTATTCTAGCACACTGCAATGTATTTCCCCAGATCTTCATAACTGTTTAGATGGTAGTTCTGTTCAAAGTTCAAATGTCAAAGTAAATTCATTATCAAAGTACACCATATGCTATCCTGAATTTCACTTTCTTGAAGGCATTTGCAGTAGAACAAAGAAATACAATAGAATGAGTGAAAAACTACACACGAGGACTACACCAATTTTCAAAAGAAGGCAAAAAACAAGAAATAAATAACTAAATAGATAATACTGAAAATATTAGTAGCAGAGTCCTTGAAAGAGAATCCAATAGGTTGTAGAATCACTAAGAACAAGTACTACAATCTGAAGGTTGGATTGAAGATTGCTGTGTCACCACGCTGCACCTGACTCTGTTCCTCTTTATCAAACAGAGCCTAAATTCACCAAAATCTACGTTGTTATAAATTTGGCGACATCTAATACAATTTATCACTTTGAGGTTACAGATGGAACAAAATCATGTTATTTATAAATTTTCCTGTTGTAATTTTGCAATTTCAATCATATTCTTCTACAGCAAATGTTTCTTGTAGACATTGTGCTGCATTTGTTAAATAATCTGTGTTTCATGTTTCAGTACAATGAATTGGAACTGGAATAATAAATTGCAGTGTAGCTTCTGTGTAAATGCTAACCTGTGTTACAATAGTGTTAAGTCTAAAGAGCAGGAAATCTTCTGGTGTGTGCAGGGGCAGGGCAGTGATTTAATGTTTCCGACTATATTAAAGTTCTTAGAGATGATGCTGGTGGTTCTAAGAAGTAATTAAGTTCAAATTAAAAGGCCCTTTGATCATTGTGAGACAAGTTCACATGAGGCCGCTTATAGAAATACAGTTTGACAGAGTCTGAAGCATGCTCTTGGGCTTGTCTAAGCTCCTTTAAATGGAGCCCAGCAGGATCTTTGTCGATGCCTGACCTCTTTGGTGCAATTGTTGTAACCAGCAGTGGGTTGCAGATCTGTTTGCTTGGATCGACAGATGGCCTCATCTGTTACTTTCAGTACTTGCATACTATTGCAGAATGGCTCATACACAGCTTGGGGAAGGAAGGTTATGCATAGATGCACCTGTCACTTGGGCTTGGAACCAGTCAGTTTTCTTTTCAGAGAGTACAAGGCAGACTGTTGAGGCTGGACAAAGCAGAACAGATTGATGTGGTTCATGGCTACAGCTGTTTAATGCACTCATACTTGTAGAGATTTGCATCCATTTGAATTAAATTTCAGTGTAATTTTGTACAATTAATAGCAAGGGCTGAACATTTTGCTTTTGTCCGGTGTTAGATATTTAACTAAAAGCTGATATAAGATGCACGACGCAATCTAAACTGACAGAAATATTTGTTTAACCATCAACAGATGGGGCATTGAGTTTCGGCATTTTATCGTGACAAAGACACTGCCAGGAGAGAAGAAATGCAAACAAAATACAATCGATTATTAATTGTTCTCTCTAAATAAAATTAAAACATAAAAAATGTTTTCTAAAATCACTATCTAATTTCATCCCTAATGAAATCAGGAAACCTGAAATTCTGGTTTTGCTGGTGATGAAAATACACTGTTGTGTGCTGCCTGATTTTTTTTTTCTCTATGCTTTGCCTGAAAGTGTGAACTTTTTGAAAGCAAGATTGTACATCCGTATGACAGTGTGGAACTTCTAGGAACTTGTACTCTGGAGGTTCTACTAATATCAGATTTAGAATCGGGTTTATTATCACTGTTATATCATGAAAGTTGTTGTTTTGTGGCAGCAGTATATGAGACATAAAGACTACTATAAGTTACAAATAAATAAATAGCACAAAAGAGAAATAATGAAGTATACAGTATGATTAGAGTCTTTTATTTTTACTGATTCTCAGGGACAAGCTATATAATGGTATTCCAACCAGATTTTAACTATTCCACTATATTGTGCTGAACTTCTATGAATACACTGAAGATCACAGTTTTGATTGTTTTCATTAAATTCTGATCTGGAGGACTGCATCCTCCTTTCTCTAGACTTTTCACTTCCTAGGCATTGGGGTTCTATACCAGGCGATAGGGCACTCTCAAGTTGTAAATCTCCCTGAAAGTCAGGCTGCAGTGCAGCAGTTTTAACAACCAGACACAATTTAAACCCAGGAGTTAGGTGTTAATTAACAACAGCGAGTATGTGACTTATGATCACTGATTAATGTCCCAAAACATTCCTTTGACTGCACATTAAGCCACGGTCCCAACTCCAGTCTTGGACAGAAGTAAATGCTGATTGATGAATTAACGACATTAAGATGAATTATTTTAGTTAACACAGGACATGGAACAGTACAGCACAGGAACAGGCCCTTTGGCCCAAAATGTTGTGTCAAACAAATTAAGTTGGTAATCAAATGCCTAACTAAACTAATCTCTTCTCCCTAGTCAATGTCCAATTCCTTCCATTTTCCTCACATTCACGTACCTATCTAAACCAGAAGTTTCAATCTTTTTAATGCCGTGGACATCAGGTTGGGAACCCTGATCTAAGCGTCTCGTAGAAGTCTGTTATGTATCTGCCTCTACCACCACCCGAGGCAGCACATTCCAGTCACCCACCACCCTCTCCGTAAAAAAAAAACAACAACTTGTCTCTTACATTTCCATTGAAATTACACCCTTTCACCTTAAATGCATGCCCTCTGGTATTAGACATTTCAACCCTGGGAAAAAGTCTATTGTATCTATACTTCTCGTAATCTTATAAACCTCAATCAGATCTCCGATTAGCCTCCACTTGGTTCTCTAAATGTTCTCCAATGTGGTCGTAGTACTTGAGAAGTATCAGGTTTATTAACGGCAATTGGCGTTGTACAGAGAAAAGGCAGCCTTTTTTACTGAAATGTACAGTATTTAGTTTATAGTTTATTCAAGCTCACAACTTCTTGTTTTATCACACCTTTAATTCCTCCTTATGTTGACATCTATTTTCCTTGAAAACTTGCAAAGCCCCTGATGTGTACATTAAGAGAAAATTAAAATATTTACAGTACTGTGCAAAACTCTTTAAGCATCCTAGATGTATGGTTTCAGATGGTATGGTCTCCACAGAGCCCTGATCTCAACATCGTCAAGGCTGTCTGGGATTACCTGAGAGAGAAGCGACACAGCCGAAGTCTGCAGAACTGTGGCAAGTTCTCCAAAATTCTTGGAGCAACCTACCAGCCGATTTTCTGATAAAACTGCACAATGGTGCTGAAGAGAGTTGCTGCAGTTTTAATCAAATCATAAACAAGAGAAAATCTGCAGATGCTGAAAATCTGAGCAACACACACAAAATGCTGGAGGAACTCAGCAGGCCAGGCAGGTCCTGCCAAAGGATTTCAGCCCAAAACAGCGACTGTACTTTTTTTCCAGAGATGCTGCCTGGCCTGCTGAATTCCTCCAGCATTTTGTGTGTGTTGTTGATGCAATTTTAAAGGTGGTCACACCAAATGTTGTTCTGATTTAGTTTTTACCATTTACTGCACTTTACAGTAATTTTTTTGATATTTATAAACTTTTTATTTAATTCTTTTTAAAAGCATCTTTGCTTTATAGAATTTATTTGCATATTCCTCAGACTTTGCACAGTACTGCACATTAAGAGAACATTAAAAGGAAATCTATAAGTATTAGTTTTGTGTGTACAATGTCCTGTGTATGTTACTCAAAATGGCTTCTTTGGTTTGTTAAGAGTAGGAATGCTTCTTTGTCTGATAAACGTTTCTCTCGCAGTTGTTTAGCTTTAGACTTGCTGATATGGGGATTGTATTCATTTGTTAACTAATGGGGAATGTTATTTTGTCTTGTGAGGCTGGGAACTTGGGGGGGGGGGGGGTTTCGCGGTCTTTTGAGGAGAGTTGAGAGGAAGATGCCGAGGAAAGTGGACGTGCGCTGCACTGCTTGGTTGACCACCAGGGGTGGTCCCAGGTGCGAAGACGTGGAGGTCGGAGGCAAGCGACGAGGGGTCGAATGGTTCGATGGTTGAGCTCCAACGATGTGCACTAAACTGACTGAACTTTGATAAGTTGGCGCCTTTTGTTTTTTTTCTTTCCTTTCATATATATTGTATTGCCTAGTACTCTTGTAGTTTGAGTAAACTCTTTAAAGTGTATTTCCTAACGGTATCTGGTGTGAATTTGATACTGTGTGCGGGCGCGAGGCATAAACTTGATTCTCACAGCACCTGCGTGTACGGGAGGTGGGGTTGGTGTGTGGCTGGATCTCCTTTTCCCCTAGACATATACCAGCCTGTTGGTTAAATGTTACATGTGTATTTCACACTGCTGAGTCATTAATTTCTAGAAAATACTTGGGTCTTTAGCACTGATGTGCATTCTTCACTATATCCCACTTCAGGCAAGGAGTATTATAGAAGAGGGTATTAGACCATAAGACATGAGCAGAATTAGACCAATCTGCCCCTCGAATCTGCTCCACCATTCCAGCTTGGCTGATTTATTATCCAGTGCAATCCCATCCTCTGCCTTTTCCCTGTCACCTTTGACGCTCTTACTCATCAATAACTTATCAACTTGTGCTAAAAATATACCCATTGACATGGCCTCCACAGCTGCCTGTGGCAATAAATTCCACAGATTCACCACTCACTGGCTATAGAAATTCCACCTCACCTGTGTTCAAAATGGACAGCTTTGTGTTTTGCAAACACAAGGAAATCTGCAGATGCTGGAAATTCAAACAACACACACAAAATGCTGGTGGAACACAGCAGGCAAGGCAGCATCTATAAGGAGAAGCACTGTTGACGTTTCGGGCCGAGACCCTTCGTCAGGACTAATTGAAAGGAAAGATTTCAAATCTCTTAAAAAAACATAAAATGCTGGCAGAACTCAGCAGGCCAGACAGCATCTATGGGAGGAGGTAGTGACAACGTTTCGGGCCGAAACCCTTCATCAGGAAACCGAAACCCTTCATCAGAAAACATTGTCACTACCTCCTCCCATAGATGCTGTCTGGCCTGCTGAGTTCTGCCAGCATTTTGTGATTTTATTTATTTCCAGCATCTGCAGATTCACTTGTGTTGCATTTCAAATCTCTTACTATCTTTCCTTTCAATTAGTCCTGACGAAGGGTCTCAGCCCAAAACGTCAACAGTGCTTCTCCTTATAGATGCTGCCTGGCCTGCTGTGTTCCACCAGCATTTTGTGTGAGCTTTGTATTCAGAGTTTGTTGCTTCTAGTCCTAGACTTTCCCTCTATTGGAAATATCCTTTCCACGTTTACTCTTATCTATGTTAATTGACGTGCTCCACAAATTTCTCACAAGCACCAGACGTCTTTGACCCAGAATTGCAGAATAAAATGTTTGTTCCTATTCAAGTAAAAAATGGAAGTATCAAAGACTTTGCCTTTTTAGCAGTGAAAGTTGCACTGATTTCCCCATTGTTCTGATTTGCTTGTAGCATGGAAACAAGCATTTTGGACAACTCCATCCATGCTGAACATCATAATCCATCTACATTGATTCCATTTTTTTCTTATCTCATCCTCATCAGCTCCTCTCCCTTGCAGGGTTTTGACCCGAAACTTCAAATACACATTTCCTGCCAAAGATGCTGCCTGACCTTCAGTACCTCCAATAGTTGTTTTTTCCCCCCCAGATTCCAGTGTGTGCAGTCTCTTGAGTCTCCTCTTACCAAAAAAAAACCTTAAACACAAGAGATTCTGCAGATGCTGGAAAATCAGAGTAATATAGAGTACATTCTGGAGGAACTGAGAGGTCATGCAGAATCTATGGGTGGGGAGGAGGGCAGAGGAATAAACACTTGAGGTTTGGGACCAAGACCCTTTATCAGGACATAAAGCTTGTCATGCTTCAGGTTTATGACAGATAATAAAAATAAAAATTTTTAAATTGCAGATTCTGGAAATTTAAAATATGAACAGTGATTCTAAGGTGAGATGGTCCAGATTTAGGGGTGTTGTGCAGGGCAGGTTTTTTTACACAGAGAGTGGTAGGTGCCTGGAGCAGGCTGCTGTGGGGAATGGTGGGAGCAGGTAGAGGCGTTTAAGACCTGTTAGATAGACATATACAGTGAACGTGGAAGGAATGGAGGGATGGGGAACTTGTACAAGCAGAAGAGCATTAATTAATTTGGTGGCTTTGCCTCACATAATCTTATAAATCTAAATTAGGTCTCCCCGCAGTCTCCGCCTCTCCAGAGAAAACAATCCAAATTTGTCTCACTTCATAATGGAAGTACTCTGTCCCAGTCACATCCTGCTGAATCTACCCTGCACCCTATCCAAGTTAGAAAGCCAAATGAATGGAAAGAAAATTGAAATGTTAACACTCTTGTTATTTATTTGTGTGGAATCATAGACCAGAACCATGCAGGGGGAAATCTACTCCCGTTACAGTTGTCACAAGACCACTGCTTTTCATATTCTGCAAACCTTTAGTAGTTTCGATTGATTCTGTAATACAATGCCAGTTGTACTGATTCCCATAAATGCGCAGAGTTCCCAACATAAAGCATTGGGCTCCTGGGACTAGTTAAAGCATGAGGCAGAATGACACTGTTCAAGAATATTTTCAGCCAGTTTATAATGGAGGTACCTAGAGTGGTAAAGAATTCCTGCTGCTGTCTCTACATTCTCCACGTGATGGCATGGGGTTCCTACAGGTCCTCTGATTTCCACCCACATTTCAAAGACATGCAGGTTAGTGGGTTAGATAACACAAAGTACACTGCAGATGCTGTTGTCAAATCAACACGTACAAACAAGCTGGATCAACTCAGCAGGTCGAGCAGCATCCGTTGAAATGAGCAGTCAACTTTTTGGGCCGAGACCCTTCGTCAGGACTGAAGAAGGATGGGGCAGGGGCCCTATAAAGAAGGTGGGGGGAGGGTGGAAGGTGCCAGGTGAAAAACCAATCAGAGGAAAGATCAAGGGATGAGGGAGGGGATAGGCCGGAGAGTTGAAGAAGGAATGTAAGGGGAAAGCACTATGGGTAGTAGAAGAAGGTAAAATCATGAGAGAGGTGATAGGTAGCTAGAAGAAGAGACAGAGTGAAAGTGGGATGGTGGAAGGGAGAGGGAGGGAATTACTGGAAGTTGGAGAATTCGATGTTCATATCAAGGGGCTGGAGACTACCCAAACGGTATATGAGGTGTTGCTCCTCAAACCTGAGTTTGGCCTCATCATGGCCTCCTCTACTGCATAGGTAGTCTCCAGCCCCTTGGTATAAACATCGAATTCTCCAATTTCTGGTAATTCCCTCCCTCTCCCTTCCACCATCCCACTTTCACTCTGCCTCCTCTTCTAGCTACCTATCACCTCTCTCATGATTCTACCTTCTTCTACTACCCATAGTGCTTTCCCCTTACATTCCTTCTTCACTTCTCTGGCCTATCCCCTCCCTGCTTCCCCTCCCCCATCCCTTGATCTTTCTTCTGATTGGTTCATCACCTGGCACCTTCCACCCTCCCCCCAACTTCTTTATAGGGCCCCTGCCCCCTCCTTCTTCAGTCCTGACGAAGGGTCTCGGCCCGAAACGTTGTGTGCTCATTTCAACGGATACTGCTCGACCTGCTGAGTTGATCCAGCTTGTTTGTACGTAGTGGGTTAGTTGTCACTCTGGTGTAATTGGGCAGCATGGGCTCATTGGGCTGGAAGGGCCTATTACCATTCTGTATCTCAAAATAAAATAATTAAAAAATAAACTGGAGCCATCATTGTTGAAGTTTAGAGTGAGTGCAGTAGTGAAATACAATAAAAGCTGTTGGTTATTAGAGAAAATTGCTGATGTTTCTTTATCATATTACTGCAGTCTTGATGAGATACTGCAAAATATGGTAATCAATATCTTTTTTTCTGATGTTTCAAATAAAAAATGTTTATTCTTGGATATAGATTCCTTCATGTCCTTGCTCTTCATCAGCTTTAAGCATCTCAAACACACGCTGTCTATTTCAGTCACAAAATGCTGGAGGAAATCAGCAGGTCAGGCAGCATCTATAGAGAGGAACAAACAGTTGGCGTTTTAGGCCAAGATTCTTCATCAAGTCTGGAAGAGTGAATGGTCTCGGATCAAGATGTCGATCCTTTATTCCTTTCCATACATGCTGCCTGAATTGCTGTGTTCTTCCAGCATTTTGTGTGTGTTACTCTGCATTTCCAGCATCTGCAGAACCCCTTATGTTTTCGATCTATTTCAGCACTCTATTAAAACCTGTCACTAATGCTAAGGTTGGCTTGGCATTTAATTGGGCCTGATTATATATGATAGAAATTGCCCCATAGCTGCCTCTAGTGCCAAGGGTAAGGCTGTGCTCACATTGGAAGAACAACACCTTATATTTTGTCTGGGTAGCCTCCAACCTGACAGTATGAACATCAATTTCTCTAATTTAGGTTAATTTCTTCCCCCCCATCCCTTCTCACTTCTTCTCTTCCCTATTCTAACTCCCTTCTCCTGTCTATCACCCTCCTCTAGTGCCCCTTCTGCTTCCTGTTTTCCCATGATCGCCTCTCCTTTCCTATCAGATTCCTTCTCTTCAGCCCTTTACCTTTTCCATATATCACCACCCAGCTTCTCCCTTCATCGTTCACCTACCTAACTTCCCCTTCACCTGGTTTCACCTATCACCTCGTTTTTGTCCTCCTTCCCCTCCCCCCATCAAGATATTCTGGCATCTTCCCCCTTTCTTTCCAGTCCTGATGAAGTGTTCCAGCCTGAGATGTCATCTCTATTCCTTTCCATAGATGTCGCCTGTCCTGCTGAGTCCTTCCAGCATTTTGTGCGTGTTACTCTAGAAATTCTTATTAATTACTGAAATGGATCCTAATTTTGGAAGCAGAATACATTGCAAAATCTCATTTTTTGCATTGCTTCTGTTGCACTTTTGGAACATATTTTGGATATTAAATACACCGCATTAATGTATATTGTTGTTAATTATATTAAGGCTTCCAGATAATTGTAATTTCTGCAAAAATCAGCAATCCAAAAATGGTGATTCATTCTGTCCTGTAAGCAGAATATGAAAATTGCCACTTAACAAAATGGATCTGTGTCTTGCCTCTCTTTTTAGTGTTGTACTTGAGTTATTATACCAAAAATGTGGCCATTATTGTGCAAGTGACTATTGGGTTTTTAATTATGAAAATTAAAGGTCTCCATTGATCTGTGAGAGATATTCCTTACAAGCTAACTAGTGAAAGGTTAAAATCTTAAATGTTCATCTTAAGCAGGTACTATTATCACTGTATCAGGATGCCATTTGGTTGAGTTACGTGACAAATAAGAACTGGAGCTGTTTAATCAAATTATCTTACTGTCAGATTCAAATGCGGCACTTGCATTGTCTTATTCCTGGTTTTGTTTTATACTCTTAGATTCAGGTTTGCTTGATGATATTCAATAGAGAGATTTTGCATAGAAAGGGATTATAAAGCACTGTAAAATGGTACTCATATTACATTCAGTCACCACTTTATTAGGTACCTCCTTGTACTTAAGTGGCCAGTGAGTGTATGTTCGTGGTCTTCTGCTGCTGTAGTCCATCCACTTCAGGGTTTGACGTTTTGTGCGTTTAGAGATGTTCTTCGGCAAGCCACTGTTGCAACGGGTGGTTATTTGAGTTAGTGTCAGCTTTCTGTCAATTTGAACCAGTCTGGCCAAAATCTTCTGACCCCTCATTAGCAAAGTGTTTTCACCCATTGAAATGCCGCTTACTGGATTTTTTTTTGTTTTTCACACCATTTTGTGTAAGCTATAGAGACTGTGTGTGTGGCTTCCATCGGTCATGGTCGACCATGGGTACTGCACCTCCTATAGTCACTGAAATGTTGAGCAGCGTTGACCGTGGCTATCGAGGCCGATCCTGGAATGGTAGGCTCTGCCACAGTTGCTGCATGTGTAGGGCGTTGTGGAATTGTTGTCTGCTGTGCCCTCCGTTTAGTTCTCCACTCCTCAAACTGACTCAGGATCACTCTTTCGCCTTGCTCTAGGTGTTGCTGAAGAGTACCTCGCCATTTGATGCGGTCATCTGCTGTATCCTCCCAGCACTCTGTGTTGATTTTTAAGGCTTTCATGTTGCGCTTGCAGAGGTCCTTGAAGCGAAGCTGGGGTCTACCAATGTTCCTCTTGCCTGTTGCTAGAGACTGTTGTGCATGAAAATCCCAGGAGATCAGCAGTTCCTGAGCAACTCACACCACTTTGTCTGGCACCAACATTCATTCCACAGTCAAAGTGACTTAGATCACATTTCTTTCCCACTCTGCAACTGAACCTCTTGACCATATCTGCATGCTTTTATGCATTATGCTGCTGCTACCTGATTGGCTGATTAGATATTTACCTTAATGTACTGGTGTACCTGATAAAGTGGGCACTGAGTGTATATTGATTATGAAACTGATTATAATTTAGATGAAAATGTAAGAGTTCACTGTGTATGCTGGATTCAAAGTCAAACTAAAATTTATTGTGAAAGTATGCATGTTACCATATTCTATTTTGAGATTCATTTTCTTGCAGGCTTTTACAGAAAAATAAATACAATAGAATTTATGAAAAAACATACATAAACAAAGCCTGACCAGAACCTATGTGCAAAGGAAGACAAATTCTGCAAATAGAAAGAAAATTGTGGGAATATGAGTTTTATTGAGTCCTTGAAAGTGAGTCTGTGGGTTGTAGAACAGTTCAGAGTAGTGGTAATTGAAGTTATCCACGCCAGTTCAGCAGCCTAATGGTTATAGTGTAATAACTGTTCCTGAATCTGGGTCTTAAGGTTCCTGTACCTGTTGTCCAATGGTAACAGTGAGAAGATGCAGACGTGCAAGGTTGTTGCACTTCAGTAGGGCCAACCAGAGTAGATCTTGTACTCTGAGTAGTGCAGTAGAACAAAGGGATCTGGGAATACAGGTAGTCCCCAAATTACGAACATCTGACTTACGGATAGCTCCTACTTACGAACCGAGGAAGGAGTACGCCGTCTGCTGTTTTAAGTCAGAACGCGACGCCACCTGCCATTTTAAGTCGGATCGCGATGCCGTCCGCCATTTCAAGTCGTTGCCATTGACACTGTGTTGAGTGTTTAACTTTGTATTTGGCTTAAATTTTTCTTAGTAAGATTCACCCTGACACCCCCCCCCCACCCTGTTCCAGTCGGCTGGTGGCGCAGTGAGATTAGCGCCGGGCTCGAGTTTGATCCAGTGACAGACTGCTCCCGTGCCCGGGTTGATGTCGAGCTTGAAACTCGACCTCGTAAAAAAAAACACTGCCTCCTCCAGTTTAAATTCCCACGCGGAATATTGTGGAGGATCAAATACCCAAACCCAGTACAGCCCCCACTTGTCCCATTCAGCCTGTCTCAGTGCGGTGGTCTTTAGGACCCAGCGGACCTCGAGAGCTGGCGGAGCTCAGGATCCGCCGCCCACAGTGTTTCTGTTCTATTGACGGGAAGCGATCGCGATTGAAAATAAAGTGGAAATAATAAAGCGTTTAGAAAGAGGTGAAACACCATTGGTCATTGGAAAAGCGTTAGGCTACAGTTGGTCAACGATCGGAACAATTTTAAAGGATAACGGATAAAGAGAGAATAATGGAGCATGTGAAAGGCCCTACCCCGATGAAAGCTACAATTATTACTAAGCAACGCAGTGGTTTAATTATTGGAATACATACATTTCTTAAGTGTTTTATATGCATAGAAAGGTAAAATATATACAATATACTAAGACAAACATTTGACTAACAGACGCTAAATAATACTGGATGTACTTGTTCCTACTTACGTACAAATCCGACTTAAAGATGGACTCAGGAACGGAACTCGTACATAACCTGGGGACTGCCTGTACAGATCCATAATTCATGGAAAGTGGTGTCACAGGTAGACTGGGCCATAAAGAAAGCTTTTGGCACATTGTCCTTCATAAATCAATATATTGAATACAGCTGATGGAATGTTATGTTGAAGTTATATAAGAAGTTGGTGAGGCCTAGTTTGGAATATTGTGTGCAGTTTTGGTTGCTAACCTACAGGAAAGTTGTAAATAAGGTTAAAAAAGTACAGAGAACATGAGAATAAACTTCTTCACTTAGAGGGTTGTGAGAATGTGGAATAAATCGCTAGTGCAAGTGGTGCATGCAAGCTTAATTTCAATGTTTAAGAGAAGTTTGGATAGGTACATGGAAGTTAGGGGTATGGAGGGCTGAGGTCTGGGTCCAGGTCGATGGACTAAGCAATTTAAATGGTTCAGTATGGACTAGATGGGCCAAAGGGTTTGTTTCTGTCCTGTACTTTTTTATGACTATGACTTTAGGGTATGGCTTGGGTGGTGGTTTCTTGTAGCAGCACTTTATGCAAATTTCCTCAATGATGGGGAGGGATTTGCTTGTGATGGAAAGGGCTGCATCCAACACTCTTTGTAAACTTTTCTGTTCCTGGGCGTTGTTCATTCCCAATTGTTTAAATAATTCAATCATCTATAAGTTTATTAATCTCAGTACTGTTTTGACTCTGTAGGTGCAGCAAGTTTACCACGGTCAATTCTGTCTTGCTTCTTTCTGTAGAATGAGAAATCTGTTTACCTTACAAATGAGAGAACCACATATCAGAAACAGTCTGACATTGGGATTGAGGTTACTATTGATAATTATGCATAAATTAGACACAGATATATTCATACACAAGCCTTTGACACAGTGAAGCACTAAGTCATCATGAAAATGCTTAAAGATATTATTATCGATGGAAAAGATCTCAGAATAATCAGGAATCTGTACTGGCAACAAAGTGCAGCCATACGGATAGACCACGAGATTGGTGAATATCAGCCAATAAAGTGAAGAGTCAGACAGGGTTGTGTTCTATCACCAGACCTGTTCTCCCTGTACGGTGAAAACATCATGAGAACTGTACAAGACCTACCTGGAATAAGTACAGGAGGATACAATATCAACAACCTCTGCTGTGCGGATGATACAGTACTGATAGCAAACAGTGAAGTAAATTTACAGAAACTAGTACCTACCATCAACACAGAGAGCAGAAGACTTGGCCTAACCTTAAACAAAAAGAAAACTGAAGTAATGGTGATATCAAAGAATCCTGATATCCCAAACTGTAGTATCGTATTGGGAAATGAAATCCTGAAACAAGTTCACAACTTCAAGTACCTTGGATCATGGGTAACATCTGATGGCAAATGCGAAACAGACATAAAAGCAAGAATAGCAATGGCAAGAACAGCATTTACAGAAATGAGAAGCATTCTAACGAACAAGAAAATAGCAATTGACATCCACCTTAGAACTCTCAGCTGCTACATTCTTCCTATATTGATGTATGGCCGCGAGTCATGGACCATCACAAATGCAATGGAAAAAAGAATCAATGCAGCAGAGATATGGTTCCTCAGAAGAATGCTATGCATATCATATACGGACAGAATAACCAACAAAGAAGTTCTACAGAGAACGAAAACAAAACGTACATTACTGAAAAAAATCAGAAAAAGGTTCAGAAAACAGCAATCAAAATTCTTTGGACACATCACGCGAAGAGAGACATTAGAACATTTAGTTACAACTGGAAAGCTGGAAGGTAAAAGAAGCAGAGGCAGACCGAGAATGAAAATGATAGATGGATTAACATCATAGTTAGAAACAGGGGAGGCAACAACTACAATTCGGAGGGTTAGAGACCGTGATGGATGGAGAGACATGATCACCCATGCCGAATGGCAAGGTACCTGAACAGATTCATAGAAAAGTATAAAATCAAGAAGTTACTTTCTCGATGGTCTTCCCCCTCCCCCCACTTACTTTTTGATAACTACATTTATTGTTTGGTTCACCAGTCAAATATTTGGAACAGTATGGATTTTCTTTAAATTGCCAGATGTAAAGTGACTGCACCAAAACCAGTCAGAATTTATTCACTACCATGATTTTTTCATTATTACCAAAAACAACTGCTAATTAACAATTAATGGAACCTTGTTTCTTAGCCATAGTTGGGATATTGTGAACGGTTCGGTGCTCTGTATCTAAGAAAGAATATACTGGCGTTGGTGAGCGTCAGGAGGTGGTTCAGGAGAATGATCCCAGGAATGAAAGGTTTAACGTATTAGCAGCTTTTGATGGCCCCGGACCTGTTCTCACTGAGGCTTAGAAGAATGAGGGGGGAATCTCATTGAGACCTATCAAATATTGAAAGGCTGAGATAGAGTGGATGTAAAAAGGATGTTTCCAGTAGTGGGAGAGTTTAGAATCTGAAAGCACAGTCTCAGAATAGAAGAATGTACATTTAGAACTGAGCTCAGGAGGATTTCTTTAGCCAGAGCCTGGTGTCTGTGCAATTTGTTGCCGCAGACAGCTATGGAGTCAAGTTATTGGGTACATTTAAAGCAGAGGTTGATAGATTCTTCATTAGTAAGAGCGTCAGAAGTTATGGGGTGAGGATTGTAGAATAGGGTTGAGAGGAAAAATAAATAAGGCATGATAGAATAGTGGAGCAGACTCGACAGGCCAAATGGCCTGTTTCTGCTCCTATGTTTTATGGTCTTATAGGACGTACCTGGCTGTGGGTACAGATGGATAGTTAAGAAGGCGAAGCATTCTATCCAGCAATTACACAAGATGACTTTGTACTTGCTTTATTCATACTCAATGCCATTATTCTTCGTGACTTTGAGTGATTGAGGACCAGGAAATCATAAGAATCAGTAGGGATGCTGCCCTTTTTTCCAAAGAGGCTTTGACATGATCTTTGAATCTTTTATTTTTATTTCAGGTTTCCAGCATCTGCATTTATTTAGTAAACACAAAGTACACTGCAGATGCTGGGGTCAAAGCAGCACGTACAACAAGCTGGAGGAACTCAGCAGGTCGGGCAGCATCCGTGGAAATGAGCAGTCAACGTTTCGGGCCGAGACCCTTTGTCAGATGAAGGGTCTCGGCCTGAAACATTGACTGCTCTTTTTCACGGATGCTGCCCGACCTGCTGAGTTCCTCCAGCTTGTTGTATGTGTTGCAGTTATTTAGGCTTTCTTATTTTTTTTACGTTGAAGTAAGAATAAAATGTAATGGGATTCTTACAAAATCTAGATAGTGTTTTATTGGGATTTGGGTTGAGTTGTTGTTAAAGGGGATCTGAGTGGCATTTTTTGCACAGAGGGTGGAGGGTATATGGAATGAGCTACAAGAGAAAGTGGAAGAGGCAGGTATAATTACAACACTTAAAAACATTTAGAAAGTTACATGGATACAAAAGGTTTAGAGCAGGGGTCCCCAACCTGGGCTCCATGATCCCTTGCTGAATGGTATTGGTCCATGGCATAAAAAAGATTGGGAGCCCCTGGTTTAAAGGGATGTGGAATTAGTGTAGATTGGCATCTTGATCATCAATGACAAGTTGGGTTGAAGGGCTTTTTTCTTTGCTGTATGCTGTATAAGTTCAAGTTTATCTGTCATTCAATCATGCACATGTATACAGCTAAACAGAGGATTGTTCCTCCAGGGCCAAGGTGCTAAACAATACATTCACACACACCACATATAGTTAGGATTGCACATAAAGTTAGAAAATAATATTAGCACAAATCCCTGCGTGTCCTGTGACCTGTACATTGATGCTGTATAGGATGTTGTTCTGGAGCCACATTTCTGTAAGAACAAATATGCAGCAGTTCCTCATCTCACTCAGGATCAGCTGTGGGCAAAGACAATCCAGATTGTCTATGAATCTGTGAATGTATGTATGTGTCAAAGAGTTGAGATATGGTATTGGTTCCCATGAGGCTTGCTTTGTGGGTACTGTGATCTAGTTATGAACAGAGGTTCAGGAAGCTCTCTGCTCTTTCTTAACAAAAGAACCAACCATTTCCCCTCTACCACCACCCTCTTCCATTTGGCAGAACTGGTCCTCACCCTCAACAATTTTTCCTTCAGTTCCTCCCCCCTCTCTATACTTAAGGGGTAGCCATGGGCAACTACATGGACCCCAGCTTTTCCTGCTCCTTTGTTGGTTGCATAGAACAGTCTATGTCTGAAGCCTTCCCTGGTAACTCTTCCTCTGCTGCATTGATCATTGCATTGGTGCTGCTTCATGCACCCATGCTGAGCTAGTCAATTTTATCAACTTTGCCTCCAGCTTCCACTCTGCCCTTAAATTCACTTGGTCCATTTCTGACACCTCTCTCCCCTTTCTTAATCTCCCTGTCTCCATTTCTGCAGACAAACTGTCAACTAACATATTTTGTAAACCAGCTGATTCCTACAGTTATCTTCACTATACCTCTTCCCATCCAATAGCCTGTAAACATGCTCTTTCCTTTATCGGTTCCTTCGCCTTTGCTACATCTGTTCCCAGGATGTGGCCTTTCTGACCGGGACATCAAAGATGTTTTCTTTCTTCAGAGAATGGGACTTCTCCTCCTCCAGTATTGACATGGCCCTCATCCACATCTCCTCCATTTGCTGAACATCTGTGCTCACCTTTCCTTTTCGCTGCTCTAACGGATAGAATTCCTCTTATCCTTACCTACCAAGCCATGAGCCTCTGCATCGGACACATCATTCTCTACAATGTCCACCATTTCCAAAGGAATCCCTACCACTAAACATATCTTTATTTCTCCTCTCTTCCCCCCCCCCCCCCCCCCCACAACCTCCACTTTCTACAGGGATCACTCCCTCTGCAATTCCCTAGGCCATTTGTTCCTCTCCACTAATCTCCCTCCAGGCACTTATCCTTGCAAGTGGTCCAAATATTCAGGAGCCCAAACAGTCCTTCCAAGTGAGGCAACATTTCACCTGTGCATCCACTGGGGTTGCCTATGTGTCCAGTGCTTCCAATGCTGCCTCCTTTACTTTGGTGAGACCTATTGTAAATTGGGAGGCCACTTTGTCAAGCATCTCCCTACCATCTGCTAGGTAGACCATCTGAAGGGTCTCGGCCCGAAACGTCAACAGTGCTTCTCCTTATAGATGCTGCTTGGCCTGCTGTGTTCCACCAGCATTTTGTATGTGTTGTTATCTTATAAGGAGACAGTCAAATTTCCCTGTGAACTCATATTAACCTGTGTGGCTGCCTCCTGTGTCATTGTACATATAAGGTAAAGGAGTAAGTCATACCACTCCTATGTATTTTTTCCTATTCTTGCATTGGAAGCAGAGGAGATGATGGAAGACTGAATTAGAGTATTCTGGAGAGATTGGAAGAAGAAAGAAGGAAGGATGTTGGTTGGTAGTTATGGGTTAGGCCTGGAAGGATTAATGCAGGATGATCTGTTAGCATGGTGACTTTTTGGGTATAAGATGAGGAAAGAGATAGCCATGTTATTCCAAGGATGGGAGCAGAGAGGTGAAACCAAGAAAAGACTGACAATGGGATTGATGTGGTAGCTGTGATTTAGGGTCCTGTCATCTATGCTGTAAGTTTGAAAGAACATATCAGAAGCATTGATATGAAAGTAGCATTCTTAGCACAGCTGGTGAAAGAGAAACGTGGAGAATGGTGAATGTCTTTTCAATTTTCACTGTAGTTAAAATTTAAGAACGTAGAACAGGACAGCACAGTACAGACCCTTCGACTCACAATGTTGTACTGAACATTTAACTTACTCGAGGATAAATCAAACCCTTCACTCCTACGTAGGCTGCCCTCTGCTATTAGCCATTTCTGCCCTAGAAAAAATGTTTCTGCCTATCCACTCAGTCTGTGTGTTTTATCACCTTGTAGACCTCTGTCAGGTCATCTCTTGTCCTCCTCAACAAAAAAGAGAAACACTTTATAACCCCATAAGACAAATGAGAGAAATCTGCAGATTCTGGAAATCCAAGCAACACACACAAGATGCTGGAGGAACTCAGCAGACCAGGTAGCATCTATGGAAAAGACTTCTAACTCTGACTCCTCATCTTTTTTTCTGTCCAGTCCTGCTGAAGGGTCTTGAAGTGAAATGTCAACTGTGCTCTTTTATATGGATGCTGCCTGACCTGCTGAGTTCCTCCAGTATTTTGTGTGTGTTGCTAATCTCATAAGACATTACTTTGAGTGTTGATTAAAAACTGTTTCACATTCTTTTGTCACTCAGCAATGGTATTATCACCAGTAAACATTCTGCATAGTTCATGTTTTACAATGCCTACAATATTTTCTGAAGGCATTATGACTCTGGATATTACAATCACATTTTACCTGTATGTAATGATTGGCTTAAGATTTATACCATTCTGACTGGGCTGTAATTTGCTGTCAGTTTAGCATTGAGTTTATTGTTGCCTGCTGTAATCATACTCAACTGGGGCTGTAACTTCAGGGAGGGACTATGTGCACAGGTAAACTAGTATCCATAGTTCCTCTCCAAGTTGTGTCGCTCCATTAATAGATTCAAATGAACAGCTTCTTGCAGAGTGGCTCATTATTAATGTACATTGAATGACATTAGGTTACTGTATTAACATAATATATATGCAGTCTGAAGTCCGCAGAAAAATTTAAGTCATTTTAATATCAATTTTAACTGGAAGTGTTAATTACAGCCAGACAACACAGCGCAATACAGACCATTCAGCCCACGATATTATGCCAGTCTTTTAACCAACTCAAAGATCAATCAAATCCTTCTTTTCGATTTCATCCATGTGCCTACATAAAGACTTTCTTAAAAGTCTCTAATGTATCTGCCTCTACCATCACACTTGGCAGGGCATTCCACACACCCACCACTCTCTGTGTTAAAAGCTTGCCCTTGACATCTTGCGTGCACTTTCCTCCAGTCACCTTAAAATTATGCCCTCTGGTATGAGCCATCTCTGTCCTGGGAAAAGATATAATTTCTAAACTGAAAATGAACACTAGCGAGTGGAAAGTCTGATTCCCTTAGGTAAACTTCTTAGTTTGTTTAAAACTTTTTCTCTTTTTTCCTTCTCTCCCCAACCCTCATTACAATCTGTAATTTGTTATCAGCTCTCACACTGTTATTTCCACAATCATTTGGAAAATTGGTTTATTATTATAGGGATACACCAGGATCTTCTGATCTCCTGATCTTCGCAAGCAAAGAACCTGGCATCATCATAGGAGCAGCTCGGTAGTGTAGCAGTTAGTGCCAAGCTTTACACTGCCAACTGTAAGATTGGGGTTCAGTTGTCTGTAAGGTGTCTGTATGTTCTCCCCATGACTGTGTGTGTTTCATCCCACATGGCAAAAGATGTATGGTTATGATTGAGTTGTGTGCATGCTATGTTGGCACTGGAAGCACGGTAACATATGTGAGATGCGTAATGCAATCCCTGCGGAGTTGATTTGATGCAAATGTTGCATTTCACTGTACATGTGACAAATATAGCTACATTTTTATAACCATATAACAATTACAGCACGGAAACAGGCCATCTTGGCCCTTCTAGTCCATGCCGAACGCTTACTCTCACCTAGTCCTGCCTACCTGCACTTAGCCCATAACCCTCCATTCCTTTCCTGTGTTACGAATGAGGAGCAACTCTGATGGGCAGAAGGGTACAAAGTCCCCCCCCCCCCCCTTTTTGAGAATCGCAAAATCGCTATTATTTCGGGTCTGATACCAAAGAAATGAGAGAGATAAACAGCTCATGTCAGTAATGAGAGAGAGACAACGCAGGGATACACAAAGGTAGAATGTCTCCTCCTAACAAAAGCGGAACGGAACCACTGATTACTGCTATTGTCTCTTGGAGAAGGAATTGTGTATTGAGTACTGTTCTATTCATTGAAACCCCTCAGGGGGCAACCAGAGAGGTCTGGTTGATGGGTTGCATCATCCCAACCTGATTGACACCTGAGACCCCGTGAGTGGGGATAAAAGTAGGGTCTGGGGAAACACCCCTCAGACTCACCAGGAGAGACGCTACGAGACCGGTGGGGGCTTGTGTGTGTGTCCACCCTTACCTGGGTGACGAGTCCACCACGGAACGGTCTAGCTAAAGGACAGAGGGGTCATACGCGAATGGCCACAACAACAACGCATCGATGGATCAAGATCGAAAAGGAAAGTCGGCAAGTCAATAGCTGTTACTCTCTCTCTCTCTCTCTCTCTCTCTCTCCAACAATTGCAACATAGTGACCAACAAACTACCGCAGCCTGCATGAACTGAACTGAACTTTATATTTCCATCGGACAATTCATTATCCCCTAGACAACGATAGAGCTTATTTCTTAGTGATTATTATTATACCCGCACTTTTAGGTTTAGTATTAATGATGTATATTATCTGTATATTTGCATTGATATTATTTTTGTGTATTTTTACTAATAAATACTGTTAAAAATAGTATCATCAGACTTCAACGAATACTCCTATCTTTGCTGGTAAGACACCCAGTTACGGGGTTCGTAACAACTTGGGGCCTCGTCTCGAGATTTGATACCAAATTGGAGGGCCAGTGAATCGGGCTTTTAAGTCCAGACTTGGATCTGGTTGCGCGGGTAGCCAGACGGGAAACCAGCAAAGATGGACGTAGACGAATTTACACAAAACCCGACTTTGAAGGCGCTAGAGGAGGCCACAAAGACAGACTTGGTAAATATTGCGAAAGGACTAAATCTCGCAGAGATAAGGTCATCAGTGAAAAAGTGGGAGGTGCGGAGGGTCATAACTCAGTATTATATTGAGAAGAATGTGTTTTCGGCTGAGGTATTGGAAAATATCCCTGAAAAGGTACCAGCTATTGGGACGGCTCAGTTAGAGTTGGAAAAATTGAGGCTGGACGCGGAACAGAAGAAAAGGGAGTATGAGCTCCAGCTAAAGGAGTTAGAGGCGAAAAGGGAGTATGAGCTCCAGCTAAGGGAGTTAGAGCTGAAAAGGGAGAAGGAAAGAGCTGAAAAGCAGGGGGAGCATGAAATTAGGTTAAAACAGCTGGAAGCAGCTGAAAAGGAGAAGGAAAGAGCTGAAAAGGAGAAGGAAAGAGCTGGAAAACAGAGGGAGTATGAGGAGAAGGAGAAACAGAGGCAGCATGAGCTGGACATGGAGAAGTTAAAGCAAGAGAGAAGGGTCCAAGGGGCGGACCGAGAGGAGAGGTTTAATGTTAGTAGGTAGTTTAGGTTAGTACCTCCGTTCGAGGAGATGGATGTTGATAGTTATTTCTTGCATTTTGAAAAGGTGGCAGTGAATCAGAAGTGGCCCAGAGATCAATGGGTGGCGTTGTTACAAAGTGTGTTAAAAGGGAAGGCACAACGGGCATATGCGGCATTGTCTGTGGAGGAGGAGGAGTATGAGAATTACGAGGAAGTAAAACAGGCCATTCTTCGAGCCTACGAATTGGTACCTGAGGCATATAGACAAAAGTTCAGAGATTTAAAGAAAGTGTGGAATCAGACGTATGCAGAGTTTGCCTATGAGAAGGGTGTGCTCTTGGATCGCTGGTGTGCGGCAGAAAGGGTGGAAGAGGATTTTCGGCGTTTCAGAGAGTTAATTCTGATTGAGGAATTTAAAGGTTGTGTTTCGGATGATATCCGGATGTATTTGAACGAGAAGCCGAATAACTCCATATCAGAATTTGCCAGGTTCGCAGATGAATATGCCCTAACCCACAAGACAACGTTTTCCTCAAATAAGAGTTACCAGAAAGACCGTAGGAATGGTAGAGAAAGCCCGCCGGCTGAGGCAGAAATTCAGCCAGGAGCTAGTGGTAAAAGTAAGGAGGAAGAAAGGCAAGCTGGCAGGAGGGCTCCTGGCTTGACCTGTTTTAATTATGGAGCATCTAAGTGCTTTGCTCCGAGGAAGGAGACAGGAAAAGGGAAAGCAGCAGTCCCTACAGGGTGTATTGTGTCGATCAGCAAATCGACGAGAAAGCCCCAGGTAGATAAAATACGAGAGGGGCGTGAGAAATTTATTTCAGAAGGGACCGTGTCTGTGAAAGAGGGAGAAACACCAGTTCCAGTGTGGATCTGGAGAGATACTGGAGCTGAGCAGTCATTGATTCCCAGTAAGGTACTAGATTTTGGTCCTGAGACTGGAGAGGTAGTTTTGAGAGGCATAGGAAAAGGGACAGAAGCTGTGCCTTTGCATAGGATCATTATAAATTGTGATCTGGTATCTGGACCAGTTGAAATGGGGGTACGATCAGAATTCCCGAGAGCTGGCATGGATGTCCTTCTTGGTAATGATTTAGCAGGTGGTGACGTGTGTTCAGCAGTGAAGCTGACGAGCAAGCCTGTAAGTGTTGAGGACCCACCCCTAGGTTCCAAGATCTATCCCACATGCGCGATCACTCGCAGCATGTCGAGAAAGGCAGCTGAGAAAGAGACCAGTTTAAATCCGGCCAGTATCGATTTGGCTGAGACGCTTTTACCGACCCTGTACCAAGAGGGGTTAGGGGATGGTAAAACGGAGAATAGGGAGGTGAAAGAGAGTAAAGGAGAGGAGGTAGACCTTCCCTTAGCCAGGAGGAAATTTATAGAGGCACGGAGTAAAAATGAGAAACAGATAAGGCTGTTAGAAGGTCCAGGGTTGGACATGGATGATCTGTCTGGCTTGACAGAACTGTTTGAAGAAGTTGAAGAATTTAAATGTGTTCCCGATAATGAAATTAGGGCAGTCCTAGATGAAAAGGATGCCATTACCTTGAAGGAGTCTGCTGGGTTAGCAGATGAGGTTGTTTTAACCCGCAGGGTTGAGTTTACTCCGGAAGGGAGTTGCCCAGAGAGTAACTGGGAGGATCAGGGGAACTTAGAATTTGAAAAGGGGACGGGTATTGAAAGCCTGGAAGAGGCAGATGTCCCGTTTGAGTGTGTTCAAGATGTGGATGCACATGGTACTAAACCTAGTAATGAAACTCAGGAAAAGTCTGAGGTATCTGATTTAGTTGAAAAGGAATGCAATCCTTTTGGGTCAGATGGACTTGGTTCAGTGAAAAAAGGGTTAACCTTGGTACTAGTGGGAAGTGAGAATTCCCAGTTGTTTGTGTTCGAAGGTGTGTTCAAAGTTAGTGAGGAGATGGGAGCTGGTGAAGTGAATATTATTATTGAAGGAGAAGGGAAAAGTGTAGTTCCTAAATTGAATAAAGAAAATTTAAAGTCTGGATTGGGTTCAGAAGCAGTAACCAGGCTGAAGGAACAACCTGGTTGTTAACAATCTCGCAGTTAACAAGGTGCCTGCGAATCAATTACAGTTTGATTTGGAATGTAAAGGTACTCCACTCGCTAATGTTATTCAAGGATGTGCTGTGAAGAGGCAGAATTTGAAATGTTGCTTGGACAAAGAGGGATCACTTGCCGATGTTAACCTGAAATCTAATAGAATGAAGGGTCCTGAAGATAAAATTAATGACTTGCTTAAAAATAAAGAATTGTGTGGAAGTTCAGAAGATGGGCTAAGTTTGGAAAACATTGTTGATAAAATAACTCCTATGAAAGGAGTATGCAAAAGCCTATTCCACACTGGTGAGCAAGCTAACCACGTGAGAGTTAAATGGAAAAGAGGCGAAGGTTGACAAAATGCCACTTTAAATAACAGGATCTGGTTTTGAGGGATTTCGACAAAGCATGTAAATAATAAAGACAACACCATGGAAGATTGACTGTTAAGTTTAAAAGTAAAATAAAGATTAGTATTTGCATAAACTTTTGTAATGTACTACAGAATAATCACACATGTATTGGTTCACATTTTGTAATATACACTTAAGCTAGGATCACAACTCTTTAGTTTTGTTTTGCTGAAGAAAAGGAATAAAAATAGGTGGTTATTAAATTGGAATCTGATGCTACAGGAATTTATTAAGGTACAAGATATTAAGATATTAAAGGAAGTGACAATGTAATCGCTAACTGTTTAGATGCTAAGTTGAATGTATATCTGTATTACTCTGTAGTGAAAACTCTTTTGTATTGTGTTAGATTCTGAAATTCTGTAAGACTCTGTATTAGTTAATTTTCCCCTGTGATGAAAATTCTTAGAAGGATGGGGGTGTTACGAATGATGAGCCACTCTGATGGGCAGAAGGGTACAAAGTCCCCCCCCCCCCTTTTTGAGAATCGCAAAATCGCTATTATTTCGGGTCTGATACCAAGGAAATGAGAGGGATAAACAGCTAATGTCAATAATGAGAGAGAGACAACGCAGGGATACACAAAGGTGGAATGTCTCCTCCTAACAAAAGCGGAACGGAACCACTGATTACTGCTATTGTCTCTTGGAGAAGGAATTGTGTATTGAGTACTGTTCTATTCATTGAAACCCCTCAGGGGGCAACCAGAGAGGTCTGGTTGATGGGTTACATCATCCCAACCTGATTGACACCTGAGACCCCGTGAGTGGAGATAAAAGTAGGGTCTGGGGAAACACCCCTCAGACACACCAGAAGAGACGCTACGAGACCGGTGGGGGCTTGTGTGTGTGTCTACCCTTGACTGGGTGACGAGTCCACCACGGAACGGTCTAGCTAAAGGACGGAGGGGTCATACGCGAATGGCCACAACAACAACGCATCGACGGATCAAGATCGAAAAGGAAAGTCGGCAAGTCAATAGCTGTTTCTCTCTCTCTCTCTCTCTCTCTCTCTCTCTCTCTCTCTCTCTCTCTCTCTCTCTCTCTCTCTCTCTCTCTCTCTCCCTCTCTCTCTCCCTCTCTCTCTCTCTCTCCCTCTCTCTCTCCCTCCCTCCCTCCCTCCCCCCTCTCCCTCTCTCCAACAATTGCAACATAGTGACCAACAAACTACCGCAGCCTGCATGAACTGAACTGAACTTTATATTTCCATCGGACAATTCATTATCCCCTAGACAACGATAGAGCTTATTTCTTAGTCATTATTATTATACCTGCACTTTTAGGTTTAGTATTGATGACGTATATTATCTGTATATTTGCATTGATATTATTTTTGTGTATTTTTACTAATAAATACTGTTAAAAATAGTATCATCAGACTTCAATGGATACTCCTATCTTTGCTGGTAAGACACCCAGTTACGGGGTTCGTAACACCTGTCCATATACTTATCCAATTTTTTTTTAATGACAAATCATTTTTTTAAAATGATTTTTTTAAATCTTTTTTTTGATTAACGTCATATGTACTGAACTATGTCTTGCATACTCCCCATCAAGGTCTGTTCATTACAAAAGTGCATTGAGGTTATACAAGGTAAAACAATAACAGAGTGCAGAATATATATATATGCACATACACATGAGATAACTTGTATACATTGATTGTATATCCATAAGGTGCGCTCGGTAAAGGGGTGTCTGTGTATAAGGTGACTGATACAAAATGATAAAGTAGTGGTGGTTGGGTGGGGGGTTGGAGGGGTGAGTTAGTGGGTGGAGTTGTTGTTCATCCTTACTGCCTGGGGAAAGTAACTGTTTTTGAGTCTGGTGGTCCTGGTGTGGATGCTACATAGCCTCCTATCTGATGGGAATGAGAAAAACAGTCCCTGTGCAGGGTTGGAGTGGGGGGAATCCGTCATGATTTCCAGTACCTTTCTGTCTATATGACCTTGATGGTGGGTAGGCTGGTGTTGGTGATGTTTTGAGTCCACCTTATCATGCCAAGGTGCCATTTAATAGTCTTAGAGCAGTGGTGCAGAAGCTGACCTCGAGCCTGGTGGTACTCTCAGGTTTGGGGGCAGGGTGGTAGGGTCTTTGATTATGGACACTGCAATAACATTGGTTAATTGCTCAGCCTTTTCTCGCAGGCTCCAGATGGTTGATTTTCTTTGCTGTAGTTTTAGCAGCACCTTGTTTTCAGCAGCGTTTTCAGCATCTTGTCATCTAATTTTTTTAAGCCTAATTGAGCAAGGGGAAGAGCAGATCCCACTGCATGTATTGCTTCAGCAAATTATGACCCATTATATTCTTCACAGCAAATCTGCTTGAGTAGCAATAAATTATTTAAGATTGCTGTTGGTATAATTGGAAAATTTTAATAATTAAGCATGTGTTTCCATTAGAATTTCATTGCACATGTTCTTAATAATTCCTTTGAAAATGCATGTTGAATTTTAGTAGAATTGTCTCTACAGAGTTAGTTTTGATATTTAGGATTTGTTTAATGCACTACATTAATAATCAATGTAGTATAGTTCCCACTTGCATGTCGTGTTATATGGAATGATAGTTAATTTTAGTATCACTAAATGGGCACCTTTGTAACGTAGCAGTTAGCGCGACGATATTATAGCTCAGAGTGTCGGAATTTGGAATCCAATTCCAATGTCACCTGTAGGAAATCTATATGTGGAATGTGTGAGTTTCCTCTGGATGCTCCGGTTCCATCCACATTCCGAAGATGTACCAGTTAGTAGGTTAATTAATCATTATAAATTGTCCCGTGATTAGCTGAGGGTTAAATCAGTGGGTTGCTGGTGGCTCAATTCAAAGGGCCAGAAGAGCCTTTTCTGTGCTGTATCTCTAAATAAACAAAAATAAAAACACAAAAAGAAATAGTAATATCATTTTCACATTTTCATTGTGCTTTTGACATCCTATTGCAGTTTTAAATTGTACTACTTATCATACCAATTTGCATTGTTACAGGAGCAGAATTATGCCATTTGGCCCATCGAGTTTGCTCCACCATTCCATCATGGTTGATTTATTTTCCCTCTCAACCCTATTCTCTGCCTTCTCCCCGTAATGTTTGATGCCTTGACTAATCAAGAACCTATCAATCTACGCTTTAAATATACCCAATGACTTGGCCTCCATAGCTATCTGTGGCAATGAGTTTCAGAGATTTACTATATTCTGGTTGAAGAAATTACTCCTTATCTCTGTTTTAAATGGATGTCCGTGTATTCTGAGGCTGTGCCCTTCTGCCCTGGACTCCCCCACTATGGGAAACATTCCACATCCACTCCATGTAAGCCTTATGATGTCAACACATCATAACAGGTTGGGGAAGTTAGGAGCCTGGTGTGTGGAACAATAGGATATAAGGAGATATCACTGATCTAGTTCAAAGACATGTTAAGGGGCTGAATGGCTGAGCATTCTGTATGGTGACATATACTGTATGTACTTTGATAATAAATTTATTTTGAACTTTGAATGAATTGCTACACATATATCCTTCACTGTGCTGTCGTGTTCTCTGTTCTACTTAGAACAGCACTTCACAGAAGCAGGACCTTTAGCCCATGACGTCTGGTCCTAACACAATGTCAAATTAAACTCTACCTCTTCTGCCTATACATGATCCATGTCCCTCCACTCCCTGCGCATTCAGATGTCTAATAGCCTCTTAAATACGACTACTGTGTCTGCTTCCTCTGCCACCCCTGGCAGCCCATTCCAAGCACCTACCCCTCTCTATGAGGAGGAACTTCTTTAGCCACAGGGTACTGTAACTGTGAAATTCATTGCCACAGATAGCTGTGGAGGCCAAGTCAGTAGGTATATTTAAATTGGAGGTTGATAGGTTCTTGATGTCCTGATGGAGGATCGTGGTTTGCAGTGTTGATTGTTTACTCTTTTCCATAGCTGCTGCCTGCCTGCTGAGTTCCCCTCATGTTTTGCGTGTGCTGCTTTCGATTTCCAGCATCTGCAAATTTTCTCGTCTGTTGATAGCTTCTTGATTAGTTAGGGCATCAAAGGTTACAGGGAGAAGGCAGGTGAATGGGGTTGAGAGGAAAAATAAATCAGCAATGATGGAATGGTGGATTGGACTTGATGGGTTGAATTCCCTAATTGTGCTCCTATGTTATGGTCTGATCCCTGTGCTTTGGAAATGTTAAGTAAGTGAAATGTTCTTCAAATAATGCTGTAAAATCCACAGCCACTTGAGCAAATTTAGCTTTAACGTCTTGTATAAAAGTGTCTTCAGCAGTGGAGCACTCCTTCCATCACGAATGCTCTCTCTGTCTTGGACTAATACTGCATGAAATTTGGAACTTTGGCCCAAGTCGTCCATTGTCTGGTTAAATCTCCTGCATCCAGGATGTTTTGATTTCAGACGTGAATACTATTTCTGAGCCAAGCTGCTAAGTTGACAATACAGTGGATGCCAGTTAATTAGGACACATCGACGTCAGTACATTTTGGTCCAATTGCGTGGCTGCCCCAAAGTTTCATAGAAATAGTTAAAAATCTATAAAATAGACAAACTGCCTTTTAACTGGGTTACAAATTAAATATTTAAATGAAATAGGGATCAAATTAGAACAATAACTATAAAACCATGATAAAGCCATATAAAATCTTAATAGTTATAGATGAGGAATTCATCCAGTGTACTCTGCTGTGTTCTTTTGATTAACAGTAAATGAACAAAATCATGCATTTACCTAGTGCAGATAATGGGCGGTCTTTATACTATTCTTTCAATGATTGCAACATCTAAATCTTCATTGCATTGTAACATTCTAGATGATTGTCGATACCTTCAAATTGATTGTAGTTCTTAACTTGCTGAAGTATTGAAATCATTTCATTTTCACTCCCACCATTCCTGTCAACCCCAAGCCTGAATGCTTGAAATTACAGTCAGCAGAACAATTCTGAATCATCTTGCTGCTTAATTCTCAGCAATTATCAGTGCTTTTGATCACATACACGCAACTGACACTATTTTAAAACTGTTCGCTCTAAGCACTTTGTAGTGTCTATGGGCCACACAAGTACAAGTCATCCTCTCATGGGTAGGTTGTAATAGTTCTTTGGTACTTCCTCATGTGGCAAATCAGAGTGGGTAAATGTATAAATTCAGGTGATTATATATTTGAACCAGACATCCAGGGCAGTATTCTGTTGGCAGATAGTAACTTGAAAGTTAGTTCTGTATAATTTAATGCCTTTAGCTTCTTTGAAAAATAGGTAAGGAATAATTTTGTGAACAAAATTTTAAGATTTTTGAAGATTAGCTTTATTTGTGATGGGTACATTGAAACCTTGAAACTTAGAGTGAAATGTGTCCGTTGTGTCAATGCTCAACATCCATCCGAGAATGTTCTGGGTCAACTCGCCAGTGTTGACATGCTTCTGCCACCAGCAGAGCATGGCCACAACTCACTAACCCTAATCCATACATCACATGGTCACAGAGAGAATGTAAAAACTCCTTTAGAACTTAATCAGATTTAATATTACTTGCATATGTCATGAAATTTGTTGTTTTGCAGCAGCAATACCTAATAATAAAAACTATAAAGTATGGATATATATTTTCTTTAAATTAAATAAATTAAATAGAACAAAGGAGGAGAAAAAACAGTGAAATAGTGTCATGGGTTCATTGTCAATTCAGAAATTTAATGGCGGAGGGCACAAAGCTGTTCTTGAATCATTGAGTGTTTGTCTTCAGGCTTCTGTACCTCCTCCCTGATGGTAGCAATGAGAAAAGGCCATGTCCTGTGTTATTGGGGTCTTTAATGATGCCACCCTTTTGAGATGTTACCTTTTGAAAATGTCATCTACACTGGGAAGACTAGTTCCCATGATGGAGCTGGCTCAGTTTACAACTTCCTGCAGCTTTTTCCGATCCTGTGCAGTGTCCTCTCCATACCAGACAGTGATACAACCAGTTTGAATGCTGTCCTTACAGACAGTGGTGGGAATTGAACCCTGATCATTGAGGCTGTGAAGAATTATGCTAACCACAATGCTTCCATGATGCCATGAACACATTTTTATTAAATTGACTTTTTAATAATGTGCCACATGATAGACTTTCACTAACCAGGGTAAGGGATTAAAGTAAGAGCATAACATCACTTCAGCCATGCCATGGTAAATGCAGCTGTTTGCGATTACTAAATTAGAGAGAAGCATATGTTGGTGCTCCCCATGGAGATGAGTATGGTGATCTTATGTATTTTATTGATCTAGGCTTGAACGTAGTGGCATATATTTAGTGTCCGATGACAGCACTAAGCTTATAAAAGTAGATAACATTGAGGAAGGTGTTAGTAAAATTGAGGAAAATAGTCTGCAGAGAAACAGCAAGATGAGATGCAATATAGATGTATTCCATTTTCAGACAGAAAGTGAAGGGAGGTGATGCAGTAGAGTGCAGAAAAGTGAAGCCTGGATGACCATCTACACAAAGCTTTGAAGGTGGCAGAATAAATCAGGGCAACACATACAGTACAAAATGCTGGAGGAACTCAACAGCTCGGGCAGCACCTATGGAAGGGAATAAGTAGTTGACATTTCAGGCTGAGATCCTTCGTCAGGTCTGGAAAGTAAGGGGGAAGAAACCAGTATAAGAAGATGGGAGGAGGGGAAGGAGTACAAGCTGGTAGGTGAGACCAGGTGAGGAGGAAGGTGAGGGGTGGGTGCAGGGGGGGGGGAGTGATGAAGTAAAGAGCTGAGAGGTGATGGGTGGAAGAGGTAAAGGGCTGAAGAATATGGAATCTGACAGGAGAGGAGATTGGACCATGGGAGAAGGGGAACGAAAAGGGGCACAGAAGGGAGGTGATAGGCAGGTGAACACAAGAGAAGGGGTAAGAAGAGAGCCACAATGGGAATGGGGAAGGAGAAGTTGGTGAAATTCATGTTCATGCTGCCAGTTTGGCAAATGAGGTCTTGCTCCTCCAACCTGAGAGTAGTTTCATCGTGGCAATAGAGGAGGCCTCCCTCTGGTGCCCCTCCTCATTCCCATTCTCCCCAAATCTGCTCTCCTCTCCCATCAAATCCCTTCTACAGTCGTTTATCTCTTCCACCTGTCACCTCCCTGCTTCTCACTTCATTCCCCTCTCCTACCCCCATCTACCTTGCCCCTCACCTGGTCTCAACTATCACCTTTTAGCTTATACTCCTTCCCCTCCCCCCAACTTTTATATTCTGGCTTTTTCCCCCTTCCTTTCCACTCCTGATGAAGGGTCTAGACCAGGGGTGTCAAACTCATTTTAGGTCACGGGCCGGATTGAGCAAAATGCAGCTTCATGTGGGCCGGATCAATCGGACGCGTGCGAACGCAGCTTTCGTTGCCTCCGTTTTTTCAGCCTGCTCTCATGTGTCTCAGTCTCTGCTATAACTACAAAGTGTTTCACTTTACAAATTCCGTTTCTTATGAAGAAGACTGCCGAGCAAGACTGCCGAATAAACACTAAAAACCCTGAAAACCTGGTACCTGAATAAACTCAGCATTAGCCATATCATACGCCATAGGCGCTTCGATTACTGGGGCCAGCTTTAATAGTAATTAGATATTATCTCGCGGGCCAAAGATAATCCGGCCCGCGGGCCTTGAGTTTGACATATATGGTCTAGACGGTAGCACGATATTAATACGCAGCAGCCTCTCCGGACTCTGGATTGGGGATTGCCAAACGTTACGTGGATTTTCTGGTGTAGTCTGTTTTGCATTATGCTTTTGTGATATCATTCTGGGGGAACGTTGTCTCATTTTTTTACTGCATTGCATTTGTGGTTTCTAAATGACAATAAACTGAATCTGAATCTGAAAATATGACACTTCATTCCCCTCCATAGATGCTACCTGACTTGCTGTTTACCTCCAGCAATTTGTGTGTGTTACTCTGGATTTTCAGCAGTTGCAGCCTCTCCTCTATTTATGATTCTTTGCTATACTTTTCTGTATTCTCTATATAACAATTTTAATCTACAAGTATAAGAAATCAGGGCGTACAGTTTTTGTGATTTTAATTATGTATTGACTACTCAGAGTTAAATAGCATTTTATGTACTGGCTTGAATAGCACCTAGCAATCCTGTACAGTAGAATTAAAATCTGGTTATGGATTATTTTAAGCCAGCCAATGGTGCAACAGTATCTGCTCCAGACTTCGAGACAAGTGAACCCAGGTTCGAATACAGCCAGTTCCTTGCACGCTTTCCATCTGTGCTGGGTTGAGTGTTGAGCTAGCAACTTGGCCTCGTAAAATACAGACAAGAATAGTGCAGAGATAGCAAGGTTGCCGCCTGATGGCACCTCAAGGCGTGGAGAGGAGCAACAACAGGTTATTTTACTCATCCTTAAATGGAAATCCTCTTTGCCTAATAGATACTAGCTAGCCTTAAACCTGTTCCAAATGTCCCAATGTTAAGTTTCTGGTTATTTTTATTTAGTATGGTAATTAATGTCTTATAGATATTGAATATGAAAAATGAAAAACGTACAAAATTATTCCTCAATTTAATTCACTGGATATAGAACTGAACAGTAAATTTCAGAAGAATATTTATTTTCTGCTCTCCATTAGTTAAAAAACACATTAAGGATTGACTCGTAGTTGAATGTAACTAATCATTCAGTTACACTTTTGATAAATAGATTAGCAAAGATTCAATAGATCTATCACAACACGTAATGGCTGTTCATGGCAATTAAACTGTCTTTTTTCATGTCTGTGTGTGTGCATGCGCCCTTTCACAACCTTCAACTTGATTCTCAGTGATTCAAAATTAACTTGAAAGTCTTGTTTGCTGTCAGCTTAAAGCTTAATTGACTGAAAGCCAAATAGACTTGAGTTCTATATTCAGCACTGAGGCTATTGATAGGCCATGTGCAAATTGTGTGGGTTGAAAGAAGAGCAGTACCCACTCCTTTTCTAGTATTCAGTGCACATCATGTCGTGGCTGTGCAGTCAGAATTGCTTTGCTGAGCCTTTTATCACACGGAGTTAACTCTCTGGAGTCCCCAAATAGTGATTCTGTACTGAGCTGTTGAGTATTTTAACCTCTGTACAGTTCTGATAATGGATTAGCAAATCTAATTGTACAACATTTGGTAAAAATCCTTTCTATTTTGTTACTTATGCTGCGAGTATTAAGTTGTTTAGTGAGAATCCTTTTCATTCTATTATATATGCTAAGTAACTGGTAAATTTAAAGGAAAATCTATTTCATTCTTGAAAACCGAGGTGCTGTTGAATCTTGCCTTTGGATAAGGTGGAAGCTCCTGCAATATGATTTAGTTTAATAGATTACAACACTACAGAACAGAAACAGGCACTTCAGCCCATCTAGTCCATGCCAAACTCTTAATCTGCATAGTCCCATCAACCTGCACCAGGACCATAGCCTTCCATACCTCATGCATTTTTCAATGTATCTTTCCAACTTAAATGTTGAAATTGAACCTGAGTCCAGCACTTGGCTGGCAGCTCATTCCACACTCTCACCAGCATCTAAATGAAAGTTCCCCTTCTTGTTCCCGTATACATTTCACCTTTCACCTTTAACCCATGACCTCTAGTTCTAAACACAAGAGGTACTGCAGATGCTGGAAATCTAGAATAAATCACAGTGTGCTGGAGGAGCTCAGCAGGTCCTGATGAAGGGTTTTGGCCTGAATTGTCGACTCTTTATTCCCATCCATCTATGCTGCCTGACCTGCTGAGCTCCTCCAGCACATTGTCTATATACCTTTAGTTCTGGATTCACCCAGCCACAGTGAGAAAAGCCTAATTGTATTTACTCTATCTATACTTTTCATAATTTTGTATACCTCCATCAAATTTTAATGAGATTTAGTAAATGAAGACAAAACTTTATATGAAAATTCTTGAATAGAGTACATGATCTGATGCAATATGATGAAATACTGCATATTGCTTAGTGTGTGAAAACTGCTAACAGCCTTGTTGCCAATACAGCAGTTTTAGCAGGAAAATGAAACACCTACATAAAAAATAGTAACGAAAGACCGAATAATTTATATGTGTACTACACTGCAACTTTTAAAAAATATGTCATTATTAGCCCGTAACAGAGAAGATGAAATTTAAGAATCAGGATTGTTATCACTGATAGGAATCTTAACACTGCGACATTTATACGTGCCTATTCTCTGATTTAAGCTTCATAAGGAATTGTAATGAATTAATAAACATAAAGACAATATTTTAGTAAACAATTTTCAGATTTGAAATAGAAACACTAATGACAAAGAAAAGTATTGATCTTAATTCTCTGAGGGAGTTTGGGTGCAAGAGCAATAAGATTATAAAATATTAATTACTACCATCGTGTTTAGATGTGCCTTGCAGTAATAAAGATGAGACACCAAATTGAATATCATTGTTAGCATACAGAAAATATAGATGAGTGCTGAGTGAAACACAATTTGTACTTCTAGTTATATAATTTCTGAATGAAAATGTTGCTAATTTTGCTCTTGCTAATTGTACTTTTTTAGCCTTTGAGAACCTATGCATTATATATGCAAATTTTATCAAAAACTACTGGCAAAAGACTACAAAAACATTTTAGAATGGTTACAGCTAATTCAAAAATGGTCTTTTAATAGGTTTCCATTATTACATCACATGCCCCATATTTTAAATTGTAAATTATATGGTATATAATTATATTGTTTTAATTTTGATATTAATTATATAAATAATTATATGTGGTTGTTTGGAAACAATTTGTGCACAAATATTGTTTTCTCCTTTTTTCCAATTTCAGCACATTTAAGCCTAGCCATAGGAAAAACTAACATAATTGCTCTTTTCTTATCGTGCCAATGGAATCATTATCTACCTACAGTGAGTGGTTTACTACTGTTTAAATAAGCATTATCAAGTTCAGTGAATAACCCTTAAAACTCACGATCCCTTCTGGTCAATAATGGACTATTCTCTCAGTGTAACACATACAGCACACCATAACATTTACATATCTGTAAACTCCCTTAGTGGTCTAAACAGCATACAAGATGATAACATATAGGAATGTAATTAAGCCATTTGGACCATTGAGTCTACTCTGCCATTTCATCATGGCTGATCAGTTTTTCCTCTCAGTCCCAATCTCCTGCCTTCCCCCCTTACCTTTTCATGTCCTGGCAAATGAGGAAAAAATCAACCACTGCCTTAAATATGCATAAAGACTTGGCCTCAACAGCTGCCTGTGGCAACAAATTCTATAGATTCACCACTCTCTGGCTAAAGAAATTTAACTTCAGCTCCATTCTAAAATGACACCCTTCTATACTGAGGCTATGTCTGGTCCTAGACTCTCCCACCATAGGAAACATCCTCTATCAAAGGCTTTCACCATTCAATAGGTTTCAAAGAAGTTACTCTTCATTTTTCTGAATTCAAGTCAAGTCAAGTCACTTTTATTGTCATTTCGACCATAACTGCTGGTACAGTACATAGTAAAAATGAGACAACGTTTTTCAGGACCATGGTGTTACATGACACAGTACAAAAATTATACTGAACTACGTAAAAAAACAACACAGAGAAAGCTACACTAGACCTACATAGCACTGCGTAAAGTGCACAAAAACAGTGCAGGCATTACAATAAATAATAAACAGGACAGTAGGGCAAAGTGTCAGTCCAGGCTCTGGGTATTGAGGAGTCTGATAGCTTGTGGGAAGAAACTGTTATATAGTCTGGTCGTGAGAGCCTGAATGCTTCGGAGCCTTTTCCCAGATGGCAGGAGGGAGAAGAGATTGTGTGAGGGGTGCATGGGGTCCTTCATAATGCTGTTTCCTTTGCGGATGCAAAGCTGACCTCAGTATCCGCTGCAGGGTCTTGCGATCCGAGATGGTGCACTTTCCGAACCAGGCAGTGATGCAGCTGCTCAAGATGCTCTCAATACAACCCCTGTAGAATGTGATGAGGATGGGGGGTGGGAGATGGACTTTCCTCAGCCTTCGCAGAAAGTAGAGACGCTGCTGGGCTTTCTTTGCTATGGAGCTGGTGTTGAGGGACCAGGTGAGATTCTCCACCAGGTGAAAACCAAGAAATTTGGTGCTCTTAACGATCTCTACCGAAGAGCCGTCGATGTTCAGCTGGGAGTGGTCGCTCCGTGCCCTCCTGAAGTCAACAACCATCTCTTTTGTTCTGTTCACATTAAGAGACAGGTTGTTGGCTCTGCACCAGTCCGTTAGCCGCTGCACCTCCTCTCTGTAAGCTGACTCATCGTTCTTGCTGACGAGACCCACCACAGTTGTGTCATTGGCAAACGATGATGTGGTTCGAGCTGTGTGTTGCAGCACAGTCATGGGTCAGCAGAGTTAACAGCAGTGGACTGAGCACACAGCCCTGGGGGGCCCCCATGCTCAGTGTGATGGTGTTGGAGATGCTGCTCCCAATCTGGACTGACTGAGGTCTCCCAGTCAGGAAGTCTAGGATCCAGTTGCAGAGGGAGTGTTCAGGTCCAGTAGGCTCAGCTTTCCAGTCAGTTTCTGAGGGATGATTGTGTTGAATGCTGAACTGAAGTCTATGAACAGCATCCGAACATATGTATCTTTTTTGTCCAGGTGGGTTAGGGCCAGGTGGAGGGTGGTGGCAATGGTGTCACCTGTTCAGCGGTTGGGACGGTACGCAAACTACAGGGGGTCCAGTTAGGGGGGCAGCAGGGTCTTGATATGCCTCATGACGAGCCTCTCGAAACACTTCATGATGATGGATGTGAGTGCAATGGGACGGTAGTCATTTAGGCAGGACACTGAAGACTTCTTTGGCACGGGGACGATGGTGGCAGCCTTGAAGCACGTTGGAACGGTGGCGCTGCTCAGGGAGATGTTGAAGATGTCAGTGAGAACATCTGCTAGCTGGTCTGCACATCCTCTGAGCACTCTACCAGGGATGTTGTCTGGTCCAGCAGACTTCCATGGGTTGACCCTGCACAGGGTTCTTTTCACATCGGCCACGGTGAGACACAGCAGCTGGTCATTTGTAGGAGGGGTGCACTTCCTCGCCACCACGTCATTTTCCGCCTCAAACCGGGCGTAGAAGTTATTCAGTGCATCTGGGAGGGAGGCATCACCTGCACAGTCAGGTGATGTTGTCTTGTAATTGGTGATGTCCTGGATGCCCTTCCACATGCGCCGCGTGTCGCCGCTCTCCTGGAAGTGGCCGTGGATTAGCTGGGCGTGTGCATGCTTTGCCCCTCTGATGACTCGGGACAGTTTGGCCCTTGCTGTTGTTAGAGCTGCCTTGTCGCCTGCTCTGAAGGTGGAGTCGCGGGTCCTCAGCAGCACACGCACCTCCGCGGTCATCCATCGATGTAGTGAATACAGCCCCAGAGTCATCAAATGCTCTTCATATGACAAGCCATTCAATCATGGAATAATTTTCATGAACTTCCTTTGAACTCTCTCCAGTTTCAGCAAATCCTTTCCAAGATAAGGGGCCCAGAACTGCTCATGGTACTCCATGTGAAGCCTCACCAGTGTTTTATAAAGTCTCAACATTACATTCTTGCTTTTATATTCTAGTCCTCTTGAAATGAATGCTAATGTTGCATTTGCCTTCCTCTCCACCTGCAAATTACTCTTTAGAGAATTCTGCACAAGGACTCCCAAGTCCTTTTGCACCTCAGTTTTTTGTATTTAATCTCCATTTAGAAAATAGTCAACCTTTTCACTCTTCCACCAAAGTGCATGACAATGCAGTTCCTGATACTGTATTCCATTTGCCACTCCTCTGCCCAGTATCCTGATCTGTTTGTAGCTTCTCTTCTTGCTCAAAATTTCCTGCCCCTCCACCTATCTTTGTACTGTCTGCATACTTTGCAACAAAGACATCAATTCTGTCAAAATACACAGAATTTCAGAATTGGCAGGAGGAAGCTGTTTGGCCTGTTGATTTCGTGCTGGATGTTTGTTTGCCCAATTCACCTGTTCTTACCACGTAGTCCTGCAGCAAGGTAGCGCAGCAGTTAGCATGTCACTTTACACCACCAGTGATCTTTGATCGGGATTTAATTCCCTTTGCTGCCTGTAAGGAGTTTGTACATTCTCCCTGTAACCGTGTGGATTTCTTCCAAGTGCTCCGGTTTCCTCCCACATTCTGAAGATGTACATTTAGGGTTAGTGAGTTATTGGCATGTATGTTAGTGCTGGAGGCATGGCAGCATTAGCTGGCTGCTCAGCATAATCCTCGCTGCTTTAATTTGATGCAAACGATGCATTTCATTGTATGTTTTGATGTACATATGACAAATAAAGCTAATCTTTAATCTACAGATTATTCTCTTACCAATTCTCTTTTAAAGTACTGGCTCTGCTTCACTACTCTTACTGGCACTGAAATTCATATTTCAATTTCTCCTAGAGTAAAGGCCCCAGGTTCTTCACTTTACTCTTGCAGCTGAAATCCCTCATCTTTGATAATGTACAGAACAAGTGAAACTATGCTGTAAACTGCCTTTGGAGTCTCCACATCCTTCCTGAACCGTAGTGAACAAAATTTGAGCACATCTACATTGAACACATCTACATGAAACCCTGTCATAGAAAAGCAGTATCCATCATCAGAGATCTTCACCATCCAGGCCATGCTTTTTTGTCTCATTGCTGCCATCAGTTAGAAGGTACAAGAGCCTCAGGACTCGCACCAGCAGGTTCAAGAGCAGTTACTGCCTTCAACCCTCAGGCTGTTGGACAAAAGAGGATAACTACACTCATCCGCCCATCCATTAAGATGTTCCCACAACCAGTGATCTCACTCTAAAGACTTTATTTTGGTTACTTCATGTTCTCCTTATTTATTGCTATTTATTTATATTTGCATTTGTACAGTTTGTCGTCTTCTGCACTCCACTTGATCTTTCATTGACCCTGTTATAGTTATAATTCTATAGATTTGCTGTTGAATCCCAGGGTTGTATGCAGTGACATATGTGTACTCTGATGATAATATTTATTTTGAACTTTGATGTAATACTGTCGTTGTGATTTGCCTTCCCATTCCAGTTCCAACATGTTGGTCAATGGTCCCCTCTACTGCCATAATGAAGCTGCTCTCAGGTTGAGAAGCAGTACCTCATAATCTGTTGGTGTAGCCACCAACCTGATGGCATGATCATCGATTTCTTTAATCTGATATTTTCTCCCCACCCCTTTACCATTCTGCATTCTGGCTCTCCTTTTACCTCTTCTCCTCACCTCCATATCACCTCCCTCTGGGGTACCTCCTCCTCCTCTTTATCCCATGGCCATTCACTTCTCCTAACAATTTCCTCCTCCTTCAGCTTTTTACCTCTTCCACCAATCACCTCCAGCTTCTCACTTAATCTCTATCACCTTCTAGTTTATACGCCCTCCTCTCCCCCAACTTCTTAATCTGGCCTCTTCCCACTTTTCAGTCCTGATGAAGAGTCTTGGCCCAAAATGTTGAATGTTTATTCATTTCCATTGATGTCTAATCTGCTGAGTTCCTTGAGCATTTTGTACATGTTGCTCTGGATTTCCAGGTTCTGTGGAATCTCTTGTATTTGTGATTGAGATCCAACCATTTTAATATTTTGGCCTTTGTTAGTTTCTTGTCTCTGTGAATCCCATCATCTCATAGGTTTTACTAACCAGTCTCACACCATTTCCTATAATATTGCTCATGTACATTCAGGTCCATCTGTTCTAGTATACGATTTAAATTTGCATTACTTAAGCTCTGTTTGTCATTTTTTGTCAGTTTGTCATTTCATACAAAGCAACACACACAAAATGCTGGAGGATCTCAACAGGTCAGGCAGTATCCATGGAAATGAACAAACAGTTGATGTTTTGGGCCGAGACACTTCTTCAGGACACGAGAAGGGTCTCGAACCAAAATGTTGTCTGTTCATTCATTTCTATAGATGTTGCCTGTCCTGCTGAGTTCCTCCAGCATTTTGTGTCTGTTGCTTTGGATTTCTAGCATCTGCAGAATTTCTGTGTTTGTCATTTCATACATCTGTGTTTAAATTCCAATTGCCACTTTCCTTTCATCTAGGCTACGTGTCTTGTTGTCTTTATTTATTTATTCAAGAATGTGGGGATCATTGCAGAGTCTCTAATTGCCCTTGGACAGAGTGGCAAGCAAGTTTATTCTGAAAGAGATTAAAGGCAACCACAGCTTTGTGGGAATGGATTCACCTACTGGCCACATACACTATTTTGAATAAGTATTCAGCACCTTCAACTACTTTCACATTTTACTGTCTCACTTTCTGAATTTCAAATATATTGAAGTAGGAGTTTTGAGCTAATCTACAAAACATTGTTCACCATGTCAAATAAAAAAAACCTGTCAGCAATTTACTAAAATTTAAAAACCCAAATTGTGAGGCTGAAAATGTATTAATTCCCTTCCTAATTACTATGGATACTTTTCTCAGGTGCAATACAGTATATCACCTGATTTGTTGATGTAGAAAATTGGAGGATCAGCCGAATAAATACCCCTTCTCCCTGTAAGGTCCAGCAGTATAATACATTTTCAAAAGACCAAACCAAAATAAAAACAAAAGAGCATTCAAGGAAAGTCAGGGAAATGATAATACGAAAGAACAAATTTGGGGAAGAGTACAAGACCATCTCAAAGGCACTGAACATACCTAGGGGTTCATTGCAGTCCATCATGAAAAGTAGAAAAAATATGAAACCATAGTCATACTACCTAGGTCAGGCAGCCCATCTAAACTTGGTCACCAGAGAAGAATGACACTTGTAAAAAAAGGCTCCTGTAATTGCAATAGTCACTCTGGGTGAGCTGAAGAAGGCACTGGCTGCAACTGGAGATGAAGTTCATGGCTACGCAATCTCTAAGGCCTTGCACAAAAAGGGTATTTATGGAATAGTGGCATGGAAGAAGCGCTGGCTTTAAAAAAAAAGCATATCCTTGCCCATAAAGACTTTGCAAAGCATCACTTAGAAGATACTGTAAAGATGTGGAAGACGGTCAGGTGGTCAGTTGAGACTAAAGTGGAACTTTTTGGCCTCAACACTAAGCAATATTTGTGGCTGAAGTCTAGTACTGTGCATCGTCCACATAACACCATCCTTAATGTAAACTATGGTGGAGATGATTTACAGCAGGAGGGACTGGAAATCTGGTCAGGATTGATGGGAAGATGATGCCCTAAATACAGAGAGATCCTGGGTAAAAACCTGCTAGCCTCTGCCAGAAAGCTTAAACTGGGGAATAAGTTTGCCTTTCAGCAGGAACAACCACACAAAACACTGCCAGAGCGAACATGGAGTTGTGTCAAATGAAGAAAATTTATATCCTTGAGTGGTCTAGTCAAAGTCCTGACCTTAAGCCGATGAACATCTCTGGCAAAATCTTAAGATTGTTAATGAGAGAAAATCTACAGATGCTAGAAATCAAGTGATGCACACAAAGTGCTAAGAGGAACCCAGCAGGCCAGGCAGCATCTATGAAAAAATGTAAAGAGTAAGAGTTCTGATGATGGTCTCTGCTTGAAACATTGACTATTTACTCTTTCCCATCGATGCTGCCTGGCCTGCTCAGTTTCTCCAGTATTTTGTGTGCATTTCTCAAGATTGCTGTCTACTACCACTCCCCAACTAACCTGGCACAACTTAAGCTATTTTGCAAGGAGGAATGGGCAAATCTTGTTGCATCACGTTGTACAAAGCTAATGGAGACTTATCCAAAAAGACAACTGGCTTACCAACTGTGAGAGGTGGTTCAACTAAGTACTGAGCAAAGGGGACTTAATAATTTTGAACTCAGTTCTTGAATTTTTAGTTTTTCATGCTTCACAATTTTCCCTGTTCTTTGGATTCTGAAAAGAGTACGAAATTCACAAATAAAAGTACTCAGTTAAATTGGTTAAAATCCCTGGTTGTAGTACTCATTTATGTGAGCAAAGGGTTGGGGGCTGAATACTTTACAAGGCACTTTATCTATCTTCCTTATCCATGCACTCAGATTTGCTAGAGCAGTTGGGGTGGGTTTAAACTAAGTTGGCAGGGGGATGGGAACCAGAGTGTTCAGACTGATGATGGGGCAGTTGGTATACAAGCCAGTGCAGTGTGTAGTGAGATGGTGAGGATGAACAGGTGGATGATAGGGCAAAATTGCAGCCAGTGGGATGAGATGAAGTATAACATGAGGGAGAAAATCTAAAAGGGTAATGAATACAGGACTGATGATGTTGTATTTGAATGCACACAGTATACAGGAATAAGGTAGAAGATCTTGTAGCAATGTTTGAGTTTGGCAGGTATGACCTTGTGGGCATCACTGAGAGATGTGGCTGAAAGAAGTTCATTGTTGAGAGGTAAACATCCAAGTGTGCATCTTGCATCAAAAGAACAGGCAGGTAGGCAGAGGGGTGGGGTGGCTCTGTTAGCAAAAAATGAAATCAAATCCTTAGAAAGAAGTAACAAAGGATTGGAAAAAGTAGAATCCTTGTGGGTAGAGTTAAGAAACTGCAAGGGTAAAAAAGAACCTAATAGGAGTTATATACAGGTGTCCAAAAAGTAGCTAGAATGTAAGGTATGAATTTCAACGGGAAATAATGATAATGGAGTCTCATATGCCAGACTGCTGTTTATAGACTTCAGTTTGGCATTCAACACCATCATAGCCCAGAAAATGGTGGGGAACTGTCCTCTGTGGGTCTCAACACCTTCCTCTGTAATTGGATATGAGACTTCTTAACAAGTAGGCCATAATCAGTCTGTTTGGCAGCAGTGTCTCTCGTCCCATTACACTCAACAGTGGTGCTCTCCAAGGCTGTGTGCTCAACCCACTGCTGATCACACACAACTGACACATGACTGTGTCGCAGGATCCAGCTCAAACTGTGTCATCAAATTTTGCGGATGAAGCAACAGTGGTTGGCCTCATCAAGAAAAATGACGAGATGGAATATAGAGAGGAAGTGGAGCCGCTGGTGCATTGATGTGAGAAGAACAACTTAAGTGTGGAGAAGACCAAGGAAATTATTTGGACTTCAGGAAGGTACAGATGAACCATCCTCCTCTGCAAATACATAGCTTCTCCGTAAAAAGGGTTAAGTGCACCAAGTTCCTGGGGGTTCAAATCACAGATAACCTCACCTGGTCCCTTAATATCACCTCCCTGAACAAGAAGGCACAGCAGCACCTCCACTTGCGAAGAAGATTGAAGAAGACTGTGTTTTACAGGAGCACGTTGCAAGTATCCTGACAAGTTGCATCTCCATCTAGTATGGGAGCAGTCAAGCATCAGACCAAAAGTCCCTATAATGGACTGTGAACTTAGCTGAGAGGATCATAGGAGTCTCCCTACCATCCAAACAGGACATTAGAGTCCACCCATCCATCCAGCATCCTCTTTGACTTTCTACCATCAGGCCAGAGACTACGATGCATTAAAACAAGAATGGTTACAATTGGAAATAGTTCTTCCACCAAACCATTAGGCTTTTGAACTCCCTGCCACATCATATTCAAAGTGTCACTGGTTAATCTGTTCCGTACCTTGTATGTGGCCTATCAGCAAGGTCAAGAGAGCTTTACCAGGAAGGATTTCTCATGGGTCGGCAGTGGTTATTTAAAAAGAGAGCTTCGAGAGCATTTGTCCATTGTACGTGGCCTATCAGCGGCTATAACTGGAGCACCAATCATGAGTCAGATAGCAGGGAAGGTTCAGGCTTAAAAAAGAGACACTGCCTAGCAGAGTGGTCATCAATGGAGTGATCTGAGGCAGAGTGGTAGGGCTTTGGTGATAACGGGCCCAGGCGAGGTAAGTTACCTGTGTGGAATAGAAACAGGAAGTATGTCTGTGAAGCAAGTGTTCTGTACTGGGTGTCAGATGTGGGAAGTCTGGGAGACTCCAAACCTCCCGGATGGCTACATCTGCACCAGGTGCGTCGAGCTGCAGCTTTTTAGGAACCACGTTAGGTAACTGGAGATGCAGCTTGATGACCTTGGTCTGGTCAGGGAAAGTGAGGAGGAGATAGAGAGGAGCTATAGGCAAGTAGTCACACTGGGGCCTCAGGAGACAGATAAGTGGGTCACAGGAGAGGCAAGGGCAAGAGTCAGACACTAGACAATACCCCTGTTTGAATACTGTTGGGGGGGACGGCCTAACTGGGGGAAGCAACATTGGCCGTGCCTCTGGCTCAGTCTGGCCCTGTGGCTCAGAAGGGTAGTGAAATGAAGAAGGCAGCAATAATAAGGGACTCTATAATTAAGGGATCAGACAGGCGATTCTGTGGACGCAGGAAAGAAATAGGGATGGTAGTTTGCCTCCCAGGTGCCAGGGTCCGGGATGTTTCTGATTGTGTCCACGATATCCTGAAGTGGGATGGCGAACAGCCAGAGGTTGTGATATATATTGGTACCAATGACATAAGAAGGAAAAGGGAGGAGGTCCTGAATACAGACTACAGGGAGTTACGAAGGAAGCTGAGAAGCAAGACCTTAAAGGGATTACTGCCTGTGCCATGCGACAGTGAGTATAGGAATAGAGTGAGATGGAGGATAAATGCATGACTGAGGGTTTGGAGCAGGGGGACACAATTCAGATTTCTGGATCATTGGGACCTCTTTTGGGATAGGCATGGCCTGTACAAAAAGGACGGGTTGCACTTGAATCCGAGGGAGACCAATATCCCTGTGGGGAGATTTGCTAGGCTATTGGTGAGAGTTTAAACTAGAATTGCTGGGGGGTGGGAACCGAACTGAAGAGACAGAGGAAGGGGCGGTTGGGTCACAAATAGAGAAAGCTTGTAGACAGTGCGAGAGGGAGGATAGGCAGGTGATAGAGAAGGGACACGCTCAGACTGATGGTTTGAGATGTGTCTATTTTAATGCAGGAAGCATCATGAACAAAGTGGATGAGTTTAGAGCCTGGGTCAGTACTTGGAGCTATAATGTTGTGGCCATTACAGTGACTTGGATGGCTCAGGGGCAGGAAAGGTTACTTCGAGTGTCAGACTTTAGATGTTTTGGAAAGGACAGGGAGGGAAGCAAAAGAGGTGGGGGCATGGCACTGCTGATTAGAGATAGTGTCACGGCTGCAGAAAAGGAGGAAGTTATGGAGGGATTCTCTACTGAGTCTCTATGGGTGGAAGTTAGAAACAGGAAAGGGTCAATAACTCTACTGGGTGTTCTTTATATACCACCCAATAGTAACAGGGACATCAAAGAGCAGATAGGGAGACAAATTCTGGAAAGGTGTAATAATAACAGGGTTGCCGTGCTGGGAGATTTTAATTTCCCAAATATTGATTGGCATCTCCCTAGAGCAAGGGGTTTAGATGGGGTGGAGTTTGTTAAGTGTATTCAGGAAGGTTTCTTGACACAATATGTAGATAAGCCAACTAGAGGAGAGGCTGTACTTGAACTGGTATTGGGAAATAAACCTGGCCAGGTGTCAGGTCTCTCAGTGGGAGAGCATTTTAGAGATAGTGATCACAATCCTATCTCCTTTGCCATAGCATTGGAGAGGGATAGGAACAGACAAGTTAGGAAAGTGTTTAATTGGAGTAAGGAGAAATAATAAACTATCAGGCAAGAACTTGGAAGCATAAATTGGCAAGAGATGATCTCAGGGAAATGTAAGGCACAAATGTGGCAAATGTTCAGGGGATATTTGCGTGGCATTCTGCATAGGTATGTTCCAATGAGACAGGGAAAGAATGGTAGGGTACAGGAACCATGGTGTACAAAGGCTTTTGAAAATCTAGTCAAGAAGAAAGGAAAAGCTTACGAAAGGTTCAAAAAACTAGGTAATGATAGAGATCTAGAAGATTATAAGGCTAGCAGGAAAGAGCTTAAGAATGAAATTAGGAAAGCCAGAAGGGGGCATGAGAAGGTCTTGGTGAGGAGGATTAAGGAAAACCCCAAAGCATTCTACAAGTATGTGAAAAGCAAGAGGATAAGACATGAGAGAATATGACCAATCGAGTGTGACAGTGAAAAAGTATGTATGGAACTGAAGGAGATAGCAGAGATACTTAATGAATACTTTGCTTCAGTATTCACTACGGAAAAGGATCTTGGCAATTGTAGGGATGACTTGCAGCAGAGTAAAAAGCTTGAGCATATAGACATTAAGAAAAAGGATGTGCTGGAGCTTTTGGAAGGTATCAAGTTGGATAAGTCTCTGGGACCGGATGAGATGTACCGCAGGCTTCTGTGGGAGGAGAGGGATGAGATTGCTGAGTCTCTGGCAATGATCTTTGCATCATCAATGGGGAAGGGAGAGGTTCCAGGTGATTGGAGGGTTGCAGGTGTTGTTCCCTTATTCAAGAGAGGGAGTAGAGATAGCCCAGGAAATTATAGACCAGTGAGTCTTACTTCAGTGGTTGGTAAGTTGATGGAAAAGATCCCAAGAGGGAGGATTTATGAACATTTAAAGAGGCACGGTATGATTAGGGATAGGCAGCATGGCTTTGTCAAAAGCAGATTGTGCCTTATGAGCCTGATTGAATTTTTTGAGGATGTGACAAAACACGTCGATGATGGTAGACCAGTAGATGTAGTGTATATGGATGTCCGTTAGGCATTTGATAAGGTACCCCATGCAAGGCTTATTGAGAAAGTAAGGAGGCAAGGGATCCAAGGGGACCTTACTTTGTGGTAAGAATTGACTTGCTCGCAGAAGGCAAAGAGTGATTGTAGACGGGTCATATTCTGCATGAAGGTCGGTGACCAGTGGTGTGCCTCAGGGATCTGTTCTGGGACCCCTTCTTCGAGGTTTTTAACAAATGACTTGGATGAGAAAAGTGGAGGGATGGGTTAGTAAGTTTGCTGATGACACAAAGGTCGGGGTGTTGTGGATAGTGTGGAAGGCTGTCAGAGATTGCAGCGGTACATCGATAGGATGTAAAACTGGGCTGAGAAGTTGCAGATGGAGTTCAATCCAGATAAATGTGAGGTGGTTCATTTTGGTAGGTCAAATATGATGACAGAATATAGTATTAATGGTAAGACTCTTGGCAGTGTGGAGGATCAGAGGGATCTTCGGGTCTGAGTCGATAGGACACTCAAAGCTGCTGCACAGGTTGACTGTGTGGTTAAGACGGTGCATTGGCCTTCATCAGTCGTGGGATTGAGCTTAAGAGCCGAGAGGTAATGTTGCAGCTATATAAGACCCTGGTCAGACCCCACTTGGAATACTGTGTTCAGTTCTGGTCACCTGAGTACAGGAAGGATGTGGAAGCTATGGAAAGGATGCAGATACAGACAGACAGACAGACAGACAGACATACTTTATTGATCCCGAGGGAAATTGGGTTTCGTTACAGTCGCACCAACCAAGAATAGTGTAGAGATATAGCAATATAAAACCATAAATAATTAAATAATAATAAGTAAATTATGACAAGTGGAATTAAGTCCAGGACCAGCCTATTGGCTCAGGGTGTCTGACCCTTCGCGGGAGGAGTTGTAAAGTTTGATGGCCACAGTCAGGAATTACTTCCTATGACGCTCAGTGTTGCATCTCGGTGAAATGAGTCTCTGACTGAATGTACTCCTGTGCCTAACCAGTACATTATGGAGTGGATGGGAGACATTGTCCAAGATGGCATGCAACTTGGACAGCATCCTCTTTTCAGACACCACCGTCAGAGAGTCCAGTTCCACCCCCACAACATCACTGGCCTTACGAATGAGTTTGTTGATTCTGTTGGTGTCTGCTACCCTCAGCCTGTTGCCCCAGCACACAACAGCAAACATGATAGCACTGGCCACCATAGACTCATAGAGCATCCTCAGCATCGTCTGGCAGATGTTAAAGGACCTCAGTCTCCTCAGGAAGTAGAGCCAGCTCTGACCCTTCTTGTAGACAACCTCAGTGTTCTTTGACCTTTGATGAGATCTTTGATGAGATTTACAACGATGTTGCCTTGATTGTAGAGCATGCCTTATGAGAATAGGTTGAGTGAACTCAGCCTTTTTCTCCTTGGAGCAGCGGTGGATGAGAGGTGACCTGATTAGAGGTGTATAAGATGATGAGAGGTGTGAGCGTGGCCAACTGGTAAAGGCGTTCGACTAGCGATCTGAAGGTCATGAGTTCGAGCCCCAGCCGAGGGACCGTGTTGTTTCCTTGAGCAAGGCACTTAACCACACATTGCTGCAGTCCACCCAGCTGAAGATGGGTACCAGCAAACTGCTGGAGGTTAACCTCACGATAGACTGGCATCCCCTCCGGGGGGGGGGGGGGGGGGGGGTAGTCTTGTACTCTCAGTTGCTTCACGCCCCAGAAACCGGCATAAGCACCGGCCTGATGAGCCTAAAGGCTCGGGACAGACTTTAACTTTAAACTTTAAAGATGATGAAAGGCATTGATAGTGTGGATAGTCAGAAGCTTTTTCCCAGGGCTGAAATGGCTAACACAAGAGGACACTGTTTTAAGGTGCTTGGAAGCAGGTACAGAGGAGATGTCAGGGGTAAGTTTTTTTACTCAGAGAGTGGTGAGTGCGTGGAATGGGCTGTCGGTGACTGTGGTGGAGGCAGATACGATAGGGTCTTTTAAGAGACTTCTGGATAGGTACATGGAGCTTAGAAAAATAGAGGGCTATGGTAACCCGAGGTAATTTCTAAACTAAGTACATGTTCGGCACAACATTGTGGGCAGACGAGCCTGCATTGTGCTGTAGGTTTTCTATGTTCCTAATATTTAGTAGTAATGCATTGTAGTTTGTTATTTATGTGTGATTCATCTGTAGATTTTATTCTTACCTTCATAAGTTATCATGTATTATGTGCATATAGAAACATCTCATTCCTATATATATTATATGGTTATATATGTTATGTGCATGTATATAGTGAAATGACTATAAACTTGATAGTCATGAGAGATTTCAATATGCAGGTAGATCGGAAAAATTTGATTGGTGCTGGATCCCAGGAAATGGAATTTATAGAGTACCTACAAGATGAGTTTTTAGAGCAGCTTGTGGTTAAGCCCACTGGGGGAAAGGCAGGTCTGGATTAGGTATCATGTAATGAACCAAATTTGATTTGGGAGCTTAGGTAAAAGAACCCTGTGAGGCAGTGATCATAATATGATAGAATTCACCCTGCAGTTTCAGAGGGAGAAGGTAAAATCAGATAATAACAGTGGAGTATAGAGAACTACAGAGGCATGAGAGAAGACCTGGCCAAAGTTGATTGGAAGAGGCCACTAGCAGGGATCATGGTGGAAGAGCAATGACTGGAGTTTCTGGGGACAATTTGGAAGGTGCAGGATAGATACATCCCAAAGATGAAGAAGCATGCTAAAGAGAGGAATAGGCAACTGTTCTGGCAGGTGAAGTCAAGGACAGCATAAAAGCAAAAGAGTGGCCATATAATAGAGCAAAAGTTAGTGGGAAGTTCATTGATTGGGAAGCTATTAAAAACCAGTCGAAGCCAACTACCAAAGGCATAAGGAGAGAAAAGATGAAGGTAAATGAGCCAGAATATATCAAAAAGGATACATAAAGATTTTGTTCAGATATATAGAGTAAAAGAGAGATGAGTGCTGGAAAATAACACTGGAGATGTAGTAATGGTGAACAAAGAAATAGCGGATGGACTTAATAGGTATTTTGCATCAGTCTTCACTGTGGAAGATGCTAGCATTTTGCCAGAATTTCAAGAATGTCAGGGCAGAAGTGAGTGTAGTTGCTATTATTAAGGAGAAGGTTCTTGGAAAGCTGAAAGGTCTGAAGGTAGATAAGTCACCTGGGCCAGATGGGCTATACCCTAGGCTTCTGAAAGAGAAGGCTGAAGAGATTGTGGAGCCATTAGTCATGATCTTTCAAGAATCACTAGATTCTAGAAAATTGCAAAAGTGTTACTACACTTTTTAAGAAGGGAGGGAGGCAGAAGAAAGGAAATTATAGGGCATTTAGCCTGACTGCAGTGGTTGGAAGATGTTGAAGTCCAGTATTAATGATGTGGTTTTTGGGTACTTGGAGGCGCATGATAAAGTAGGCCAAAGTCAGCATGATTTCTTGTAGGGAAAATCTTACCTGACAAATCTGTTGGAATTGTTTGAGGAAGTAACAGGCATGATAGACAAAAGAGAGCCAATGGATGTTTTTTTATTTGGATTTTTGGAAGGCCTTTGACAAGGTGCTGCACATGAGGCTGCTTAGCAAGACAAGAGCTCTTAGTTTTACAGGAAAGGTACTAGCATAGGTAAAAGATTGGCTGCCTGGCAGGAAGCAAAGAGGACCTTTTTTAGTTGGCTGCTGGTGACTAGTGGTGTGCTGCAAGGGTTTGTATTGGGACCACTTATTTTTGCATTATACGTAATTGATTTGGATGAAGTAATTGATGGCTTTGTGGCCAAGTTTACAGTCAATACGAAGAAAGGTGGAGGGACAGAAAGTGCTGAGGAAGCAGAGTGTCTGCAGGAGGACAGATTGGGAGAAAGGGCAAAGATGTGTCTGATGGATAGAGTGGGGAAGTGCACGGCTGTGCACTTTGGAGGAAGGAATAAAGATGCAGTCTATTGTCTGAATAGAAAATTCAAAAATCAGAGGTGCAAACGGACTTGAGAGACATCATACAGGATTCCCTAAAGGTTAACTTGCAGGTTGAGTCAGAGGTAAGGAAAGCAAATGCAATGTTAGCATTTGAGAGGACTACAATTTAAAAGCAAGGAGCTAATGCTGAGGCTTTATAAGGCATTGGTCAGACCGCTGTTGGAGTATTGTGAGCAGGTTAAGCCCTTTATCTACGAAGAGATGTGATGGCATTGGAGGGGGTCCAGAGGAGATTTACGGGAATGATCCCAGAAATGAAAGGGTTAGACCGTAAGACATAGAAACAGAATTAGGAGTCTGCTCTGCCATCTCATCATGGTTGATCTCGGATCCCATTCAACCCCATACACCTGTCCTCTCACCATGTCCTTTGATGCCCTGACCAAACAGAAATCTATCAACTTCTATTTTAAGTATACCCACAGTTCTCCACCGTTGTCTGCGGCAGAGTATTCCACAGATTCACCACTCTATGGCTAAAAAAGTTCCTCTTCACTTCTGTTCGAAAAGGTCACCCCTCAATTTTGAGGCTGCTTTGGATACCCCCACCAGAGGAAACATCCTCTCCACATCCACCTTATTTAGTTAACACATGAGGAGCATTTGATGGCTCTGGGCCTGTCCTCGCTGGGGTTTAGAAGAATGAGGGGCGATCTCGTGGAATCTGATTGAATTTTGAAAGGCCTAGAGAGGATGTTTCCTTTAAAGAGGGAGTCTTGGACCAGAGGATACAGCCTCAGAATTGAAGGAAGTCAATTTAGAACAGAGATGAGGAAAAATTTCTTCAGCCATATGATGGTGAATCTGTGGAATCCATTGCTACAGACAGCTGTACAGGCCAGTTCATTGGTTAAACTTAAGCAAGCAAGCAAGTTTATTTGTATAGCAGTTTACAAACACAAGGCAGTTCAAAGGGTTTTACATAGAACAAGATATAAAAATCAAAGATCAAATTTCAGACATTTAAGGTGGAGTTTTTTATAGCTTCTTGATTAATCAGGGCATCAAAGGTTACGGGGAGCAGGCAGGAGAATGGGGTTGAAGGGGGTAATATATGAGCCTTGATGAAATGATGGAGTAGACTCAATAGGCCGAATGGCCTAATTCTGTTCCTATCTCTTAGTATCTTATGACCTCAAATTAATATAATATTAATAATGCTGCATAAAGTTTCATTGTAAATTTAGCCAAAATGTTAAGCTTTGACTGTCTTGCAAAACTACTGTGCAGTAAACAGTTATTGTTTTATGTCCTTTCAGCCCTGATGGCCACTGTCCTGATCGCCTTCATAATGATGAATTTTAGCCAAATTTATCAAGTTGTTCTGAAAATAAGTTGTCTCCAAAATTTGTGCAGAGGAAGCATAAAGTAATAAATTCAAAATATTAAATTTGTCTTAAAATGTTGTTAACTCCTGCTTGATAGATTTCTCAATAGCAATGTGTGTGCTTTATATATGCCTTGGGATGTCAGTTGGTTATGCAAAATCAGCCTAAAGGAAATATCATGCTCACTTAAACCATTCTTGCTTGTAGGCAAGAGAGCAATTTTTCTGCAGTGTTGGCATGACTTATTTCTGTTTCTGTTGGTTGAGTGAGTGTTTATCCTCGCAGCCAAGGACACAGTTATGTGATGTGCACACTTCTAGAATGGATTGCTTCTCTCATTTAAAGGTTCTTAGGCTTCCTTCCTTCCTCAATTACCTGCAGTAAATTATGATGTATAATGGCAGAAAGGTGGTGATTAAAAAAATATATATGGGTTTATATTCATAAAATATTTGAAACTGTTTGGTTAGCTAAAATAACTGTATGTCAGTGGTAATTGGTAGATGTTGTGCGTGTGCATTACTATATCCAAGCACTTACCTACACCCTTCAAAATTTGATGAATATGTTATCCTTGGATAGATTTTGTTGATATTTCTCTCTTTCCTACAAAAAAAGAAATCAATGGAAAGAGCAAGGTAAATTGGCAAACTGGAAGCCAAGTATATATCTGCCAGCTATGAAATGTCCAGATTTTGCTGAGTTGCAGCATAGGCATTTCTCTAGTCAAGTATTGGTAGGGCTTAGGGCTTCTACACAAATTAAAAATGCTAAATCCAAAGTGGTTCTCCCCTGCTGTTGAGCAACACACACACACAAAATGTGGAGGAATTCAGCAGGTCAGGCAGCATTTTTGGAGGGCAATAAACATTCAACATTTCAGGCTGAGACCCTTCGTCAGGACTGGAAAGGAAAGGGGCAGAAGCCAGACTTGGAAGGGGATGGGGAGGGGAAAGAGTGCAAGTGACAGATGATAGGAAAATTGATTTATTTAACTTCCGGTAATTTCTCATCCCCTCCCCTTCTCTCTTTTTCCATCCCCGCATTCTGGATCCACCACACACCACTTCTCCTCTCATCAGCTACCTATCACCTCTATCTAGTGCTATTCCTCCTCCCTTTTCTTCCATGGAGCACTGTTCTCTCCTATCAGATTCCACCTTCAGCCCTTTACCTTTTCCATGTATTAACTTACTGGCTTATAACTTCATCACCCTCACCTACCTAAGCACCTTCTCCCTCATTTGGTGTCACCTATAACCTGCCAGTTTGTACTCTTTTCACCTGGCTTCTTCCATTCCGTTCCAGTCCTGATGAAGGATCTCTACCTGGAACATCAACTGTTTATTCATTTGCATAGATGCTGCCTGACCTGCTGAGTTTCTCCAGCATTTTGTGTGTGTTCTTCTGGATTTTCAGCATCTACAGAGTTCCTTGTATGAATGAAGAAAAAGTTATTGTTTACTTGCCAGTTCTATCTTTAGGGCATTTCTTTTCTATGTTTTACTCAACGTCAAATACGAAAGAGGTGATTGTGGACTTTAGGAAGGGTAAGACGAAGGAACGCATACCAATCCTCATAGAGGGATCAGAAGTGGAGAGAATGAGTAGCTTCAAGTTCCTTGGTGACAAGATCTCTGAGGATCTAACCTGGTCCCAACATATCGATGTAGTTATAAAGAAGGCAAGACAATGGCTAAACTTTATTAGGAGTTTGAAGAGATTTGGCATGTCAACAAATACACTCAAAAACTTCTATAGTTGTACTGTGGAGAGCATTCTGACAGGCTGCATCACTGCCTGGTATGGAGGGCATCTTTAGGGAGCAGTGTCTCAGAAAGGCAGTGTCCATTATTAAGGACCTCCAGCACCCAGGGCATGTCCTTTTCCATCAGGTAGGAGGTACAGAAGCCTGAAGGCACACACTCAATGATTCAGGAACAGCTTCTTCCCGTCTGCCATCCGATTACTAAATGGACATTGAATCTTTGGACACTACCTCACTTTTTTTTAATATACAATATTTCTGTTTTTGCATTTTTTTAAGTCTATTCAATCTATGTAATTGATTTACTTGTTTATTTATTTTTTCTCTCTGCTAGATTATGCATTGCATGGAACTGCTGCTGCTAAGTTAACAAATTTCATGTCACATGCCAGTGATAATCAACCTGATTCTGATTCTATCTATCTGTCAATTTATCTATTTATTTAGAGATACAGTATGGAACAGGCCTTTCCAGCCCAACAAGCCGTGCTACCCATCAACCCACCTATTTAACACTAGCTCAATCACAGGAAAATTTATAATGACCAATTAACTTACTAACTGGTATGTCTGTGGACTGTGGAGAGAAATCCAGGTGGTCACAGGAAGAACATATAAGCTCCTTACAGATGCCGCCGGAATTGAAATTTGAACTCCGACACTCCGGGCTATAATTGTGTTGCATTAACAGCTGTGCTACTTGGCTGGCATACTGTTTTTTATCCCCTAGCACATTGACCTGTTCACATTCTTTATATGCTGTTGCTTTTTCAAATTACTCATTTTTGTGGTTGTATGTCCAAAAAATGTGATTGTTATCCTTCCGTTTGATATACAAGGTGCTGTAAATAATATCTTACTAGCCAGCAATTCATCTCTACTTTTACGACATCCAATCTATATTCTTGCAAAGGCTCATTGTTTTTGTCTGTTCCATGCAGTTTTTAACTTGCCCTTTCTCATCTTACTATTGCACACAAAAGAAACAATATCAAGAGCAATTTGTATCTTGAAATAAAAGCTGAAATTGCTGCGAGCTGTCAGCAAGTCAGGCAGTATTTGTGGGTAGATATATACTCAGTGGCTACTTTGAGGTACCTCCTGTACCTAATAAAGTGGCCACTGAGTGTATGTCCATGGTTTTCTGCTGCTGCAGCTCATCCACTTCAAGGTTCAACGTATTGTGCATTCAGTGATACTCCTTGCCCATCACTATGGTAATGTGTGGTTATTTGAGTTAAAATTGTCTTTCTGTCAGCTTGAACCTGTCTGGCTATTCTCCTCTGACCTCTCCCTTTAACAAGTTGTTTTCTCCCACAGAACTGCCACTCACTGGATGTTTTTAGTTTTTCACCACAGTCTCTGTAAACCTTAGATGCTGTTGTGCATGAATATCTCAGGAGATCAGCAGTTTCTGAGATACTTGAACTATCCCATCTGGCACCAACAGTCATTCCATGGTCAATGTCACCTAGATCACATTTCTTCCTGCATTCTGATGTTTGGTCTGAACAACAACTGTGCTCTTGACCATGTCTGTATGCTTTTATGCATTGAGTTGCTGCCTCATGAGCATATGTACAGATATACCTAATAAAATTGCCACTGATATTATTTCCACAGATGCTGCCTGACCTGCTGAGTGCTTCCAGCTTTGTCTCCCTTTGTTTTTATTTCAGATTTTCTGAGTCTGCATTTTATTTTCAATCCTGAGCCAAGACAATTGATTCCTCATCTTCATTGTTACTGTATAAATACTTGGGCTTCTGATTTAAACAGCATATTGTATGATATAACCTGTATGTCTGCTTAGAATATAAAAAAATCTAGTTGTCACAGGCTAGTGATCTATGGAATGTAAACTTAGCCACTTCCTATTTCAATTGGTGGCTTAGAATTCCATTTTAAAAAGTACTTGCTCAAACCTGATGAAGGGTCTCAGCCCAAAACATCTACTCTTTATTCCTGCCTGACCTGCTGAGTTCCTCCAGCACACACGTTATACTTCTAAATTCTCAAATTTAAGTTCTAGCCTACACCTCTTCTTATCAAAGCTTGACCACTCTAACACGTGTTCTAATTCCCAAAATTGTTGATTGTGGAACGCTTATAAGCTTTGTGACCCATTCTGGGTTTGGAGGACTTCTCATTCACAACATGGGTGCAAATTGAGGACACACAATATATTGAAATGAGGAGTAGATTTTTCCACAGGGATATACAACAAATATTTACTATTGGTCCTAGCCTTTTTCTTTCCCAAAATTACTTCCTTCATTTTCAATTCTACTGCAACTCAAAATCAAGTCCCTATGTTTTGGATGCTAAAGATTTCTCTTTGCTCCATATGCTGCTACTAAGTGCTGATTATACTCATTATGCTGAAGTTATTTAAGAGATTGGATCTTTCTTGTTTTAAGTATGCAATTCTATTACACTTGAAAAAGAAGGCAATTGTGTTGCTCATATCCTTAAGCTGGCTTCAAAGTACTTTTCAATTAGGACACAGCCTCAGATTAGAGAGGCTTCCTTGTAGAATAGAGATGAGGAAGAATTTCTTTAGCCAGACAGTGGTGAATCTGTGGAGGCCAAGTCCTCATGTATGTTTAAGGCAGAGGTTGATAGATTCTTGATTGGTCAGGGCATGAAGGGATACAGGGAGAAGGCAGAAGATTGGGGCTGAGAGGAAAATTGGATCAGCCATGATGAAATGGCAGAGCAGATTCGATGGGCTAAATGGCCTAATTCTGCTCCTATATCTTACGGTCTTTGTGTGTATTGCTCAACAAGCTTTCATGTTTTTAGAGTATTTTACGTAAATGGCACACAGTGAGGCTCTTGCTAGTTTACTGATTTCACAAAGAAACGTATCTCAGTGAGCAGGGATTTACCACAGCAATTTTTAGATTTCTGCTTTTAACGGTATGTGCATTGGAAAAAGATATAGTGCTTCCCTGGTGCATATGACACATAAACTCTTCTCGGGCTTTCAGCAAGGTACAGGTGTTGATTTTAACCCAGCTGGAAGCCTGAGAAGAGTCTATGCGACTATGTGCATTATTTAAAAGTTGTTCTCAAAGTGGCACTTATCACCTCACAGGTCATCCTTTTTTAAATTTCTGGTTTATATCAGTCATAACCTGGAAGAGATGTTTGCTAGGAGCAGAATTAGGCCATTCAGTCATTTTATTATGATTTATTATCCCTCTCCAAGCAATTTTCCTGCCTTCTTCCTGTAACCTATGCTACCCTTACTAATCAAGAATCTATCTAACTCCACTTTAACTATAACCAATGACTCAACCTCCATAACCATCTGGCAATGATTCTCCGATTCACTACCCTTTAAATGAAGAAATTCCTCCTCATTTCTGTTATAATGGGATGTCCTTGTATTCTGAGGTAGTTCCCTTGGTCCTAGACCCCCCCCCCCACTATAGTAAACATCCTCTCCACGTCCACTCTATATAAGCCTTTCAATATCCAATAGATTTGGATGAGATCCCACCCCTCCCCCCATTCTTCCAAACTCCAGCAAGTACAGGCCCTGAGCCATCAAACACTCTTCATACATTAATTCTTTCATTCCCAAAATCATTTTTGTGAACCTCCTTTGGACCTGTTCCAATGCCAACACGTTATTTCTGAATTTGCAACCTGGTTTCAGTAAGTCTGCTCATGATTTTCTCGCAAATTTACCTGTTTTCAGGCCAAGATTTCATTCAAAATATTGTTGCCCTTGATTTTAGCGGTCAGCTGTGACATGATGTTATTCACCTATAAAGATTAGTTTTATTTGTCACATGTACATCGAAATATCAATACAGTGAAGGTGCCATTTGAATCAACAACCAACACGGTTCAGGGATCTGCTGAGGGCAGTTTGAGAGTGTCCACATGCTTCTGTCGTCAACATAGCATGTCCATAATTTGCTAACCTTACCCTATATGTGAGAGGAAATCTGACAATCAGGAGGAAATTTCCACCTCCAATTCCTAAGAAACCCTAGTACAAACAACAGCAACTTTAGCTATTATCGTGTCAAAATGAAGAAAGTCATCACGTGGTGCTTCAGAGGAGTGACTTGATAGCAAAGGTAAAAAAAATTACAACATGAACTGTTAGGCAGATTGACTTTCAGCAATATTTTAAAGAAGTGTAGCAAAAATGTTTTAGGAGAGAATTCCGGAACACAGGGCCTGTGTAGCTAAAGGCATTACTGCCAGTTGCACAGTAGCATTGCAGTTAGCATAACGCTTTGCAGCACCAGTGACCCAGGTTCGATTCTGCCAGTGTCTATATGGTGTTTGTATTCTCTCCGTGCCTCTGTGTGTTTACTCCAGAAGCTCCAGTTTCCTCCCACATTCCAAAGTCAAGCCAAATTAAGTTTATTGTCTGTATACATACATGTATACCACCAAACAAGACAATTTTTCTCTGGACCAAGGTGTAAAACATCGTAGTACACATAACATATATATAACACACAATAACTTAGGAAAGTAAAAATTAAATCTGCAAATGAATTAACGCATAGATAATCAAAGTAAAGTGTATAAATTAATATTGTAAGATATGGTGCAAATTATCCAGTGACACTTCGAATGTGATGCAGAAGCTGAATGGCCTGAGGGAAGAAGTTATTTTCCATCCTGACTGGGTTAGGGTTAGTGAGCTGTGGGTGTACAATGTTGGAGCTGGAAGCACGACGACACTTGTAGGCTTCCCCAGCACATTCTCGGACTATGTGAGTTGTTGACACAAATAGTGGTTTTCACTGTAGGTTTTGATGTACATGTGTCAAGTAAAGCTAACCTTTAAACTGATTAAATCTTTCAATTCAAGGAATATTTGAAACCATAAGATGTAGGTGGAGAATTAGGCCATTTGGTCCATTGAGTCTTCTCTGCCATTCCATCATGGCAGATTTATGATGCCGCTCAGTCCCAGTCTCCAGCCTCTTCCATGGCCAGAAATGCAGCGTGAAGTCTGTTTTGAACTGTGTTACAGAATTGCAAGAGGTAAGCAAAACAGAACCCAAAGCCCCTCGAGCCTGTTCTCTATTCATCAAGATTATTGATTGATCATCTACTCCATTCCATGTTCCCCTGTATCCCTATATCCCTCAATTCCTCTAATATCTAGAGATCCATTGATCTCACTTCTGAATGCAATCAATGACTGAGCCTCCACAGCTTCCTACAGTAGAATTCCAGAGGGACTGTGAGATTATGAGGATGGAAATTTTTAAATTGATGTCTTGCCTAACTGGCAGCCTATGTTAGTTACCAAGCACAGAGGTAATGATTGAATCTAATTCCATATGAATTATAAATGGCGTTTTGTTTTGTTTTTACTTCAGGTTTGGGGTGGAGTAGCAAAAGGAGGGCTGAAGTAGCTGTCCTCTTTCCCTTTCTCTCATGGTCTCTTCTATCAGATTTCTTCTTCTCCAGCCCTCTACCTTTTCCATTTATCACGTCCCAGCTTCTTACCTCACCTCTTGCCACTCACCTGGTTCACCAGTCACCTTTTAAATGATCTCCCTTCTTTATCTCCCCACCTTCTTATTCTGGCATCTTCACCCTTCTTTTCCAGTTGTGATGAAGGGTCTCTGTTCGAAATGTTGACTGTTTATTTATTTCCACAGAAAAGGATCTGCTGAGTTCCTCCAGAATTTTGTATGTGTTGAAGTAGCTGTGTTTGAAAGTAACAAAGACATGATGGAGGTTAGCGCAATACGTGTGCCACGGTAGCATTGCAGTTAGCGTAATGATGTACAGCACCAGCAGTAAGATCGCTGTTCGATTCCCATCATGTCACTTAGGAGTTTGTACATTCGCCCTGTGACCACATGGATTTCCTGCAAGTGCTCCAGTTTCCTCCCACATTTCAAAGATCTAACAGGTTAGGGCTAGTAAATTGTGGACATAGATTGGTGCCGAAGCATGGCGACAGTTGCAGGATAATCCCAGCACATCTCGGATACTGTTAGTCGTTTGCAGTGACTAGTGGGGTACCGCAAGGCTCGGTGCTGGGACCCCAGTTGTTTACAATATAAATGATTTAGACGAGGGAATTAAATGCAGCATCTCCAAGTTTGCGGATGACACGAAGCTGGGCGGCGGTGTTAGCTGTGAGGAGGATGCTAAGAGGATGCAGGGTGAATTGGATAGGTTAGGTGAGTGGGCAAGTTCATGGCAGATGCAATTTAATGTGGATAAATGTGAGGCTATCCACTTTGGTTGCAAGAACAGGAAAATAGATTATTATCTGAACGGTGGCCGATTAGGAAAAGGGGAGATGCAATGAGACCTGGGTGTCATTGTACACCAGTCATTGAAGGTGGGCGTGCAGGTACAGCAGGTGGTGAAAAAGGCAAATGGTATGTTGGCATTCATAGCAAAAGGATTTGAGTACAGGAGCAGGGAGGTTCTACTGCAGTTGTACAGGGACTTGGTGAGACCACACCTAGAATATTGTGTGCAGTTTTGGTCCCCTAATCTGAGGAAAGACATTCTTGCCATAGAGGGAGTACAGAGAAGGTTCACCAGATTGATTCCTGGGATGGCAGGACTTTCATATGAAGAAAGACTGGATCGACTAGGCTTATACTCACTGGAATTTAGAAGATTGAGGGGGGATCTTATTGAAACGTATAAAATTCTAAGGGGACTGGACAGGCTAGATGCAGGAAGATTGTTTACAATGTTGGGGAAGTCCAGAACGAGGGGTCACAGTTTAAGGATAAAGGGGAAGCCTTTTAGGACCGAGATGAGGAAAAACTTCTTCACACAGAGAGTGGTGAATCTGTGGAATTCTCTGCCACAGGAAACAGTTGAGGCCAGTTCATTGGCTATATTTAAGAGGAACTTAGATATGGCCCTTGTGGCTAAAGGGATCAGGGGGTATGGAGAGAAAGCAGGTACAGGGTTCTGAGTTGAATGATCAGCCATGATCATACTGAATGGCGGTGCAGGCTCGAAGGGCCGAATGGCCTACTCCTGTACCTATTTTCTATGTTTCTATGTTTCTAAATGACACATTTCACTATGTTTTTATGTTTTTGTTCTACATGTACAGTAACAAATGAAGTTAATCAATACATAGATTGAGGCAAAACCAGATTCAGCCAATATTGTGCTGTTGGACAGAAGTAATCATTAACATGGCAAAAATAAAGAATGAGTTTAGTCTCAGATGGTATCCACAGTCAGCAAATCAGAAAGGAAAGAATAGACTTTGATTAACATTTTTAAACATCTTCTGTGCATGAAAATTGGAAATTAAGGTGAAAGTTGAAACATCAAAAATAAGTAAAATCTAAACAAAAAGAACTATTTTAAATGCATTTATATTTTGATTATTTTTTGAAGAAAAAGTATTGTTTTAAGTGAATATTGTTTTAGGATTTGTCTAAACTGGTCTTTAGTCCCTAATAATCCAAGGCAGAGTATTTCCCAATTTCTGCATAGTTTAGCATGGGCTCTCTAATGGGTGTAAGGGTAGTGAATGGAGACCAGCATAAAAGAATCCTCATCATTATTCCTTTATTTAACCTTAGCATGAGATAAATTTATTGGGGAAGAAATTAACAATTGTGTGTGAAAGAAATCTGATGGTGTTTAAAGTCATAGAACACTACAGCACAGAAACAAGCCATTCAGCCCATCTAGTCCATGCTGAACCATTGGGAAGATTATATTCAGCTTCTGGCATTAGTACCATAGTGGTTAGCGTGATACTATTACAGCTCGGGGCATTGGAGTTAATTTCCAGCATCCCCTGTAAGCAAGTGTGTATATTCTTTCTAATGTTCACATGGGTTTACTTCAGTTGCTCCAGTTTCCTCCCATGGTGCAAAGACATACCGGTTAGTAGGTTAATTGGTCTTTGTAAATTATCCTGTTAGGGTTAAGTCAGTGGGATGCTGGTCATTATGGCTTGATGGGCAGGAAGGCCTGTTCCACGCTGTATCACTAAATAAAATAAATAATGTAGAATAATTTTTCTGGTGTGTGTGAGATGTAACTCAAAACCCCGAAAAGTCTCTCCTTGAACATGACTAAAGATTTGACATCATACCAAGATAGCAATGACAGAAATTGAATTGTGTGGCAATGAACAGATCATGTATGGGAACAGTCTCGACTTGTTTTGTCACCTTCCCTGATGGATGGAAATGGTTTGATAACATGGCAATTAGTGAGGTTATACTTATCTGATTTTCTATATCAACAGACAGCACCTTTCCCTGGATGGCTCTAGGGTATTCATTAATCTCACAGCCCGAGGGGAGAAGCTGTTACCCAGTCTGGCAGTCTTAGTCCTGATGCTCCTGTACCTCCTTCCTGATGCTAGTCAGTCAAAGAGATCGTGGAATGCAAGTCAGCTATCCACAACAATGCTTCAGGCCCTTCGACTGTAACGCTCCTGGTAAATGTCACAAATAGTAGGGAGGGAGACACTGGTGATCCTCTTGGAGGTTTCTATTGGCATAATTGTACATCATGAGTTTGTGCAAGTAAAACAAAATTTCCAATAGAAATACAAACATTGGACCAAATTATTATTACATGTATAATTACCGCTGTGTGCTGGAATGGACTGAAGGAAAATGAAAATGGTTAAGATCAATGTTTGTGTAATATTGATAAATTTGGAACTGCATTCAGAGCCTGATGCATCTTTATTACAGGAATATTACGGCTATTTAATGAGTAATTTTCTTAAAATATGTTCTATTATGAATGAGCAGTGAACTCTCCTAGTATAGTATTACTATTGGAAGATGTGTTTTCAAGCAGCGTCGAGCTTCCCTTTGCAAGTAGCCTCATAGACACGAAGAATATGATCAAACGTTTGAGGTGGCATAATGGCATAACCGTTACTGTAATACTAAAACAGTGCCAGTGACCTGGGTTCAATTCTGCCGCTATTTGTAAGACATTTGTACTTACTCTCTGTGACTCGTGGATTTTCTCTGGGTCCTCCAGTTTCCTCCTACAGTGCAAACACATACAGGTTAGTCAGTTAATATGTCACATGGGTGTTATTGGGCTCATTGGACCATAAGGGCCTGTTACTGTGATGCACTCTAAATAAAAATTTTAAGAAATGTCTTCTACTTTAGCGGCTTACATATTAAAGTCTGCATTGGTAAATGGAGTTCTTTGGAATACTGTGGAATAAATATTTTTAACTTTATTTAGTGAATTTTATATATTACTTGGGTCACTATGGACCCTAGGACAGAAAAGGCAGCTGTAGTGATCTACTTAGTCTTCTTGTGCTTCCTGTTTATATACATTTGATGTAAGAATATGGATTTTAAAACATTATTATTGGTTAATACTAAGGAACTGTTAGTCAATTGGGCAATCGCTCTTTGTAAAAAAAAAAATCCTCCTCGCATTCAGTATACTGTAATGGGGTGTCATATTTCATTAAAAATATTAAACCCTAAATGGTCCATCATGACCTAACAAATACGTAAAATTCACTAAGTAAAATTTAAAAATAGAATTTATTCCACAACATCAATATAACCAGGATTCCAAAGAACTCCTTTTACCAATGCAAACTTTAATATGTACTAAGTTGCAAAAGTAAATCACCATACTTAATTTCTGTCCCATTAGTATTATAATTGAGACATCTTAACCATTTATATGATATCATGAAACATTATTGTTACAGTTAAAATTGATGATATATAAGTATGTGTACATCAATGTATTTAATCATGGGAGTTACAGATGTCAGTGGTGAGTAAGTTATTGAAGGGGATTCTGAGGGACAGGATCTGCATGCATTTGGAAGCAGAAAGACTGATTAGGAATAGTCAGCATGGCTTTGTGCATGGCATATTTGTGTATTTGAGTTTATTTGAAGAGCTGATTAAGAATGTAAATAAGGCAGTGGAGTAGATATTACCATTGTGGCCTTTTGCAAGACCTTTGACAAGGTACTGCAGGTAAGCTATTCTGGATGGTTAAAACACATGGGATCTAGTTGGATACAAGGTGGTGCAGGAGCTTTGGGTCCATGTCACCAGGTTCAGGAGTAGTGATTGCCCTGCTGCCATCAGGCTCTTGGACCAGCCTCAGTGCTGAACTGCTCTGTGGTTCCAAAGTCAATTTCGGGGTCTCTGTGGTTCACGTTCTGTGTATTATTTGTTTTTATTTATTTATTTATTTTTTTGCACATTGAAAGTTTGATGGTCTTTGTTGTGTTGGTTTAATCATGGATTATATTGTGTTTCTTTGTTTTGTGGCTGCCTGCATGAAGATAAGTCTCAAGGTTGTATATGTGATGCATACTATGATAATAAATGGACTTTGAACTTCAATCAACTGGGCCAGTGGGCCAAGTAGTGGCAGCTGGAGTTTAAGTGTGAAGTGTTGCATTTTGTATGACAAAACTGGCAGGACTAACAGAGTAAATAGTCGGGCCCTAGTGTGTGTTCTAGAACAGAGAGACATAGGGTTACAAGTACATAGTTCCTTGAAAATGAATACACAAGTAGATGGGATGATGAAGAAGTCCATCAACTTACTGATCTTGATTGATCCGGATTTTGCTACAGCTATACAAGATGATGGTAAGGCCACATTTGGAGTACTACATACAGTTCTGTTTGCCTTGCTGTAGGAAGGATGTTAAACTGGCAAGGGTGCAAAAAATAATTTACCAAGATATTACTGGGACTGTAAGGTTTGAGTTATAAAGAGAGGCTACATACTTAGTTCCCATTACGCGGCTGGTGATTAAGGCAGCAATGAAAGTCCTCCATCTCTCTCTGTCCTTGGCCATCATACCATCGCGCACAGATACAGAAGGATTCTTAATGGCTGTTTCCATAATAATTTTTTTGGCCAGTCAGGGTTGTTAGCTCTGAGCTGAACCTCCAAATTGGTGGACCACTCTTAGTCACCTCTACCCTTTGACTTGTTCGGCCTGGGTGGCCCTACCAAGAACCAAAGTACATGGCCCTGACTCCAGCCAATGTAGCTCTCCGGGTTATTGAGCCATGCAAGCCTCCAAACCCTACGATGAGGTTGTGGTTCTCTTGAAGGATAAAGAGAGACTGGGTAGGCGCATACTACTTTCCGGAAGTTTGGTGCTGAGGGTTATCATAAAGAGGTTTATTAAATCATGAGGAACAAAAATAAGACGAATAACCCCAGTCTTTCTCCTAGGGTAGGAGAGTCCAAAACTAAAGACATGGGTGTAAAGTGAGAGGTGAAAGATTTAAACTTTTTCACAGAGAAGGTGGTGGGTATATGGAATGAACTGCCAGAGGAAGTGGTAGAAATGGGCACAATTACAACATTTAGAAGATATTTGGACATGTGTGTGGGTTGGAAAGGTTCAGAGGGATGCGGATCATATGCAGGCAAAGGGACTAGCTCAGTTAAGCAACTTGATTATCACGCATGAGTCTGTTCCCAAGCTGAGCAGCGTTATGACTCTTTGACTTAACTAAAGTGTGTTTTATGTGCTTGAATTTCTCTCTTAGAAAAGAAGTTGCATTCATCTAAAACTTCAATTATTAATTAAAATGCTATTTTTGAAAGAAAACAATCCACATCACAATACAAATCCACTTTATCAATAAATGTATAACATTATAGCAGACTGGCGTTTAATTTCTGGCTGATGTCCTTTAGGGTAGGAAGTCTACCATCCTTACCCTGTCTCTACCCTTTATATGTGACTCCAGACCCAGGAATATAGTCCTCTAAAATTGGCTTGCCACCAGTGTGAAATTAGATACAGACAATAAATGTTATTCTTGCCAGCAATGTGCAGGTACTATAAATGGCAGAAAGACCCTGCTTGCAGCATGTGGGAAATTCAGGGACATTTCCATGAACAAAAAAATAGAAATGGGAGTATTTTTTAAATGGCAAGAGAGTGAAAGAGGTTGATGTTCAAGAGTTTTGGGAATCATTGTGGATAAATCTCTGAAAGTTAATACACTGATGCAAAGAAAGCTCGTGATCGGTTAGTCTTTATTGCAAGAATATTTGAGTACACGATTAGAGGCATTCTGTTCCAGTTATAGAGTGACTTGGTGAGACTGCGTCTGGAATATTGTAAACAGGTCTGACCTTAAACAATTGTAGGATTGGGGGTGATTGCCCAGTGGAGAGATATTAATCACTTCATGTCTTTGTTCTGTACTGTAAAGAGGAATGAAACATGAAATGATTATGGCAAACGACAGAATAGATAGAAAGATGCTCCTCTGCAGAAGTGCAGCACAAGAGGCATGTGAGCTCGATTTCAAAGTTTAAGCGAAGTTTGGATAGGTTCAGGGATAATAGGGATATGGAGGGCTATGGTCCCATTGCAGGTTGATGGTAGTAGGCAGTTGAAATGGTTCTGGCATGGAATATATGGGCCAAAGGGCCTGTTTCAGTACTGAACTTCTCTAAGACTTGATCTAGAACCAGAAATCATTGACTTAAAAATATGGACAGCCATTCAGGACAGGATGAGAAGTTCCTTCATGCAGAGCCTCATAAAGCTTTGTAATTTTGTTTTACCCAAGACTGCAATAGAGATGAGAGTCACTGAATATATTTGAATCATCAGAGATCAATGTATTTGTAGATATAAAGGGTAATGGGATTAGTGAAGGAAAATGTTGCTGAGATAGGTCAGCCATGAACATTGAATGACAGATTAGGTATGAGGGGCTGAATGGACTATTCTGGATATATATTGTATTCGTATATCTTTGTGTGAATCCAAATGTGTATTTTAGCTTCCCTCTCTGTAAGGGTTCCACAGTACTGTAGCAGTTGGTGCGAGGTTTAAAAAAAGGTTAGGGTTAATCAGGTTATCAGAAGTTGGTGGGGCAGTGTGATTCAAAGAGCTGGAAGGGTCTTTTCCATGGTGTATCGCTGAAATACAAATACAAATAAACAAACAAACAAACAAATAAATAAATAAAGTGAATAATCCTTAGCTTTTAGTTTTCTCTGTTCTGTGGATACATTAGGGATATTTAAGAAACTCTTAGATAGGCACATGGATGATTGAAAAATGGAGAGCTATGTAGGAGGGAAGGGTTAGATTTTTAAAGTAGGTTATCCAGTTTGCACAACATCATGCGTTGAAAGGCCTGTACTTTATTATTCTCTTTACTTAAACTGTAACTGAGCAACCCAGTTTCCAATGTATGTATTGGTCTGTGGGCTACAGTCTACAGCTTACTCCTTTTTATGCATGTGCTGGAAATCATGCGGAAAATGAGAAAAGGTTATGCAACTCTCCATACCATATTTGATATCTATACAGACTGAAGTTACTATTTAGATTATAGTGGTTCAATATAAGTTAAGGAAGATCTGATTGTTAAGATAATAGTGATCTACCAAACAAGGTTCAAATTGCTGCCTTTGTTTCCAGTTGCAGAAATATCGACATAACTCAAGTGCCCTAGGTTAAATTTCAATTAAAGAATATGAAAAGTTTTTGTTTCATCTTTCTTGACTCAGCATCCATTTTCATACCTGCAATAACTATGTGAACTGACTGATATTTAGTAAGTAAGCATTGGCATGTGGCGATGTAAATAATACAACTCCTGTATCTTTTATTACAGCTTAACCTAGGGACTGATTGCAATATCTGATGCTACCTGCTACCTCTTAAAATTTGACTAACGGGGGGTCCAGTCTTTACAAGCTCAATTCTCTTTTGCAGCTGTAAGTGTTGAGTGAAATAACTTTAGGCAGACAGAATCTATTACAATGAGTACAAGCTTATGGCACCGAAATGGAATGCTGCAATATAGATTGGTGTTATTTTCATGATCCTGCTCAAAAAACCTACAATATGAGTCTTGAAAATGCAAGTTTGTGGTGGAGCTATAATGGATAGACTTCATAAGATGGTTCTTACAATGTAATCCAAAAAAGTTAATGCATATTCCTCATATTTCTAATTAGATTTGTCTTTTTCTCCTTTTAATAATAATGAAAACATTGTTTTATTTCTCAATAATAATGGGAAGCACAGATCATAATGGACAGTAGAGCTGAATCTTCTGTGAACATTGTTGACATTTGGCTTAACTGTCTTAAGTATACCAGTGGTGCTTATTGAGAGATACAGAGACAATAACTCAGTGTTTTTTTACCCATGAAGCACTTGCCAACAAATAGGCAACTCCATTAATGCTCTAGAATTATTCGCAAGTAGCTCTCCTGCAACAGTTAACTTATCTAAATAATTATTACATGAACACAAGAAACTCTGCAGATGATGGAAGTCTGGAGTAACACATACAAAATACTGGAGGAACTCAGCAGAACAGTCAGCATCTATGGAAATGAATAAACAGTAGATGTCTCTGGCCAAGACCTTTCTTCAGGACTGGAAAGGAAGAAGGATGATGCCAGAATAAAAATGCGAGGACAGGAGAAGGAGGTCTAGGTGGAAAGTGATTGGTGAAGCCAGGTGGGTGGGAAAGATAAAGGACTGGAGAAGAAGAAATCTGATAGGAGAGACCGTGGGAGAAAAGGAAGAAAGAGTGGCACCAGAGGGTGGTGATAGGCTGGTGGAAGGAGGTAAGAAGCCAGAGTGGGGGATGAAAGAAGAGGGAAAACATAAGGAAAAGATATTTACTGGAAGGAGAAATTGATGTTTATGCCATGAGAATAAGAAAATGTGTAATTATTGCACTTTTGACAATAGTGAGAATAAGCCCTTGCTCACTATTCAACAGTTACTAGAACTATTACATGAACAGCTTGTTGGTCAGTCCAGTTACTAGTTAAATATATACATGCGTACAATGCTGCGAATCATCTGTCATAGGTTGAATGGATGAATTCGTAGATATTGAGCCTTGATTTCTAATATTGCCCCAAGAATATATTCTATTAATTGTCAATTCTTTGTTAATGTACAACAAGTTCATCCCTCAGTCTAATTTAAGGATTTAATTGTTTCATCATAACAATCATCTTGATTTCAGCATCCATGCCAAATGTCATATATCATACTGATCTACATACTTTTCCAGTCCTTCCTGTAAATTTTAATTGGACTTGTTCTAATTATATGGTTATAATTTTAGCAAAGTACATGTGGTTGGTAGCTGAATCTCTTACTCAGAATCAGAATCAAGTTTACCGTCACTGGCATATGTCATGAAATTTATTGTTTTGTGGTTGTAGTACAGTACAATACATTATAAATCATAAGTTACAATAAGAAATATAAAAAATATGTAATGCAAAAAGAGAGCAAAATAGTGAGGTGGTGTTCATTGGTTCGTGGACTTGTCCACGAACCAACTTAGAAACAACTTCCTCCCTCCACCATCATAAATCTGATAATGGAGGAGAACATAATTCTTAACTGAGTGTATGTGTCTGCGATGCTTTTGTACCTCCTCCCTGATGGTGGAAATGAGAAGAGGGCATGTTCTGGGTTTTAAGGGTCCTTATTGTGGATGCCGCCTTCTTGAGGCATGGCCTTTTGAAGATATTCTCAATGGTGGGGAGGCTAGTGTCCATAATTAAGCTGGCTAGGTTTACAAACCTTCGCAGCTTTTTCCAATCCTGTGCACTGGAGCCTCCACATCAAGTGCTGATGCAACCAGTCAGAATGCTCTCTACAATACATCTGTAGAAATTTGTTTTTGGTGACACCAAATTATTCCACCTACTATAATTTGATCTACTCAATCTTTACCATTAATGGAGACTAATTCTAGAGGTTTTTTTAAAAATATAAATGCACCAATACTTGCACAGCTCTGTTTCAGAAACAACAAATTCTGATGTGTGCTGAAATTCAGCATTGAAATAGTTATTTCATGTTTTAATTTTCTTGCTGTGATGGGGTGATCAACTGTCTTGTCAAGAAAATGGATCTTTCTGTCACCTGTACTATGATTAAATGGAGTGTTATTGCTCACAGAAAGAAATCATAGTTATAACAATAATCTGTTCAACATCAGTTCAACATTCCTTTTACAGACAGCATTGCCTTTTATTTTCATGAATTTCACAGTAATTGAGATGGTGGGTGACGATACTTACATCAATTTAAATTTATGGAAGTTCCATCTGCATTAGGTAGTCTTTCACTGACAAAAATGTTCTTAAACAAAACAAAAGAAATAGAATGAAATATAAACTCTAGAAAATTCAAAAATGATCAATATACATTTTTAATCTTTATAACAAACTACAATAATATCGTAGAGTGGATTCCGGTTAATTGGGCCATTGGTTAATTGTGGCAGCCATTTATTTGGGACAACTCTTAAAGAACAAAAACTAATGAGAAAATAGCCGGGATTCCCATTGTTTATTTGGGACACTATGCTGCTTAATTAGGATCGGAGACTGTTGCCGGAAACTTTTTAATTAGTGCCAGTCGCGCGCACTCATGTGGCTGTTAGATACTAGACCATACTTAGAAAGAATGGATTTTAGTTGCAAATGTTTGTATTATGATATCCAAGTGCAGGATGGTCAGGCAATATCTGTGGATGACCTGTGATATTTGGTGTTTCTCCCCATGGATGCTGAGTATTTTGCTAAATAATTAAAAACAGAAAATATTGGAATCCTCAATCGGTCAGATATCATCGACAGAGAGAGAAAAACCAAGTTAATATTTCTTATTAATAATCTTTCAGCACTTTCTGGTTTAATTTTCAGATACATCTTTTCTAAACAGAAGGATTGCTTAGTTTTGATTGCTACAAAAACTTAAAAGCTAATAATAGTATTTTTTGAGGACCTTACTTTATTTTTAAAGGTGTGAGTTACTGTATTTTGAATACATCTCCCATAGAGAAATCATACAATAACCAATAGTTAAAATTCGTAAGTGAATTCTTTTTATATTTTGAATTCAAATGAGGAATTCTATGAAAATCTGTAATAAAATTTAAATTCTCTTTCAAGCTACCCCCGCAGTCGTAAGCTGGTAACATCAAGGAAGCAGATTTTATTACCTTTTATTAGATCTTTAATAAAATTCTCTCTTCAATCAAGACTCTAGAAATTGTAAATTCATATTTTAAATTTCTTCCTGAATAAAATTTTCTAAGTCTTCATGTAATCAAACTTACTTACTGGAATTAAATTATACCCTAACAGAGATGTTTATTGTTTTGATGGATGTTGTGTTTTTTCAGTTTCCCATGTCTGAATGTTGCAACCCAAATTGTTAGAAGTCATGTATAGGAAAACAATAACAATATAATTTACCAAAATACAGTAAAATCTAAATTGTACTTTGATTTATTTTGCTGAGTTAGCATCTTACATATGCAATACACACCAACTTGTTTTACAGGTCATGCAACAGATTATAAAGTCTATTAATAATTATCTATTAATCTATTTCTTCTCTAAATAATCTTGAATCATCTGAGATATAACTTTTTGTGCATGACAGCTCTTGACCATGTTTCCAAACTTGAAGTAAAAAATGTTTTTTAAAAAACTGAAATCATTAAATGAATACAAAGAGTTTTTTCTCCATTCATTTATGATGTGAACGAATACACATGGTTTTACTGTGCCCCTCCTGAGCATGCTGGCCATTGCCAGGGTGGAGAGCGCTGAGGTCAGGGCCTTGCCTATTGATCGGTATTCCTGCATCTCCACTCGAGCATCGGCTTCATTGGCTCCTTTCAGGCCTGCTCCAGTACATTAGAATAGAAATCCATAACCAGCCTGTGCTCATCCAAGCAGGGGAAGAAACTAAATTAAATGCTATAAAACAATCTTGGCTTGGAGTTTGCACCAATTCATCTTGATCTGAGATGTCATGCCGGCTCACTGTCCAAGTACCTGGGCTAAAGGCTGCAGCGTACAAAATATGAGGAGCTGGGATCATTCATTTGTCAGCTAAGTAGCACAGGATCACCTAACCATTGCTTTTGCAGAGGTCAGCTGACAGGACAATCAGAGTGTGGTCGGCTGTGCTCAGTCATTCTGTAAGTCGTAGGTTCTTGTATTTTTTTTGGCCCTACTGGCAGTGCCCACATTCATTTTAACGAGAAGTAATAGGTTGCTGAATACCGCAGGTCTATACAACAAGGTCACAGGGAAGACAATATTTCAAAAAAAATGGGGCTAGTTATGTCATGTAATTTTTTTTGTTTCACAAAACATACTTATACATTATGTGTGAATAGGGTTATCATCCTTCTTATAAGGAAATTCTTAACTTAAGCTTCACTTGGTAATATTTTAAATAGTTAATTCCAGAGATACAGTAGTATGTTTATTTGCTCTGCATTTTAATTTACAGTTTCTGATTGCTATGTTCACTCAGCTTCCTTCTATGAAACACTGTAGAAGAATTTTACCATGTGAAAGTTCCCCCTCCCCACCACCACCATTACTACATACAGTACACATCATCTAGTATTACTCACTTTATGTACTCCACTGTGCAAGAAGTCTTCGGCACATATATGTAGCTTGGGTGTGTAAGACTTTTGCATTTGTCAACATGGAGCAGAGAGCAAGTTTGTAAATCTGGCATGAGCAAAGGATGTTGGGAATGGCAAGGCTGGAGTGCTGCAGGAGTAGTGTGGGACAGGTGGCAGTGAAGGAGTGCCGGGGAGGGTTGAGGGGGGGTTGCAGTCACACCCTGAGATGCCTGGAAACATCATTTGATTCCAAAAAATTGATTTATTGATTATTACAGTATGTCTTTCTGGTGCTTCCCTCTCCCTTCCCCTTTTTCCAACCATGATTCTGTTCTCCCTGCCCCTTCCCACTCTCAGTCCACAATAGAGACCCATAACAGAATCAAGATTATCATCAATCGCATATGTCATGAATTTGTTTTTTTGTGGCAGCAGTACAGTACAATGCATAAAATTACTAGAGTGCTGTTCAAAAGTCTTAGACACCCTAGCTATATGTATGTGCCTAAGACTTCTGCACAGTACTGTACAGTACATAAATCAGTCTATATATATAAAACAGTTACTTGTGTACTCTGTTTATAAGATCAATTTTATATTTTATATAGATTTTATTTTTGTGTCTGATTGTGTTCTGCATGCTTTGTGTTATTTTATGCCGCATCAGATATGGAATAACAATCATTTTCTTCTACTTGTGTACTGAAGAATGGCAATAAATAATCTTGAATCTTGTCAACTTTCTTTTTAAACTATTTAACACTACTCTCCGAATTAGATCTTGTTCCACACAGTCCGAATAATCTCCTTTTGAAATGTCCGGCCTTATTAATTCCTTGAGACTGTTTTTCTTCATAATTGCTAAATGTGCAATAGTCTGGTTACCAGAATAGAGTACACTACACAAATATACTTTGTTAACAATGGTCAATGTTTTTACAGGCCGGAGCAGTTAAATGTTTATTTACTGATCAATGAAACATTAAATAACTAAGTACTATCAAGTGCAAGTATTAAATTTATTATTATGAATTAAGTCCATGATGTGTCTATTACATTTTTCAAATGTCTTTGGATAATAGAGTCTGGATTGGCAAATTCTATATGTCTTTGACCTTTCAATATCTTCTGGCCTCTGGTGTCAAATTCAATTTGGAGAACGTACATAACACAAGCCTTGTGTTAGAATTAGACACTAAATTCATGAAAAAATACCTAAAGAACCTTGGAGTTTTTAAGCATTGGTGGTTCCTGCTATGAGGAAATCTGAACTATTTCATATTGCAGTAAGAGCAAGTAATGACATGCTATCTGACTAACATCTAAAAATGCATTTGGGTGCTGGCATTTGAGCTGCTGACTTAATGGATCATGCTCAATAATATTGCACTTTAAAATACAATTGGCTTCCTACAACATTCAATTAAACTCAGTATCTTAGAGAAGTTAATATACTTCTAGTCTACATAATTTCACTCTATTTATATTTCACCAAGCAAGCACAGTGAAATTCAGATTTAATTAATGTGGAATTAGGATATTATTTTCATTGATACTGACTTCTGGAATGGGAATTACCAATCTTAATATGAATAATGTTTTTAAACTAATGCAAGCAAGATCATATTTGGGATGCTGGTTTATAATTGGAACTCGGTTAGGCCATCCAGAATTATTTATATCAGTTTGGTTATAGAGGAATTTCTTTAGCCAGAGGGTGGTGAATCTGTGGAATTCAGTGCCACAGACAGCTGTGGAAACAAGTCAGTGGGTATATTTAAAGCGGAGGCTGATATGTACTAAATTAGTAAGGGCATCAAAGGTTTGGGGAGAATGGGATTGAGAGGGAAAATATATCAGCCATAATTGAATGGCAAAGCAAATTTAATGAACCAAATTATATTTAACTTATTTATGGTAATATTTTGCCCTATGTGTTTTGTGTAATACAGTCGTCCCTCAGTATCCGTGCGGAATTAGTTCCAGGACCCCCTGCGGATACCAAAATCCGCGGATGCTCAGGTCCCTTATATAAGATGGCGTAATATTTGCATATAACCTACGCAGATCCTCCCATATACTTTAAATCATCTCTAGATTACTTATACCCTGTAATACCTAATACAATGCAAATACTATGTAAATAGTTGTTATACTGTATTGTTTAGGGAATAATGACAAGAAAAAGTCTGTACATGTTTAGTACAGACGCAAACATCGTAGCTCTTTTGGGACCGCTGATGCTGCCTGGGCATCAGCCGATGCCAATTCTTCTATGATCTTTAAGTTCTTGAGGCTCTAGCGCTTTACATAGCTAGCCAGCCATCCCTTACTAGCCTTAAACTCCTTCCTCTCGCTCTCCTCAACCCCCTCACTGTAGTGCTCATTGAGGCAAAGTAGCGAACGAATGAGATGCAAGGCGAACAATGCTCAAACAACGAGTGCTGGAGAGAGACTGAGGATCTGTGAAATGGCGGGAGGCTTCAGCAGGGTATGCCTATACATGACTTCATTCACGTGGATTAAGCGTAGTGTTCAGCGCGCGGCAAATTCAAGTTTTGCTTTTTGGAACTTCCTGGAATTTTTTTTTAAATATTTTGGATCCATGGTTGGTTGAGTCCCCAGATATGGAAGGCCAAGTGTATATGTTTTGTGGGTGTACCTTGGTCTGAAGGAATGTTATTTCGTTTGGTAGCCTGTATGTACCTACAGGTGGCAATATACTTGAACTTGAATGGCCTAATTCTGCACCTATATCTTAGCCAAAGGCAGGCAAAGTAGTGAAGTAGTCATGTGGCACACTTGGCTACATTGGATGAGGCATTGGTGAAATATGTTACAGCTGTATTAAGATTTTCATAAGAATGTACTTGGAATATTGTGTGCATTTTTGAGGTTCTGACTAAAGGAGGATGGAATGGAATCTAGTGGGGGGACGCAGGGCTTGAGTTATGAAGAATTACCCAATAGACTGGGACTGCTTTTCTTTGAGCAAAGGGAGCTGATGGTGACTTTACAAAGGTTAGAACATCATGAGGGACAAAAAAATAAGGTGATTATGTAGATCTTGATTAGTAAGCATGTCTCAGGGAGAAGGCAAGAGAGAGGTTGAGAGGGCTTGTAAATATGTTGTGTTCAAATGGTGGACAGACTCAATGGGCCAAATACCCTAATTCTCCTATGTCTTATGGTATTTTTTTTTAAATTGAGATACACACTTAGTGGCTACTATATTAGGTACCCCCTGTATAAGATTGATATCTGCATTCAGAGATGCTTTTTTGCACACTACTGGTGAAGCACATGGTTATTTGAGTTACTGTCTTTCTGTCAGCTTGAACCAGTCTGTTCCCTCTCTCATTAACAAAGCATTTTTCCCCCACAGAACTTCTGCTCACTGACTTTTTAAAATATTTTTTGCACCATTCTCTATAAACTGTAGCGACTCTTATGCATGAATCCACGAAGATCAGTAGATTTGGCAATACTTAAGCCACCCTGTCTGGCACCAACAATCATTCTACAGTAAAATCCTTAGATCACATTTCTTCCCCATTCTGATGATTGGTCTGAAGAACTGAACCTCTTGACCATGAATGCATACATTTATGTATTGAGTTGCTGCCACATGATTGGCTGAGTAGATACTTGCATTAACAAGCAGGTGTACATAATAAAGTGGCCTCTTATTAGGTAAATTAGCATATGAGCTAAATGGGCATTTGGAAATAGTCTTGTTGGTGTGTTAAAGCTTCCATTTCAAATTCTTTATAAAACACAAAGAGCAGATTAATCACTACCAGTATGTTTTTAATAGTTCTAACTCAATTTATTGTTAACTTTAACAGAGATTGTATTATGACTATAAAGTCTATCAAAACATGCAGATAAAAACTCACCAATACTGAAGAAGTAGATATTAGGTGTAATTTGTAAATGTTGGCTGTTTTGGAGTGAACTTGAGACAGGCAGTAATGCATGCTTGGAGTATTGTACCTTATATTTTCTAGTCCAAAACGTCATTGATGAATGTTGGCAGGATTAAACAGCCTTGGCAGGTGTAACGTTACAAGAATAAATAATTCCTTCACAGAGCTTTCACAAATTTATATTTGCAACAGACCCTTGCAAAATGGTGAAAACTGAAGCAGCATTGTGAATGTCTTTCCCTTCTCTATGTTATCCCATGTCTTTCCCCACCAGCATCTTGTGATATTGGGAATGTAGTAGATTCTGGTTAATTGGGACAGCTACTTCTTTGGGATAACTCTTAATGAACAAAAATAATTGAGAAAATAGCCAGGATTCCCTCCATTTACTTAGGACACCATGCCACCTAATTAGGATGGGACTGTTGCCAAACAGTTTCTAACTGGCGTCAGTTGTGTGCACTTGTGTGGTTGCTAGACAGTACACCTTGCTTAGAGTGAATAGACTTTAAGTAGTGTTAGTTGCGTGTGTTTGTGTTCAAAAAGCAGTGATTCACTGATAGTTGGCGAGAAATAAACAAATAAGGGCAATTTAGACCTGTTTATCTCACTGTGGCTTCAAGCATTTAGAAACGGTCGGGAGTAAAATTAAACTATTTCACTACTTCAATAAGTTGGGAACTTTGAAGAGTTTGAAAGCAGTGACAATCATCTTGAATGTTACATGGAAATTAAGATTTGGAGGATGCAATAGTTAAAACTATTGTATTAAGGCAGTCCATTATCTGCACTAGGAGGCTGTGCTGGCTTTGTTCATTTACAGTCAATCAAAAGAACATGACAGCATATACTGGATTAATTCCACTGTCAGTAATTATTAGGAACTAATCACAGTGTTTTAATACTATAGTAGTATTGGTAGTGTTCTCATTTGCTCTGTGTTTCATTCAAATAGGTAATTTGTTACTCAGTTAAACAGTAGTCTGTCTTTTTTATACCTTTTTACCTATATCCATGAAACCATGGCTAATTGGGGCATCTGCTTAATTGGTCCAAAATGTACTGATCCCAATGTGTCCCAATTAACCGGAATCCACTGTATTTGTAGTCATCTTTCAAATCTCTGGTTCCAATCCTCCCAACACCCTACCTATTCTGTGAACACCCATATATTTTGTAGTGCACAAAGAATTAAAGTTGGGAGATCCAAAACTAAGCCATGTGTTTGTGCAATGACGTATTGATGAACTTCTATAAAATATATATTAAAAATTGAATTGAGACATGCAGTTTTCAAGTAGGTTAATATTCAGGATTCCACTCATTTCTCTTTTCATGCTTAGTCAAGGTATTTGGTGATGCCATTTTTAACCCTTCACCATTGTGAAGCAGATTAGAACATTTAGACAGCAGGGAATTAGAGATTCCTGAGAACAGGATCTGACCACCAAATAAAGTATAAGCAGGTAGAAAGAAATCCTGCTCTCTAAGCCCTTGATTTCCTGACAAATAGAGTGCAATCAGTAAGGATAAACAGTAATACCACCACTATAATCATTCTAATTCTGGGCCACCTCCCTGTACACAAATGACTGTTTGGCTAGATTCTGCTACACAGAATGAATGAAGAGAATACACATGATAACACCACAGTGAATGTATCTCAAATAATGAAGAGTTGGAGTACAGGAAGTGGGGTGGTGCACAGTGCTCCTGTACACATCAATAGCGCTGAAGTCGAGAGTTTCATGTTCCTGGGAGTGAACATCACCAGTAGCCTTTCAGGATGCAGCCATACAGACGCCATGGCCAAGAAAGCTACCCAACACCTCTGCTTCCCAGGAACCTAAAGAACTTTAGCATGTCCCCATCAATCCTTTCCAATTTTTAATGATGTACCATAGAAAGCATTCTATCTAGATGCATCACAGCTTGACAACACATGTCCACAAGAAATTGTAGAGAGTTGTGGACACAGCTCAGTACATCATGGAAACCAGCCTCCCCTTCGTGAACTTTCTGTATATCTCCTGCTGCCTGAGTAAAGCAGTCAAAATAACCAAAGACCTCATGTACCCTAAACACTCCCCTCTCACATTGGGTAGAAGATACAAATGCCTGAAAGCATAGTCCACCTAGCTCAAGAACAGATTCTATTATAAGACTATCAAATGGTTCCCTGCTGCAATAAAGAGGATTCTTGACCTGCATTGCACTTTCCCTCCAGCTGTTGTACTTACTAACTCACATCCTCACCACCTCCAAAGTTATCAAAATTTTATGTGAACAAGGACTGACAGACAACCAATGTGTAAAAGAAGACAAATAGTGCAAATAAAAAAATAATACTGAGAACTTAAGTTGTAAAGTCCGTGAGAGTGAGACAGGTTTTGTATATTTGATTTTGGGATAAATGGCACATGGTTTATTAGTATATATCTCTTTTGGCTTGTATTTTAGGTTCTTTGCCTGGTCTTCTTGCACACATGAAGAAATCATCCTCTTCCTTTGAAGAAAGGCGCAAACAGGCCACAGCCATTGTCCTCCTGGGTGTAATCGGAGCAGAATTTGGTGCTGAGATTGAACCACCAAAATTGCCAACTAGGACACGTAACACCAGTCAAGTTCCAGAGGGGTTTGGCCTGACCAGCGGAGGTTCCAATTATTCTCTAGCAAGACACACCTGTAAGTACTTGGCTTTCATGCAAGTCTTTTCATTGGGGGTTTGCCAATTTTGTATTGCTGGTCTAACAGGTACAGGTGCACAATCTATTTTAGTTACACAACTGCTTTTAAGCTTTTGCATATCAGATGGTTGCATTATTACGTTATTGATGAAGACTATTTCTAGTTCCTTGTAAATTGCTTTTGCAAGGCAGAATTTCAGAATTAGGTTTATTATTACTGACATATGTCAGGAAATCTGTTTTGTGGCAGCAATACAGTGTAACTATTATAAATTACAATAAGAATATATAAAAATACAGTGCAGAAAGAGAGCAAAATAGTGAGGTCATATTCGTGGTCCATGGACTGATCAGAAATCTTATGGCAGAGGGAAGAAGCTATTCCTGAAACAGTGAGTGTGCATTTTTAAAATCAAGGGCATGCACTAAAGCCGCATACCATAAAGCTATCTGTGTACAGAATCATTAAATTGTTCTGATATAAAATCAGGGCGTTTGGCCATCCAAGCACCCTCTGCAAGAGCAGCTGTAGTATATGGTGACGTACAGTATCTGTACTTTGATAATAAGTTTACTTTGTACTTTAGTCAGTCTCAATTGCACAAGCTTTCCCTATGGCCTTGCAATGTTTTCTCTCCCAAGTATCCATGGAATTACTGTCTGAAAGTTGAACCTGCAGTCACCTTTCAAGATTTATTCTAGAAAATTACTAGCTGCCTATTTTTCCCTTATATCATCGCTGAATTTTATGCCTATTACTATCAATTTGTGTCTTCTGGTTTTCTGCCTCCCTGCCAGTGCGAGTAGTTTATCAGCTTTTAGTGATTTTCAATGAGTCTATAGAATCATCTCAACCTTGTCTTCCTTAAAGAGAAGAATCCCATTTTTATCCAGTTTATCCATGAAAGTTGACCATAAGACATCAGAATCAGGACATTCAGCCCACTGAGAGTTCTCTGCAATGCCATCATGACTGATCTATTATCCCTCTTAAACCCATTCTCCTGCCTTCTCCCTGTAACCTTTTATACCCTGTCAACCTAAATGCAGTCCTCCATACTGGAGAGTCAATCTACTAAATTTTTTTCATGGTCTACCCATCCTTCCTGAAGTGTGGTGACCGGAACAATGTTAGATACCAAACCAATCTAGCATGTATTTAAATCACAAACCAGAGAAAATCTTCAGATGCTGGAAATCCAAGCTACACACACAAAATGCTGGAGGAACTCAGCAGTCTTGATGAAGGGACTCGACCTGAAATGTCAACTATTCTCTTTTCTTTAGATGCTGCCTGGCTTACTGAGTTCCTCCAGCACTTTGTGTGTGTAGCATGTATTTAAAAACTCTTTGTTTTGTTGAACTGCAGTAATCATATACAGAATCTTGTTTCGACTCACTTTCTCAGTCTGTCTTCAAATCTTTGTGCTTAAGTAATCCCAGGACACTAGGTTTACTTTCAGAATTGTATTTTCTTTATGCTGTTCCTTGCACAATTGTTGGGAGTTAAATTTCACTTGACTTGTGCCCAGCCATCCCACCATTCAGTATTGAAAGACCTACCTAGATAGAGTGGATGTGGAGAGGATTCTTCCTACACTCCCCGACTATAGGAAACCTAGAGGGACGTCCATTTAGAACAGAGATGAGGATGAATTTCTTTTATCAGAGGGGAGTGAATCTGTGGAATTATTTGCCAGAGATGACAGTGGAGCCCAAGTCATTGAGTATACTTAAAGCAGAGGTTGATAGGTTCCTGATTAGCAAGGGCATAGAAAGTTATGGGGAGAAGCAGGAGAATAGGTTTGAGAGGCATAATAAATCAGCCATGATAGAATGGTGGAGTAAACTCGATCGGCCAAATGGCCTAATTCTGCTCATGTCTTAAACCATAAGGCCATAATATGAAGTAATTTAAATTAACCTTTCATAATGTAATTTAAAATCAATCTATCTCCATAAGACCATAAGATATAGGAGCAGAATTAGGCCATTTGGCCCTTCGGGTCTGCTCCACCATTTCATCATGGCTGATCCATTTTCCTCTCAGCCCCAATCTCCTGCCTTTTACCCACATCCCTTCATGCCCTGACTAATCAAGTATCTATCAACCTCTGCCTTAAATATACCCAATGACTTGGCTTCCACAACCCTCTGTGGCAATGAATTACACAGAAATTGCTCCTCATTTTCATTCTAAATGAATGTCCCTCTATTCTGAGGCTGTGTCCTCAAAGACTAGAGGACTCCCCTACCATTGGAAACATCCTCTCTACCGCATCCACTCTATCGAGGCCTTTCAACATTTGATAAGTTTCAATGAGATTGCCCCTCATTCTTCTGAATTCCCATGAGTACAGGCCCAGAGCCATCAAATGCTCCTCATAAAGCCTTTCATTCCCGAAATCATTTTCATGAACCTCCTTTGAACCCTCTCCAATATCTGCACATCCTTTCTTAGATGAAGAGCCCAAAACTGCTCTCAGTACTCCAAGTGAGGCTTCAGCAGTGCCTTATATAACCTCAACATTACATGCTTATGGTCTTATCTATTGTTCAGAAGCTACCACTATGCTCCTTATTATTTTAGATCATGTACAAGTTTTGATATTTTATGAGAACATGATCTCCCATGCATAAAGCTGTGCTGGGCTCTGGACCTGTACTTGCCAGAGCTCAGAAGGATGAAGGGGAATCTGTTTGTAACCAGCTGGATACTGGATAATGTCTGGAGGTCAACATCATGGTGCGTGTCTTCCACTGAACTCAGTTCTTAGTCACATCCATTAGTCACATTCATCACACAAAGAAATCCAACTCAATTTATCTATTGTTTTTCATTTAACCTGTGAATTTGCCTTTTGGCTCAGAAGTTTCTATTTAGTTATGTTAATACATGAAGTTTAATTTGGAAAGACTGTAGCACATTACCTGTAATTAAGGTACAAAGATAAAGACAGTGACTCAGCATACCCAAGCCTGATGCGACCAAGAAGAGTTCATAAAATAGAAGTAATAGGTCATATTGGTCACTGTCCTCTCCTGTCAGATTCCTCCTTCTTCATCCCTTTACCTCTTCCACCTACCACCTTCCAGCTTCTTACTTCATCCCTCCTCCTTCATCCACCCACCTTCCCTTTCACCTGGCTTTACCTATCACTTGCCAGCTTGTACTCCTTCCTCTCTCCACCTTCTTATTTTGGCTTTTTCCCCTTTCTTTCCAGTCCTAATGAAGGTCCCTGGGCTGAAACATAGATGGTTTATTCTCTATAGATACTGCCTAACCTACTGAGTTCCTCCAACATTTTGTAAGTGTTGCTCTGGATCTCAGCATGATCTCTTAGGTTTATGTAGAGCAATCTACTTCACCCCACCAGAATGTTAAAAACGATTATTTGTCTCAGCTAATTAACTGAGATACCATTGTCAAAGTAATATATCCTGATATTATTCTTACTTCTTGCCAAGTGCTCGACTGGACATTTAGTGATCCTGCTGAAACTTCCCAGCTTTTCTGAAAATCGCTTATTGTTAAACCCCAATGTGGTATTTGCTTTGAAGACTTTCTAACATGGCAAAGCAGCAGTAATAGAAGATGAACACTCTAAATTTGTATGCTATACTCTGAATCTGCTCCGGGCTTTGTGTCGGAGGACACTTTTATTCTAAATGTTCTTTGCTTACTTTTATTGTTTGTATGATTTGTTATTCTTTTCTGCACATTTGGGTGTTTGACAGTCTTTTTTTATGAGTCTTTTGGGTTTCTTTGTTTTGTGGCTGCCTGTAAGGAGATGAATCTCAACATTGTATAATGCATACATACTTTGATAAGTTCAAAGTAAACTTATTATCAAAGTAAATATGTGTAACCAAATCCAAACCAGGGATTAATTTTCTTAAGGGCATTCACGGTAAATGCAAAGAAACACAATGGAGTCAATGAAAGACTGCACGCAACGAGATGGACAAAGAGCCAGTTTGCAAAATACAGCAAAAAGCAAATACAAAGAAAAATAATAGTAAATAAATAAGCAATAAATATCGAGAACATGAGATGAAGACTCCTTGAAAGTGAGTCCATGGGTTGTGAGGACAGCTCATTGTTGGGTTGAATGAAGTTATCCCCACTGGTTCAAGAGCCTGATGGATAAAGGATAATAACTGTTCTTGAACCTGGTGTTGTGGGACTGAAGGCTCCTGCACCTTCTTCCTGATGACAGCAGCGAGAAGAGAGCATGGCCTGGGTGGGTGGAGCTCCTTGATGATGGACACTGCTTTCCTGCCCATTATAGATATACCTATGGGGGGGTGGGGGGGGGCTCATGAATGCTTGGAATTGACTATGTTTCATTGACAATACTTTACCAAAATTCCAAATATGATTCACTTGATAGAATGCTTCCTAATCAGGGAACCTGAGGAATGTGCAAATCCACGATCATTAATTGTTCTTTTTTCGTTTGCCATCATTTGGAAAGTTTGATTTAAATAGCATCTGGCAGTCTCAGTATAACTAGTAATGCTTTTATATGTATATAAAGTGCCATGGTAGGCAGCAGTTACCGCAACGCTATTACAGCTTGGGACGTCGGTGTTCAATTTTGCGTCATCTGTAAGGAGTCATTACATCATCCCTGTGGAATGCGTGCATTTCCTTCAGGTGCTCCTGTTTCCTCCCACAGTCCAAAAATGTGCAGTTAGTAGGTTAATTAGTCATTGTAGGCTAGGGTTAAATTGGGTCAGTGAAGGGCCAGAAGGGCCTATTCGATGCAGTATCTCGATAAATAAATAAATGTAGCAGCTGGCTTGGAACTGCAAATCACTCTAGCACATTTAAAACGTACTACTTAACTGCTGCCGGAAACAATCTTCTAAAAACATAAAGTGACAATTATCAAGCTTTATGGTGACTTTTGAATTCTTTGCAATATATTATGCATTGCTGCATTATAATACATTTGCTCCTGATTGCAAGCCACTTTCGCTTATGACTCCTTGTGCTTTTAAAACATCCATTAGTTTTACATCCAGGTTGGGATATAATGCTATAGTTATGCAAAAAATATATATCTTACCTTCCAGTGATATGGAGTTCCTCTTCTCCTTGACCTAATTTCCTGTATTAAAAAGGAGGAAGTGGATTTAAGTATCTGCATGTAAGTGCAACCTGTGGCAAAGCAAGCACCTTTAAATGCATGCAGAAGTGAACAAGGAGAAGGCTTGCACATATTTTATTGATGACTTCAAACATAACTTACTACTCTTCAGTTTCAGATGGTGTACCTGATGTACTAGCTTTCGTTGCAACAGATTTGATGGCTTTAGGTTAGGCAGCGATATATTTTCACTTTCTTTTTAATGATGAAATAAACTCATGGCACTTTTAATAAGATGATATTTGTGGTGGTCTCTTTAGAAAAGTTGAGGCAATAGGATAAATAATGTTGTTTTCTCTCCTGTGGAGAGATTAATATAAGCTTTATATTAAGGTAGGTTAGGGACTTATATTTTATACAATCTAAACTGCATAAAATAATTGGAACATATACTGTTGAAATGATGCATGTGCCCCATTTGAGCTTCCTCAACTTTCCTCACTTAACTCAGTCAGTGAAGCACTCCTCTCCAGTCTCTAACTTTTCAATCTTCCTGTGGTAGTGAGTTAGATAGTTTCATCAATTTTTTTAGGGTCACAGAGCATAACAATACAGAGACAGGCCCTTTGATCAACTCATCCATGACAAATGATTATTCCGCCTAGTCCCAACCATAGGGCTAGGTACTGTACCTACCTGCACCTGGACCATAGCCTTCCACATCCCTCCCATCCACGTACTCTAACGAACTCCCCTTAAATGTTGCAGTTGGACCTACATACACTACAACCTGGCAACTCGTTCCACACTCACACCACTCTCTGAGTGAGGGAGTTGTCACTCAGGTTCCTCTTAAATCTTTCACCTAATTTCTTTCTGAAGAATTTTGTTCTAGATGCTCTGTATGATTTCTTGGTTTAAAACTTACTTGATAACCTCAAATTGTTTTTCTTTCTGTCATGTGAAATCTCTAATACACCCTAATGGTTGTAGCAGGAAGTGCAGTCAGCATTCTCTGCTTTTATTGGAGCACAGTGGCGCTGCAGGTTGGACCATCAACCCATAAAACATAAGACCAGCTTCAGGCTATTCAGCCCATTGACTTTGCTCCATCATTCCATCATGGCTGATTTATTATCCCTCTCAACTCCATTCACCTGCCTTCTCCCCAGAACCTTTGACACATAGAAACCCTACAGCATAATAAAGGCCCTTCGACCCACAAAGCTGTGCCGAACATGTCCTTACCTTAGAAATTACCCAGGGCTACCCATAGCCCTCTATTTTACTAAGCTCCGTGTACCTATCCAGGAGTCTCTTAAAGAACCCTATCGTATCCACCTCCACCACCGTCGCTGGCAGTCCATTCCATGCACTCACCACTCTGCCCCTGACATTCACAACCTTACCCCTGACGTCTCCTCTGTGCCTACTTCCAAGCACCTTAAAACTGTGCCCTCTCATGCTAGCCATTTCAGCCCTGGGAAAAAGCCTCTAAATTTCCACACGATCAATGCCTCTCATCACCTTGTACACCTCTATCAGGTCACCTCTCATCCTCTGTTGCTGCCAAGGTGATTGCAGAGGCAAGTAAATTAGGGACATTTAAGAGACTCTTAGATAGGCACATGGATTAAAGAAAAATGGATGGCTAAGTTAAAAGGTTGGCACAACATTGTGGGCTGAAGGGCCTGTACTGTGCTGTAGTGTTCTATGTTATAAATATTACCTCTATATACATTCCTAAAAGTCCGTTTCACCACTGTGCCTTTTAACAGTGATGGTCAGCAAATTGTTTAAGTAATAAACTAAAAGAATAGGTGGAAGCATATAGAAAATATGGAAACCTAAGGACTGGAGAATGATAAAGTTCCAACCGGAAGCAAAGGAAAGAATAAAAAGTTTAAAAAGTACCGTGAAAAATCATGTGATGAAATGAAAACAACCAGAAAAATATTTTATTGAATAGCAAAGTATTGAAAAAATTTGTATGATCAGCCATAATCAAAAGTTGGAAGAGACTCAATGGGCTGAATGACCTAATTTCCTCCTATATCTTATGGTCTAACATACAAAATATGTTGAAGACCTTGGATTTTCTCTTTGACTCCTCCCCACTCCAAAAGAAAGCTGCCGAATCTGAAGTATCAAAATGTTCAAATTTCCCATTGATAGTTTTAAAAATTATTATTTCCAATATTTTCATAGAATTTTGCCAATGTTCCTTTACTGACTACTATCAATAAAGAAATTCTTACTTTTTAAAATGTACGGATTCCACAAGCTTTAATAAGAAATAATGTAAATTAATCATTAATGTAATTTAAAACTTATCCATCTCCATAAGATATAGGAACAGGATTAGGCCATTTGGCCCATCGAGCCTACTCCTCTATTTCATCATGGTTGATTCATTTCCCCTCTCAACTCCAGTCTCCTGTCTAATTAACAATGTATCAATCTCTGCCTTTAAATATATCCAATGACTTGGTCTCCACAGCCGCCGGTGGCAATGAATTCCACAGGTTCACCACTCCAGCTAAAGAAATTCCTCCTCATCTCTGTTCTAAATTTTCAGATTGTGCCCTCTGGTCTTAGACTTCCCCACCATAGGAAGCATCCTCTCCACATCCACTCTATTGAGACCTTTCAACATTCGATAGGTTTCAATGACATCTCCCCTCATCTCATGTAACGTGATCCTATCAGTTATTATTCTCCAATTCTGGATGGTAGATAAATGGTACTGTGGGTTAATATACTGCCTGTACAATTACTTAACTATGTCCGTGGTCCTGTTTCCAGCACAGTTTTTTGTTAAGAATGTGATTATCATGCCAGCTGCCTGTAACAGAGCCAAATCAAATGATTACAGGAACTTCAACCAAGTAATTTGATTCAGGATGCAAAAGGCACCTTAATTTGGTACAATTCAACACTAATTTAGTATATAAAACTGTTAAGTTAGTAATTTGATTTGATGCACAGTGGAGTGAGTTGTACTTGTTCTTCAGGCTTCCCTCCTGGTGTTAAAGCTGATGCTAGATGTTTTGCCCAGCAGTGAAAATTGTTAATTTGTACACAAAAGCGACCTACAGACCTGCTTTCATGGGAATGATATCAGGAATGACAGGCATTACTTTAAGGCAAGCATTACCTCATAAAGGAGAAATGCCATTTGACAGTAGAGAGTAAGCAAATGTTGTGAATGATCTGCAATGTGATGACTCGAAAAGCACCGAGTACGACGCCAAGATTCTTGGATACAGATTTTAGAGCCCTTATCTTGGGTTACAGGCACAAAGTGATTCCATTCACTTTCAGGAAAGGAAACAGCTCATTATCATCACCAAATTTCTTACGATTGGAGTTTTTATGTCATATCAGTTTCTTACTCTTCACCACGTAACTCCATAATGGCATTCTTGGTGAAGCAAAGAGGCCTGATATTTATCATATGCTATCCAACTATCAATATTCATCTTCACAAAGAGTGTATTCTGCTCTCCTTGTGAAATTCCCCTCTCCCAACCACCAATACCTCATCATTTCCTGTTAGAATCACCTTAAATACAGGCATCGCTTTATGCACAATCAATCAATCTTTGTATATAGCTATCTTATATATAATATATCACAATAATATTTATTGTCCTCTTTATCTTATTGTATTTTTGTGTCGCATTGGATCTGGAGTAACTATTATTTCATTCTCCTTTACACTTGCATACTGGAAATGACATTAAACAATCTTGAATCTTGAACCACCTTCTTTGCCACTGATTTGAAAAACTGTCAGTGCTGTACTGTGGAAATTCCTTTACCACGTTAGTCACAGCATTTGTTGTTATAATAAATGGCCCTTCAACGCATTTCCTGGGCAGCTAAACTGTGGGCTTTTCATGTGGCAATGGAACATTGTTTGAATGCAAGGTAAACAAATTATGTTCATGATTGTATTCAACAGTAATACTGTAGGTCCTTGCTATTTTTGAGCATCATATTTTGGCTATCTCGTTATGTTTAAGATATGATTGGCTTTATTTGTCACCACAACACTGAAACAGCGAAATACATCGTTTTGGCATCAACCACCAATGCAATCTGATGATGTGCTGGGGGCAGCCCACAGGTGTCAAATGTCCATACATCTTTGGAATGTCAGAGGAAACCAGAACGCCTGGAGGAACTCCACATGGTCACAGGAAGAAAGTACAATCTCCTTACAGACAGCAGCAGGATTTGAGCCCTGATCTATGCTGCCATGTTATCTTTTAGGCACTGGAGAAAAATGGTTTGGTTTCTTAGTTCTAGCTACTTCTCCAATCCTGCCCTGTACATCACATTGATTTCAAGAAAGTGGGTAGCAGCAGTACTTTGAGCAAAATGAAGATATCCCTAAGCACCAATAAAGTTATGAAAAATGTTTAATTGAAATAATTAAAGCAGATTATTAGCATTAGATTCAAAAAAGAGAACTTGCACTTAAATCAGTGTTCTTTTTCAAAGTAGAACTTGATATTTGTGAATTCTATCCACTTGCTTATATTTTCATTCATGGTTTTTAAAGAAAGTGCTTGAAAGTTTGTAATTCTCCTTGGACAAAAGGCTATTTTTTTTATTTTCCAGTCCTTCCAGTCCTTCGCGTCACCTCACCCAGCAACCTCCTACAACCCTGATTTAACCTTAACCTAATCACGGGACAATTTATAATGACCAATTCAACTACCCGGTATGTCTTTGGACTGTGGGAGGAAACCAGAGGACCTGGAGTAACCCTATGTATTCCACAGCAAGACTCCTCACAAAGGACACTGGATTGAACTCCAACATCTGACACCCCGAGCCATAATTACATCATGCCAACTGCTGCTCTTCTGTGGTGCACATACAATCAGAAATACAGTCAGAATATTTCAGTTTTCTTGGCAAGGAACATAAATAACCTCTTAATATCCCTTGTAGTATTGAACATACTTATCCTGAGTTGAATTCTCAATAGCATTAATTTAAATAAGCTCCATAAATTCTAGTCAAGGTACAAGAAAAGTACACAACCAACTGTTAAATGTAATCACCGCAAAATTGATATTACTTGTATAATTACAAGCCATGACTATGAGCTGCTATTGGTAATAGTTTATTGCTATGAAATTCAAAGCTTCCCTTTGCACTCCAATTGACACTGACAAAATTCTATAGAAATGCACATGCTGACCCCCGTTGACTCACAGCATTAATCTTTGTTGACCTTACAAATGGTTCATGGGCTATTTAATTATAAAATGATGCCACCCATTGAGCTTCTCATTACCGATGCACCAGATGACATCTACAGTGTGGGTCACAAACCTTTTTGTGGAAAAATAACATCCATCTAAAATTGAACAACTTAAAATGCCGCCTTATGTTAAGGAGCTGTTTAGTTAAATTTCAGACAGCAATTATATTTTTTCCCCTCCAAGTATTTAATCCTGTGAGTGTTTTAATATTTGATGTTCCTTACAAAATGCCTTTGGTTTTCAGATGTTACAGTTGGAATAATGTGTTTGACAGTGGCAAGGAAAAAAATCTTTTAGCTTCTAGAATTAAACATAAACTCAAGAAAAAAATTTCTACAAGTCATTGAAAATTATTCATTGCGCTAAAACTTAACTTGCTGTTGTATTGTCCTCTGTAAGAATTAATTCAATTATTTGTTTTTTTAATGTACTTTCACTTCATTTTGCTTTCCAAAAGCTAATCCACTAATCCTTTCAGCTTGGTAAGCGATCTTGTTGGTGATCCTTGAGAGGACTGGATGCATGTAGTCTGTTGTTCCGTCCATGCGTGCCTGGGCAGTGCAAAATGACAGAATCCACTTTACTCAAGAGAGACGAGAGGAGCTTCCTCAGATTTGAGAAGCACATGGAATCCCAAGAGAATAGCCTGCTTTACTTTCAAATTGCAGTTAGTTTGACAATGAATATTAGCACTGTGATCATTGTAGTCAGTTTGATAATGAATAATAGCACTGTGTTACTGAAACTCCAATTGAATATCTCTGGAAGGAAAATTGTAGCAAAACGTTTTCACCTATTCTCGTTCATTTTTGATGTGAATTGTTACATCAATATTGACAATAATAGTAATAATAATAAAACTATAAAAAGAATTAAGCCATTCGGCCCATTGAGTCTGCTCTGCCATTCCATCATGTCTGATTTAGTACCCCTCTCAATCCCATTCTCCTGCCTTCTTCCCGTAACCTTTGACACCCTCACTAATCATGAATCTGTCAACCTTTACTTTAAATATACCCAGTGACTTGGCCTCCACAGCCACCTGTGGGAATGAATTCCACAGATTCACCACCTTCTGGCTAAACAAATATCTCCTCATGTCTAAGTCAGGGGTTCCCAACCTTTTTTATGCCATGGATCAATACCATTAAACAAGGGGTCCATAGACCCTCAGTGTGGAACCCCTGGTCTAAATGGACTTTCTGTTCTGAGGCTCTGCCCTCTGGTCCTAGAATCCTATCCTCTCCACATCCTAGGCATTTCAATATTTGCTTTTAATCTCTTGGCTAGCATGAAAGAATTCAGTTAGCCATCTAATACAATGTATGGATCAAGATTTGACCTTTCACTTCTGATCTTGAGTGTCACTTTTTGAGGAGATGTTGGACAGACATCTCCTCAACTGGTAACAACCAATAGTAACTCAGAAAGTTAAGCAGCATATGGTGAAGGAAAGCATCTGATAGTATGATGCAGAGATTTGACCCAAAGTACTGACAACCCCTTTGCTCCCATAGATGTTGCTTGACCTGTAGAGGGATGTTTGTTACACAATTTTTTTTTGCTTCATATCGACGACTTCTCCAGTTTTGAGCAGCCAGCAGTTAGCAGTGTGATGTTTGTTCTTGCAGGTACCTCAGTGTCAGGTAGAAGCATTCTTGCCTCTGAGTCAGAAACAAATTCATTAGTAATCTTTTCTATTAGGTTAAAAGGTCAGCACAACAAAAGGTTGGGTGCCATAGTAGCAGAACAGTTTGCAAGATGCTGCTACTGCTCAGGGCATTCGAGAGTAAGGAGTTCAGTTACAGTGCTGTTCTGTAAAGAGTCTTTGTATGTCCTTCCTTTGGAATGCATGGGCTTTCCCGAGATCCACCGGATCCAAACACCTACCAGGCAGGTTAATTGGTCATTATAAATTGTCTCCTGATTATGTTGGGATTAGTCAAGTTTGTTGGGGCTGTGTGGTTTGAAGAGCTGGGAGGACCTACTCTGCGCTATATCACTAAATAAAATAAACAACATCCGTGGCTAAAGGGCCTGCACTGTTCTGTGTTCTACACTCAGAATCTGAAAACATCGTCTTTCCTCTAGGCGTATATGTGCTGACTTGTTGAAAATGTTTTGTGATGAATTTCATATGCAACTTTAAAGTCGGTGGCTAGTCAGTGAAGATGGAGATTCATCAATGGTTATCAATCAACAATACTAAAACATGATTATATACTTTATATTAGGTACAGAGGTGTACCTAATGAAGTGACCACAGGAGTGGAACCCAGTGCGGTCTTTTCCTGCTGTACCCCTTCCACTTCTAGCTCTGACATGTTATACATTCAGAGATGCTCCTCTGTGCACCACTGTTGTAATGTGTGGTTATTTGGGTTAGTGCTGCTTACCTGTCTCATTAACAAGACATTTTTACCCACTGCTGCTCAGCTTATGCTTTTGTTTATCTTACCATTCTCTGTAAACTCCCGAGAGTGTTGTGTGTAAAAATCCCAGGAGATCAGCAGTTGCTGAGATACTCAAACCACCCAGTCTGGCACCAACAATCATTCCACAGTCAAAATCACTTAGATCACCTTTCTTTCCACTCTTGTGTTTGGTTTGTGCAAGAACTGAACCTCTTAACCACATCTGCATGGTTTTATGCATTGAATTGCTGCCACATGATTGGCTGATTAGATATTTGCAATAATAAGCAGGTGTACAGATGTACCTAATAAAGTGGCCAATGAGTGTATAGTATTTGTGGTTAAAATTGCTGAGTTGATATAATAGGGAACTGGGTCAAAGCATTTCAACTTACCGGGCATTATCTTGCAGGTCCCAAATTATTTATGTAATAACTCCTCCCCAACCACTGTGTGGTGAGCACTCCCATTAATATTGTCAAGAACAGAGGCTTCTATAGCAGGCACTTCAGGGAAGGCTGTGCAGGGGGGAAACATTTGATTGATCTTGGAGTAGGTTAAAAAGTTGGCACAGCATTCTAGGCTGAAGGGCCAGTACTGTATTATAGAATCATAGAACACTGTAGCACTGAACGACTTTTCAGCCCACCTTGTCCATGCTGAACTATTATTCTGAATTTCCCCCTCAGGTTCCCCTTAAACGTTTCACATTTCACCCTTAACCCATGACCTCTAGTTCTAGTGTCACCCAACCTCAGTAGATAAAGCCTGCTTGCAGTTACCCTATCAATTCCCCTCATATTTTTGTCTATCTCTACAAATCTCCCATCATTGTTCTACACTCTAGGGAATAATCAATCTTTCCCTATAACTCAGGTCCTCAAGTGCTGGCAAAATGCTTGTAAATTTTTTCTGTACTCTTTCAGTTTTATTGACTTCTTTTCTATAAGTAGGAGATCAAAACTAGCACAATACTCCAAATTAGACCTCATTCTTACAACTTTATCATAACACCCCAATTCCTATACTCAGTACCTTGATTTATGAAGGCTAAAGTGCCAAAAGGTTTTTTTACAACCCTATATGAGCCCATAAGATATAGGAGCAATGTTAGGCCTTTTGGACCATTGAGTCTGCTATTTCATCAGGGCTGCTCCATTTTTCCTCTCAGGCCCAGTCTCCTGCCTTTTCCCATATCCCTTCATGCCCTGACTAATCAAGTATCTATAACCTCTGCCTTAAATATACCCAATGACTTGGCCTCCACAGTGGCCTGTCACAATGAATTCCACAGATTCACCACTCTATGGCTATATCTTAGAGGATAACAGATAAAATATACTTAGATATGAAAGGACTGACGGATATGTTTAATGCAGGAAAGGAGTGTCAAAGTATAAAAACATATGTGACTTACAATGGCAGAGTGGGCACAAAGAGGCAAATAGCCTCTTACTTGTTCCCCCCCCCCCCCCCCATTATGTTGCTTTAAAGAAATCTGAAAATCTTTTTGAATTTTTGGTTTAAATTTTGATCCTCTGAGACTATCAAGTGAGATATCCATGGGGATTGGTGCATTTTGATAATCACCTCGGATAGATATCTTGCCTGTAATGGGTGTTTGTTTTTGCCATTATTGTTTATCTTCAGTCAGCCCTGGATCATCCCGCGGAGGAAATACTCAAGTCATACTATGATTGGCTCATTAGAGCAGAGAGCTATTAAAAGCCTAGCGCATGTTTTAGCAGCTGTAACGGAACAGAAGAAGCAATTTATTTTGCTCTTAGAAGGTGAATCCTTTTAAAACATACACACTTCATATGGAGTAATTGTGAGTGAGAGCCTCACATCCTGTAAGAACATAATGAAACCGCCTGTTTTAAATGGAGTGTCTAAAGGTTACTCCCAACAGTAACTAAACTCAGGAATTTGCCACATGCCGCATTATTGTTCAATTTAGTGTCATAATATTCTTGTTATTAGCAAAGGTGTTGCCGATCGCAATTTACTCTTCAAATGCCCAAAATACATTTAAATACGAATACAAAAATATATATATTTTGCAAAGGGTAGTTGTCAGGGAAAATTTTTAAGGGTAATATTTAGCTGGGCCTTGGCGGGAAGCATTATACTTAGTGTGCATTTATGTACTGAATAAATTAAAAGATAATCTTTTATAACCTGACCTTATTCGTGCACCTCTTGGTAATTGTTGAATAAATTGGACTTGATTTGTAATATGTGTACAATAATCACATATCTTTGCTGAATATCTTTCAAATTAATAAAATGAAGAAGATTTTTGTTTTGTAGGTAATTGAATGAGAAGTCGAGGGGAAAAGTACCTCAAATAAATAGGCAATATTTGATATCTGCGACTTAATAAAAGTGGCTTGCCATCTATCATAAACAATCACAGTAATAAGAGGATAACATTTAATTACAAAATATTATAAGATGAAAGCACAAAACCTGAAGTATTTTGAATGTGTGTTCTACCTATTACTCAACATAGGGTGGCATTTTTGATGTTATTTCTGGAGTACTGTATTTGTATAATCAATATTGTTGGTTTATGTCATAGTTATTCATTTCTCAGGCACTTTTTAGCACTTAAGTGTCTGTCACAGCAAGGACAATTGACAAGTGTGCTCCATGTGAGGAATCTGTTTTTCCATCTTGCTGTGAGAGACTGATCTGTTGGGCACAGAAATAAATGGACTTGCTGGTCTGCTGCAGAGAATAAGAATATGAAAGACACTCAGCAGGAAAGCACATCAAAATAACATTTACCTTGGGGAAGATAAAGGAAAAATATCGTTAGCAGAATAACAAAGGAAGAGATAAAACAGACAATACTAAGGAAAAGGGAAGCAAATGGATTAGAAGTGTTGATGGTATGACATAAGCTATTCAATAATGCCAGGTTACCTTCAATAATAAATTTTGATAAGAATCTTTGTGGAGCTGCAGAACTGAGTTATTAGAATAAACCCAAGAGATTCTGCAGATGCTGGAAATGCAGAGCAACACACACAAAGTGCTGGAGGAACTCAGCAGGTCAGGCACCATCTATGGAAATGAATAAACAGTTGACAATTTGGGCAGAGACCCATCATTGGGGCTGGAAAGGAAGGGGAAGATGCCAGAATAAGAAGATAGGGGGAGGGGAAGGAGGACAAGTTAGAAGGTATTAGGTGAAACCAGATGGGTGGGGGAGTGGTGAAGTAAGACGCTGGGAGGTGATAAGTGCAAAAAATAAAGGGCTAGCGAGGAGGGTATATGATAGGAGAGAGGAGTGGACCATGGGAGAAAGGGCAGGAGGTGGGCACCATGAAGGGTGATAGGCAGGTGAGGAAAAAGGCCAGAGAGCCAATTGAAAAAGAGGGGCGAGGGAGAAGGGGAATTTTACTAGGAGTTAGAGAAATCAACGTTCATGCCATCAGATTGGAGGCTACCAACTCAGAATACGAGGTGTTCCTCCTCCAACGTGAGAGTGGCCTCATCGTGGCAGAAGGGAAGGCCAGGGATTGCCAAGTTAGAATGTGAGTGGGGTTAGGAATTAAAATAAATGTTAACTGTTTATTCATTTCTATAGATGCTGCCTGACTTGCTGAGTTCTTGCAGCATTTTGTGTGTGTTACTTTGGGTTATTAGAATATTTGAATACAGTCTCCTATTTAATATCATGGCAGACCTTCCACTACAACTCCATGGGTACCCTAGCAGTTAACATGATGCTATCACAGCTCAGGGCGTCAGAGTTCAATCCTGGTGACCTCTGTAAAGAGTTTGTGTGTTCTCGTGTGGGTTTCCTCTGGGTGCTCCAGTTTCTGCCTAGAGTCTCAAGATTTACCAGTTAGTAGGTTAATTGGTCATTGTAAGTTATCCTGTGATTAGGCAAGGGTTAAATTGGGGAATTGCTGGGCAGCACAGCTTGAAGGACTGGGAGGGTCTATTCCACGCTATATCTCTAAATAAATAAAAATCAATGTGCACTCTCCCCTTTTTTCCTTTATTTCCCTTGCATGCAAAAATATTCCGTTTCCTTCTTGAGTAGATTCACCAGAGTGGTCGGAGATATTGTGAGACAGATCTTTATTGGTGATTCAGTGACACGATGTGACTTTCAGTCCAAACCCTCTGGATGCTCCGGTTTCCCCCCACATCCCAAAGGCATAAGATGTTGGCCTGAAACATCAACTGTAATTTTTTCCATCGATGCTGCCTGGCCTGCTGAGTTCATCCAGCATTTTGTGTGTGTTACTTGGATTTCCAGCGTCTGCAGATTCTCTCTTGTTTGTGATATGAAGCTTAGTGAGTTGTGGATATGCTGCAATGGTGCGAGAAGCATGGAGACACTTCAGAATCAGAATCAGGTTTAATTTCACTGCCATATGTTGTGAAATATGTTGTTTAGTGGCAGCAGCACGTTGCAATATATGGTAAAAAAGCTATAAATTACAATATGAAATATATATATTTAAGGTAAATTAAATAAGTAGTGCAGAAAGTGAAAATAAACTAAGGTAGTGTACATGGGCTCTACCATGTGTCTTTAGGCTCCTCTACCTCTTCCTAGATGGTAGCAATGAGAAGAGGGCATGTCCTGAGGGATGGAGGTCCTTAATGACCGAAGCTGCCTTTTTGAGGCATCGCCTTTTTGAATATAGTCTAGTGCCTAAGGAGGACTTGCGGGCTGCTTATTACAAACCTCACTGATTTGACTTGATGCAAGCAACGCATTCAACGATCCAAAGGGATCCCACTACCAAGCACATCTTTCCCTCCCCCCCTTCTGCTTTCCGCAGGGATCGCTCCCTACGTGACTCCCTTGTCCACTCGTCCCCCCGATCTCCCTCCTGGTACTTATCCTTGTAAGCGGAACAAGTGCTACACCTGCCCTTACACTTCCCCCCTCACCACCATTCAGTGCCCCAGACAGCCCTTCCAGGTGAGGCGACACTTCACCTGTGAGTCGGCTGGTGTGGTATACTGCGTTCGGTGCTCCCGGTGTGGCCTTTTATATATTGGTGAGACCCGACGCAGACTGGGAGACCGTTTCGCTGAACACCTACGCTCGGTCCGCCAGAGAAAGCAGGATCTCCCAGTGGCCACACATTTTAATTCCACGTCCCATTCCTATTCTGATATGTCTATCCATGGTCTCCTCTACTGTCAAAATGAATCCAAACTCAGGTTGGAGGAACAACACCTTATATATCGGCTGGGTAGCCTCCAACCTGATGGCATGAACATTGACTTCTCTAACTTCCGTTAATGCCCCTCCTCCCCTTCTTACCCCATCCCTGACATATTTAGTTGTCACGACGTGTGAATCTGCAGATGCTGGAAATAAATTTTTTTAAAAACAAAACAAAACAAAACACAAAATGCTAGCAGAACTCAGCAGGCCAGACAGCATCTATGGGAGGAGGTAGTGATGACGTTTCAGGCCGAAACCCTTCATCAGGAGTGAAGTAACATGGGATGGTCGAGGGGGGATAAGAAGTGGGGGGAGGGATAGAGAGCTAGGAAGTGATAGACTGGAGGAAAATGGGCTAGGGGGAAGGTGGAGAATTATGGGAAATAAAAAAGAAAGAAAGGTAGGGCTGGGTGGTGATTATAGTTGGGGGGGGGGGGGAAGAGAGAGAAAGAGAACCAGACTAAAATAATAGATAGGGATGGGGGTGAGGGGGGGGCAGGGGTATCAACGGAGGTCTGTGAGTTGGATGTTCATGCCGGCAGGTGGGAGGCTACCTAGGTGGGAGATAAGGTATTGCTCCATCGACCTGTGTGTGGCCTCATCTTTACGGTAGAGGAGGCCATGGAAAGACATGTCGGAGTGGAAGTGGTCTGTGGAATTGAAGAGTGTGGCCATAGGGAGATCCCGCCACTGCCGGAGGACTGAGCGCTGGTGTTCGGCGAAACGGTCTCCCAGTCTGCAGCGGGTCTCCCCAATGTATAAATGGCCACATCGGGAGCACCGGATACAGTATGTCACCCCAGTTGACTCGCAGGTGAAGTGGTGCCTCACCTGAAAGGACTGTCTGGGGCCTGGGATGGTGGTGAGGGAAGAAGTGTGAAGGCAGGTGTAGCACTTCTTCCGTTTGCAGGGATGAGTGTTTGATATTTAGTTGTTTGCCTGTTCTCCATCTCCCTCTGGTGCTTCCCCCCTCCCCCTTTCTTCTGAAGTCTCCCGTCCCATGATCCTTTCCCTTGTCCAGCTCTGTATCACTTTCGCCAAACACCTTTCCAGCTCTTAGCTTCATCCCAACCCCTCCGGTCTTCTCCTATCATTTCGCATTTCCCCCCCCCACTACTTTCAAATCTCTTACTATCTTTCCTTTCAGTTAGTCCTGACGAAGGGTCTCGGCCTGAAACGTCGACAGTGCTTCTCCCTATAGATGCTGCCTGGCCTGCTGTGTTCCACCAGCAATTTGTATGTGTTGTTTGAATTTGCATCTGCAGATTTCCTCGTGTTAACGTGTTGCACTGTTTGTTTTGATGTTTGATGCACATATGACAAATAAAACTAATCATCTTTACATGAGAACAAAAATTGAATTTGATTCTAAAGCATGCAATCACTAACAGGCATTGATACAACTTCCAGCTCTTTATATTTGATCTCTGTGAAGGTCACCTGAAATTATACATGTCTACGCAGTACCCAAGTAAATGCAATAATATTTTTTCATACAATAATTTTACGTTTTAATGCAGTTTCTTTTTATTGGATCCTAATTAATTTTCCATTCAAAAAATGTGTAATGTTGATTTTGTGTAAACGTGATGTTGCTATCCTGTCATGCAGAGGAGATTTAGAGTTCATAGTTTGACCTGCAACTAATCTTAAATTGGCAACTGTCTTCTTTTTTGGGATAGAATTTGTGTAAGAATGTGTGATAATTTTTAAATAATGCAATGGGTTAAATTTCACACTTGTGATCTACTAATACTAACTGAATACTGATGAACACACACCATCTTCAACAAACAAGCTGCCAACTGTGAATTCAGATTAGCATAGCTGCTGCATGTTCTCTTCCAGATAATGGGCTCAAAGGTTAAGAGCAAAAGATCTCAACAGCTCCAATCAGCAGTGCTTTTCCAGAGCTAATTACCTCTTTACTGTGCTGACTGTAATGTGACATGTTTATTGCCTTAACTAACAATCATTAGCTTAGTTGATGTTTTGTCAATATTAATTCATTCATTTAAGTCAAGTCAAAGCTTAAACAAAGATGTCTGTTCTCAGAAATGGGCAGTAGAATGAGGACTGTTTGTTTTGATCCTTTCATGCATAAAATAAAAAAAACTTAAGGTTGAAATGCTTTCTAAAGTAATTTTATTTCTATGTTTAAGGTCTAAAATTACTTAAGTATGTTTAGGTTTCTCTTTTATAAATTGCTGGACCAAACATTTCTGTATATTTATTTTCAATTACCAATAAAAACACCTTTGCCCTTTATTGGTAGTATTATTTTATTTATTTATTGAGATATAGCATGGAATAGGTTCTTCCGGTCCTTCGAGCCGTGCTGCCCAGCAATCCCCCAATTTAATTCCCTAATCACAGGACAATTTACAAAGGCCAATTAACTTTCCGACATCTTGGACAAACTGGAGCACCTGGAGGAAACTCACATGCTCACAGGGAGAATGTACAAGCAGGAATTGAACCTGGGTCGTCTGTACTGTAAAGCATTGTGCTAACTACTATGCTGCCATACCGTCCATTACTATTTAGTTCTAAATTCTAAATGCCAAAAAATACAAAGCAAGATTAGAGAAAAGCACACAATTGTCTGATTTATTAATTTGTCTTTACAAAACAGATCTTGTCCAGGTCCATAATGTTGCATCATAATGCAGAAATTGTGCGATCCATCTGATATGGTCATTCTGTCAGAAACCTCAAGCAGGTGGTACTGGTAAAAATGGTAGTTCCTTGGGAAGATCTGATTTAGGAGGCCAAGTACCAGGAGCTGGTAGAGCAGTACTAGAGACAGAGGTAGAGGGCATGATGTGAGCCTATAGAGATGGGTACAGAGGTTTTGCTGGCTGCTTGCTGTGGGGAACCAACTCTGTCCTTGGCATTACTGGGGCTACAAAGGAAAGAGCCATTAGGACTAACACAGAGGCTGCTGATGGCTATGGACCAAGAGGTGTGACCTGTGGACACAAGCCGGGAAGGGAAGTGGAGTGGTGTGGTAATGTAGTGGTTACTGTTACACTTTACTACACCAGTGATCATAATTGGAGTTCAATTCTCACCGTTGTACGTGAGGAGTTTGTATGTTCTCCCCAAGGCGACGTGGGCTTCCTCCAGGGGCTCTGGTTTCCTTCCACATTACAGAGATGTACAGATTAATGTTAGTAAGTTGAGAGCATGCTAGGCTGGCAACAGAAGAGTGGTGACACTGGCAGGCTACCCCCAGAGTATTTTCACACTGTTTTGGTCATTGATGCAAATGGAGCATTTTGATGTACATGTGACAAATAAAACTTAAGCTTTCAAATCACCAACAAGACCCAATTACAGTTGGTTTTCAGTCTTATCGTAATCCTACAACGATGCAGGTGATGAGGCCACCATCAGTCAGGGGCGACCATAGATATTGCTTCTTAGCTGTCTAGACACGGTAGCCTGGGCAGTACGATATAGTGAGCAAGCTGTCGCTCATGTAGCAAGCTCCCCCTCTCCACGCAGTTGATGAACCCAAAGAAATGGCAGAAACTGTACAGTTTGGCACCAGCAGTCGCAGGAGTTGGCAGTCTGTGCTGAACTCAGCATAGATCTCCCTTATGGACTCCAGCAGCAGACTTTTCCTTAGGGTTTACCCCCGAAGCCTTCCCTATGAGTGGGCATAGCCATGAGGCAGTGGAGGTTTGAGGTCAGAGTTTTCCTTCTAGGTGAGCTGCCAACCACGACAGATGAGCCCTATCTGCCCGAAGCAACTGGTTTTAAGGCACTTGTAACCCACCTTCTCCCCTTCTCCTGTCTGTAGAAACAGTTCCACTGGGCCTAGTAGTTAAGCTACGTGTGAAGGTCAGGAGCTGGACTTGGTTGTCAGAAGCTATTTGACACACACACCATTGGGGAGCATTTAATAGATAGTGGGAGCTTGTCCCCATTACCACCCCAGCATATAACAACCTTAAGGAACCAAACCGACAATAATGCAACTAAAATTAGTATAAATCACAGAGATTTGGGACTTCTCCAGCAAGCTCTGAATTTGGTGGTGGCAGCTTTTTCTATTAATACTTTGCTCAGTATTGAATAGATGACACATAAGTAATTAGAATCAAATTGATTTATCCTGTCAATGTAAACATCTCCTGAATACTTCGTTCCTCTCACCTTAACTCCATCCCCTCAAGTATTTGACCATTTCTATTCTGCAAGTAAGACTCTGTCTACCCTACTGACCTGCCTTCCCATTGTGATCTCATAGATCAATCCTTCTCATTGATCCAACACACCACAACAAATTCCTAATACAAGGAAATTTATATGGTGAATAAAGTTAATCCTTGATCTTTCTCCTTTCCGATTGTTTCAGGCACCCACAAGTGCCGAGATTGGCCTATTATCAAAAGCCCTTTGCTGAATATCCACCATCATGGTTCTTGTGCCTTGCAACAGCACTAGAGGCAGTCAAGACTGTCGAGCGATGACCGGGTTATGTCATTGCCGGATAGAGTTGTGGGTTGGCAGCAGCAAAATAAAGGGATCATGACAGAAAGAAATCTTGGTTCATTTCCCTAAAGAATAAAAACCCTGTATCACACTGACCGGTAATTTCAATAGAATTCTCAGATTTTGTGGAATTTGGATTTGTTTTAATTACATCCAAAGCAGCCAGGATACTCCCTGCGATAAAAATGTCCAAATGTTTGTCCCTTGAGATATGTTATCTCTGCTTCTACTGATATTGGGTAAAGAAATTTCTGTAGCACAGAAATCTATGTTTACATCCTCCTTCTATGACACACATTCTTCAGAATGGCAGCCTATCTGTGATTGGCAGTTTCCATGGTTTCAAGCAGTAGTTTAATTCAGTTACTTGGAACCATCACTAACTGTCCATGTGTGTGGCTGGGTTGAAGGGAGGAGAGAGGAACGGGCTTATTTTGCTGTTGTTGCTTTGTTGCTTGCTGTGTTCTGTGTTGTTCTGCTGAGAATTGTGGGCATGTTATATTGGCACCAGGATGTGTGGAATCTCTTGCGGGCTGTCCCCTGCATGTCCTTAGGTGTATTGATTGTTAACGCAGATGACCCATTTCATTGTATGTTTCAATGTGCATGTGATTAATAAATCTGAATCTGAAACTAAATCTAATTGTACTTAACAAATGAACATTTGAGTGGATTTTTACCGTGAATGCAGCTCGTTACAAAATATTTTCTGTAGCAGATAAGAATGAAAAAGAATTTTGCAAAACTCCAAGCTTTGTTCAAGGGAATTTGTGATATGTGGAAACCTTCTTAACCTCTTTCCTGACCAGGATTTCTAATGTGTAATCAAGGCAGGAACTTGGTCAAGTTATTTAAGATTCAACTGCATTTAGGTATCAAGTTTCTTTTCTTTGATTGAACTTTTTTTTATCATATTTGTACTTTGATTCTGTGTCTTTTTGGAGCAATGACGATGGTACGTGATTGCTGGAAGAGTTTTTCCTTTCTTTCCATTGAGCCTTATAGCCACTTGTTGCTGTCATATTACCATTCACTAATCTGAACAACCACACATTTACAATGGAAGGACTACATCTACAGAATTATAAAGTTGTGTTTAATATTCTAATAGTTATAACAAGTCTAGAGCAGTACAAAAGTACTGGGTGGTGTTGGATCCTTGTGTTTTTGTGATCCAGAGGTTCTTCAGAAGGCACGAATTAGGCATAAAACGAACAAAGAAGGACAAAGAAAAGAAGTCATGATTGTCTTGTACTCAGGTTAGAGATAAACAATATTCCAATGATAGCAATTAGCCTATATAATAGCCACATTCAAATGGCATGACATCTGCTGCAGAAAAACTAGGAAGCTTCTAAAGAAATACAGAATCAACTATAATGCAATTGCTGAAAAATTCACTGAACAATTACACATATACTGTATAGATGATTGTATAAAACTATAAGCAATAATAGAAAAGTTAAACTACAGGAAAAATACAAAAAGAAACAATTCTCCACCTTAATGCAGCAGTGCCTCACAGTTGTGAAAAAGATAGATTTGTGATAAGTCACGTCCAGAGAATCCTGGACATCCACATCTCATTGATAAAGCTGTAAAAGTTTTATCCAGATTGGGTCCCGCATCTCATTGATAAAGCTGTAAATTTTTTTATCCAGATTGGGTAAAGCTCATCACAGTCTTGCCCCAAGGATGTTAATGAAATAGCTTTTGTTTTTTTTAACTATAGCAGATGTTTACATCCATTTACTTTATTGAAATCAAATAAAATTCAGTAGATTGTGGAATGCGTCCAATTCCTTAGATTAAGTATTTTCTTAAAGAGTAAGCTACACAAACTCAGATATTGATTTTCTTTTTACCTTAAATAATGTTTTTGCTACTAATTGCTTTAAAAAATTCTGCTTTTTAATTGCCTTTATTATTTTTGTTCTTACTAGTTTTCTATAGAAACTCTAAAATATTTCTTTCCCTATTAAACTGACGAGAGTTTAATTCAGCATATAGTTTTGGACCAGTCAGCATGCATTTGTAATGGAAGACCTTTCCCTCTGCTCCTTATCAAACTGCATGAACATGTTCTTTATCATTGTTTTTATTATTATTATTTTTTGGCTTTGTTGTTATTTATTATAAGAGAATGTTTTTGGAACAGCATAGACATAAAACATAGAGCATTATAATACAATACAATATCTCCAACCCATAATGTCCAGTATTTTGCATTTTAGGATGTCTAAAGGACAATGTAGAAAGTTATCCACGTATACACTCAGTGGCCACTTTATTTGGTAAATCTATACAGTGTCTCGTTAATGCAAATATCTAATCGGCCAATTATGTGGCAGCAACTCATTCACAAAAGCATGCAGAATGGTCAAGAGGTTGAATTGTCATACAGATGAAACATCAACATGGAGAAGAAATGTGATCTAAGCGACGTTGACCATGGAATGATTGTTGGCGTCAGATGGTGTGATTTGTGTATCGCAGCCCACAAGTACTGCCTTGCTTCTGACACCAACATAGTATCCCCATAACTTACTAATCCTAACCTGTCCATCTTTGGAACGTGGGAATAAGCCAGTGCACCTGGAGGAAAACCATTCAGTCATGGGGAGTATATATAAACTCCTGACAGATGGTGTTTAGAATTGAACCCAAATGACTGACCCTGTTACGCTACTGTCCACCCACAAGGCTACCATACAGTTTATTACAGAAATATGCTGCTGTTCTGAGGACTGATTGATTGCATTCCAATTAATAACCACTTCTGGGATATTTCTGGGAATTATTTCTTACAGTTCAGCATTAATTATCAGTGAACTATAAGGGAGCAACATATTTTAAAGCAATGCCTGAGTAGCCAATAATACAGAATAATCACCACAGGGGTAGTGGTAGAGGCAGATACATTAAGGATGGTTAACAGACTCTTAGACAAGTACATCGATGGAAGAAAAATGAGGGTGATATGAGATGAAAGAGTTAGATTAGTTTTAGAGTAGGCCAAAGAGCATGTACTGTGCTGTACTGTTCTATGTGTTATCTTTAGTGAGATAGTAGTGAATCTGTTTAATTCATTGCCACTGCTGACTGTGGAAGCCAAGTCATTGGGTATATGATGGCCTTTGAGAAAGTGCCACACGTGAGGCTGCTTACCAAGTTAAGATCCGATGGTATTACAAGAAAGTTACTAACACAGTTACCATTGCCTGAGTGGTAGGAAGCGGCAAGTGGGAATAAAAGGATCCTTGTCTGGTTGGCTGCCAGTGACTAGTGGTGTTCCGCAGAGGTTGGCATGGGACCACATCTTTTTATGCTGTATCTCAATGATTTAGATGATGGCTATGTTACCAAGTTTGCAGATATTACAAAGATTGGTAGAGGGGCAGGTGGTGTTGAGGAAATAGGTAGGCTACAGAAGGACTTAGACAGATTAGGAGAGTGGGCAAGAAAGTGGCAAATGAAATACAATGTTGGAAAATGCATGGTCATGCACTTTGATAGTAGAAATAAATGTGCAGACTATTTTCTAAATGGGGAGAAAATCCAAAACTTGAGATGCATACGGAGTTGGGAATCCTTGTGCCGAACACCCTAATGGTTAACTTGCAAGTGGAGGTGGTGGTGAGGAAGGCAAATACAATGTTAACATTCATTTCAAGAAGTCTTGAATACAAGAGCAGGAAGTGATGCTGAGGCTTTATAAGGGTCCAGAGGCAGTTCACCAGGATGATTCTGGGAATGAAAGGGTTATCATATGAGGAACATTTGATGGCCCTGGGTCTATACCCGCTGGAATTTAGAAGGATGAATCGGATATCATTGAAACCTTACGAATGTTGAAAGGCCTAGACAAAGTAGATATGGAAAGGATGTTTCCCATGGTGGGGGGAGTCTAAGACAAGAGGACACAGCCTCAGGTTAGAGGATGTCCATTTAAAACAGATGCAGAGAAATTTCTTTAGCCAAAGGGTGGTGAACTGGTGTTTTTAAGGCAGAGAATGATAGATTCTTGATTGGATATGGCATCAAAGGTTACGGGGGGAAGGCTGGCAAATGGGGTTAAGAAGGGGAAATAAGAATCAGCTATGATTGAATGATGGAGCAGACTTGATGGGCCAAATGACCTAATTCTGCTCCTATGTCTTATGGTCTTATATTTAAAATGGAGGTTGATAAGTTCTTGATTCGTCAAGACGTCAAAGGTTACGGATCAAATGGCCTAATTCTGTTCTGATGTCTTAATTTGGCACTGCAAGGAATACACACAGTATCTCATTAGGCATTTTAATCCTATATTTCCTATTATATATTTTTATTTAAAAGATAAATTTCTTGGCATTAAATTCAAAACTGTGATGAACGTTGCTTCCATAGCCTGTGGAATGTTTGTATATTTTCTGATGAAACAAAGCTAGATGTGTCCTACCAATATTAAACCCTTAGTTACTATTGTCAATCCATTCCTGTTGATACATCACTGTTGTCTGTATTTTCATTTTTATTTAATTAGGTTGCTTGTCTATTTTAAGATGAATATCTGTGTTGCACAAATGTCCTTCCCATGCAAGGAAAGAAAATTATTTAGTCTGGCTGCTTCCTTACAGAACTGCCATTTTGTGTGTGAGCTTCAGAATCCAGTGACACACAAGAAGATGTTAAAGAAAAGAGTTATGCAAAATATCATTGTAATATTAATTTTAAAGAAATGGAGCTATTATCTTTTTCTTGTCTTCATTTTGCAAAATGATAGTTAGTTAGTTATGGTCCTCTCAATATTTATCATTATCTGGTCAGATAATTAACCAGCATCGAGTGATGTTGTAAGCTCAGACAGTAATTCACCCTATTCTTATCTATTAGCAATAACCAAAGGTTTCCAATAAATAGCAGCATAAGTTGCCAATGTTCTATTGAAACTGTTCCTCTTACAGTTTGCTGAGCATGGCAGAAGGATTGGTGAATTCACAGGGTCTGTAGCTCATGACCTAAGGACGCTTTCTTTGTGGGTGACTGATAGTCAACGATACCATGTGTCTAAATTTATGAGACAGAAAACAGCATCTGGAGCCTTTTTGTTTGGAAATGCTTCAACTATTTCCAATGCGTTAAGGAAAAAAATCTTACCTCTCAATTTAATAACAGGATTTTTCATTCTGCAATTTGGACATAAATTCCCTCATTGTATTTTGCCAAAATGACATTTTGTCTCTATTTTATTTTTTAATGTTTTTAAAACTGATCAAATTTTGTTATACTGTAGATGCCTAAAAGGTTTCATAACCAACTTTCATACATTGTACTCTCAAAGGCCTCTTTATTAGTTTCATTTTATGCTTAATTAAGTGGCCACTGAGTGTATGTTCATGGTCTTCTGATGCTGTAGCCCTTCCACTTCAAAGTTCAATGTGTTGTGCATACAGAGAAGTTCTTCTGCACATCACTGTTGCAACACGTGGTTATTTGAGTTACTGTTGCCTTCTTGTCAGCTTAAACCAGCCTGGCCATTCTCCTCAGACCTCTTATTAAAAATGCATTTTCACCCACAGACTGCCACTCACTACATGTTTTTTTTATCAAACCATTCTCTGTAAACTCTAGAGGCTGTTGTGTGTGAAAATCCCAGGAGATCAGCAATTTTTGAGATACTCAAACCACCCTGTCTGACATCAGCAATCATTCTACAGTCAAAGTTACATAGATCACCTTTCTTTCACGTGCTGATGTTTGATCTGAACTGAACTCTCTTGACCATGCCTGCATGCTTTTTTGCATTGAATTGTTGCCATATGGTCAGCTGATTAGATATTTACATCAACAACAAGTGTACAAGTCTAACTAATAAAGTGACCACTGAGCGTAAAATATAGATTGTAGCTTTTAACTTGACACAATTTATTTTTTAAACAATCCTCTACCCCTTGCTAGAATGACAACATAAAGAGAAAGATTAAGCTACATCTTCCCTATTTGCTTGATACAGATTTTCATTTGAAATCCTGATTTTAGCACCAACATTTTCGCGATCATCTTTATTTCCTTATTTTAAAATTTATACTTTTACTGACAATCTCTTTCTGTGCTGTATTGTTCTATGACTCTATTTCTAGTTTTTGTAAAGATATGCTTTTCGTTTTAGTACTGAGGTTTGAAAATACACTTTCTTTCAGTGAGGCAATTCCAAGGTGTGAAGTGTCCCTTTTGCCTCTAATTAGCCTATATTGCTCTCAGCATTTCCTATCCATCTATCTATCTAAATGTTGTTTAAAATTGTAATTATATCTGCCTCTACAGCTTCCGCAGGTTTACCCTTCCATATACCAGCCTTGATTTGTGAATATACTCCCATCAGGTGCCTTTTAAACCATTCCACTCTTACCTTAATATCTTTCCTCTTGCACCTTAAATTAACTGCCAAGAATCAATTATATTTGCCCCATACTGTACATTTGTACATACTGTATTAGGAATTTGCTGAGCTGTGTTGGCACAGCATCTAGTCTTATGGAGCAGACTCGATAGGCCAAATGGCCTAATTATGTAAGGAATTATATAAAAATAAAGTTAGAAGTACAGATATGGAATAAAATGTACATAAATACCAGCATGTATTTACGATATAAACAGCATTATAAAAGCCTTTCTCAGCTTAAAATTGCCTCCTTAAAAGAAAACACGTTTTTAAGCCTTGGTGTTATGTGTACAGGCAGACAGACATACTTTATTGATCCCGAGGGAAACTGGGTTTCATTACAGTCGCACCAACCAAGAATAGTGTAGAAATATAGCAATATAAAAACATAAATAATTAAATAATAATAAGTAATTAATTCCAAGTGGAAATGAGTCCAGGACCAGCCTATTGGCTCAGGGTGTCTGACACTCCGAGGGAGGAGTTGTAAAGTTTGATGGCCGCTGGCAGGAACGACTTCCTATGACACTCAGTGTTGCATCTCGGTGGAATGAGTCTCTGGCTGAACGTACTCCTGTGCCTAACCAGTACATTATGGAGTGGATGGGAGACATTGTCCAAGATGGCATGCAACTTGGACAGCATCCTCTTTTCAGACACCACTGTCAGAGAGTCCAGTTCCACCTCCACAACATCACTGGCCTTACAAATGAGTTTGCTGATTCTGTTGGAGTCTGCTACCCTCAGCCTGCTGCCCCAGCACACAACAGCAAACATGATAGCACTGGCCACCACAGACTCGTATAACATCCTCAGCATCGTCCAGCAGATGTTAAAGGACCTCAGTCTCCTCAGGAAATAGAGACGGCTCTGATCCTTCTTGTAGACAGCCTCGGTGTTCTTTGACTAGTCTTCACAAAAATTAAAAATGCAGAATAGTAATATTTAAAATTTGTATTTCTAATCCAAATGCTCTGCAAGGTATAGGAAAATATTGACTTCCCCTTTTATCCTAACTCATAAGCAATGAAGTTGACAATTGTGAATTTTTATGACACTACCCATCTATCTAAGTAATCATACAAAGATTGAGGGATAAAATTAGACTATTTCTATGGAAATTAGAATTCTGGGAAATTAATCTACAGTCCCCAAATGATAGTCAAATTACAATCACTAAACAAGGCAACTTTTGTGTCCAGGTTTGTGGACGATACAAAGACAGATGGAGAGGCACATAGTGTTGAGCAAGCAGGGAAGCTGAAGAAGGACGTTCACAGATTCAGAGAAGTACATAAGATATAGGAGCAGAATCAGGCCATTTGGCCCATCAAGTTTTCTCTGCCATTTCATCATGGCTGATCCAGTTCCCTTTCACCCCAAACTCCAATCTTCTCCCCCTATCCCTTCATGTCCTGACTAATCAAGAATCTACCAACTCTACCTTAAATATACCCAATGACTTGGTTTCCACAGCTGCCTGTGGCAACAAGTTCCACATATTCACCACACTCTAGGTAAAGAAATTCCTCCTTATCTCCATTCTAACTGGACGTCACTCTATTCTTAGACTCCCCCACCATTGGAAACACATAAGAAAATGGGCAAAGAAGTGGCAGATGGAATACAGTGTCAGGAAGTGAATGGTCATGCACTTTAGTAGAAGGAATAAAAACGTAGATAATTTTCTAAATGGCGAGACAATTCAAAAATCAAAGGTGCAAAGAGAGTTGGGAATCCTCATGCAGAATTCCCTAAAGGTTAATTTGCAAGTTGAGTTGGAGGTGAGGAAGGCAAATGCAGTGTTAGTATTCATTTCAAGAGGACTAGAGTATAAAGGCATGATTGTAATTCGGAGGCTTTTTAAGGCACTAGTGAGGCTTCACTTGGAGTATTGTGTGCAGTTTTTGGACCTTATCTAAGAACGGATGTGCTGACATTGGAGAGGGTTCTGAGGGGGTTCACGAGAATGATTCTAGGAATGAAAGGCTTATCATATGAGGAGCGACTGATGACTCTGGGCCTTTGCTCGCTGAAACTTAGAAGGATGTGGGAGGTGGATCTCATTGAAATCTACTGAATGTTGAAAGACATAGGTAGAGTGGATGTGAAGCGAATGCTTCCTATGGTGGGGGAGTCTAGGACCAGAGGACATAGCCTCAGAGTAGAGAGATGTCCATTTTGAACAGAGATGAGGAGGAATTTCTTCAGCCAGAGCGTGGTGGATCTGTGGAATTCATTGCCACAGGCATCTGAGGAGTCTTTAAGTCATTGGGTGTATTTTAGGCAGAAGTTGATAGGTTCTTGATTAGTTAGGGTGTGAAAGTTTACGGGTAAAAGGCAAAAGAATAGAGTTCAGAGGGAAATGGATCCACTATGATGAAATGGTAGAGCAGATTTGATGGGCCAAATATCCTAATTCTGCTCCTATTTCTTAATAGTCATTGTCTTAAACAGGTAGTTGGAAGAAGGTATAGAGTGGATAACAGAGTTAAGTTCTTTACACAGAGAGTGATGAGTGTTTGGAATGTGCTGTCTGGGTGTTGGTAGAGGCTGATACATTAGGGACATTTGAGAAACTCTTAGTTAGGCACATGAATGATAGAAAAATGGTGGGTTATGTGGGAAGGAAGGATTAGATTGATCTTCAAGTAGGTTAAAAGATCATCACACAAAAGGTGGCCTGGTCTGTACTTTTCTTACAAAGTGGTCATTATGTTGCTAAACTGCGGTGATTAGGCCTTCGTTGGTTGTTCAAGAACCAAATGGTTGAAAGGAAGCAGCTGTTCTTGAACCTGGTGGTCTATGATAAAGGATTTATAAACCATTCCTCAAAGGGACAGCGGCTACTCACCTGAATTGCTCTGACAGGATCAGCAGACCTTCAACTTCTAACACGGATTGGTTTATTATTCTCACGTCTGCCAAAATGCAGTGGCAAGCTTGTCTTGCATGCTGTTTATTTAGAGCAGAGTTTCCAACCTTTATTAACTGAGGGGTCTGAGGACCCCAGGTTGGGAACCTCTGATTGCCACATCATGTGGCAAATCATTACACAGGAGACTGAGCTAAGATAAAGTAAAACAACACAATTCAGAATAAGGAGAGAAAGTGTAGTGCTGTGGGGCCTGTAGTGTTCCTGTGTTCTATGTTCTAAGCAGCGTATGAAATAAAATCCCACTGTTTCACACATCAGGCCTGAAAGCTGTTTGAAAAGTGATTAGAATTTTATGCATTTATATTTCTCAGCTAATTAAAATTGTCTGACCATGGATACATTCCTTCTCCTTCAAGTCAGCACTTTACTTAAATACATAAATTCAACATGCTGAGTTAATCACTAAAACTAATACATTCTTCTGGTCCTAACACTCCATAACTCAATCCCCACCGCTGTCCATATGGAGTTTGTGCACTGCCCCTGTGACCTTTGCCAGAGTGTCACACTAACTGCTACATGACGTGCCCCATGCAAACGATGTAAAAGACAAACAAGGCTACAATGCAATGAGGAAGTATTGTGTTGTTTGTGTTAACAACCAATGTCCCAATAATGTGCTGGGGGCAGCCTGCAAGTGTCACCACACATTCTGGCACCAGCGTAGCATACCCATAATATTCAACACAACACAAGCAGCATCCACAACAACAACAGAACAGAACAAGACAACAGCAAAATAAACCCCTTTGCCCTCCTGCCATCCAACTGCCCTCCTCACACACACAGAGGCTCCAACCCCTCGCAGGTCGCCTCCAGGTCTCCATTTCTTGGCCCCAGACTCTCTAACCTGCAGACAATCCATACTTTCTGAGACACTTATAAATCTACTTAGCTGACTCAGCATAGTTAGCTTTGCCAATTATCTACATTAACAGCAAAATCACCTTGAAGTGGAATAATGTATTTACAGACCATCTTAATTATCAATTTATCAATCAAAATTTAATTTAGGCTGTAGAATGGTGAAACAAGAAATATGTAACTGAAGACATGGAAATTATTAAAACTATACATTTTTACTTTCATACACTGATTTTAAGACATAACACCTCAAGACATAGGGCAGAATTGGATCATTCATCCCATTGAATTTGCTCTGCCATTCCATCATTTTCTTTCAAGTATTTATTCAGTATCCTTTTGGTCATGCTGTTGAATCTGTCTCCACCACCATAAGACATAGGAACAGAATTTGGACACTCAACCCATTCAGTCCGCTCCACTATTCAATCATGACTGATTATCCCTCTTAGACCCATTCTCCTGCCTTCTTCTCATAAGCTCTGATGTTCTTGCTAATCAGGCATCAATCAATCTCCACTTTAAATGTACCCAGTGACTTAGCCTCCATAGCCTTCCGTGGTGATGAATTCCACAGTTGCACCAGCCTCTAGCTAAGAAAATGCTTCCTCATCTCTGCTGTAAAGGGACATCCTTCTGTTCAGAAGCTGTGTCCTCTGCTCCTAGTCTTTGGTTAAAGACATCCTATGCATGTCCACTGTCTACGCCTTTCAATATTTGATACGTTTCAGTGAGATCCCTCTCATTCTTCTAAATTCTTTTTCTTGTTTTCCTTACCAGGCAAGGCTTTGACATTCCTGCTGCTGCAACCTTCCAGCAGTAAACTTCCGGCACACAGCACAATCCGCAGGACTGCCATTGATTTGATTGGCCGTGGCTTTACCGTGTGGGAGCCCTATATGGATGTATCAGCTGTGCTGATGGGACTTCTAGAGCTCTGCGCTGAGGCTGAGAAACATCTTTCCAAGTAAGTAGAATATTAAAATAACAGAAGGCTGAAGCAATTTGGAAAAGGTGTCTTGATTACAGTGGTTTGTTCTATACTTGTGTAAAAGTAACTTCCCCTTCTGCAGTCAGCTGTCTGTTTTTTCATGAATATTCAGGGACTCTCATTAGAAGCTATAAATGAGGAATGAGAAAGCATCTGTTCAAGTTTAATTGTCAATCAATTAAACACGTGCATACAGCTATATGAAGCAGCATTCTCCAGGGCAAAGGTCACATACAAAATTAGCCCAAGATCCTGAGCGGCATGGCCTGAAGATTTATTGTGCATGGGGTATTGTCCTGGAGCCATGTTTATGCAAGAACAAACGTGCAGCAGTTCCTCATCTCGCACTGGGTCAGCCACAGACAAACGCAATCCAGCTTGTCTTCCAGGGAGCGACAGTGGAGAGTAGCATTTGTGCATGAGCCGGACCGTAAGGGTAAGTTCCCAACCCACGATGGATTCCAGTGTGCCTGCCGCTTCCCTGTTCTCTCCTATGCTGCCTCCAGTGCTTCCTCCCTGTGTGGCTGTAATATAAGAACATATGAAATAGGAGCAGGAGTAGGCCACCCGGCCCATTAAGCCTGCTCTGTCTTTCAATAAGATCCTGGCTGATCTGGCCATGGACTCATCTCCACCTACCTGCCTTTTCCCCAAAACCCTTAATTCCCCTACTATGCAAAAATCTATCCAAACTTGTCTTAAGGTTTACTGAGGTAGCCTCCATTGCTTCATTAGGCAGAGAATTCCACAGGTTCACCACTCTCTGGTAAAAGCAGTTCCTCCTCATCTCCTTCCTAAATCTACTCCTCTGAAACTTGAGGCTATGTCCCCTAGTTCTAGTCTCACCAGTGGAAACAACTTCCCTGCCTCTGTCTTATCCCTTTCATAATTTTATATGTTTCTATAAGATCTCCTTTCATTCTTCTGCATTCCAACAAGTACAGTCCCAGGCAACTCAATCTCTCCTCATAGTCTAACCGCCTCATCTCTGAAATCAGTGAACCTCCTCTGCACCACCTCCAAAGCCAGTATATCTTTCCACAACTAAGGAGACCAAAACTGCACACAGTACTCCAGGTGCAGCCTCACCAGTACCCTGTCCAGTTGCAGCATAACCTCCCTGCTCTTAAATTCAATCCTTTTTGGAAAGAAGAACATTCCATTTGCCTTCTTGATAGCCTGCTGCACCAGCAAACCAACCTTTTGTGATTCATGCACAAGCACTCTCAAGTCCCTCTGCACAGCTGCATGCTGCAGTCTTTTACCATTTAAACAATAATCTGCTCTTTCAATTTTCCTTCCAAAGTGGATGACCTCGCACTGACCAACATTGTACTCCATCTGACAGATCCTTGCTCGCTCACTTAATTTCTCTATATCTCTCTGCAGACTCTGTACCTTCTGCACAATTTGCTCTTCCACTCAATTTACTATCATCAGCAAACTTATGTACACTACACTTGGCTCCCTCTTCCAGATCGTTAATGTATATCATGAACAGTTGCGGGCCGAGCACCAACCCCTGTGGCACACCGCTCACTACTGATTGCCAAACAGAGTAATACCCATGTATCCCAACTCTCTGCTTTCTATTAGTTAAGCAATCCTCTATCCATGCTAATACATCACGTCCAACTCTATGCATCCTTATCTTATGGATAAGTCTTTTATGCGGCACATTATCAAACGCCTTCTGAAAGTCCAAGTAGATAATGTCCATCTGTCCTTCAGTAACAGATGATGCCTCAGCAGAGGGCCTGGTCCCTGCAAGATCTGTGGCCATGCAGCTCCCCTCTGTGTCAGTCTCACTAGTGTGCAGTATTGCAGTATTATCAATGTCCAGTAGGTCTTGTGATATATAAAGGAAATGCTTCAGACAAACATTTGCGCCACTTATTGGACCCGGAGAGGCTACTGCGATTAAGTGCACTGTCATCTTACTGGAAAATGACCATATTCTAATTCAGGCAATGCAACAACAGTCATTTTGTAAAATAACATCAAGGTGCTCAACATTTATGTAAAGAAAGAAAATCTGAATGTTTCCACAAATGAACACGTGGAGGGAAACTAAGCACTTCTGTGAATCACTTTATAAATGGTGCAGGATAGACAAAGGAGAACTGGTAGATGTTGTATACTTAGATCTTCAGAAGGCTTTTGATAAGTTGCCGCACATGAGGCTGCTTAACAAGCTGAGAGCCTGTGGTATTAGAGGGAAGGTACTAACATGCTTCAAGGATTGGCTGATTGGCAGGAGGCAAGAAGTGTGAATAAAGGAAGCTTTTTCTGGTTGGCTGCCGGTGATTAGTAGTATTTCATAGTGGTTGGTGTTGGGTTCCTTTCTTTTTACGTTACAATGCCTGTAAAAATTATTCACCCCCTCCCCCTTGGAAGTTTTCATATTTTATTGTTTTACAACATTGAATCACAGTGGATGTAATTTGGCATTTTTTGACACTGATCAACAGAAGAAGACTTCTGTATCAAAGTGAAAACAGATCACTGCAAAATGATCTAATTTAATTACTTATAAAACACAAAATTGTCGATTACAGAAGTATTCCTCCCCTTTAATACGACACACCAAATCATCACTGGTGCAGCCAGTTGGTTTTGGAAGTCACATAATTGGCTAAATGGAGATCACCGTGGCAGTTAAGGTGTTTCAAATGATTGTAGTAAAAATACACCTGTATCTAGAAGGTCCAACTGCTGGTCAGTCAGTATCCTGGCAAAAACTACACCACGAAGACAAAAGAACACTCCAAGCAACTCCACAAAAAGTTATTGAAAAGCAGAAGTCAGGAGATGGATACAAGAAAATTTCCAAGTCACGGAGTATCCCTTGGAGTACAGTGAAGTCAATCATCAAGAAATGGAAAGAATATGACACAGCTATAAATCTGCCTGGAGCATGCTGTCCTCGAAAACTGAGTGACTGTGCAAGAAGGGGACTAGTGAGGGAATTCACCAAGATACCTATTGCAACTCTGGAGGAGTTACAAGCTTCAGTGGCTGAAATGGGAGAGACTGCGCAAACAACAACTGTTGCCCAAGTGCTTCACCAGTCACAGCTTTATGGGAGAGCGGCAAAGAGAAAATGTCGAAAAAAACTCACATGAAATCTCAGCTGGAGTTTGCCAGAAGGCATGTGGGAGACTCTGAAGTCAGCTGAAAGAAGGTTCTATCGTCTAATGATACCAAAATTGAGCTTCTGGTCATCAGACTAAACGCTATGTTTAGCATAAGCCAAACACTGCACATCTTCAAAAACCTGCCATCTCTACCATGAAGCATGGTGGACTCTGCATCATACTATGGTGATGCTTCACTGAAGCAGGCCCTGGAAGGCTTGTGAAGGTAGAGGGTAAGTGGCAGGATACTTGGTAGAGTGGAGGAGCAGAGGGATCTGGGGGTACATGTCCACAGATCCCTGAAAGTTGCCTCACAGGTAGATAGGGTAGTTAAGAAAGCTTATGGGGTGTTAGCTTTCATAAGTCGAGGGATAGAGTTTGAGACGCGATGTAATGATGTAGCTCTATAAAACTCTAGTTAGGCCACACTTGGAGTTCTGTGTCCAGTTCTGGTCGCCTCACTATAGGAAGGATGTGGAAGCATTGGAAAGGGTACAGAGGAGATTTACCAGGATGCTGCCTGGTTTAGAGAGTATGGATTATGGTCAGAGATTAAGGGAGCTAGGGCTTTACTCTTTGGAGAGAAGGATGATGAGAGGAGACATGATAGAGGTGTACAAGATATTAAGAGGAATAGACAGAGTGGACAGCCAGCGCCTCTTCCCCAGGGCACCACTGCTCAGTACAAGAGGACATGGCTTTAAGGTAAGGGGAGGGAAGTTCAGGGAGGATATTAGAGGAAGGTTTTTCACTCAGAGAGTGGTTGGTGCATGGAATGCGCTGCCTGTGTCAGTGGTGGAGGCAGATACACTAGTGAAATTTAAGAGACTACTAGACAGGTATATGGAGGAATTTAAGGTGGGGGATTATTTGGGAGGCAGGGTTTGAGGGTTGGCACAACATTGTAGGCCGAAGGGCCTGTACTGTGCTGTACTGTTCTATGTTCTATATGTTATTTGTAGACTTACCCAGTACCAGCTGTTCCTATTCTACTTTTCCCAGCTCTTGTCCAATACCATTATGAATAGCCTTTTCAAAATTTAGCACTTTTGTTTGAGGTCTAGTCTTATTCCAGTCCATAACTATTTGAAAACATAGCAAATTTTGATCACTGTTCACAAAATGCTCTCCCACTGAAACTCCAATCATCTGGCCAGACTCACTTCCTAGCATGGCTCCTTCTCTGATTGGATTGTATAAATACCATATTGTAAAGCTCTTATGGACAAATTCTGCCCATTCTAAGCCTCTTGCACTGGGGAGTTCCAGTCAGTATTGGGGAAATTAAAGTCAATCACTGTGACTAACAGATGCTTTTGGATTTTGCCATAATCTGTCAATATATCTGTTCCCCTGTCTCCCACTGATGATTGGGAGGCCTCATCAGAGTGATTGTACCTTTCTTACACCTGAGCTCTAGGCGCAATGTCTTACTAGATGTCCTCTCCAAGTCACATTCTTCCTAATAAATAGTGCAACTCCCAGGATCTCTTACAAGCCTCTGTATTGTGTATATCTAATTATCTTTTTTATTTTTAAGTATCAAGATCTTAAAAGTATGGATATGAAACTGATTCAGTGATAAAATAAAGCCATTCATTTGCCAATAGGATCATTTGTCACAGGGTAAACAACATCTAGAAGCACTTTCACGGATTCTACAACTCATATGCTCAGTATTATTTATTTATTATTTGCACAGTTTGTCTTTGTTTGCACATTGGTTGTTTGTCAGTCTTTGTGTGTAGTTTTTCATTGATTCTATTGTATTGCTTTGTTTTACTGTGAACGCCTGCAGGAAAATGAGTCTCAGGGTAGTATATGGTGACATATACATACTTTGATAACAAATTTACTTTGAACTTTATTTCAGGATTTATGTTTGGAAAACCCACGTACCGATTTATGTCTGGGGTATTACAAACTGGCCTTTTTGTCAGGATATTAATATTGTGGGTTTGTAATATTGCAGTTTGACATTATCACTCTGCTGTAGTAGACGCTGAAGTGCAAATGTCATCCACCAGTAATCATCCAGTCAGCAAGCTGAGAGAGGATGTGAGCTTTGAATTGCTGAGTGATTACATCACTCAGTATAGTACATGAATGATTCTGACTTCTTGTGACCCTTTCTAATATAGTTACATTGAGAGTGTAATCTTTCAATGTTTATTAGAAAGAGGCTAATGCAAGGCAGCATAGTGCGCTTAGCACAGCTTGAGCTAGAGATGAGACGTGCTGGCTCGTTGGAAATTAGATTTTACTCATACATTTCTTTTTCTCTGGCCAGCAGCAAACATGTCAGTAATTCATATTGTCAACAGATAACAACTAGGTTGCTTGCTTGGTTATTTATTTATTTACTTACTTACTTCTTTAGAAATACAGTGCGGAAGAGGCCCTTAGGCCCATCGAGCCATGTTGTCCAGCAACCCATCTATTTAACCCTAGCCTATTCACAGGATATTTCACAATGATCAATTAATTCACTAACTGGTGTGTCTTTAAACTGTGGGAGTAAACTGGAGCACCTGGAGGAAACCCATTTAGTCACCAGAAAAAATGTACGAACTTGCTTATAGAGGACACTGGAATTTAACTCTGATCTCTGATGCAACAAGCTGCAACAGTGTCGCGTTCTTGCATATTACAGCTTATGCTACCATGGCACCCGTTATTAAGTAGAGAATACATTCTGAGAGTTCTTTTTAACAAGTATAAACTATTCAGCATGCTTCAAGAATGTGATTTGGCAGTCTTTAGATGACATCTGTCTTCAGTCCTGATTTACTTCTGCTTTGATTGCAATTGTTGTTAAAATAGTTTCCGATCACAGAGTCTGCTAGGAAAGTCAATGGTCTCGTGTCTGTGAATCCACAGGTCTGTTCAGACTGCAGGCCAAAAACAGCCTATCTTGGGGTTAGAGGATTGCATTGTCCTCTAGAAGAAGGCTTGTTTTGTTGCTGTTCCTCTGTCACTTGTGGTGTTCTGTTTTGTTTTGCTCTGTGTTGTTCTGCCGAGCATTGTGGGCATGCCATGTTGGCATCAGCATGTGTGACCACTCTTGTGGGCTGCCCCCCCAGCACATCCGTGGGTGTGTTGTTTGTTAATGCAAATGACACATCTCACTGTGTGTTTCGATGTGTTCTGAATACACCACCAACAAAATGCTGGAGGAGCTCTGAGGACCAGGCAGTACCTATGGAAATGAATGAAACAGTAGATGTTTTGGGCTGAGACCTTTCATCAGGACTGGAAAAAAATGAGAAGTCAGAGCAAAAAGATGGGGACAGGAGAGGAAGAAGCACAAAGTTGAGGTGAAAACAGGAGAGGAGAAGGGGTGAAGTAAAGAGCTGGGACACTGATTGGTGAAAGAGATAAAGGGCTGTAGGAGGGAGAATCTGATAGGAGAGGATTGAAGACCATGGAAGACAGGGAAGGAGGAGCAGCACAATGGGGATGTGATGGTCAGGTGAGGAGATAGGAGGGAAAGGGAAACAGGGATGGGGAATGGTGAAAGAGAGGGTGGGGGGGTCAATTACCAGAAGTTTGAGTAATCGACGTTCATGCATCAGGTTGGAAACTCCCCAGAAAGAATATAAGGTGTTCCACCAACTTGAATGTGGCCTCACTGCGGCAGTAGAGGAGGCCATGGATTGACATGAATCTGAACATAGAATAGCCCTTCAGCTCACAATGTTGTGCTGATCTCCTATTGCTTTATTGGTATTATAGCAATAAAACTACTATATTTAATTCTGGTAACTGTGGAAATATAAGCAAGTCCTGGTTAAGCGATCACTGACACCAGGCAGACAATCTCTGAAGAGTGTTGATAGTGGTTGTGGTTAACTGTCTTGTAAAGACACTGCCCAGAAGGCGGCAATGGCAAACCACTCTGTAGAGAAATTTGCCAAGAGCAATCATGATCATGAGCTCATGATCACCCACGTCATACGACACAGCACAGGATGATGATAGATAGAGGAAGTGCTTTTTTTTTTAGCTTGATCCAGGAGAAGTAGCCATGTGTGATCTTCCAGCAAGAATCGACTTGAGTTCAAAGTCAGATCAACTAGCATTTATGCTGAACAACATTTATACGATGCTGTGTGAATTTTGAGCTGAAAAGCGATATATAAGAGAAAAAATTAATCTTCCTTCGTCTTTGATGGTTTCTGCCTTTTTTAATCCAAGGTTCTTTCAGAAATCTGGAAAGAGGTATAAAATTTGTAGCTTTCCAATTGTTTTATTAAGTGTTGATAGAACAAAGGAAATATAAAAACAAACAGTAATGGAGATCAGCTAAGCAAAGGGAGATAGAAGCAAAAAGAACTAAGTTGGCACTGTCTTGTGGTCAACTATATTAGACTACATGGATAAGGAAAAGTCCATTCAAATTTGCAGATAAGAGAGAACCAAATAGAAAGCTCTTATTCAAATATTGCAACACCAAGAAAAGCTTACAGAACTTTCCAGAATTATATCAATATAACCATGAGGGGACACATTAAGCAATTGCATATACATACTGTGACCACTAGGAAGCATACTAGACTGTTATATGTAAATAAAAGCTACTTAAAATACAAGCAAAAAAATGCAAAGAAAATAACAATTAAACAGCCTAGTCTCAGAATTAGACAGTTGGATCTAATATCTTTGTAACTCAAGTGGGAAGCAAGGTAAATGGTCCTGATAATGTTAAAGACAATAGAGTTACACATTTTGTTTGTGATGCATGATAAAGTGTATTGAAATTCTAGCTGTAGAACTGAATAGAGTATAACTATTTGGCTCACCAAAGTTTTTCTGTTTTGCCCAGTTTTGTCATTTTGCTGGTTCAGAAAAGTGTCAGTGGCACCCATATTCACATTCCTCTCAACTAACTTCACTCCAAACCGCATATTTGCAGGTTTTTCTTTTATTCACCTGGATTGAATGACATAAGACAACAGCTTTTTGGATTAATTTATAGAATCTAGTGCTTCATTGTCAATCTCAGCATTTATTGCCAACTTTTAATTGTTCTTCAAATTGGTGGTGAACTGCCTTTCTGTTCCTCTGCTGTCTACATGGTAGAGCTGCAGTGCCTGTGGATGACTGTAGATCAGTTCAGGCCCCTCAGCCCACAATGTTGTGCTGACCTTTTAAACTTCACCAAGATCAATCTACCCTTCTCTCACATATAACCCTTCATTTTTCTATTATCCATGTGCCTATGTAAGTGTATCTTAAATGTTCCTGATGCATATGCCTCTGCCACCGTCTCTGATAGGGCGTTCCACTCTCTGTGTTTAAAAAAAAATCTACCCCTGACAACCCCTTATACTTTTTTCCAATCATCTTAAAATTATTAGCCATTTCCATCCTGGGGAAAAACCCCTGGCTATCCACTTGATCCATGGTTCTTACTATCTTTTGACACCTCTATCAATTCATTGCTCGTCCTCTTTCGCTTCTGAGAGAAAATCCTTAGCTTGCTCAACATATCCTCATAAGACATGCTCTCTAACCCAGGCAGCATCCAGGTAAATCTCCTTGGCATTCTTTCTAAAGCCTCCACATTCTTCCTAAAATGATATGACCATATTCCATGTGTGCACCCTAATGCCTTCACCATCGTTTTGGGAGATTTTAACCATGCCAATCTGAAAGAAATCTCTAAGCAACTACCATTAACAGATCATTTGCAATACCAGAGGAAGCAACATACTGGACCATTGCTACACCACCATCAAGAATGCCTACCATGTTATTCCATGCCCTCACTTTGGAAAATCTGACCACCTAGCTGTAATTCTACACCCTAATTATAGATGGAGACTGAAGACTGTAGCACCAGCAGTGAGGACCAAGAAGGTTTGGACAAGGGAAGCTCAGGAGCACCTACAGGACTGCTCTAGATTGGTGGCCTGGACTGTATTCAGGGATTCATCTTCGAAACTGGATGAGTATGCTGCGGTTGTTATCAACTTCATTAAAGACCGTGTGGATGAGTGTGTACCCACAAAGACCTACCGTATGTTTCCAAACCAAAATCCGTGGATGAACCAGGAGGTACGTTGTCTGCTGAAGGCTAGATCTGTGGCATACCCAGGCCTGTACCAGAAAACCAGGTATGATTTGCAGAGGGCTTGGCAGGGTCTGTACGACATTACTTCCCACAAAGCGAAACCCAATAGCATGAACAGCAGCAATGCTTCACTACCAGATGGACTCAACGCCTTCTATGCACACTTTGAAAGGAAGATCACAACTACAACTGTGAAGATCCCTGCTGTACCTGATGACCCTGTGATCTACATCTCAGAGGCTGCTGTTAGGCTGTCTTTAAAGAGACAGGAAGGTCCCGATGGAGTACCTGGTAAGGTTCTGAAAGCCTGTGCCAACCAACTAGCCGGAGTACTCAAGGACATTTTCAACCTCTCACTGCTACGGGTGGAAGTTCCCACTTGCTTCAAAAGGGCGACAATTGTACCAGTGCCTAAGAAGAATAATATGGGCTGCCTTAATGACTACCATCGGGTAGCACTCACATCGACGGTGATGAAATGCTCTGAGAGGTTGGTCATGACTAGACTGAAATCCTGTTCAGCAACGAGCTCAACCCATTGCAATTTGCCAATCACCACAATAGGTCAATGGCAGACGCAATCTCAATGGCTCTTCACATGGCTTTAGACCACCTGGACAACACAAATACCTACATCAGGATGCTGCTCAGCATTTAATACCATCATTCCCACAGTCCTGATTGAGAAGTTGCAGAACCTGGGCCTCTGTATCTCCCCCTGCAATTGGATCCTCAACTATCTAACCGAAAGACCACAATCTGTGCGATTGGTGATAACATATCCTCCTCGTTGGCGATCAACACTGGCGCACCTCAGGGGTGTGTGCTTAGCCCACTGCTCTACTCTCTGTATACACATGATTGTGTGGCTAGGAAGAGCTCAAATACCATCTATAATTTTGCTGATGATACAACTATTGTTGGTAGAATCTCAGGTGGTAACGAGAGGGCGTACAGGAGTGAGGTATGCCAACTAGTGGAGTGGTGCCACAACAACAACCTAGAACTCAACATCAGTAAGACGAAAGAGCTGTTTGTGGACTTCAGGAAGGTTAAGATGAAGGAATGCATTCCAATCCTCATAGAGGGATCAGAAGTGGAGAGAGTGAGCAGTTTCAAGCTCCTGGGTGTCAAGATCTCTGAGGATCTAACCTGGTCCCAACATATCGATGTAGTTATAAAGCAGACAAGGCAGCGACTATACCTAATTTAGAGTTTGAAGCAATTTGCCATGTCAACAAATACACTCAAAAACTTCTATAGTTGTACCATGGAGAGCATTCTGACAGGCTGCATCACCATCTGGTATGGAGGGGCTACTGCATGGGATTGAAAGAAGCAGCAGAAGGTTGTAAATCTGGTCAGCTCCATCTTGGGTATTAGCCTAAAAAGCTCCCAGGACACCTTCAGGGAGCCGTGTCTCATAAGGGCATTGTCCATTATTAAGGACCTCCAGCACCCAGGGCATGCCCTTTTCTCACTGTTACCATCAGCTAGGAGGTACAGAAGCCTGAAGGCACACATTCATCAATTCAGGAACAGCTTCTTCCCCTCTGCCATCTGATTCCTAAATGGACGTTGAATCTTTGGACACTACCTCACTTTTTTATAATATCCAATATTTCTATTTTTGCACATTTTAAAAAAATCTATTCAATATACATATACTGTAATTGATTTACTTGTTTTTTTTTTTGCCCCGCTAGATTATGCATTGCATTAAACTGCTGCTGCTAAGTTAACAAATTTCATGTCACATGCCGGTGATAATAAACCTGATTCTGATTCTGGTCCAGCCAGAGATTTATAGAGTTCCAGTGCGTAAATCCAGTAACCAATAAAGAACAACATTAAATTTTGAAGTCAGGGTGATTGGAGAAGGCCATGTCTGATACTTGTGTTGTACTAATGTTACGGTAGTTGCCCAAATGTTGAATTGGTCTTGCTTCGTGTGCATAGGCTTGGGTAATTTCAAAGTCCAAAGTAATTTTATTATTAAAGTACGTACATGTCACCATATACAACCCTGAGATTCATTCTCTTGTGGGCATACTTAATAAATTTAATAATCATAATACAACCAATGAAATACCGCACCATCTGTGTGTATAGCTAGTCTGTGAAAAACAACAAACTGAGCAAATACAAAAAGATGAAATATTAATAATAATAATAAATAAGCAACAAGTGTCAAGAGTATGAGATGAGCGGTCATTGAAAGTAAGTCTATAGGTTGTGGGAACATTTCAAGGATGGGCAAGTGAAGTTGAGGGGTAATAACTCTTCGTGAAAGATGGCAGCCACAAGAGAAGAGCATGACATGACATGGTGGGAATCCCTGATGGTGGATGTTGCTTTCCTGTGACAGCACTCCATGTAGATGTGCTCAATGGTGGCAAGGGTTTTACCTGTGATGGATAAGGCCACTATTTTTTGTAGGATTTTCCATTCAAGTGCATTGGTGATTCCATACCATGTTGTTATGCAGCCAGCCAATATAGAGTACACCACATATCTATAAAACTTTGTCAAAGGTTTAGATGTCATGTCAAATCTTCGCAAACTTATAAGGAAGCAGAGGACCTGTCGCTCTTTCTTCATTATTACACTATTGTGATGGGCCCAGGACTGGTCCTCTGTAATGATAACACTGAGAATTTAAAGTTGCTGGCCCTCTCCACTTCTGATTCCCCGATGAAGACGGGCTTATAAGACCATAAAACATAGGAGCAGAATTCAGCCATTCAGCCTATCAAGTCTGCTCTGCCATTCCATTATAGCTGTTCCTGGATCCCAGACACCTACCTTCTCACCATATTCTTTGATGCTCAGACTGATCAGGAAACTATCAACTTTTGCCTTAAATATACCCGCGGACTTGGACCCCACCGCAGTCTATGGCAGAGCATTCCACAGATTCACTCCTCTCTGGCTAAAAAAGTTCTTCTTTACCTCTGTTCTAAAAGGTTGCTCCTCTACTTTGAGGCAGTGCCCTCTAGTTCTGGATACCCCCACCACAGGAAACATCCTCTCCACATCCAGCCTATCTAGTCCTTTCAACATTTGGTATGTTTCAATGAGATCATCCCCCACCACCCCCCCAGGTTCTTTTAAATTCTAGTGAGTACAAACTCAAAGCTGCTGGTCGTATTAGACAGACAGACAGACATACTCTATTGATCCGGAGGGAAATTGAGTTTTGTTACAGTCGCACCAACCAAGAATAGTGTAGAAATATAGCAATATAAAGCCATAAATAATTAAATAATAATAAGTGAAATATTCTAAGTGGAAATAAGTCCAGGACCAGCCTGTTGGCTTAGGGTGTCTGACACTCCGAGGGAGGAGTTGTAAAGTTTGATAGCCACAAGCAGGAATGACTTCCTATGATGCTCAGTATTGCATCTCGGTGGAATGAGTCTCTGGCTGAACGTACTCCTGTGCCTAACCAGTACATTATGAAGTGGATGGGAGACATTGTCCAAGATGGCATGTAACTTGGACAGCACCGTCTTTTCAGACACCACCATCAGAGAGTCTAGTTCCACCCCCACAACATCACTGGCCTTGGGAATGAGTTTGTTGATTCTGTTGGTGTCTGCTACCCTCAGCCTGCTGCCCCAGCAAACAACAGCAAACATGATAGCACTGGCCACCACAGACTCATAGAACATTTTCAGTATCGTCCGGCAGATGTTAAAGGACCTCAGTCTCCTCAGGAAATAGAGACGGCTCTGACCCTTCTTGTAGACCTTCATTGTAACTCCCTCATTCCTGCAATTATCCTCATGAACCTTTTCTGGACTCTCTCCAATGACAACACATCCTTTCTGAGATATGGAGCCTAAAACTGTTGACAATGCTCCAAGTGCAGCCTGACTAGTGTCTTATAAAGGCTCAGCATTATCTTCTTGTTTTTATATTCTATTCCCCTTGAAATAAATGCCAACATTGCACTTGCCTTCTTTACCACAGACTCAACCTGTAAATTAACTTTCTGGGAATCTTGTCACAAGGACTTCTAAGTCCCTCTGCACCTCTGATGTCTGAACCTTCTCCACATTTAGAAAATAGTCCACACTATTATTCCTTCTACCAAAATGCATTATCATACATTTCCCAACACTATATTCCATCTGCCACTTTTTTGCTCATTCTTCCAATTTGTCATAAGTCCTGCTACAATCACATTATTTCATCAGCACTACGTACCCCTCCACCTATCTTTGTATCATCCGCAAACTTTGCCACAAAGCCATCAATTCCACTATCTAAATCATTGACAAACAATGTGAAAAGTAGCGGCTCCAACACTGACCCCTGAAAACATAGCTTTCGTAAACAGCCAACCAGAAAAGACCCTTTTATTCCCACTTGCTGCCTCCTGCCTGTTAGCCATTCCTCTATCCATTCCATTATCTTTCCTGTAACACCATAGTATTTTATCTTGTTAAGCAGCCTCATGTATGGCACCTTATCAAATGCCTTCTGAAAATCCTAGTAAATGACATCCACTGCCTCTTCTTTGTCCACCCTGCTTGTTACTTCCTCAAAGAACCCAAAACTTCATCCTTTATAATAGACTCCAATGCTTTCCCAACCACTGAAGTTAGGATAACTGGCCTATAATATCTTTTTTTTTTGCATTCCTCCCTTCTTAAAGAGTGGAGTGACACTTGCGATCTTCTAGGCCTCCGGAACCACGCCAGAATCAAGTAATTCTTGAAAGATCATGACCAATGCATCTGTTATCCCTTCAGCATCTTATCTCAGGACTCTGGGATGTAGTCCATCTGGTCCACCTTAAGACCTTTCAGTTTGCCTAGCATTTTTTCCTTTGTAATAGTAATGGCACTCACTCCTGCTCCCTGACACTCACGGACCTCTGACACACTGCAAGTGTCTTCCACAGTGAAGACTGATGCAAAGTACTTGTTAAGTTTATCTGCCATTCCTTTGTCCCCTATTGCTACCTCACCAGCATTATTTTCCAGTGGCCCAGTATCAACTCTCCCCCTCCCTTTTATTGTTTTTATAATTGAAAAAAACTTTTAGTATCCTGCTTTATATTATTGGCTGGTTTGCCCTCATATTTCATCTTTTCCTTTCTTCTAGCTTTTCCAGTCACCTTTTGTTGTACTTTAATACAACATTATATTCCTATCCTTGCTGTCATGTGGTATAGGCAGCATTTTGAGATTACTACCGTGACGTCCTGCTTCTCAGCTTCCTTCCTAACTCTCTGTTTTCAGGACCTGCTCCCTTTTTCTGCTTGTGTCGATGGTACCAGTATGTACCACGACTTCTGGCAACTCACCCTCCCTTTTCAGGATATTGTGGATGCGTTCAGAAACATTGGGGACCCTGGTACCTGGGAGGCAAACTACCAGCTGTGTTTCCTTTTTACGTGCACAGAATCACCTATCTGTCCCCCTAACTACAAAGTCCCCTATTACTGCTACCATCCTCTTCCGTTACTACCCTTCTGCACCACAGGGCCAGACTCAGTGCCAGAGGCATGACCACTGTTGCTTCTCCCAGGTAGGTTCCCCCCCCCCCCCCACAAAAGTACTCAAAATGGAGTACTTATTGTTGTGGGGGATGACCTTTATCTGATGTTCCCCCTTCCCTCTCCTGACAGTCACACATTTATCTGTCTCCTGTAGCCTTGGGGTGCTCCTATCTATGTTGTTGCCAGATTTTTTCTCTCCCTCCTATATGCTGCTTTGTCAGCACCTTTGATTCAGCCTACAACAGTGAACTTGAATATGGCATTGGAGCTGTGCTTAGCCACAGAATCGTAAATGTAAAGCAAGTAGAGTAGGGGCTAAGCACTCAGCCCTGTGGTACACCTGGGCTGATGTTTGATTTCTTGAAGAGAATTCAGCGTTTTAGCAACAGTTTCTTCCTCTCTGCCATCAGATTTCTGAACTGCTCATGAACACAGCATCGTTTTTTTGCTCTCATTTTACATGTTTACTTTTTACATTTCTTATTGTAACCTATGGTAATTTTTTAAGATAGGTATTGCAATGTACTGCTGCCACAAAGCAACAAAATTAATGACATATGTCAGTGATAATAAACCTGATTCTGAGGAATTGCAAACAGAACTGAACATTACTCAATAATCAGCAAACATCCCTACCTCTGACTTTATGATGGAAGAAAGTTCATTAATGAAGCAGCTGAAGATGGTTGTGTGTGAGACATTCAGGAATTGATGCAACAGTATCCAAGGACTTAATTATTGACAGACTTTTCGGGCGAAGTTATCTTCTCTGAAACAGAACTGAAGTGCTCTTCATCCCTCTTCATGGAATTGTTTTAGAAATCTGAACCTAATTTCTCCATGATGTTTACATTTGCTGAGTTGTTGAAGTTTCAAGGGTTTTGTAAACAAGGAATTTGGAAAAAACAGGCAGGTAAATAGATTTACAGTATAGATCAGCCATGACCTAATTGCGTGATAGAATGAACTTAATGGGCTATTCCTGTTCTCGTGGTGGCCATTTGCAAGACTTGCAGGATACAGAAATGTGCATGAATGCTAAAACTAATGTATTAACTTCTGCAGTTTGAGAGAGAGCTTTGGTTTGTAATAATTTATAGTACTGGTCAGCTCATAAAATAAGTAAATATGAAATACTGTCAGCGTCAATATAAATTGCCTTATGAAGGAAATCAATGATATTTGCAACAGAATTGTGCTATGTCTTGACTGTCTTGTCATCTCTGGGATCTAGGTTTCAGTCCTGCCCAGACTGCTGGAACAGAAGTCTCCACTATTTATTGACTTAAACCAGTATGTAGTATATATGGATCCAAGCCTTCCTTCTAAATTGCTGCTATTGCAGCTGTAAGCAATCTCTCTCAGGGAGGCCACAAGATAGTTGGCAGTACTGATGGAAAAAAAAGCACTCGTGCACAATGGATATTCCCTGTAATTGCAATAGGGTCACTGTCTTGGTGTGGTCTAAAAGAAGCATCAGTCTAGCTTTATCAGATACTGCAAATCTCAAATAAAAATTGAGACTGCTGGAAATAGTCAGCAGCTTGAGCAGCATCTATGGAGGGGAAAAAAAATTCAATGTCGATGATCTTTATGGAACTGGTAAAAAAACACGCATGGTGAAACTTTTTTTTTCCTTCATGTGTGCACCTTGACTAGGGAATGTTTCTGAGCATTTCCTGTAATTATCTCACCTTCAAAGTTCAAATTACATTTATTATCAAAATACGTATATGTCACCCTATACTACCCCGAGATGCATTTTCTTGCAGGCATTCACAGTAGAACAGAGAAATACAATCGAATCAATGAAAAACCACAAGCAACCAGTGTGAAAAAGAAGACAAACTACAAATATTTTTTAGAATGATAATAATAAATAAATAAATAAATAGATAGATAGATAGATAGATAGATAGATAGATAAATATGTAAATAATACTGATAACATGAGTTGTAGATTCCATTGGTTGTGAAATCTGTTCAGAGCTGAGGAGAGTGAAATTATCCACACTGATTTAAGACCCTGTTGTTTGTAGGGTAATACTGTTTTTGCACCTGGTGGTGTGGGATCTAAGGCTCCTGTACCTCCTTCCCAATAATAAATTACTAAATTTTATTTTGAACTTTGAACTTTTCACTGCATCTTGGTACATGTGACAATAAACCAATACCAATGGCAGCAGTGAGAAAAGAACATGGTCTGGATGGTGGGGGTCTTTGATAATGGATCGCTATCATCCAGGCCTACTCTCCTTTACATACTAGCCAGCTTTGATGGAGAAAAACACTGGACTCCCAAATAAAACTATTTCTTCATGCCTATTCATCTTCATTTACTTCCAAGTCACAGAATCGCACAGCACAGCAACAGGCACAATCAGGCCAACTGGTCCATGCCAAACAAGCTTCCCATCTAGACTAGTCCCATTTGCCAATGTTTGGCCCACACCCCTCTAAATATTTCCTATCCCTGTACCTGTTCAAATGCCTTTTAAATGTTGTTAATGTGCCTACCTCAGCCACTTCTTCTGACAGCTCATTCCATATTTAATTGAAAGTATTTTGAAGAAATTGCTACCTATAAGCCTTTGGTCAAACCATACTTGTAGTATTGTGAGTAGTTTTGGGCTCCTTATCAAAGTAAGGATCTACTAGCATTGGAGAGGGTGCAGAGGAGATGCATGAGAATGATCCTCGGAATGAAAGGTTTAATGTATGAGGAGCGTTTGATGCCTCTGAGCCTGTACTTGATGGAATTTGGTAGAATGGGGGGTGGGGGGGGATGTCATTGAAACACAATGAATATTGAAAGTCCTACGTAGAGTGGATGAGGAGAAGGTATTTCCTATAGTGGGTGAGTTGAAGACCAGAAGACACAACCTAAGAATAGAGCAACATTCTTTTGGAACAGAGATCAGGAAGAATTTCTTTGCCACAGACAGCTGTGGAGGCTAACTTATTGGTATATTTAAAGAGAAAGTTCATAGGTTCATGAGTAGTAAGGTAGTAAGGGCATCATAGGGAAAAGGCAGGAGAATGGAGTTGGGAGGGATATTAAATCAGCCATGATGGAATGGTAAAGAAAACTTGATGGGCTGAATGGCCTAATTCTACTCGTATGTCTTATTATAATACATATAAAGTCTTATATGAAATATTGAAAATTGATAGTTTATAGAAATAGTGCTGTATTGAAATTTGTTTTGTCTGATAAATACTTTCAATTTAGTACTCGCCAGTACAGATTTGTAATGAGTGTCTGTAAAAAGCCTTGTAAAGCTAGATGGGACTCTTTTATATAAAGTTGCAAACATCTGTCTTTGTATTGCATAGGAAACAGACCTTGTTGAGCAAAGGAACATTGGCTCTATCAGCAATCTTGCAATTCATATCCTGCAAATAATTGTTTTCATTTGCAGTTTCAGGAGGGTTGAAAGCAAGTTTTCTTTGTGATATTGTTGGGCTTCATTGAAGGACCTGTCATTACAAAATTTTAATTAACACTTTACAAGATATTGTAATTCAGATCACTAATCAGATTAATTTGAATGAAGAGAATCCAGATTTTCTTTCCCCTTGTAAGTTCTGGTCATGGAAGACCCAAAAAACATTCCTCAATCATTTAAAATATCTATTATTAATATTATCCATAACTAAAATTTGCACTGTCAAAATGCAATCATTTTGGGCCCAACCTAAATTAGTAGAGGTAATTCTTTATTTCTTAAAATTAATGTATTCAGTGATTCATTTTGTTTACTAACATGACTAAAGATCATTTTTCATGGTTGAAAGGATATGTACAGCACAAAAGCAGAAAATACTATTTATGCTCATCTGTTTTGTGAAAATGGCAGCTGTACTTTGAAAACAATAAGTTTATTTGATCACAATGTGATTAGACCATTGTGAATAGCAATTAGATCACAATATGAATAGCAATTCATGAAAATTGTGCAATAGAGGGTTATGAATTTGTCACAGATAGCATCTTATAATTATTTAATAATTTGAAAAAAGGTATAGTTTTCTTTTTCTGACATTAAGCCTCAAGACAAAGGAACAGAATTAGGCCATTCAACCCATCAAGTCTGCTCCACCATTCCATCATGTAATTTATTATCCCTCTCAACCCCATTCTTTTACTTTCTTTCCATAACATTTGACACTCTTATTAATCAACAATCTATCAACCTCCACTTTAAAAATACCGAATGACCATCTGTGGCAATGAATTCCACAGATTCACCACTCTCTGGTTAAAGAAATCATTCATTCTTTGTTCTCAAGGGATATCCTTGTATTGTGAGGGAGTTTCAGACCGAAACGTTGACTGTACTTTTTTCCATAGATGCTGCCTGATCTGCTGAGTTCCTCCAGTATATGGTGTGTGTTGCAATTAATTTGCCATGCACTCTTTTGCTTGAGATAATTGAAATTTAAGACATTGTGAATTACTGTGCTGATCCAACTACTTTCTTCCAAACATACTAAAGACCTAACAGCAAGGTTGAAGCACTAAGATGTGGACACAAATCAGTACGTACTGCGGTTGAAGCTGAGGAGGAGGTGGGATGTGCAAGCAAACCCTGCTTCTGTTTTGTTTTCTCTTCAATAGACTTATTCAAGGCAGGAATTGATGGTGGCTTTTGGTTTAATCTGAGCTATTTAAATGTGGGCTTCACAATAGCATAGCGGATAGCACAATATTATTGCAGCACCGCTGACCCGGGTTCAACTCCCGTCAATCTCTGTAAGGAGTTTCTACATCTCACTGTTTCCTCCCACTTTCCAAAGACATTCGAGTTAATGTTAGTCAGTTGTGGGCGTGCTATGTTGATGCCAGAAGCATGGTGACACTTGCTGGCTAGATTCCTTGCTGACTTGATTTGACACAAATGACACATTTCACTTTATGTTTCGATGTTTCAATGTACAAATAAAGCTAATCTTATATCTTTTTATTAATTATAAATAAGTAATTTAATAGGGCCGTACAGTAGTGTAGCAGTTAGTGAACTGAATTGATCGCAATTGCAGCACCATTGACCCAGGTTCAATGCCATAGCTGCTGTGAGAAGTTTGTATATTTTGCCCACAACTGCATGTGTTTCCTCTGAGTGCTCCAGTTTCCTCCCACATCCCAAAGATGTATGGGTTTGTAGCAAGTCATAAACACAAGAAATTCTGCAAATGCTGGAAGTCCAAAGCAACACACGCAAAATACTAGAGGAAATCGGCAAGTCAGGCAGCATCTATGGGAAAAAATAAATTACGGGTTAGTAGGTTAATTGATTACATGTGTGTAATTGGGTGACGAGGACCCGGTACGGTATCTCTAAATAAATTAAAATTAATCTATATTGTCTGCCATCAAGATTCCCTTTAGTATTTAATATAAAGATTAATGCAGATGATAGAGAAAGAAATGCTTGCAGGAGTGCCTACGATATAGTCTACACAGATTCAACTTACCTTGAAAATCAGCCAGCTGTTTATTAGAAAGCTATTTTGTAATGAAATTAGTATGTTCAACCTCCGTTTTCCCAAATGCTGTCAGTTAAGCTTCAGTGGCCAGCTCTGATTCTTCCTATGCTTCATGTAATCCCCACAACTGTGTTTTCCTTTGTAGCATTTAGGCTGGACCAAATTAATATTTGTCTTCTAAGATCTCATCACACTCAACTTTCAGCCTGCAGATCCACGCAAACTGTATCTGACAGTCAATATTTGCACATCTGTGTATTTGCCAAGAAAAAGGGAATTTCAATTCTGAGTCTACCAGTGATGTGCTGTCCCTTTGTTTTGGTGCATCTGAAATTAATATTTCATAAGGGTTTTGCTTTTTGCAAACATCTTATCCCTGTGAAATTTAAAGAATAATATTATTACTGGGAGTGCAATTAGAGAGCTTGAGAAGAAAAGATAAAAGGGAGAAGAAAAATGCACTGTAAATATCTGTGAACAGAATGCTGTTTTTGGACTAATTTCAGCTAACTGAGCTTTTGAATACTGATTATGAATACTTAACTGGTGCTTTTCAAGATTTTTCACAATTTTATCTCATATTAGATTCAGCAATATTTCCCAATTCCATAATTCTCACACCACATTCATAACCATCAAACTGCTGCATTCTTGACCTGTCAAAGTAACCTGCTGCACAATATTTCAGCAGTAGTTTGCCGGGTTGCTCTGGTGTGTAAGGTCATTCTGTAATTGAATGATACATTTTCAATCAATATTATTGGGTGAAAGAGATTATTGGGCCACATATCAAAGTAAAGCTTCAAAAGAAAACGGTTCCACAAATGGGTATTCATGTATTGGCATGCTAAACAGTTCATCTGGAAAGGTTCAATTTTGCTTACAAAATATACAATACACAACATTAAATTCTACAGAAACTATACTGAACTGAAACTAAATTATAGGAAAGCAGAAATATAAGAATATCAGGCAGGAATTCAAAACAAAAATATCAATATTATAGTGCTTATATATTGCCTTAGATTTTATTGTCCTCAAGACCAAAAGACCTAGAAACAGAATTAGGCCATTTGGCCCACAGAGTCTGCTCTACCATTGTATCATGGGTGATTTATTATCCCTCTTCACCCCATTCTTCTGCGTCCTGACTAATCAAGAATCTATCAACCTCCTCTTTAAATATACTGAATGACTTGGCCTCTACAGCCATCTGTGGCAATGAATTCCACAGATTCACCATCCTCTGGCTAAAGAAATTCCTCCTCATCTGTGTTCTGAAGGGACATGCTTTGGTCCTAGACTCCCTAACTACAGGAAACATCTTCTCATGTCCACTCCATCTAGACTTCAGTGAGATCTCCCAGCATTCTTTTAAACTCCAGCGACCAAAGGCTCAGAGCTATCAACAACTCCTGATACGTTAACCCTTTCATTCCTGGAATCATTCTCATAAACTTCCTCTGGACTTTCTCCAATGCCAGCACATCATTTCTTAGATAAGGGGCCTAAGAGTGTTCACAATACTCTTAAGTGCAGTCTGACCAAAGCTTTTTAAATCTGCATAAGAATCATATTTTTATACTGAAATATTGAAAAGTACTCCAAAGTAATCTTATGACTTCAGTGAAATGTGCTTTCACAGAAGTATTGTACTCTATGATTGCAGAACAGTGTAATCATTCAGCTTGTAGAATGTATGCAAAATGTAGTGCAATTGGTTTCCCATAAGGTAACTCATTAAATATTATTTGTCACTGTTCTTCATTTACCACTGCTTAATGGAATTAAGCAGTGTAGTTGGAAATTATGTCAAAAACAATATGAGTTCTATGTATGGAAATTATTTTGTGAATTTTAAGGCAGATCAGTAGTTGTGAGTGAGAACATATAGTCCTGACATAATCAAATAAGCTATTGCCAGATACTTAACATCAAATTGACTGACTAGACATCAATGCCAGCATGAATCAAGACCTATTTCTATTTGCGTTCATTGGAAATCAGTATCAGGAGGCACCATTTTACTCATGGCCGAAATGCAGAAGGAGCATATTCCAGAGACGTGGTCTGTTTAGGATGGCCTCTGTAATGCTCTGTTTCAGTTTAGCTTCATCGCAATTCACTGTTCACTTGACTTGCAATGTGATGGGTTGATAAAGCTCAAAATTGGCTATTGAGGCTGAAACAATCAGTCTCAGTTCAACCGATAACCGGTTTTCCGCAACCTGTTTTTACTTGACAGCAGGTAACAACCAGAAGCAGTTTTGCTAATATATAGTTATTGTATGTGATTTGATTGTCGTGAAAGTTTTGTATTATTACTAATTTTAAGCATGTGATTTATTGCAATAGCTGTATATTTTTGGTGACAAATTTACTTAAATATGTTAATTAGAAAAATATGTAAATGGGTATGAAATCAGATCAGATTTTGGACCATTGGACCTCTTTTGACCTTTGCCAATTTTTCAAGATTTAATTTTCACTATTCTTTAGCAATTTGCATGCTTTGTTGTGTTATTTTCCATTTTATGGTTTCTGTCTACTGCCAGCATCACTTCTGCTATTTCTGTTCTCTTGATGAACCTTTGGTGCATTAATGTGTTCTTTCTCTGTGCTTCGTGCTTTTATTCCCCACCACTACGTCTTGCTGAAGGGTCTCGGCCCGAAGTGTTGACTGTACTTTTTTCCATAGCTGCTGCCTGGCCTGAGGAGTTTCACCAGCACTTTATTTATGTGTCTTGCCGTTTCCTTGTTCATTTCTGAACTACCAAAATTCTCAAGAACGGCAACATTATCAAATCTAACCAACTGAGTATTTTCAGTCTTTTTCTTTATTTGTTTTCATATTAAGGGTACTGACCTCAATGTTTTTTTTTTAACTAGTTAGGTTTTCCAATTAAGTTGCTATTTAAAAATTCAGTCTAGAAGGGTGTTCCCTTAGAACAGAGATGAGGAGGAATTTCTTTAGCTAGAGGGTGGTGAATCTGGAATTCATTGCCACAGGCAGTTATAGAGGCTGAGACATTGGGTGTATTTAAAGCAGAAGTTGATAGGTTATTCGACTGCATTTAGGGTGAATGGTTGTCAAAGGTGACAAGCAGGATGGGGTTGAGAGGGATAATAAATCAGCCATAATGGAATGGTGGAGCAAGCTCAGTGGGCTGGAAGGTCTGATTCTGCTCCTGTGTCTTAGCCCTTATTTAAGTGTAGGTTTTATATCTAATACCAGAGAAAAATGTTGCACAGATTCCTGAGCCCTTTGGTATAGAACCAGGGATGTATTGTACATTCTATTTTTATTACATAGTTTTAGAGTCAGTGCAAAGTAGTGTTCACTTTATGTCAACAAAATGAATCATGCAATTTGATTGAAAATGAGTTAACTTATAGCATGGTTTCCCACTCTTGTTAGCCCAGTGCCCGCTTAAAGCACTTTGATACTTGCCAACACACCCTAAAGTAACTTCATACTTGCCAACACCCCTCTTAGGCATAATATAGTCTCTGATGCCCCCATAGTGTAAAAACGTCTATGATATGCTAACATGAGAAAAATGATTCTGTTTCAAATTTTTATTTGTCCACCTAGCTTACACAGTACCTGTGCGCTGTACGGCAGTTTCGATATCAATATGATCCTTGAGCTTGATAGTTTTTAGCAAGACTTGAAATAGCTGGTTCAAGTTGTGACAGCAAAACCTGAAGTCCCCATGCATAATAACATCTAAGCGGTTTCTGTTTTTTGAGAATTTGTGGTTCACTGCACCAAAGCCTCTTTCAAAACGCTAGGAGGATGAAAATGCAATGAAGAGCAGTGTGGCTCTTCTCCAAAGACCAGGAAACTTTGGAAAACAGTGTAGTCACATACCACAAAAGCTGACATTTTTGAAAAGCATTTTTGCTTCTTTGTCTTTTCTGAACTTCAATAATTTTTTCTTGCAACCTCTCTTCCTGTTCTTCTACCTTGCAAAGAAATGGATTAATTACCCAGTCTGGAAGTTCCAGATCTTTAAATTCCTTGAATCGATTCATGTAAATCCTTCTTCAGTGACTGTAGGTGTAAGCAATACTGTCACAAATCACTGTTTGTGAAAGAGAGTGCCATACTTTCCATGAATGGAAACTGTGAGAACATTCTTCCCTAATGCTTTGCTTATATATTTGCTATTTTCTGATAAAAGTGGATTCTCCACTTTTTTGCCTGAATTAAATTGAAATTCTCACCCCACAGTTTCACATTTAGGTCCTGCTGAAGGGTTTCAGCCCAAAACGTCAACTGTACTATTTTCCTGGATGCTGCCTGGCCTGCTGAGTTGCTCCAGCATTTTGTGTGTGTTGCTCAGGTTTCCGGCATCTGCAGATTTTCTCTTGCCCATATTTAGAATGTTAATTTTATCATACAGATTGACTAGGTATACCACATTTCCAGCTAGAAGTTAAATCTTGTCGACTTTGAGCAAAAATTCAACCACTGCGCCAAAAAGATCAAAGAAACGTTTTAAGCTTACTTCATTGTAAAGAAGCAAACATTCAAACTTTTCATTGTTACCTTTGCATAACTGGCACAATATTCTGCTATTTAATGGATGAGCCTTAATTTTGTTGATAGCAGATACCACAAGAGTCATGCTTGAAAAACGTTGCTGGCTGAGGTTTTTGGCTGCAAGATGATGAATTACACAATGGATTGCAAACAGACTTGGAATTTATTTTTTCATAAATGTCACTAAACCAGTATGGCGACCTGTCATATATGGTACTCCATCTGTTGCACAAGAAATCATGTTCTGAATCTGAATACTTTTATCCTCAATATGCATTTTATGTCTGTAGATTGATTCTCCGTTGATACTTGTTTTTAACTTTTAACCGAAGAGAATCTCTTCATAAATTTTTCCATTCTGATAAACCATACTTTTGCCATTAGCAATGCCTCATTGACTTTTACAGTTGACTCATCCAGTTGTATCCCAAATTCAGTTTTTTGTAGCTCTGTGTACTCAGTGTCTTCACTCATTTTGTCAATGTGATGAGCTACGGAGTTATTACTCAGAGGAATCGATTTTAAAGTACTGGTATCCATTTTAAGAATAGTGGTGAGCACTTCTGATACAGTAGGCATTATTAATCTTTCACCAATTGTATGAGATTTTCCACACTTTGCGATCATTTTGGAACTGTTATAAGAAGTGATGAGACTACTATCAAGTCATTTTTAGCTTTCTTGGCAAATGACTTGAGTGTGCAACATTTTTCAAATGTTTCTTTCATCTTCTGGAACTGAGTAATACCATAAGTAGCCTTTTCAGGGTGTCTCTTATGGAATTGTTCCTGCAATTTTCATGGTTTCATGGCTTCATTAGACAGTACAGTATTACAAATAAGACACATAGGGCGTCACTGATCTGATGGGAACGGAATAAAACCATACTCCAGGTATGTAACATTGTATTGATGCACTTTCTGTAGTTTCTGTTTCTTAGCAGGATTAGAATTCAAGGCTCCACAGCCTTCAGACTCATAGAGATCGCGCCACACGTATTTATCTGTCATTATCAGGGCTAAATTAAAATACAAAATTCACATAAACTGTAGGAATGCCTATTGGTTGTTGACGATGGCAGCAGTTGTTCTTGTATCTCACGTTAGGGTGCCACTTACCCCAAAAATCAAGAATCCCTGACAACTTCTGTTTCCCTAACACCCCCTCCCCCTTAGAACACGTAACCAACCCCTTGGAGAGCTGTACCGTCTCCATTGAGAATCACTGGTTTATAGTTTATGTTTTAGAACTTTGCATTGGATAGAAAGTACAGGATAACCCAATTCATTCTTCACTGCAGGTTATATTCCAATTTTTTGCACAGTATAGCAGGTTGATGGGAGTAGACAATTAAAATTGCTTGGCATAGACTAGATGGCTCAAAGGGCCTAGTTCTGTGCTGTACTGTACTTCTCCATGACTAATAGCATGGCATGAAGTGTTAAATGACGTAACGTTCTAACTTAAAATAAATGCAACAGTCCTGATGAAGGGTCTTAGCCTGAATTATCAATTTGTTATTCCTTTCCATAAATGCTGCCTGACCTGCTGAGTTCCTCCAGCATTTTGTGCGTGTTGCTCTAACTTAAAATAACTTGTAAAAAGTGAATTTGAACAACAAAGTCTTTGTTACTGTGAAGCCCAGCTTGAAAGTATTTGATAAATGCAGAACTGTAATCAGTAGATGTGCTGAGTGGCCACATTACATCATACTTCCAACTTTATAATTTATGATATTAGTTTAATATTAATGGCATGTTGCAAAAACGCTATATTACAATGCAATGAGTGAATCTGCAGATGCTGGAAATAATTACAATGCAAGTTGTCTTCTGTAATTGAAAAATCTGCAGAGATAATTCCCACATTCAAAATTCACAACGTTTCATTTTGAAAAAACTATTTAATCCAATATGACACTGATGAATTCCATCAGTAATTTGGTGTAAAAAAATGTTGCTTTATGGCTAGCGGTCTTGCAAATCCTGCTGCCCAACTATCACTGCAAATTAAAGCCTTCTCAATGCTTCCCCTTCAGACTCAAAAACATGATCAGTATATCATTGTACCAGCAAGGTTGTAGAATAAATTTCTCTGACAGTAAAAGCAAAACATGTCAAAAGAACATGGAAGTAAGAAAATAGATTTATGCAAAGCATATTTGGAGTACTCTACTGATATATCTCAGTTATATAAAACCTCTACAAAACCTCCATTCTAACTGGTTGCATCATCGTCTGGTATGGAGTGACCTCTGTACAGGATTGGAAAAAGCTGCAGGAAGTTGCAAACCCATCCAGCTTCATCATGGGCACAATCCTCCTTAGCATCGAGAACACCTTCAAATAAAAGGTGGCATCCGTCGGTCTCGAGAGATCATGGAAACTCAGCGCTCATCATTAAGGACCTCAAACAGGACATGCCCTTTTCTCATTGCTACCATTAAGGAGGAGGTACAGCAACCTGAAGATACACACTCAATGTTTCAGGAACAGCTTCTTCCCCTCCATTGTCAGATTTCTGAATGGACAACGAACTCTTGAATACTTCCTCAGTATTTTCCCTCACTTTTTGTACTACCTATTTAATTTATCTGTTATCTGTATTTCTTATTGTGATTTTTAGTTTTATTATTCTGTATTGCAATGTAGTGCTGCCACAAAACAACAGATTTTGCAACATGGAGTTGAAAACACAGGCATCTGATCCCATTATAAATGTCAGAATCCACCCATGAGTGATGTTTGATATGAACCCTTCCAAAATTCATTGTTGGTACCTTTAGACTATTGGTAGGTGCCTGGCGCATTAGGGGCTTATCCTAAACAACAGCAAGTCAGACAGCATGTATGGAGAAGAATAAACCGTTGATGTTTTGGCCCAAGACTTTTATCAAAACTCCCTAAGATGGTGAAGGTTGAAGATTGAAGTCGGCGAGTCCAGACATTGAGGCCTAATAGCCAATTGATTGGGGAAGTCGGAACCCAATGTCTGTGAGTCCACTGGAAGATCAGAGGTGGCTGATTTTGGAGAGGATGCAGAAGCAGCTTACCAGGATGTTGTCTGGATTAGAGGGCATGTGCTATAAGGAGAGGCTGGACAAACTTGGGTTGTTTTTCCTGGATAAGCGAAACGTGTGGAGGGACTTGATAAAGATTAATAAGATTATGAGAATTCCAGAAGATGGCACCAGCAAACAACACAACCACAGGTGATGTCTTCCACACAGATCATTAAACTGTTTCTTTAATTTATTTTACTGCTTTTTCTTTCAAATGTGGTTTCTGTTACTGTCAGAGCCTGTGATCTACATTTTGATGGTGTGTTTTTGGACTGATTAAGCGATCTGGCACTTCTGATGAGGTATCGTGCGAAGTGTGGGACCTGGAGATGGGCGTAAGCCCATGATTGACTCCATTTCCTGCCAGTATCGCTGGTTAAAGAGTCGAGTAAGATTGAAACCTATGAAGACGAGAATGGAAGGTGGGCAGGTGGGCAGGTGTTCAGTGTGGGTGACTAGTCCCTCTGTCCCTCTCACTCACTCTTGCCGGAGAAAATGTCCGCAAGGTGATGGAGCTTCCTCTCTCTCTCTCTCTCAACTGCTGCTCCTGGAGGAAGCTTTCTGCATGTTAATGGTCTCTCCTTCTCGCTTGCTGGTAGCAGAGTCCTGGGTCTTGGGCAATTTTGTTGCTGCGGACTGGCCCTGTGGCCTGCAGATAACAAAGACGCTAACTGGATTAGGCTGAACTGAGCTAGACTGAATATGCCTGGGCTCTTGATAACTTGGTGGTTTGGTTTTTTTTATATTCCATGTTCCTCACTCATCCTTTTGCCACCTGCGTGGTGTGTTCTTTTTTGTGCACGTTGGTAGTTTGATGTTTTTCTTGACCAGCTTTCATGGTTTTCATTGTTTCGTGGCTATCTGTGGCAAGCCAAATCTCAGGGATTGTATACTGTGTACATATTTTGATAAAAATGTACTTTGGATTTTAAAATCTTTGAGAAGCATAGATAGGATAGACAGAAAATATCTCTTTCTAAGGCTTCAAAAATGTCCACTAGCAGGGAACATGCATTTAAGGTGAGGGGGACTAAATACAAAGGAGATGTGAAGAGCAAGATTTTTACACAGAGAGTGGTGAATGCCTGAAATGTGCTGCCTAGGTGATGGTAGAGGAAGAAATATTAGAGATAGGTAAGAGACGTTCAGATAAACATATGAATCTGTGGAAAATATAAAGATATGGACATTGAGAGAGAAATTAGTTTAGTTCGCCTCTTGATTACTAATTTAATCAGTTCAGCACAACATTGTGGGCCAAAAGGCCTGTTACTGTGCTGTACTGTTCTATGTTCTATCTTCTTTTAATGCATCTAGGCCCAATATCTTTCCTTGAGGAGGGCTAATGATTGTTTTGTGGCAGGTTAAAATACACATTGATCAGGCCAGAATAGTACCCTAGATGGCGCTTTAGTTACTGCATTAAACAAAGGAATCTTGAGGTTGAATGATTAAAGTTTAATTTCCCTCTCTTTCTCCCCTGAGCCCAAACATTACTAATGTCAGTATGAATTGGAAGAATAAGTATCTGAATATCTCCGCAATTTCTTTTAGCCGAGGAATGAGGTTTAAATGCTGAATGTTTCATAAGGCCATAGACCATAAAGCATAGGAGCAGAATTAAGCCACTCGGCCTATCGAGTCTGCTTCACTATTCCAACATGGCTGATTTATTATCCCTCTCAACCCCATTCTCCTGCTTTCTCCCTGTAACCTTTAACACCTTGATTAACCAAGAATCTATCAACCTCTGCTTTAAATATACTCAGTGACAGTGGTTGGCTTCCACAGCCAACTGTGGCAATGAATTCCACAGTTTCACCACCCTCTCGCTAATGAAATTCCTTCTCTTCTCTGTTCTAAAGGGACTTCCCCCTAAGTCTTTGCTCTCTGGTCAGAATCTGATTGATCCTGGTCCTACACTCACCCACTGTAGGAAACATCTTCTCCACATCCACTCCATCTAGGCCTTTCAATATTTGATAGTTTTTAGTGAGATTCCCCCTCATTTTTCTAAACTCCAGCCATCAAACAGAATCATTCTTTTGTTATTTTGTTCCAGGGCAAAAGCACCCTAGATATATTTTTTTGAAAACCTGCAGGATGCATTGATTGTGAATATGAGTCTTACTTTTTATCCTTGTAACTCTCCCTTTGGCTAACGGCTTAATATAGGGGGTGATAGCCCCTGGCCTGGCCAAACTTAAGAGATCTCGTTTGGGTGGATGCTGCACAATGTGTCCCCTGTTACAAATCAGTAGCCCGAAATAACAAACTGTACACAATATGCGATTAAATGATTGAGCTTTATAATTTTTAATTTGACTACAGGTATGCGTCGCTTAACAGCCACAATACATTCTGTGAAATCGGACGTTATGTGATTTGGACGATGTGCGAACACCATGTTATATACTTAGCAAACCTATATGGAGTTCTGTAGTGTACCTGTATTGACTAAGTAGAGGGATTCTCTTTTGTGTTTGGTCCTCAATCCACGTCATTAGCAATTTCACTATATCCAATATAGGTCCCTCTCGCATTTTCATGAGCCTTGTAGTTTTCAGTGAAGCCGATCCTTTAACAGCTTCGAGAATTTTTTCTTTGTTTTTCAGGATCATCGTGATTGTCGAGTGCGACATGCCTAAATCTTGAGCAATAGCATTCACTGCTTTTCCACCTTCATATTGTTTAATAACCTTTTGTTTCACTTCCAAATCAATACTTTTCCTTTGCCTCTTGCTGCTGCTATCACTAGGCATGACTTTGCTGCATTTGGAAGCCATGATGCGCTTTAAGGTAATATTTTTGAAAGAAAATTAAACAGAGATAATGCTACTACACTCAAGAGACGTGCGAAACTCGAGATTGGTTACATCTGCTATATCACGTTCTCCGATCAGGACTACGAACGTATATGCGATCGGATGTTGTTCGAATGGGCATTTAGTAAAGAAAACAAAAAAAAAGAAAAAGGGCCCATTCTCATGAAACAGTCTATTGCGCAAGGTTGGAACTCACTGATGAGCCAGTCGTCCACTATCGACCTCCTCCAATCGTTGCTGACCTTCGGACCCTTGCTCCAAGTCCACACTGACCGGTGATCTACCAACTCTCTCCATTCACGTCTTCTCTTCTCATCTCCCCCCCGACAAAAAGAACGCAAAAATCTCTCTTCCAGACTCACAAGAAAGAACAACATTTCTCTCATTGGATAGACCCTGCATCCAAAACCCCATTATCTCTAGTCATAACCCAAACATTGCTGCTGCAGAGAAACCATCACATTAGCAGTGAAACCTTACAGCATTGTTACATCTTCAATAAACAAAGCACTACAGTTTTGTTTTCTTTTAATGCAGACTATATACGAGATTGTGGGAATATTACTGAACTCAATCATTCAATTTCTAGAACGTTTCAGAATCAGGTTCAATATCACTCTCACCCTTTGCATGCCACCTTGTCTGAACAGAGGAGCACTTTCAGTAATAGACTAAGACAACTGTGCTGCTCCAAAGAGCGCTATATGAGGTCATGATTACCCTCAGCTATTAGGCTATATAATGAGTCAACTGATAACCAGGGAAGTGATGATCCTCTCCTGTTAGACTGTTCATGGTAACATTTTTATTCTTTCTACTTCTCTTCTAATATTTATATCTCTGCACTTGTAATGCTACTGTGACACTGTAATTTCCTTTGGGATCAATAAAGTATCTATCTCTGACATAAACTCAGAGGCATCTTTAGTTTGGTAACTGGAGTGGAACCTAATGCAGTCTTCTGCTGCTGTAGCCCATCCACTTCAAAGTTCTGAAGAAGGGTCTTGGCCTGAAACGTCGACAGCTCATTTCCATGGATGCTGCTAGATGTGCTGAGTTCCTCCAGCTTTTTCTGTGTGTCACTTCATAGTTTGATGTGTTGTATGTTACAAGATGCACTTCAGCACGCCACTGTTGTAACACATTATTTGAGTTACTGTCGCCTTCGTGTCAGCTTGAACCAATCTGACCATTCTCCTCTGACCGTGCTCATTAACAAGGTATTTTTGTCCACAGACCTGTCGCTCATTGCATTATTTTTTTGTTTATCACACCAATTTCTGTAAACCCTAGAGATTGCTATGTGTGAAAATCCCAGGAGATGAGCAGTTTCTGAGATATTCAAACTGCCCCATCAACAATTATTCCATGGACAAAGTCACATAGATCACATTTCATCCTCATTCTGATGTTTGGTCTGAACAACTGAACCTCTTGACCATGTCTGCATGCTTTTATGCTTTGAGTTGCTGCCACATGACTGTCTGATTAGGTATTTGCAATAATAAGATGTATAGATCTACCTAATAAAGTCGCCACTAAGAGTATGTCATAGCAATTGTTGTTTTGCAGCAGTAGTACAGTGCAATGCATAAAAATCTATAAATTATAACAAGAAATAGATATTAAATTAAATAGGTTGTGCAAAAAGAGAGCAAAAATAGTGAGGTAGTGCTCCCAGGTTCATTGTCTATACAGACATCTGATGGCGGAGGAGAAGAAGCTGTTCCTAATATGTTGAATGAGTGTCTTCAGGCTCCTGTACTTCCTCTCCAATGGTAGTAGTAAGAGAACTTTTTGAATATACTGGACAAATGTAACTCTTTGGTGCTGCTGGCTATTTAATTTTAGACACCTGTTTCCCAAGAACAAGGAGAATTGGACAGAAAATTACTTGCTTTTGTGTTTCAGGGGTGGCAGTCATAAAAACGTCAGGACTAAAATTATTTTATCTGGACTTATGAAATGAGCAAACCTTCTGAGCAATGGAATTAATTTTCATTAATGATTTAAGCTTTTTCATAGATTAGTTCATAGGATCAGATGCTACGTTTTATGAAATGTGTGTGCTCTGAAGCTAATTATTAGCTCCTGTTAGCTATTTGCACTTGTTTCGTCCCTGATAGTATTTTGAACTTAGATAATGCCATACATTAACCAGTTAAAGGCAGATTGTTCAAAAATTGTGACCAAGGCCTAGGATTAATCAAGCTTCTATGGATTAATCCTTTCAGTTTTGAGATGTTGGCTTTATGGTTTGAACTATTTTCTGCTAGGTCAAGTTCACAATATATCCAGACATTATAAATCATAATTAATAACAAAGTAATATGCAGTATATTGAATGCAAGAGAACCTGAATCAGGTAAATGCTAAGTCACCTAAGTAAATTGGGTGTAAACTAGTTTGCAAAAGCTTGTCTTTCCTGGTGTCTAATTATCCAATACAGCAGGCATAGGATGGTACTCACAATATACTGAATAAGGACAGTGGACCAAATAGTTAAAGACCCCGACACGGTCTTTGCATATGTAAGTGAAGAATCTCATGTCCTTTCAAGGAACATTTTTAAAAGTTAGTCTGTTGTAAACTTACCCTGAAAGTGATAACTTGGCTTTAAGTAAACCAAACTCTGTGTTTAAAGAAACATCTGGAAGCATTCACCTAAAATCTAAACATGAGAGATTCTGCAGTTTATGAGATACTCAAAACACCCCATCTGGCACCAACAATCATCCCCTGGTCAAAGGCAGCATCTATGAAGAGGAATAATTCTGGGCCAAAACCCCTCATCAGGACACCTAAAATCTAGTTGTCTGAAGTTATCTTTTACTTGTACGATAATTTATCACCCTGCATGATGGCCTGAGTGCTTGTGGTTTTCACTGACACCTTTCCCAGTGTCCCTCTTCCACCAGCTCTCCTCCTTTTTCCATTTACACTTCATTTTCTGAATCACTTGTTCCTTCCTCCTAATTTGTTCCAGTTTTCCTTATTGCTCCTGGGCGATAGGAGGCAAGGCAATGCACCACCAGGCTTAAGGACAGCTTCTACTCCACTGTTAAAAGATTGTTAAAATGGTCCCCTAGTACAATAAGATGTACTCTTGACCTCACAATCTACCTCCTTATTGTTTACCTGCACTGCACTTTCTCTTTAGCTGGTACATTTTATTCTGCATTGTTATTGTTTTACCTCAGTACATTGAGTACTGTATGAACAATATGCAAGATAATTTTTTCAACATTTAGAAACATAAAAACATAGAAAACCTACAGCACAATACAGGCCCTTTGGCCCATAAAGCTGTGCCGAACATGTCCCTACCTTAGAAATTACGTAGGGTTACCCATAGCCTTCTATTTTTCTAAGCTCTCCAGAAGTCTCTTAAAAGACCCTATCGTATCCGCCTCCGCCACCATTGCTGGCAGCCCATTCCACGCATTCACCACTCTCTGCGTAAAAAACTTACCCCTAACATCTCCTCTGTACCTACTTCCAAGCACCTTAAACCTGTGTCCTCTTGTGGCAACCATTTCAGCCCTGGGAAATAGCCTCTGACTATCCACACGATCAATGCCTCTCATCATCTTATACACCTCTATCAGATCACCTCTCATCCTCTGTCACTCCAAGGAGAAAAGGCCGAGTTCACTCAACCTGTTTTCATAAGGCATCCTCCCCAATCCAGGCAACATCCTTGTAAATCTCCTCTGCACCCTTTCTGTAGTTTCCACGTCCCTCCTGTAGTGAGGCGACCAGAATTGAGCACAGTACTCCAAGTGGGGTCTTACCAGGGTACTGTGACAATAGTAAACCAATTCCAATTACAATGTGCATACAGAATTTAAATGTTGTATATCTGTGAGCTGGCTGGAGGTACTAGCAAATATGTAGTGATTATCAGCATTGAGTAACTGAGACCCAGAATTACGTGTACCTGGAGACTATCTTCGGTCCAGGTAATTGTTTCTTGCAGAGAAATGTTTGGACTATTGTATCTTTCCCTTTTTTGAAAACAAAACTGGCAAATGGTTATTCTTTTCAACTGAGTCACAAAATAGATTAGTTGAGAACAACAATTTTGATTAGTAAGAGGATCATTTTAGTGGATTGCTGCATATAGTTTTGGAGTTTGTTGGTGCCATTGGAAAATCAGAAACAAATAATCTGCAGCTCAGTTAATATATTGGTTCTGTATTTCAAATTTGCATGGTAAGATACACAAACAGCAACTGACTTGGATATAAAAGATATTGAAAGTGATAGCAAAAATGAACCTAACTATATGAGTCTCTTTGTGGAGCACAAAACATCCATTTTTATTCTAAGGGTATGCATTTCCATAACTTGCACAGTACCTTAGCGTTAGCACAAGTCTGCTACAGTCCCAGTGATCCAGGTTCAATTCTACTGCTGTTATTCTCCCCATGACTGCATGATTTTACTCTGGGTGCCCTGTTTCCTCCCACTTTCTAAAGATGTGTGGGTTAGTAGGTTAGGAGTGTCAAGATTTATGGGGGAAGGCAGGAGACTGGAGTTGAGAGGAATAATAAATCAGCCATGATGGAATGGAGAAGAAGACTCAGTGAACTAAATGGCCTGATTCTGGTCCTGTTTTATGGTCTTAGCTGGTCACATGGGTGAAATTGGGTGGTGCAAGTTCTTTGGGCCAAAAGGCCTATATCTCTAAATTAAATAATAATAAAATTATGAAAGAAAAAATGTACACGTTATTTGCTAAGTTTAGCCAAATTCTTTGAGTTATGTTTTCTGTAATAACTTTGTCCATGAAGGTGAAAGATGGTAAAATGGCTGCTTTGAAGATTTTCATTACTCATTTCCAAGATCTGGAAATAATTAATCGGGCCATTGTATTCTTTGCATCTCTATTTGCCCTTGAGAAGGTAATGCTGAACCATGTCTTCAGTCTGGTGAAAGTATTCCAACAGGCTGTTGGGAAGTTCTAAACAGAGATGATGAGGAAATATTTACTTGGGCAATTTGTGGTTATTGGTATCCTTATTCACTTTCTGTCTTTGACCTTTGAGGTTGTACAGATTGTAGATTTGGGAAATGCATCCATAGTTTTTATTTATGTTGCTCAATCAGCTCTAATATAAATTTAAAAGGCCAAGTAAACATATTAAAGGCTTCATCTAATGCTCAACATCTTTCATGTTAATAATCTAGAATACACTGCCCTGAAAATGTTGTTGATGCAGATTCAATAATGGCTTTTAAAATGAAATCGGATACATATTTGAAGGTTAAAAACAAAATAGACTAGAATTTTACTGGCTAGATGCTCTGCAAAAAGCTGGCATAGAATCAACAGACCAAGTAGCCTCCTCCTGAGCTGTTTCAATTGTACTATTTTTACTCCTTATTAGATGCACACTCAGTGGCCACTTTATTAGATATCCCCTGTACCTAGTCTGCAGGTACAGCTCAGTACAGCAGGTCTCCTCTGCAGCTTAGTCCAGTTACTTCAAGGTTCGATGCGTTGAGCATTCAGAGATGCTCTTCTGCACACCCCTGTTGTACTGTGTGGTTATTTGATTTACTGTTGCGTTTCTGTCAGTTTGAACCAGTCTGGCCTCCTCTGACCTCTATCATGAACAAGGCATTTTTACCCACAGAACTGCCACTCACTGATGTCTTTTTTTAAATTTTCACACCATCCTCTGTGAACTCTAGAGACCAGCAGTTTCTAAGATACTCAAACTACCCTGTCTGGCACCAACAATCATCCCATAGTCAAAGTCACGTAGATCACATTTCCTCCCCATCCTGATGTTTGGTCTGAAAAACAACTGAACCTCTTAACCGTGTCTGCATGCTTTTATGCATTGGGTTGCTGCCACATGATTGGTCGATTACACATTAACGAGCAAATGTACCTAATAAGGTGACCACTGAGTGTAGATTTTGTGAAAAACAGTTGGTGCTATTGGAATCGGGAACTACCTGGTAAAATGTACAGAATTTGGTGTGCTAGGGTTAATAAGTGATTGAGATAGCAATTCAGCATGATCATGTGAAATCCAGTAATTACAGGGAATATCACCATGGACTCACTTTACACCGCAGTGCTGCCAGGATAATCAAGGACACGACCCACCCACCCACTTTTTGTCCCTCTTCCTTCTGGGAGAAGGTTCAGGAGCTTGAAGACTCGTACGGCCAGATTTGGGAACAGCTTCTTTCCAACTGTGATAAGACTGCTGAACCGATCCTGACCCGGATCTGGACCGTACCTTCCAAATATCCGGACCTGTCTCTCGGTTTCTTTTGCACTACTTTACTTTCTCTTTTCTATTTTCTATTTATGATTTATAATTTAAATTTTTATTATATTTACTATCGATTTGTACTCCAGGGAGCGCGAAGCGCAGAATCAAATATTGCTGTGATGATTGTAGGCTCTAGTATCAATTGTTTGGTGACAATAAAGTAAAGTAGTAAGTAATGGTAGTGTAGCACTTCGCTTCTAGAGTTTAGACACCATTCTGTAAGGAGTCTCTACACTCAAGAAAATGCTCAAAATCCAGGCACACACACACACACACACACACACACACAATGCTGGAGGAGCTCAGCAAGCCAGGCAGCATCCATGGAAAAGAAGTCTATGGAGACTCTGTATGTCTTTCCTGTGGAATGTGTGGGTTTTTAGTGGGTCCTATGGTTACCTCCCACATTCCAAAAACGTACTGAGTAAGTTAATTCATCATTGTAAATTGTCCCATGATTAGGTTAGAGTTAGTCGGGGTTGCTGGGGCCGCGTGGTTCAAAGGGCAGGAAGAGCCTCCTCCACGCTGTATGGCTAAAATAAATAAATAAATAAATTGGCCAGATGTAGATTTTCCAGTTGTATTCTTTCTATTAGAATTTTTTTCCACACTGACATGCAGGGTGACTGGCAACAATAATGAGCCACATGTTCGTACTAGAAACTGTAAATAAGGTGTTCTGTACATTTTATAGTGAATCCAAAGGTTGGGGGATTGATGGGGTAAGTGAAGTTGAGTGAAGTTATCTCCTCTGGTTCAAAAGCTGGATGATTGAGAGGTAATAGCTGTTCCTGAACCTTTTTGTATAAGTCCTGAGGCTCCTGTACTTTCCTCCTGACAGCGGCAGTGAGAAGAGAGCATGTTCTGGGTAGTGGGGGTCCCTGATGGTGGATGCTGCTTTCCTGCGACAATGCTCCATGTAGATTTGCTCAGTAGGTAAGAGGGTTTTACCCGTGATGGGCTGGACCATATCCACTACTTTTTGTAGGCTTTTCTGTTCAAGGGCTTTATTAGAGGATACAAAATTTATACCTGAAATTGTGCACAACTAAGTACAGGTATATGATTCCATTACTCACTGGAATTCAGAAAAATGAGGGGGGGATCTCATTGAAACCTATCAAATGTTGAAAGGCCTCAATGGTGTGGATGTGGAGAGGATGTCTCCTATGGTGGGAGAGTCTACAGCAAGAAGACAAAGACTCAGAGAGAGGGACGTCCATTTAGAATGGAGATGAGAAGGAATTCCTTAAGCCAAAGAGTGGTGAATCTGTGGAATTCATTGCCTCAGATGACTGGAGGCTGTCATTGGGTATATTTAAGGTAGAGACTGATAGATTCTTGAATAATCAGGGCATGAAGGGATATGAGGAGAAGGCAGGAGATAGGGTCATGATGAAATGGCAGAACAGATCTGATGGGCCAGTTGACTAATCCTGTGGTCTTATAAGGTGACAAATTAAAGAAAATTTGAAGAAAATAATAGGACTAATAAATCCATAAATCCCCTGAATTACCAAGACCTAAATCCTGATACTAGGGAGATGGCCTTAGTGGTTGGTTTTGATATTCCAGAAAAGGGATTCAGGGATCTTTGTAATTGATCATGTTGACATGCAAGTACAAGAGTCTTAAGAAGGAAAATGGCATATAAAATATAAGAGATTGTGCAGATGCTGGAAATCCAGAATAACACACACAAAATGCTAGAGGAAGTCAGCAGGTCAGGCGGTGTCTGTGAAAGTGAATAAACAGTTGATGTTTTGGACAAAGAAACTTCATCAGGAATGGAAAGCAATTGGGAAGGGGTGTCTTCCTCCTCCCTTCCCAGTCCTGAAGGAGGGTCTGACCCAAAATATCAACTGTTTATTATTTTCCAAATTGCGTAATAGCCTTTAATTCAATGACTTGGAGTGAAAGACGATGTTGAGTTTATTGTATGAACAAGTACTTGTATGCACAGGTGTATTGAAAATCTTACTTCATCAGCATCCAGGCACATGGCCTCATATAAGCAACATTGACAAGGAAAGCATAAATTAAACACAAATTATACATAATTTTTACAACACAATTAGCACAAAAAGTCAATTTTCGTATAAAGTAGTTAAAAAGTTAATAGTGTGCTAAATTGTGGTGATTAGGGATTTGCCAGTTGGTTCAAGAACTGAATGGTTTGAAGACAGCTAGCCATTCTTGTATCTGGGGGTCTATGATAAAGGATTTATGTACCATCAGTCAAAGGGTCCCAGCTACTTTCCCAGATGGCTCTGACAGCATCTAGCAGAACTTCAGTTTCTAACATGATATTGGTATTGGTTTATTATTATCACATGTACCAAGATACAGTGAAAAGCTTGTCTTGCATACTGTTCATATAAAACAGCTAAAACAATAATAATGTAGAATAAAGTGTAAACCTATAGTGAAAGAGCAGCATGGTAGTCCAGTGGTTAGCACACCGCTATTACAGCTTGGGGCTTCAGAGTTCGGTATTCATTTCTGATGCCATTTGTAAGACGTTCTTCTTGTGATTGTGTGGGTTTCCTCTGGTGCTCCTGTTTCCTCCCCCAGTCAAAGACAAGCTGGTTAGTTGATTAGTTGGTCATTGTAAATTGTCCTGTAATTAGGCTAGCATTAAACTGGTGGGTTGCCGGGCAGTACCTATAAAAAATATTCGCCCCCCCCCCCCCAGAAGTTTTCACATTTTATTGTTTTACAACACTGAATCACAGTGGATTTAATTTGACTTCGTTTGACAATGATCAGCAGAAAATAGACTTTTGTGTCAAAGTAAAAGCAGATCTCTACATAGTGATCTAAGTTAATTAGAAATATAAAACCCAAAGTCATTGATTGCATAGGTATTCAACCCCTTTAATATGACACACCAAATCATAACATGTGCAGCCAATTGGGTTCAGAAGTCACATAATTAGTTAAATGGAGATCTGTTTTAGTGTAGTCAAGGTGGTTCAATAGATTTAGTAGAGATATATACCTGTATCTGGAAGGTCCAAGTGCTGGTCAGTCAGGGCAAAAACTACACCTTGAAGACAAAAAAACACTCCACGCAAATCCGTGAAAAAATTATTGAAAAGCACAAGTCAGGAGATAGTTACAAGAAAATTTCCAAGTCAGTGAATATCTTTTGGAGAACAGTTAGTCAATCATTAAGAAATGAAAAGAATATGGCACAGCTGTAAGTGTGCCTAGAACAGGTTGTCCTTAGAAACTGAGTGATTGTGCAAGAAGGGACGAGTGAGGGAAGTTACCAAGATACTTATGACAACTCTGAAGGAGATACAAGCTTCAGTGGCTGAGATGGGAGATGGCACATACAACAAGTGTTGCCTGGGCCAGTCTCAGCTTTACGGGAGAGTGGCAAAGAGAAAGCCACTGCTGAAAAAAACTGACATGAAATCTCGGCTAGAGTTTGCCAGATGGCATGTGGGAGACAGTGAAGTCAGCTGAAAGAAGGTTCTTTGGTCTGATGAAACCAAAATTGAGCTTTTTGGCCATCAGACTATACAGCACACATCATCAAAAATACACTATCTGTAGCATGAAGCATGGTGGTGGCTGCATCATGCTGTGGGGATGCTTCACTGCAGCAGGCCCTGGAAGGCTTGTGAAGGTAGAGGGTAAAATGAATGCAGCTAAATACGGAGAAATCCTGGAGGAAAACCTGATGCAGTCTGCAAGAGAACTGTGACTTGGGAAAAGATTTGTTTTTCAGCAAGACAATGACCCTATGCATAAAGCCAAAATTACACAGGAGTGGCTTAAAAACAATAAAGGTAATGTCCTAGAGTGGCCAAGTCCGAGTCCAGATCCCAACCCCTTTGAGAATTTATGGCTGGACTTGAAAAGGGCTGTTCACCACAACCCCCCCCCCCCCCCATGCAATCTTTGACAGAGCTTGAGCAGTTTTGTAAAGAATGGGGAAAAATTGCAGTGTCCAGATGTGCAAAGCTGATAGAGACCTATCCACACAGACTCAGCTGCATTGCTGCCAAAGGTGCATCTGCTAAATACTGATTTGAAGGGGTGAATACTTATGCAATTATTTTGTATTTTATATTTGTAATTAATTTGATCACTTTGTAGAGATCTGTTTTCACTTTGACACAAAAGAGTCTTTTTCTGTTGATCAGTGTCAAAAAAGCCAGATTAAATCCACTGTGTCTCAGTGTTGTAAAACAATAAAACATGAAAACTTAACAAGGTGGTGATTACTTTTTATAGGCACTGTATATCCATTCTTTTAAAGCTTCACCACACTTTCAGACAATGAATTCTAGACCATAAAACGTCCCTCCATTTCGCGGGTTACTTGGGAAATTATTTCAAATCATTTGCTTATTATTACCAGTCAACATGCCTGTAGAAGGAGATTGTATTATTTATTCTTATTAAAAACTCCTCACAGATTATCATAAATTATTAAGTACCAAAGGAGATGCGAGTATTGAATTTGTAATTTATTTTAGTCTTTGCTTTTGAAGGTTTAAAGGAAGTGACAGTGTAAGAACTAGGTCTGTTGACCTCTCTTTGAAGCACTAAAATCCTTCTGGTGAGGCCACTCTCACCATCCTGTAGGAGAGGGAGTTTCAAGAACACCCATGCGGGCAGCATGGTAGCATAGTGGTTAGCCTAACGCTATCACAGGGCCAGCAGCCCATATTCAATATTTAAAGTTTATACGTTCTCCCCCTAACTGTGTGGGTTCTCTCCAGGTGCTTCCATTTCCTCCCACATTCCAAAGACATATAGGTTAGTAAAATAATTGGTCATGTGGATATAATTAAGCGGTTCAGCTGGTTAAGATGGAAGAGCCTGTTGCCGTGCTGTATCTCCAAATAAAAGTAATAAATACATATATTAAATAGAAATTTAGATCTAGGGACATGTGGCGTACTTTCTAGCCAGGGTGCTGCACAACGTGATAGGAACCTGCATGTTGTGGTGGTAAAGAAACTGGAAAAAAAACTATAGAACTTTTTAATAGATTCTGGATACTGTACGTTCACAGTGGATCAAATGGCATTCTGTTATGCTCTGATCTGAAATGTTAATAGTTGCACTACAGGTAAAATCTGTGCACTGGTGCACTGGTTTCCTCCTACATTGGCCCAAAAGTCAAACTTGTGATCTGCGTCCTGGAGCAAAGTTCAAAGTTGGAGGCCCAATGTCTGCGAGTCTGAGGAAACAGGAACAAGGGTTGAAGGCCTGGAGGAAGCTTGCCCTGGGGTTGGAAGCCTGTTTGGGTGTATGAGAGGATGGGAAAGGGGCTTGTTTTGCTGTTGTTGTCTTACTTTGTTTGTTATTGTTGTTGTTGCTGCTTGTGTTGTTCTGTTGAGCACTGAGCTGGAACATTCTGTTGGCACTGGAATGTATGATGATCCTTGCAGGCTGCGCCCAGCGCATCCTTGGATGTGTCGGTTGTTAACACATACAAAGCGTTTCACTGTGTGACACGTGTGACAAATCTGAATCTGAATCCGACAGGTTTAGTAAGGGTCACGAAGTTGTGGACATGCTATCTTAGCACCAGAAACGTGGCAGCACTTGCGGACTGCCCCCTGCACATCCTTGAACTGTGTTGGTCATTGACAGAAACAACGCATTTCACTGTGTGTTTCAATATACATGTGACAAATAAGGCTCAGCACTTTAAAATATTTAATATAGGAATACATGTACTGTTTATTTCCAATATTAGGTAAAATTTTTCATTTCATCCTAACTCAGTATTTTTAATTCTAAAGTGTAGACCATTAATCAGAATTACTCTCTCAGCCTTCCTGATTTCCTGTCTCTCTCCTATCTTGATTTTTAGTAACCTCTAGTTCCCCTTGTATCCAGCCTCCAGCAACCCTTTTGATCTTCACTCTCCCCTAGCCTTCTCCTCAAACTCTGGTAAAACAGCATTGAAATTGAGGGGCAGGCCATCCGCTTGTAATCAGGAAATCGAGCAGCAGGGAGCCCTTTCCCTGTCAATAACTTATGTCTGGGAGCTGCTGGAAGTAATACTACATTCCTGACATTATTCCCAAGGAGCTTGTGGGTAATTGAAAAGTGCAGTCCAAAGTTCCACTCTTTTGTGGTGATTGATGGCCATTAGAAATAATGCAGAATAAAATGAGAAAATGCTGCACCACGGTAGCGTAGCGATTAGCACCGTGCTATTACAGCTTGGGGCACCGGAGTTCAATCACAGCATCCTCTATAAGGAGTTTGTACGTCCCTCCACGTGGATTGCATGGGTTCCTCTGGCTGCTCCGCTTTCTACCCACAGTCCAAAGACATACTGGTTAGTAGGTTAATTGGTCATTGTAAATTGTCCTGTGATTAGTCTGGTGTTAAACAGGGTTGCTGGGTGATGCCGTTCATAGAGTTTGGAAGGGCCTATTGCATGCTACACCTCTAAATAATAAACAATTAGAAAGAAAACGCTCTGCAGTCAGTATGCAAATTGCAATTGTACAGAGTCCTGTTGAAGGGTTTTGGCCCGAAATGGCAACTGTACTCTTTTTCTAGATGCTGCCTGGCCTGCTCAGTTCCTCCAGCGTTTGTTTGTGTTGTTTGGATTTCCAGCAACTGCAGATTTTCTCTTGTTTGTGACAAACGTAGTAAGTACCCATGAGTATTAATATCATTATGGCTGGAAAATACATGATGTTTGTTGAGTGATTAGATGTAGAGCGTAAGACCATAAGGCTTAGGAGCAGAATTAAGCCATTCCAACCACAGAGTCTGCTCCACCATTCCATCATTGCTGATCCATTATCCTTCTCAATGCCATCCTTATGCCTTTTCCCTGTAATCTTTCACACCCTGACTAATCAAGAACCTATAAACCTCCGCTTTAAATATTCCCAAAGACTTGTCCTCCACAACCATCTGCGGCAATGAATTCCACAGAGTCACCATCCTGTGGCTAAAGAAATTCCTCATTATCTCTGTTCTACAGGGGCGTCCTTCTATTTTGAGGGTATGCTGTCTAGTCACAGACTCTTTGGTTCAAGAGGCTGATGGTTGGGGACTAATAACTGTTCCTGAAGTTCCTGTACGTTCTTCCTGATGGCATTCGATCTTCCTATCTTCCTGATAATAGGAAGTAAAGTTGGCTGAAAAGTGTTTTCTTCCTTGCGCCAAAAGCATCAGAGACAAGATTAGAATACAAATGGACCATTAACCAATTTAGTATCTCAAAGCTCGACTAATTGTATTAATATTTCTGTTTGTGCAAAGCTTTAAGGAGCCTGAAACCAAGGCCTATTCACACATTGAAAGATAAAATTGGTAATTTAATCAAAAGAAATGACAGGTAAGTTTGCTGAGGGATAAAAAAATCTTGGCAGCAACAAAAACCTTTTATCATCTTGTAGATCTGATACTGATGTAATTATTTCTCATAATCAAATTTACGTGGAAAAGTTGATGGGATTTGTCCATTTCTTTAAATTAAAAATAAATGTATATACTTTATAAGCTATCAAGACATGCAGATTCAGGACTAATTTCAACCATGTCCATTCAGTTGTGTTGCTGGGATAATTATCCTCTCTGGTCGACTATTATCCCTTCCACTGGCCTAGTTTATGAAATATCAATGCTTTATAGTCTCCTTTATGTTACATCCACCACACTTTCGTTTTTGAAGTATGACATTATTACAGTTTAATCCTAAGTTTTCCACAGCTTTTATAACATGTAAATATTGGTCCTGCATAGTATTTAACCCTTCAATTTGGTCAGTTAAGGCTAGAGCATCCACTGTTACTTGGTGTTTAACTAGATAAATACTGGTGATATTATTAGAACATAGAAGAATAACACACAGGACAGACCCTTCAGCCCACAAGGTTTTAACCTATTCTAAGATTAATCTAGCCCTTCCCTTCCACATAGCCCTGCATTGTTTCAGTAAAGTTTTATTCTACTGAACTGCTCCAATTCCTTCAGAATAAAATTATTTATGAAAAAAAGGCAGTGGTTGACTGATGGTGAGCACACCAGACTGTCTCAGGGTAAACTTACCATCAGTGCATGAGGACTTTTTATTGATGATCCAACACTATCATGAGGAATTGTGGTTTCACATGTGAAGTCCAGAGTTCCATGTTGGGAGCAACCTGTCAGTCCTGAATCTTATGACTGCATGCTAGTGAAGGAGATCAAAGTAGTTTTGATGATGATACTCAACTTCCTCTCTACACTTGGAGAATTCAAACTTGGCTGCCAGGCTGGGCACCTCCTGCAGAAAGCAAATAATCTGTTACCAGTGACCCAGAAAATATTTGCCTTGGGCGTATTTTAGCCAGAGGGTGGTGAGTCTGTGGAATTCATTGCTACAGATGGCTGTGGAGGCCATGCCATTGAGATTATTTAAAGTAGGGGTTGATAAACTCTTGATTAGTAAGAGGTCAAAGCTTATGGGAAAAAGGCAGGAGAATGAGGTTGAAAGGGATAATAAATCAGCTATGATGAGGCTTGATGGGCTGAAAAACTTCTGAGTCGCTACCGCCTATCTTTCCTAAGTATCTGCAGTTTCTGGAAGGATCTCCAGGATCTGGAAGAAATACGGATTAATACCATCCACAAACCCATAAGGAAGCTCAGTTCACAGCTTATGCGGGTCAAAGCTGACCTGGGACTCAGGACTACTGGCGTTTATAGGGTTCTTTCTGAATGCGGAGCAGCTTATAGCAGCGCATGGTGGAAATCCACATCAAGGAGCACAGGAGGTGTATCCTTTTGAGTTACCCAGAAAAATCGGCAGTAGCAGAACACTGCATACACAATGACTGTAAGATTGACGTGGACAACATAAAACTACTGTGCCATGCCAATGGCTTTTGGGACCACCTGGTGAAGGAAGCCATTGATATAAAACTAGAGGAAAAGAATTTTAACAAAGACTTTTGTTAAAAAGACTTTCTCTCACTCGGAGTAAGAACTGGAATTCAGTTGTAAACAAGGTGGGAGAGCGGAAAGTTGATTACATGAGGAGTAACCAATCAGGAAGGACAGACGACAGGGTTATATACCACCAGACTAAACATGCCTAGGCATCATCCTTGATGAAGATGGCAGAGTTTGTCATCAAAACATCACTTAAAATCAATACGTGTACCCAGCTGGAAGCCTGAGAAGAGTTTATTCATCATATACACTGGGAAAGTACTAGATCCTTTTTTAATGAACTCTTCATTAACTGACTCAGTAAGCCAACAAGGAATGAATAGTCCCTTTAAATAGTACAAACCCCGAGCTCCGCTGTTGAGGCCTGTTTACCTGTGCAGTAATGTCACATGGGTAGGCATCACACAAGACTTTATATGTTATGTGAAGTGTACATGTTTTGTGTATTATGTATTTATTTACTTAATTTATTGCTTGCACAATGTATTATGTTGCACATTGTCAGTCTTTGTTGCTTAGGGTTTCTTGTGGATTCTCCTGTGCTTTGTTTTGTGGCTGCCTGTGAGAAAATGAATCTTAAGGTTGTATATGATATACCTACTTTGATGATAAATTGACTTGAACTTTGAACTTTTGTACATGATCAAATGTCACATTATGCAATGTGTGCTGTAATGTGCAAATTATGTTTAGCCATTGATTTGCAGGGTATCTCAATGACACAATCCATACAAAGCAAGAACTATGGGAATACATTTCTTGGTCAGTGGATTTCCTCAGAATTTTCTCTACAATCTTGATTGTCTCCTAAAATGACAATAAGACAGAATTGGATACAATATTCTAAATTTGACTTGACAACAAATTAATATAGGTTCAGCTTTTGTATGCCACAAGTCTAATTTGGTAGTGGGCTGCATGGTAGCATAATGTTTTGCATAATGCTATTATTGTACCAGCAATCAGGGTTTAATTCCCACCACCATCTGAAAGGAGCCTGTACATTCTCCCCGTGCATTCGGGTTTTGCTCCATTTTCCTCCCACGTCCCAAAGACGTACAGATTAGTAGGTTAATTGGGCAGTGTGAACTCTTTGGGCCGTAAGGATAATAACTTGCTGTATCTCTAAATTAATTAATTAATTCTGTCTCATCTACATTTTAATCTAGGCTCACCTTCCACCTTTATTCCCACACTCTTTTTAAAATTTCTGATAGATCTAAGTTATTTTATATTATTTTTTTCAGTGTGTGAGCAATGCACAAAGAAACAAAATGTCCTCCGGTTGATGTGCTGTTTCACTTGAAGCTTCCCTAATATCATGATTCACTTGGAGGACTGCTGCTGCTTGTTGGCGGGAGACAAGACATCAAAGGGATTTTAAAAAGAAAGAGAAAACTTCCTGTAGAGGAGTCTAATTGCTCAGGGTCTAGTGGGTTATTTTACAAGGAGGGAGAGGAGAGAATGCCTTCATTAGGTCTCTTGGGCAGTGATGCTTCTTTTACAATCTTTGGTCCACTGGGCAGGTGGTATTAATGCATCTGCTCTATTGTCCCTAAGATCCACTCTAAAATCTTCAGTTACAGTTATAGTAAAAAGAATGTATGACATTCATCAATGACATGGATGTCATTTTTTAAGGGTTGGCAGAAGAATCACATTAACTCCAGTTTACAGGTGCTAATTTAGAATCAGAGTATTTGCAATTTTAATTCTCTGACCAAAATCCAAACTTAAACTATCATTGATTTTTTCCCATTAAAAACAGTATATTTTTTCATATCTCCTGTATTCCACTATCAGCTGTTATAAAATGAGACTAAAGAAACAGAAAAAAACTTAACCTACCCTTAAAATCTCTTGCTTTCATAGAATACATTTTTTTATTTCTAATCTGGCCACAATAAAAGTTTTCCACAGTTAACAAGGCTCAGGTGTTAATCCCCAGGTGCTTTCATGCTTGAATGCCAATTTCCACCCTTGGTCCTCTTGTCTGGTAATCCAGTGTGAGTAATTCACTTTGGCAAGACATTAGCAGTTCATGCTGTCAATAGTGAAGAGCAGCCAAAGATCTAGAATGATTGCTTTGTGGCTAAATTGATTTTTGGTTTAATAGACATTGTATGTTTTTTTTCTTTAAATTTGTAATAGATACCTTGTGTTTTATTTTAATATAATAGTAATTTTTTTCAAAATAATTGCACTGTTTTGTCTTTAATAGTTAATATTGAGACCTTTTGATTTATATAAGAGGAATATTCAGAACATGCATAGTTTTTGTCAGAACCCTGCTGTAAAACCGCATAAATATGAGTTTGTGAGTCTCTTGGTACTGGGCTCCAAATACAACATGGCCATTGCTGAGCAATCACCAAGATTAGAGGCAACATGGTAGCGTAGCGGTTAGCATAACACTTTACAGCACAGCGATCAGAAGATCGGAGCCACTGTCTGTAAGGAGTTTGTACGTTCTCTCCATGACGAGATGAGGGCTTCCACTGGGTTTCACCCATGCTTCCTAGCTGTCTACGTTGTATGTGCAAGCCAGAGCTGTACGATATGGAGAGCATACAGTTGTCCATTGAGCAAGCTCCTCTTCTCCACACAACTGATGAATTCAAAGGAACGGCAGACACCGATACAGTTTGGCACTAGTGGCGTTGTACGAGATGCCAGTCAGCATTGAACTCAGAGTAGGACTGCCTTAAGGATTTTTCCTTAGCCTTCTTTATGAGTGGGTATAGTCACAAGGCAGCAGAACTTTGAGATCAGAGTTTTCCTTCTCCCAGGTGAACTTCAAACCACAGCTGACGAGCCCCGTCTGCCTGTTCTCCCCATGACTGCACGGGTTTCCTACGAGTGCTCCAGTTTCCTCTCGTACTCCAAAAGACATACAGGCTAGGGTTAGTAAGTTGTGTGCATGTGGCACTTGCAGACTGTGTTGGGGTCGTTCATGCAAATGATGTATTTCGTTGTACATTTTAACAGATAAAGCTAATCTAATCTGTGCATTCCAGTGCACCACTTTGTGATAACAGCAAAATAAAACTGTCGATGCAAAACTGTTTTAAATGAGGTTAACTAACACAACAAATAAAAACAAAATAAATATAGGAGATTCTGCAGATGCTAGAAATCCAAAACAACACACACAAAATGCTGGAGGAACTCAGCAGTCAGGCAGCATCTATAGAGAGGAATAAACAGTCGACAGTTTAGGTGAGATCCTTCTTCAGGACTGGAAACGAGGGGGGATGATGCTAGAATAAAAAAGGTGGGGGGAGAGGAAGGAAGACTAATTAGAAGATGATAGGTGAAGCCAGGTGGGTGGGAAGGGTAAGGTAAGGGCTGGTTAAGAAGGAATCTGATAGGAGAGTGGACCATGGGAGAAAGAGAAGAAGGACGGGCACCAGAGAGAGTTGATAGACAGTTGAGGAGAAGAGGAAAGAGACCAGAGTGGGGCATAGAAGGGGGAAGGAAAAAAAATTACCAGTAGGAGAAATTGATATTCAAGCCATCAGGTTTGAGGCTATCCTGATGGAATATAAGGTGCTGCTCCTCCACCTTGAGAGTGACTTCATTGTGGAAAAAGAGGTGGTCATGGACCGGCAAAACAGAAGTGTTGTAAAAGCCCCAAAGTTCGATCAATAACACAAATTAGAGTAGATATTCTAGTCAGTTTCATTGGCACTAAACGAATGTGAGGAATCAAAGAACTAGCCACAATTTTTACATATTTTCACATCCAATTTCTTCACAAACAGCTTTCTTTCAGATCAGAAATAATATATAAAAAGAAAAGTTTTTGTTTTCCTTTTATTAACAGAGTTTGAGATTTGCTGGTAGTGCAAATGTTTATTCCTAACCCTAACTGACCTTGAGTAACTGGTGTTGAGCCAATTTTTTGAACTGCTGTAATCCTTCTGGTAAAGGTGCTGCTGAGTAAGGGATTTCATGGTTTAGTTTGAGGGACAATAAAGGAATGATGATATACTTCCACTAAAATGAGCTGTGTCTTAAAAGGATAACCTACTTACCTTCAGTTTTGCCCCTGGTGGTGGAGGTCACAAGGTTTGGAGTATTCTGGGTGAGTAATTATGGTAATACAATCACTCAAGTCAAGTTTGATATTCTCCAGACAGGTTGTCTATTGCTGGTCCTTAGGTAGCTGTTGAGGCTAATCTTGGATCCACATAAACAGGATTCCCTTAATGGAGAGCACCTGTGTGTGACTTTGTTCAACGTGGGGAGGCTAATGCTTGGGTAGCTATCAGATAGTCCTTGACAGATCGGGATCGGGGTCCAGTGGAATGGATTGCAAGATGACTGGGGACCCTTCACTGCTATAGCCTTCCTCTGCCTTCACTGTCATTGTGATGTGTTAACATCTTCTGCCTGCTCCACCATTGAGGTCTCGGTTGGATTGCTCTTTGTCTGGAACCTCACCCTTGCCATTACCACCATGGGTGACCCTACCAAGTGCTAAGTGACAGATGGATAAACTCCAGACAGCATCACTCTCCAGATCTTGGCAACTCACAATCCTCTCCACCACGACAAGGTGACAATTCTTGGACATGATTCAAGCTGCAGCCATGATGCACAGCTGCTGAAGGACTGCATGGTTACATTGAGGATGGGATGCCAGTCAAATATGTTGCTTTGTCCAAAACAGTGTACTTTTTCCTCAGTATGGTTTCATTACCTGTATCTAGACAGGTGGGCAGCCTACCAGCATGCTGCCACATTGTAGATGATAGAGTTTCCTTGGGTTGCCACAGGGTGAATTATTTGGTACATGCTACTCAGTGACTGACCTGCTTTTGTAGGCACGGTATATTGGGTATATTCCTTTGGTGTATATATATAGTGGAGGCTGATAGGTTCTTGATTAGTAAAGGTGTCCAAAGATATGAGGAGAAGGCAGGTGAATGGGGTTGAGAGGAATAATAAATCAGCCATGATGTGGAGCAGACTCAACAAACCGAATGACCTAATTCTGCTCCTATGTCCTATGGTCTTATGATGTATATAGAAACATAGAAACACAGAAAACCAGCAGCACCACACGGACCCTTCAACCCACAAAGCTGTGCCAAACATGTCCCTATCTTAGAACTACCTAGGCTTTACTCATAGCCCTCTATTTTTCTAAGCTACATCCAGGAGTCTCTTAAAAGACCCGATCGTTTCCGCCTCCGCCACTACCGCCGGCAGCCCATTCCACACACTCACCACTCTCTACGTAAAAAACTTATCCCTGACATCTCCTCTGTACCTACTTCCAAGCACCTTAAAATTATGCCCTCTCATGCTAGCCATTTCAGCCCTGGGAAAAAGCCTCTGACTATCCACGCAATCAATGCTTGTCATTATCTTGAACACCTCTATCATGTCACCTCTCATCCTCCATTGCTCTAAGGAGAAAAGGCCAAGTTTACTCAACCTATTCTCATAAGGCATGCTCCCCAATCCAGGCAACATTCTTGTAAGTCTCCTCTGCACCCTTTCTATGATTTCCACATCCTTCCTGTAGTGAGGCGACCAGAATTGAACACAGTACTCCAAGTGGGGTCTGACCAGGGTCTTATAACTGCAACATTACCTCTCAGCTCTTAAACTCAGTCCCACGATTGATGAAGGCCAATGCACCGTATGCCTTCTTAACCACAGAGTCAACCTGCATAGCAGCTTTAAGTGTCCTATGGACTCGGACCCCAAGATCCCTCTGATCTTCCACGCTGCCAAGAGTCTTACCATTAATGCTCTATTCTGCCATCATATTTGACCTACCAAAATGAACCACCTCACACTTATCTGGATTGAACTCCATCTGCCACTTCTCAGCCCAGTTTTGCATCCTATCGATGTACCGCTGCAACCTCTGACAGCCCTCCACACTATCCACAACACCCCCCAACCTTTGTGTCATCAGCAAACTTACTAACCCATCCCTCCACTTTCTCATCCAGGCCATTTACAAAGGGTAGAGGTCCCAGAACAGATCCCTGAGGCACATTACTGGTCACCGGCCTCCATGCACAATATGACCTGTCTACAACCACTCTTTGCCTTCTGTGGGCAAGCCAGTTCTGGATCCACAAAGCAATGTCCTTTTTGGATCCCATGCCTCCTTACTTTCTCAATAAGCCTTGCATGGGGTACCTTATCAAATGCCTTGCTAAAATCCATGTACACTACATCTACGGCTCTTCCTTCATCAATGTGTTTAGTCACATCATCAAAAAATTCAATCAGGCTCATAAGGCATGACCTGCCTTTGACAAAGCCATGCTGACTATTCCTAATCATATTATACCTCTCCAAATGTTCATAAATCCTGCCTCTCAGGATCTTCTCCATCAACTTACCAACCACTGAAGTAAGACTCATTGGCCTATAATTTCCTAGGCTATCCCTGCTCCCTTTCTTGAATAAGGGAACAACATCTACTACCTTCGAATCCTCCAGAACCTCTCCCGTCCTAATTGATGATACAAAGATCATCTACAGAGGTTCAGCAATCTCCTCCCTTGCCTCCCACAGTAGCTTGGGGTACATCTTGTCCCGGTGACTTATCCAATTTGGTGCGTTCCAAAAGCTCCAGCACATCCTCTTCCTTAATATCTACATGCTCAAGCTTTTCAGTCCACTGCAGGTCATCCCTACAATATGTTCAAAGCTCAAATGTATTATCTTCTTGCAATCAATCACAAAACAAAGAAGCACAATAAAATCCACGAGAATCCACACACAAAAATGACCACCACACATCCAATGTGCAAAAGAGGACAAATTGTGCAAATAGTAAGAAAAAATAAACATATAACACATACAACATGAAATCTAGAGACCATTCATTTGGAGATGAGTGAGGCCCGTCCAGAAGCCCAATGGTTGCAGGGCAACAACTGTTTCCAAACCTGGCAGTGTGGGATCCAAGTCTCTCTTACCTCCCACCCAATCATAGTAACGGGAAGAGAGGCAGACCGAACAAACACAGGCATACGGTGTTGAATACCTGCTCGTTTTCCACTTTCACCCTTGATGCTTTAATTGGCGTGGAGTAATGAAGCTGAGCTCAAGTTCATATACCATTGTTGGCCACTGTTCACCCTCAGTAATGCCCCGGCTGTGCCTACATTCTTGAGTGAACTAGAGTCTGGTTCACTGAATCCCCCAGGAGTTTGAAAAATCACCAGTGCATTCATTCTTTTCTAAGTACATTCCTTAATAGGAAATTACAGGCTATAGACTGCAGCAATTACACTTCAGAAGATGTATATTTCGTAGTTTTGTGAGCTGCCCGCAAAACATCACTGTAGGTCACCAGCACCATCTTGCGGTTGTTCTTATCAAGCTCTGGTCAGCAATGACTCATAAATGTTGTTTGGCGGGCAATTAACATTAAATGTAAGGTATAGGTGATATTCTACTGTTACTAGAGCTGGTTATCTGCAACTTGATAGGTGCAAATGCACGCCTTTGGTAAACCGGACCAGCCAGGATAGTTTTCTACATTTTGGCAAATATTTGTGTGTACATGAACATTAAAGGGCAGGGCAGTAGTAGAGTAGTTAGCACAATGCTTTAATTCCCACCACTGGCTATAATGAGTTTGTACATTGTCTCTTTGACCATGTGGGTCTCTTCTGTGCACTTCCCTTTCCTTGCACATTCCAAAGGCAGATGGGTTCATAAGTTGTGGTCATGCTATGTTGGTGCCAGAAGCTTGGCAGCACTTGCAGGATGCCTCCAGCACATATTCGAGTAGTGGTGATCATTGACACAAACAATGCATTTCACTGTATGTTTCAATGTACATAAGACCATAATCTATAGGAGCAGAATTAGGCCATTTGGCCTATTTCACCTGCTCCATTAATGGATGACTGATCCATTTTTCCTCTCAGCTCCAATCTCCTACCTTCTCCCTATATCCCTTCATGCCTAACCAATCAAGAAACTATCGACCTCTGCCTTAAATATACTTAAAGGCTTGGCCTGTGGCAAAGAATTCCACAGATTCACCACCCTCTGGCTAAAGAAATTTCACCTCATCTCTGTTCTAAAAGGAAGCCTCTCTATTCTGAGGCTGTGTCCTCTGATCTTAGACTCTCCCATCATAGGAAGCATTCTCTCCACTTTAATGAGACCTTTCACCATCGATGGGTTTCAATAAGGTCACCCTTCAATCTTCTGAATTCTACTGAATACAGGCCCAGAGCCATCAGACACTCTTCATATGACAAGCCTTTCAATCATGGAATCATTGTTGTGAACCTTCTTTGTACTCTGTCCAGTTTCAGCACATCCTACCTAAGGGGCCCAAAACTGCTCATAATATGCCAAGTGAGGCCTAACCAATGCTTTATAAAGTTTCAACATTACATCCTTGCTTTTATATTCTAGTCCACTTGAAATGAATGCCAACATTGCATTTGCCTTCCTCACCAGAGACTCAACCTTCAAGTTAATCTTTAGGGAATCCTGCACAAGGACTTAGTTTTTGTATTTTTGATCCATTTAGAAAATAGTCAACACTTTCATTTCTTCTACCATAGGGCATGACCATACACTTCCCGACACTGTATTCCATTTGTCATTTCTTTGCCTATTCTCTTAATCTAAGTCCTTCTGTAGCCTCTCTACTTCCTCAAAACTACCAGCCCCTCTAGCTATCTTCATATTGTCTGCAAACTTTACAACATAATCATCAATTCCATTATCCAAATCATTGATATATAATGTAAAAAGAATCTGTCCCAACACAGACCCTTGTGGAACACCACTAGTCATCAGAGGCCAGTCAGAAAAGACTCCCTTTATTCCCAGTCTTTGCCTCCTACCAATAAGCCACTGCTTTGTCCATGCTGTTCATAGCTTGTTAAGCAGCCTCATGTGTGGCACTTTGTCAAAGGTCTTCTGAAAATCAAAGTCACAATATCAAGCAATTCTCCTTTGTTTATCCCACTTGTTATTTCTTCAAAGAATTCCACCAGATTTGTCAGACAAGATCTTCCCTTGAGGAAACCATGCGGACTACAGCCTATTTTATCATGTACCTCCAAGCACTCTGAGACGTCATCCTTAATAATCAACTCCAACATCTCCCTATCCACTAAGGTCAAACTAACTGGACTATAGTTTCCTTTCTTCTGCCTCTCTCCTTTCTTGAAGAGTGGAGTGACATTTTCAATTTTCCAGTCTTCTGGACCCATTCCAGAATCTACTGATTCTTAAAAGATTATCACTGATGCCTCCACAATCTTTTTAGCCACCTTCTTCCGAACTCTGAGGGAGACACCATCTGGTCCAGGCTACTTATCTACCTTTAGACCTTTCAGTTTTCCAAGAACCTTCTCTCTAGTTATGGTAACTTCACACAGTTCATGCCCCCTGACACCTGGAACTTCCACCATACTGCTAGTGTCTTCCACTGTGAAGACAAAATATTTATTCAGTTTGTCTGCTTTTTCATTGTAACCATTAGTATTCTCCAGCATTGTTGTCCAATGGTCCAATATCCACTCACACCTCTTTTACACTTCATGTATTTGAAGAAACTTTTGGTATCCTCTTTAATATTATTGGCTAGCTTACTTTTGTATTCCATCTTTACCTTCTTAATGACTTTTTTAGGTGCCTTCTGTTGGTTTTTATAAGCTTCCCAATCCTCTAACCGCCCACTAACTTTTACTCTATTATATACCCTCCCTTTGGTTTTTATGTTGGTGTTGACTTCTCTTGTTAGCCATGGTTGTGTCATCTTTCGTTTAGAATACTTCTTCCTCTTTGGGATGTATATATCCTGTGCCTTCTGAATTGCTTCCAAAATTTCCAGCCATTGTTCCTTCGCCATCATCCAGCTAGTGTTCTTTTGCAATTAGTTCAGGCCAGCAGCTCTCTCATGCCTCTGTAATTCCCTTTACTACACTGTACCATATAATCATATAACAATTACAGCATGGAAACAGGCCATCTCAGCCCTTCTAGTCCGTGCCAAATGCTTACTCTCACCTAGTCCCACCAACCTGCACTCAGCCTATAACCCTCCATTCCTTTCCTGTCCATATACCAATCCAATTTTTTTTAAATGACAATATCAAGCCTGCCTCTACCACTTGTACTGGAAGCTCGTTCTGCACAGCTGCCACTCTCTGAGTAAAGAAGTTCCCCCTCGTGTTACCCCTAAACTTTTGCCCCTTAACTCTCAACTCATGTCCTCTTGTTTGAATCTCCCCTACTCTCAATGGAAAAAGCCTATCCATGTCAACTCTATCCATCCCCCTCATAATTTTAAATACCTCTATCCAGTCCCCCCTCAACCTTCTACACTCCAAAGAATAAAGACCTATCTTGTTCAACCTTTCTCTGTAACTTAGGTGCTGAAATCCAGGTAACATTCTAGTAAATCTCCTCTGAACTCTCTCTATTTTGTTGACATCTTTCCAATAATTCAGTGACCAGAACTGTACATAATACTCCAAATTTGGCCTCACCAATGCCTTGTCCAATTTTAACATTACATCCCAACTCCTATACTCAATGCTCTGATTTATAACGGCCAGCATACCAAAAGCTTTCTTCACCACCCTATCCACTTGAGATTCCACCTTCAGAGAACTATGAACCACTATTCCTAGGTCACTCTGTTCAACTGCATTCCTCAGTGCCCTACCATTTACCATGTATGCCCTATTTTGACTAGTCCTACCAAAATGTAGCACTGAACAGCACTAAACTATAATACTGATATATCTGACTTTAGCTTCTCCTTATCAAATTTCAGGGTGAATTTGATCATAGTATGATCACTTGACCCTAAGGGTTCATTTACCTTAAGCTCACTAATCAATTCTGGTTCATTGCACAACACCTAATCCAGAATATCTGATCCTCCAGTGGGCTCAACCACGAGCTGCTCTAAAGAGCCATCTTGTAGGCACTCCAGAAATTCCACTCCTGATTTTGCCAATCCTGAATATTGAAGTCCCCCTGACTATTGGAACATTGCCCTTTAAGGATGCATTTTCTATCTCATGACTTGTGGCAACATCCTTACTACTGTTTGGGGATCTGTATACAACTCCCAGCAGGGTCTTTTTACACTTACTGTTCCTTAGCTCTATCCACAATGATTCAACACCTTCCGCCCCTGTCACCTCTTTCTAATGAGTTGATTTCACTTTTTATCAACAGAGCAGTGCTGCCCCCCACCCCCGCCTTCCTGCCTATCCTTTTAATACAATATGTATCCTTGGACGTTAAGCTCCAGCTATAATCGTCTTTCAGCCACAATTCAGTGATGCCTGCAACATCTTATCTGCCAATCTATAACTGTGCTACAAGTTCATCTACTTTATTCCGTATACTGCTCACATTCAGATATAACACTTTCAGTCCTGTATTCACCCTTTTCGATTTTGTCACACCATGCTTAACCTTTTGATTCCTAATTTTGTCTGCGGTGTTACCCTGAATTACCTATGTAGAACCTCATCACTCATCCTACCCACGTCATTGGTACCTACATGGACCATGACTTCTGGCTGTTCTCCCTCCCACTTAAGAATGCTGGAGATTCTTTCTGAGATATCCTGGAACTGGGTCCCAGGAGGCAAGATACCATCTGGGAATCGGGTTCACACCCACAGAACCTTCGTCCGTTCCCCTGATTAATGAATCCTCTATCACCACAGCATGACTCTTCTTCCCCCTTCTCATCTGAGTCATTCAGGCAGACAGTGCCAGAGACCTGACCACTGTGACTTTTCTCTGTTAGGTCATTCTCTTCCACCCCCCCCCCCCCCCCAACCGTATCCAAAGTGATATACCTGTTGTTGATGGGATGGCCACAGGGGTACTCTGCACTTGTTCCTTAACCCATTTCCCCTTCCTGACTGCCACCCAGTTTCCTGTGTCTTGCACCTTGGGGTGCAATTACCTCTCTACATGTCCTATCTATCACCCGTTCAGTCTACCAAGTGATCTGGAGATCATCCAGTTCCAGCTCCAACTCTTCAACGTGGTTTGTTAGAAGCTGCAGCTAGATGCACTTACCCCATTGTAGTGGTCAGGGATACTGGAGGTACCCCTGTCTGCTACATCCCTCAAAAGGAGCGTTGCATTATTCTACCTGTCATCTCTACCTAACTGAGCAGATGTAAAGGAGAGCAGGAAAATTTGAGCTTTGCTTTCTTTGAGTGAAGCCTCTAAGAGTCAGATCACCACTCTATGTCCACTCAGATGACAGCCATTGCAATGATGACAGTGTAAAACATAACACTAACATCTAATTATTTAAGTAATTTTCTTATTCCGATGCTCAGGCATTTTGTCTATAAGGAAAATACCTGATATTTCAGGTCCAGAATAAAGGTATTTCTCAGAGTGGTGTAGGTTTTTGATTTGTGAGATGGGAAGATTTGGTAGAAGTATACAAAATTATGAGGGGGTATAGATAGGGTAAATGTAAGCATGCTTTTTCCACTGAAGTTTGGTGAGACTAGAACTGGAGGTCATGGGTTAAGGATGAAAGGTGAAATGTTTAAGAGGAACATTTCACTCAGAAGTTGTGAGTGTGGAACAAACTACTGGCAGAAGTGGTGGATGCAAGTTTCATTTCAGCATTTAAAAGAAATTTGAATAGATGGGAGGGGTATGGAGGGCTATAATACCAGATGCAGGTTGATGAGACTATGCAGATTGATAGTTTGTCATGGACTAGATGGGCTGAAGGCCCTGTTTCTTTGACCCTATGACTATTGCTCATGGACTCGTTTCATCAGGACAGGCTTCATTTGAAATAGACAAAGAGCACTGTCCTGACAAATTTAATAATTAAGGTGATAGCTATATTTTGAAACTGAACAAGGGAAGGGTGAATTCAGGTGAGGGGAGGCAACAGTACATTTAGTGATGTACAGAATTTGACAGAAAGAGGCAAAGAATACAACAATAATTGTGCAGCAGCATATAAAATCAAATTAGAGAATTAGGCAAGCCAATTAAAGGCATTTTAATGACTTTCATTTGCTAGCCATTACAGGGATGTTGGTGAAAGGTGATTAAGACTGGAAACTAAATAATCCAGGCTGAAAAAGTAGAGAGAATGGACAGGAAGAATGGTAATCTTGAATAGTGCACGTTCCATTAGGATAGTGTTGAAAGGTCCTGGCTTGGAATATGAGAACATTAAATCAATTTGAATGCAAGGGAATAACAATGGTCAGAAAACTTTGAGAAGTAGTCTAGGTATCCTCTTACTGCTAAAGAAACATTGGAAAGTAATAGGGCATTCTAACAGAGGTGAAATAATGATCATAAAGGAATTTAATCTTCATATAAACAGGGCAATTCAAAATGCTGAAGTTGTTTTGAGGGCAAATTCCGAGAACAACATATTTTGGATCCAACATGCACAAAATACTGGAGGAGCTCTGCAGGTTAAGGTAGTGTCTATGGAAATAAATAAACAGTCAAAGTATTGGGATGAGTCCTTTCATCTGGACTGGAAAGGAAGGGCTAAAGAAGCCTGAATAACTAGGTGTGGGGAAGGAGGAAGGAAGACAAGCTGATAGGTGATAGGTGAAGAGAGGTAGGTGGGAGGGAAGGTGAAGTTAGAAGCTTGGAGGTGATAGGTAGAAAAGGTAAAGGGCTGGAGAAGAAGGAATCTGATAGGAGAGGAGAATGGGCCATGGGAGAAAAGGAAGGAGGGGGACACCAGATGAAGGTGAAAGCAGGTGAGAAGAGAAGGGGTAATAGGGGAACCAAAATGGGGCCTAGAAAAAGAGAGAAGTGGGAGAGAGGAAAAATTAGCAGAAGTTGGAAAAAATCGATGTTCATGCCATCAGGTTAGAGGCTACCTAGATGAAATATGAGATGTAAAGGATCTTCCGGAGAAGAGTAATCATAATGTAGACTATTACATTCAATTTGAAGATAATTAATTCAGGAATGATATCTTAAAAGAGAACTAAGTCAAAAACTTTAAAGCAGTAATGTTGGTATGAAGATAAATGGTTTCTGTGAAATCAAAAGGTACAATAATGGAGAAATTAAAGACATTTAAAGAAATATTTAAATATTTCTAATAAATGTTCCACTGAGAAATCAAAACACACTTAGATCAGTGATCGACGTGCTGCTAATGAAATAAGTTAAAGATCTTATAAGATTAAATGTAAAGAATCATACCATTGAAGGAAGAAAGCTTGATTGATGAGGAAAAATAGAAACGGGCATAAAATGGTAAATAATATTACCGAGGGAGAAAATAAAATATGAACTTCAATATAACATTCCAACTCCTAAACTCAGTGGCCTGATTTATGAAGCCCAATATGCTGAACTCTAAGTAACTTCTGAGAAAAGCACTGCCCTGATTGCCCCACCTTGTTACAGGACAAAAATGTACTTACTCTCATCTAAGAGGTTCTTCCCGTAACACATCCATGTCAACTGCTCTGAGTTATTAGTGCCTTTCCCAATGTAATGTTGGATTATGATGTTTTTAATCCAAAGTTCATTCAGGAATGATGCATAAAACTTGTCACTTCATGATTGTTGTATTAAAGGAGAACAAAGGGAGTTGGCAGTGTAGAGCTGCAAAAGTATGGTAGCTAAGTACAGAGAGACTAAAGGCAAAAAGATGGTGGTCCTTCTTATACCCCACAGACAAGGAACACTCAATTCAAATTTGTAGATTAATTAACCAATTAGATAGCCCCTGTTGAAATCATGCAACATCAGAGAAGCTTCCAGAACTTTCCAGAATGTTACAAAGAACTATAACCACTAGGTGACATATTGAACAACTGCATGTACATAATGCAGCCACTAGGAAACATACTAAATAATTGCATGTATATAATTAGTTATAAAAACAATATAAGCAGGTAATTATTGTTAAGCTGCAATGAAAATAACAATTAAACAGTCGAATCCAACAGTAGATTCATACTGTCAATTAGGATTGATTCCAGTTGAATACCCCAAGCATTATTTACCTCAATTAACAGACAACAGTGACTGCAGTATGCACCAGTGACAAAATACACTGCAATGACTTGCCCTGGATATGCCTACAGCATCTCCTAAACATATAGCATCTTCCACAAAGAAAGTTTAGGGCAGCAGGTATATGAGGTACTATCACCTGCAGGCTCCCCTCCAAGCTACACACTATCTTGACTTGAAAAATATATTGCTAGTCTCTGGACCTGAATCCTGGAAATTCCTCTTCGACGCACTGAAGTAATACCTTATGAGAAGGACAGCAGCAATTTGACAAATCAAGTCATCACCACCATTAATTCTGGCCTTGCCAGGAATTCCAAACCCTCCAAATGAATGAAGAACAAAAATTGCCTGTTGTGAAGTTAAAATAATTACCCTATAGTTACTGTGTTCAGAAGTTCAAAATTAAAAATAAATTTATTCTCAAAGTACATATAAATATATATCACCCCTGAGAATCATTTTCTTGTGGCCAATCATGGTGTATACAAGAATCACAATAGAATCAATGAAAGACCACACCCAACAGGGTGGACAGCAACCAATGTGTAAAAAAAGCAAACTGCAAATGCAAAAAAACAAGAAGAAAAAGAAGAAATAATAACCTTTGCAACACATGGCAAATGCTGGAGGAACTCAACAAGGCAGGCAGATCAATGGAAATTAATAGGTAGTGATGTTTCAGGCTGAGGCCTTAAGAAGGGGAAGATGCCAGGATAAAAAGGTAGGGGGAGGGGAAGGAGGCTAGTTGGAAAGCAAAGGTGACGCCAGGTGGGTGTGAAAGATCAAGAGCTAGGGGAGAAGGAATCTGATAGGAGAGGAAAATGGACCATAGGAAAAAGGGAAGCTGGAGGGAACATGGAGAAGTAATAGGCAGGTGAGAATAGGTAAAAGGTCAGAGTGGAAAGTAGAAGCGGGGGGAGTGGGAAGCTTTGTTTACTGAAAGGAAAAATCGATATTCATGCCATGAGATTAGAGGTTACCCAGATGGAATATATGGTGTTGCTCCTCCATCCTGAGGGTGGGCTCATTTTGGCACAAGAGGAGGTCATGGACTGACACATCGGAACAGGATATCCATTCAGAGTTGTGGATAACTTTGCTCACTGGAGCTTTGAACTGATCCAACAACCCATGGACTCATATTGTCAATATTATTTGCTTATTTATTTTCTGTTAGCGCAGCTTATCTTCCTTTGCTCATTGGTCTTCGTGTGTAATTTTTCACTGATTCTCTTGTACTTCTTTGTTCTAATGTGAATGCCCACAAGAAAATGAGTCTCGAGGTTGTATATGGTGATATATAAATACTTTAATAATAAATATACTCTGAACTTTGAGCCTCTTTTGATCCTTTGTTGCCCTATCATTCTTAGTATTCTTATGGAAAAAAATTCTTATCACAAAAAATGCATGACATTGATGGTTTTGTTTATTTAAAATTTGGCTTTACTGCTCAGAAGGTGAGGACTGCACAGAAGTGAAGTTTGCAGTATCATCAATGAAAATGGATATCCCACATCAGGAAACAATAAAGTAATTACTTTTCATTAGATTGTTGTGGAATACATCTATCGAGTGTTACTTGGGAATAATGCACAGTGGGGAATATCTGGTGCCTTTTTCTTTGTGGATATATAGAATACTTTAAGTGTGTAAATTTTTCTAATTGGGAAATGTGACACATTATGCAAGTATAATTAAATTAAGCAGTTGTGCAGAGCAAGAATGGTTTAGCAGTGTCAGCAGAACTCTAGATTTAAACCACTCTACTGCATATTACCACATTATTATTTCACATCAGAATGCAAGCATTTCACTTGGCTGTTAGCTCAGTCATCTCACCAGTTTTTGCAGCTTTTCCTGTTAAAATCCTGGTCTCGTGCATTTACTGTCCAGAGGAATAACTTCTGCATCGGAAACACTTGACTTTTTTGAAATTACTAAATGTGCCAATCAATATGAGTGGTGGTGAGATGAAAATAAATGATTATTCAAGAAATGAATGCTTCAAATTTGTATAATCCCAGAAATGAAAGGGTTTACAAACAAGGAGCATTTGATGGCTCTGGGCCTGTACTCGCTGGAGTTTAGAAGAATGAAGGGGGATCTCTTTGAAACCTATTCAATATTGAAAGGCACAGATAGGGTGGACGTGGAGAGGATGCTTCCTATAGTGGTGGAGTCTAGGACCAGAGGGCACAGCCTCAGAATAGAAGAACATTCCTTTAGAACAGAGATGAGCAGGAATTTCTGCAGGGAGAGGGTGGTGAATCTAAAGAATTCATGGCCACTGACAGCTGAGTCATTGTCATTGAGCCAAGTCATTGGGTATATTTAAAGGGGAGGTAATAGGTTTTTGGTTGGTAAGAGTATCAAAGACTGCTGGGAGAAAGCAGGAGAATGGGATTGAGAGGGATAATAAGTAGAATGGCAGGAGCAAGCTTGATAGACCGAATAGTCTATTTATGCATCTTTGTCTCATGGTCTTATAATGAGATGTGTTTTCCATCTACTTCATCAAGCATTGGGTAGTATTAGTGAGGTAATTTTTTTTCTCTGTGACAATTTGATGTTTTTCCACTATATTACAATGTTAGAGTACACAGAGTTAGGGTAATATACTAATATGGATTAAGGATTGATTATGGATAGAAAAAAAAGGGAAACAAATCTAATGTTGGCTCACTGTACCTGAAGTTGTACCTTCTACCCACCATATATAACAACAGTTTGGCTAAGGGAGGAAATGTCCCTTTATATTCTCCTCCCAACTGACTGATTATGCAGAGTCAGTTGGGAGGAGAATTTTAAAGGACGTTAAAGCAAGGGAATTGGGCAAGAACATAGCAGATGCAACATAACGTTCAAAGTCAAAGTTCAACATGTACTACCCTGAGATTTATTTTCTGGCAGGCATTCAGAGTAGGACAAAGAAAACAATAAAATCAATGGAAAAAAACTACACACGAAGACTGGCAAGCACCCAATGTACAAATGAAGACCAACAGTGCAAATGCAAAAATAAATAAATAAATAAATACATAAATGAGTCACAGAGACCCTGAAAATGAGTCCATAGGTTGTGTTCAGTAATCAGTTCAAAACTGAGGTGAGTGAAGTTATCCACGCTGGTTCAGGAAGCTGATGGTTGTAGGGCAATAACTGTTCTTGAATCTGCTGGTGTGTGACCCAAGGCTCCTGTACTTGCTTCCTAATTTCATCAGTGAGAATAGAGCATGGCCTGGATGGTGAAGGTCCTTGATGATGGAGACTGATTTCTTGTGGCAATACTCCTTGCAAGTGTCCTCAATGATGGCAAACTATGAAGTTACCCACCTTACTGCGAAAGGCAGAGAGGCTGAGTAGTGTTTATGTTTAAAAGTACCCAAGTAGCCTTGTACACCCAAAAGCCAAAAGGCATGAAAACAAAATGGCATCTTGGCCTTCAGTACAAAAAGATTTGAGTACAGAACTAAGTATGACCGTTACAAACAGATGGGATCATGATAAGACAGCTCTTGGCATATGTTGTATTGTCTGGATCTCCTTGTCTAAAGATATAATTGTCTGAATAGGAATGTAGGAAAGATTGACTAGATTATTTCCAAGGATAGTGGGTGTACCTTCTGGAGGAGAGATTTGGTCAACCAGGCCTGTATTCTCTAAGCTCTATAAGATTGAGAAGAACATAGAACAATACAGCACACAAGCAGGCCCTTTGATGTCCATATTCTCACATTCATCCTAATAGAAACATAGGAAACTTACAGCACAATACAGGCCCTTCAGCCCACAAAGTTGTGCCAAACATGTCCCTACCTTAGAAATTACTAGAGTTCCCCATAGCCCTCTGATTTTCTAAGCTCCATGTACCTATCCAAAAGTCTTTTAAAAGACCCTATTGTATCCGCCTCCACCACCATCGCTGGCAGCCCATTCCACGCACTCAGCACTCTCTGAGTAAAAAACTTACCCCTGACATCTCCTCTGTACCTACTCCCCAGCACCTGAAATGTGTGTCCTCATGTGGCAACCATTTCAACCCTGGGAATGTCTCTTAAAAGTCCTTAATGTTACATTAAAACTTAAAAAAGGTCTTGCATTACATGTCAGACTGGATGCAAGGAGATAGTTGTCCTTGATGGAGAGTCTAAAATTGGGTGACAGTGGGGCAGAGATTACAGTTTCAGGATAAGAGGTAGGTAGGACACTTTGGAAAAGGTAGAAATGTCTTCAAATAGAAGATTGTGAAAAAAATTCAGATTCAAAAGATTGTCAAGTGTCCAGTTGTTCCTAGTGTTTGTGTTCTTATTTCATGACTTAAGCCTGATACCCTTAAGCTTAACTAGTAAATGAAGAAGGCAACTTTTGGAGTTACATGATGGGGACAGGAGGATCCTTTTGTGGAGAATAAACTAACCTCTTCAGAAGCTGATGCCTCAAAAAGGCGACATCCGTCATTAAGGACGCAATTACCCAGTACAGTGTAATGGGAGAGAAAGGGAGAGCTAGAGAGCCTAAGACTTTTGCACAGTGCTGCAGTAATTTTATGTTTTGCACTGTACTGCTGCTGCAAAAAAAAAATCATGATATTTGTGAGTGACGACAAACCTGATTCTGATACGGATCTCTGTTGTGGACTGAGAGTGGGAAGGGGGCAAAAAGAGGGAAATCATGGTTGTGAAAGGGGAAGATAGAGAGGAGAATGCAGAAAACACCAGAGAAACATTCTGTAATGATCAATAAATTAATTGTTTGGAATCAAAGGACCTTGCCTAATGTCTCAGGGGACAGGGTGTGTCTGCACCCATGCCATCCCCCACCCCTGGCATTCCTTTTCTGTCACCTGTCCCACACCCCTCCCACTGTGCTCCACCCTCACCATTCCCAACATCCTTTGCTCCCGCCAGATTTACAAGCTCACTCTCCGCTCGACATTGACAAATACAGTACAGTGCAACAGTCTTAGGCACCCTATCTATATACTGTATATGTGTGCCTAAGACTTTTGCACAATACTGTATATCTTATTGTAATTTAGTTATCTTTATGTATCACACTGTACTTTTGCCACAAAACAACAAATTTCACAATAAATGCCAGTGATATTAAACCTGGTTCTTAATCTGATTCTGAGCAAGAGCATACAGTAATTATTTGTAGCAAATGGTTTATTACTCCACTCTTCATTCTTTGTACTTCCATATAAAATGATTAACACAGATAAAATCATTATCTTCCCTTGGTTTGTATAAGTATTTGGCCATTACTGTTTTTATTTTGATATTCAGTAGTTAAATAAATACTTCCATTTAAAAATTGGTTTGTTAACCATTAATAAAAATTTTGAATGTTCAATTCCACATCATTGTTTTATGCGGTCATTATTGTGACATCCCATGAAGCAGTCAGGAATAGAATCACAAATAAGATTCACAGAAATAAATGAAATAGAATAAAATAAATTATGAAGGATAGATAGTAAGAAGGAAGGGAAAATGAAATAAAATAAACTGCAAGCCTAGATTTGGGAAAATATACTTTGGAAACTTCATATTTTTTTTAATTTAGCAATTTATTTAATAAAGTCTTAAGACTCTTTGATTGTAGAGCTGGAGTACCAGAATGAAGAGTAGCTCTACAATACAATAAAAAAAGACTGTGCAAAATCTATCTGGTAAATGAAGGCTATTATTAGGAGGGAAGCCCATATATTTAATGAATATAATCATAAGATGGGTTAAGATGAAGTCATTCTTAATTATTTTCCTCTCGTTGCTGATCTGAAGTATCTGTAAAATTAACAGCCTCACATGAAAGATAAATTCTGCATATATCACTTTTGGCGGCAGCTGTAATAGTTAATGCTGTAATTTATTTAAAATGTGATGTATATATAGAAGGTACCCAATGAACTTTTGGAATCCAGATTTATTCTTCAAGTGAGGGTGACCTCCTAAGTCATGCGTGACAAAGTCATGTGAAATATCAAGGTCTTCCTCTTAAAAGCAGGTAATGCTGTATTCTTCTGCTCATTGTTAACTCATATTGTTTAAGAATGTTTAGAAATTGGAGGAATTCATTTTATTTTATTTAGAGATACAGCACGTTAACAGGCCCTTCTACTCTATGAGCCTATTCTGCCCAAATACACCTACATGACCAGTTAACCTACTAATCCGTACAATGTGGAAAGAAACCAGAGCTCCCACATGGTCACAGGGAGAACTTGCAACTCTTTACAAAGGTCCAAAAAAGTAAAAAGGTTTAAAGGTTCATTTTATTATCAAAATATGTATGCAGAATACAACTCTGAAATTGGTCTTCTCCAGATAGCCATAGAATATAGAAAACCATATAGGTTTTCTGAAAAGGTTTGCTGAAAGAAGGAAATCAATTCCCCCCACATGAAAAGACAAAGAAACAAAAACTCGCAAACTCCAAACACCCCCACCCCTCCCTCGCTCAAAAACTAACAGATTACCCAAACACCCAACCCACCAACCAGCAATAAAAAAATGGGCGGGAACACAAGAGAAAACATAGAACGGAAAAAGACCAATTTCAACTACAGTTAGTGTGAACTACAGTCGAGTACATAAATCTTTGAATTTCGAAAACATCTCCGAGAGCAGTGAGACCCAATGGCCCCTTCGAGGGCATGACTCAAACGAGCAGCCATCCTGAGAACTGCTTGCTCTCCTCTGCATTTGCCTCAACATTTCAATTTTCCTCGATGCTTCAATCAATGAGAAATGTAGTTTATCATGGCCCTTTGTCTTTTCTCTGAGTTCCTCTTCTTGGTAGCTCATGCTCATGTTTCGGTCCTAGAATTTTCTTAGGGACAGCAGAGTGCTGGCTCACTCGATCAAACTACAGACTGTAAGTCACGGCTCCAACAGTTTAAAAAGATAATTAAGATAAAAAGAATAAGTAGAAGACGTAGAAAAGTTGAAATGATTGACTCTCTGGAAGTTGTCTCCCAAGGAATTGTTGTTCACTGGCACCATCTTGACTGGAACACAGCAACAGGAATTAAACCCACGTCGCTGATGGTGTAATAGCATTAAGCTAACTGCTACATTACTGTGCTGCCCCAAAGCCTCCATACCCTTTCAAATTTAGCATCAAAAGCTCCACTCCTTAATCTTCTTGGCCTTTTACCACACCATCTCTCTCCTCTGTGTTTATGAGGTATGCAAGATGATAAGAGGCATGGACAGAGTGGATAGCCAGAGTCTTTTCTCCAGTGTGGAAATGACTAATACAAGGGGGTATAATACAAGGAGGAAAGTAGAGAGGGATGTCAGAGGTATGATTTTTACACAGAGAGTGGTGAGTGTTTCAAATGCTCTTCCAAGGGGGTGGTAGAGGCAGATACATTAGGGACATTTAAGAGACTCTTTGATAGGCAAATGGATGATAGGAAAATGGAGGACTATGGGGAAGATAAGGGTTAGATAGATCTTGGAGTAAGTTAATGGGTTGGCACAACATTGTGGGCTAGATGGCCTGTACAGTGCTACAGTGGTTCATTATTATCACTTGTACCAAGATACAGTGAACACAATGTCTTGTGTAGTGTTCATATGGATCAGATCATTAACAGCGTATTGAAGTAGTACAGAGTAAAACAAAATGAAAAATATCAATCTTAATACACATTGCCTGTTTTATAGAAGCAAGATAATAATTGGAGCATATACATGGGATTATGATAAAATATATCAGAAATTAAAATATTAAACATTTAAAATTTTGGAACCTTTAATCTTTGTTTAATTGTGTAATTATCTATGTTTATAAAATTAGAGTTTCAGCACCAAAGAAGCTATCCAGCTTTAGTTATAATTTAGTACACAGTTATACACTGCACTACACATTATTCAACAAGGTCCAACACACGTGCACACCAGCAGTGAAGATAGTGTATGACAAGTTGAAGCTTGTGTCAAATCTTTGATTTCATCTGGAAAAAAAAAGCCACACCACAGCCTGTGGGTGAGCAGGACATCACTGATTTGCTCATTTATCAAAGATTGTTTTTCATTTTACACAGTAATGGTAGCTTTACCATTGTCACTGCTGGAAATTCCAGTTCATTTTGGCATTGTGGTTTGGGGCTGCTGAGCTGCCTCTCTAAATGCATCAAGTTCATTAATTCAAGGTTCAAGGTTGTTTGATGTCATTTCTAGTACTCAAGTGTAAAGGAGAACAAAATAATTGTTACTGCAGATCTGAGGTAGAACAAGATAAACATAAAATAAAGAACACAGTAATAATAAAAATTCTACTTATTTATTGAGATACAGCGCAGAATTGGCCCGTCCAGCAATCCTTGATTTAACCCTAACTTAATCTTGGCACAGTTTACAATGACCAATTAACCTACTCTGGTACGTTTTTGGACTGTGGGAGAAAACCCACGTGGTCACAGGGGGTACAGACGGAGTGGGAAGTGAACCCAAGTCACTCTAGCTGTAAATTATTGTGCTAACCACTATGCTAGTGTGCCGCCCTAGTAAAACACAACTGATGCCAGAAGTTTGTTTAATTTATTATTACTACACATTTTTTCTCAGTGCATGTGACAATAATAATCCAATTCCAATTTCAATGTACTTATCCATTTCTCTTCCATTCTTATCCTACCAAATACAAGTCCTTGTTTGCGCCTCAGCCAAATTCAAAGCCAAAGTAAAGTCAAAGTAAAATTTATTATCAGAGTACACAAGTGTCACCACATACAACTCTGAGATTCTTTATTTGTGGGCATACTTAGAAAATCTATTGAACAGTAGTTGTAAACAGGATCAATGGACAACAAACTGCAAATGCAGATAAATAAATAACAAAAATATTCTTGCAGTCCTGATGAAGGGACTCAACCTGAAACCTCGACTGTTTATTCCTCCTTTTAAATGCTGCCTGACCTGCTGAGTTCCTCCAGCATTTTGGGTCTGTTGTTCTGGATTTCCAGCATCTGCAGAATCACTTGCATCACTATATTCTTGCATAGCCCATAAACAACTGCATGTTTAATCTTATCTAGCACTTTTATTTTGTATGCTTTTCTCTATTTTAAAACAAAACCTTCCTATGGAAAACTTGGATTCAACTATTGTGCCTGCTGAGAACACACCTGTGAAAATGAAAAAAATTGAGGTTTGAAAGTGCAATCTGTGTACTTTGTCTTTTCCTTCTTCGCCTTACTGCACAGAAAGTAATTTATTTCTAGTAGTTCCTTTACTAACTGGAAACATCATCATTTGATGAATTTTATAAATATCCTTAAGATGATAAGGTTTCCTGTGTATGTAAAACATCAGGAAACAAATGTATTACTAAACTCCTTGCAGGAATCCAATGCATTTTTTGTCTGAGAAGTTGTAAAATACTTGGAAGTGTTTTTCTTATTAATTTGTAACTAGCTTTAGATAGAAAATGATGTATTACATCCTGGGAGCTTACCGTATGAGAGAGAGGCTACGGGGAAGCCATTGGAAAAGCAGATGTATTATGAAGCGTGCTCCTTGCCCCCTTGCTGCCCTGCTGTGCTGTTCCCTTTGTGCCTGATTTACCATGTACACAATAAAAGCATGCAGCTGCCTTGCTTCTGTCTGCGATGTTAAGCATGCTTCACAAGAGAGCTTTTATGTGAGCTCGTGGCTTTTTTTTAATTTCAATTCGCATTTATTGACTAGAAAAACAGCAGGCTGTGTTCATCAGTTTATGTGCATTGACTGAAACGAAATTCAGCACCCTGCCCTGCCACAGCATTAGGGATAATCCCCCTAGAATCCACTGCATTAAGCGTGCTGCGTGGAACTGCCTACACATGTGGCTAATCAGAGTTTTGTTAGCTTCCTTTAAGAATGAGGGGGACACTCTTCATCTCTCTGTGTTTAAAAGAATACATCGTGCAAACCATTTTCTTCATGTTTTTTTCCAAGATGTACCTCAGAAGTGTATTAAAGATGCAGTAATTCTGAAATGTACTCCATCATGGTCATTAAAAGTCCTTGTAAATGCTAGATTTTTACTTGTTGGACTTTAAATGATAGCTCATTAACTCTGTTTTATGCAATGGTCTCCTTCAGCTAATCAATTATTTTGCTGTACTGCATGTTACTGGGCTGGATGCAGGTTATTTGTTATGTACATGATCACTTTCTTTCACTGTTATGAACAAGTCCAATATTTTTAAATCTTATTTTTAACATGGGTGGAAGTGACTTTTCTTTCAGGAAAAGGCCCTGATTCTTAATTTCACTGAAACTACTATAATTTATAATGTTCAAAGTAACTTTATTAGCAAACTACATATATGTCACCAGTTACAACCCTGAGATTCATTTCTTTGCGGGCATACTCATAAATCCATAGAATAATAACTATAGCAGAATCAATAAAAGATTGCATTAACATGGGTGTTCAACCAGTGTGGAAAAGACAACAAACCATGCAAATACAAAAAGAAAGAATTAACAATAATAATAATAAAAATAATCAATAAATAGCAAGAACATGAGATGAAGAAAGTGAGTCCATTGGTTGTGGGAGCAGTTCAATGAGGGGCCGAGTGAAGTTAACCCCTTTGGTTCAAGAGCCTGATGGTTGAGTGGTAATAACTGTTCCTGAAACTGGTGGTGTGAGTCCTAAGGCTTCTGTACCTTCTTCCTGATGGCAGCAGTGAGAAAAAACATGTCCTGGGTAGTGGGGGTCCCTGATGTTCGATGTTGCTTTACTGCGACAGCATTTCGTGTAGATGTGCTCAATGGTGGGGAGGCCTTTACGCGTGATGGATCGGGCGTGTCTACTATTTTTTGTTGGATTTTCCATTCAAGGGCATTGGTATTTCCACACCAGGCTGTGATGCAGCCTGTCAATATACCATCCACTACATATCTATAGAAGTTTGTCAAAGTTTTAAATGTCATGCCAAATCTTCGCAAACTCCTGAGGAAGTAGAGGAGCTGCCATGTTTTCTTTGTAATTGCACTTACGTGTTCTGAAATAATAACACTGAGGAATTTCCAGTTGCTGACCCTCTCCACCTCCGATCCTCCGATGAGGACTGGCTCATGGACCTCTGGTATCCTTCTCCTGAAGTCTATAATCAGCTCCTTGGCCTTTCTGACATTGAATAAGAGGTTGTTGCACGACTTAGCCAGAATTTCAATCTCCCTCCTATATGCTGTTTCATCACCACCTTTGATTCGGCCTACAAATCAGAATCAGGTTTAATATGACCAGCCTATGTTGTGAAATTTGTTGTTTTTCCATATTTGGAAATATGGAATTGAGGCTGTGCTTCACCACACAGTCATATGTGTTAAACAAGCAGGAGCAAAGCACACAGCCTTGTGGTATTAATGGTGATGTTTTTTCACAAGGGTATGGCATACATAATTAAAGATGGAGTTCATGTTTATGTTCATGAGGAGATCTGCTTGCATTTCATTTGAAGTTTTTTAAGGACTAGAGCATTATTACCAGGGATTGAAAGTGTCCACAATGTGTTTGAGACGAGAGAGGGTTTGATTCTTAGACAGAGTTCCCAGTCCTGTTTTTCTACCCAGCAATCCTTGTGAATGTGCCGTTGTGACCAGTGAATTGACAGACTTGCAATGTTGAGTGCCAATATCAATTATGTTCATAAAAATCTCCTGAAAATTTTTTTGGAGAATGTTTAATATGACGTAATTTGCAATTTGTCATCCGAGTCACTGAGTAAAATACTTGCTGCTGATTAATCAAGCTGAAAAAAAAATGTTTCTTTATTCAGTAGCCTGAGACTTTTTGATTTAGGGGTAAGGCATGTAGAGGTCTGAGGAAGGTGGCATACCCAGTCTGAAAGGGTGGCTGACCTGCTGAATAGGATTAAAGAAGTATAACTCTGCCATGGACAGTCCCAAGCACAGCTGTGAAAGGAGGGGAGGGTTGGGCATGGGGATAGCAACCCCATCCTTAAAAATCCAGAACTACAGAAATTCCAAAGACCCCCATTCCTGTTTGAAGAAGGATCTTCGCCTAGAAGATGTATGAAGTTGTGTGTTGAAAGTGGAAGCCACAGGGCTGATCAGTCTTCTGTCAGCCCAGGACAGAGGACTCTGGTGAGTTGCTCTCAGGAGCCTATGGCCCAGTAGGGATGATGGGCTTAAGAAGAAGATTGAAGTATCTAGATGATCTAGATGAGTTATATGAGCTCTTGAATCACCCAGGCGTAGCAGCTTGTGGGTGAAGTTGTTTTTCCTTTGTGCCACCTTGATGTACTGTACTTATGGATCAGGAGGTGTTGAATCTGTGGAATTTATTGCCACAGATGGCTGTGCAGGCTAAGTCATTTAGTATATTTTAAGTGGAGTTTGATAGGCTGATTAGTATGGGCATCAAACGTGTTGGGGAGAAGGCAGAGGAATGGAGTTAAGTGGGAAAATAAATCAGTCTTGACTGAATGGTGGTGCAGACTCAATGGGTCAGATGGCCTAATTCTGCTCCCATGTATAATAGTCTTATGCCAGCTTGCAAATATTTTTCACTGTACCTTTGCACATAACAATAATAATCCAATACCAATACAGGACTGCTGGAATGTGAGATTCATACAGGCGCATGCCCATTGGCGGGTTGTATGTCTCATATATTCAGGCACATTCCTAAACCTAAGGCTGTTAGCCCTGATGCAACAATGTCTAAACAGGAAATTTTGAGGTAGCATGATAGCATAGCAGTTTGTGCAACGCTGTTACAGCACAGGTGATCTGGGTTCAGTTCTGCAACTGCCTGTAAGGAGTTTGTTTGTTCTCCCTGTGACCACATGGGTTTCTTCCAGGTGCTCTGACTTCCTCCCACATTCCAAAGACGTACAAGTGTAAAGGGTTTCTTATGTTACTGCGTATGTTAATCAAAATGGCTTCTTTGTTAAGTAAAAGTAGGGATGCTTCTTTGTTATGGTAACTGGTGAGAGAGTGCTTTCTCTCGCAGCATGTTTGGGTTCTGATTACTGATAATGAGAATTGTATTCATTTGTTAACCAATTGGGATAGATGTTATTCTTTCTTGTGGGCCTGTGAGCTGTGGTTTCGCGGATTTTTGGGGGAGTTGGAGAGGAGATCACGAGGAAGGTGGAAGGTGCTGGGGAGGAGGACTCCCCAGGAGGCTCCCCATCAAGCTTCCAACCTGATGGCATAAACATTGACTTCTCTAACTTCTGTTAATGCCGCTCCTCCCCTTCTTACCCCATCCCTGACATATTTAGTTGTTTGCCCGATCTCCATCTCCCTCTGGTGCTCCCCCCCCCCCCTCTTTCTCCTTAGGCCTCCCGTCCCATGATCCTTTCCCTTCTCCAGCTCTGTATCACTTTCGCCAATCACCTTTCCAGCTCTTAGCTTCATCCCATCCCCTCCGGTCTTCTCCTATCATTTCACTTTTCCCCCTCCCCCCACTACTTTCAAATCTCTTACTATCTTTCCTTTCGGTTAGTCCTGACGAAGGGTCTCGGCCCGAAACGTCAACAGCGCTTCTCCCTATAGATGCTGCCTGGCCTGCTGTGTTCCACCAGCATTTTGTGTGTGTTGTTGTTAATTAAAATTACATCTTTTTGCTGAGGGACTGTAGTGTAGAGGATAATTGCTGAAGAACCAATTGGCTGGATGCCAGGTTGATCTAAGTATTGCTCTAAGCATTAACCTACTAACCTTTGTGAGTCTTGATGAAAGGTCTCGGCTAACTGTTTAATCCCCTCCATAGATGCTGCTTGGCCTGCTGAGTTCCTGCACCATTTTCTGTGTGTCACATATTTACATAGCAAACTTCTGTAATTTTAAATACCGTAGATGTCGGATTATAAGCCGCTACTTTTTTCCCACATTTTGAACAGCTTTGAACTCTGCGGCCTTTAATACGGTGCAGCTAATGTATGATTTTTTTCATGCCGCCAAAAACATTTTGCCTCGTAACAGTAGACCAATAAAATTGATGAGTAGTTCACAGAGGTCCAATGAAATTGTACGATAAATCAAGCGCACTTTCACAATTAAATTATTGTAAATCAGTCATTTGTACTCACCCTCATCAACATGGAAAACACTCGAAGAAAAGCATTGTGCTGCCTTTATGGCAGTTATTTAGTTTATAATATTTTCGCTTAGTAATTCATTTTCTAGTTAAAGTTAGAAGTGTTTTAACTATATTTGTTTTCTGTACTACATCGCGGGATGCTATGACGTCACACCCGGTTTCGCCGCGTCTTGTGGGAAAAATGCCGTTTGCGATAAACGGGAAGGCGGGGGGGAGCACATTACGCGAGCGGCATTGGATCTGAGCGAACGCTGCTTTTAAGTTAAAAGCGATCAATAACTTTTCCTGGTAGGCTGCAGTATATATATTTTTTACCAGTCGTTAGGAGATATTGGAATGTTGTTCAGTAAAAAAGTATACGCAACGTATATTTAAAAGTAGCCGCGTTACAGGCACGGTTCGAAAAAAAGCATTTGCAATATGTATTTGTTTATGTTACCATATGGATTTAATTAAAAGTTAAAAAATCCTCACGTGTAATATCTTTCTGTGTAAATATCTCATATTACAACGTGGGACACCTGCGGCCGAAAATCCGGTGCGGCCTGTACAAGTAAAAAATTGATTTTCTTTCTAAAATTAGAGCCAGCGGCTTTTAATCAGGTGCGCTCTGTAGTCCGGAATCTACGGTATACTGCCTGGAATTGTAACTTTCAGTTGAAAAAAAACACTTGAAGAGAAAACAGTGATTATGGGGAAGGAACAAAAGTGTAAGAATTGTGAAGTTGCCTGTGGTGATCTGTTCCAGAAGACTGGAAGGTGGCTAATGTTGTTCTACTGTTTTAAAGGGGTAGCAAACACAAGCCAGGTGACCTCCAGGCTAATCAGCCCGACAACTGTTGTGGGAAGGTTACGGAAGGGAACTTTGAGGGACAGAATCTTCCAGCATTTGGATGTCTGGAGTTTGACTAGTGGAAGTCAACATGAGGTTGCGTTTGACAAACTTCTTAAAGTTTTTTTGAAGAAAAATAATCAAAACGCTGGATGAGGGTGGGGTGGTAGATGCTGTCTATTTGGACTTCAACAAGGAGTCGTGTGGTAGGCTGGGCTGGGAAGATTTCTTATTTCTTGCTGTAGAATCCATAGCAAATAAGTTGGCTCAGAGTTTGGAAACAGAGGGCAGTGGTTGAAGGTTGTTTCTTGGAACGGGTCCCAGTGGTATGTAGCAGGGGTTGGTGTTGGGACCCTTGTTATTTGTTACTTATATAGATGATTTGAATGTGATTGCACAAGACTTGATCAGTAAGTTTGCAGGTGACACAAAATTAAAAGCTATTGATAGTGAAGAAAGTAATTGTAGATTATTGTAGCTACAGTTGTAGCTGTACCAGTAATATTAGTACCATGGAACCATGCCTTCAAAAGTAGAATCCTACCAAGTTGGTCAGAAGTGAAAAGATGTCTGGAAGCATCATTGTGGTCAGTCTCACAAAAGACTCCACCCAAGTTAAGAAGTATGAGGAGGGATAATTTACCCCTGTCACAATTACATTGGATCTCAATTGGTGATTCTTAAGTACTGTAATAAGATACAAGTTGGGTGCAATATTAGGACACACTTGATGTGTATGTGATAATGGTTGTATTAATCAAATAATTTTATTAAACCAACGGGTTTTGTTATCATTTATTTCTGTTTAAACTGCAAAATGATTGTATTATTAACAAATGTTACTGTAACACAGTTGAGAAAAAAGCATTCTGTATTAATCTAAAATATTAAACTATTTTAAATAAATTTTGGGGACAACAAGGTAGCAGTTAGCAAGATGCAATTATAGCATGGAGTGTTTGAGTTCAATTCCAGTGTCCTCTGTAAGGAGTTGGTAAATTCCTTCCTATGTACACATGGGTTTCCGCCAGGTGCTCCCACAGTCCAAAGACACAGCGGTTAGTAGGTTAATTGGTCATTACAAATTGTCCTGTGATTAGGCTAGAGGTAATTTAGTGGGTTGCTGGGCAGCACAGATCGGTGAGCCAGAATGGCCTGTTTCACACTGTATCGCTAAATAAATATAAAACAACTATTCAGGTTCTAAGAAGTCAGTTGGATATTCACTAATACAATACAATAGTCTATTACTGATTTGCTTTTTGATAAGCAGCATTCTATATTTAGTAATGTATAATTTTAACTCTGTGAGGTGAACCGGGGACCCACAGATCTTAATCAAACTCCATTGTTGTACTGCACTATTTTCAAAGCTTGATTCCATTGACTTGAAAGTGCATTATGAACTGATAATCTTTTCAGTCTGTGATTCTCAATGTGTCTCTTCCCTTTTTCGCCCTTGTTTGATCCTGTTTAGCATCACAGTGGGACTGCCACTCACCCCGGCAGCTGACTCCGCCCGGTCAGCACGTCATGCCCTGTCACTCATTGCTACAGCCAGACCACCAGCCTTCATCACTACTATTGCACGTGAGGTGAGTCATTCTGCTGTGTCCTAGCAGTCTATCATTGTTAAGCAGTTCTTATATTCTCTCTTCAGTGGCAAACCTTCAAGGTGTCTGGGAGAATCATGTTTAATTTATTTTACCTAACAATAGACTTGGCCGAGAGAGAAAAAATCATGTTAGTTGTAAGAATTTCTTAAGATTACTTTACTCACCAGATAGAATATGAAACAAAATCACATATATCTTGGATTTCTGTTTTGCATTTGTGTTTATGGTTTGGAGCAGAGAAAATGAATCACATACTAAAGCACACAGCACACTGAACCTGTAGGTAAGTGTTCTGAACATAAAGCTGGTGAAAAGGAAATAGCACTCAAGGTTCTCTTTGAATAGCAGAAAATAAACAGCAGGCTTTTGAGAATAATTCCTGATTTTAAAAAAATTCTACACTTTTTTGAATTTCTAATCTGTAAATATTTATCATTTCATTCCCCATCTGTTTCATTATTCAAGTTTGTTTATTGTCATTTCAACTGTACACAAGTTGCACAACACAGTACGTATAACTCACACACAACACATAAGTTAATAGAGTGGATTCCAGTTAATTGGACCATCAGTTAATCTGGGCAGCTGCTTATTTGGGACAACTCTTAAAGATCAAAAATTGATCAAGAAAATAGCCTGGATTCCCTTCATTTATTTGGGACATTATGTTGCTTAATAGGGACAGGAGACTGTTGCTGAACAGTTTCTAACTAGTGTCAGTCGTATGTGGCCATTAGACTCTACACCGTGCTTAGAGCAAACAGTTTTCAAGTAGCATCAGTTGCATGTATTTGTATTCATAAAGCAGAAGACAAGCTGCATTGTGTTTGACTGCAGACTGCGGGGACTCAGGGACTTGGACATTTTTTCTGAGTGACTGTATTCTACTGCTATGTATCTATATGTGCTTGTGATTTATATGTGCCTTGTGCTGTGTATGGAGTGTTGGTACTGTGTTTTGCACAATGGGCCTGAGTAACACTGTGTCATTCATGAGTCTTCATGTTTAGTTGAATGACAATTAATCTTGAAATTGAATTTGCTAGTGAAATGTTGGTGGCAGCAGATGGCAGTGAGTTGGTTTGGAACGAAGCTGCCAAAGTAATGTCACTGTAAATATCACAGCTTCAAGGCTACTCTTCCAAACAACTTTGTGAAATGTTGTTTACAGGAATTGAGTCAGTTCCTCCCTTGGAAAACTTTTAAAAAATTATTGAGGTAGTTTATAATAAAGTTACATTTTGAATATCTACAGTTCTAGAGGTGCTTAAGGCTTTTAACAGCCCTGATCAAAGCTTGAAAATGAATTCTGTTGAGGCAACTCTATAAAATTCTTGTTAGATCACACTTGGAGTATTTTATTTAGATCATTATAGGAAGGATGGGGAAGCTTTAGAGAGAATACAGAAGAGGTTTCCCGGGATGCTGCTTGGACTTCCACATTCCAAGATGGCGGCGCGACGCAGCTTGCAGCGGCCACTCCGGAGCTGATTATCTGTTATTTGTGAAGTGGGGTGCCATGCGCAATCATAATCGATTGAAAACGGACATAGGAGCACGGAGGAACATCGGGAAATCTCCAGGAAGACCCCCTTCATTGCTGCTGCTGTGAGGTCTGGGACTCTGCTGGGAAGAACAGTCCCCCAGTCCTCAGGGTCGCGTTGCCGATGGCCGTTGGCGGGGCCGTCTTAATATGCTCAGCAGAGGATGGAGCTCGGAGAAGCTGTGCCGGAGGGGATGGCCGTCGGCTCGGAGGTTCGACGGACTTGGAGTCTGCTGCGGTCAGGTCACTTTTGGTGTGTGCTGTGTCTGCGAGGCTGGGTTCAACGGAGCTTTCATTGTGGGCTGCGTCTGCGAGGCTGAGTCGGGCAGCGCCGTGGAAGTCCATAGTGGGACTTCTTCTGCCGCCGGCGTGGGATGACGAGTCTGTCGGGGACCCTGGGGACTTGTGGAAACTGTGTGGTGGTTTATTTTGAACTTATAGTCTTTTAACATCTTTGGACTATTTTTACTGTGCCCATGGTCTGTTTTTTATCTAATTATGGTATTGTTTGCACTGTTGTAACTATATGTTGTAACTGTATGGTTTTGTGCAGGTCTTGTAGCTTTAGTTTTTGGTCTTGTTTTGTCTGGTGGATTTGGAGCTCCTTTCTGGGGAATGCGCTAAGACAGTAGCGCGATATTAATACGCAGCAGCCTCTCTGGACTCTGGCTGGGGGATTGCCAAACATTATGTGGATTTTCTGGTGTAGTCTATTTTGTCATATGCTTTTGTGATATCATTCTGGAGGAACATTGTCTCATTTTTTAACTGCATTGCATATGTGGTTTCTAAATGACAAATAAACTGAATCTGAATCTGAATCTGACTTGAGGGCATGTCTTATGAGGAAAGGTGAAGCGAGCTTGGGCTTTTCTCTTTGGAGCAAAGGAGGATGAGAGGTGCCTTGATAGAGAGGTACAAAATGCATAGATCTAGTGGATGGCTAGAGTCTTTTTCACACGGCAGAAATGCCTAATACAAGGGGACATAATTTTAAGGTGCTTGGGGGAACATATAGGGGAATTTCCAGCATCTGCAGATTTCCTCATGTTAGGGGAATGTCACAGAAATGTTTTTTGCAGAGTGGTAGGTGTGTGGAATGTACTGCCAGGCTGGTGGTAGAGGCAGACACAATAAGGACATTTAAGAGACTCTTAGATAAGCTCATAGAAGAAAGGAAAATGGGGAGGGAAGGATTAGAATAATCTTGAAGCAGCTTTGAAGGTTAGCACAGTATTGTGGGCTATAGGGCTTGTACTATGTTGAAATGTCTACGTTCTATTCCTTATGGAAACTTCCCTGGGGAGCTTCTGCACTTTGCTTGTACAGAGAACGTGCCTGCTTTGGGCACTGTTCTTGGTCATACTGTCCATTTAACTGGGACCACTTGAGAGCTATATGCCACTGCTCCCTCTTGTCCCATCATCAGTGTCCATTCATGAAGGTTCAGTGCTCCCCTGCCTTTGATTGCATTGTAACATGTTCTTCGAAAACTGACTGTAGAATAGTGTACCTGCAAGTGAAATACATGCAAATATAAGAACCTGCACAGATTAATTGAATACACTCATGTTAAACCCAACTGTTCAAGTCAAGTCAAGTCACTTTTATTGTCACTTCGACCATAACTGCTGGTACAAGACATTGTAAAAATGAGACAGTGTTTTTCAGGACCATGGTGTTACATGACACAGTACAAAAACTAGACTGAACTATGTAAAAAAAAACATCACAGAGAAAGCTACACTAGACTACAGACCTACACAGGACTGCGTAAAGTGCACAAAACAGTGCAGGCATTACAATAAATAATAAACAGGACAATAGGGCAAGGTGTCAGTCCAGGCTCTGGGTATTGAGGAGTCTGATAGCTTGGGGGAAGAAACTGTTACAGAGTCTGGTCATAAGAGCCCGAATGCTTCGGAGCCTTTTCCCAGACGATAATGACAACAATGTTCCCTGAACATTGCAACTGGCAATCTCAGTCTTTATGGACTTTCATAAGTAGCTTTAGCTTAACCCATTGCATGGTTATAATGTTATTAAAAGACTGTAAGGGAATTTCTAGGCTATTGTTTTCCATTTGGTTTCCTCCCACAGTCCAAAGACATACCAGTTAGTAGATTAATGGTCATTGTAAATTGTCCTGTGTGCTAAATAGGTGGGTTGCTTGGCGGTGCAACTCGTTGAGCTGGAGAGGCCTTGTCCATGATGTATCTCTAAGTAAATAAATTAAGTAAGATGTAAAGCCAGTGGTGATCATTCACTGTTTTCTTCAAGCCAGTTCTTAGTCCAAAGTCAGTAGATTAACAAACTTTAAGAGATTCTGCAGATGCTGGAAATCCAGATCAAAGAGCGCTCTTTCCATGCCAGTAAGCAGAGTTATTGAACATAAAACAGTACCAGTAAGAAATTTTAGCTAACAAAATGTACAGCTTCTTGCCTCGTATGGCTAAGTATTACATCATGATTTTTAAACACCAGATAGTTCAAATTTTCAAATTGTTAGTGCTGTTCAACTGTTCATCAAGATTGTACAAAACTCTTTGCTGCCTTGCACAGTATACCAATTTTCTGCTGACTTTTAATTCAATCCATATTCAATTGCAATGATCATTTCAGATTGATCACTATAACTGGATCCCAATACATCCCAATTTCCTACCAGCTCTTCTAATTGATTTGGCATTTTCTGAGACTTTGAAAGTGATGAGCACCTTTCACAATCAGTTACTTTCATTTATCATTATTCAGTGTATAAGGAACCGCGTATACTCAGTGGCTGATTTATTAGTTACCCCTGTACAGCTGCTCATTAATGCAAATATCTAATCAGCCTATCATGTGGCGACAACTCAATGTATAAAAACATGCAAACATGGTCGAGAGGTTCAGTTGTTGCTCTGACCAAACATCAGAATGGGGAAAGATTTGGTCTAAGTGGCTTTGACTGTGGAATGATTGTTGGTGCCGTATGAGGTAGTTTGAATATCTCATCTTGAATTTTCATGCACAACAGTCTCTCTCTAGAGTTTACAGAGAATGGTATGAAAAACAAAAAACATCTGGTGAGTGGCAGTTCTGTGGCTGAAAACAATGAGAGAGATCAGGGGAGAATGGACAGACTGGTTCAAGCTGACAGGAAGGTGACAGTAACTCAAATAACTACAACAGTAATGTGCGTAAGAGCATCTCTGAACCCAAAATATGTCAAAGTTTAAAGTGGATGGGTTACAGGAGCAGAAGACCACAAACATTCGCTCAGACGGAACAGTGACCTGAGTGAAACAGCATCATGTCTGGCAGAGGGAAAGGAGGCAAAGGCTGCATGAAGCAGAGCTGTAAAATACTATGTGTTAGGGATATAATGTTGAGGCTTTATAAAGCATTGGTCAAACTGCACTTGAAGTAACGTGAGCAATTTGGGCCCCTTATCTACGAAAAAATGTGCTGGCACTGAAGAAGGTCCAGAGGAAATTCATGAGATTAATTCCAGAATGAAAAGCTTAACATATGAGGAATATATGATGGCTCTGGGTGTGTACTCATATGGAGTTTAAAGGAATGAAGAGAGATCTCACTAAAACCTCTCCACCATTGAGCACGTCTCCACCACCTAGGCCATGCTCACTTCTCACTGATGTCATCAGAAAAACATACAGGAGCCTCAGAGTCCACACAGCCATGTTCAGGAACAGTTATTAACCCTCAACCTTCAGGCTCTTGAACCAGTGGGGCTAGCCTCAATCAACTTCACTCACCCCATCACTGAACTATTGCCACAACCTATGGACTCACTTTCAATGCATCTTCATCTTATGCTTTCAATATTTATTGCTTATTTATTTATTTTTCTTTTGTATTTACATAGTTTGTTGTCTTTTGCACATTGGTTGTTGTCCATACTGTTGGGTGTATTCTTTCATTGATTCTATTGTGTTTCTTCGATTTATAGAATATGCTCATAAGAAAATTAATCTGAGGGTTATATATGGTGGCATGTATGTACCTTGATAATAAATTTACTTTGAACTTTAGAATTTAAAACCTATTAAATATTGACACAAACAAACAAGCTGGATGAACTCAGCAGGTCGGGCAGCTTCCGTTAAAATGAGTAGTCAATGTTTCGGGCTGAGACTCTTCATCGAAGGGTCAAAAACATTGACTGCTCATTTTAACGGATGCTGCCTGACCTGCTGAGTTCATCCAGCTTGTTTGTATGTGTTGATTTGACCACAGCATCTGCAGTATACTTTGTATTAAATATTGAGGAGCCTGGAACTAATTCAGAGAGGCCTAGATAGAACGATATGGAGAGGATGTTTCCTATGGCAGGGGAATCTAGGAAAGAGGGCACAGCTTCAGAATGGAGAGATATCCATGTATAACAGAGATGAGGAAGAATTTCTTTAGTCAGAGGATAGTGAATCTGTGGAATTCATTGCGATCGATGGCTGTGGAGGCCAAGTCTTTGGGTATATGTAAAGCAGAGGCTGATAAGTTTTTGATTAGTCAGGGTGAAGGCAGGAGTATGGGATTGAGAGGGATACTAAATCAACCATGGTGGAGAAGACTCAGTGGGCCAAGTGGCCTAACTTTGCTCCTATATCTTATGGATTTATGGTCAGTGCCTATTTTATTAGGTACAGGAGGTTTCTTTGTGCATTTTGCCCTCGCACACAATGCAGACAAACCCTCTGGACTGAAGGAAAAGGAGATAAAGTGTTTTTTGAGTTTGGAGCCTGAGTGATTTCCCTAGAAAAGCAGTAAGCAGGATACCAATAAATCAGTAACCGTAACTTGCCTTGCCTCACCCTCACCTCAGCTCTGAACTGATTCCACAACCTATGGGCTAACTTTCAAGGACTCTTCGACTCATGTTCTCAGTATTATTTGTTTATTTATTTATTGATTATTGTTATTTTTTTCAATGTTCACAGTCTGTCTTTTGCACATTGGTTGTTTGTCAATCTTGGTTTGTGTGTAGTTTTTCATTGACTATTGAATTTCTTTGTCCTACTGTGAATGCTCACAAGAAAATGAATCTCAAGGTAGAATATAGTGATATACATACTTTAAACTTTTTAACTTTGAAAAGAATCCATGTGACACAAATGCTTTTAGCCCCATTCCAGAGAGATTGATGAGTAATATTTTGTTATTGTTGAGCTCACCAGAGGAGATGTAAGTTGGAGATGGAGTGGAAGAAAGGGAAAAATGTAAACCATGTTGTGACACATTTTTAAAGTAAAAAGACTTACTTTCCAGAACACAATGATGCTTTCTCATGAATAAACCCACTGAAATATTTATTTTTAATCTGATTCCTCTGTAGGTCCACAGGCATACGGCTTTAGCAGCCAACACTCAGTCCCAGCCTAATGTACACACCAGCACACTGGCTCGTGCAAAGGGTGAAATACTCAGAGTGATTGAGATACTAATTGAAAAGATGCCCACAGACGTTGTGGACCTTCTTGTAGAGGTAAGTGAAGAAAGTTAAAAACTTCACGGGACCTAGTTTTGCGAATAATAGTATATCATGTTGGGGGGGCGGATTGAAGGAAGTGTAATCCACTCCCTCCCTCTGCTAGCCTGCAAGTTACCCTTGAGCAAGGTGTAACACCTGCTTAGCACACCCTCCCCCAAATCAGGGTCACTTGAAGCCATCAGACTAGATAGTGGTTGGTTGTATGAGCAGCTGGTACACATCACAAGTCCTGGTTATATGAACACTGACACAAGGCGCACAATCTTTGAAGAGTATGAAAATGGCTGGGGTCACCTGTCCTGTAAAGACAATGCCCAGAAAAAGGCAATGGCACTTTTGTAGAAAAATATGCGAAGAGCAATCATGTCATGAGACCATGATCGCATACATCATATAATATGGCACGTAATGATGGTGAGTATTCCTTATTAATTGAATGGTATTCCAAAAAAAATTTCTCCTATTCTACTTCTTGGTGTTTACACAGGGGAAGAGTCATAGCGGGTTATAAAGGACCATTTGGCCAATCTAGTCCATGCCACACTGTTATTCTGCCTAGTCCCATTGACCTGCACCTGGATCATAGCCCTCCACACCCCTCCCATCCATGTACTTTTCTAAACTTCTCTTAAATTTGCAATCAAACTTGAATCCACCACTTCTACTGGCAGCTCATTCAACACCAGTAATGTCGAATGAGTGAAAAAGTTTCCCCTCAGTTACCCCTTCAATATTTCATTTTTCACCATTTACCTATGACCTCTTGTTCTAGTCTCACCCAACCTTAGCAGAAAAAATGCTTGCATTAACCCCTTGTGATTTAATACATCTACATCAAATCTCTGTCCTCATTCTCCAGGGAAAAAAGTCCTAAGCTATTCAACTTTTCCCTATAAATCAGGTCCTCAAGTCCTGGCAACATCCTTGTAAATTTTCTCTGTACTCTTTCAATCATATTGATTTATTTCCTGTAGGTGGGTGACCAGAATTGCACACAATATTCCAAATTAAGCCTCACCAATATCTTATACAACTTCAACATAGCATCTCAAATCCTGTACTTTGATTTGTGAAGGCCAGTGTGCCAAAAGCTCTCTTTATGACCCTACCTACCTGTGACACCCTGTCAAGGAATTATGAATCTGTATTCCCAGAGGGAATGTAAAATATGCATACTGTGTGCTGATGACATGGAATGTTATATGGAAGCTTAGGCACTGAATCTAGTAGTAAACGTTGATGAGTTGAACTTCTCCATCATGGGTGTGTTAAGTTCTCAATTGTTTTTGAGCCTTGCATATAACTGAGAGACTGTGATTAGCTAAAAGATGCACAAGAAAAAAGGAAATAGAATTTGAGAGTTTACATTTATTAGTGAATTAATGACAGCCTTATTTATTACTGTAGGTTATGGATATTATCATGTATTGCCTCGAAGGGCCTTTGGTCAAGAAAAAGGGACTTCAAGAATGCTTCCCATCAATTTGTCGGTGAGTTGAGTAGGGTATTGCTACAAATGATGTCAAATATAATCATAGAGTATTTCAGCACAGAAGTGGGCCCTTTAGCCCGTCTAGTCTGTGCTAAGCTGTTATTTTGTCTAGTCCCATCTATCCACATGCGGACCATAGACCTCCATACCCCTACCATTCATGTGCAGTACGTATCAAGACTTCTCTTAAATGTTGCAATCAAACCCGCATCCCCACTTTTGCTGAAGCTCGTTCCACACTCACTCCACCCTCTGAGTGAAGAAGCTACACCTCAGGTTCCCAAGATATATTTCTCTTTTCATTCTTAACCTGTGCCTGATAGTTCTAGTCTTACTCAACTTCAGCAGATAAAGCCTGCTTATATATATCTATCTGTACTCCTCATAATTTACCTTGGTCTCTGTCTAGTCACATCAACTTGCATACAGACCATAACCCTCCATAATCTGCCTTCCATTTAGCTATCCTAGCTTCTGTTAAATGTAACAATTGAACTCACTTCCACCACTTCCCCTAGCAGCTTGTTCCACACTGGCGTCAACCTCTCAGTATAGAAGCTCCCCCCTCGGATACCACTAATTTTCCTGTTTTCCACCCACTGCCTCTACGCCCATCAGTTCCTACAAAACAAACTTCCTCTTTTGCCTTTTATTTTGGGTACCCGAGGACAGCAACCTAGCAGGCAGTGGAGGAAGTGGATGCAGGTGATGAAGAACATGGCACATGATTTCACAGGCACAGTCACCAGCTTTGATACTGTCATTATATGCATGGGAGGGGGGGTGAGATGGAGGACTATGTGGTAGCCATGGTCTGCAAGTAGGTCGGGAAACGTGGCTGATAGGCATTCATGTTATGCCCTAATTGAGCTAGCTCTGGACTTCGATAGGCCAAGCAGAAGACGAATAATGATGAGTGAGCACAGTGAAATTTCTGCTGCTTTCTTCCAGAAAGCCTTCAGCCTTCAGTCAGCAACACAGAGCAATCCTGAACCTAGACTGTTCATTAGGCTTTAGGTCCCTCCTTAGCAGCACCCTTCATTGACTGATCATTAAGGATCCCCACCACCCAGGACATGCCCTTTTCTCATTGCTGCCATCAGAGAGGAGGTATAGGAGCTTGCAGACACACACTCAACATTTCAGGAACAGTTTCTTCTCCTCCACACCAGATTTACCTGTAATTTATAGACTGTACGCGAAGTACTGGTCTGCATTCAGTTGCGCTTTATTAGGTATACCTGTACACCTGCCCGTTAATGCAAATAACTGATCAGCCAGTCAATTAGCAGCAACTCAATCCATTAAAACATGCAGACATGATCAAGAGGTTCAGTTGTTGTTCAGACCAAACATCAGAATGGAGAAGAAGTGTGATCTATGTGGCTTTGACTGTGGAGTGATTGTTAATGCCAGATGAGGTGGTATGAGTAGCTCAGAAAGTGCTAACCCGGGATCTTCATGCACAACAGTTTATAAAATTTACAGAGAATGGTATGAAAAACAAAAACCATCTGAGGGTGAAAACACCTTGTTAATGAGAGAGGTCAAAGGTGATGGCCAGCCTGGTTTAAGCTGACTGGAAGGCGACAGTAAATCAAGTACCCATGCGTTACAACTGTGCTGTGCAAAAGAGCACCTCTGAACACACAACGTATCAAACCTTAAAGTGGATGAGCTACAGAAAAGGAACAGGATGTATCTAATAAAGTGGCCACCATACACTTACTACCTACTGGATACTATAGAGTCCTAAGAACAATCATTTCACCAAAAGCATGCACCAGTCCCAATTTGGCATTAGGTGCATCTTAATAAATGTTCTGTAGGGAAAGTTTTGATTGATTTTAAAGTAGGTTAAAAGGTCGGCATACCTTCATGGGCCGACGAGCCAGTATGGTGTAGTACTGTTCTATGTTCAATGATGAGAAGTGGACATCTCTAGCACAGCCAGTATTTATTGTACATTCCCAAATGTCACTGAGAGAACAGGTAAAAGAGACACGCGCAAAATCCTGGAGGAACTCAGCAGATCAGGCAGAATCTATGGAAATAAATAAACAGTCGATATTTCGGGCCGAGGCCCTTCTTTGGAACTGGAAAGGAAGGGGGAGGATGTCAAAATAAAATGGTGGCGGTGGGGGAGAGGAAGGAGGACAAGCTGAAAGGTGATAGTTAAAAGTGAATTGTTTAGTGGATCTGGAATCACATTTAGATTGGGCCAAGTAAGGATGGCTATCCTCCAGCTTAGTTATCCAGGTTGGTTCATACTTGTATCACCTTTGAATTCTGATTTCATTTAAAATGTGAATTCAAAAGTATATTTAGAAATTTTGTGATCTGCCCACATAATGTCACCGTTTATTGCCAGGCACCTGAACCACAGTGGATAACTTCATTCACCACAGCACTGTATTGATTGTACGTCCTATGGACTCACTTTCAAGAACCCTACAACTCGTGTAATCAATCTTATTTATCACTTAATATTTTTATTTTGTTTTTCTTTCTGTATTTGCATAACTTGTTGTCTATTGTACATTAGTTGTTTATCCACCTTTATGTATAGTTTTTCATTGAATCTAATGTGCTTCTTTGTACTTCCTGCAAATGCCTTACTGAGAATGAATCTCAGGGTACTATACAGTGACATATATGTACTTTGAACTTTGAATTTCCCAGTGCCCATTGTGGGTTCAAATCCGTGCCTGTGGATCAATAGTCGAGATCTTGGGATACCAGATCAGCCCTTTAACCATTATGCAATCGCTGCATAATGTAGAAATTTCAAACTTAATGCTTTGGGTAATCCATCTGTGAATAGATTGAAGATTTTTCAAAAGAAAAAGCAGACATGTTCAGAGCAAGTAACATCTCTTGGTGTTTTGATGCCTCCTATTTTCAGAGAAGAGAAATTAACTCATACAGTAAATTGATTTTATAAAGAGGTTTCATTGGTATTGAGATTTTTAGATTTATTTCCTATAAATTACCCTATAGTTCCAAGAAAGTTACATTACCGATGCATTAAATTTTCTTTTCATATGAAAAAGCCATTGATAGCAACAGATTGGTCTAATTGGCACATTTTATCTCAATCTCAAGTTTATAACAATTTTTAAAAACTCGATTCTCTTTTAATATTTGTATTCAAAAGGTAGCAGGGGAGTCTAGGACCATTGGGCACAGCCTCAGAATACTAGGATGTCTGTTTGGGACAGTGATGAGCAGGAATTTCTTTAGTCAGATGGTGGTGAATCTGTGGAATTCATTGCCACAGATGACTGGAGGTCAAGTCATTGGGTATATTTAAAGTGGAGGTTGATTGGCTTGTTTTTAGTAAGGGTGTCAACAATTACAGGTAAAAGGCAGGAGAATGGGGTTGAGAAGGATAATAAATCAGCCATGATTAAATGGCAGAGCAGATTCTGTGAACTGAATGGCCTAATTCTAATTCCAAAGTCTTATGGCACAATAGCCAACTGACATGAATTGTTTTCTGAAGTCATGTAGCATCAGCCTCATTGCCTGAAAAATGAGATGAGCATAAATTAGTTGGAAGATTATCCCTGCATTCTATATTTTATTAATTGCCTTTTTACTGGAATGGTTTGTCAACTCTTGAGCAATGCTTGGCATATTAACAAATAACTGCCAAAGATCTCCTTACACATTTGTTTTGGGAGCAAAAGAAAATGTGACTTCTGATAGTGATCATGTTATAGATACAGAATGACAAATAATATTGTTCGTAATTTGTGATTATGGTTTACAATTTGTACATTGCTGCTCTTGAGGATCATTGTGACACAGTAGCATAGCAGTTAGTGCGACGCCATTACAGCTCGGGTCATCAGAGTTCAGAGTTCAGAGTTCAATTCTGGCATCTTATGTAGGCAAGTTTGTATGTTCCTTCCCATGTGCATGCAGGTTTCCTCCTACAGTCCAGTCTGAAGATATACCAGTGAGGAGGTTAATTGGTCATTGTAAATTGTCCTGTGATTAGGCTTCAGTTAAATTGGTGTGTTGCTGGGCTTGTCCCATGCTATATCTCTAAATAAATAAATTTAAACTCTTTGGTAGATTTCAAGCTTTATTCTCTGTGGATTTCAGGTTCTATATGGTGAGCTACTGCGACAGGAGTAACAGAATAGCAGTTGGAGCTCGACATGGCTCAATGGCTCTGTATGATATTCGCACAGGAAAATGCCAGGTAAATAAATTATCTTAATCACCTCTCCATAAATTCTAACTGAGAATGAAGAGGGCGACTTGCACTGCAGCTTACGACTTGCCATAACATGGATCAGGTAAACTGTTAATGACATTCCCGCCCATCTCGTGTTGCCATAAACAGAAATCAAAGTACCTACCACTTACTGGATTTATTGCAAAACAATAAATTGAAAAGGCAGAATACCTGCCACATTTACTAAAAAATTTGCCGCTAATGCTTTCTATTCTTAAGTTATTAGTAATTGGATATATATTGTTACTAATTAGATTTTAAGTATTAATATGATTTTTTCTTTCAAAAGGACTAGAATATAAAAGCAATGATGTAATGTTGAGGCTTTCTAAGACATTAGTAAGACCACTTCAGGAGTATGATGAGCAGTTTAAGGTTGCTTATCTAAGAAAAGATATGCTGGCATTGGAGAAGATCCAGGCAAGGTTGACGTGAATGATTCTGGGGATGAAAGGGTTAACATTTGAGGAGCGTTTGATGGCTCTGGGCCTGTACTCACTGGAGTTTAGAAGAATGAGGGTGGATCTCATTGGAGCCTACTTAATATTAAAAGGCCTAGATAGAGCAGACACAGAGAGGATGTTTCCTATAGTGGGGTGAGTCCAGTACCAGAGAGCACAACTTCAGAACAGAGGGACATCCTTTTAGAACAGAGATGGGGAGGAATTTCTTAAGCCAGGGGGTGGTGAATCTGTGGAATTCGTTGTCACAGACAGCTGTGGAGGCCAAGTCATTGGGTATATTTAAAGTGAAGGTTGATAGATTCAGGATGTCAAAGGTTGCGGGGATGAAGCAGGAGAATGGGGTTGAAAGGGTTAATAAATCAGTGATGGTGGTGCAGACTTGATGGGCTGAATGGCCTAATTTGTCTCCTATGTATGGTCCTAACATAATTAATTAACAACTGAAATGCATAGTATGTGACGCAGTGTTATCAGTGACTTTAGCTGCGATGTGGAAAGAGGTGGCACTGCTCCCATCCAGTAATGGCCACCTTTAATCCCTGTGACTTTGCAGTTAGAAGTTGGTCCATGTCTGCTGCAGGTGCACTGAGCAATTACCTAAATGCTAATAGTCAAAGATTTTTCAGTTTAACTTCTTCTATCGAGTGGTATCTCATTGAAACTTGACAGAAACTGAAAGGCCTGGATAGAGTGGATGTGGAGAGGATATTTCCACTAGTCAAAGAATCTAACATCCGAGGGCACAGCCTCAGAGTGAAAAGGAATCCCTTTTAAACTGAAATAAGGAGGGTGATGAATCTATGAAATTCGTTGCCACAAAAGACAGGGGAGGCAAAGTGTATTTAAGACAGAGATGGATAGATTCTAAGGTGGTTAACCCTTATGAGGTGAAGCCAGGAGAATGATGATGGAATAGTCAGCAGAGTAGACTCAATGGGCCTCATGACCTAATTCTGTTCCTACATCTTTTGTTCTTCTCAAATACACTTCAGTTTCTAGTGTATTTTGATAACATTTTTATCATTAAACTATTTGTTTTTTATTGTTCTGTGCTGGGAAGCGGTTAAGGGAATGTAACCACAAATATCTGTTTTGTGTCTTAAAATGGTGGGCTTTGGCCATCTTGGTTTCAGTATGAAATGTGCTGCCGGTGAATGTGGAACATTATTCTTCATTTGCCATGTCATGCTAAATGAAACTCTATCCTGTTGCTGTATTGTCCTGATATTGAAGATTTCACTAAGGTCATATATTCAAAAAGTGATGCAGCAATTTTGTCTATAATGTACGCTGAATCCAGATTCCTCTCTGTTTCACACTGAAGGATGAACATTTATTTTTCAAATGTTATTAACCAAATAACATGGCAAATTGTAACATTGAAACAGTGAGCTGTTGTCTCCCATCTCGCTTTTGCAGAAGCAATATCTCTGTCCCCTCGCTAGTGAGAGAGAGAAAGCCTGTCTGAAATGTTGAAGTACTGGGATGGGCAGTAGCTTTTCATCATGGTCTCTGGGAGATCATGGTGGGTGATTGGATTTTGATGCTTTTCCTACTGCTTGTGTGGGGGTGGGGGTGGCTTTGGGGTTCTAACATTTTCTGTCATTCATTCTTTGGTGTTTTTTTCCATTTCGTGGATGTCTGTGAAGGTTGTATACTATATACATTCTCTGATATTCAAGTGAACCATGATATTCACAACAGAAACCTTCTTCAAATGTAACAGTCATCGATTAGACTTGGGGGACCTTAGAGAACTTGATGGGGGAACAGAGAAATGCCACTTTCCTGTTCCTGCAGTTGGTCTTCTGAGATTAGAACCATGTTAAACTACCATTATTTTACTTTAAACTTCCAAGTACATGCCATATGGATGCTTGCTTTTGGGGCATGATACCTGAATAGAGACACAATTCTCACCTTAATCTCAATTTTGGTTTAAAATTAATCTAAATTATTTTAAAAATCAGAATTTTATCCACAAGAGATGCAGAAGATTCATAAGCATCTGACATTGAAATCTTTTCTTCATTATGTAGCAAGCAAAAGGATTGCCACTATATCTATGGCATAGTGCATGAAAGAGTACAGCTCCTTTTACCTTTCTATTGATTTTTTTTCCTGTAACTATATAAATGCTATTTATATGCTATTTCATGAATATTTTTTACTATCATGTTGAACTTCTAAATCTGATGTGTGATGCAGCCTCAATTATCTTATTATTAGGAAGGTAGAAGTTATCATTATTCTCACATACACATTTATCGTCACATGTACTGTAGTGGTTACTTTAAAACAGACCTAAACCGCTCAGAGGCTAAGCACGGGGAGGTGGTTAATACTGTATGACGCACTCTCCATCAAATAACGAAGCTCTAAAGTTAAAGAAAATAATAGAAAGTACATTTGATTCTTTATTAAGAAGCCAGCAAAAACAAACTATCTTAAAACAATAAAACTAATGAAACTAAACTAACAATATAACGTTCTTAAGCCAAGCATTTTAAAACGTATTTAAATGATGAATGAAGCAAAGCGGTCAACAAAACAACATATAATTCCCAGCTGTCTCTAACTCTAACCAGACTAAAAACTGAACTAAAGACAAAACATGAATTCGTGACTATACTCTTCACTTCTACTAAGCCACTATCCACGTGACAAATTATCTATAGTAAACACACATCACAAAATACAGTGCAGACAGAAAATAGACACATGGTGCCTGCATTTATTGTACTTTATTGTCACAGAGTTCCTTGGTGTGCACGTAACAGACAGTCCAACCTGAACCCACAACACCTCTTCATTAGTTAATAAGGCACAGCAGCATCTACACTTTCTGAGGAGGTAGAAGTGTGCAATGCTCCCTGTCCCCATTCTAACATTCTACAGGAACACTGTCATTGAGTGTCCTGTCTAACTGCATCATTGTGTGGCAGGGAAGCTGCAATTGGAAGCTTCATTACACAGAGCACTGAGGTAGAATGAGGTAAAATCTAATGAGAAAGTGCAATAAGGGGCAAGATCTTAGCAAGGTAGATTTTGAGGTTAAGAGTCCATCTTGTCATATCAGGGAACCATTCGATATTCAGACAACAGTGGGGTAGAGCTGCCCTTGAGCCTGGTGGTCCATGCTTTCAGATTCTTTTTGTATCTTCTGCTTAATGGAAGAGGGGAGTAGAGAGATGAGGTCTTTAATTATACTGGCTGCCTTAGAGAAGCAGTGAGAAGCATAGGCTGAGTCCATGGAGGTTCCTGCCCAATGCAGGATTAAAAGGAGGATGTCACAGCAACTAGATAATAGGGTTAGCTTTTTTGGTGTCTCAAAAAGGGCACAATTGCTTTTAGGCTGTAGCTACATTCCCAGTACTGTTTGACACTGATATCTGTCTGTTCAGTGATAAGAGTAAGCAGTATTAAGTTACAATTTTCCATTAACATTGCTCTGAAGTTGTGGAAGAGAAACAGCTTGTGTGTGACTAAGTGCATCAGTAAGAGCTCGTGGATGTTACTGGGTCTGTGATTCTAAACATGGCCACCTCTGACCCTCAGTTGTCCTTTGAATGGCATTCCTCTTTCTGATCTACTGAAGATATAGAAAAGAATGTCTGCTATGACAGGAAACCCCATAATACTTTAAAATCATTATTTTTTTTAGATTTCAATAAATAAATTGGGAATAGGGTATCTCAGAGACTAGAGATAGAACACAGAGCATTACAGCAGGGTACAGATCCTTTGGCCCATGACATTGTGCCAACCTTTTAATCTGTTCCATGATCAATCCAGCACTTCCTTCCCACATTTTTTTCATCCAGGTACCTATCTAAGAGTCTCTTAATTGTCCCTAATGTATCTGCCTCTACCATCACTCCCAGCAGTCCAACTGCTCTTCGTGTAGAAGACCTACCTCTAACATTCCTCATATACTTTCCTCTAATCATTTTAAAAGTATGCCCTCTCATATTAGTCATTTCCACCTTGGGAGAAAGACCCTGGCACTTGATCTATGCATCATACCATCTTATATATCTATTCAATCACTTCTCATCCTCCTTTGCTCCTAAGAGAAAAACCCTAGTTCACTCAACATATCCTCATAAGACATGCTCTCTAATCCAGGCTGCATCCTGGTAAATGTCCTCTGCACTCTCTAAAGCTTCCACATCATTCCTATAATGAGGCGATCAGAACTGAACATAATATTCCAAATGTGGTCTAACCAAAGTCTTTTAGAGCTGCAACATTACCACATGGCTCTTGTCTCAAGCCCATGACTAATGAAGGTTAACACACCTTCACTGCCCTATCAACTTGCATGACCATTTTTATAGACCTATGGATGTACACCACAAGATTCCTCTGTTCTTCCACACTGCTAAGAATCATTTCATTATCCCTGTACTCTGCCTTTAAGCTTGACCTTCCAAAGTGAATCACTTCATGCTTTTTTAGATTAAACTTCATCAGACACTTCTCAGTCTTGCTCTACATCCTATGAGTCCCATTGTAACCTACGACAACCTTCTACACTATCCATAATTCTACCTACTTTTGTGTCATCTGCAAATTTACTAACCCACCCTTCCACTTCCTCATCCGTGTCATTTATGAAAATCACAAAGAGCAGGGGACCCAGAACAGATCCCATCATTGGTCACCAAACTCCAGGAAGAATACCCTCTATCTGCCTTTTGTGGGCAAACCAATTCTGAATCTACACTGACAAGGTTTCCTGGATAAGACAGAAGAAAGAATCAACTGAGAAGCAAGAAATAATTTAAAATACCATCAGAAGCCAACAAAGAGACAAGGCTTTCCAAGCATTGGCATGAATTTAGGATTGAGGCAGTGAAAGGTGTAAACTGCTGGCAGAGGACACGTAATGGTGTGTTCCAGCAAAGGATAGGGAGGTGATTAGTTGATGCAAAGGAATGCATCTATTGCAATGCATGCTGCCACAAACTCACAACATATGCCAATGGTATTAAACTTGATCTTGATTCTGAGTGTTTGAAGTGTAATCATAGAACATAGAACAGTACAGCACAGGAACAGGACCTTCAACCCACAGTATTGTGCTGAACCAATTAAGTTAGCAATCAAATGTCCCTGCTGAGTACACCACATCCTTGACCTTCCAATCACTATCACCAGGCAGACAATCTCTGAAGAGTAATGATAATGGCTGAGGTCATCCATCTTGCAAAGACACTACCCAGAAGAAGGCAATGGCAAACCATTACTGTAGAAAAACTTGCATAAAACATTCATAGTCATCGAAAGACCACGATCGCCCGGTTAACATTCATAGTCTTCGAAAGACCATGATCGCCCGCGTAAGACGACATGCACATAATGAATGAATGAACATAATATTATCTCTACTCCTCATCTTTTTTTTCTAGTTCGGCTGAAGAGTCGGCCCGAAATATTGACTGTACTCTGCAGGGCCTGCTGAGTTCCTCCAGCATTTTATGTGTGTTCCTGGGATTTCCTGCATCTGCAGATTTTCTCTTTTTTGTGAACATAATGTTAGATACCAGTAGAAATATAGTTTATAGAGCAGAGAACTGTAGGAATTTAAATTGTTAATGTATTATTCAAAATCTGTGTTGAAGTTCTTTTGTATGTTCTAAAATCTTTTTTTATACAGGTTGCTCAAAAACTGAGATGATCTTGAAAATACATGGGATGATGGGATGTAAGGAGCTGTGAGATAATGTTATTCAGGTTGTAAAGTTTGGGTTAGACCATACTTGGACAGTTGTATTTGTGTTCAGTTCTGGTTCCCTCATTATAGGAAGGATGTGGAAGCTTTAGAGAGAGTGTAAAAGAGATTTACCAGGATGCTGCCTGGATTAGAGAGCTTGTCATATGAGGAAAGCTTAATCGAGTTTGGGCTTTCCTTTGGAGCAAATGAGGAAGATATGTGACATGATAGATGTCCATATAATGATAAAAGGCACTAATAGATTAGGCAGCCAGTGCCTTTTTCCCAGGGCAGAAATATGAAGGCATAATTGATGGGAGGAAAGTATAGAGAGGTTGTCAGAGGTAGGCTTTTTACACAGAGTAGTGGGTTCATTGAATATACTGCCAGGGTAGTGGTAGAGGCAGACAGTAGGGACATCTAAGAGACTTTTAGATAGGCACATAGATTTTTTAAAAAGGGGGTTATGCAGAAAGAAAAGGTCTGATTGATCTTGGAATAGGTTTAAAGGTCAGCACAACATCGTGGCCCCTGTAAAATGCTGTTCTATACTCTATATTCTATGAAAAAAAGCACAGCTGTGATTGCAGTAAATAATATAGGTTCTTTATGAAGCTTGAAATGTGCTGTTGGCTCCATAGGGCTGAATTATCTCAATTAAGGCTAAAGGTGTTGATGGACAAGGTCATTGCTGCCTACATCCATATTGTTTAGTTTGTTGAGTGCACCATAGCAAACTTGCCTGTGGGTCTCAATGCCCTTGATTTCATTGAATCACTGAACTACCTTATGATTTTCAAATCCTTTCAGAATCTATTGTCTGTCACGACCGCTGGCTGTTTGCTAATGAGATTGCCTCTGTTTTTCTGTCCACTGCTTGCTGGACCTTTCCTTGGACTGTTCAGATCAACATAATGATTTCATTCTGCTAACACAGTGGTTTCTTCACATTGAACGCTTGCTGCAGAGTTCATAATTATATTTAACATAATTTAGCAAAGTAGTTTTTACTTTAATGCATTTGTTTATTGTTGACTGAAAAAGTAAAAAAGGCAAGTACATGATGATAATGGAGTAAGGAGTCCTATTCATCCCTTTACTTTTTATCAGACTTGCCTTTCATAGCATTATACAGACATTGATTCTCTTTGATCTTTACCTCTGCAGAATATTGACTAAATCACAACTTTATGCAGTTTCTATAGTGGAATCTGATCCCTGAAGGAGTAATACAGACAACGACCTTTCCGATCCTTGTATTGAAACCAAAATGGCCCCCAACTCGACCCACTTTTATAAACTTGAGTTGCAGCTTATTGAAGCATTGAAGTTACACTTTATCAAGCAGTTGGGTAGTTTCATTCATGAACAGGGAGCTCTTACAACTTCCAAAGCAATGAGAGAACTGGTTAAGAGTTTAAAACCACAAGAAAGAAACAAGGAATTTGAAACAGCAAAAGAGAGAGCAAAGATCAGGGAGACCAGCAGCTCGCTGTAACATCAGAACAGTGAGTTGCTGGTCTTCCACTCTTGTTGTTGCAGGAGCAATCTCTTTCTCTCTGCCTTGCTGGTGAGAGAGAGTCTGTCTGAGATACCAAAGTACTAGATTGTGGACTGTAGTTTTTGGTGGACTCTAGATCAAGGTCTCTTAGAAGGGCTTTGGTTCTTGCTTGCATGGTGGGTCGGTGCTTTTGTTGGTGCAAGTTGGGGGAGGGAGAGGGTCAATGCTTCTGCGTAGGAGGGGGAGGTGGGGAGGTGGGGTTCTGATGTTTCTGTCCTTCACTCTTTGGGGTCTTTTGTTTCGTGGATGTCAGTGAAGAGTAAGAATTTCAGGTTGTATACTGTGTACATTCTCTGATATTAAATTGAAACATTTGAACCATTTGAAAGAGCTTACAGCTGTGAAAGAGCAGGAGAGGCAGGCAAGTGTTGAAAGTGTCAAGAGATTGAGAGAAATGGCCACAAATTTAAAGTAATGGCTAATTGGCTGGTGAGCATTGTAACATTTCTTCCATCTGAGGATTGTGAAATGACATATTTAAGGGGAATCTGAGGGGAGCTTTTCACTCAGAGGATGGTATAGCTGTGGAACAAACTGCCATTGGGAGTGGTAGATATGGGTTCAGTTGTAAGATTTAAGAGAGATTTGGATAGGTTTGGAGGCCCGTTCTCCAAGTATAGATTGATGGGACTAGTCAAAAGATTAGACCAGCACAGACTAGCTGGGCCAAAGGACCTGTTTCTATACTGTACTGCTCTGTGACTAATTTACAGTAGAAGGCTAGAATATATAACTAAAATTAATAACTAGATAGTTACAAAGTTAAAATTGCAACAAATTAGTGAATGAATAACAGAAAACACAAGGTGGAGTTGACATAAAAGAGAATTGTATTTTATCTAGAGGAAATAAAGAGGTTTTTAACTGAATTAATTTCCAGGAGTTATTTTATATTGAGAGATTAAGCAGAAAAAGCCTATATTCAGTGGAATTCTAAAAAAGCGGCAGACAATCTCATTGACACAAATAAGATTTTGAGGGCCTTCCCAGGAAAAATGAAGCAAGAGTGCCTTCACCTGTGTGAATATAAAAACCATGTGTGTAGTCTCACATGTAGGGTTGATCACGAGTTAAAGAGGAAATTCATCTCTAAGGCAGCACGATAACATAGCGGTTAGCTCCATGCTTTACATAGACAGCAATCACGGTTCAATTCCTGCCGCTGTCAGTCATGAGTTTGAATGTTCGCCCCATGACCATGTGGGTTTCCACCTGGTGCTCCGGCTTTCTCCCACATTCCAGGATCATGCTGGGAGAGACCTTAGGCTGTCCAGACGACTCACACTGACTTCAGTGAAGCCTGGCCTATGTTACACAATAGAGTACAAGAGATAAGACAGGAATAGATCCCCATTTAGGAATCTTTTGATTATACATTCATAGCCAATGCTGCCATCATATTTGAGGTTTCATTAGTCAATACTAAATATTGAAAAGCAAAGAAAACACTTTAAAGATAACATCAAGATCAGCCTACAGAAATTCAACATCTAAAAACTGGATAGACATTACACTTTATAGGTACACCTGAAGGAAATGTGTTCAAGAGGGAGCTACGCTACGTGAGAACGACCTCTGCTATACCGCAGAAAACGAGCAGCAGCTGAGAAAGGAGAGACTGAACAACCAAAAAGACTCAACAATGAACCACAGGTATCACTTACTCTTGCGCACTGACCCGAATACGTGGATCTAGGATCAGCCTCTACAGACACCTGAGGACCAATTAACAACCGCCTGAGGAGAACATCATACTCAACTAGAGTAATCGCTCTGAGCACTGAGTATACACTGCAGGTGTTATCTGGTAGTACATGAAAATGCAACCTGTCAACTCATGATTTAGGTTCCAAACATGTGCAGTTGAGAGATTGGATTAAGGAATTCATTTATAGGTAGACTTTGGAGAACATTCTAACTGGTTGTATCACCGTCTTGTATGGAGTAGCCACTGCATAGGATTCGAAAAAGCTGCAAGAAATTCAGCCAACTCCATCATGGGCACTAGCCTCCCCAGCTTCCTGGAAAGGTGAAACTTAAATAAGACGGCATCCATCATTAAGGACCCCCATCACCCAGGACATGCTCTCTTCTCATTGCTACCATCAAGAAGGAGGTACAGGAGCCTGAAGACACACACTCAACATTTCAGGAACAGTTTCTTCTGCTCCACCATCAGATTTACCTGTATATACTTATTGTAATTTATAGTTTTTATTACTATGTACTTATGCCACAAAACAACAAGTTTCATGTTATATGCCGGTGATGTTAAACCTAATTCTGATTCTTCATAATTCAGTAATAGAATGTTGAAACACTGAAGAGAAACACAGCATCTCTCATCAAGGGTGCCCACCATCTAGGCCATGCCCTCTTCTTGCCTTTGCTGTCAGGAAAGAGGTACGGGAGCCTCAGGACCAACACTACCGGATTCAGGATCAGTTTTTATCTCTCAACCATCAGGCTCTTGAACCACCGGGAATAAGTTCACTCAACTTCACTCACTCCACATTGAACTGGTCCCACAACCTATGAGCTCACTTTCGAGGACTCTTCATCTCTTGTTCTTGATATTTTATTATTATTATTATTTTCTTTTTTTCCTTTTTTTTACTTGCACAGTTTCTCTATCCATCCTGATGGGTGTAGGCCTTCACTGATTCTATTGTGTTTCTTGTACTTACTGTAAATGCCTGCAAGAAAATGACTATTAGGGTTTTATATGGTGGCATATACATACTTGGTGAATAAATTTTGAATTTTTGAACTTTGAAGATTGACTGTGGAGCGTACCATTTGGAATGCCAAATATACATTCTTACTTGTTTATTTTATTTCGATTAGAGTGTATGTGCTTCTTCTAAGCTAAACGTGCTCCATACTGGATCAGACATGTCAGAAGGTAGCCAAGGCACAAGCCTGAAACAGCTTTTAATCTTTTCATTCATCAGACATGGCCTATGATGACAATGCAAAACTCCTCACTGAGTCTGTAACCCAAAGATAAATTTATGATTTTGATTTGGTTAATGTGGTCCCACGTTTACATCTCCAGGAGCTGCCAGTCACTGTTCAGTCAAGTCAAGGATCTTGCTTCCCAGCCCCTGTCAACTGTCTAAGGGCTAATCGTAGTTTTTGCACCTTACCAGTCCTTTTCTCATAGCGCCAGTATGCCAGTTTGCCGAAGGTTGTCTCAATAAGTATACAGTGTGAACAAAGCCGGGTCTGTGTGTGTGTGCATGTGCGTGTGAGGAAGGAAACAGGCTTGTTGTGCTGCTGTTCTTTTGTTGTGTTTTGTGCTCTGTTTTGTTGAGCTCTGTGTTGTTCTGCTAAGCATTGTGGGACCAAAATGAGTGGTGACATTTGCGAGGCTGCCCCCAGCATGATGCCATAGCCACAGTACTACACACCGGCCTCGCTCAGCCGGAGAAGAGGGATGCTTATGTTAGAATCCTATTCTTGGACTACATTTCAATGTTCAACACTATAATTGTCCTCTGCCACCCCCTGGCCCAACAAGAAACTCAGTGACCTTGGCTTGCACCCCACTTTGTGCAGCTGAATCCTGGACTTCCAATCGGATCACCAGCAGGTGGTAAGGATGGGCACCCTCACCTCAGTCCCTCTAACCCTCGACACAGGAGCCTCCCCAGGGCTGAGCGCCCTCCTATACTCCTACTCCCTATACACCCACGTCTGTGTTGCCACGCACAGCTCCAATCTGCTGATCAAATTTGCAGACCGGACAGCATTGATTTCCAACAATGATGAGACAGCCTACCCTGACACAGTGTTGCCAAGAAAACAACCTCTCCCTCAGTGTTGAAAAAATGAAGTTAATTATAGATTACAAGAGGAATGGAGTCAGGCTAGCTCCTATCGACACCAGTGGGACTGTTGTTGAGAGAGTGAGCAGTCACACTTGGACTGTACTTACCAGCTGTGTGGTGAAAAAAGCACAACAGCACCTCTTTCACCTCAGACGGCTGAAGAAGTTTGGCCTGTGTCCCCAGATCCTCAGGACTTTCTGCAAGGGCCGACTGGCTGTGTCACTGCCTGGTACAGGAACTGTACTACCCTCAATTGCGTGGCACTTCAAAGAGTGATGCAGACAGCACAGCGCATCTATGGATGTGAATTTTCCTCTATCTGGGACATTTATAACAGCAGCTGAGTAAAAAGGGCCCAGAAAATCATCAGGGACTCCAGCAGCCCCAACCACAAACTGTTTTGCCTGCTTCTGTCTGGCAAATGGTACCTTAGTGTTAAGGCCAGGACCAACAGGCTACGGGACAGCTTTTTTCACCAGGCCATCAGATTTATCAATACACATTGATTTGACTGTACATACATGTATACAAAACAATTATATATATAATCTTAGGGTTTGGGCAATATCCTCCCACATTTCCCTTGTTCATTGCAATGGAGACGCAACATAACGATTTTTACTAACTCCTGTTGTGAGATGGATGGAAGAAACAAAATAAATTCAAATAAATTAATAAACAGTGATTCAGACTTATGAGGATGTAGAGTCATAGAGCATTACAGCACAGAAACAGACCCTTCAGCCCACGTAGTCCAGGCTGAGCTCTTAATCTGCCGAGTCCCATTGACCCAAATCTGGAACGTAGCCCTTCATACCCTTCCCATCCACTTACCTATCCAAACTTATCTTAAATATTGATATTGAATATATAGCCACCACTTCTGCTGGCAGTTCACCACCTTTTGAGTGAAGAAGTTACCCTCCGTTCTGTTAACTGTTTCATCTTTCACCCTTAATCCATGAGCTCTAATTCCAGTCTCATTGAACCTCAGTTGAAAAAGCTTGTTTGCCTTTACCTGGTCTATACCACTCACAATTTTTATACCTCTATCAAATCTCCCCTCATTCTCCTACGCTCCAGGGAATTAAGTATTAACCTATTGAACTTTTCCCCATATAACTCAGGTCCTCAAGTCCCAGCAACATCCTTGTAAATTTTATCTGCAATATTATTCATATCTTTCCTGTAGATAGCTGAATATAACTGCTCACAACACTCCAAATTTGGCCTCACCAATGTCTTATACAACTTCAACACAAAATCCCAACTCCTGTATTGAGTACTTGATTTATGAATGCCTGTGTGCCAAAATTCTCTTTATGACCCGATCTAGCTCTGACACCACTTTGAAGGAATTATGGATCTGTATTTCCATTTCATTAGCAGAAAAAGACTTTCCTTAATGTAAGGAAAACAGGTGACAAAGCCAATTAATTTTTAATGATCGTTTGCCATTTCTTGTGTCCGTCCTTTCTACTGAAATTTATTTAGAGCACTATATTGCATGATCATTTTCTACAGTTACAGGAATGTAGATAATTAGTAAATTCTGTTGGTATGCCAGAATATCAAGGGTTCTGCTGAAATTATGATAAAATATTTTAAAAAGAACCAATTAATCCATTACTTAAAAATACTCAAATTTTAATTCCTGCTTTAAATGGGTAACTGTGTGATACAAGTTGATAGACATTTACTAATGTTAATCGATAATAAAACAATCTAGATTCTGAATCACCAGATTCCTAAGCAGTTGAAAATGCCTTTGTCATGGTGGAGCAGACTCAATGGGCTGAATGGTCTAATTCTACTCTTACGCCTTATGGTCATTTATAATACATACCTCAATTCTCTGCTTGCTCAGTAATGACAGCTGATATGAGGATTGAAGGTTGTCTTTCAAAAGCATTACTGCATAAATGATTCATGATACCAGAGCTCCCAGGGCAGGTAAAAAAAAGCAGATCATCATTTTGTGGTAATAAGTTTCCTGTACTCCCCTTCCATGAGCCTAATAAAGTGTGCTAATTATTTAGTTTCTTAGCAGTATCTTTGCCATTCAAGGTTTAACCATAGCTTTGTTGTAACTGGAGATTTGAATTAAAGCTAGAAAGCACAGTTGGCCTCATAAATCCTGCACCTAATAAAGTGCCCACTGTGTGTACGTTCGAGTGTTCTTCTTCCGCAAGGTTCCACGTGTTGTGCGTTCAGAGGTGCTCTTCTGCACAACACTGTTATTACATGATTAGTTGAGCTGTTGTCGGCTTCCCTCAGTTTAAACCAGTCTGGCCCTTCTCCACTGACCTCTCTTGTTAACAAGGTGTTTTCACCCACTGCTGTTCACCGGCTGTCTTTTGTTTTTGCACTATCTCTGTAATCTCGAGAGACAGTTATGTGGGGAAATCCAAGGATGTCAGCAGTTGCTGAGATACTCAAACCACCCCTTCTTGCACCAGCAATCATTCCACTATCAAAGTCATATTTCTTCCCCATTCTGATGTTTAATCTGAAGAATAACTGAACCTCTTGACCATGTCCACATCTTTTTATGCATTGTCAGATTGTCAGATTAGATATTTGCATTAATGACCAGGTATTCAGGCATAAATGATAAAGCAGTTACTGTGTTTGTGTGAGGCCGAGTTCACCAAACTTTCTGCTCAAGCACTTAGACTAACAACTGTTTCGTCTTTACTATAATTTGAAATCACAAGGTCATCCACCCTTCCAATCTGGGGCAATGATAAAACACATCAGGTCTCTCCTTGTTGCCTAAAGGATAAACTATTTCCATAAGACCATTCAACATAGAAGCAGAATTAGGCCATTCGGCCCACTGTCTGCTCTGTGATTCCATCATGGGTGATTTATTATCCCTCTCAATCCCATTCTCCTTCCTTCTCCTTGTAACCTTGACCCCCTGACTAATCAAGAACCTATCAACCCCCACTTTAAATATACCCAATGACTTGGCCTCCAAAGCTGTTGTGGTAAGGAATTCCACAAATTCACTACCCTCTGCTTAAAGAAATTCCTCCTCAATTCTGTTTTAAATGGATGTCTCTCTATTCTGAGACTGTACCTCTGGTCCTAAACTCTTCCACTAATGGAAGCATCCTCTCCACTAGAATGACAGCTCATTCCTCACTCTCACGGCCCACAGAGTGAAGAAGTTTCCCTTCATGTTCCTCTTAAACTTTTTACCTTTCACCCTTAACCTATGACCTCTGGTTGTAGTCCCACCAAACCTCAGTGGAAAAAGCCAGCTTGCATTTACCCTATCTATACCACTAACAATATAGTGTGTTAAGAAATACTGTTCAAGAGAAGAATCACGCCTCCCTGATCCCAGTTCTGTCGATCCAGTTGCAATTAGATTGTTTTCTTCAATGCTTTTTCTACTCCTTATTCATCCGAGAATTGAGTCATGGATACTTTCCCCACCTCTGTATATAACCCCCCCTTTCATTTACACTCTCTCTCCGTTCTCCACGTTCACTGATAATTCTCAGAACTTCCTCAAATCCTTCTCTCTCGTCATCCAATATTCTTAATTGTAACTACAGTAGTTTAGCAGTTAATGTGGCACTATTACTGCTCAGGGTGTCGAAATTTGGACTCAATTCCAGCATCATCTGTAAGAAAGTTTGTACATTTTTTGGTTTCCTCCCACAGTCCAGACACATACCAGTTAGTAGGTTACTTGTTTATTCTGAATTGTCCTGTGATTACGCTATGTAAAATAGGTGGGTTGTTGGGTGGCACGACTCAGTGAATCAGAAATGCCTGTTCCATGCTGTATCTCCAAATAAAATAAAATTTATCAGTCAGACTGAGATGACCAAATGTTCAAAGTGTTTCAAAGGATTAAAGGTTCAAAGTATGTATCCATGTGCAACTCTGAAATTTGTCTTCTCCAGATAGCCACAAAACAAAGAAAACATGAAAGTCATTCAGAGAGAAGCGTCAAACCACCCCCTCCGATCCTCAACCCCTCCCAAAATACACCTCCCCCCACACAAAAAGGAACAGGGACATAACCCCCAAAGCAATAGAGCAGTGAAAGAAGTGCAGGGAGTAAAGCCAGATCTAACATATAGAGAGGCTTTGAGGAAAGAGCAGCAGAATAAAGGGTATAAAGGTAGTAAGGTAGAAGGGCTAAAGTGTGTGTACTTCAATGCAAGAAGCATCAGGAACAAAGGTGATGAACTGAGAGCTTGGATACATACATGGAATTATGATGTAGTGGCCATTATACAGACTTGGCTGGCACCAGGGCAGGAATGGATTCTCAATATTCCTGGATTTCAGTGCTTTAAAAGGGATAGAGAGGGTGGAAAGGGGAGGAGGGGTGGCATTACTGGTCAGGGATACTATTACAGCTGCAGAAAGGGTGGGTAATGTAGCAGGATCCTCTTTTGAGTCAGTATGGGTGGAAGTCAGGAACAGGATAGGAGCAGTTACTCTACTGGGGGTATTCTATAGGCCCCTGGTACCAGAGGAGCAGATTGGGAGGCAGATTTTGGAAAGGTGCAAAAATAACGGGGTTGTTATCATGGGGGACTTTAACTTCCCTAATATTGATTGGCACTTGATTAGTTCCAATGGTTTAGATGGGGCAGAGTTTGTTAAGTGTGTCCAGGGTGGATTCCTGTCACAGTATGTTGACAGGCTGACTAGGGGGAATGCCATACTAGATCTAGTATTAGGTAATGAACCGGGTCAGGTCACAGATCTGTCAGTGGGTGAGCATCTGGGGGACAGTGATCACCGCTCCCTGACCTTTAGCATTATCATTGAAAAGGATAGAATCAGAGGACAGGAAAATTTTTAATTGGGGAAGGGCAAATTATGAGGCTATAAGGCTAGAACTTGCGGGTGTGAATTGGGATGATATTTTTGCAAGGAAATGTACTATGGACATGTGGTCGATGTTTAAGGATCTCTTGCAGGATGTTAGGGATAAATTTGTCCTGGTGAGGAAGATAAAGAATGGTAGGGTGAAGGAACCATGGGTGACAAATGAAGTGGAAAATCTAGTCAGGTGGAAGAAGGCAGCATACAAGAGGTTTAGGAAGCAAGGGCCAGATGGGTCTATTGAGGAATATAGGGTAGCAAGAAAGGAGCTTAAGAAGGGGCTGAGAAGAGCAAGAAGGGGGCATGAGAAGGCCTTGGCGAGTAGGGTAAAGGAAAACCCCAAGGCATTCTTCAATTATGTGAAGAACAAAAGGATGACAGGAGTGAAGGTAGGTCCGATTAGAGATAACAGTGGGAAGATGTGCCTGGAGGCTGTGGAAGTGAACAAGGTCCTCAATGAATACTTCTCTTCGGTATTCGCCACTGATAGGGAACTTGACGGTGAGGACAATATGAATGAGGTTGATGTTCTGGAGCATGTTGATATTAAGGGAGAGGAGGTGTTGGAGTTGTTAAAACTCCTTGCTTCCAGGACCAACATAGCATGCTCACAACTCACTAACCCTAACCCCAATGTCTTTGGACATTGGAATCCAGAGCACCCCAAGGAAACACACGTGATCATGGGGCGAATATTCAGACTCTTTACAGACAGTGGCAGGAACTGAACTCCAGACAGTGATCACTGGTGCGGTAAAACACTTACACTAACCACTAAGCTACCACGCCAGCCTGATTTTCCATTTCTTTTCCTGATCTTCTTTTCCAGATTTTTCCTTATCTCTCATTCTTACCAACCCTATAATTCTCATATGCTGCACTGGTGCAATCTATCACCTTGTGCACATCCATTATTTTTGTTGCTGCGTTTTAATTGGTTAGTGTTTAGCTACCAATTTAAAAAATGCACATTCTGAGCTTTTCTCTTCAAATCACTGCTCCATTCTAACCTGACTCACTTCCTTTATGACGCCCTTTAAAATTGACGTCTTTTTTGCCAAATTTTGTCTCAATCTCAAATTTTGTTTAAAGGCAGTACCTTTGGTAACTGTAATTTGGGATGGTTAACCAGGCAAATTATAAATGTAAGTCATTATTAATTCCATAGCTCGTCTCCAGAAATACTGTAACAGACGCAGGCCATTTGATTACCAAATTATTGTGGCACATTAAAAACACCACAGGGAAGCATTTTCAAAATGCATGTTCAGAAACAATGTCTGACTATGACATTACAATAAATATTTTTGTGTCCATTACAGAGAAGTGAGAAAACTGAAGTATTTTTATTAAGTATGGTTATTAGCAAATTTTAAAATACTACAGTAAATCTGAACATGACATATTTGAGTATCTTTATAAAATAGTTGAAATAATGTTTTATAGAAAATATTGATTATATACTGTTTTACACAGTGCTTCACATATGTGACAAAATTTCAGAAGATGCATCTTTTGAATTGTAAATTCAGAAATATTTCCTTGTTATTTTTTAAGGAGCACTGAAATCTAATTAATACCGGAAACACTTTGTTTAAAGGTGTGTTGTTGTAGCAATATAAAAGAGAATATACCTGAAGGCCACATTTAGATATAGATTTATATTGATATATTTAGATATATTGAAATGTGTTAGGTATTTATCTAAGCGGTTAGAGTTGGAAATTATTTTACTACTGTGGAACTAAAATCAAGTAGCCTTTCTATTTTTTGGGGGTTTCTTCAGTACTTATTGATGCTGTATTATGGGAATAGAGCTGGGCAGCCTTGTTCCCATTGCTGTATTGATTTGCCCTTCAGCTGTTTGCACATTGAAGAGAACCAAGGGCCCTGTTGTTGATTATCTACACAATGTCTCTGTGAGCATTATTGACCTGGTTGCAGCTACTGCCCCGTGGCTCTTGGTTTTCCACACTGTTGCCATGGTGACCATAATAAAACATTGTATCCCCTGCATCCTGTCTCGACTGCCACCCGACTTTCCCCCCTCCCTGGCACAGTCTGAAAATTGCCAGAGTGCTAATTGGAAATTATTTTTCTCTGGGAGTAACAGGAGAAGGGTGTGTAAAGTATTAAATTCTGTTGGCTATGAAATCAGAATTCTGCTAAACAACTTATGTTTTAAAGGTTATAGGATATAATTATTTGAAAATATGCACTCTTTCTTGAAAACCAGTGATTCCCAAATATATATAAAAATAGTAGTGCAAAAAGAGAGCAAAATAGGTAAGTGGTGTTCATGGCTTCATGGACAGTTAAGAAATCTGATGGCAGAGGTGAAGAAGCTGTTGTTAAAATGTTAAGTGTGGGCCCTCAGCTCCTGTACCTCCTCCCTGTTGGTAGCAATGAGAAGAGGGCATTTTCTGTGTGGTAAGCTACCTCAGCAAAACTCTGGTTCCCTTTCCAAGAGCTGCTTTTGTGCTGCAGTGCTTTAAGAAGGGCTGCAGTAGTTTGAGAAGGTTGCTTACTGCCATTTTGTCAATGCCAGTTTGATTTAAAGTTATAAATGTTTCCCTTGACAGTAACATCCACATCCATTTTCTGTGGATATATCATTAATTATTTGATCCATAAGACAGTAAGACATACATAGGAGCAGAATTAGGCCATTCGGTTCATTGAACCTGCTCTGCCATTCCATCATGGTTATTTTATTATCCTTCTCAACCCCATTTTCCTGCGTTCTCCTCATAACCTTTGACACCCTGATGAATTGAGAACCTATTAACCCTGCTTTAAATATACTCAATGCTGTGGCCTCCATAGCCATCTCTGGCAATGAATTCCACCATCCTTTGGCTAAAGAAATTCCTCCTCATCTCTGTTCTATAGAGCCATCCTTCTATTCTGAGGCTGTGCCCTCTGGTCCTAGACTCCCCCACTGTAGGAATTGTCCACTCTATCTAGACCTTTCAAAATTCAATAGGTTTCAATGAGATCTCTCTCTTCCATTCTTATTCTTCTTGGAGCATTCCCTCACTGCTTGGAACCTTCTCAGCTGAGACACTTACACTCTCATCCCTAAAGCTGTAGCCTTCAGAACATTGTTTGAATTTTTGAACCAGATAACCTACAGCATATCCAAGTTTTAACACTTCCTTCTTGTCCAGCCATTCTGATATGAGACCCTAAACTAATCCCATGGTATTCTGAAAGAGCTATAATGTAGTCCCCAATGATCCTGTAAATATCATAATTTCAGATTCTTTTATCTTTTATGTCCTTGCTGTAAGTGTGATTTTGTTAAGTTGAAATTGGCTTCTGATTTACCTCATATTGCAACATTTGTGCTTAAAAAATTCCTAATCAGCTGTAAAATGATTCCCCCCCCCCCCCCCCCCCGAGACTTAGTGTAAACAACTTTTGTCCCTGAAAACCCTCCTTAGGCTTGCGGTCTTCAAAAAAAGATTAAAAATCCTTGCCTTCAGTTTCAAATCACCTTGCTTTTATTCCTCCCTGTTCCGATGCTCTCTTCCATTCATGTATCCGAATCTCTACTCTTTGCTGTTTGGTGTAGATGCTTCTGCACACCACGGCATTGTTCTACTGCTTATTTATCTCCAAAGGGATATACTGGCCTTATAACTGGCCTGTTCTGAACTGGAGAAAATTCATACAAAAACCCATTTGCACTACTGAAATTTCTTTTGTTCTCATTTTCCACTACTTATTTAATTTTATTTTGTAAGTATTTCTTATTGCAATTTATAGTTTATTTTATTATGATGTATTGCAATGTACTGCAGCCACAAATCAACAAATTCCATGACAAACAGTATAACAATGACATTAAACCTAATTCTGATTCTGACTCTGATATCCCTCTACATTGGCCAGGGAAAATTAAATTATGTTGTTTAAATTAATCAAATAACATTGAAACAAAAAGCTAGTAATCATGAAACTCCTCAGTTATTACAAATACTTATCTGGCTCACTAATCTTGGTTGGGAATGCTACATAGATGGCTTTAGCCAGCCTAATACTTAAGTGATTTCAGATTCCGGCAAGTGGAGGTGGACAACAAGCAAGGGTCTTGTCTATGATACACTTACCTCCTTATTGAATAACATAGACATTCTGTCTCTCTAATTCCCTTTCCATAAGCTACCATTTTGCATTTTACTCTCTAGTAGTGGTAGTAGTAGATACAGCTCATCTCTCCCCCAACATTGAGCAGAACTACATGGAGTGCTGTTTCAGGCAAGCAGCATCCATTATCAAGGACCTCCACTATCTAGACCATGCCAGAGAACTATAGGAGCCTCACAACCTACAGCACCGAATTCAGGAATAGTTATTACCCCTCAAACATCATGTTCCTGAACCTGAGAGGATAACTTCATTCAGCCCAACACTAAACTGTTCCCACAACATATGGACTCACTTTCAAGGACTCTACACCCCATGTTTTTGATTGAGAAGGTATTTATTTATTTATCTATCTATCAATTAATTTATTCATTCATAATATTTGTATTTACACTATTTGTTGTCTTTTGCACATCTGTTGCTTTTCCATCTTGTTATGTGTGGATTTTCATTAATTCTACTGTGTTTCTTTGTATTTACTGTGAATGCCCACAAGAAAATGAAGCTCAGGGTCGTATATGGTGCCATATATGTACTTTAATAATAAACTGACTTTGAACTTCAGGCATGTTCGTTTAAAACTGGGATGAAGAGGAGAATTCTTATAGAGGGTGGTAAATCACTGAAATGTTCTACCCCAGTGGGTTAAGGAGGTGAGATCACGGGGGTATCTCAAGAATAAAAATCTTTGCTTTTAGCTTCAAATCACCATTCCTTCCTATTTCGGTGTTCTCATATCCTAATCTGTACACTTTGTTGTTCAACCTAGCTGCTCCATTGTTCCATTATTCATCCATCTCTATAAGGATTTAATGACCTTATTATTGACCTGTTCTTCACTGGGAACTTGAAGAATTAATATCCCACTAAGATACTTGGAGGGTCATGTAGTATTGACGAAGCAGTGAGTCTGCAGAAGGACTTAGACATATTTGGAGCACCACCAGGTTCAAGAACAATTACTGCCCCACAACATCCGGCTTTTGACCAAAGGGGTTAACTACACTCATTTGCCCATCCATTCAGATTCCCACTTCCAATGATCTCACTTTAAGGACTTTTCATCTCATTATCTCAAGTCCTTGTTATTTATTACTATTTATTTATATTTGTATTTGCACGGTTTGTTGTCTTTTGCACTCTGGTTGATCTTTCATTAATTCTGTTATAGTTATTATTTGATAGATTTCCTGTGTATGCCCACAGGAAAATAACTTCTGGGTTGTATATGGTGACATAAGTGTACTTTAATAATAAATTTACTTTGAACTTTGAGGAGAATGGACAAGAGGTGACAGATGGAATATAGTAGACCCATTTTTGAAAGGCTATGGAACTGAAGGCTTAGGGATGTTAATACAGAAGAAGAGATGAAGCCTGGAGCAGATGAACCATAATAAATGTTAGTTAGCATTGGTATCAAGATGAAGCAGGAATTTTTTGAGATGGGTAGGGAAGAGTGGTTCAGGCCACATTGCAAGAGATGCTGAGATCCTGCAGTATAGTCAAGTCTACAATACCAGTATAGGTTTCAAAAGTTTCAAAGGTACATTTAATATCAGAGAAATGTATGCAGTATACATCCTGAAATACTTTCTCAGCCATAATTTGAATAGCTATTAGGTAAATCAAAGCTAATTTTTCTATTCCGTCTTTCATAGTGGGAACTCATTTATTAGCTAAACAGTTATAAAGCTCCACTGGATTACTTTAAAAGAAACTTTCTCTTTAAATCCAAAAGTACTGTGTAAGATGGCTTGACTGTTCATTCCCCTCTATAGGTGCTGGCTGACCTGCTCAGTTTCTCCAACATTTTGTGTATGTGTGTTGCTTTGTAATCAGTTTTTCACTTCTTGGAGGGCATCCAGCAATAAACTGCTATGCAGGACATAGATTTGTACCTTTGTTTGATTGAGAAAGCTCTGGCAGTTGCTGGATCCTCAGTATTCCCTACATGAGGAAGGAACCTCGATCCTATGGAAATAAGGTAGGGTCTGAGCCAAACCATCTGTTTCAACTTTGATCACAGTCCGTGAACTACGATCCTCCGGGTGCATGTTACCAGGCTTGTCCTGTATGAAGTGAAAGATACTAATTGAAGTGTTTCATCATCTGAACCAAAGGTGCAACCAGTTGTCTTTTCCTTTGTGTGAGATGAAGTGGGTTTTGTTAAATTTATGAATGCTTGTCCTCCCCTGCCTGTCAAATTGTGTCTGAAACAGATGATCACGGTTAAGAGTACAAGAGTTATTAATCTGTGCAATTCCACATTTTTAAAACATTTTTTCTTTTATTCTGACTCTGTTTTGTCTTAAAATGTGATTAGTAGCATTTCAGAGTTTATGTGTAAAGTGTAAGGCAATATTTGTTTTATGTCCCATGTAAAGTTTCTTAATTCTTGTGATGAATTTATGATAAGTCAGTGTGAAGTAAACAATATTTGGGTATGTTTACAATATATTCTCTCTTAAAGATGATGTCATATATTGTAAGAAGGAAGCTTGGCATAGCTTATAATAGTCTCAACATTTCAAACAGCCGCATTCTTCAAATCTGTCAGATTCATTTCCTCTATACGGCAATAACGAGGCAATGAAAAAAGTAATTTTTTGATTGTGCACTTTATTCAACAGACTGCTTTAATAATCTGCAAGCTTAACGTTTTTGGACTATTACTAATTGTTACCAATATTATCAAAATGGTGTTTGAACATGGAAGAGTACAGCACAGTACAGGCCCTTCGGAGTGCTATGTTGTGCTGACTTTTTAACCTGCTCCAAGATCAATCTCAGTCCTGACGAAGGGTCTCGGCCCGAAACGTCGACAGCGCTTCTCCCTTTAGATGCTGCCTGGCCTGCTGTGTTCCACCAGCACTTTGTGTGTGTTGCTTGAATTTCCAGCATCTGCAGATTTCCTCGTGTTTGCCAAGATCAATCTGACTCTTGGCCACATATCCCTCTATTTTTCTTTCATCTATGTGCCTATCTAAGAGTCTGATGTATCTGCATCTACTACTACCCCTGGCAGTGTGTTCCGCACACCCACCACGCTCCATGTAAAAATAAAACTTACCTCTGACAATCCCCTATACTTTGCTCCAACAGCCTTAAGATTATGCCTCCCTCACACAAAATGCTGAAAGAACTAAGCAGGTCAGGCAGGGAAATAAACAGTCAATGTTTTGGGCCGAGACTGGGAAAGAAAGAGGAAGAAGCCAGAATAAGAGGGTGGGGGGGGGGGGGAGAGGAGAAGGTGACAGGAGTGACCAAGTGTGGAGAAAGGAGGGTGGTTGGGGAAAGGGAGCGATGAAGTAAGAAGTTGGCAGATAATGGACGTCAGTTGTTTAAGGCACAGAGTCGACTGTACTTCCTAAGAAGGTTGGCGTCATTCAATGTCTGTAGTGAGATGCTGAAGATGTTCTATAGGTCAGTTGTGGAGAGCGCCCTCTTCTTTGTGGTGGCGTGTTGGGGAGGAAGCATTAAGAAGAGGGACGCCTCACGTCTTAATAAGCTGGTAAGGAAGGCGGGCTGTGTCGTGGGCAAAGTACTGGAGAGTTTAGCATCGGTAGCTGAGCGAAGGGCGCTGAGTAGGCTACGGTCAATTATGGATAACTCTGAACATCCTCTACATGGCACCATCCAGAGACAGAGAAGCAGTTTCAGCGACAGGTTACTATCGATGCAATGCTCTTCAGACAGGATGAAGAGGTCAATACTCCCCAATGCCATTAGGCTTTACAATTCTACCGCCAGGACTTAAGAACTTTTTAAAAGCTATTATTAATGCTTTTTGAGATAGTGATTTAGATGCATATCATATTTTTACTGAGTTAAGTATTGTATGTAATTAGTTTTGCTACAACAAGTGTATGGGACATTGGAAAAAAGTTGAATTTCCCCATGGGGATGAATAAACTATCTATCTATCTATCTATCTATCTAATCCCTTCCATAGATAGAACATAGAACAATACAGCACAGTAACAGGCCTTTCGGCCCACAACATTGTGCTGAACCAATTAAGATGCTGCTTGACTTGCTGAGTTTCTCCAGCATTTGCACATGTTGCTCCAGATTTAAAGCACCTTGCAGGGTCTCTTTTCTTTACTTGAATGCAACTAACCAGCTTTTGGCTAATGAAGATATTTTTGAGGCTCTCCACTGGTCGAGTTTAACCATGGATGTTGTGTCCTAGCTGCCTATGTGGTGCGCAAGCCAGGGCAGTATGATATGGAGAGTAAGCTGATGCCCATGCAGAAGGCTTCCCCTCTCCATGCAGCTGATGAATCCAAAGGAACATCAGAGACTGATAGAGTTTAGTACCAGCAGCATCACAGGAGTAGCCTGTCACCATTGAACTCAACATAGAACTGCCTTAGGGACTCCATCTACAGGTTTTTCTCAAGATTTGGTCCCATCAAGGAGGAGTCTATACACACCAGGACCACCAGACTCAAAAACAGCTACTTTCCCAAGCAATAAGGTAGCTGATCAACACCTCCACCCACTAACACGCCCCCTCCACACACCCATCACCACTACGTTATCATTTCTTGTCAGTAACATTATGTACAGACACACCTGTGCCTGGCGTCCCTTTATGACAGTTTTGCTCTGGATAGCACTTAACTTTGCAGTTTCCTAACACCATGCAAGTCTAAACGTTTTATACAGTACTGTGCAAAAGTCTTAGGCACCCTAGTTTTGTCTTATGGCCTCAGGTTCAGTTTGGGAAGCAATGAGGTTGGGTGAGTGATGGGATGGAAGAGAAAGCTGACTATAAGCTGGTAAATTCAGAAAGGGATCTTAAGAAGGTGCTTTCTGCATTCAGAGGATTCAAGGGGTGGAATTTTGTGATGGGATGCTGTTGCTGTAGTACCTCTGTATTTGGGTGAGAGCAGGAAAGATGGATGGGAAAGATTGATTGTCGGGTTAGTTTTGGGGATGTGGTGACCTAGTTGATCTTTTGAAATATGAATGTTATTTTGCATATTTGTTATTGGGTTAGGATATAAATCCATTAATCAAAGTTCAAAGTAAATTTATTAGCAAAATACATATATGTCACCATATATAACCTTGAGATTCATTGTCTTGCGGACATGCTCAGAAACATAATAGAATCAATGAAAGACCGCACCCAACAGGATGGACAAAGATCCGATGTGCAAAAGACAGTGCACTGCAAAACAAAAGAAAAACATAACGGTTGAGAGCATAAGATGAAGAGTCCTTGAATGCGAGTCCATAGCTTGTGGGAACAGTTCAATGATGGGGCGAGTGAAGTTATCCCCATATTAACTGTTCCTGAACCTGGTTGTGTGGGTTCTGAGGCTCCAGCACCTTCTTCCTGATGGCAGCAGCGAGAAGAGAGCACGGCCTGGGTGGTGGGGGTCCTTGATCACAGATGCTGCTCTCCTGTGACAGCATTTCATATAGATGTACCCAGTAGTGGACTAGTAAAGCCCTTAAAAGCACTGAAGATTAATCTTGTAGTTTCAGCTACACCATAATTGATGATTATTAATATAAATATCCTCATTATTTCCTCATTAAATTTCTGATGCCTTCATTTGTACATCTACTTGTACACTTTATATTTGTGCTCCAACAGCAATAGGGCATCATGGGTAATCACAGTTAACCATTCAGATGCGTTATAATCACTTGTTTCTGCATTTTGTGAATATTTAATCGCGGCCTTTTCTCTTTATAATGACAAATCTCATGATTCTGTCAGTGACAATAAGTCTGATTCTGATTATGATGATATCCTCAGCTCCTTTGAGACTGTTGAGCTGTTTTTTTTAAATTTGCAATTGACATTAAAACAGTACAACACAGTACAGGTCCTTCAGCTCGTGGTGTTGTAAAGACCCTTTAACCTACTCTTAAGATCAATCTAGCCTTTTCCTCCTACATTGCCCTTGATTTTTCTTTCATCCATCTGCCTATTTAAGAGTTTCTTAAATGTTCCTAATATGCCTGCCTCTACCCCCACCTCTGGCACCTCTCTCTGTATAAGAAAACACTTTCCTCCAAACACCTTATGCCCCCTTGTGTTATGCTATTTCCATCCTGGGGAAAAGTCGCTGACTGTCCACTGGATCACTCTTATCATACTGTACACCTTGACTCTCATCCTCCTTTGTTCCAAAGTGAAAAGCCCTAGCTTGCTCAGCCTATTTTCATAAGAAATGCTCTCTAATCCAGGCAGAGACCTGGTAAACCTCTACACCCAATGTTTGTTATAACTTTCCCTGAGGCTAAGTATCTATCCATGTGAAGTTACCAAATGTAGATTATTTTTTATATCTGTTTACCACCAAGTACAGTATATTCATTGTCTTTAATTAGTTGACTTCTGAGTTATCCTCTTGGCTGAGTTATCCTCTCTCAAGCCAAGAGGATAACTTCACTCAACTTCACTCACCCCACCACTAAACTGTTCCCAAAACCTAGGGACTCACTTTCAAGGACTTTGCCACTTTCTCAATATTTATCACTTATTTATTTATTATTATTATTTTGATTTTTTTTCTCTCGTATTTGCACAGTTTGTTGTCTTTTGGACATTGGTTGTTGTCCATCCAATTGGAGGTAGTCCTTCATTGATTCTATTGTGTTTCCTGTATTTATTGTGAATGCCCACAAGAAAATATTCAATGTGTTATGCATTCAGAGATGCTTTTCTGCACACCGCTGTTGTAGCGTGTGGTTATTTGAGTTATTGTCACCTACCTGTCAGTTTGAACCAGTCTGGCCATTCTCCTTGGACTTCTCTCGCTTACAAGGCATTTTCACCCACATAAATGCTGCTTACTGGATTTTTTTTTTGTTTTACGCACCAATCTCTGTAAACTCCAGAGACTGTTGTGCGTGAAAATCCCAGGAGATTAACAATTTCTGAGATACTTATACCATCCCATTTGGCACTAACAATTATTCCGCAGTCAAAGTCACTTAGAGCACATTTCTTCTGATCTTTGATTTGAACAACAACTGAACCTCGTTACCAAGTCTGTATGCGTTTCTACATTGAGTTGCTGCCTCATGTTAGGCTGATTAGATATTTTCACTAAAGAGCAGGTGTGCCTAATAAAGTGGCCACTGAGTGTATGTATAGTTCCTTAAGACTGTCATACCTGGGGGTTGGGAAGTAGTGGGGATAAACTCCCACTACCTATTAAATGCTCCCAATAGCTTGCATCTCAAATAGCCTGTGACAACCAAGTCTAGCTCATGGTCTTCACGACTGGCGTAGTTACTAAACCCTTTGGAATCATTCCTATTGACAGGAGCAGGGGCAAAGGTGGGTTACTGGCACCTTAAAACCAGTCGCTCTGGGTAGATGGGGCTCATCAGTCGTGGCTGGCAGCTTATCTAGGAGAAGGAAAACTCTGATCTCAAATGTCCACAGCCTTGTGGCTACACCCAGTCATGGGGAAGGCTTTGGGAGTAAACCTGAGGGAAAAATCCAAGAGCTGGAGTCCCTAATGAAGTCCTACATTGAGTTCAATGCTGACTGGCTACTCCTGTGATGACATTGGTGCCAAACTGTATTGGTCTCTGCCATTCCTTTGGATTCATCAGCTGTGTGGAGAGGGGGAGCCTGTATGGGCAGCAGCTTGCTCTCTATATCGTACTACACTGACTTGCATGTACAACGTAGACAGCTAGGAAGCAATATCCGTGGTTGACCCCAATCAACAAAAACCTCATCGAACATTGATAGGATGCAAAACTGGGCTGAGAAATGGCAGGTGGAGTTCAACCCAGATAAGTGTGAGGTGGTTCATTTTGGTCGGTCAAATATGATGGCAGAATATAGTATTAATGGTAAGACTCTTGGCAATGTGGAGGATCAGAGGGATCTTGGGGTCCGAGTCCATAGGACGCTCAAAGCAGCTGCGCAGGTTGACTCTGTGGTTAAGAAGGCGTATGGTGTATTGGCCTTCATCAATTGCCTCACTACAGGAAGGATGTGGAAGCCATAGAAAGGATGCAGAGGAGATTTACAAGGATGTTGCCTGGATTTGGGAGCATGCCTTATGAGAATAGGTTGTGTGAACTCAGCCTTTTTTCCTTGGAGTGAAGGAGCATGAGAAGTGACCTGATAGAGGTGTACAAGATGATGACTGACATTGATTGTGTGGATAGCAGAGGCTTTTTCCCAAGGCTGAAATGTTAGCCACAAGAAGACACAGGTTTAAAGTGCTGGGGAGTAGGAGTAGGTACAAAGGAGATGTTAGGGGTAAGTTTTTTACTTAGGGAGTGATGAGTGCTTGGAATGGGCTGCTGGCAACAGTGGTGGAGGCGGATAAGATAGGGTCTTTTAAGAGGCTTTTAGATAGGAACATGGAGCTTAGTAAAATATAGGGCTATAGGTAAGCCTAGTAATTTCTAAGGTAGGGACACGTTCAGCACAACTTTGTGGGTTGAAGGGCCTATATTGTGCTGCAGGTATTCTATGTTTCTATGAATGAATGTAACAATAACAAACAATACCAGTAGCATGTGCTGACAGAGAGGTTTAGTTTATTTTTCCATCATTGTTTGCACAGACATGGTGTGCTGAGAGGCCTAATCTCTATCTACAACATTCACGTACCTTACACACAAGCTATGAAATGTTTAGACTTATGTAGTGACAAAAAACTGTAAAGTTAAATACTATCCAAAGCAAAGCTGTCAAAGATTCAATAAGTTCAAGTTTAATTATCAATCAACTGTACATTAATACCCATGAATGGTGATGGTGGTTGTCCATCATGTCCGATGATGGCAGGAAACCTGTGTGGGAGAGTGGAAAAGCCGTTGCACTGGGGCAGTTCCACTCTCTCGACCGCAAAAGTCTGGATCCAATAGTACGAACAAGCGTCACAAACTGGAGTCTTCCTTGATTGCAGTGGATGACATTTTCTGTGCCTTGTCGTGCTTTTCACTCTCCAGGGAATTTTGCAGTACTGCCTTTCTGGCTGTTGGATCGCACTGTAGATCTCATCTGCCCAGTTTGACAGAGCTGACTTCGTATGCTGGGACAGGCATGTCCCTAACTCGCCATGATGTGAGGCTGCAGTACCAAAAGTCATATCAAGCACAGGCCACATATACCACATATAAGATAGCAAGTAAACATACACTCAAAGAAAAATATATATGTAGCTCCTGTCCCTGACTGACAATTGATGGTGCATGGGTGTTATTGGTAAGAACAAGCAGTTCTCAGCAGTCTGCAGATGAATGAACATATACATGCATGCATGCAAACCAGCTTGTCATTTCCACCGATGGAACACTGGAAGCCCGCACTGACAGGTGGCCAGCATGGATATGTGCTACACAGCCTCTAACGTCTCCTCTCCTCTCCCAGACTGCTGCAACAGGCAATCCCACGGCTTGAGACCTCATTCTCGCTACAACAAGGCCATGCAGCTCCCTTGCCGTCTGTCTCACCAATAAGCAAGGGAAACAGATTTGTAGCCTTTTACATTATCTATGTCCTACAAGTGTCCAAATAACTATGTGTTGACCAAATGTGATGATTATTGATCATTTTGCAGTGTTTAGTTCCCTGTGTGGCACTGTAACAGGTTTTGATAAAAATAGGGCTACAAGTTTTTGCCAGGTAGCTAAGTAAGACTGCATCCAGATAATGAACTGAGATGAGCTACTATTCTGTGATAAAGATAATTGATGGCTTGCAGTGAATTGTAAAGTGATTGCCATAATACCTGTTGTAAAGTCAGAATTCAAATACATTTTGTTGATCTGTTTGTTGATCTAGAAAAATACGGAGCGAAACATTTAACAAGCATTTGCAGTCAGAATGTATTTATTGATGACGTGGATTCCTAAACAACCACATGTAATCTGGTTTGACATCACTAAATGGCTTTTCACATTGATTAACCATTTTGTTAATCGTGTTGCTTACAAGGTTCTGTTATTTATTTCTTTGGGCCCCTCATTCTGTTAAGTTTTCTATACCTAAAACAACGAGTGGTTGTTTTACCCTGTGAAATAGGTTGGATTTTCAGGATTCGAGAAACATGGTGGAATAAATGGAAATGAAAATAAAAATGAATGCAACTTAAAGCATTCTTATATTCTGCATGACATTTTATTAGATTTAAATGATATTTTATTTTTACTCAGTTTGTGGCTGCTATTTGGAATTTAGTGCATGAGGAATTGGTGGAGTCAGACAAAAGTTCAATGTAAATTTATCTTCAAAGTACACATATATCACCATATACAACCCTGAGATTTGTTTACTTGCAGGCATACTAAGCAAACCAACCCAACCAGACGGACAAAGAACCAATGAGAAAATACCCCCAAAAAATTAAGCAATATATACTGAGAACATGAGATAAAGATTCCTTAAAAGTGACTCCATAGGTTGTGGGAACAGCTGAGTGACATGGCGAGTGATCTTATCCTAACTGTCAACCACTATGTCAATCACAATAACTGTGTCAAGACACATTTAAACAGGCACTTTAAGTGGGTGAAGTATACAGACCTAGAGTGAGTAAACACACAATTAGTGCAGTTGGGCATGAACTTCAGCATGAATGTGATAGGCTGAAGGGCTCACTTCAGTGCCGTACACCTCCCTATCTTTATGACAAGAAGTACTAGAATTATGCTGTGCAGATTAACTTTTGTCTCTGCTACCCATGCAAATTATGGCTAGAATTTAGTAATTATGATTTTGTTGAGATGTTTTCATTATGAGAAGTCCCCAGATTTTTGAGAGGTGAACAGACTCATAGGTAATCTACATTTGGGCAATAAATTCAGCTAGAACAACAGGTATCACATGTTAACTCACAGAATGCTGGAGGAACTCAGCAGGTCAGATAACATTTATTGGAAGAGAATAAATAGTCGACGTTTCATGCTGAGACCCTTCATCGGGACTGCTGAAGCACCTTGATGAAGGTTCTCAGCCTGAAACGACATCTGTTTATTCTTCTCCATAGATGCTGGCTGACCTGCTGAATTCCTACAGCAATTTGTGGGTGTTCCACTGGGTTTCCAGAATCTCTTCAGTTTAGGTCTTACATGTTAGAATGTCCAAGTAGGTTACTTTGAGCAACACAAAACCTGCTGGATGAATTCAGCAGGTCGAGCAGCTTGGTGGAGGAAAGAAATTGTCAATATTTTGATTTGAATCCTTGCATCAAACATTCAATGTGGCCTGGTGCAGGGTTTCAACCTGAAACATTGATAGCTACTTCCTCCTACAGATGCTGCTCAACCTGCTAAGTTCCTCCAACAGATTTGTATGATTTTCTAGATTGCAGCATTTGCAATATATTGTCTGCAAGGTTACTTTAGGTGTTTATTCAACACATTCCTTCATTTGCAAACCACTGAATTGGTTATTTTTGAATGTTTATTACATAATTACCATTCTATCATGATGCCAAATACTCTTATTCTCTAATTACTGATGTTCATTGTTAAACTTTGAACTCTACTGGTCCTGAAGATCTGACAGGCATTAAAATGTAAACATATGTTCTGAGGATACAAATTATTTCATCTAGAGCATTTTTTGGAAATTAGTTATCTTTGTGATTTATGAAGAAATCCACATATGTACAGCCTGTGACACCTGCTGGCGCTTAGGGTAGTAAGGAGATCCTTCACCTCCTTGGTAGCGTTCATTGTGCCTGCTGCTGACTCTCGGTTTTCAGTACTGCCAGCCATGCAAGTCCCAGGTGAATACCATCGCACTCAGTTATAGAAGGATTCTTCTTTGTTATTTCCTTATGTTCCATCTGATGACATGAACGTTGATTTTCGAACTTCTGGTATTGCCCCACCCCCTCTCCTTCAACATTCCCCATCCCCTTTTCCCTCTTTCACATTATCTCCTTGCCTGCCCATTGCCTCCCTCTGGTTCTCCTCTTCCCCCGCTTTTCTTTCTTCCATGGCCTCTGTCCTCGCCTAATAGATTAACCCTTCTCCTCCCCTGTATCTCTTTCTTCAGATCAACTTCCCAGCTCTTTACTTCATCCCGCCACCTCCCGGTTTCACCTGTCAGCTTGTGTTTCTCTCACCCCTTTCCCCGCCTTTTAAATTTACTCCTCCATCTTTTTCTTTCTCCAGTCGTGCGGACAGTACTTTTCTCCATAGCTGCTGCCTGGCTTGCTGAGTTCCTCCAGTATTTTGTGTGTGTTGCTGGGATTTCCAGCATCTGCAGATTTTCTGACATTTAATTCTTAGTTATTTGTTTGTAGTTGCAATCACTATAAATGGATTTGATTTTAACATAAATTAATATCAACTCTTGTCAATTTATGCATTACCATTTTGACAACCCAGCAATAATACATTATTAAGGCAAATTGATGGTGATGCAAGTTATTTCAGAAGTTTAAGAGGGAAATCCTGGTAGGCTGAAACTCTTGTGTTTCTCGAGATTTTGAGCATCTGCAGAATCTTTAAAGATTAGCTTTATTTGTAAAATATAGAGTGAAATGCATTGTGCATCGACAACCAACATAATCCGTATATCTGCTTCTTGGTGTTACAGAACAGAAACAGGACCTTTGACCCATCTAGTCCTTGCTGAACCTTTGTTCTAGTCCCATTGACGCACACCTGGACCATAGCCGTCCTATCCAAACTCCCCAAGTTGTGCAATTGAACCTACGTCTACCAGTTTTACTGGCAGCTCTTTGCACACTTGCATCATCCTCTGAGTGAAGAAGTCCCTCTCATGTTCTCCTTAAATATTTCATCTTTCACCCTTAAAGTTTAAAGCTCAGATTTATTATCAAAGAATGTATGCCATATACAACCTTGAGATTCATTTTCTTACAGGCAGTCACAAAACAAAGAAACACAATGGAATGCACAAAAACACACGCACGCATGCACGCACGCACGCACGCACGCACGCACGCACGCACACACACACGCGCCACCATGTGCAAAAAGGACAAATCACACAAATAGTAAAAAATAAGTACATAAAGAACACATGGAACGTGCAGCATCCTAGAAAGTGGATCCACAGCTGCGGAGCCAGTTCAGCTCTTGGTGAGCAAAGCCTTATGGCCGCAGGCCAAATCTGCTCCCAGACATGGCAGCATGGGAACCAGGACACCTGCACCTGCCGCCCGATAGTAGTAGAAAGGGAGACCAGTCAAACACAGGCACATGTACTGAACACCTTCTCGGTTTCCATTTTCATCTCAATGACTTTAATCTTGCTCGACACTTTTAATCATCGTGGGGAGTAATGTCAAATGTCCTCTCATTCTCCTACGCTCCAGGGAATAAAATCCTAACCTGTTCCACCTTTCCCAATAACTCAGGTCCTCAAGTCCCACCAACATTCTTGTACATTTTCTCTGAACTCTTTTAATCTTACTGATATCTTTCCTGTAGGTAGATGACCAGAACTGCACACAGTACTCCAAATACTGCCTCAGCTTTCAATTCCATCAATTTCTACCCCCCCCACACTCTTTTTTTAACTTAATAACGAATCCCCAAATCCCCATTAATTCTATCTTCTCGTCAGTCTTTGGTATCCTTGCATTTCAAGAAAGTTATTTGTCCTCTCTTCTATGTGTATTTATTTAACTGCTCTACCATTTTTGTTCCCATTGTAAATTCACCCATTTTCCCATTTTGCACTAACATTTGTCACCATTTTTTACGTATTTGTAAAAGCTTTAACAGACTGCTTTTATGTTGCTTGTAACTTTGCAAGCTTACTCTCTTAAACAATCTCTTGATGCTTTTACTGAATGTTAAACTGCATCCAGTCTTCAAGCTTGCGACTTCTGTCTGCCAACTGTATATGAGTCTTTGGATCTAATTTTACCCATAAGTCCTCCTGTTAGCCAGCACTTGGGTCATTTTCCTTATGTTTTTGCACCAGAAAGCAATATATGACTGCTGCAGTTTCAGCACTCACTCAGAATCAGAATGGAGTCTAACGTCACTGGTATATCTTATGAAATGTGTTGTTATGCATCAGCAGTACATTGCAAGACATAATAAACTGTAAATTACAGTAAATATATATATATTTAAAAAGTTAAATAAATAGTGCAAGAAGAGAAAAAAAGTAGTGAGATCATGTTCATGGGTTCAATGTCCATTCAGAAACTTGATGGCAGAGGGGAAGATGCTGTTCCTGAATCATTGAGTGTGAGTCTTCAGGCTCTCGTTGATGATAGCAATGAGAAGAGGGCATGTCCTGGATGCTGGGGAGGCTAGTGCCCATGATGGAGCTGATTAAGTTCACAACTTCCTGCAGCTTATTTCAATCGTGTGCAGTACCCTCCCTCTTCCATACCAGACAACTCCTCAAATGTTATCTATTTCCTTATCCATCTTTATAGCTTTTTGTGAAGCTCCTCAACTTAACCTAGCTATTGAAGTTCAAGTTTATTGTCATTCAACTGTATATATGTTTATCACCAAATGAAACAATGTTCCCTCATGTCAAGATGCACAACATGTTAAATATAACTCACACACAACACATAGAGTAATATTACCACAAATAAATTAAATTCCAGCTATAAACAATTCCTTTGCTAGATTTCAAGTGCCAGTTTTAAATTGAACCTTTTCACTTTCCATATTTAAACTTTATCAACTTTCCCTTATAGACTCCATTATCTTAGATTTAACTAGCCACAAATTGGAGTGGTTAGCGGTTAGTTTAATGCTATTACAGCGCTAGTGACACGAGTTCAAATCCCACAATTGTCTGTAGGGAGTTTGTACGTTCTCTCCGTGACCAAGTGAATTTCCTCCCACATTCCAAAGACATACAGGTCCGTAGGTTAATTGGTCACATGGCTCATTGGGCCTGAAGGGCCTGTTACTGTGCTGTATCTCTTCAACTATTAGATCTTGTTTGGGGGCCTTTTCTAAATGACAGGAGAGAGATGTAAGATGAGAATAATTGCCCGTGTAGCAAAGTTAAGAACTTAGGTCGAAAAATTTGCTAATCTGGGTCCTCCAGCCATTACTGACTCCATTTGAGTCCTGCTGCTGAGTTCAATCCAAAGGAAGTCCCTCTCGAGAGCTGTGCCAGCTTAGGTTTGAGACCTCACTGATTTCAATGGGATTTAAAGACTAATTGCAGTGAAAAATGGTAAAGTTGTTGCATTTTGTTTTACATTTTAAATATTTCAATATGGATTGTATTTATAATTTATGTGTTTTTTCATCAATTGTTTCACCTTTGTATAAAAAAATCAATTTAGTTTTTGACTTACTTGAATTTTATTACCATTTGAATGTAACAGTGGCATTTAGAAACTAGTTAAAATCCCACAGAGTGGGGTGAAGCAAGAGGCAGACTTTTGAGGAGGGAGGACATCCCCACTATGTCACAAGTTATTTGTTGGTATTCCTGATGGTGTTGCAGGAGTTCAAGATGCATCAGGCTAGGCTCTTCACATCCAGACCTATATGTATAGCTAAGGGGATTAGAGGTGATGATTGAGGATGCAGAGAGTGGACAGCAAGATTTGGCAAATGTGCCTGCCCTAGCATGTGAGGTCAACTCCAGCAGACTGGAAGGACGAGATCAACAGGTAGATCCAACAGCCAAGAACGCGGTTCTGTAAAGCTTCATGGAGAGCAAAGGGAGTGATGAGACACAGACAGTCATGGTCATCCACTGCAACTAAGGAAGACTCAAAATGTGACAACTACTTGTACCACTGGACTCAGACTTCCACGGTCCAAGAGTGGAAAAGCTCGGTCCAACGGCTTTTCCAGTTTAGCTACTCACCCACACAGCTCTCCAGTCATTGGTGGATACAATGGACAACCAACCTGAGGAATGATGACCAACAATGTAGCGTAGCGCTTAGCATAACACTTTACAGCACCAGCAATCAGGATCAGGGTTCAATTCCCACCACTGTCTGTAAGGAGTTTGCATGTTCGCCCCGTGATTATGTATGTTTCTTCTGGGTTCGTGTGTTTCCTCCCACATTCCAAAGACTTACGGGTTAGGGTTAGCAAGTTGAGAGCATACCATATTGGCACCAGCAGCTTGGTGACACTTGCGAGTTGCTCCCTCCACACCCTTGGACTGTGTTGGTCATTAATGCAACCTACGCATTTTATTAACAAGAGAATATCTGCAGATGCTGAAAAGCCGAGCGACACACAAAATGCTGGAAGAACTCACATCAATGGTACTCTTTTCCATAGATGCTGCCTCGCCTGCTGAGTTCCTCCAGTAAATAAGTAGGGCAGAAATAGCGAGATAGTGATGGGTTCATTGGCCATTCAGAAATCTGATGGAGGGGTGGTAAGAAGCTCAAGTTCAAGTTTATTATCATCTGTCTGTACATATATGCAATCAAATGCAACAACATCACTATGGACTACAGTACACCCACAAAATGTATATCACACATAGCACCTAAAACAAAATATTGCCACAAATAAGTTAATAAAATATATTTCAAAGTGCATGTAGTGTGCAGCATAGGCAAACCTTACAGGAAACATAAAATGGGTCACTGTCCTAGCTATTTCAAAACAGTTTTTAAAATGTCTGCTCCGCCATTCAATCATGGGCAGATCCAATTCTTCCAGTCATCCCCACTCCCCTCCTTTCACCCCATACCCATTGATGCCTTGGCTAATCAATAATCTATCTAGCTTTGCACCCAATGACTTGGCCTCCACAGCTGCTTGTGGCAACAAATTCCACAGATTTACCACCCTCTGACTAAAGTAATTTCTCCGCATCTCTGTTCTAAAAGGCCATCCTTCAATCCTGAAGTCGTGCCCTCTTGTCCTAGAATCCCCTACCATGGGAAATAACTTTGCCATATCTAATCTGTTCAGGCCTTTTAACATTCAGAATGTTTCTATGAGATCCCCCTCATTCCCCTGATCTCCAAGGAATAGAGCCCAAGAGCTGCCAGACTTTCCTCATATGGTAACACTTTCAATCTTGAAATCCTTCTCATGAATCTTCCCTGAACCCTCTTTAATGTCACTATATCCTTTCTAAAATAAGGAGCCCAATACTGCACACAATACTCCAAGTGTGGTCTCACGAGTGCTTTTTAGAGCCTCAGCATGACATCCCAGCTCTTATATTCTATACCTCTAGAAATGAATGCCAACATTGCATTCCCCTTCTTCACAACCAACTCAACCTGGATGTTAACCTTTAGGGTATCTTGCACAAGTCCCGTTGCATCTCTGCGTTTTGAATTCTCTCCCCATCTAAATAATAGTCTCCCATTTATTTCTTCCACCAAAGTGCATGACCATACACTTTCCAACATTGTATTTAATTTGCCACTTCTTTGCCCATTTCCCTAAACTATCTAAGTCTCTCTGCAGGCTCTCTGTTTCTTCAACACTGCCCACTTCTCCACCTATCTTTGTATCATTGGCAAATTTAGCCACTAATCCATTAATACCTTAATACGGTTACCATTAATACCAATGACATACGTTGTAAAAAGGAGCGGTCCCAACACCGACCCCTGTGGAACTCCACTGGTAACCAGCAGCCAACCAGAATAGGATCCCTTTATTCCCACTCTCTGATTTCTGCCAACCAGCCAATGCTTCACCCATGGTAGTAACTTCCCTGTAATTCCATGGGCTCTTATCTTGCCAAGCAGCCTCATGTACAGCACCTTGTCAAAGGCCTTCTGAAAATCCAAGTACATCACATCTACTGCATCTCCTTTGTCTTCCCTGCTTGTAATTTCCTCAAAGAATTGCAGTAGGTTAGTCAGGCAGGAATTTCCTTTCAGGAAACCATGCTGGCTTTGCCCTATCTTGTCATGTGCCTCCAGGTACTCCATAATCTCATCCGTAACAATCGATTCCAACAACTTCCCAACCACTGATGTCAGGCTAACAAGTCAATAGATTCCTTTATGCTGCCTCCCACCCTTCCTAAATAGCAGAGTAACATTTACAATTTTCCAGTCATCCGGTACAATGCCAGAATCTATCGATTCTTGAAAGATCATTGTTAATGCCTCCAAAATCTCTCCAGTTACTTCCTTCAGAACCCAAGGGTGCATTCCATCAGGTCCTGGAGTTATCCACCCTCAGACCATTAAGCTTCCTGAGCACCTGCTCAGCCGTAATTTTCACTGCACAAACTTCACATCCCTGACACTCTTGAATATCTGGTATACTGCAGACATCTTCCACTGTGTAGACTGATGCAAAATACGCATTCAGTTCCTCTGCCATCTCTGCATCTCTCATTACAATATCTCCAGTGTCATTTTGTATTGGTCCTATATCTACCCTCAACTCTCTTTTACCCTTTATATACTTAAAAAAGCTTTTAGTATCTTCTTTGATATTAGTCACCATCTTCCTCTCATAATTCATCTTTTTCTTTTGAATGACCTTCTTAGTTTTCTTCTGCAAGTTTTTAAAAACTTCCCAATCCTCTCTTTCCGCTAGCTCTGGTTTCCTTGTATGCCTTCTCTTTTGCTTTTACTTTGGCTCTGACTTCACTTGTCAGCCACAGTAGTGCCCATCTTCCCTTTGAAAATTTCTTCTTATTTGGAATATATCTGTCTTGCACTTCCCTCATTTTTTCCAGCTGTCCTTCCTGCAAATGTCCCTTTCCAGTCAACTTCGGCCAGTTCCCCTCTCATGCCATTGTAATGTCTTTTATTCCACTGAAATACCGACACATTAGATTTTATTTTTTTCCCTCTCAAATTTCAATGTGTGTGATCACTGTTCCTTAAACTTAAGCTCTCTTATCACCTCTGGATCATTGCACAGCACCCAATCCAGCACAGCCGATCCCCTAGTGGGCTCAACAACTAGCTGTTCTAAAAAGCCATCCCTTAGACATTCTACAAATTCTCTCTCTTGAGGTCCATTACTTATCTGGTTTTCCCAATCCCCAATGATTATCATAACATTGCCTTTCTGACATGCCTTTTCTATCTCCTGCTGTAATTTGTAATCCACATCCTGCCTGCTGTTTGGAGGCCTGTATACAAGGGTCCTTTTACCCTTGCCATTTCCGAACTCAACCCGTAGAGACTCTACACCTTCCAATCCTATGTCATCTCTTTCCAATGATTTAATATTATTTCTTATACACAGAGCCACACCACCCCCTCTGCCTACTAACCTATCTTTGCGATACACCTTATATCCTTGGGCGTTCAGCTCCCAATGGCAGCCATCCTGTAGCCAAGTTTCAGAGATGGCCGCAATGTCATATTTGCCAATCTGTAGCTGAATTTCAAGATCGCCCATTTTATTCCTAAAGGTGTGTGCATTCAAATACAACACTCTTAGTCCAGTATTTGTTGCTTTCTGATTCTGAACCTTTAAGACAGCTGCCCTCTAAGGGAAAGGGTAAGAAAGGACCAAGAATGGGGAATGGAAATGCAAAGTCATTGTACTTCTCAGTAAAATACCAGACCCTACTGTCATTCCCATTTCACTGTCATGCAGATTAGTTTAAATATCTCAGTGCTACATAGTGCTCTCCGACCTGAGTCTGGCTGCTGAAGAATTGCTCCCTTTCATAATTGTATCCTTAATGACCCCAGTGTCAATGTACTTTATGACTTCTGTCCAGGGCTGTAAATGAGTGTGCTCTCTGAAAAGCTGAACTGTTGCCACCTTTTCAGGTTATCAATTCCCTGACCCTGCACATGAAGCAACTTCCCAGGCCATTGGTCAGACGATGGTGCAACATCACTTTGCTGTCCGGCTATTCCAACATTGCTTTAACTTCCAAACCTGGCACTAGTGTGGCCTTATGTTTCCAACAGCAGCAGAATGATGAATGGGGGACAGTGTAGCGAAGCAGTTGGCATAATGCTATCACGCCACCTGCAATCACCAATTGGAGTTTGATTCCCACCGCTGCCTCAAAGGAATTTGTACCTTCAGAATCAGAATCAGGTTTAATAACACTGGCATATGTCGTGAAATTTGTTCTTTTGTGGTAGCAGTACATTTACATGATTAAAAATATGTAAATTACAGTAACATATATATAAAATAAGTAGTGCAAAAAGGACCAATAAAAGGAAAAAAATTGTGAGTTTGTGTACATAGGTTCATTATCCATTCAGAAATATGATGATGTTCTCCAGCTTCTCTGTTTAGACTCTATGGTTTCTTTATCAGATTCCTCTCAACTTCCTCCATTCCAAGGAGAAACACAGCTTCTACAATCTGCCAGTGTAACTAATGTCTCTCATTCTTGGATTCATCCAATCAAACTTCTCTGCATGCTCCTTCCTAGTGTTCAAAGTAAATTTACTATCAAAGTACATATAGATAACCCTGAGATTAACTTTCTTGCGGGCATTCTTGGTAAATACAAGAACCTAAATAGAATCAATGGAAGGCCGCATCCAACAGAATGGACAGCCAGTGTGCAAAAGGCAGCAAACTGTGGAAATACAAAAAGGATAAAAAAGAATAATAATAATAGTAATACTGTAAATAAATAAGCTATAAATATAGAATGCAAAGAGTATGGTGCTATAGTCACAATTTCTTGTGGAGCTTTTAGATGTTTTCCAGCTTGTTCATAATGCCTTTTATTTCAATCAAAATGTACACTAGTATTTTATTTGCAGACTTTCAGCTTCCATAAATCTTTCATTTCTGTAAGCTTCTCCAGAGCAGCATAGCAGCCGCAGCGATCATCAGTTGGGGTTCAATTGCCATTGCTGTTTGGAAGGAGTCTGCACATTCTCCCCATAACTGTGTGGGTTCCCTCTGGGTGCTCCTCTCTCCTCCCACATTCAAAAGGTGTACGGGTTGGTGTGTGTCAGTTGTGGGCATGTTAAGTTGGCGCCAGAAGCATGGCGACAATTGCGGAGATGTTCGTCGCTGACACAAGTGACACACTTCACTGTACATTTGATGATTCGATGTACATGTGACAAATAAAGCTAATCTTTATCTTTAAGAATAAGTTAAGTTGGGTGTGGACATGTAGCTGTTTCTGCTGAAGAAGAATGAACTCCTATGTGTTACATATTTCTTTTCTCTCATGCTCATTGTCGGCATATTTTTCTTTTCGCAAGAGGCCAGTTGTTCTTTCTTATTTATTTGTCATTCATTCAGAGATACAGTGTGGTAACAGGTCGTTCCTGCCCAATTACACGTATGTGTTCAATTAACCTACTAACCCCCTATGTCTTTGGAGTGTGGGTGGAACCCGGAGCACCCAGAAGAAACTCACAGGGTCACGGAGAGAACGTACACACTCCTTACAGGCAGCAGCGGAACTAAACCTGGCTCGCTTGTGCTGTAATAGCAACATGTTAACTTCTGCATCACCATAGTAAATGACTGGCTACTAACATGGAACATCCTTTGCACATAAAGAACTAGAATTGCTCAAGATTTGCACCCCGTTGTGCACTAAAAGTAGCATCCTGCTTCCAAAATGGCATCTTACTGCTCGGTGGGTGCCACAGTCTGCTTTTGAGCGGCTCCTCTCAGTTCTAAAAGGTCATCAAGCTGCTCCTGTGATGGTCTTTTAAAGCTTCAACTGCTTCAGTGCAACAGAGATCAGACCTCTAGCTGGATGAGACAGGGGCTGCAGAGTGCATGAAAGACTTTATGTGGCCTCCCTCCGTGCATTCACTGCAGCTGTCAATCTGGACGTTTGGCACTCTGACAGGATTGTCTCCAAGGCCTTGAAACTTCAAGCACATGACACCTTGGCTGGAGGTCATAGACCCCTGGCCCCTTTCACTTCTGAAAAAATATGGAAATTAATTCCTTTAAGCCCCTTGTTATCTCATGGTGACAACCAAGTGTACAGTGCATCATTGCATCTGACACTCTAAGGCACCACTTCAGAGACTAGCTCTGCATGGCTTAAGCAGGATTCGTGAGGGCATGCACATTATAGATATGAATAGCATCTTATCAAAATTTTATCTCTTTCAGATATATTAGGAGTGTCTCTTATACACAGATAAATAATTTTAGATGCTGTTCATATAAAATGTCATTTGTCTGTGGGAATTGCATCCAAAATGGTACAGGCTTCTTTTCTGTTAGCATACCTGGAATGCTCTGTTAATATAACATCCTCTCTCTTTTTACCCCTTTAAATCTTCCATTTTGCCTCATTTTAAAGCATTTCTTTAAATGGGCCTGCTTGACAGGTTGACAGTTCTAGTGTGACAGTCATCAGTGAAGCATCTGAACCCTAGTCTGTAACTACAGTGCTGTTCACATTGGTAGCTCTGCAAATTGAAACTATTAGCAGAGAAGATACAGGTTAACAAAAGCAGAGGTGTGAGACCAAGCAAGGAATTAACCAAAAGTCAGATAGATCAATGCAAGTAGAAGATTATTAAAGGAGCTAGAAAAAAAAGCAAGCCTAAAGGTGACAGAAAATTACTCCAAAACTGTTAAAAATAAGAGAAAATCTTCAGACGCTGGAAATACAAGCAACACAGACAAAATTCTGGAGGAACTCAGCAGCCCAAGCAGTCTATGGAAAAGAGTAAATACTCAATGTTTAAGCCAAGACCCTTCATCAGGACTGATGAGGTTTGGCGTGTTGTGCGTTCAGAGATGCTCTTCTGCACACCACTGTTGTAACAGGTAGTTATCTGAGTTTCTGTCAGCTTGAAGTACTCTGGCCAATCTCCTCTGACCGCTTGTCCACAGAATTGCAGCTCATTAGAATGTTTTTGTTTTTTGCACCATTCTCTGAAAGCTCCAGAAACTGTTGTGAGACTGTTGTGCGTGAAAATACCAGGAGAATAGTAATTTCTTGTTATACTCAAACCACCCCGTGTGACACCAACAAACATTTCACAGTCAAAGTCACCTAGATCACATTCTTTCTCCATTCTGATGTTTGGTCTGGACAACAACTGAACCTCTTGACAATGTCTGTGTGGTTTTATGAATTGAGTTGCTGCCACATGATTGGCTGATTAGATATTTGCATTAACGAGCTGGTGTACAGGTGTACCTGATAAAGTGGCCACAGAGTGTAACCTAAAACATTAATTTATTAAAAAATCCTTGTAAAACTATTAGTGGATGTGATTATTGTTGTCAATTTTTTTGTTTGTAAAATGTCAATTCAATTTTAATTTCATAATAAAAAAGACCAACACTGAAATCCCATATATAAATAGGGTTAAAGTGCAGAAGGTTTAAGTCCTGTGAGATGAAGAAATAATGCATTCCATTTTGACACAGGCATCATTAATACCTGATGAAAGAAGATATTGACAGGATATCAGGACCATAAAAATAGAAAACAGGCAAAACGTCAATCAAGGTGCAAGTGATAAAAAAAACAAATAATAAGTGTCATTTCCCTTCCTCTGTATTTTAAAATTGGTAGTGTAAAGATTTTCTACCATATCTCCCTCTGGTTTTCATCACTTCAAGATGTGATACATTTAACATCATTCAGTTCCAAATTACATGGGCGATTAGAGGAATTTCAAATTGATTGGTTTCATCTATTGACAATGTTAGGCTCCAGTTTCACAGCCTACAATAATTTAAAATACTGTTCATCTACTGGCGGGTGTTCACTTCCTCTCTGCTATAATTGAATTTTTTGGTTCGGGTGGGGGTGGGTGGGAGGAGAGAGTCTGATTGCATACTTGCAGGTTTAGGCTTGTCCCCAGCATTGAGAACATCTTCAAAGGGCGATGCCTCAAAAAAGCACCATCTGTCATTAAGGACCCCCAACACCCAACACGTGTACAGGATGTACAGGAGCCTGAAGACACACACTCAGCATTTTAGGAATAGCTTCTTCCCCTCCACCATCAGATTTCTGACTGGACAATGAACTATGTAAACTACCTCAGTATTTTTGCTCTTTGTTTGTACTACTTATTTTAAAAAATATATATATATAATTTCTTATAATCATTTGTAGTTTGTTTATTACTTATTCCAAGGTACTGCTGCCACAGAACATATTTCATGACATTTACCAGGATATTAAACCAGATTCTGAACCTCCTTTTCTAAAGTTCTGAACTCAAGACATGGTTTATTAAGTGATTAAACTCAAATCAGGGAAAATGTAACAGAGGACAACATGGGAACTAAGGTGTAAAAGGAAGCTAAGAGACTGAAATTGAGAGAAAAAATGCAAGGTGAGCAATGAAGAGCAAAGAAAGCTAAACAGAGATAAAATGGCATCACAATCCATCAGTTTTAAGATTGTCAGCAATTGGGCTTGTGTATCAAGTAGGTGGCATATCAGCATCTGATCTTATGCCAAGGTTTTCCTATTGTGAATCCTTTGTCAAGCTCAGCAAATATACACTTTAACTATTTTAATATAATTTCTGCCAATTCTGCTCTCAGGTGCACACATCATTTAATATTGACAAGTGCCATAGCTGGAAGCAACACAAGATAAGATCAGATTGAAACAAACTGTGAAACACGTTGTTTGTGTCAATGATCAACAGGTCTGAGAATGTGCTGGGAGCAGCCTGAAAGAGTCACTGTGCTTCTGGTGCCAACGTAGCATTTCTATCATTCACTAACCCTAACTCGCACATCTTTGGAATGTGGGGGAAAATCCACATGGTCACTGGGGAGTACAAACAAACTCCTTATGGAAGCAACAGGAATTGAACCTCAATTGCTGGTGCTGTAAAGGGTCATCAGTGTTAGATTTTAAAAAATCAAATTGGTACTGATAGTCAAAAATCATGTAGCTTACCGCTAAAAGTTGAAGAAAATTGTAACACAAACTAAATGACGTTATTGATTTGCACTTCTTCAATCAACATATGTAATGTTTATTTAATAAAAGCAGTTGTTTGCACCTTGTATCAGCTTTCCTTATTCCTTTCATAATGTTTGGGTTATGAAGATACTCAAGTGCCAGCTATATGCCAGGCAATGTCTTTCTTGATACAACCAGTTGAATGGTGGAACTAGACTCTTGGAAGACTCATCTTCACATTCTTTCCTCCCAAGTGAGGGGAGGGCTGGGGTAAGTTCAAAGAAAATTTTATTATCGAAGTACATGTATGTCACCATATACAACCTTGAGATTCATTTTCCTGTGGGCACATTCAGCAAATCTATTGATTAGTAACTATAAGAGGATCAATGCAAAATCAATCAGAGTGCAGAAAATTTAAGTTTAGTGGCAAATTTTGAAGAGATCATGAGGTATGAACCAAGTTAATTTGCGATGAACAGTTCATGACAATTAGTGAGATTTGTTTTGTATGATTCAAAACTTGTATGTTTCCAAAAAGGCTGAGTATCAGTCAGTTTTCTGAAACACTCAGTTCAATACTTGTTCTTTGGAAAACAAAATTATAAATGTCACTTTGGTATTTCAGGCAGGAGGAGGAATATAGCAGGCAGTTTAAGGAGTTGTCATCTTAACATTAGTAATTAGAAAAATTACTGCAATCTACTTTAAGAAATTATGACTGATGTTGACCTGTTATTAGCTGACTAGAGTGTCAGCATGAATTTGAGGAGCAATCTGACTAAACTAGTTGGATTTTAAAATGCCATAGTCGTTGTGGGTGAGGGGGCTGTCAATAGATAGTTTCTAAAATGACTTTCAGAGGCATTTGATAAAAGATTATTACTCAAGATAAGAATGTATACAATTATCTGTACCAGTATAGTGTGGGTCAGTAATTGGCCGGAAGATTGAAGATCGTGAGTTGGGATAAATATTTATTCTCTGACTAGCCAGCATGACAGCATAAGCAGTGATTGCAGTTCATTTCTTCTGTTGTCTGCAGATACATTCAGTATAGAAATACTGCAGATACATACAGTACAGAAACAGGCCCTACAACCCACTGTGTCCATGCCAACCTTCTTGTTCACCAGCACTTGGTCCATAGTCTCTGTGAACTGGAGAGTTACATGTTTGACAAGGTGCTTCTTAAACATTGTGAGAGTCCTGGCCTTCACCTTTGAACAGTGCATTCTAAATTCCAGCTCCCTCTGGGTGGAATAAAAGTCATTCTCAGATTTAGCACAATCCAGCACCAGGGATCATCAATCAGGTTTCAATTCCCACCACTCTCTGAAAGGAATGTTGTACATTCTCCCAGTGACTGAGTGGGTTTCCTCCGGGTGCTCCGATTTCCTCCACATTCCAAAGGCGTACGTACAGGTTAGGGTTAGTGAGTGTGGACATGCTGTGTTGGCATTGGAGGTGTGACGACATTTCCATCCCAGCCTCAGTTTGTTGGCCACCAATGCAAAATAAGTTGTTTCTCTATATGTATGCTTTGATGTTTCAATGTACATCTGACAAGTAGAGTTAATTCCACTGACCCTTAACCTATACCTTGCAGAAATTTTGAGGAAAAAATACTAATCTGCTGGAACAACTCAGCGGGCTGAGCAACATCAGGACGACACTGTAGCGTAGCAGTTAGCGTGACACTATTACAGCTCGGGGCATCAGAGTTCAGAGTTCCATTCCGGCATCGTCTGTAAGGAGCTTGTATGTCCTTCCCGTGAGCCTGTGAGATTCCTCCATGTGCTCTGGTTTCCCCTCTCAGTCCAAGAACATAGCAGTTAGTAGATTAATTGGTCATTATAAATTGTCCTGTGAATAGGCTAGGGTTAAATACATGGGTTGTTAGGTGGTGTGGCTCATTGGGCAAGAAGGGCCTGTTCCATATTGAATCTCTAAATAAAAGAAAATAAATACAAAGAGGAGAAAGGAATTGACGACTTTTCACATTAAAACCCTGTATCCAGTATCAGGTTCCAGACTCCAACATCTGCAGTTTCTTTTGTCTCCATCTAAAACTGAATGTTTTTTGGTTTTGCTTCGAGGTTGTTTTTAGTTTTAAGATTATTTTTGATAGGTTCTATCTACATATGTTGCTAGGAATATAAAAGTGGCTAAAATTAATATGGTTCAGGGAATTTACAGCTTCAGACATCCTGTCAAGAAATGGAAATGCTCTCTGTTTACTTGCTAATATTGTGTGTTAAAGCTCAAGTAGCCGATTTGCAGCTTTAATTTTTATTTTATTTTATGTTACTTAGAGATACAGAGCAGAACAGGCCCTTCCAGCTCAGCAAGCAGCACAGCCCTGCAACTGCTGATTTAACCCTAGTCTAATCACGGGACAATTTACGATGACCAATTAACCTGCCAACCGGTACGTCTTTGGACTGTGGGAGAAAACCAGAGATACCGAGGCAAGCCCGTGCTCTCTCAGGGAGGGCGTACGAATATCTTACAAGAGGATGCCAGAATTGAACTGTGTACTCTGACGCTCTGAGCTGTAATAGCATCTTGCTAACTGCTGCACTACCGTGGCGCCATAGTTTCTAGCAGAGTCCACTTTGTCTTGAGCAAATGTGTAGGAAATTGAAGCAATTCAACTCAACAAATACTTTAGAGCTATCTCTGTCCACACATGGATAGGGCAAGATGAAACTGTATAAACAGGGTTAGGAATGCATCTTAAATTATCTGCCCTTGACTTCTTTATTAACATTTACTTAATAGAAAGTATCACTTAAATGTTGTGAAATATTTGCAGAAAGCTGCTTATTGGCTTTTTTTTTCTAGTGGTGTGATTGTGTATAGATGTTATCTCTAGTTCTTTACTGGTTTTGTCTCTAATATATAGCTATCCTCTATTTCCTGTCCTCATTTTCATTAGAAAAGCAATAATTTTATAAGAGTCTGGTTATCTGTAATGTTGATTTGCCAGCTCTCTTTGGTACTGCAGTGGCCATTCTCAAAGCCTGCCCTTCAGTAGATGAAATCAAGCCTTAAGATTTAATCTGCTGTGATAGAGCAGCTTCTCCTGTATCAGGTCCAAGAGCGAGGAATGATCCAGGGTTCAGACGATTTAAGCATGGGGCCAGATTGAGAAGGTCAGGGTGTCGGGGCCAGAGGCAAGGGATGGGGCCAGTTCAGTTCGCTGCTCCGTGAGGTTTTACTCATCTCTGCACTGATCTGAGGCTGTGACTCGCAACTGATGGGCTCCTGAATTGGCTGCTGTGGTGAGTGGCTTCACGGCTGTGCGCTCACTTTCACGAACCTCAGTTCAAAATGTTATTTGCTTACTTTTACTGTTTGCATGATTTGATTTTTTCTCTGCACATTGGGTGTTTCATTGTCTTTTTGAGCGAGCTCTATTGTGTTTCTTTGTTTTATTGCTGCCTGTAAGAAGATGAATCTCAAGATTATATACATTATACGTAGTTTGATAATAAATGTACTTTGTACTGTAGCGACCCACTTTCTGTGCTGGCGAACCAGCTCACAAATAGCCGGCGCGCGGGGGGAGACTTTGGTAATGCATCTCTGATGTCATTTCCGCCCGGAGAGGGCGAGTGCTAGGGATTTAAATGCCAGCACCACGAAGTTTGAATAAACTACCCGGTAGTCTCGAAACGACTTACTGACTGCGTGTCGTTATTTCAGCGCTGTGTGTAGCACATCGCTACGTTGGTGACCCCAACGGTGCAAACGGGATTTGGACCAAAGATGACCGACTCTTCATCTGTTCACGCAGTTTCGCTAAAACTGCCGACTTTTTGGACGCTGTGACCACGCGTGTGGTTTAGCCGAGCAGAAGCCCAGTTCCAGATTCGGCAGATGTCCTCTGATTCCACGCGTTACTACCACGTGGTGAGCGCCTTTGACCAGGAGACGGCCGCCCACGTTGCGGATTTCATACAGTCACCCCCGGAAGAAGGCAAATATGAAACATTCAAGGCGCTGCTCATTGTGACCTTTGGCTTCTCACGGCCTGAGCGGGGTGCCCGCCTGCTTCACCTGGACGGTTTGGGAGACAGACTGCCGTCAGCATTGATGAACGAGATGCTGGCCCTGGCTGACGGACACAAGCCCTCCCTCATGTTCGAGCAAGCGTTCCTAGAGCGACTGCCTGAGGACATACATCTGCTGCTGGCCGACGCAGATTTCAGCGACTCCTGGAAGGTGGCAGCCCGGGCAGACGTGCTGTGGAAAGCCAAGAGGGAGAGCGTGGCGTCCGTCCGTCAGATTACCAGGCCACACGCCCAACAGCAGACCAGACCAGGCCCGGCGGGGGGGCACACACAACACAGAGGCAGGACTGAGGAGGCCAGTGAACAGTGGTGTTTCTACCACCAGCGGTGGGGCACAAAAGCCCACCATTGTCTCCTGCAAGGACCAGGGCCAGGGCCAGCTGCCGCTAATGACTATGGCGGCTGGCCACCAGGACAGCCTCTTGTACATCTGGGACAAACAGTCGGGACGCCGCTTCTTGGTCGACACTGGAGCGGAGATCAGCGTCTTGTCCCCGACGGGGTACGACACCCGCAACAGGAAACCAGAACCCACCCTGAGGGCCGCAAACGGCAGCACGATACAGACCTACGGCACCCGCACAGTGCAGCTGCAGTTCGGCGCCAGTCGGTTCACGTGGGACTTCACACTGGCCGCGGTGGCCCAACCACTCCTGGGGGCGGACTTCTTGCGAGCTCACAGCCTGCTGGTCGATTTGCAAGGGAAAAGACTGGTACGTGCCGAGACTTTCCAGACATTCTCCCTGGGTGAAGCCAAGTTGCCGGCCCCACACCTGGACTCCATCACGCTGTTGGACAACGAATTCACCAGAATCCTGGCGGACTTTCCATCGATTCTGGCACTGCAGTTCACGGCAGCCATGCCCAGACACGGGGTACAGCACCACATTCCGACCCAGGGACCACCCCTCCATGCCCGCGCATGAAAGATCCCCCCGGAAAAGCTCCACCTGGCGAAGGAGGAGTTCAAGAGGATGGAGGAATTGGGGATCGTACGGAGGTCTGACAGCCCATGGGCCTCCCCCCGCACATGGTGCCCAAAGCAGCCGGGGGTTGGAGACCATGTGGCGACTACCGCAGACTGAATGAGGCTACCACTCCAGACCGCTACCCCATGCCGCACATACAGGACTTTGCAGCAAACCTGCATGGGGCAAGAATATTTTCCAAAGTAGACCTCGTCCGGGGATACCATCAAATCCCGGTGCACCCTGAAGACATCCCCAAAACAGCACTCATCACTCCATTCGGCCTGTTCGAGTTCCTCTGAATGCCGTTCGGCCTGAAGAATGCCGCACAGACGACCTGGACTTTGCGTTCATCTATTTGGACGACATCGTTATAGCCAGCAGTTGTCGTCAGGAACATCTGTCCCACCTCTGCCAGCTCTACTCCCGCCTGAGTGATTTCGGCCTCACAATCAACCCGGCCAAATGCCAGTTCGGTCTCGATACCATTGACTTACTGGGCCACAGGATTACCAAAGACGGGGCAACACCTCTGCCCGCCAAGGTAGACGCGATCTGCCACTTTGCCCGGCCCAACACAGTCAAAGGCCTGCAGGAGTTCGTTGATATGGTGAACTTCTACCACCGTTTCCTCCCCTCAGCAGCCCGTATCATGCGCCCTTTGTACACCCTGATGTCAGGTAAAGGCAAGGACATTACTTGGGACGAGGTGGCCGCGGCCACTTTCGTTAAAGCCAAGGAAGCCTTGGCAGATGCCGCGATGCTAGTGCACCCCAGAACGGACATTCCAACCACCCTCACGGTGGACGCATCCGACACAGCAGTCGGTGGGGTGCTGGAGCAGCTCATCGAGGGGCGCTGGCAACCCCTGGCGTTCTTCAGCAAGCACCTACGACCACCCGAACTCAAGTACAGTGCTTTTGACCGGGAGCTGTTGGCACTGTATCTGACAATCTGGCATTTCAGGTACTTCTTAGAAGGCAGGCCATTCACCACATTCACGGACCACAAACCGTTGACCTTTGAGTTCACGAAGGTGTCTGATCCCTGGTCGGCTCGCCAGCAGCGACATCTGTCCTACATCTCTGAGTACACGACGGACATCCAGCCTGTCTCGGGAAATGACAACGTCGTGGCGGACGCACTCTCCAGACCAGCTGTCCAGCCCCTGTCCCTGGGGGTGGACTATGCAGCACTGGTGGAGGCGCAGCAGGCAGACAACGAGTTGCCCAGCTACAGGACCGCAGTCTCAGGTTTGCAGCTGCAGGACTTTCTCGTAGGCCCAGGTGATAGGACCCTCCTGTGCGAAGTGGCTACCGGCCAACCTCGCCCCACCGTCCCGGCAGCCTGGAGGCGGCGAGTTTTCGACTCCGTACACGGTTTGGCACTCCCATCTATCAGGACGACCGTCCGGCTGGTCTCCAGCAAGTTCACGTGGCACAGACTTCGCAAGCAGGTCAGTGAATGGGCCAGAACGTGCGCGCAGTGCCAAACAGCCAAGGTGCAGCGGCACACTAAAGCCCCGCCGCAACAGTTCGAACCCACCCACCGGAGGTTCGACCACATTCATGTGGATATCGTGGGCTCCCTACCAGTGTCCCGAGGAGCGTGGTACTTCCTAACGATGGTAGACCAGTTCACGAGGTGGCCAGAGGCGGTCCCGCTCACCGACACATCTGCCGATTCCTGCGCCCGAGCACTGATCGCAACCTGGGTAGTATGCTTTGGGGTACCAGCCCACATTACCTCTGACAGAGGCGCCTCGTTCACCTCCAGCCTGTGGTTGGCTGTGGTCAGCCTGTTGGGAACGCAGCTGCACCACATAACTGCCTACCACCCACAGTCGAACGGACTGGTGGAACGCTTCCACCGTCACTTGAAGTCGGCTCTCATGGCCCGCCTGAGAGGACCTAACTGGGTGGACGAGCTTCCCTGGATCCTGCTTGGAATTCGTACAGCGCCCAAAGAGGATCTGCACGCCTTGTCAGCCGAGTTCGTGTACAGCACGCCCCTGGCCATCCCGGGAGAGTTCATACCAGCCCCAAGGGGGCAAAAGGAAGAACCCGCAGCAGTCCTGGACAGGCTACGCGAAAGGCTCAGCAACCTGGCCCCCGTATGAACTTCACAGCACGGACAGACCCCGACCCATGTACCCAAAGACCTGCAGAACTGTAAGTTTGTGTTTGTACATAGGGGCAGACACCGGTCACCGCTACAGCGGCCGTACGAGGGGCCATTCAAGGTGATCAACAACAACGGGTCCGCGTACGTTCTGGACATGGGGGGGAGAGAGGAGGTTTTCATGGTGGACCAACTCAAACCAGCCCATGTGGACTTGGCGCAGCCGGTCCAGGTTCAGGCACCGCGGCGCAGAGGCAGACCTCCCAAACAGAAGCTGATCCAGACTGTGGACATTGGGGGGTGTATCGCCGGTTCTGGGGGAGAGTTATGTGGCGACCCACTTTCTGCGCAGGCGAACCGGCTCACAAATAGCCAGCGCGCGGGGGGAGACTTTGGTAATGCACCTCTAATGTCATTTCTGCCCGGAGAGGGCGGGCGCTAGAGATTTAAATGCCAACACCGACTGTGTGCCGTTATTTCAGCGCTGTGTGTAGCACATCGCTACAGTACTTTGAATTTTGATCTGTATTTGTGACTGTAAAGGACAGCGAAAGGGTCTATGGATCCTTATTTATGAAACAAAATAGCTGAACTCTCCTAACCTGTGAGCTGTGCAGTAGATATCTGATAGGAACATGGCCACTGGCTTGATAAGCCCAGTCTAATGAAGAAGAATGTTAATAATTAGTTTAACTGCAATGTTGCAGATAGACTTCTCACACTTTGACTTCTCTGCAAGTTTGCTAACTTGTCTGTCAGGTATCTTTGAGAAGAGAATTTGGCTCCAGAGTGGGTGTTTGTCTTGTTCCATTCGCTGGGGTCTGCCTGGTAACCAGATAATTGGCCGCACTCATTCTTTCTCAGTTAATGTTTAAAGGTTGCTGTAACGGAGACTGTATTGGCATCTGTGAATTTATTGATTAGCAGTTGTCAAGCCTGCTGATTAGGCATTGGTTATACTGGTATAGGACATTACTTTGCAGAGGAAAGATTGTATAATTTGTTCCACGACCATTGAGAAATTGCTTTAGTAAGCTAAAGGTGGCTAAGCTGGTAAGTGCATCGCAAAGTGTGCCGAGGCCAGGAAGGTTCATATCTATTCAGAGAGAGCTGACTTCATTATGTCATTCACAGTGGATAAAGTACACTCAGTGGCCACTTTATTAGGTACACCTGTACACCTACTCATTAATGCAAATATCTGATCAACCGATTCCATGGCAGCAACTCAGTGCATAAAAGCATGCAGACATGTCAAAAGGAATAAAGTTTTCTTAGGCTTCTAGCCAGGTACAGGTAATTGATTATAACTAACGTTTCAACAACAAACTCTGCCACCTTCCTTCAGGGATGATGCCTGGAAATGTCTAGTCCAGTGCTATTTATACCTCCGTAGTCCGTCCCTCCTAATTTGTTAGTACTCATCCAATCAGGTTTCCGCGCTCTCACCTTGCCTACAAATGAATTCCAGTTCTTACTTAGAGCAAGACCATCACCTTTGTTAAAATTCTTTTCCTATAGTTTTATTTCAATGGCTTCCTTGGCCAAGTGGTCCCAAAAGCCATTGGCATGGCATAGTAGTTTTATGCTGTCGAAGTCAGTCCTATGACCATTGTGAATGCTGTGTTCTGCCTTTGCTGGTTTCTCTGGGTAATCCAAATGGATACACCTCCTGTGCTTCTTGATGTGAGTTTCCACTGTGCATTCTGTCTGGCCAATGTATGTTGTTCCGTATTCACAGGGAATCCTGTAAACGCCAACTGCCTTGAGTCCCAGATCACCTTTGACCTGCATAAACTGTGACTTGCGCTCTTAGTCAAGAGGTTCAGTTGTTGTTCAAACCAAACATCAGAATGGGGAAGAAATGTGATATAAGTGACTTTGACTGTAGAATAATTGTTGGTGCCAGACATTGTTAGAAACTTAGAAACTGCTGATCTCCTGGGATTTTCACACACAGCAGTCTCTAGAGTTTACAGAGAATGGTGTGAAAAACAAAATATCATCCAGCAATGTTAACGATTTGTTAATGAAAGAGTTCAGAAGAAAATGGCCAGACTAATTCAAGCTGACAGGAAGGCAACAGTAACTCAAATAACTACATGTTACCACAGTGGTGTGCAGAAGAGAATCTCTAAATGCATAACATGTCAAACATAGAAACATAGAAAACCTACAGTACAATACAGGCCCTTCGGCCCACAATGCTGTGCCAAACATGTACTTACTTCAGAAATTAACTAGGGTTACCCATAGCCCTCTATTTTTCTAAGCTCCATGTAACTGTCTAAGAGTCTCTTAAAAGACCCTATCATATCCGCCTCAGCCACCATTGCCAGTAGCCCATTCCACGCGCTCACCACTCTCTGTGTAAAAAATTTACCCCTGACATCTCTCTACCTACTTAAAAGCACCTTAAAATTGTGCCCTGTCATGTTAGCCATTTCAGCCCCAGGAAAAAGCCTCTGACTATCCACACGATCAATACCTCTTATCATCTTGTACACCTCTATCATGTCACCTCTCATCCTCCGTCGCTCCAAGGAGAAAAGGCCGAGCTCACTCAACCTATTCTCATAAGGCATGCTTCCCAATCCAGGCAACATCTTTGTAAATCTCCTCTGCACCTTTTCTATAGCTTCCACATCCTTCCTGTAGTGAAGTGATCAGAACTGAGTACAGTATTCCAAGTGGGGTCTGACCAGAGCCCTATATAGCTGTAACATTACCTCTCCACTCTTAAACTCAATCCCATGGTTGATGAAGGCCAATCCACCGTATGCCTTTTTAACCACAGTCAGCCTGCGCAGCAGCTTTGAGCGTCCCATGGACTTGGACCCCAAAGATCCCTCTGATCCTCCACACTGCCAAGAGTCTTACCATTAATACTATATTCTGCCATCGTATTTGACCTACCAAAATGAAGCACCTCACACTTACCTGGGTTGAACTCCATCTGCCACTTCTCAGCCCCGTGTTGCATCCTATCAATGTCCCATTGTAACCTCTTTCAGCCCTCCAAACAATCCACAACACCCCCAACCTTTGTGTCATCAGCAAATTTACTAACCCATCCCTCCACTTCCTCGTCCAGGTCATTTATAAAAATCACAATGAGAAAGGGTCCCAGAACAGATCCCTGAGGCACACCACTGGTCACTGACCTCCATGCAGAATATAACCCGTCTACAACCACTCTTTGTCTTCTCTGAGCAAGTCAATTCTGGATCCACAAAGCAATGTCCCCTTGGATCTCATGCCTCCTTACTTTCTCAACAAATCTTGCATGGGGTACCTTATCAAATACCTTGCTGAAATCCATATACACTACATCTACTGCTCTTCCTTCAACGTATTTAGTCACATCCTCAAAAAATTTAATCAGGCTTGTAAGACACGACCTGCCTTTGACAAAGCCATGCTGACTATTCCTAATCATATTATGCCTCTCCAAATGTTCATAAATTCTGGTTCTCAGGATCTTCTCCATCAGCTTACCAACCACTGAAATAAGACTCACTGGTCTATAATTTCCTGGGCTATCTCTACTCCCTTTCTTGAATAAAGGAACCACATCTTCAACCCTCCAATCCTCGGGAACTTCTCCTATCTCCATTGATGATGTAAAAATTATTGCCAGACGCTCAGCAATCTCCTCCCTCGCCTCCCACAGTAGCCTGGGGTACATCTCGTCCAAGCCTGGAGACTTATCCAACTTGATGCTTTCCAAAAGCTCCAACACATCCGCTTTTCAATCCGCTGTAAGTCATCCCTACAATCGCCAAGATCCTTTGAAGTGGATGTGCTACAGCAGCAGAAGACCACAAACATGCACTCCGTGTCCACTTTATTAGGTACAGAAGGTAGGTAATAAATTGAACACTGAGTGTATGTTGGTCCGTTTATTCTTTCCACCATATCCTCCCTCATCAGCCCAATGTTCATGAACTCTGTCTTCAATTTCCATTCTAGACTCTCCATTCTCCTATTGTATTTATAATCAACCTATGTTTATGCCACCATATACCGCCTTGAGATTCATTTTCTTGCTGGCGTTCACAGGAAAATAAAGAAATACAATAGAATTTATGAAAAAACTACATAAACAAAGACTGACAAACAACGAATGTGAAAAAGACAAGTTGTGCAAATAAATAAATAGACAGACCGACCAATAGATAAATAAATAATGCTGAGAACATGAATTATAAACTCTTTGAAAGTTAATCCATAAGTTGTGGAATCAGTTCAGTATTGAGGTGAGTGAAGTTATCCAAGCTGGTTTAGGAGACACATGGTTGTAGGGTAATTTTTCTTGAACCTAGTGGTGCGGCACTTAAGGTTCCTGTACCTCCTTCCTGATGGCTGCAGCTAGAAGAGAGCCTGTCCTGGATAGTGGGGGTTCTTAATGATGGATGCTACTTTCCTGCGACAGTGCTCCTTGTAGATGTGCTCAGTGGTGGGGAGGGCTTTGTCTGTGATGGACTGGGTGGTATCCTCTAATTTCTTAGACTTCTCCATTCCTCATCATTTGTGTTTCCATACCAGGCTGTGATGCAACCAGTCAGGAGACTCTCCACGGTGCGTTTACAGAAAACTGTCAAAGTTTTAGATGACAAGCTGAATTTACACTAACTTTTAGGAAAGTAGAGGTGCTGTCATGATATGACATTTTTTCTCATTCATTCTGTAACATCTATTCCAGTAATGCAAAGAACTGATTTAAAAATGTCGTTTCTTCCTCCCCCACCCCCCATGATTTTTTTTTCCAAACTTATTTCTCCAGGATAACTCAAAGTTATGGTGGAGAGGAACAGGTGCTGGTTAATATACCGTAGATTTCGCACTACAGAGCGCACCTGATTAAAAGCCGCTGGCTCTAATTTTAGAAAGAAAATCAATTTTGTACTTGTACAAGCCGCACCGGATTTTAGGCCGCAGGTGTCCCACGTTGTAATATGAGATATTTACACAGAAAGATATTACACGTGAGGATTTTTTAACTTTTAATTAAATCCATATGGTAACATAAACAAATACATGTTGCAAATGCTTTTTTTCGAACCGTGCCTGTAACACGGCTACTTTTAAATATACATACGTAACGGTAACACACAAATTACGTTGCGTATACATTCCAATATCTCCTAACGACTGGTAAAAAAATATATACTGCAGCCTACCAGGAAAAGTTATTGATCGCCTTTAACTTAAAAGCAGCGTTCTCGCGCGGGTCTAATGCCCCCACCTTCCCGTTTATCGCAAACCGGTATTTCCCACAAGACGCGGCGAAACCGGATGTGACGTCATAGTATCCCGGGATGTAGTACTTCTAACTTTAACTAGAAAATACTAACAAATGAATTACTAAGGGAAAATATTATAAACTAAATAACTGCCATAAAGGCAGCACAATGCTTTTCTTCGAGTGTTTTCCATGTTGATGAGGGTGAGTACAAATGACTGATTTACAATAATTTAATTGTGAAAGTGCGCTTGATTTATCGTACAATTTCATTGGACCTCTGTGAACTACTCATCAATTTTATTGGTCTGCTGTTACGAGGCAAAATGTTTTTGGCGGCATGAAAAAAAACCATGCATTAGCTGCACCGTAGTAAAGACCGCAGTGTTCAAAGCTGTTCAAAATGTGGGAAAAAAGTAGCGGCTTATAATCCGACATCTACGGTAATTAGTACAGGTTGGATCTTGATGGTAGGCATGGATAGATCATACGGTCTGTTTCTGTGTTGTATGACCCTGACACAAGTATGTGTAAATCTTCTTTTCTGAGGACTTCTATATGAATCTTTTGTTAAAGAAAAATACTGCCTCTTGAGAATACAGACCTTGCTCCCAATCTGTAAAGCGATAAGGTCCCGGGACTAATTAACTCGAACACAATTTCTTCCCTTGACTTCATCAAGAGAATCATCATTTTTCCAATTGATTATATATTGTCCATCTGCTCTCAACAATTCTAAGATGTAGGCTTACCAGACAATACCAATGCCCTGTCTGCAGAACCGGAAACCACCCAGGTGTAACTATCTACAGCTCCTCGGTCAGATTTCAGATGGTCGCACCTGCTCATTTGTTCCAACTTTCTCGCATCTCAAGTGGAAAGCAATGGTCTATAATAGGAAAGTCTGACACCATGGGCTGAGTCTATGCTCAGGATAATTATTGTAATGAGAACGTGGATGGGTTAAGTGCCTCGTAAGCACTTTGTGTAGATTGTTTCCCTTTAGAGATTCCTGCCACCAATTATTGTTTGGAAGTATAGAATGCCAAGTGAATACATTCAATAATTACTGGAGAAGTGCATAAAAATTGTTCTTCATAAACCAAAGTGTAGCTTTAAATAATCGTTCTTTGTTCTTCAGAAGCCAACAAACTATCTGGCAAGCTTTTCAGACTGAAATTGAAAATATGCATCCATTATTTACTCCATTTTTTTGGGTAATATGAAAATTCAAAGGACATAGAACGTAGAAGAGTACAGCACAGTTACAGGCCCTTCAGCCCACAATGTTGTGCCTACCTTTTAATTACAAAATGCAGGATGAACTCAGCAGGTCAGGTAGCATTTATGGAGGGAAATAAAGAGCCGATGTTTCGGGCCGAGACCATTCATCATTAAATCATTTATATCATCAAATAAATCATTTATTTGATTCTTTCTATCGATGAACTTCAGTATCTCTTCCAAACAAGTTTCAGCCACGAAGTCATCATGTCACCAAGCAGAGAACACTTCTTTAATAAAAAGCTACTGAAAACTATTACAAAGAATTCTTTGTAAAAGAAGCTCTATTTATGGATCTCACTATAAAGCAGTGTTTATAGATCTAACTTTCAATTTACTTGATATACTAACAAGTGTCAAAAATGTTACTTTCATTGCTGCAGAAGGCAGGATCTTCCATTGGCTAACCATTTAAATTTGACTTCCCATTCCTATTCTGACATACCTGCCCATGGCTGCTTTTACTACCATTATGAGGCCAAACTCATTTGGAGGAGCAGCACCTTATATTTTGTCTGGGTAGCCTCTAACCTGATGGCATGAACATCGATTTCTCCAACTTCCACCTCCTTTTTCTATTCCCATTCTGGCTATCCTTTCACCCCTTCTCTTTTCCTCACCTGCCCATCACCTCCCTCTTCTCCCCTTCTCTTTCCCTTTCTTCCACAGATCACTGTCCTCTCCAGTCAGAATCCTTCTTCTTCAGACCTTTATCTCTTCTACCTAAATTTTCCAGCTTCTTACTTTATTCTCCTTCCCCCACCCACCCCATCTTCCCCCTCACCTGGTCTCACCCATTGCCTGCCAACTTGCACTCTTTCCCTCTGCCCCCCCTCGCCTTTCTTTTTCTGGCTTCTCCGTGTTGATGAAGGTCTCAGCCAGAAACATTGACTGTTTATTCCCTCTATAGATGCTGCCTGACTTGCTGAGTTACTCCACTGTTTTGTTTTGTGTTCTCCCCATAATCTTTGACACCCTGGCTAATCAAGAATCTATCAACCTCAGCTTTAAATATACTCAATGACTTGACCTCCACAGCCGTCTAAATTCCAGCTAAAGAAACTCCTTATCTCTGTTATAAATGGATGGCCCTCTATTCTGAGGCTGTCCCCTCTGGCCCTAGATCCCCCACTGTATCCTGCATAAGGACTCCTAAGTCCCTTTGCACCTCTAATTTTTGAATTTTCTCCCCATTTAGAAAATAATCTCTGCCTTTATTCCTTCTGCCAACGTGCATAGCCATATATTTCCGTACACTACATTCCATTTTTCTGCTGTTTGCACTGATTCACCATATCAGAATCAGGTGTAATATCACTGGCATATGTCATGAAATTTGTTAACTTTGTGGCAGCAGTACAATGTAATACATAATAACTGAGAGAGAGAAAAACTGTGAATCACAGTAAACATAGCATATATTAAATAAATAAATAAGTAGTGCAAAAAATACAAAGAAAAAATAGTGAGGTTGTGTTCATGGGTTCAATGTCCATTCAGAAATTGGATGGCAGAGGGGAAGAAGCTGTTCCTGAATCACTGAGTGTGTGCCATTAGGCTTCTGTACCTCCTCCCTGATGGTCGCAATGGGAGTAGGGTATGTTCTGGGTAATGGTCTCCTTAATGATGGACACCACCTTTTTCAGGCACCGCTCCTTAAGGTGTCCTGGAAACTATGGAAGTTAGTGCCGATGATGGAGTTGCCTAATTTTACAACTCTCTGCAGCTTTTTTCAAGCTTGTGCATTAGCCCGCACCCCCTTACCGGATGGTGATGCAGCCAGTTAGAATGCTCTCCACAGTATATCTGTAGAAATTTGTGAGTGTTTTGGTCGCACGCCAAAGCTCCTCAAATTCCTAATGAACTATAGCCACTGTATTGCCTTATTTATGACTACATTGATATGTTGGGTCCAGTTTAGGTCCTCAGAGACATTGACACCCAGGACTCAAGAAGATAGTCTGTCCTGGGTGATTGGGGGTCCTTAATGATGGATGCTACCATTTTGAGGCATCGCCTTTTCAAGATGTCCTTGATGCACGGGAGGCTAGTGCCCATGTTGGAGCTGGCTGAGTTTACAAACCTCTGTAACTTTTTCCAGTGGGCCCCTCCATACAAGATGGTGATACAGCCAGCTAGAATACTCTCCATGGTACCTCTGTAGAAATTGGTTGGATTCTCTGGTGACATACCAAATCAAACTCCTAATGAAATATAGCTGCTACGATGCCTTCATTGTAATTGCATCAATATGTCACACCCAGGATAGATCTTCAGTGATATTGACACCCAGTAACATTGGTATTGGTGTTGGTGTGTGTTTCATTTGTGGCAAATAGCGATGTACCACAACTGGTCCCTCAGTTTATGAGCTAGGTTGGAGGTAGAAAGCATATAAAGATGTAAAAGCTGATAAAATCTGAATTGAATTATAGAGTTATAGAAAAATACAGCACAGAAACAGGCCCTTCACCCCATCTGGTCTATGCTGAACTATTTAAACTGCTACTGCCATTGACCTGCACCCGGACCATAGCCCTCCATACCCCTACCGTCCATGTACCTATCCAAGCCTCCTAAACACTGAAATGAGCTGGCATGGACTACCTGTGCTGGCAGCTCGTTCCACACTCTAAGTAAAGAGGTCCCCCCCCCCCCCCACATGTTCTTCTTAACTTTTCACTTTTCACCCTTAATCCATGATCTCTGGTTGTAGTCCCAGCCATTCTCAGTGAAAAAAGCCTGCTTGCGTTTACCCTATTATACCCCTCTTAATTTTTATACCTCTATCAACTCTCCTCTCAATCTTCTACGTTCCAGGGAATTAAGTCCTAACCTATTCAATCTTTCTTTATAACTCAGGTCCTCCAGTCCCAGTAACATCCTTGTAAATTCTCTCTGTACTCTTTCAGCCTTATTTCCATCTTTCCTGTAGGTAATGTTTAAGCATTGGATGAAAATGGCAAGAGGTTCACAATAGAATTAAACGGGCACAAAGCCTTGAAGGTCTTTGATTTTATCTTCATTTTCAGAATCAACAACAGGAGCATTAATACTTGCAAACCAGGAAAGGTGACTAAAATTCCTATTTAATATTTTATACAGAAATAACCTATCGAAATACAGTACATCAATGTGTGCTATTAATCCAAGGAATTTTAAATAAAGATTCTAGACAACAGATTACTGTATACAGGGCATATGGAGAAACTGCAAAGTGTTTGCAATCCAAGAGGGAACCACTGCAGCATTATTTTAGTGGAAGGGCAAATTTCAAAGCTTTGTAATGATCTGCAGAATCCTTCATGATCAATCTATTCAGAAAGGTCAGACAGATATTGCATAATATACCTTACCCTCTCCAGCCACACACTGAAATTTTGCAGTGCATTTTTTTGTTTGTGACTTGTATACTCGTAGGGTTTCAAAGTTCATTGCATTTTCAGTCACAGTGTGCATGGGTGATCAGTAACCTTTATAATGGAAGTGGTGTGCTCATTTTGGCATGCAATTGTGTCGTTGTTATGATTCAAGATTGTTTAATGTCATTTCCAGTATACAAGTATAAAAGAGATGAAAGAATTGCAACTCCATATCTGATGCAGCACAAAAAAAAACACAAGATAAAGAACACAACTATAGTTTAAAAGAAACAACATAAATGTATGAGATAATATAAATATATATATGTTATCTTATACATATATATGTTATATATATAGACAATAGGTGCAGGAGTAGGCCATTCGGCCCTTCTAGCCAGCACCGCCATTCACTGTGATCATGGCTGATCATACACAATCAGTACCCCGTTCCTGCCCTCTCCCCATATCCCTTGACCCCGCTATCTATAAGAGCTCTATCTAACTCTCTCTTGAATGCATCCAGAGACTTGGCCTCCACTGCCTTCTGGGGCAGTGCATTCCACATATCCACCACTCTCTGAGTGAAAAAGTTTTTCCGCATCTCTGTTCTACATGGCCTACCCCTTATTCTTAAACTGTGGCCTCTAGTTCTGGACTCACCCATCAGCGGGAACATGCTTCCTGCCTCCAGTGTGTCCAATCCCTTAATAATCTTATATGTCTCAATCAGATCCCCTCTCATCCTTCTAATGTGTGTGTGTGTGTGTGTGTTATATATATGGGTGGAGGTGTTAAGCCTTACTGCTTGGGGAAAGTACCGTTTTTAAGTCTAGTGGTCTTGGCGTGGATGCTATGTAGCCTCCTTCCTGATGGGAGTGGGACACAGTCCACGAGCAGTAGGGCCTGGCATAGATTAACAGATTTTTCTTCAAGATTTATTTGGTAAGTATGCCATCTCAAACACATCTTAAAAAAGCAGCCATGTTAGACATAATTAATTCTGTTAAAGATTAAATACAACTCTCACTATATATGCTTGGATTAAATTAATTCAGCAAAAGTTCAGAACAAGTAGCGGATAAAATAAAAGCAGAGGGGGCACAGTAATGTGGTGGTTAGTGCAATCGCTTTATTGTGCCAGTGTTCACTGATTGGGGTTGGATTCCTGCCATTGACTGCAAGGAGTTTGTCTTTCACCTGGAGACCATGAAGGTGACCTCTGGGTGCTCTGCCTTCCTCCCATATTCTAAGAGTTAGTGAGTTGTGGGCACTGCGAGCTGACCCAGCATGATGTACCGTGGAGAGCACTCTGACTGGTTGCATATCAGCCTGCTCTAAGGTTCCAGTGCACTTTATCAGAAAAAGCTGCAGAGGGTTGTAGACCCACCCAGCACCATTTTGGGCACTTGCCTCCCCACCATCCAGAACATCTCCAAACGGCGATGCCTTAAGAAGATGGCATCCATCCTTTCAGACCTTTCCATGTCCTTTTCTCATTCCTACATACAGGAGTCTGAAAAGCCACACTCAGTGTTTTAGGAACTGCTTCTTCCCCTCTGCTATCAGATTTGTGAATGGTCAATGAACCCATAAACACTAGCTCACTATTCCTCTTTTATGCTATATACTTATTTATAAATTGTATTGTTTATTTATTTTATTGTAACTTAGTGATTTTCTTATGTCTTACACTGTACTGCTGCCCCAAAACAACAAATTTCATGACATATGTCAGTGACAATAAATCTAATTCTGACGATCAGTTTTTTGCCCTCTTTAAGATAATTATTCCTCAGCAGTGTTTCCTTCTGCTTACTCATTCAAGTCAATGTGTGATCATATCCTGCTATCAGCTGCTGTGTTCACTTCATTTTCTCCTGAGCTCTGAATAGAGGAATAATTTACCATTGTCATCAAAAATAACTCAATTCCTGACTTTGTAAAGCCCATTATAATTAGGTCTAGGGAAAGCTTCAACCAAAGGTTGTTACATTATGTGACATTATATTAACAATCCTTTGATGCAAATGTAATTCAGGTATATAAAAGAGAAATAAATACTTGGTAAGTTTTTTTAGAGAATTAGGAAAAAAGCAGGGTTTAGAAAGACAGCTACCATAGATAGCAGAATTTCAGAATGAATAGGTACAAGGACTAAATGTCTGATTTATGTTTTGAGTAGCAATTAGTTGCTTATGTTTGAAGATTACTGAAGAGAAAGTAAATCTGTACCTAAATTCTGTATCTCGCATCCACATCAGTTCCTACAGTACTTTGAAGCCAAGGGTTGCTTCTCATTATTATGTAGACACTTTCAAGTCCCGTAGTCAATGAACAGAGCAGACTCGATGGGCCAAATGGCCCAATTATGCTGTGCCTTATGGTCTAGGAATCTGAATTCTGGATGATGGTTGACGAGAACCCGTGGAATTTTCTCCCTCCTTTTCAAATAGTTTTAGCAGTTCTTTCTGAGCAATTGAGTAGGTAAATCATCATTGATCTGTTTTATTTCAGTTCAAAGTTCAAAGTAAATTTATTATCAAAGTGCATATATGTCAGCATATGTAACCCTGAGATTCTTTTTCTTTTGTGCATACTCAATAAATCTATAGAATAATAATCATAACAGAATCAATGAAAGACCACCCAACTAGGGTGTTCAACCAGAGTGCAGAACTCAAGAAACAGTGCAAATGCAAAAAATAAATAAACAAACAAACAAACAAACAAACAAACAAACAAACAAACAAGCAAGCAATAAATATCGGGAACATGAGATAAAGAGTCCTTGAAAGAGAGTCTTCGAAAGCCTAGTCTTTTAAGTAAATATTTTGTTGCTACGACTTTAGTGCAGTATTCAATTCATTGGCTATTGTAGACATAATCTCATTGCAGCAGCATCTCATTTTTCCCTTGGACAACGAAAATGTTCTTCCTTCTTGGTGCTGTTCACACTGCTGAGCAAAGGCCAGCCAGACCTCAGTAATCGAATTGTTGTATGAGGGCAATGTGTGAATTTGTGCTAGCTTAAGGAACTAGCTTCCAGCAATTGTTGATTTGATTTTAAATATAAAGATTAAAGATTAGCTTTATTTGCCACATTATTGAAACATGCAGTGAAATGCATTGTTTTGTATCAACGATGAACATAGCCTGAGAACTGTGCAGGGAGCAGCTCACAAGTACTTCTGCACCACAGCTCACTAACCTTAACTGTACATCTTTGGAATGTGGGAGGAAATCAGAGCACCTAAAGGAAACCAGTGTGCTCATAGGGAGAACATACAAACTCCTTACATACAGCAGTGGGAATCGAACTCTGATCGGTGAGCACTGGCATTAAAAGCAATTGCACTAACTGCTCTGCTACCATGCCAGCCAAAATAAATTTGTTTTCTGCAATGCATGAGAGCACAAGTTTAATACGCAACATCCACAAGACAAAATCATTTCTCATCCTGTCTCAGCTGCAGGACACTACCCTGCAGCAGTCAAAGTTCATTGCAAATCCATGGAAAACATGGACCACATCTCATATTATGGGAACCATCTCTTGGCTGAGGTGTACCTTGATGAAAAAATTCAATGTTTCCTTCAAAGTTCCAGCTCAACTGTTGATTACCTGGAGAAAATGGGTGCTGAAAGATCAGAATGTCAGGTTTGGCATAAAACGCCAATTATTCATATCTCAACATACAAATTAATCTACATGAATATAGGGTAAGGAGTTGGTCAATGTGATTCAAATATAATTTATTTGGTTTTATTATAAAACGCAAGGATCACATGATTGCTGCCACCCACCCCCATATGCCTCTGAGGCTTGGAATGCCTATAGCAAGCATCTCAAGGTACTTGAAAGATACCACGATTAGTGTTTCGCAAAATCCTTTTATGCCGTTTTATATTACTGAAAGGATGAGTGGACCTTTGTCAATGTCCAAGCTAATATCTCCAGCATTGAGCTTTTAATTACACTCAGTCAAATCCATTAGGCAGGCCACATCTCCAGAATCCCAAACAGACTCTTAATATAACATGGGAAGAGATTAAATTACATTTATTTGTCACATGTACATTGATACACACAGTGAAATATGCCGTTTCCATCACTGATCAACACATTCCAAGGATGTGCTGGGGCAGCCCACACCTGACACCATGCTTCAGTGCCAACATGGTATGCTCCACCCTGAACCGTATGTCTTTGGAACGTGGAAGGAGAATGGAGAAGAACTACGCGCCATGGGGAGAATGTACAAACTCCCTGCAGGCAGCGGCAGGAATTGAACCTGGGTCACTAATGCTGTGAAACATTAGGCTAACAGCTACACTACCATTCCACTTTTAGCAGGCAGATAGGAAAATATTGAAGGATATGCAACATCCCCACAGAGTCCAGGGAATTTCTAGCCCATGATTGCTCAAAGTGAAGAACTATTTAAGATGGTGTTAAGAACCTGAAGCTGTGCATCAAGACCTCATTGAAACCTTGTATTAGATTGCACCATTCCCAAACTAACTACCATTTGCTTGATCAGACATCTCCTGCCCTATCTGATGAGTTGTTATTGTTGGATTCTGATATTTTAATACAAGACTCTTTTAGAAGTTAGGAAAGAGGCACAAAACTTGTTGCTTCACAATCATTTTATTAAGCATTGATAGAGCAAAGGAAACAGGAACATAACATAGTAGCAGAAGGCTTAAAGGCAAAAGAATAAACTGCCAGGGAGATTAAGATGGCACAGCTTTGTGTTTAGCTATTTTATACCACTGAGTAAAAGAAAATTCCATTCAAATTCATAGATAAGAATTAACCTATTGGAAAGCTATTATTCATATAGTTCCTCCTTCTTCAAAGAAAGGAGTGTCCCTTCCTCCACCATCAACGCTGCCCACAACCGCATCTCTTCCATTTCACGCACATCTGTTCTCACCCCATCCTCCCGCCACCCCACCAGGGATATGGTTCTTCTCGTCCTCAACTACCACCCCACCAGCCTCTGCACCTAGCAACTTCTCTGCAACTTCCACAATCTACCAACGGGATCCCACCACCAGGAACATCTTTCCCTCCCCCCTACCATCCTCCCACTTTCTGCTTTCTGCAGGGATCTCTCCCTATGCAACTCCCTTGTCCATTCATCCCTCCCCATTATTCTCCCACCTGGCACTTATCCTTACAAGCGGAACAGGTGCTACGCCTGCCCCTACACCTCCTCCCTCACGACCATTCTGGGCCCCAAACAATCCTTCCAGATGAGGTGACACTTCACCTGTAAGTCTGTTGGGCTCATATACTGTGCCTGGTGCTCCCAGTGTGCCTCCTATTTATCAGTGAAACCCAACATAGATTGGGAGACCACTTTGCCGAGCACCTACGCTCTGTCCACCAGAAAAATCAGGATCTCCCAGTGGCCACTCATTTAAATTCCACTTTCCATTTCCATTCCGATATGTCTATCCATAACCTCCTCTACTGTCACGTTGAGGCCACACTCAGGTGCGAGGAACAATGCCTTATAATCCGTCTGAGTAGCCTCCAATCTGATGGCATGACCATTGATTTCTCGAACTTCGGGTAATGCCCGACCCCCTCTCCTTAATCATTCCCCATCCCCTTTTCCCTCTCTCACCTTATCTCCTTGCCTGCCTATCGCTTCCCTCTGGTGCTCCTCCCCCCTTTCTTTCTTCCATGGACTTCTGTCCTCTCCTATTAGATTCCCCCTTCTCCAGCCCTGTATCTCTTTCACTAATCAACTTCCCAGCTCTTTACTTCACCCTCCCCCTCCCAGTTTCACCGATCACCTTGTGTTTCTCACACCCCCTTCCCTCACCTTTAACTCTACTCTTCATCTTTTTTTCTCCAGTCCTGCCGAAGGGTCTCAGCCCAAAATGTCGACTGTACTCTTTTCCATAGATGCTGCCTGGCCTGTTGAGTTCCTCCAGAATTTTGTGTGTATAATTCAAATAATCCAGTGCCAGGTTAACCAATGAGGAAAACACTTCTTAAAAGAATTTAGAACAAAGAAGCTTCCAGAACTTTCCAACACTATACATTGTATTGTCTCTAGAGGCATGTTAAACTGTAGTATGCATAAAATGCATACAGATAATTAATTGATAAACTGCAAAGAAAATAGCAATTAAACAGTCTTATCTCAGAATTAAGCAATCTGATCTAACATAGTCTCATTGTAACTGATTGTCATATGTTACCATGGGATGTGGAACTGGCAGATGGAGTTCAATCTGGAGAAGTGTGAAGTGATTCACTTTGGAAGGTCAAATTTGAAGGCAGAGTACAGGTGTTAATGGCATAGTTCTTCAGCAGTGTGGAGGAACAGAGGGTAATGCGGTGGCTAAGAAGGTTTGGGATATGTTAGCCTTCATTAATTTGGGACTGAGTTGAAGAGCCATGAGGTAATGTTACAGCTCTATAAAACTGTGGCTAGACTACACACTTGGAATATTGTTTTGAGTCCTGGTCGCCTCATTATAGGAAGGATGTAAAAGCTTTGGAGAGGGTGCAGAAGTAATTTACCAGGTTCCTACCTGGATTGGAGAGCATATTTTATGAGGGTAGGTTGAGTGAACCAGGACTTTTCTCTTTGGAGTAAAAGAGGATGAAATGTGACTTAATCAAGGTGTATAAGCTGATAAGAGGCAGAAATCAAAGGGATAGCTAGGGGCTTTTTTCCCAGGGTGGTGATGGCTAATAGCAGGGGCATAATTTAAAAGTAATTGAAGGGATTCTCAGTGGTAAGTGTTTTACACAGAGAGTGGTGAGGGTGAAAATGCCCTGTCAGTGGTAATGGTAGAGGCAGATACATTAGGGGCATTTGAGAGACTCTGATAGGCAAATATATGAATGGAAAATGAGGAGCTATGTTGTAGAGAGTGTTAAATTGATCTTAAAGTTGGTTAAAAGGTCAGCACAGCATTATGGGCCAAAGGCCCTGTGCAGTACTGTAGTGTTCTATGTTCTAATTAATCTGCCACAGTGCATTAGACAGTTATGGAAATATTCATCGGTAGAGGTACCTTCTCCAAAATAAAGACAAAAAGCCTTGAAGGAAGAGGAAGACGTTGGAGGTTCAGAATTTTTTCCTTAATTTGCTGCCCTATGTAGATGGTTGCTATTCACTTCAGAAACAGCCACAAAAGATTCCTCCATTTTATTCCAGTGATTAAGAATTTGACAGCTTATTTAATTTGTTGCATTGAGGGAGCCCTAAATGCAGCCACACTTCTGAATAATTTATATTATTTTTATATTCTAGTTTTTTCTGTTGCATGACCATTATAAACTGTGCAGACATTTGCTGAAAGAAAATACGTTCTGTAATTTTCTGTAACCTTTGTCTTTCATTGATGAAGTACACTCTGTAGACACTTTATAAGGTACACCTGTACACCTGCTCATTCATGCAAATATCTATTCAGCCAATCATGTAGCAACAACTCAATGTATAAAACCATGCAAACGTGGTCAAGAGGTTCAGCTGTTGTTCAGATCAAACATCAGAATGGGGAAGAAATGTGATCTAACTGACTTTGACCGTGGGATAATTGTTGGTGCCAGATAGGGTGGTTTGAATATCTCAAATACTGCTGATCTCCTGGGATTTTTATGCACAAAGATCTCTAGAGTTTACAGAGAATGGTGCAAGAAACAAAAACCATCTGCTGAGTGGCAGTTCTGTGGGTGAAAATGCCTTGTTAATGAGAGAGGTCAGAGGAGAGAGATCCTGAAGAAGGGTCTTGGCCCGAAACGTCGACTGTTTATTAATTTTCATCAATGCTGCCTGACCTGCTCAGTTCCGCCAGCATTTTGTGTGTGTTGCTGTGGCTTTCCAGCACCAGCAGAATCCTGTGTGTTTATGACATCAGAGGAGAGTGGCCAGACTGGTTCAAGCTGACAGGAAGACGACAGTAATTCAAGTAACCACTCATTAACAGCAGTGCTGTACAGAAGAGCATCTCTGAATGCACATGTCAAATCTTGAAGTGGATGGGCTACAGCAGCAGAAGACAATGAGCAGAGTCTGCGTTATTAGGTACAGGAGGTACCTCATAAAGTGGCCAAAGAGTGTATTCTTTCTAAAATAAAACTTCAGTTCTAATTTTTATTTAATACATACTTGTTCAAGATGAGACCAGTGAAAACTTTGCCCAGTACATTTAAACAACTAATCTATTGGTTTAACATTTACTCATTCTTGGAGGGTTTGCTTTAATAAACACTTTAAAAAGAATATTACTGTAAAGTCTGTTGAAAGGTCTGCTGTTAGTGTCTGTGAATTATATTTAATCAACTACAAATTCTAATCTAAGTAAATCAAATCATCCACAAACTGCCAGTTTAAAATGTGATCAATTCTCAAGTTAATGCAAGTGCGAGTTAACAGCCACTAATAATGTGGAAATTAAAAGTACATTAAAGAGGATGTTGTCTCTGCATAGGTACTGCATGTTGCACCCTGTCAGGGTTGTGAAGTAACTGCTTGGCTTTGTCAATATGATGCAACAGATACAATGGCTATGCCTAAATCATACAGGGTTAAAATCCTTTTTTAGAAAATTTGAGTCATATACTGTTGGAGTCTTTCTGTTTTAAAAATAGATTAGATTTATTATTCACATGTACATATGGTGAAATGTGTCAACAACCAACACGGTATGTGGATGTACTGGGAGCAGTCCACAAGCATCACCATGCATTCAGCACCGTGTGTTTTTGGAATGTGGGAGGAAACTGGAGTACCCAAAGGAAACCCCACATGGTCACGAGGGGAGCTATAAATTCATAGGGTGTAGAATATTACAGCCAGTACAGGCCTTTTGGCAAACAAGTGGTGCCAACTATTTAATGGTTCTAACCCTTGTCTTCCATTTTTCCTTCATCCATGTGCCTATCAAAGAATCTGTTAAACACCCTCTAATGCCTCCAGCTCCTCCTCTGGCATCCCCCTATACTTACCTTCAATCACCTTAAAGATATGCCCTTTCATATTAGCCATTTCAATCCTAGTAAAAGTCTTTGGCTATCCACTTGATCTATGCCTTGTACACCTCAATCAAGTCACCTCTCATCCTCCTTCACTCCAAAGAGTAAAGCTCCAGCTCACTTTAACCAACATGGGAGAGTGGATGAATCTACTCACTGACCGCATTACGAAGGATGAAGATGAGCATTAGATCCACCTGGGAATAGCGAGTTATAGAGCAACTACTGGGAGATGGGATTAATATGGAAGGGTAGTATTGCAATCAGTCAAGTTTAATATGCTGTTCTCCAAAGGAAATATCTATTTTTGGGTCTACAGGTGGCTGTAGAGGGCGAATTTCCTTAATGGAGAACCCCTGTATGTGATCTTGTTTAATGTGGGGAGGCTGATACATGGGAAGCCACCTCATGGTTCTTGACAGATCAGGGTCAGGGTCCAGTGATACAGAATGCAAGATGACTGGGGACTCTTCACTGCTGCAGCCTTCCTCTGCCTTCACTGCTGTTGCGATGTGTTATCTTCTGCCAGCTCCACCATTCAGGTCTTGATTAGATTGCTCTTTGTCTGGGTCCTTCCCCTTGACCTTAACACCAAAAGCAGAGCCTTAGATGGCATCATCCCCAGGATACCAAGAACCCACAACCCCCCCCCCCCCCCCACCGCCACTGTGACAAGGTGACAATCCTTGGACAACTATGGAAGGGTACCCACTGGCTAGCATTCACAATTGGGCTGAATGGCCTTTTGCTGTATAGTTCTGTTACTCTTAAGATTTTATAACAGATGATTTGTTGTCTTCAAGAATGTACACATTGCATAGATAACCCAAAAACAGAGTAATCCTACTTTATAGTTGGACTTGTAATATGTAAGATTACAGAGTACTGAGTCTTGAAACATCTGTCAGTCAACAAAACACAAAGGTGGGTGTTAAATTGTTAAATATTTGATGTCAAATGAAATTGCATGAAAATAAAAGAAGAGAAATAAGTACTTTTGTTAAAAAAAGAAGCTTATGTAGGAAAACCATATCTCTTTCATTAAGAAAAAAGGCTGGGCAGAAAATGTTCTTCTTCTGGCAGTTGGGAAAACTCCATTTTCTCCAGAAGATACTGGTGTAGAATCTACACTGCCATCATAGAGAGAAGCCTCACATCAGTCGTTGCTGTCTGGTTTGGTGTAGCGTCCTCTCACAATATACAAAGACTATAGTGAACTATCAGGACAATAGAAAAGGTTATTGGCTGCAGATTACCATCACTGCAGGACTTGTATGTGTCCAGGACAAAGAAGTGGACAGAAAATTATTGAAGACGCTACCCACGATTCAAACTGACTTCTCCAAAAGTGTTTTGTGGTTTTTTTCTTCTGGAAGCAACATAATATCATGTTAAAAGTTTATTTCCCCAAGCAGTTAATCTGATCAAACATTCTTATTAGCCCCCACCTCTATCTATTGAACCCCCATCACTGCACTGCACTGTAAACACTTTAAATCATTTTTATAATGCTATTAACTGGTATTAATGTATTTATGCACATTTTATTCCATGTCCATAATGTAACCTTTAACTTTACATTTTATTTTCTTTAGAATTGTTGAATATTGTTTCTCAGTGCATGTAGTGCCAACATACTGCCAATCCCGAAAACATGTACATGTATATGGTGAATAAAGTAGATCTTGATCCTTGAAATGTGCCCTTCCACTGAATTCATTGACCTCCAAAGGGTGGTAGAAGAACAACGATGCAAGAGTGGTGGTACGTCAGACCCGGTTCAAAAAAGTAAACTACTGCTAGTGGGACCCATGGCCGGGGATTATTGACAGATTTCACTGTGTTTCACAGGCTACATCTGTCAACTTACATTTTTCAACAATATGGCTGTTTCGTCTTCCAAACTGTCATGAACGCAGGAAGCAAAAACGGGATGCAATATGAGGCAAGCTCAGTGGGGGGGACTCTCAACAAATGAGAGACAGATATTGACAGACAGTCTGCAGTTTTAGTGATGAATGTATTTCATAAACTGATGCTCAAGGTCACTTCTTGCTCAGAGCGTTTGCCAGCATCAAAACATCCCCATTTTTTAACATGATACTGAGCTCAAAAATCAACTAGCAGATTCTCAAAATTCAAAGTTCAAAGTAAATTTATTATAAAAGTACATTTATGTCACTGTATACAACACTGAGATTTGTTTTCTTGTGGGCATACTCAGTAAATCCAAGAAATAATGAAAGACCACACCCAAGCAGATGGACAAACAACCAGTGTGCAAAGACAACAAAATGTGCAAATATAAAACAAAATAATAATAATAATAAATAAGCAATAAATATCAAGAACTTAAGATAAAGAGTCCTGGAAAGTGAGTCAGTTGTGGGGACAGTTCAGTGATGGGGCAAGTCAAGTTATCCCGCCTGATTCAAGAGCCTGAAGGCTGAGGGGTAGTAACTGTTCCTGAACCTGGTGGTGTAAGTCCTGAGGCTCCCTCTCAGTAGAAGTATTACTTCAGAAGAAATTGGTATCTTTTCACTTCAGGGTATTTTCCATATCTTAACCTGGATCAGTTTTTAAATATTTCACAATCAGGTTTAATATCACTGGTATAGGTTGTGAAATGTGTTGCTTTAATGCAGCAATACATGGCAAATATAATTTTAAAAATAATTAACAATAAGAAATATATATAAAAATTAAATTGAGTAAGTAGATAAATACCTTATTGATCCCAAAGGAAATTACATTGTCTCAGTAGCAATACAGGTGCACAGATATTCAAATATACAAATATTAGAAGAGAAGTAAGAAAGAATAAAAAATAAGTTACCTCAAGCAGTCTAACTGGAGGGGGTCATCACTTCCCCGGCTATAGGTTGACTCATTATAGAGTCTAATGGCTGAAGGTGAGAATGGCCTCATATAGCACCCTTTGGAGCAGTGCAGTTATCTTAGTCTATTAGAAAGAGTGCTCCTCTGTTCAGCCAAGGTGGCATGTAGAGGGTGAGAAACATTGTCCAGAATTGCTAAGATTTTCTGTAGGATCCTTCGTTCTCCTACAGCCTCCAGTGCAAAAACAGAAGAAAAAGAAAGAAGTAGTGAGGTTTATGTTCATGGGTTGATTCATTGTCCATTCAGAAATCTGATGGCAGATGGGAAGAAGCTGTGTCTGAACTGTTGAGTGTATGTTTTCAGGCTCCTGTATCTTCTCCTTGATGTTAGGAATGAGAAGTGGACATGTCCAGGGTGATGGGGGTCTGGAATGATGGATGCTCCATTTTTGAAGCATCACCTGTTGAAGTGTCCTCAGTGCTGGAGAGGTTATGCCTATTATAAAGATGGCCGAGTTTGCAACTTTTTGCACCTTTTTCCATCCTGCGCATTGGCCTCTCCATGCCAGACGGTGATAAAAACAATCAAAATGCTCTCCACAGTACATCTGTAGAAGTTTGCAAGAAAACATTTGAAATATTTGCTGCTATTTATTATCTCCAAGTATCTTGAAGATCCTGATTTTTGGTGGGAAACATTACTCAGTCTTCTGATACTATTCAAAATTAGCATTGACTATCAGGGAGCGATCTCCTTCTTTGGCATTCTCCTGAGGATTGAGTGAAACTTGTTCTCCCTCCATTTTTGAGAGTTCTGAGGTTCCTGATCAAACCATGGAATCCTGGAAACCATCATAGCTCATTTTGCCTCTTTACAATCTGAAGGGTCATCGGATAATGATCAATGATGGAAACTCTGACTCATTTTCTTTCCCTGCCCTGAGATCTTTATCACATTACGGTTAAGAGTAAAGCTGGAAGCCTTCTCGTGCACTAGCTGAAGCAATTTGTCAAGAATTATTGTTGAACAATAATTATTCAGAGTAACAATTACTTTGTTCTCCTTTATACTTGTGTACTGGAAATGACATTAAACAATCTTGAATCTTGATATAGTATTTTAAATTGCACTACTGTCGTGCTATTTTTGGCTATTTTCCTTCCAAGTCATACAGTATTTCCTGACTTGAATATATATTGCCTATCTTTCACCAAATGGTGTACCTTACAGCCATGATGTGGAGTCAGTGGATGGTATAATGCGTAAGGGGTGGGTGGAATGCTAATCAAGCTGGCTGCTTTAGTTCTGCATGCTGTTGATTTTTTAGCATCTCATTACAGCTGACTTGCCCTAGCAGATAAAGAGTTTTCCATTATATTTTGTGAGGTAATTTTGCAACTCTATAAAACTTTGGTTGGACCACACTTAGAATATTGTGTTCAGGACTGGTCGTCTCTTTATAGGTAGGATGTGGAAGTTATAGAGAGGGTGCAGGGGAGATTTACCAGGATGCTGTTGGATTAGAGAGCATGTCTAATTAGGAAGGGTTGAATAAGCTAAGGCTTTTCTCTTTGATCAAGATGATAAGAAGCATAGATCGATTAGATAGCCAGAGACTTTTAGCAAGGATAGAAATAGCTAATATGAGGGACATAATTTTAAGGAGTTTGGAGGCCCAGCGAGCCACCTGTTTAACCCGAGCACAATCACAGGACAATTTACAATGACCAATTAAAGACTACTAACCATTATGTCTTTAAACCATGGGAGAAAACTGGTGCACCTGGGGGAAACCCATGAAGTTACAGACAAAACATAGAAACTCTGTACAGACAGCACTAGAATTAAACTCCGAGCCCCAACATCTGTAATGGCATTGTGTTGACTGATATGCCACAGTGGTGCCCAGAGGAGTTGTGGTAGCATAGTAAGGATGAGGTTAATATGTTTTTGATTAGTAAGGGAGTCAAAGGTTATGAGGAGAATGGTGTTGAGAGGGAAATTAAGTAAGCCATGACTGAATGGCAGTCCAAACTTGATGGGCCAATTGGCCTAATTCTGCTCCTATGTCTTATAGTCTTTTGGACCAAGTGTATTGTACGCACATTTGCTGATGGTACAGAGATGCTGAGACAATAATTTGGCAGCTGGAAGGGGTTACAGAGAAATTTAAAGTTACCTGCTTAGGTAGGAAGGATAGGAAAACAGAACTGCTTTTTGGTTACACAGATATGACGAATATTTATTTTTTATCTACAGACATTTGTATTTATTGGGACACAGCACTTCTGGCCCTTCAAGCTACGCTGCCCAGCAATCGCCCAATTTATCCTAGCCTAATCACAGGACAACTTACAATGACCAATTAACTACCAAACTGTATGTCTTTGACTGTGGGAGATAACCGGAGTACTTAGAATAAACCCATACGGTCACATAAAGAACATACAAACTCCTTACAGGCAGTGGCGGAAGTTGAACCTGGGTCAATTTAACTGTAAAGCGTTGTGCTAACCACTACACTATTGCTAAAGTTATGAAGGGTCATAAATTTAAGGTGTTTGGAAGAAAGTATAGGAGAATGTTTGAAAAGTTGGTTTTTTACAGAGTGTAATAGGTGCGTGGAACGCACCACCAGGGGTGAAAGATAGTCTGTAGGTAATCAGTTTAGAGTTAAAGTGAGTGAAATTATCTATGCTGATTGAAAGTTAACAACTGCTACAAAACCTGGTAGTGTGGAATCTAAGGCTTCTGTACCTCCTGCCCGATGATACTAGTGAGTATATTCATAGAAACTCATCCAATTAATAACATGAAATCTAGGTTCCCTCCTTTGCATTCCTTTATTTTGTATTAATCTGGCTTAAGTCATCCTTAAAGCATCAGGAGTGTCTCAATTGATACTCTGAAATTTGTGTGGTTTAAATGTTACAAACTCGTTCACGGCTGATCTAATCAGTGAGTGAGTATTAAAAAAATGATAAAACGATTTGCCAAACAAAACTTACTCTCTAATTCCAGCTAATGTTGGATCAGTTATTAAGAGTAGCCTTACATTCCACAGAAGGCTTGCTTTACATGAAATTAAAGTATTTTATTAAATCTGTTTCTGTCCTGTAAAGCAGCTTAATTGTTGTGTTTCCCTTATGACCATGTTTGAGGCATCAAAGTCACAAAACTCAGCACTTTCTATCCACTTTCTCCCTGACAGATCATTCATGGCCACAGTGGACCAATAACTGCTGTATCCTTCGCGCCTGATGGACGGTATCTAGCTACATATTCCAATGCTGACAGTCACATCTCTTTCTGGCAGGTATGCCAATACATTATCTCTTGGTTCTGTATGTTTTGCTTAAACAGTGAGAATTTCTTGAAATTGAAATCAGGTAAATATCCATATAGAAGATATACAGTAAGCAATAAGACTAGATTGATTCAAACAGAACAGCAAATTGAAAATTACTAATAGCTTTTTTTTTGCAGGCAAAATGAAGGATTACATTTAAATAGATTGGGTCTTTGCATAAATCTGTATAGATGTCCTAAGTAGTATTATAGGCAAATAAATGCTCTATCAGTCTTTCTTAGATTTGGGTTTTATATCTAAGAAAGGATGTGCTGGAATTGGAGAGGGTCCAGAGGATATTCATGAGAATATTCTCAGATATGAAAGGGTTAATATATAAGGAGGTCTGATGGCTTCGGGCCTATACTCACTGGAATCTAGAAGAATGAGGGAGGATCTTATTGAAACTTACTGAATATTGAAAAGCCTAGACAGAGTGGACATGGAGAGAATGTTTTCATTGGTGGGAGAGTGTAGGATCAGAAAGTACAGACTCAGAATAGAAACACAATGAGATAAGGAGGAATTTCTTTATCCAGAGGGTGGTGAATCTGTAGAATTTATTGCTACAAACGGCTGTGGAGAGCAAATCATTGGGTATATTTAAAGTGGAGGTTATTAGGTTCTTGATTACCAAAGGTAAGGGGAGAGAAAATTAATTCAGCAATGATAGAATGGCAGAACAGAGTCACTGGTACCAATTGGCCTAATTCTGCTCCTCTATCTTATAATCTTATTAATAGGTCTTAAAAATGATGCTTGATCCCAGTTGGAAGGTTACACTTTTCCTCAAGGTGGTACAAGTATTATCTTATTTGTTTTTACTGTGGCAGTGTCAGCTGGCAGGGGGAGATACATTTCTACCATAGGTGGTGTAAGGTGCTTCCTCCCTCTGCTAGCCTGCAGGTCACCCTTGAGCAAATTGTTGCACCTGCTTAGCCCCCTGATCAGGGTCACGTAAAGCCATCGGAGCAGGTGGTGGATGGTTGTATGAGCTGCTGGTGCAGATCACAAGCCCTGGTTATGCTAACACTGGTGCCAGGCAGACAATCTCTGAAGAGTATTGATAATGGCTGGGATCACCCATCTTGTAACAACACTGCCCAGAAGAAGGAAATGGCAAAGCAGTTCTGTTGAAAACTTTGCCAAGAACAATCATGGTCATAGACCATGGTCACCCTCATCATATGACATGGCACATAATGATAATGATGTGGCAGGTTATTTGTTGCAACTAAGTCAAAGCTCAAACCCTATGGATTTGAACTTCTATATATTACACCTTGAAATATTGCCAAAGTCAGGGGAAAATCTGATATCAAACCATTCTGAGTATACTGTATATTCTGTACACACAAACTTACCATTAGGTAACTCTGGCACATAAAAACTGCAAATTGTACTAACTTGCTCATGCTTTTTTGTTGGCTAGAAGTAAGTTCACTATTTCCTCTATTTGTTTACACTAGGTGGGGATTAATTGAATTAACTTGACTGGCTATTTCTTAATCAGCTTTGTACAGCTGTAAAAAAAAACTTATTGTGTTAAAACAGTACTGAAGGGCATCGTTTTGTTGAGAATCCCATGAAAATTGAGATCTTCATTACAAGCCCTGCATAAGAGCATTAGTGGATTTCTCCATGTAATTCACTACATTGCAGAAAGTTGTAAACTCAGCCAGCTCCATCATGGGCACTAGCCTCCACATCGAGGATACCTTCAAAGAGGCAGCATCCATTATTAAGAACCCCCCACCTCTTTTCTTTGCTACCATCAAGGAAGGAGGTACAGGAGCCAGAAGACAATACACTCAATGATTCAAGAACAGCTTCTTCCCACTTCTGTCAGATTTCTAAATAGACAATGAACCCATGAAAACGACCTCACTAACTTTTATTCTTTTTTTGTTCTCTTTTTACATTACTTAGTTACTTTAATTTTTAATACATACCTCTTTTGTAATTTATAGTTTCTTTATTATTATGTTATGCAGTGTACTGCCACCACGAAACAACAAATTTCACAAGATATGCCAATGATAGTAAACCCGATTCTGATTCCATTTCAGTTATTTTGGAAAACACATAGACCTAATAATGACCTATAATGATAACTATACTTGGTCACGTACCTGCAATAAAAATATAGTACCTTGAAAGTTGTGTCACAGGTAGATAGACTCACATAGAGAGCTTTTAGCACATTGGCCTTCATAATTCAAAGTTCTGAGTACAATTGGGATGTTATGTTGAAACTGTATAAGACAGTGGTGTAGGCAAATTTGAACTATTGTGTCACCTACTTACAGGAAAGATGTCAGTGTGACTGAAAGAATGCAGAGAAAATTTACAAGGATATTGCTGGGACGTGAGGAACTGAATTAAAGAGAAAAGTTGAATCGATTAGGATTTTATTCCCTGGAGAGTAGGAGAATGGGATATTTGATAGAGGAACAGTATGTGAAATTATAAGGGGTATATCTAGATAGGGTAAATACAAGCAGGCTTTTTCCACTGAGGCTGAATGAGATTAGAACTAGAGGCCATAGGTTAAGCATGAAAGGGGAAATGTTTAAGGGAAACATGAGGGGATACATTCAAAGGATGGGGAGAGTGTAGAGTGAACTGCCAACAGAAGTGGTAGATAAAGTCACAAACAAGAGAAAATCTGCAGGTGCTGGAAATCTAAAGAACACACATAAAATGCTGGAGAAACTCAGCAGCCCAGGCAGCATCTAGGAAAATGAGTACAGTTGACGTTGGCCAAGACCCTTCAGCAGGACTGGAAGATTGGTAGTTGCAGGTTCGAATTCAACATTTAAGAGAAATTTAGATAAATACATGGATGGGAAGGATATGGAGGGCTATGGTGCAGGTGCAGGTCAATGAGACTAGATATAATAATAGTTTAGCATGGACTAGATGGGCCAAAGGGCCTGTTTCTGTGCTGTAGTGCTCTATGACTCTAATGACAGCCAGCAAACTACTGGACTTTCAACTGCTCTTTGTGATAACCTTGCAAATTATAAAATTATTTCAAGAAGTTCGGACATAATGAGAATAAAACAGGTCTCACTTCATAATATTAACCATATTCAGACATAGCAAAGTCTTTTCTCCAAGCCAGGTCAACCTTACAACGCCCTTCTCAGGGATAGATGGGGCCAGTGTCTTAATTAAAAGGATAGTCCGACAGATTAATCAAGCAGCAAGATGACTTGGTTGCACTCACAGAATCATCTAGTGTCCCAGACTCATCCATCACAATCTCCAAATCCCAATACCGGACCCATTTAAGAAGCAGTTGAATCCTTCACTGGTAGACTTAGTGTTTTGGTAGATGAAATCAAATGGCCACAATTACATCAGCTCAAATTTATCTTGCAGTTCACAAGTCTTGTGAAGAAATTCACTCTAGGATGTTTTACTGACCCATACAGACCTGCTCAGTACTGTGATAGATCCAGGGACATTGCTGAATTTGCTATTTCATTTGGCCTCTGCAATTCTGCTGATGGATTGGGCTCAACTATTATGCCCCTGAACAGATGAATAGCAATAATTTTTCAAAGATTTAAAAGATACAGAAGGCAAGTTAATTCCTGATTCCTATAAATCCTGGAGAGAGCTTGTTTAATAAATCATTTGTCTAATTAAAAATTGTACTTTTAAATTAAGATTCTTTTCCAAACATTCCAATTCCCAGTAGTGATCATTACTGTGATTTCAACATAAAATTTACACCTTCTTTTCAACTTGTCTTTAATCGATCAGTCACTTCTCATCTCTTACTCCCTGTTCATCAGCTCATTGTCTCTGCCAACAAGTGAAGCTAAGAAATGTTGATGGCTTCACAGTACAGATGAATTAATAAAATACATAAAACCTAAGACAATTTCCTCAGAAATAATGATATGAATTAAATCACAAGTCACCATTTAAATTAGAGTGAATGTTTGTTGGAGTAGTTGTTATTTTGACTTGAAAACCAGACCCTAAACTGCTTTTTGCCCCTCTCAAAGTGTTCTTTATGTGAATCTTTGGGCCTCTTTACAAAGACAGCCAGGGTTGCTGCACTCTCATATACAGCAGATCACATGCTTTTAAAATGTGACCTCAGGCAATATTCTGTTTCATTATTAATATTAAAAAAACACCGTAGCATTAGTCATCTAAAATGTTGATGAATCTACATGAAATAAAGCAACAGCATGTCCAACAATGTTCCCTTAATTTTTTATTACAGCTGTGCGGAAATATTTTACATGGCCTGAAAGCTGCACGGCATTTAAATTTTTTTTGTAATGTACACGCTATGAATACTTAGAATGAAAATTGAAAAATCACATACTTTTGATCTTATTTATTAATTGAAAGGTAAAATGAAATCTAGCACAGCAAAGAAAATATTTCAAATTTCATAAACTTTTTCTTGCCTAATCCAATTCTAGCTGTGTGCTAACAAAGGCTATGTGCACAGGAGCGTTTCCGTTACTGTGCGGCCACGCAGCCGCACAGCTCGCAGGGGACAGTGATGTCCATCCACATTGATGTCAAGGCCAAAAATGTTCACTTCCCTTAGTACCGCAGGATTCTAAAGAAATTAAGTATATCCCTGACGATCTTTACCAATGTTTATTGTTGCATTATAGAAAGCATTCTGTCTGGATCCATAACATTCTATATGGCAACTGCTCTGCAAGTGACCGTAAGCATTTGCAGAGAGTGTGGACACAGCTCAGTCTGTTGCAGGAACCAGCCTCCCCTTGCTGGACTCAGTCTATATGCTTCACTGCCTCCATAAAGCAGCATAGTCAAAAATGCCACACACCCCCGACATTCTCTCTTCTCCCCTTTCCCATTGGGCAGAAAATACAAAAGCCTGACTGCACCACCGTTCAGATTCAGATTTTTTATGACATGTATATCAAAACATACAGTGAAATGCATCATTTGTGCAAACAACCAATGTACCCAAGGAAGTGCTGGGGGCAGCGTTCAAGTTTCATCACAAGTTCCGATGCCAACATAGAATGCCCACAGTGTTCAACACTTCAATAACATTACATACAGTATTTAGCAAAGTTTCAAGAATATTAGCAGCCGGCATCAAAATGAATACCAGTCTTCTAAACACTGCTGAGCTAAGTAGAAATAGAAGCGGTAACCACAAAAGGTTGTGCAGATGCTGGAAATCCAGAGCAACACAGACAAAAAGCTGGAGGAGTACAGCAGGTCAGGCAGCTTGCATGGAAGTGAATGAACAGCTGACATTGTAGGCTGAGACAGCAATGAAAAGGAGGGAGGGGAAAAGACAGAATCAGAAGATGGAGGAGAGGAAGGAGTGCAAGCGGGAAGGTGATAGGTGAAGCCAGGTGGGTGGGAGAGGTGGGGGATGAAGTAAGAAACTGGGAGCTGATAGGTCAAAAAGATAAAGGGCTGGAAAGAAATGAATGTGATCGGAGAGGAGAGTGAACCATGGGAGAAAGGGAAAGAGGAGTGGCACGAGAGGGAGGTGATAGGCAAGTGAAGAGAAGAGGTAAGAGGGGAGCCAGAGAGAGGAATTGAAGAAAAGGGAAAGAGGGGAAATTACCAGAAATTAGAGAAAATGATGTTCATGTGATCAGGTTGGATGCTCCCAGACGGAATAAGAGGTGTTGCTCCTCCAACCTAAGAGTGACCTCATTGTTACAGAAGGTGAGGACATGGACCGACATATTGGAATGGGAATCATGATTGGAATTAAAATAGTTGGCCACTGGAAAATTCTGCTTTGGATGGAGCGAAGGGGACTTGTTTTTGGATGTTTTTATATTCATCTACCACCTAACCAACTGGTAATCTGAACTCACCACCTTGGTCTTCATCTACTTACACCTACCTTGACCAAGTGGGTTTCCTCTGGGTGCTCCAGTTTTGTCCCATACACTAATGACATATGGTTAGGATTAGTAAATTATGAACTTGCTATGCTGGTACTGAAAGTGTGGCGACATTTGCAGGCTGACCAGCACAATCCTCATTGATTTGATTTGATACAAACAACGCATTCCAATGTACGTTTCCATAAACCGTAAGATATAGGAGCAGAATTATGCCATTCAGCCCATCGAGTCTGCTCCACCATAGCTGATTGATTAACATCATTCCTGCCTTCTCCCTGTAACCTTTGACACCCTGACTGACCAAGAACGTATCAACCTCCGTTCTAAATATTCCCAATGACTTGGCCTCCATAGCTGTCTATGGCAGTGAATTCCACAGATTCATCATCCTCTGGCTAAAGAAATTCCTCCTCATTTGTTTTCTAAATGGACATCCCTCTATTCTGAGGCTGTGCCCTCTGGTTCTAGACTGCTCCACTATAGGAAACATCCCCTCCACATCCACTTTATTGAGGCCTTTCAATAATCGATGTATATGTGACAAATAAAGTTAGCCTTTCTAATCTTTCTTTATTTAAATAAGGTCAGCCATTTAACTAAGATGAGGGAATTCTTTTTCACTGAGAGGATGGTGAATTTTTTGAATTATCGTTCCAAGTGGCACATTCATTAAGTACATTTATGACAGAGCTTCATAAAATCACTGACCAGGGCATGAGGATTCAGAATTCAGTTCTGGCGTCATCTGCAAGGAATTTCAATATTCTCCCCGTAAATGCGTAGTTTTCCTCCCACAGTCCAAAGACATACCAGTTGTAAATTGTCGTGTGATTAGTCTAAGGGTTAAATAGGTGGGTTGATGTGTGATGTTGAGCTGCAAGGGCTTGTTGTACGCTGTATCTCTAAACACAAAAAAAAAGTTTGGCTACTCAGTGGATAGAGGGGCATAAGGTTCTTGCAAGAAAATGCATCATGGTAAAATATCACTATTGCTAATTTCTTTCAGCTCATTATTCTCTCTAAACTTATTTTGCAGTATTTCCAACAGTTTGTTTTAGTTTTCATGAAGGCAACACAAAATATTTGGTTAGTGTCATCGCCATTCCCTTATTCCCTGGCATAATTTCTGCTGCCTCAACTGTGCGTATCTAAATGGTTCTTAAAAGTCTCTAATGTGTCAGCTTCCATCACCACCCCAGGCAGTGCTTTCCACTCTGTAAAAAAAACTTGCTCTTCACATCTCTTTTGAAATTACCCCCTCTCACCTTAAATACATGCAAGAATGTGGGTCGGGGCTGGTGTATACATAGGGACAAAGTAAGTAGTCAGTCCTGATCTTTGTTGAATTCTGAAGTTTTCCCTGTCCTCGAGCTCAGTTACTGTTGTATGTGCCTAAGACTTTTGCACAGTACTGTACATAAGCCCTTTCCTTTGATCTTCAGATTTCCCTTAGTTAATATGGTTGGAGTGCATTTCCTCTTTTGTGGGAGAGGGCTTAAAAGGTTATAAGAGTTAACTTATTTAACTCTTTAAGTCTAAACCATTTATTTTCTGCTGACAAATCTCTCATCTTGTTGCCCAGTTGGAAAATTAGGAGAAAACCAGACAATGACAACTCATTCAAATTGCTGAAACAAGACTTGGTTTTCTGCATATTGAGCAGTGAGCCTTTTCTCCCTTGGGTAGTTGATAATGTGAAAGAATTTCAAATTGACAATTTGCATCTTATTGTCTACCTGCACTGTACTTTCACGGTAGCTGTCGCAATTTATTCTGCATTCTGTTATTGTTTTATCTTGTACCACCTTAAAACAACATCCAGTCTCTGGCCTGGACTCGCCCTCTACCTCTGAACTCCAGGATATATGATATATTTTCAGGTATTGAATGAAGATGCATTCAGACTAGAGGAGAGTTTAGCCAAAACTTCCAGTATTCTAGGCATCTACTAACAACAAACAACACTAGGACCAGGGCACAATGATGAAGTGAATTTCTGCCATTATTGCAGCTCCTGTACAGTTACAGTGACTCTTGACCTCATAATCTCTCGTCATGACCCTGCATCTCATTGTCTACCTGTCTTGCACTCTCTCTGCACCTGTTACACTTTATTCTGCATTCTGTTAATGCAGAATCTCAGAGCACTATGCAATGAATTGATCTGTATGAACAGATTGCATGACAAGGTATAAATAGGGTAAATGCAAGCAGGCTTTTTCCACTGAGCTTGGGTGAGACTACAAGAAGTAATGGCTTAAGGGTGAAAGGTGAAACATTTAATGGGAACTTCTACACTCAGAGGGTGGTGAGAGTGTAAAACCAGCTGCCAGCAGAAGTGGTGGACACAGGTTCAATTTCAACATTTGAGAGAAATTTGGATAAATACATGGATGGGAGGGGTATGGATGGCTATGGCGTAGGATGTGGCATAATCATGGAGTGGCATAAACTGGATGGGCTGAAGGGCCTGTCTCTGTGCTGCAGTGTTCTGTAACTATGACAAGCTTGTCACTGCACCTAGTACACGTGATAGTGAACCACTTTCAGTTCCAGTTTATCAAAATGTGTGGCAAATTTTGGTTGCATACTTCAGATGTTCTGGTGACAGTCATGCATATAGAGGATGCCTGGAATAATCTGGAATAAAAAAGCCTTGCTTCCTTGGATATTTTGCAGGAAATTAATTACTTTCCATGGGGCTGAGAAGGAAAGTAAGTCAGCCAATATCGAATGGAGGAACAGACTTTAATGTCAAAAAAAATGTATTATCATGTTACCTTGAGACTAACTTTTTGCAGGCATTTACAGAAAAATAAAGAAATACAATAGAATTTATGAAAAGCTATACATAAAGGGGTTACCTCATTGAAACCTATCAAATGTTGAAATCCCTCAGTAGAGTGGATGTGGAGAGGATGTTTCCTATGGTAGGGGTCTAAGACCAGAGGACAGTCTCAGAATAGGGAGGCATCCTTTTAGAACAAAGGGGAGAAGAAATTTCTTTAGTCAGAGAGTGGTGAATCTATGGAATTTGTTGCCATAGGTGGTTGTGGAAGTCAAATCACTGGGTATATTAAGGCAGAGGTTAAGAGATTCTTGATTAGTCAGTGCATGAAGGGACATGGGGAGAAGGCAGGTAACTTACCCACACTGGTTCAGGAGCCTGATGGTTATAGGGTAATAACTGTTCCTTAACCTTATGCTGTAGGACCTAAGGCTCCTGTACTTCTTGTCCGATGGTAGTAGTGAGAAGAGAGCGTAGCCTTATACTGGTAGTCCTTGAAGATAGGTGCTGCTTTTTTTCTGGCAGCACTCTTTGAAAGTGTTCTCATGGTGAGGAGGGCTTTTCCTGTGATGGACTGGGCTATAACCACCACTTTTGATAAGCCAAATGACGTAATTATGCTCCCATGTCTGCTGGTCTTATCTAACTCGGTTTAGAAAATATTGTTTTGTTTTGCATATACATTCTAGTTCACACCTTTTCCTACTTTACAGATGAACACATCACTGTTGGGAAGTATTGGGATGTTGAATTCAGCCCCTCAACTCCGATGTATGAAAACCTACCAGGTGCCTCCTGTTCATCCCATTTCTCCAGGTTCACAGAATGCACTGAAACTGGCGCGCCTGATCTGGACCTCCAACCGCAACGTCATCCTCATGGCGCACGACGGGAAAGAGCATCGATTTATCGTCTGAAGTCGCCGTCGTAATCCCATGAAACAGTAGACCAATAAAAATATGTATGTTGTTTGCAATGCTGGTTAATGTTTACATTAAATTACTTACATGTAGATTTGTTTTCATAAAGTTTATAGTTTGTAATGTCAACTTTCTGTGGGTTTTTGTGACTAAGTGAAATAGTTGTCCAATATTTAAACCTAGATATTTGCATATTCCAGTCATTAATGATTCAAGAATTGTTTCTTTAGGTTTGCACATCTTTCTCTCCCTTTTGTGATTCTAAGTCCAAGTTATTACAGTAGAAGTATCAATATTGTGGTTGCTTGTATGAAGCACATCTCATGCATCTAATTAAAACTTGGGCCCTCTTCAAGAGAGAAGAAAAGGCACAATCTAGGGCAAGAATGGCCAAAGTTGGGGAATTTATCCTCATTAAGAATAGTCTGACTGACTGAGAAAACGGTTCACCACGTATCATCATGATGGTGCTCTGCTTTAGCTAAAGATTTCAACTAAGCAAAGACCTGGGCCAGTAAGAATGAGCAAGCTTTGAACGACATTACTATCAATGATTCTGCACGTTATAATATTAGCCGATTCTGTCAAGGAACTGGAAGTGCAATGTAACATGATGCACTTAGGTGTGTTCTTGTAAGTTTGGAGCAGGAATAAAAGGGATTTATGTTCTGTCTTTTGTAATGCTGTCTCTCACTGAAGATATGTTCCTCCAGTTATAATTTTACTCTTATTGATATACAACTTGCTTTATTAATAAAGTAGCTGTAGAGCTGGGGTCCATGGACTCCTTGCTTAATGGCATTGGTCCATGGCATAAAGAAGGTTGGAATCCCCTACCCCAGAGTGTAAGTGGCAAGGAGAATCTGGATTGGGGGGGGGGGGGGGGGGCCGGAATTGATTAGAATGTGGGGATAGCCTCGGAATGTAAGAACTTCTCTTTTGAACAGGAATGAGGAGGATTCCCGTTAATCAGACAGTGGTGAATCTGTGGAATTCATTGCCACAGACAATGTGCAGGCCAGGTCATTGAGTATATTTAAAACATAGGTTGATAGTTACTTAATCAATAAGGGAACGTTACAGGGAGAAGGCAGGAGAATGGGTTTGAGAGGAGTAATATATCAGCCATGTTTCAATGGTGGAGCAGATTTGATGGGCCAAATGGCCTAATTCTGCTCCTGTGTTTTCGGGTCTAAAGTTGAAAATCTGGGTTTCACCACTATCAACTCTTGAGAATAGTTTGGTAGCTGCTGCATCCACAATGTGAACTGACCCATCTCACTATCAATGTAATTCCTCAGTGGTCTAACTCGGGAAACACTATCAAGTTCAAGTTCAATTGTCATTCTACCATACACATGTGTACAGCTAAATGAATCTATGTTCCTCTGGGACCAAGTTGCATAAAACAGTACATACAATCACACACAGCACCCAAGATATATAGTTACGATAGCCTGCAGATTAATGGTGCATGGATGTTGTCTATGTAGCCATGTTCCCACAAGAACTAACACGCAACAGTTCCGCATTTCTCGCAGCTGTCTTATATTGTCGTTCTTATATGTTACTATTAACAGTAAGAGCTATAGCCAACACTGAAGAGCAGCTCCTTGGCAACTAACTGGACACAAAATTGAAAAAAGTTCTGTTATTTGATGAATGATAATATATAGAAATTAACATCTGAACTGGCTATCCTGTTTGATATTAGAATTTGAACTCAGTTTTAACTTTATTCCTCAGTTACAATAAAGATGTAGTAAACACAAGAGATTCTGCAAATGTTGGAAATCTTGAGCAACATCACAAAATTTTGGAGGAACTCAGCAAGTCAGGCAGCATCTGTGGAGATGAATAAGCAGTCAATATTTCAGGCCAAGTCCCTTCACCAGAACTGTATGTTTAATTATTGCAGCTTTTATTTTCTTTTAAATCGTCCTTATAAAAATCTTTCATAATTTTCAATATTTTCATAAGGTCACCATTTGACTTTAACGAGTAAAATGAAACCCAGATGCTGATAAGCATCCTTCCTCATTCTTAAATTTATCCATTCTTCCAGTGCCTTTACACCCCAGATTAGGCGTGACACTCAAACTGCGATTTGCATAGAAATAGTATCAAATCTTCAGTTTGATACGGCTTTATTTATGAAATTTACGATCACTTTTTGCTACATCATGATCTCATACAAACAGAATGAGTTTTCAACTGATGAAACAGCAAGAAATTGGATTTTTTTCTTTCTAAAATCTAAATTTATGAATTAAACTTAAAATATTCAATAGGTGATATTCTTTTGTTAGTGCGATTTCACTCTATATACAAAACCATCTGCACTTCTCAATAAATATTGATTTTGTTACTCCATCACTGTTCCGTTTCAAGTCTGTATTCATATATTCATTTGCTCACTTTCAATTGCAAATTTATCCACCATTTGAAACAGTAAGGTTGTGGTACTTGGTGTTTTGCAATTGACTTTCTTTTCCTGGGTTAAAAAGGAGAAAATGAGCCAAAATTCCCTCATCTGAGTGTTGTCAGTGACCCTGGGTTGATTACAGTGCTGTGCAAAAATGTTAGGGGCATATATATAGCTAGGGTGCCTAAGACTTTTGCACGGTACAGTAAATGGCAATGAGTTTTGCTTCTGATGAGCTTGATGCTTTTTATGTTTGTTGTTAGGGAGTATACTGGAGTTATGTAAATTGCAAGCAGTAAATTGAAGTTACAATACTGTGTAAAAGTATTGGGCACCCTAGCTATATATCTAAGACCGTAAGACATAGGAGCAGAATTAATCCATTCAGCCCATCAAATCTGCTCCGCCATTGCATCATGACTGATCCCAGGTCCCACTTGCCTTTTTGTGATCTCCTTTGATGCCTTGACCAATCAGGGAATTAACAACATTAGTTTTAAATATACCCATGGACCTGGCCTCCACCCCAGTCTGTGGCAGAGCATTCCAAGGATTCATTACTCTCTGGCTAAAAAAAATTCTCCTTACCTCTGTTTTAAAAGGTCGCCCTTCAATTTTGAGGCTGTGTCCTCTAGTTCTGGATATTCCCACCCCAGGAAGCATCCTCTCTACATCCAGCCTATCTAGTCCTTTCAATATTTGGTAGGTTTCAATGAGATCCCCCCCACCCCCCAACATTCTTCTAAATTCCAGTGAGTACAGGCTCAAAGCTGCTAGGCTGCTGGTCACAGGTTAACACCTTCACTCCTGGAATTATCCTTGCAAACCTACTCTGGATGCTTTCCAATGACAACACATCCTTTTTGAGATTTGGGGCCCAAACTGTTGATAGTACTCCAAGTGCAGCCTGACTAGTGTCTTATAAAGCCTCAGTGTTAATCATATTGCTTTTATAATCTATTCCCCTTGAAATAAATGCCAACATTGCATTTGCCTTTTTTACCACAGACTCAACCTGTAAATTAACCTTCTGGGGTTCTTGCCCAAGGACTCCTAAGTCCTTCTGCACCTCTGATATTTGAATTTTCTCCCCATTTAGTTAATAGTCTGTACCATTGTTCCTTTTACCAAAATGCAGCATCATATATTTCCCAACGCTGTATTCCATCTGCCACTTTTGTGCTCATTCTTCCAATTTGTCTAAGCCCTCTTACAATCGCATTGCTTCCTCACCACTACCTACCCCTCCACCTTTCTTTTTATCATCTGAAAACTTTGCCACAAAGCCATCAATTCCATTATCTAAATCACTGACAAACAATGTGAAAAGTAGCGGTCCCAATACTGAACACCACTAGTCACTGGCAGCCAACCAGAAAAGGCCCCCTTTATTGCCACTCTGCCTCCTGTCAGTCAACCATTCCTCTATACACACCAGTTTATTTCCATAGTATTTTACCTTGTTAAGCAGCCTCATGTGTGGCACTTTATTAAATGCCTTCTGAAAATCCATGTAAATGATATCCACTACCTGTCTTTTGTCCACTCTGCTTGTTACTTCCTCAAAGAACTCCAACAGATTTGTCAGGCAAGATTTCCCTTCATAGAAACCATTCTAACTTTGACTTTTTTTTTATCATTAATTTCCAAGTACACTGAAACCTCATCCTTAATAATAGGCTCCAACATTTTCTCAACCACTGAGGTTTGGCTAACTGGCCTATAATTTCCTTTCTTTTGCCTTCCTCCCTTCTTAAACAGTGGAGTGACATTTGCAATTTTCCAGTCCTCCGGGACCATGCCAGAATCGAGTGATTTCTAAAAGATCGTGACCAAACATCTGTTATCTCTCTTAGGACTCTGGGATGTAGTGCATCTGATCCAGGTGACTAATCCACTTTAAGACCTTTGAGTTACCTAGCACTTTTTCATTTGTAATAGCAATGACACTCACTTCTAATCCCTGACACTCATGGACCTCTAACACCTTTTTACTCTAGATATAACAGAAAAAATTTCAGTATCTTGCTTTACATTATCGGCTATTTTGCCCTCATATTTCATCTTTTCCCTTGTTATAGCTTTTTTAGTTACCTTGTATTAGATTCTAAAAACATCCCAGTCATCCAACTTCCCACTCACTTTTGCTACCTTATATACCCTTTTACTTGGCTTGTAATATTTGCTTATAAGCACCAGTGTCTAATGTGGTTGTATTTTAGCATTACATCTACAGATGCATGGGTATCCTAATCTTTGACTCAGGGTCTCTGCCCAAAATAAATGGGTCCACTCCATCAATGATCGATAGAAGCTATGTTCATGTAAACTTCTCAGTGTTGTCTGCTATATATCTCATATCCAGCTCACTGGAAAATATGTAGCAAAGTCAGGAGAATTGAAAGGCATAAATTGTAAAATTTCACCTCCGTGTTCAGTGCCTTTTCATCTATGGTTTTGAAGGATAATGGGCTAGATACAAAGAGGATATTCTGTTCTGAAACCTTTATTATAACATAATACTTTAAAAAGGACATCGATAAACATATCTGAATTTAATCCCAAAGCAAGCTTGATAGGCAATTCTGTATACGTGATTTAATTACTGTCCTAATAACTATGTCAATGCAATAGATGCACCAAGAATATAGTGAAGTTTACATCTACAGGCATATTAGGGATAAAGTCAAATAGCCACTCAAACCATTAGTATAATAATGTATCAGATATACATACACAAAATTCTGGAGAAACTCAAAAGGTCAGGTAGCATCTTTAGAGAGATTCCCAAAGCATGTGCGTTAGGCAGTTTTGTGCACCTGATTTAATTGCCTTCCTAATAACTATGTTAATGTACAGATATAATGGTGACTGGTTTAAATAATGACCACTTAATATAATGTACAGGTGAAATCCACATAAAGGGGATATTACATTGGTGTTATTCTTTGTTTATAAAATGACCATGTGTGAATTGTAAATCTTGCTGAAAATGTACATTTTTAGGAAGCATATTTCTGTTCTGAAGTCTCTGAAATTGATTGTATTTTGGTAGATTTGGCTTGTGTAAGCACTATGTGTTTTGTGTTGCTTTGCTATGCAGCCATTGAAGAAATATAGTTGTGCTGTGCCTTCTTAGGCAATTTACATTGATTGAATGTTTCTATACCTGTGTGAAATCTTAAAGTACCATGTTGAAGATGTACTTTGACCTTTACTTATCCAGGTCCTCTACAATGCCCCGAACCCAGAAAAAGAGTTAATTCTAGTTATTCTGTGCTTATCGGTAAAGAGAGAGAATTTACTTAAAGATTCAAGTCAATCTAAATTCAGGATTCTGTGACAATATAATTAATACTTTTTCAAAGTGCTAGAGTCCTTTAGTGTTTTTGGTGGACGTCTGCCATTCCCATTTCTCCCTCTGCTTGGAGATGTACACTCAGTTTGCATTTTATTATTATGGTCTACATGATTTTATGCATTGGGTTGCTGCCACATGATTGGCTGATTAGATATTGGTATTAACGAGCAGATGTATCTGGTAAAGTGGCTACTGAATGTATATTGTAAACACTGACGCTGTGGTATCCTGAAATAAAGTGATACAGTATTTACTGCCAACCACTAATAGCCATTCTCTATCACATCATGCAAATCTCTTCCAGATCACCGTTAAAAATAAATTGAAGCAAAATACACAAATTGGTGAAGGAACTATATCGACTGTGGAGGAACTGTTTAAGAATAAACTGAACAGTATTAGAGTTTGTTACTATCAGACAATGTAATGTGTGTAACTTAACATGTATCTTGGATCAAGGATCAACTTTATTCGCCATTTACATTTGCATGTATTAGGAGTTTGCTGTGATGTGTTGGTCAGGGCATGACATGCAGCAAAACATTCAACAATTATAAACAATTAAAAAATAGAGGTTTGAGTATGGAAGTGGAATAAAATATGCATAAATATATGCATACCTTTGCATAAGTTACTATTTTCTGTTTGAAATTATCTATCCAAACTTCAGAATATTTGTCTGATTCATTAAATTTTTGTTTGATTCATTTAAATTCATTAAATTCAATGTGGTGTAATTTATATTTATTTTGTTTACAGCTATGGTCTTATTTTCTGACTTTATTGTTGCAAACAGATGAGTGACAACAGCAGTCATTGCGTTTCTTACACATGATTGTTAGATTTGACAGCAAAACATTTGGGCTTCATTGTCTAGCTATCTCAGCTGTGCACTTAATTCCATTCACATTTCCTACTGTTTTTAAAACTAACAACATTTCACTTCCAAGGCTATTTTGATTTACATATAGTACTGTGCAAAAGTCTGAGACGACCAAGATTTTTTATATGGTTTCTGATGGCATGGCCTCCACAGAGCCCTGATCTCAACATCATCGAGGCTGTCTGGGATTACCTGGAGAGATAGAAGCAAGTGAGACAGCCAAATTCTGCAGAAGAACTGTGGCAAGTTCTCCATGATGCTTGGAGCAACCTAACAGCTGATTTTCTTAAACATCTGCAGTACAGTGTACCTAAGAGAACTGATACAGTTTTAAAGACAAAAGGTGGTCTCACCAAACGTTAATTTGATTGGTTTTTTTTTACTGTTTACTGCTCTTTATAGTAATTTTTTTGACATTTAGAAACTTTTCATTATTTTGAAAGCTTATTGTTTTGGACAGTTTTTTGCACGTGCCTAAGGGTTTTGCACAGTTTGTTCGTTATGTGTGGTGTCATATAACGTGGCAGTCATGGTCTTTCCATGACCATGATTGTTCTTGGCAAATTTTTCCACAGAAGTGGTTTGCCATTGCCTTCTTCTGGGCAGTGTCTTTACAAGATGGGTGACACATGCTATTATCAATACTCTACGAGATTGCCTGGCGTCAATGGTTGCATAACTGCAACTTGTGATAGGCACCAGTTGCTCTTATGACCATCCACAACCTGCTCCCATTTCTTCACAGACTTTGATCAGGGGGCTGAGCAGGTGCTACACCTTGCCCAAGGGTGGCCTGCAGGCTAGTGGAGGGAAGGAGCACCATACGCCTCCTTTGGCAAAGATATATCTCCACCCGCCACCCAATTTTTGCACAGTACTGTATATAAAACTATTTGGCATAAAGTATTTTATATGCTGATAAACCTCTTCATTTACATAATTTAAAACTGTCCAAACTCTTGTACATACGCTGACCTTAAATTTAACACATGTACATGGTGATATGAAGATTAAGAACAAAAACATGAAACTTAAACATTTCAAGAAGTAATTTGTATTATTGAACAACAGATATTTTGTATATTAAATGCAGCCAAACTGAATGTTTTGTTTCTCCAAACTGTTAGTTTTAACAGAGATTTTCCTTTTCATGTTGAATTAAACTCAGATAAAACTTAAATCAAGTTGATCACCTTGGAAATAGATAATACCAAAGGGAACAATACAAGGTCAAATCACATCTTATGAGGTAAAATTGTAAAATTATAAAATATTAAATTATAAAGCTCGAAGATTACAATATTTTGTGATGGAACTTATTCTTCTCCTGCCCATCAAAATGGAATACTTTAAGGAAACCCACATTACTTTTTGACACCCCTTTCTGTTCATAAAAATCTTGGTGTAAATTTTTAGAAAGGCTTAAATAAGAACTTTGTTTCTACACTCACTGTCCACTTTATTAGGTAGCTCCTGTACCTAAGTGGCTACTGAGTGTATCTTCATCGTCTTTTGTTGCTGTAGGCCATACACTTCAAGATGTGCTTCTGCACACCATTGTTGTAGCACATGGTTATTTGAGCTACTGTCGCCTTCCTGTCAGCTCTAACCATTCTGGCCACCTCCTCTGACCCCTCTCATTAACGAGGCATTTTTGCCCACGGAACTGCCACATACTGGATTTTTTTTTTTGTTTCTCTCACCATTCTCTGTACATTCTAGAGACTGTTGTGCTTGAAAATCCCAGGAGATCAACAGTTTTTGGGTTACTCAAACCACCCCACCTGGCACCAAAAATCATTTCACAATCAATGTCACTTAGACCACAAACAAGAGAAAATCTGGAGATGCTGGAAATCCAAGCAACATACACAAAATGCTGGAGGAACTCAGAAGGCCGGGCAGTACCTATGGAAAAGTGTACAGTCAATGTTTTGGACCAAGACCCATAATGTGCTGGTTGTTGATGCAAGTGATGCATTTCACTGTATGTTTCAATATACAGATGAACAATGAACTCTGAATCTTTGGGATTAACAAAACTTCTTCAAAGTTCAAAGTAAATTTATTATCGAAGTACATACAGTATATAGGACTCAGGGCACTTGGAGACACATGATAAAACAGGCCGTAGTCAACGTGGTTTCCTCAAGGGAAAATCTTGCCCAAAAATCTTTCAGAATTCTTTGAAGAAGTAACAAGAAGGATACGAAGATAGGTGGAGGGACACGTAGTTTTGAGGAAGTAGAGAAGCTACAGAAGGACTTAGACAGATTAAGAGAATGGGCAAAGAAGTGGCAGATGGAATTCTGTCGGGAAGTGTATGGTCATGCACTTTTGTAGAAGAAATGAATGGGTTGACTATTTCCTAAATGGAGAAAAAGTACAAAAAACTGAGGTCAAAGAGACTTGGGAGTCCTTGTGCAGGATTCCCTAGAGGTTAATTAGCAGGTTGAGTCTGTGACGAGGAAGGCAAGAGCAATGGTGCAACTCGTTTCAAGAGGATTAGAATATAAAAGCAAGGATGTAATGTTGAAACTTTATAAAGTATTAGTGAGGCCGCACTTGGAGTATTGTGAGCAGCTTTGGACCCCTTATCTTAGATAGGATGTGCTGAAACTGGAGAGGGTTCAAAGGAGGTTCACAAAAATTATTCCAGGATTGAATGGCTTATCATATGAAGAGCATTTGATGGCTCTTGGCCTATATTCACTAGAATTCAGAATTATTGGTGACCTCATTGAAACCTATCGAATGGTGAAAGGCCTTGATAGAGTGGATCTGGACAGAATGTTTCCTGTGGTTGGAGAGTCTAAGACCAAAGGACACAGCCTCAGAATAGAGGAATGTCCTTTTAGAATGGAAATGAGGAGGAATTTCTTGAACCAGAGGGTGATGAATCTGTGGAATTCTTTGCCAGAGATTGATAGGATCTTGATTGGTCAGGGCATGAAGAGATACGGGGAGAAGGCAGAAGACTGGGGCTGAGAGGGAAATGGATCGGCCATGATGAAATGGCAGAGCAGACTCGATGGCCAAATGGCCTAATTCTGTTCCTATATCTTTTAGTCTTATATGTCTCCATATTCAATCCTGAGATTAATTTCCTTGCAGGCATTCACAGTAAATACAAGGAAACTCAATTGTATCGATGATAAACCACACACAACCAGAAAGACGACTTGTTGTAAAAGACAACAAACTGTGAAAATGTAAAAAAAAATTAATAATAAGCAATAAATATCGAGAACATGAGATGAAGGGTCATTGAAAGTGAGTGTATGCTGAGAAATTTTGTATAATCCTGACAAAAAAAATTTCAGGAACAAATATCAACCAAATATTCCGCAGTAATTTCATTCAGCCGAATTCCGTCAATTACATTTGCAGTTTTAGTCTGTACTGCTATATAACTTGTTCAATCCATGTATTCCACAACTTAGCTCCACACTTGGATTAGTCCTTTGTAAGCTCAATAAGGAATTATCTAGCTGGGTTTTTTCCCTTTATTTGGAGATAAAACAAATTAACTGATGTTTGTAAAATTCAACTAAATACCTGTGTTTGAAAAGTAATATCATTATTTCACAACATATCCTAACACGTTACTTTTTGTTTCTGTAACAACAGCCATGCACCTAATAAAATATAAATTACAGTTCAATAAATGAGAAAGATTGAAGATATCACTAGTTTTGCTGTTTTGTTAGACCATAAGCCCATCTGAATTAGGCCATTCAGCTCAATGAGTTCATTCCGTCATTCTATCATGGCTGATATATTATCCTTCTCAACCCCGTCTTACTGCCTTCTCCCTGTAACCTTTGACACCCTGAATAATCAAGAAGCTATTAACGTCCGCTTTAACTACACCCAATGATTTGGCCTTCTCAGCCACCTGTGGCAATGAATTCCACAGTTTCACCACCCTCTAGCTATAAAAAAAATTCTCCTCATCTCTGTTCCAAAGGGGTGTCCTATTCTCAGGTTGTGCCCTCCAGAACTAGATTTCTCCAATATAGGTTCAAGATTCAAAGCATATTTGTTATCAAAGAATGTATAAATTATTCACTTTGGTATTTGTCTACTTACAAGCAGCCACAAAGAAAGAAACCCGAATAAACCGATTTTTAAAAAGGGAGATCAAAAAGCATTGCACTGGGAAAGAGAGGAAAAAATCACAATTCATGCAAACAACAGCATTCCGAACCAGAATGAGTCCCCAGATCTGCCCCAGAGCATCTGGAGTAGGCCCAAGCCTCAGTCCCAATTCATCACACCAGTGAGGCAAAACACACACAGCAGCCAGATCAGTTCACCACCTCGGTGCCACAGAGGAAGAGTCAACATCTGCTGGACAGTGAGTGAAATCAGCTCAACCCTCGCCCGTTCCCAACACTCGCATTTCCAGTCTATTTGTGCCGACGTTTAAGTTATCCAAGCACTGAGTAGTCCCTCGCTCTAGGACCCAGACCCTGGCACCTCGATACACTTGGGCCACCCAGCCCAAAGCCATTCTCAGTCTCACCAAATCGGCTCAGCGCTTGGAGCAACCAACCTTGCACTCCGGTTAGGTGGACAGGCATCAAAAATCTTCCTCATCGACTCATCTCCAAATTGCTCACTCCAATAGCGACAGCAATACTAACTCCGTCCATGGCCCCAGCTCAGACCCGTTGAGCCTTGCAATGCCCTGGCATGGCTTATCCCCCGAACCATCGCCTCTGTCTGCCTCCTTACTGTCGGCAGTGATGTTGCACCACAATTTACTTCAGAAAGGATGTTATAAATAATGCTCTTAGTCAATCTCTTGCCCTCTGAAATCCCAGTAAACTGTCACACATCTTCAATAGCACCATTTTAAATCAGAAACCATCGTAGAGGAAACATCCTCTCCACATCCAAAAGGAGAATAATCAGAGATTGATCTTAAACCAGAAACAATTAAAGGAGAGCTTCCAGTATTTCCTATCCCATCGTAATCATATAGCGACATGGGTGTTCTGAGCAAACTTCACAGTTTCTGATAGCTTTGTGCCTGTGCCCAGCCAAAGCCTCAACCAGCCTAACAACATATAAAAAAAACAACACACACAAAATTCTGGAAAGTCTCAACAAATCAGCCAGCATCTATGGAGAAGAATAAACACTTGATATTTTGGGCCAAGTCCCTTCATCAGGGTGCACAATATCAACTGTTTATTCCCCTCCCATAGATGCTACCTGACTTGCTGAATTCCTCCAGCATTTTGTATGTGCTACTCAAGATTTCCAGTAAATGCAGAATCTCTTGTGTTTTTAATTTTAAAGAAAGGTTTTAAAATAAATCAATATTGTTAAAAAGGCTCTTTGTTTTACAAAACTATTTATATTACTATCACAAATTTTCTGAGGAGAAAATAAAGCTGCTACGATATAAATTGCAATTTGCAAGGGCAGAGTGGATGTCCGGCAGTAGTTATCACTTATCCCAACACTTTAATCTCTATAAACCTGTCATATTATTTCATGCAGAACCCATAGCAAATCCAATCAACTAATTTCACTGGCAAATCCACTGAGACAATTGCAAATTTGAACCTCATGAACGAGTCCTGTATCATTGAAAACAAATTTTGATTTCCACTTTGAAATTGTTTAAACATGATAAGTTGTGGTTGGGTTTGAATTAAGAACCTCAGTGAAGTTGCTACCTCAAAATCCCCACAATCAAGTTTGCAACACAGAAACACACCATTCATCCTAATAGACCCACGCTTCTATTTATGTTGATCGGACCTCCTCTCAATGTTAGTCTTTTAACCTCATGTAAAATCTTAAGGAAGCTTAAATCAGACAGCACCCTTAAAGAATATTATGAAAACAAGAAAGAACTCCAGAGCAACACGGACAAAAAGCAGAAGGATCTTAGCAGGTGTGCAGCATCTATGGAGGGGAACAAACAGTCGATGTTTTCCAGCCGAGACCCTTCATCTTAATCTCTTGTGCATAAGAAAGCACTCTTAAGAGATTAATGAGTGGCTGAGGAAGTGGTGCAAGGGACAGGGTTTTTGATTTCTGGATCAGTGGGATCTCTTCTGGGGAAGGTATGACCTGTACTAAAAGGACACGTTACACCTGAACCCGAGGGGGACTAATATCCTTGTGGGCGGGTTTGCTAGAGCCGTTGTGAAGGGCTTACTCAAAGTTAGCAGGGGGAGAGGAACTGGAGTGAAGGGGCTGAGCATGGAGCAGTTGGTGTACAGTCCATGCAATGTGTACTGACTGGGAGAAAGGACAGGTAGATGACAGAGTAAAATTGCAGTTCATGTAATAGGTGGAGTGTAACACGGGAGCAAAATTGAAAAGGGCAACAAATGCGGGACTGAAGATGCTGTATTTGAATGCACGCAGTATAAAGAACAAAGTAGATGATCTCGTAGCACAATGAGAAATTGAAAGGTATGACATCGTGGGCATCACTGAGACATGGCTGAAAGAAGATCATAGTGGGAAGCTTAACTTTCAAGAATACACATGGTATCGAAAGAACAGGCCAGTAGGCAGAGAGGGTGGTGTTGCTTTGTAGGTTAAACAAAATGAATTCAAATCCTAAGAAAGGTGTGACATAGGATTGGAAGATACAAAACCCTTGCAGATAGAGTTAAGAAACTGCAGGCGTAAGAGGACCCTGATAGTCAGGATGAGGCATATAAATTTCAACAGGAAAAATAAAAGTCATGTAATAAGGTTCAAAGGTTCATTTTATTATCAAAGCATGTATCCATATACAACTCTGAAATTCATTTTCTCCAGACAGCCACGAAACAAAGAAGGAACATGAAAGTTGTTCAGAGAGAAAAATCAAACCCACCCCCCCACACAAAAAAGAACAGCATCCCATCATCAACCACTCCCAAATCCCCACCCCACACAAACTGAACAAGGACATTGACTCACAAGTAGTCCCTCCCCCCACACAAAAAACTAACAGAACATCAATCCCCAAACCCCCTTCCCTCACACAACAAAGTGGAAAAGGAACAGGCGATATAAACACAGAATATAAAAACCATAAAACTGAAAAAGTCCACGGTCCATCAACACAGAACCACGATACTATCCTCCGATATCTCCAACATTCATTGAAAGAGGGAGACACCACACGAGTGCAGAGGCTTACCCGCCTGCCGCTGTGAGCCACTGAGCGATAGGCTGTTCACAGACGTCTTCTCGGCAGCAATGGTAAGGACAACGTTTTGATAGTTTTAGCAGATTTCAATATGCAGGTAGATTGAGAAAACCAGATTGGTGCTGGATCCAAGAGGCGGTATTGTAGAATGCCTATGAGATGTCTTCTTAAAGCAATGTGGTTGAGCCCACGAGGGGAAAGGCAGTTCTGGTTTGGGAGTTATGTAAAGTACCAGATTTGATTAGGGAGCTTAAGGTAAAGGAACCCTTAGGAAGCAGTAAAATAATGGCTGGGTCTTTAGGGGGCAATACAAAAGGCACAGAATAAATGCATCCCAAAGATGAACAAGTATGCTAAAAGGAGGATGAGGCAACTGTGGCTGACATGGAATGTCAAAGACAGCAGAAAAGCCAAAGAGAGGGCATATAATATAGCAAAAGTTAGTGGTAAGTTAGAGGATTTGGAAGCTTTTAAAAACCAACAAAAGTTATCCAAAAAACCCATGAGGAGAGAAAAGATGATATATGAAGGAAAGCTATCCATTAATAACAAAGAGAATACCAAATGTTTTTTCAGATATATAAAGGGTAAAAGAGATTTTGGACCACTGGAAAATGACACTGGAGAGGTAGTAACAGAGGATAAAGAAATGGCGGATTAACTTAATAAGTGTTTAACATTAGTATTTACTGTGGAAGACACTAGTAATATGCCAGAAATGCGAGAGTGTCAGGGGGCAGAAGTGAATGTTGTTGCTGTTACCAAGGAGATGGTGCTTGGGAAGCTGAAAGATCTGAAGGTGGATAAATCACTTGGAACAGCCAGACTACATACCAGGGTTCTGAAAGAGGTAACTGAAGAGATTCTAAAGGCACTAAAAGTTCAAAGATTTATTTATTGTCAAAGTACAGCTCTGAAATTCTTCTTCTCCAGGTAACCATGAAACCAAGAAAGAAAAGAAAAGGAAGGCAGCACGATTATTAACCCCCAAATACCCCCTCGCCACAGAAAAAATGTTTACAAAAATGTAACAGGCATATCAACCTCCCAAATCCTCTACACACGACCCCTCCCCCACACACAAACACAACAAAAAGAGGATCGAGCGAAAAACACAGAATACTAAAAACTATTAGACCGAAAAAAAAGTTTATAGTCCATGTCCACATACAAAATGCAGAAAACCTGGACAACATTCTCCGGACACAGTGGCCTCGTAGTGTAGCAGAATGATTCTCAGCAATCAAAAAGCAGGCAGCTGGTGCTCACCGTCCATATTTGCCTTGACGTTTCAGTCTCCCTTGGTACTATCAGTGAACAATGAAAGAACTTCCTGGCGAAATGGAGTTGAATCGGCTCACACCCTATCCCACAGCTTGCCCACCACGAGGTTCATGCACGCTGCCTCGGACTCCCAGAATCCTCTCGGAGACTGCAGTGCAAAGAAAAACTCAAATGACATCCAAACAGCAAATCGCGGGCTTCAACAGCTCTACGATCACATCCAAGGCGAAAAACAAACGTAAAGGACATAAAAGACGTAAAATATATGGTTTCATGATCTATCCTTAAGTTGTCGACTAAAGGAGTGTTGCATGCAGGCACCATCTTGTCTAGAAGCTTGGTAATAATCTTTCAAAAATCGCTAGATTCTGGAATGGTTCCAGAGGTCTGGAAAATTACAAACATCACTCCACTTTATAAGAAGGGAGCGAGGCAGAAGAAAGGAAATTATAGGCTAGTTAGCCTGACCTCAGTGCTTGGGAAGATGTTGAAGTCCATTATTAAGGATGAGGTTTCAGGGTATTTGGAGGTGCATGATAAAAAAGGTTCAAGTCAGCATGGCTTCCTTAACGGGAAATCTTGCCTTCCAAATCTGTTGGAATTCTTTGAGGAATAGACAAATGAGAGTCAATGGATGTTGTTAACTGGGATTTCCAGAATGCCATTGACAAGGTGCCACACACGAGGCTGCTTAACAAGACAAGAGCCCATGGTATTACAGGGAAGATACTCAGCCTCACCTCCACTCACCTCACTTCAGTTCTACCACATTGAATTACCTCCAAGTCTGTTCCAGTAATGGCCAAACATTGACTCATTCCCTGCTTTCGGTCCCAGTCCATGCCACCTCAAATTGGCCTGTACGCACCATGCCACAAGCATGCTGCACCTTCGAGATTTCAGTTCAGACCACAAAAATACCAGGTTCTGCAGGTGGTTCAAAAGCTCAAACCTGACAGGGCAATTATAGGCTATTGATTGCAGTGATCATATTTGAGAAAAAATGTGATTAATACAATAATTTATAGGGTTTTTTTTTCATTTTGTTTGCTACCAACAAGTCACTGCGCTTCACCAGCACCATCTTAAACCAGTGTATGGTCATGCACTTAGGTAGAAAGAATAAAGAGGTAGACTATTTTCCAAACAGGGGAAAAAATTCAAAAATCAGAGGTGCAAAGGGACAGGAGTCCTTGTGCAAGATTACCTAAAGGTTAACTTGCAGGTTGAGTCAGTGGTGAGAAAGGCGAATACAATGCTCGCATTCATCCTGGGATGACTAGACTATAAGAACAAGGGTGTGATGCTGAGGCTTTATAAGGCATTGGTCAGACCACACTTGGAGTATTGTGAGCAGTTTTGGCCCCTTTATCTAAGAAAAGATGTACTGGCATTGGAGAGGATCCAGACAAGGTTCATGAGAATTATTCCAGGAATGACAGGGTTAATGTATGAGGAGAGTTTGTGACTCTGAACCTGTACTTGATGGAATTTACTAAAATGAAGGGGAACCTTATTGAAACCTATTGAATATTGAAAGGACAGTGTGGATGTAGAGAGGATGTTTCCTGTAGTGGAGGGGTCGAGGACCACAGGGCACAGCCTCAGAATAGGGACGTCCATTTAGAACAGAAATGAGAAGGGATTTCGTTAGCCAGAGGGTGGTGAATCTGTGGAAATCATTGCCACAGCCAGCTGTGGAGGAGAAGTCATTGAGTATATTTAAAGCGGAGATTGATAGGTTCTTGGTTAATCACACCATCAAAGGTTACGGGGAGAAGGGAGGAAAACAGGGTTGAGAGGGATAATGAATGAGCCATGATGGAATGATGGGGAAGACTTTATGGGTCGAATAGCCTAATCCCACTTCTTTCTTATGGTCTTTTTGGTCTTACGGATAAAGTCAACTATTTGGGTTGAGACCTTGCATCAGGACAAGACACAAGAGATTCGGCAGATGCTGGAAATCTTGAGCAACACACACAAAATGCGGGAGGAACTCAGTAGGATCTCAGCCCAAAATGTCAACTGCTTATTTATTTCCATTGATGCTACCTGGCCTGTTGAGTTCCTCCCCTATTCTGTGTGTGCTGCATTGGACTACGGCTATCTGCAGAATTTCTTGTTTTTAATGACCTACAAGTGACTTCCAGGAAAGGAGAAAATGGAAATAAAAATCACAAAAGGAAAGAGATACCCAGCCATTGATCTGCTAGTGATGGAATAAGGATTAGAATATCAGAATGGAACCCCTCAATGGAGAACGGAAGTGCATTTATTATCAAAAAACAGATTTTGCTGCCAAAGAAGCAGATCTCGACCTCTCCAAGTCGCCTCAGCGCACAGAGCAATCCAACTTCGCCCTTCCAGTCTATCTGGGCCAACGTTTAGATTATCCAAACAGCAGATTGCACCTCGCATTTAGGACCCCAGCTTCACTGTGGCGAATCAGTCTGGATCTTCTTGTGGGTGACTTTGTTTAATGTGGGGAGGCTGATGCACGGGCAGCCACCACACGGTCCTTGACAGATCGGGTTCAGGGTCCAGTGGCCTGGGGTGCGAGACGACTGGGGACCCCTCACTGCTGCAGTCTTCCTTGGCCTTCACTGCCTTTATGATGTGTCACCATCTTCTGCCAGCTCCACTGTCGAGGTCTCAGTTGGATCACTCTTTGCCAGAAACCTTGACCTCACTGCCCTGGTAACCCTACCAGAAGTTAGGCGCCAGGTGGCTAAACAGGTTCTTGATTGGTCAGGGCTTGAAGGGATATGGGGAGAAGGCAGGAGGTTGGAGCTGAGAGGAAAAAATTATCAATCTGCATGGAGCAGACTCGATGGGCCAAATGGCCTAATTCTACTCCTATAGCTTATGTCTTATGATCTTATTATTAGTGACATATACATACTTTATATATTACCACGCACTAACTTCAGATTCATTTTCTTGCAGGCATTTACATTAGAACAAAGAGATACAACAGCATCAATGGAAAACTACACACAAACAATCAATGTGCAAAAGTAGACAAACTGTGCATAGCTAGATAGACAGACAGACAGACCAAACTGGAAACATGAGTTGTAGAGTCCTTGAAAGTGACTCCATAGGTTGTGGAATCAGTTCGGAATTGAGGGTATTCACGCTGATTCAGGAATCTGGTATTTATAGGCTATTAACTGTTCCTGAACCTGGTGGTGTGGGACTCGAGGCTCCTGTACCTCCTGCTCGATGGCAGAGGCAAATGAGCATGACCTGGAAGAGGGGCTTTGACGGTGGATACTGCTTCCTTGTGACTGTGCCCCTTGTGGGCATGCTCAACGGTAGACCAGCAACTTAAATCTGTGAGGTGAACCATGCCATTTTTGATATTTATTGTGCAGCAATTTTGTGCAGTGAATTTACGGATGTTATTTAAAATAAATTGTTTTGATTCACTGTGCATGCAGCCCCACTTTTTAAACTCAGAAATCAGAGCATTGCTCAGCCTGGTCTATAGATCTTTCAAAATAAAATTCATCTGCTGCATTCGCCAATCAAGTCCAGTCCAAATAAATTGAAAAAAACTCCAGATAATTTTTTTTAACCAGAAGCGCCTGTCCCCTGGGAACATTTTGAGTGGTTGTCGGCCTCCCTTCCCCCCACTCCAGAATGATGGCTAATTCCTGCATTTTGATTTTTGATCTCTAACCCCTGTGTCCACTGTAGATGAAATGCCTGGACAGAGGCTGGGGGATGGGAGAGGGCAGGATGTGAAGAGATAATACGGTCCTCCGGAAAAATAAGCAGATGTGGCCTATCTGTGCTTCATTTCGCAGTTCATCATGTCACCGTGAGTTCGCTATAGGCTGCATGGAGCATGTGCGAAGCTGTGACCTCGGCTGACTTTGTCCACTCGCAGTGACAGCTCGCATCTTTTACTGCGCCCTGCCACAATGAGCTGCCGTCCTCTCAGCACCACAACGTCCCTGCGTTCTCCCTTTTCTCACCAAAGTACTCACTCTGCGGCCCCTCTGAGAATTTGTTAGCACTAAGCTGCTTACGTTCACCAAAATGCAAGCGAGGGATTTGTGGGAGCATGTTTTCATTAATGTGTTAAATGAACTGGGTGAGCCAAAATATATTTCAAATATATATACAGAAAGGTGCTGGAAAAAGGCCAGTGGTATCACAAAGGATCCCACCACCTTGCTCATGGACTGTTTGTCCCACTCCCATCAGCGAGGAGGCTATGTAGCATCCACGCCAGGACCACCAGACTCAAATAACTGTTACTTTCCCCAAGCAGTAAGGCTGATCAACACCTCAACCCACTAACCCACACACCCCCCACCACCACCATGGTTAGTCATCCTATGTACAGGCACTCCCGTACCTAGTGTCACTTTATGTACATATAATCAATCTATATATATAAGCTATCTTATGTATTTATATTTATTGTGTTCTTTATCTTATTGTGTTCTTTTTCAGTGCTGCTTTGGATCGGAGTAACAATTACTTTGTTCTACTTTACATTTGTGTACTGGAAATGACATTAAACAATCTTGAATCTTGAAAAGAAAGCTTTGAATAATTCTATGAAAGCCTTGTTTTAATAAGGCAAGTACTCCACTATTGCTATCTGTGAATTAATTGCTGGTCAGAACTACCTAGGACTGCATTATTGAAGGTTGAAGGTTCAAGATCCAAGATTGTTTAATGTCATTTCCTGCACACAAGTGTAGAGGAGAATGAAATTATTGTTACTCCGGATCCGATGCAGCACAAAGAAACACAGTAAGATAAAGAACATGACAGTAAAAAAGCATGATAAATATAATCACAGCACAATATCTGTTCATATTTTAGCTTACCACCAGGTTTAATCTGTGTAAATGTGTGCTAGCGTGCAATTAAACTTCATTCATTTGCCAGAATAAGATGGATTTTTGAGTCACTTGTTATTGGTCGCTTGTAGTAATTGAAGTTGGAAGGAGTTCTGTGCTGATAGAGAGAAAAAAAATAAAGCCAGCCCATCTGGAATGAACTTTCATCTTTCACCTCTTCAGTTCACAGACATGGCTGGCGTAGAAAATCAATATTGTAGAGCCAGGAGGGATATATTTTTAGGTTCTAACTAGAAATGCATTTTGACAAGGCCAGCCTAATCCAAGCAACAAAGACAGAGGGAGAAAGGAGACTCATTCTTAAAGCTTGACACTTCAAGGTTTTATCATGGTAAGGAAGGAGAAAGAGTCAATAAGTACAGACACTGGAGGTCAACTGTACAACAAAAGAATGTCAAAAATTTGGCAAATGCTATAGGAAGCAGATTTTCAGTGTGTTTGTTCTCAAGAATTTAAAATACAATCCCTTTGGACTTCTTAAAATGAATCCTTAACCTCACCATTATAAATTTGCTATTTTCTCAAACTGCATCTCCCTGAATGATTCTATGATTTCCCGGTTAAAACTGTCCCTTTTCTTCAATACACTGCTCTGTAGATAACTGCATTCATTACTAAACAGCTGGCACAATCGCAATTTTCAAATTCAGTATCTATGATGTCCTACATGACAGACTAGAACTTCAGCAAGTAATTTCAACAAAACTGCTACTTCCATTCAGTGAAACAACTAAGCAGAAAATAACATGTGAAAAACTGTTAAAATATAATTTAGTAAAATAAGGGGGAAATTCACTACTTGGTAGTGTCTCTTTTTGGGAAAAAAATGGTTTAAAAATAATGATCAAGCACAGAGATCCTGCAGATCATAAACATGAGAAAGTTTGCAGATGCTGGAAATGCGAAGCAACAGACACAAAAGAAACTCAGCAGGTCAGGCAGCATCCATGGAACTGAATGAACAGTTGACGTTTTGGGCCGAACCCTTCCTCTGGTGGCCCAACCAGCGACGGGAGCGGCACACAGTGAGGAAGTTTCTTGCAGGTGGGTGGGAAGAGCAGAGAGAGGAGTAAATAGAAGTACAGAAGGGACAGGTGGAGTGGCCGTTGTTGGGAGTGGGAGTGCAGGCTTTGGCTCAGGAGAGGCGTTGGCTCTGGGTAAGTTGTCCAGGCATGTTTCTGTTAAGTTTCCCTTTTTCCTTACTGTGCCAGGAGTACAAATGGCCATTGCGTGTTCTTCATGCCGGATGTTGGAGTCCAGGGAGACCCAGAGACTCCTAGGGAACTACATCTGTGTGAAGTGCATCCAGCCGCAGCTGCTTGAAAACCGTATTAGGGATTTGGAGCAGCAGCTGGATGACCTGTGGCTTGTATGGGAGAGTGAGGAGATCATTGATTGGAGTTACAGGGAAGTAGTTACCCCTAAGTTGCAGGAGGTGGGTAACTGGGTGAATGTCGGGTGAAGGAATGGGATGGCGAATAGGCAGTTAGCACCCCTGTGGCCGTTCCCCTCAGTAATGAGTATACTGCCTTGGATGTTTCTGCGTGGGATGACCTCCCAGGAAAATGCCACGGAGACCAGGTTACTGGCTCTGAGCATGGGCATGTGGTGCAGAAGGGAAAGAGGGAGAACAGAGGAGTAGTAGTGATAGGGGACTCAATAGTCAGAGGAACAGACAGAATGTTGTGTAGATGTGACTGAGACACTCAGATGGTATGTTGACTCCCAGGTACCATGGTCAAGGACATCTCAGATCGCATTCACAGCATTTTGGAGAGAGAGGGATAGCAGCCAGATATCTTGGTACATATTGGCACCAATGACATAGGAAGGAAAAGCAATGAGGTCCTGAAGAGAGAATTGAGAGCTAGGCAGAAAGCTGAGAAACAGGATCTCCAGGGTAGTAACTTCTGGATAGGTACCTGTACAATGCTCCAGTGAAGTTAGAAACAGGATGATACAGCAGATAAATGTGACTAATGGCGTTCCGCAGGGTTCAGTATTGGGACCGCTTCCTTTTGTGCCGTATATCAATAATATAAATGATGGAATAGATGGTTTTGTTGCCAAGTTTGCAGATGATACTAAGATTGGTGGAGGGGCAGGTAGTGTTGAGGAAACAGGGAGGCCGCAGAAGGACTTAGGCAGATTAGGAGAATTGGCAATAGAGTGTAAATGAAGTACAATGTTAGAAAATGCAAGATCATGCACTTTGGAAGTAGAAATAAATGTGCAGACTATTTTCTAAATGGGAAGAAAATTCAAAAATCTGAGATGCAGAGAGACATAGGAGTCCTTGGGCAGAACACCCTAAAGGTTAATTTGCAGGTTGAGGCTGTGGTGAGGAAGGCAAATGCCACGTTAGCATTCATTTCAAGAGGTCTAGAATACAAGAGAAGGGATGTGATGCTGAGGCTTTATAAGGCATTGGTGAGGCGTCACCTTGAGTATTGTGAACAGTTGTGGTCTTCTCATCTAAGAAAAGATCTGCTGGCATTGGAGAGGGTTCAGAGCAGGTTCACAAGGACGATTTTGGGAATGAAAGGGTTATCATACGAGGAGCGTTTGATGGCTCTGGGTTTGTACCCACTAGAATTTAGAAGGATGGGGAGGGGCGGGTGAACCTCGTAGAAACCTTTCGAATGTTGAAAGGCCTGGACAGAGTGGATGTGGAAAGGATGCTTCCCATAGTGGAGGAGACCACAACCTCAGGATAGAGGGGCATCCACTTAAAACAGAGATGTGGAGAAATTTCTTTAGACAGAGGGTGGTGAATTTGCGGAATTTACTACCACAGGCAGCTGTGGAGACCAGGCCGTTGGGTGTATTTAAGGCACAGCTTGATAGAATTTTGACTGGACATGGCATCAAAGGTTATGGGGAGAAGGCCGGGGAGTGGAGCTGAGGAGGGGGAAAAAGGATCAGCCGTGATTGAATGGCAGAGCAGACTCGCTGGGCTAAATAGCCTAATTCTGCTCCTATGTCTTATGGTCTAAATATGTGGCTGAGAAGCTGGTGCAGGGGGCAGGCCTTCAGGTTCTTGGACCATTGGGATCTCTTCTGGGGAAAGTATGACCTGCACAAAAGGAATGGGTTGCACCTGAACCTATACAACATTCTCAAAGGCAGGTTTGCTAGAGCTTTTGGAGAGGGTTTAAACTAATTTGACAGGGGGTGGGGAACCAGAGTGAAGGGACTCAGGATAGGACATATGATAAAAAAAAACAAAGATAACGTGCAGTCAGACTGTTAGACCATAGGAAAAAATTGCAGCCAGCAGAGTGAATATCAGTACATTAGGGATGCAGAATCAGAAAGGGTAGCAAATACAGTACTCGAAGTGTTATATATTAATGCACAGAGTATAAGAAATAAGGTAGATGATCTTGTTGCACTATAATGGATTGTCAAGTATGATGTTGTCTACATTACTGACTCATGGCTGAAGGATAGTTGTAGTTGGGAGCTGAAGGTTACACATTGTCCAAGGTTCCATTGTAATTGGAGGGATAGGAAGGTAGGCAGAGGGGGTGGCATGACTTTGCTGATAAAGATTGGCATCAAATCATTAAAAAGATAGGGAAAATCAAGCTGGTAATGGATCCCAAGAGAGTGAATTTGTTGAATGTCTATGAGATGGCTTTTTGGAGCAGTTTGTCATTGAGTCTACTAGGGAATCAGTTTTAGTAGACTGGGTATCATGTAATGAACCAGTGATGATTAGAGTTATTAAGGTAAAGGAACGTTTAGGAGGCAATGATTGCAATATGATTGAGTTCAACTTGAATTTTGATAGGGAGAAAGTAAAGTTTAATGTAGCAGTATTTCATCGGGTAAAGGAAATTACAGTGGTAAGAGAGAGTTGTTGGCCAAAGTAAATTGGAAGGAGATGCTCGCAGGGTTGACAGCAGAGCAGCAGTGGCGTGAGTTTCTGGGGAAATGAGGAAGGTGCAGGATAGATGTATTCCAAAAACAAAGAAATACTCAAATGGTAAAATAGTACAACCGTGGCTGACAAGGGAAGTCAAAGCTATTGTAAAAACAAAAGAGAGGGCATACAGCAAAGCAATAGTTAAGGGGAAGACAGAGGATTAAGAAGTTTTTAAAAACCTACAGAAAACAACCAAAAAATCATTATGAGGGAAAAGATGAAATATAAAAACAAGCTATCAAACAATATCAAGGTGGATAGAAAAACATTTTCAAGTATGTAAAAAGTGAAACGGAGATGAAAGTAGATATAAGACCGCTAGAAAATGAGGCCAGAGAAATAATAACGGGGGACAAAGAGACGGCAGATGAACTAAATGAGTATTTTGCATCAGTCTTCACTGTGGAAGACACTAGCAGTGTGCCTGATGTTGTAGTGTGTGAGGGAAGAGAAGTGAGTGCAGTTACTATTACAAGGGAGAAGGAGCTTAAAAAGCTGTAAGACTTGAAGATACATAAGCCATCTGGACCAGATGAACTGCACCCTCGGGTTGTGAAAGAGGTATGGTAGAGATTGTGGAGGCCTCAGTAAAGATCTTTCAAAAATCATTGGACTTTGGCATGGTGACAGAGGATTGAAAAATTGCAAAAGTCACTCCACACTTTAAGAAAGGAGGGAGGCAGCAGAATGGAAATTTAGGACCAGTTGGCCTGACCTCAATGGTTGGGAAGATGTTGGAGTCAATTGCTACGGATAAGGTTATAGAGTACGTGGTGACAAAGGACAAGATAGGAATAAGTCAGCATAGTTTCCTCAAGGAAAAATCTTACCTGGTGAACCTGCTGGAAATATTTGGGGTGATTGCAAGTAGGGGGATAAAGGGGATGTAATGGATGTTATTTATTAGGATTTTCAGAAGGCCTTTGACAAGGTGTCACACATGAGCCCGCTTACCAAGTTAAGAGCCCATGGTATTACAGAAAAGTTAATGGCATGGTTAGAGCATTGGCTGATTGGTAGGAGGCAGTGAGTGAGAATAAAAGGATCCTTCTCTGGTTGGCTGCCAGTGACTAGTGATGTTTCGCAGGGGTTGGTGTTGGGACCACTTCTTTTTATGCTGTATATAAATGATTTAGATGATGGAATGGATGGCTTTGTTGCCGGGTTTGCAGATGATACAAAGATTGGTAGAGGGGCAGGTAGTGTTGAGGAAACAGGAAGGCTGACGAAGGACTTAGGCTGATAAGGAGAATGGGCAAAAAGAGGCAAATGAAATACAATGCTGGAAAATGCATGGTCTTGCACTTTGGTAATAGAAATAAATGTGCAGACTATTTTCTAAAAGAGGAGAAAATCCAAAAATCTGAGACACAAGGGGGCTTGGGAGTCCTTGTGCAGAACACCCTAAATGTTACCTTGCAGGTAGAGTCGGTAGTGAGGAAGGCAAATGCAATGTTAGAATTTATTTCGAGAGGTCTAGAACACAAGAGCAGGAATGTGATGCTGAGGCTTTATAAGGCAATGGTGAGGCCTCAGCTTGAGTATCGTGAACAGTTTTGGGCTCCTTATCTAAGAAAAGATATGCTGGCAATGGAGAGGTTCAGAGAGGTTCACAAGGATGATTCTGGGAATGAAAGGGGTATCATATGAAGACTGTTTCATGGCTCTGGGTCTGTACTTGCTGGAATTTAGAAGGATGATGGTGGGTCTCATTGACACCTTTCTAATATTGAAAGGCCTGGACAGAGTATATGTGGAGAGAATGTTTCCCATGGTGGAAGAGTGTAGGACAAGAGGGCATAGCCTGAGTATAGAGGGACATCCATTTGAAACAGATGTAGAGCAAATTCTTTAGACAGAGGGTAGTGAATTTGTGAAATTTATTTCTACAGGTAGCTGTGGATGTTGAGTGTATTTAAGTCAGAGCTTGATTGGTTCTTGATTGGCTATGGCATCAAAGGTTATGAGGAGAAGGCTGGGCAGTGGGGCTAAGGAGGGGAAAAAAAGAATCCACCATGGTTGAATGGTGGAGCAGACTCGATGGGCCAAATGGCCTAATTCTGCTCCAATGTCTTATGAAATAAATTAACTACAAATCTCAAACACAAAATCATCATCAGCGATCACTTGTAGTCGAGTATGATTCTTCTGGTGGTGATCTGGTCATGTTTGTGTCTTCAGATGACACAAGAGGCTGATCCATGATCCACAAGTCCTATCGCAGTATTGGCAGGTGTAGGTCATTGAAAAAGTGGTGGATGTAGCTGGTTGGGCCTTTCCCTTTCTCTCCTTATGTTGAAGCTGCTTAGTCTCAGCGTATTCTTCGAGCTCTGCAGTACCCTCATAGACAGTCACTCTCCAGCTCTTCCTCTCCTGTGCTAAGTTTTCCCACCCATTCAGACTGATGTGACTCTTCCTCAGGCGGGTCTTGATATTGTCTTTGAACCGCTTTTCTGCCCTCCAAGAGAGCACTCTGCATCCTTGAGTTGGCTGAACAGGAGTTGTTTCGGAAGGTGGGAATCAGGTATACGGATGATGTGGCCAACCCATCACAATTGTTGTTGAGTCATGGTTGTGGCTACAGAGTTAATGTTAGCTTCCTGCAGGAAGCTGGAGTTAGTACGCCTGTTCTTTCAGCAAACTCTCAGAATCTTTTGGAAGCACCTTCAATGGGGATCTTACGTGCCTGCTGTATGTTGTCTAACACTCTGCTCTGTATAGAAAGGAGGGGAGGCCTGTAGATTTATAGACCAGACGCTTAGTGTTGGTCTTGATACCCTGATCTTGAAGGATCCTCTTTCTCAGCCTGGCAAAAGCTCTACTTGCACAGCCTATTCTGCGATTATGCTATTTATTTCAAGGTCAGTGTTGGCTCTTGAAGATAGAAGGCTGCCAAGATGTGCGAAATGATCAGTGTTCTCTGGAGGGATGTTGTTAGCTTGGATAGTTGGAGGTTTAGGAGCTTGATCTGGAACAGTAAACACAAAGTACACTGCAAATGCTGTGGTCAAATCAAGATGCACAAAAAAGCTGGATGAACTCAGCGGGTCGGGCAGCATCCGTTGAAAGAAGCAGTCAACATTTTGGGTCGAGACCCTTTGTCAGGACTGATGAAGGGTCTCGACTCGAAATGTTGATTGCTTCTTTCAACGGATGCTGCCCGACCTGCTGAGTTCATCCAGCTTTTTTGATCTGGAACAGGTTGGTTGAGATTAAAGAGCCACCTCCCCCACTCCCATTCTTTCTTATAGAGAATCTGGACTCCTTGTAGGAGGTCTTGGACTGTGAGGTAAAGAATGGTTGCAATGATAATGGCAAAAAGATCTGAGGCACTGATGCACTGCTGTTTGACCCCAGCCTCAACCTTGAAAGGTGCTGTTTCAGAGCCGCTGTTGCTGATGACTGTTGCACTTATATCATTGCAGGATCTTGAGGTATTTCTCCAGGCACCCGAGTTAAGACGGTGTCTGCCAAAGGGCAGGACTATTTACAGAGTCAAATACTTTTCTCAGGTCTATGAAGGCCATATAAAGTGGAGATTTTGTTCCCGGGCTTTCTCCTGCAATTGACGTGCTGTAAAAATCATGTCAGATGTTCCTCTGGCTGGATGGAAGCCACACTGAGAATCAGGCTGAAGATCTTCTGCCAGAGGTGAAAGCTGGTCACGTAAAATTCGGGTGAGTACCTTTCATGTTGTAGAGAGGAGGGAGATGCCTCTATAGTTTCCCCAAGACAGATTTGTCATCCTTTTTGAAGAGTGTGGCAATCAGGGCGACCTTGAGTTCAGCTGGAATCGGCTCCTGGTCCCAGATCTTAACAAGCAGATCATGAATATAACTTAAATGCTCTTTGCCACTTTCCTTGAGGATTTCTGCTGGAATTCCATCAGGCCTGGTGGCCTTGTTGTTCCTCAATTTCTTGCAAGCCATCAGCAACTCTTTGATACCAGGAGGCTTACTTATGTCCTCCTCTGTGGATCATTTTGGAAGCTAGATGATGACTTCAATGTCCACAGTGGTGTTACAATTAAATGTTCCTTCCATTGAGAATTGATGGCATCATTGTCCTTTAGCAGCCTTGGTCCATCTTTGGAGTGAAGGAGGTTTAGGCCACGATGGTTTGGGCCATACACTGCCTTGGTGGCAATAAAGAAACCCTGATATCACCAGAGTCAGCAAGCTGCTGTATTTCTAGGGTCCTCTCAGTCCACCACTGGTTTTTTAATTCCCTGACTCTATTCTGGACATTTGCCTTAGTTTAGGAGTGGGCTTCTCTTTTTGCCTTGCGGTTGATGTTCTTCTGCCAGGCACAGAAAGCTTTCCTTTTGTTGTTGGTTAGCTCTTCAATTTCATTGACATTTTCATCAAAGCAATCTTTGTTTTTCTTGCTCTTGTGTCCAATGGCATTTTTAAAGTATCAAGGATAGTGGTCTTCAGTGTGGTCCTGTGTGCTTCAATGTCCTCTGGCTACTGCTTTGGGAGTCTTTCAGAAAGGGCAGCCTGGAGATATGGTACCTTTGTTGTGTCTTTTAGGATGCTGAACATGGGATGGCTCAGCTTCTTTTGCACTCCACTCCTCCGCATGATTTTGATGGTCATTTGTGAGCAAGTAAGCCACTGGCCCATCCAGCCATCATCAGCACTGATCATAGCTCTCGTATTCTTTACGTCTCTGCGATCCCTTCTCCGAACAAGGATGTAATCTATAAGATGATAGGTCTTTGAACAGTGATGCATCCACAAAGTTTTCACATTATTTCTCTGGCAGAACAGGGAGTTGGTGATGGTCAGGTCAAGTTCAGCACACTTGGAGAGTAAGAGCACTCTGCTAGAATTGATATTGCCACATCTTCCTTCCCAATTGTGCCTTTCCAGGGGCTGCTGTCCCTGCCAACTCTAGCATTGAAGTCTCCAAGAAGAATAACCTTATCTTCTTTGGGAATATCTGATAGTATGCTGTCTAGATCAACGTAGAAGGTCTCCTTACATCGTCTGCCTATGGTAAAGGTAGAAATCCTGATGAAGGGTCTTGGCCCGAATCGCCAACTGTACTAATTTCCATAGATGCTGCCTGGCCTGCTGAGTTCCTTAGCATTTTGAGCTACTTGGATTTACAGCATAAGAACATAAGAAATAAGAGCAGGAGTAGGCCATCTGCAGTGTTGAGCCCGCTCTGTCATTCATAAGATCATGGCTGATCTGACCATGGACTCATCTCCACCCACCTACCTTTTCCCCATAACCCTTAATTCCCCTACAATGCAAAAATCTATCCAATCTTGTCTTTAATATATTTACTGAGGTAGCCTCCACTGCTTCATTGGGCAGAGAATTCCACAGATTAACCACTCTCTGGGTGGTTAACCCACTCCCCTGAATCTTGAGGTTATATCCCTTCGTTCCAGTCTCACCTATCAGTGGAAACAACTTTCCTGCCTCTATCTTATCTATCCCTTTCATAATTTTATATGTTTCTATAAGATCACCTCTCATTCTTCTGAATTCCAGCGAGTACTTTCCGAGGTAACTCAATCTTTCCTCATGGTCTAAACCCCTCATCTCTGGAATCAGCCTGGTGAAACTCCTCTGCACTGCCTCCAAAGCCAGTAAGGAGACCAGAACTGCATGCAGTATTCCAGGTGTGGCCTCACCAGTACCCTGTACAGTTGCAGCATAACCTCCCTGCTCTTAAATTCAATCCCTCTAGCAATGAAGGCCAACATTCCATTTGCCTTCTTGATAGCCTGCTGCACTTGTAAACCAACCTTCTGTGATTTATGCACAAGCATTCCCAAGACCCTCTGCACAGCAATTTTTACCATTTCAATAATAATCTGCTCTTTCATTTTTCCTTCCAAAGTGAATGACCTCGCATTTACAAACATTGTACTCCATCTGCCAGACCCTTGCCCACTCACTTAACCTATCTATATCTCTCTGCAGACTCTCCATATCTACTGCGCAATTTGCTTTTACACTCAATTTAATGTCATCAGCAAACTTATATACATTACACTTGGTCCCCTCTTCCAGATCATTAATGTATATCGTGAACAGTTGTGAGCCCAGCACTGACACCTGCGGCACACTGCTCACCACTGATTGCCAACCAGAGTAATACCCATGTATCCCAACTCTCTGCTTTCTATTAGTTAACTAATCCTCTATCCATGCTAATACATCACCCCCCAACTCTATGCATCCTTATCTTATGGAAAAGTCTTTTATGTGGCACCTTATCAAATGTATTCTGGAAATCCAAGTAAATAATGTCAATCTGTACCCCTCTATCCACTGCGCTCGTTATATCCTCAAAGAACTCCAGTAAGTTTCTTAAATAAGATCTGCCTTTGCTGAGTCCATGCTGTGTCTGGCTGATGGATCTATTTCTTTCCAGATGCCTCGCTATTTCTTCTTTCAAGTATTTTCCCAACTACAGATGTTAAACTGACTGGCCTATAGTTACCTGCCTTTTGCCTACATCCTTTTTTGTATAGTGGCGTGACATTTTCCATCTTCCAATCCACCGGAACCTGCCCAGTCCAGAGAATTTTGGTAAATAATCACCAAAGTCTCTACTATAACTTGTGCCATTTCTTTCAGTACCCTGGGATGCATTCCAAAAGGACCAGGGAACTTATCTATCTTCAGGCCCACATGTTTGCTCAGCACTACCTCTTCAGTGATAGCTATGGTATTGAGGTCCTCACCTCCCATCGAACCCATAACATCTCTCTTTGGCATGTTAGATGTATCTTCTGCCGTGAAGATTGACACAAAATAGTCATTCAAAGCCTCGGCCATTTCCTCATTACCCAATATCAATTCCCCCTTCTCATCCTCCAAAGGACCTGCATTCACTTTAGCCACCCTTTTCCACTTTATATAATTATAAAAACTTTTACTATCCATTTTTATATTTTGTGCTAGTTTATTTTCATAATCTAGCTTCCTCTTATTTACTATCTTACTCTCTCTTACTATCTTTCCTTTCGGTTAGTCCTGACGAAGGGTCTCGGCCCGAAACGTCGACAGCGCTTCTCACTATAGATGCTGCCTGGCCTGCTGTGTTCCACCAACATTTTGTGTGTGTTGTTGTTTGAATTTCCAGCATCTGCAGATTTCCTCGTGTTACCTCTTATTTACTGCTCACTTAGTGTTACTTTGTTGCTTTTTAAATTTTTCCCAAACTTCCAGTTTCCCACTACTCTTGGCGAATTTGTATTAACAAGTTGTTAGTTTGATGTCATCTTTTATTTCCTTAGTTATCCAAGGCCTGCTCTCCCCACCCTTACTGTGCTTGCTTTTAACTGGAATGTACTTTTGTTGAGCGCTGTGAAAAATCTCTTTGAAAACCTTCCACTGTTCCTCAACCACCCCACCATATAATCTGTTTTCCCAGTCTACACTAGCCAAATCCTCCCTCATCCCATTGTAGTCTCCATTGTTTAGGCATAATACACTGGTTTTAGATCGAACTAGTGCATCCTCCATTTGTATGAGAAATTCAATCATACAGTGATCACTCTATACAAGAGGATCCCTGACTACAAGATCACTAATTTTCCCTGTCTCATTGCACAGGACCAGATCTAAGATAACACGTTCCCTTGCAGGTTCAGTAACATGGTGTTCAAGAAAGCCGTCACGGATGCATTCTGTGAATTCCTCCTCAAGACTGCCTCGACCAACTTGATTCACTCCGATCTACGTGCAAGTTAAAGTTCCTCATGGTAACTGCCGTTCCATTCTTACATGCCTCAGATATTTCTCTATTTATTGACTCTGCCACGGTAACGTTATTATTCAGTGGTCTATAGATAACTCCCACCAGTGATCTTTTCCCTTTACTATTCCTAATCTCTACCCTGATGGATTCAATATTCTGCTTCTTAGATCTTATATCATCTCTCTCTATCGCCCTGATCTCATCCTTAATTAAGAGCGTTACCCCGCCTCCCTTACCCTCCTGCCTATCCTTCCATGTTACCTGATATCCTTGGATATTTAATTCCCAATCTTCTCCACCCTGCAACCATGTCCCTGTAATGGCCATCAAATCATACCCCTTTATACTGATTTGTGCCACAAGTTCACTGGCCTTGTTTCGAATATTAGGGGCATTCAAATAAAGTGTCCTTACACCCATCGTGCTTTAAAAATCTTGTAATCTTTTACTCTTTTGCACTTGACTTTTTTCACTCCACTCTTAATTTTCTCTTTTTTATCTTGGTTTTTCCTTATCTTTATCCACACTTTTCTTATTTACTTTATCAATCCTTCTCCAATCTGTTGAACCTCCCTGCTATTTAGTTTAAAACCCTATCCACAGCCCTAGTTATGCGATCCGCTAGGATCCAGGTCCCATTATGGTTCAGGTGGAGCCTGTCCCACTGGTACAGCTCCCTCCTTCCCTAATACTGGTGCCAATTTCCCATGAATTCAAACACACTTCTCCCACACCAACCCTTGAGCTACATATTTAACTCTCTAATCTGCTTGACCCTATACCAATTTGCATGTGACTCAAGTAGTAATCCAGAGATTACTACCTTTTTGGTTCTGCTTTTTCATATAGTCCCAAAGACAGACAGACAGACAGACAGACATACTTTATTGATCCCAAGGGAAATTGGGTTTCGTTACAGTCGCACCAACCAAGGATAGTGTAGAAATATGGCAATATAAAACCATAAATAATTAAATAATAATAAGTTAATTATGCCAAGTGGAAATAAGTCCAAGACCAGCCTATTGGCTCAGGGTGTCTGACACTCCGAGGGAGGAGCTGTAAAGTTTGATGGCCACAGGCAGGAATGACTTCCTATGACGCTCAGTGTTACATCTCGGTAGAATGAGTCTCTGACTGAATGTACTCCTGTGCCTAACCAGTACATTATGGAGTGGATGGGAGTCATTGTCCAAGATGACACGCAACTTGGACAGCATCCTCTTTTCAGACACCACTGTCAGAGAGTCCAGTTCCACCCCCACAACATCACTGGCCTTACGAATAAGTTTGTTGATTCTGTTGGTGTCTGCTACCCTCAGCCTGTTGCCCCAGCACACAACAGCAAACATGATAGCACTGGCCACCACAGCCTCGTAGAACATCCTCAGCATCGTCCAGCAGATGTTAAAGGACCTCAGTCTCCTCAGGAAATAGAGATGGCTCTGACCTTTCTTGTAGACACCCTCAGTGTTCTTTGACCAGTCCAGTTTATTGTCCATTCGTATCCCCAGGTATTTGTAATCCTCCACCATGTCCACACTGACCCCTTGGATGGAAACAGGGGTCACCGATGCCTTAGCCTTCCTCAGGTCCACCACCAGTTCCTTAGTCTTTGTCACATTAAGCTGAACATGATTCTGCTCGCACCATGTGACAAAGTTTCCCACCATAGCCCTGTACTCAGCCTCATCTCCCTTGCTGATGCAAATTCCCAAGCTGCTCAAATTCCCTCAGCAGAACCTCATTCCTCATTCTCCCTATGCCATTGGTACCCACATGGACCATGACAACTGGATTTTTCCTCTCCTACTGAAAATTCCTCTGCAGGTCAGATAAGATGTACTGAACCCGGGCACCAGGCAGGCAACACAGCCTTCGGGATGCTCTACCCTCACAGCAGGGAACTCTGTCTATTCCCCTGACTGTACCATCCCCAATCACCACTACATTTCTCTTCTCTCTCCCCTCTTGAATGGCCCCCTGAACTACGGTGCCACGGTTAGGTTGCTCATCCTTCCTACAGCCCCCACTCTCACCCACACAGGGAGCAAGAATCTCAGACCAGCTGGACAAGCTCAAGGGCTGAGTCTCCTCCATCACCGTCTCCTGGATCCCACTACCCCCCTCACTCACAGTCACACCCTCTTGTTCCTGACCACAGACTGAATTTGAGGCAGCTAATGGGTGTGACTATCTCCTGAAACAGAGAATTCAGGTAACGCTCCCCCTCCCTGATGTGCCGCAGTGTTTGAAGCTCAGATTCCAGGCCATCAACTTTGAGCCTGAGTTCCTCGAGCAGCCAACACTTGCTGCAGATGTGGTCACCAGGTACCACAATGGGGTCCACCAGCTCCCACATCATGCAGCTACTGCACATCGCCTGATCCTGCATAGTCCCTCCTTTATTTAATTAGCTGTAATTTTGTGACTTTTTATTCAACCACTACAAAAGCTTTATCTGCTACTTACCTGTGCCTCCTCGCCAAAGCCTCGTTCCCACTCATACACTGGTCCACTCACACAATGGCTGCTCTGCTTTGACCCTGTTTTACATTATTTGCTCCTGCTAATGAATCGCGTATCGATTGGTCCACCACTAATGCTTCTAAACCCGTGAAACGCTCGTTTTTTAAACTATTCTCCCCGACCTGTGCGAAGCTCTCTCTCTCTTCAAATCGATCAGTTTGCTACATCTACAGATTTTCTCTTGTTTATCACACGAGGAACGCTTGATAGCTCTGGGACTGTACTGGCTGGAATTTAGAAGGATGAGGGGGGATCTCATTGAAACCTTTCAAATGTTGATGGGTCCAGACAGAGTAGATCTGGAAAGGGTGTTTTCCATGGTGGAGGGACTAGGACAAGAGGCCACGGCCTCAGGATAGAGGGGCATCCATTTAAAACAGAGACGCAGAGAAATTTCTTTAGCCAGAGGGTGGTGAATTTGTGGAATCTGTTACCACACGCGCCGTGGAGGCCAGGTCGTTAGGTATACTTAAGGCTGAGTTTGATAGGTTCTTGATTGGTCGCAGCATCAAAAGTTATGCAAACAAGGCCAGGGAGTGGGGCTGAGGAGGGTAAAAAATGATCCACCCCATGATTGAATGGTGGAGCAGACTTGATGCTCCAAATGGCCTAATTCTTCTCCTATGTCTTATGGTCTTATCTTGACTAGAAAGGAAAGGAGAAGATGCCAGAATAAAATGGCGGGTAGGGGAAGCACACCTGTTGGCATGCAACAGCGACCACACCCCAGTACACTTCTTCAACAGGCAGGTGAGGATAGCTGGCAGGCCTCATACCCCTGTGAAATAGGGACACGTGGTTCTGCCATGTGAAGTTAGTTCCGGTGGACTGGGCGAATGAGATCAAAAGTGAGATCCAATGGCCAGGATAGTGGTTCTGCAACATTTCGTGGAGAGCGAAGGGCACGACAAGGCAGAGAATCAGTCTCTGCAACCAAGGATGTCCTCAGTTTGTGATGCTTGGTCGTACCACTGGACCCGGACTTCTGAGGCTGAGAGAATGGAACTGCCCCAGTGCAACAGCTTTTCCACTAAAAAATACTCCCACACCAGATTCCTTCCATCCTTGCACATGAGGGACAACTACCACGTGTGGTATATGGGTTGTCTAGTGAGGATCGCTAATGTGGTAAACTGGATCAGCAAATTTGCAGATGACATGAAGATTGGAGTCCAGTCGACAGCAAGGAAATCTAACAAATATTGCAGTGGGATCTGGACCAGCTGGAAAGATGGATTGAAAAAATGGCATATGGAATTGAATGCAGACAAGTGCAAGGTGCAAGCACGGACTAGAAGGGCCAAGACGGCCTGTTTCCGTGCTGTAATTGTTATATGGTTATATGGTATGGCACTTTGGTAGGACCATCCAGGGTAGGTCTTACACAGTGAATGGTAGGGCACTGAGGAATCCGGTAGAACAGAGAGATCTGCATAATTCTTTGAATGTGGCATCACAGGTAGATAAGGTTGTAAAGAATGCTTTTAGCATTTTGGCCTTCATAAATCGAAGTATTGAGTACAGGAGTGCGATGTTGTGCTTGTTATTTAAGACTTTGGTGAGGTCTAATTTGGAGTATTGTGTGCAGTTTTGGTCACCTACCTCCAGAAAAGATGTCAATAAGATTGAAAGCGTGCAGGGAAAATCTACAAGGATGTTACCGGGACTTGAGGACCAAAGTTGTAGGAAAAGGTTGAATATAACATGAAAGGTAGAATATAAGGTTGCTAACATGAGAGGGCACAGTTTTAAGGTGCTTAGAAGTAGGTACAGCAGAGATGTCAGGGGTAGGTTCTTTACGCAGAGAGTGGTGAGTGCGTGGAATGAGCTGCCGGCGAAGGTGGTGAAGGCGGATTCGATGGGGTCTTTTAAGAGATTCCTGGATGGGTACATGGAGCTTAGAAAAATAGAGGGCTATGGGTACCCCTAGGAAATTTCTAAAGTAAGCACATGTTTGGCACAGCATTGTGGGCCAAAGGGCCTAATTGTGCTGTAAGTTTTCCATGTTTCTATAGGTTAGGAGTTTATTCCCTGGAGTGTAGAAGACTGAGGGAAGATTTGCTAGAGAGATACAAAACTATGAGGAGTATAGATAGGATAAATGCAAACAGGCCTATTCCACCCTCCGGTGAAAGGGTGGCAGAAGTGGTGGGTGCAAGTTTGATTTCAACATTTAAGAGAAATTTCGATAAGTACCTTGATGGGAGGGAAATGCAGGGTCATGGTCTGGGTGCAGGTCGATGGAACAAGGCAGAATAATATTCAGCACACACTGGATTGGCTGAAGGGCCTGTTTCTGTGCTGCAGTGCTCTATGACTCTATGGACTGTTCTTAAAGTTACCTGCTAGATTTCCAAGTTGCCCGTGGTCCTGGGTTAGCATAGTTTCAGTCAACTAAACAAAAACACAGAGTTGTGTCATTATCTGTGCGGCAGACAAGTTTAACTTCCCTTCAGCTTCCTAAAGGAAATCCTGAAAAGATTGCTTAGTTTGCAGTCTAGGAACAACAAGAGCTTTGAAAAAGAACTGTTACTTTTCAATGTGGAAACGACAAATCATTTAGATCCATATAATAATTAGAGATTACTAGGCACTTTTGAAAAATATATTATTCTCTGACACAGAATGCAAGGTTGGCACTTAATTTAATGACTTCACTTTGTTCATATTTTACCATAAATGGATCTATCTCATTTCTACACAGGATATCCACATCATTATAGATCAGAACACTAGAGCAAGTATAAAATTCTAAATGATTTCTGTAATTTTGCGGTAGAAAAGAATTTGATTTATCATGACTATTTCAGAACTGTGCCTCCACCTGTCACATAATTACTCTGAACATTACACCCATACAGTACAGTAACACTCCAGTGATTATAAATCTTATTCCTCAGAAGAAATGTACTCTTTCTTCAGTTCTCAAATGCCATCCCTATCTGCAGCTCAGTCCATCACAAGAAAAGCCCTCCTCTCCCCACCACTAAGCACATCTGCGAGGAGCGCTGCCACAAGAAAGCAGCATCTATCATCTAGAAACTCACCGTCCAAACCATGCTCTCTTCGCAATGCTGTCATCTAGAAAGAGGTACAGGAGCCTTAGGTCCCACAGCACCAGGTTCAGGAATAGTTATTACACTTCAACCATCAGAACCAGTACGGATAACTTCACTCACCTCAACGCTAATCCAATTACACAGTCTATGGACTCTAGGACTCGAAAACACATGTTCTCAGTGTTATTTATTTATTCATTTGTATTTGCACAGTTTAACTTCTTTTGAACATGGCTGGCTGTCAGTCTTTGTGTGTAGATTTTTATTGATTTTGCTGTATTTTTGTTTTACTGTGAATGCCCACACAAAAAATGGGGACATATATGTACTTTGATAAAACGTTTACATTGCACTTTGAACTTTTGCACTAGAGCAGGACTAACCCTTCAGTCCTCAGACCTGTTCCATATCTCCCGTAGATCATGGTTGATGCGTGCCATGATCCCACGTCACCAGCATTTTCTATGTCCTTTGATCCCCATATTCAGAGTGATAGAGTGATACATCATGGACAAGGTCTCTTTGACCCAGCTTGTCCACATTAGACCATAAGAAATAGGAGAAAAATTTGGCCATTCAACCCATTGAGTCTTCGCCACCATTCTATGATGACTGATTTATTATCTTTCTTAACCCGTTTTTCTGCTTTCTCCCTGTAAGCTTTAATGCTCTGACTAATCAAGGACCTATCAACCTTACTTGAAGTATACCCAAGCCATCTGTGACAATGAATTCCACAGATTCACTACTCTTTGGCTAAAGAAATTTCTCCTCATCTCTGTTATAAATGGTGGCCCCACTATTCTGAAGTTGTGCCCGCTGGTCCTAGACTCACCCACTATAGGAAACGTCCACTCCGGATCCATTTCTTCTTGGCCTTTAAGAATTTGATTAGACAAAGTTATCTACCTGTGTTAGTCTGTGCTTGGTCTAGTGTAGTGCAGTACAACATCACTTTAACCAATCGCGGTTTAATTCCTGTTGCTGCCTGTATGGAGTTTGGATGTTTTTTCTACGAATGCATGGGTTTCTTCCAGGTGCTCTGGTTTCCTCCCATATTCCAAAGATATACAGTTAGGCTTAGTAAATTGTGGGCTTGCTATGTTGCTGCCAGATTCATGGTGACTTGCAGGCTGCCCCACATAATCCTCAGAGATTTGATTTGACACAAACAAAGCAACTCACTGTCTGCTCGATGTTACAATATAGAGGAACTGCACTGCGGCATACAGGAAGGCTCACCAACAGCTACTCAAAACTTTCCAGTGCAACATTGGCACCCACCATCAAGGATAATATACATAAAGGTGCCAGAAAAGGGCTGATTGGCAGGAGGCAAAGACTGGGAACAAAGAGAGCCTTTTCTGACTGGCTGCCAGTGACTAGTGGTGTTCCACAGGGTCTGTGTTGATTGCTTTTACGTTATATGTCAGTGATTTTGGTGAAGGTATTGATGGTTTTGTTGCAAATGTGCAGATGATATGAAAATAGGTGGAGGGAAAGTAGTTTTGAGGAAGTAGAGAGGCTACAGAAGGACTTAGATTAGGAGGATGGACAAAGAAATGGCAGATGGAATACAATGTTGGGAAGTGTATGATCATGCACTTTAGCAAAAGAAACAAAAGGATTGACTATTTTCTAAATGAACAGCAAATACAACAAACTGAGGCACAAAGGACTTGGGAGTCCTTGTGCAGGATTCCCTAGAGGTTAATTGGCAGGTTGAGTCTGTGGTGAGGAAGGCAAATGCAACGTTAGCATTCATTTCAAGAGGACTAGAACATAAAAGCAATGATGCAATATTGAAACTTTATAAAGCACTGGTGAGGCCTCACTTGGAGTACTGTGAGCAGGTTTGGGCCTCTTATCTTAGAAAGAATGTGCTGAAACTAGAGAGGCTTCAAAAGTGGCTCACGAAAATGATTCCAGGATTGAATGGCTTGTCATATGAAGAGTATCTGATGGTTCTGGGTCTGTATTCACTAGTATTCAGAAAAGTAAGTGGTGACCTCATTGAAACCTATCGAATGGTGAAAGGCCTTGATAGAGTGGATCTGGAGAGAATGTTTCCTATGGTGGGAGAGTCTAAGTCCAGAGGACACAGCCTCAGAATAGAGGAGATGTGGATGTGGAGATTTAGAATGGAGATGTGGAGGAATCTCTTTAGCCAGAAGGTGATGAATTGGTGGAAATGTTTGCCACAGGCAGCTGTGTAGGCCAAGTCTTTATGTATATTTAAGGCAGAGTTTGATAGATACTTGACTGATCAGGGCATGAAGGGATATGGGGAGAAGGCAGGAGATTGGGACTGAGAGGAAAATTGGACCAGCTATGATGAAATGGCAGAGCAGACTCGATGGGCCAAATGTCCTAATTCTGCTTCTATATCTTATGGTCTTATGATCTGATTGCAACTGTGAGAGAAGAGCGCGGCCTTGATGTTGGATGCTGCTTTCCTGTGCCAATGCTCCTTGGAGATGTGCTCAATGGTCGGGTGGGCTTTACCCAAGATGGACTAAGATGTACCCACTATTTTTTGCACACTTTCTCTTCAAGGGCATTGGTATTTCCATGCCAGGAAGTGATGCAACCAGTCAGTATATTCTCCAGCGCACATCCATAGAAATTTGGCAAAGTTTTAGGTGACTTACCAAATCTTCACAAATCTCTAAGAAAATAGAGGCATTTCCTCTAATGGCACTTACATGCATGACCCAGGATACGTCCTCTGGAGTGATAACATGAAGGAATCTAAAGTCGCAAACCAACTGCTCCTCTGATCCTCTGATAAGGAGTGGCTCATGGACCTCCTCCTGTAGTCAACGATCAGCTGTTTGATTTTGCTGACACTGAGTGAGAGGTTCTTCTTGTGACACCATTCTGGGAAATTTTCAATCTCCCTCTACATGCTGATTCATCACCGCCTTTAATTCGGCTTAAAGCAGTGGCATCATCAGCAAACTTAAATACTACTTTGGAACTGTGCTTAGCCTCAGAGTCATAAGTGTAAAGTGAGTAGAGCAGGGGGCTAAGCACACAGTCTGTGGTGCAACTGTGCTGATGGGGATTGTGGAGGAGATGTTTTTGCACCTGATTGGGGTCTCCAGGTGAGGAAATCAAGAATCTAGTTGCACAGGGGGGTATTGAGGTCTAGATCTCAGTACCACCTTCTACCTACGCATTCCAAGGACCTACTATTCATTGTGCGTCATGCTCTGATTTGACTTAACCTGAATTAAATTCCATTTTCTATTTCCTAGCCCATCTTATATAACCTTCTTTATGTCCACTATGCCACCAACTTTGGTGTCATATATAAACTTACTATGAAAAATTTAATTCCAGTTCCCATCCCTGTTCCAACATGTTGGTCCATGTCCCCCTCTTGTGCCATGATGAGGCCACCCTCAGGGTGGAGGAACAACACCTTATATTCCATCTGGGTAACCTCTAACCTGATGGCATGAGCATCTATTTCTCCTTCTAGTTAAAAAAAAATCCCTCCCTCTCCCTTTTGGTCTCTTACCTTTTCTCACCTGCCTATCACTTCCCCTTGGTGTCCCTTCTCCTTCCCTTTCTCCCATGGTCCAGTCTCCTCTCCTGTCAGATTCCTTCCTCTCCTGCCTTTGACCTTTCCCACCCACCTCGCTATAAATTACCTTCTAGCTATTCTCCTTTCCCTTCCCTCATTTTCTGTTCTGGCATCTTCCCCCTTCCTTTCAGACCTGAAGAAGGGGCTCGGCTCAAAAGGTTGACTGTTCATTCCCTTCCATTGATGCGGCCTGACCTGCTGAGTTCATCCAGCATTTTGCACATGTTGCTCTAGATTTCCTTCATCTGCAGAATTCCTAGTGTTTTATGTAAAATTTACCTTTGGGTCGGTAGAGAGAATCTATTCTCATAAGCTGATGATTCAAGGGTCAAAGAACACAGGTTTAAAATGAGGGATAAAAAAATAAAAGGGATCTTTTGATGCCAGTTGTGGGGATGATCTGAGACTCCATCTGTAGGAACGCTGGAATAGAGGCTTCCAAAAAAGAGTTGAATAGGTATTGGAAGGAAATTGTTTCTAGCCTGTAAGAATAGATTCTGGCAATGGGGCTGAATTAATCTATAGGGCAGCAACATTGACTCAGTGGCCAAATGGTCTACTTGTATGTGTTAAAAATGCTCGCATCCAATGATGAGCACATTCTACTATAATTCATGAAATATAGGATCTGACTGATTCAAGCACTTACTGATTTATTTATAACATTAATAAACTTAGACTTAAGGAAGAAACTTAAATCGGAAGAGTGAGCCTTCTTAACATAGAACACTACAGAACAGTACAGGCTCTTTGGCCCATAATGTTGTGTCAACCTTTTAACCTGCTTCAAGATTAATCTAGCTCTTCCCTCCCACATAGCCCTCCATTTCTCTTTCACCCATGTGCCTATCTAAGAGTCTCTTAAATATCTCTAATATATCTGGCTCTACCACCTTCCCTAGCATTGTGTTCCATGTGCTTTATCTCTGTGTAAAAATCCAGACTCTGACATCCCACCTCAGCCTCCGATGCTTCGGTGCAATCTATCCTTATAGTTAACAATCTCTAATACAAGCATCATCCTGGTGCATCACTCCAGAACTTCCACACTCTTATTGTAAAGTACACAACTGAACCAGTGAACCAGAAACAATACTCCAAATGCTACCTAATGAAACTTTAATATAACCGCAACATGATTTATCATCTTTTATACTCAGTGTGGTTCCCTAAGGTTGTTATAGTCTGGAGGAAGGGGAGGGTAGTGGGAATAAGCTCCCACTACCTAATATTACAGGATCCAAGGATCTGACAATCTTCAAGCACTTACTGATTTATTTATAACATTAATAAACTTAGACTTAAGGAAGAAACTTCCCTTTGAAAGAAAGCTTCTTAGGTGTTAAACTTAATTCTAATGAGTTTCTAGTTCCTGAAGGTTGGCATTGCCAAGAGGGTGGAGTGTAGAGGGATGAACTTCCTCTGAAAATGAAGTGCAGCTCCTGGATTGGAGGATATTGTTGTTCCAGTGTTGTTCCGCTGTTCAAGAAAGGCTCTAAACATAAACCAGGAAATTATAGGCCAGAGACTCTGACAGCAGTTGTGAGAAAGTTAATAGGGGGTATTCTAAAGCACCAGACATATAAGTATTTAGATTGATGTGGACTGATTAAGGATAGTCAGCATGACTTTGTGTGTGGTAGATCATGTCTAACCAATCTTATAGCGTTGTTTTAGGAAGTACCAGGAAAGTGGATGAAGGCAAGGCAGCGAATGTTATCTACATGGATTTAAGCAAATTATTCAACAAGGTCTCACATGAGAGGTTGGTCAGGAAGGTTCCATCGCTCGGAATTCAAGATGAGGTAGTAAATTGGATTAGACATTGGCTTTGTGGGAGAAGCCAGAGAGTGATTGTAGGTCTGACTGGAGGCCTGTGACTAGTATTGTGTCACAGGGATCAGTGCTGGGTCTATCGTCGCTTGTCAACTATATCAATGATCTGGATAATAATGATTAACTTGATTAGCAAATCAATGAATCTGGACCTGCTGGAAAAATGAGCTGAAAAATAGCAGATCGAATTTAACAAGAGTTGCATTTCGGGAGGACCAGGCAGGGTAATTCTTTCACAGTGAATGGTAGGGCACTGAAGAGTGTGGTAGAACAAGCAGATCTAGGAATATAGGTACAAAATTCATTGAAAATTGCATCCCAGGTAGATAGGGTCATAAAGAAAGCTTCTGGCACATTGGCCTTCATAGATCAATGTATTGAGTACAGGAGATGGGATATTACGTTGGTGAGGCCTAATTTGGAGTATTGTATGTAGTTTCGGTCAAAGATGTAAATGTTGAAAGACTACAAAGAAAATTTACAAGGATGTTGCTTGGGCTGGAGGACCTGAGTTATAAGGAAAGATTGAGTAGGTTAGGGCTTTATTCCTTGGAACATAGAAGATTGAGGGGAGATTTGAAAGAGGTATACAAAATTATGAAGGGAAGAGATAGGATAAATGCAAGCAGGCTTTTTCCACTGAGGTTGAGTGGGACTACAACCAGAAGTCATGGATTATGGGTGAAAGGTGAAAAGTTTAAGGTGAACATGAGGGGAAACTTCTTCACTCAATGGGTCGTCAGAGTGTGGAATGAGCTGCCAGCTCAAGTGGTGCATGCGAGCTGATTTCAATGTTTAAGAGAAGTTTGGAAAGGTACGTGGACAGTAGGGATTGGGAGGGTTATGGTACTGGTGCAGGTCGGTGGGAGTAGGCAGTTTAAATGTTTTTGGCATGGTCTAGATGGCCTAAAGGGTCTGTTTTTATGCTTTACTCCTCTATGACTATGTGTGGCTTAGCTACTAGGCCTGGCAGAACTGATTCTTCTGACAGGAGAAGGGGCAAAGGCAGGTTACTAGTGCCTTAATACAATTGCTTGAGGCAGATGGGACTCATCAGCCATGATTGGCAGCTCACCCAGGAGAAGGAAGATGCTGATATCTAACCTCCACAGCCTTGCAGCTAAACCCACTCATGGGAAAAGCTTCAGGAATAAATCCAGAAAAAATTCCAGAGCTGGAGTCCCTAAGGAAGTCCTATATTGAGTTCAACACCAACTGGGAACTTCTGCGAAGCTGCTTGTGCCAAACTGCATCAGTCTCTGCTGCTGCTTTGGATTCATCAGCTACATGGAGGGGGGAACCTGCTGCTTGGGCAAAAACTTGCTCTCCTTATTGTACTACCCTGGTTTGTGTACTGGCTTTTTTGCAGGTTACGATGCAACATCCATGATCAACTCCGACCAACAGGAGGCGTCAGATACTCAGTGACCAGACTGACAAAGGCAACTGGACAATTCTTTACCACCCTTTCTACTTCTGTTGCCACTTTCAGAGAGCTATTGACGTAGACCCTAGGATCTGTCTGTACATCAATGTTGCTTAGGATCCTGCCACTTGTCCCCCCTTAAGACCATAAGATATAGGAGCAGAAGGAGGCCATTCGGCCCATTGAGTCTGCTCCACCATTCAATCATGGGCTGATCCACTTATTCCAGTCATTCCCACTACCCTGCTTTCACTCCATGCCCTTTGATGCCCTGGCTAATCAAGAACCTAAGGTCCATCTGTCATTTCTCCACCCATATTTCCAACTGATCTGTATCCTGCTTTAATATTTGGCATCCTTCCTCAGTATCTAAAACTTGATCAATTTTTGTGTCATCTGCAATCTTAATAACCTGCATGTGCACATTTTTGTCCAAATCATTAACAAACTACAGGGTTCTCAGTACTCGTGCCTGGAGAACATCACAGGTCACAGACAGACTGTCAGAGTATCACCTTCCCACCACGACCCCCTGTCTTCCATGGCCAAGTTGATTCTTATTGCCATCTATGAAGTTTTCCTGGATTCCATGTGTCTTAATCTTCTGGTTCAGCCCACCATGAGGGACCTTGTCAAATGTTGTCATGAAGGCCAGGATGACTACATCCACTGCCCAATCCTTATCAATCAGCTTTGTCACCTCTTCAAACAACTCAATCAAATTCGAAAGTTGAGACCTCTTCAGCACAAACCCATGATGACTATCATTAATAAATACATGTTTTTCTAAAAGTGAGTAAATTCTATCCTTAAGGATAATCTTCAGCAATTTCCCTACCACTAAGGTGTGTTTTGATATACATGTGACAAATAAAGCTGAACTTTCTTTCTCTCTAGTCTTTCTCAGTAAGCCCCACCAGATCTTGGAGACTTACTCACCTTCATATTGTTTAAGATCTTGAAAATCTCCAGCTTATTAATATCTACAAGCACTAGAATAGCGTCCTACCCCTGCCTGAACCCACCATCCTTCATATCCTTCTCCAAGGTGAATACTGATGTGAAGTGTTCACTTAGTATCTCACCCACTTCCCTGGTCTCCAAACATACTGTCCCATCTTTGTCCTTGAGTGATCAAGGTACCCTCGTGTATGTATAAAATGCATTGGGATACTCCTTAATTCTACTCTGTGAGGACACTACAGAAACAGAATCAGGTTTGATATTTATTTATCTAATTATTTATCTATCTATTTATTTATTCATTCATTCATTCACTTATTTAATCACGGGACAATTTACAATGACCAATTAACCTAGCAACCGGTCGTGAGGAGAACATATAAACTCCTTACAGGCAGCAGCAGGAATTGAACCTGGGTCGCCTGTGCTATAAAGTGTTGTGCCTGCCACCACGGTACCGAGCTATCCCCAGCTGGCAAATGTCATGAAACTTGTTGTTTTGCAACAGCAGAACAATGCAGCATATAAGAAACTATAAATTACAGTAAGAAATACCGGTATATATAAAAATAATGTAACAAGTAGTGCAAAAAGGAAGCAGAAAATAGTGAGGTAGAGTGCATGGGTTAGCTTACAGCCTGTTTTATTCCTCTTGATTCACCGGTCTTTCCTGCTTCCTTTATATTCCTCAAAAGCCCTATCGATTTCAACTTCTTAAACCTTACATAGGGTCATAGTCAAAGAACACTACGGCATAGAAACAGGTCATTTGGTCCATCTAGTCCATACTGAACTATTAGTCTGTCTTGTCCCATCAAGCTGTACCTGGATCCCTCTCCCATCCATGTACCTATCCAAATTTCTCTTAACTGTTGAAAGCAAACCCACATCCACCACTTCCACTGACAGTTTGTACCACACCCTCACCACTTCTGAGTGAAGAAATCTCCCTCATGTTCCCATTAAACATTTCACCTTTCACTATTAACCCATGTGCTCTGGTTGTAGTCTCACCCAACCTCGGAGGAAAAAGCTTGCTTACATTTACCCTATCTATACCCCTCATAATTTTGTATATCTTTATCGAATCTCCCTCATTTCCTACGCTGTAGGGATTAATTATGATTCCTATATTTGTTTTGACTGAACTCCAATCATTCAGTGTTCCCAAACTTGCTATTGTTGTCTTTCTTCCTCACAGGAGCATGTCGGTGCTGAATTGTGAACAGCAGGTCCTTGAACTATACTCAACAAAGTACATCATCTCAGCACATACAGAACTTACACTATGTTCCTTTGCTAAGTCCCTCTTTAACCATTAAACTTGAAGCTCTCAAGCTATTACTTATGCACATTAGGCACAGCGTGTTCAAGCAAAATCAGTTGATTGCATGAAAGCTTTTCAATTTTTAATATAACATTTATGATTTGCCATTAAAATATTCAAAGATGTAAAATAGTCTAAAGGCCTCAGGAAGATTTAGACCATAAGACCATAAAGCATAGGAGAAGAATTAGGCCATTTGGCCTATCAAGATTGCTCTGCCACTCCATCATGGCCGATTTATTATCCCTTTCAACCCCATTCTTCTGCCTCCCCGTAACCTTTGATATCCTTACTAATCAAGAAACTATCGAACTCTGCTTTAAATATACCCAATGACTTGGCTCCATGGCTGTCTGTGGCAATGAATTCCACAGATGCAACATCCTGTGCCTAAATAACCTCTTCCTGATCTTTGTTCTAAAGAATTATCCTTCTATTCTGAGGCTGTGTACACAAGCTAGAAGGTGATAGGTGAAGCTTGATGCGGGGGGGGGGAGGGTGGAGAAAGTAAGAAGCCAGGAGGTGATAGGTGGAAAAGGTAAAGCGGTGGAGAAGAACGAATAAGATAGGAGATGAGAGTAGACCGTAGGAGAAAAGGAAGGAGGAAGAGCACCAGGGTGAGGTGATGGGCAATTGAGGAGAAAAGATAAGGGGGGTGCAGAGTGGGGAATTGAAGGAGAGGGAAAGGAGAGTGGGAAAAAATTACTGGATGTCGGAGAAATCAATGTTTATGCTATTAGGTCAAAGGCTACCTAGATGGAATATAAAGTGTTGCTCCTTTGACCTGAAAGTGACCTCATCATTGCAGGAGAGGAGGCCATTGACCTCCATGACGGAATGGGATAGGCTTCACCTATCATCTTCCAGCTTGTACTCCTTCCAGCTCCCCCTCCCCCCCACCTCCTTATTATGGTGTCTTGCCTCTTTCCTTTCCAGTCCTGATGAAGGGTCTTGGCCTGAAACATCAACTGTTTATACATTTCCATAGATGCTGCCTGACCTGCTGAGTTCCTCCAACAATTTGTGTGTGTGGCACCCACACAGAACTTATCCAGGGAAGGTGGGCCCTGTAGAGACAGAACCATTTCCACCTGAACTGGAAGGGGAGTGATATTCTTGGAGGAAGTTTTGCTAGTGCTGTTCCAGGGGGTTTAAACTAGAGTTGCAGGGGGATGTGAATCAGAGTGCCAGGACAGCTCGTGGAGTGGTTCTGGGGAAAGTTTAATGTTCAAAGCTCAAAATAAGTTTATAAACAAAGTATGCATGGGTCATCGTATACTATGCTGAGATTCATTTTCTTGCAGGCATTCACAGTAAAACAAAGAAATGCAATAGAATTAATGAAAAACTGCAGAAAAGAGGTTAAACATACAATGAACGAGAGGGTGAGCATGTGGGACTAATGATCTGAATTGCATCTATTTCAATGCAAGGAGTATTGTAGGTAAGGCAGATGAGTTTAGAGCATGGATCAGCATGTGAAATTATGATATTGAAGCAATTAGCGATTCTTGGTTGCAGGAGGGGCAGGATTAGTCCTCTAAACATGACTGGCCCTCTAAAGATCAGTTCTTGATTAGTAAGGGTGTCAAAGAATATGAGAAGAAGTGGATCAATGGGTTTGAGAGAGATAATAAATCAGCCTTGATGGAATTGAAGTGGAGGCCTGATGGGCTGAATTGCCTAAGAATTGCGGCAGATGATTCCTAAGAGGGAGAGTAATCAGCTTTAGGTTGTGGTGAACATTGGCACCAATGACCTACATAGAAAGGGGGAAGAGGTACTGCACAGTCAGAATAGGGAGTTAGGAAAGACAGAAAAGCAAGACCTACAAAGTAGCAATCTCTGGGTTACTGCCAGAACTACGGGTATGCGGGGCAGGGATAGGCTGACAGTACAGAAGAATGAATGGCTGAGAGTGGTGCAGCAGGCAGGGTTTCAGATTTGAGATGATGTATTGAAAGAACAGGCAGGTAGGTAAAAGGGGTGGGGTTGCTCTGTTAGTAAACAATGAAATTAAATCCTTAGAAAGAGGTGACATAGGATCAGAACATGCAGAATCCTTGTGTGTAGAGTTAAGAAACTGCAAAGGTAAAAGGACCCTGATTGGAGTTATATACTGGCCCCTGAACAGTAGAAGGGATGTGGGATATAAATTCAAATGGGAAATAGAAAAGACATGTAATAGGGGCAATGATAGTCATGGGGGATTTTAATATGCAGGCAACTTGGGAAAATTTGTTTGTTGCTGGATCCTTAGAGAGGGAATTTGTAGAGTGGCCACAAGATGACTTTTTAGAACAGCTTGTGATTGAACCCACTAAGGGAAAGGCAATTCTCAATGGGGCATTGTGTGATGAACCAGATTTGATTAGGAAGCTTAAGGTAAAGGAACCCTCAGAAGACAGTGATCATAATATGATAGAATTCACACTGCAGCTTGAGAGGGAGATGATAAATTCATTATGTTATCAGTATTACTGTGAAGGAAAGGGAATTACAGAGGCATTAGAAATAATCTAGCCATAGTTGGTTAGAAGGGGATACTAGCAAGGATGCTGGCAGAATATCAATGGCTGGAGTTTCTAGGGAAATTCAGAAGGCGCAGTGTAGATACATCTCAAAGATGAAGAAGTAAAGGAAGAGGCAGCTGTGGCTGACAGGGAAGTTAAAGGCAGAATAAAAGCAAAAGAGAGGGCAAATAATACAACAAAAATTAGTGGGATGTTAGAGGATTGGAAAGATTCTAAAAACTAACAGAAAGCAACTAAAAAGCCAAAAGGAGAGAAAAGATGAAATATGACAGTGAGCAATATCAAAGAGGATACCAAAAGTTTTTTCGTATATGTAAACAGTAAAAGAGAGGTGAAAGTGGATATTGGCCAGCCAGAAAACGACACTGGAGAGGTAGTAATGGGGGACGGAGAAATGGCAGGTGAACTTAACAAGCATTTTTCGTCAGCCTTCACTGTGTAAGACGTTAAGTTTCCCAGACATTTGAGAATGTCAGGTGGCAGAAGTGAGTGTAATTGCTATTGCTAAGGAGAAGGTGCTTGGGAATTTGAAAAGTCTGAAGTTAGACAAGTTACCTGGACCAGATGGACTACAGCTCTGGGCTCTGAAGTTAGCTGAAGAGATCGTGGAGGCATTACTAATGATTTTTCAAGAATCACTAGATTCTGCAATAGTTCTGGAAGGTTGGAAAATTGCAAATGTCACTCCACTCTTTAAGAAAAGAAGTAAGCAGAAGTAAGTAAGTTATAGGCTAGTTAGCCTAACCAGTGATTTGGAAGATTTTAGTTTGTTGATGCCAATACCCCAGCACACCACTGCAGCGAAGATTGTACTGGTGACAACAGACCGGTAGAACATGTGAAGGAGAGGCCTGCACACTCCAAAGGACCTACTCAGGTAGTAGAGGCAACCCTAGCCCTTCGTGTACACACCTTCTGTGTTGGTGCTCCACTCATGTCTGTCATCCAGGTGCACCACCAAGTACTTGGAGATACTCACCATCAATAGTAACAGGGAGCAGTCCATGCTTAATCTTCCTGGAGTCCATCCTTTGTCATACTGATGCTGAGCTGCTGATGATTCAGCTTGCACTATTTGACAAAGTCCTCCACCAGCTCCCGGTATTCATCCTCCCGTCTTCCCTTTACATGCCCATCTATTGCTGAGTCGTCAGAGAATTTCTCCAGAAGACATGACTCAGTATTGTATCTAAAACCTAAGGTATACAGGTGTAACCAGATGACCGTTGAATAACTTTTTTTTATTGTTAAATTGCACTTACATATTTACTTTGGTAATGCTAAAATAGCTGCCTGTGCCTTTAAGAGAAAACAGTGATGTCATTTTGCATGGGTGGAGTAGAACGAAGAGTTGCCATGTTCCAGAAAGGACGATGTTCGAATGCTTTTCCCAGGTTTGGTGAGGAAAGGTGAATAATATTTGATAATATCCATTTAAATTAATTTATACTTGTTTGTAAATCTAGAATGTCAGTAATTTTAAGGGCAAACATGAGGAAATCTGTAGATGCTGGAAATTCAAACAACACACACAAAATGCTGGTGGAACACAGCAGGCCAGGCAGCATCTATAGGGAGAAGCACTATTGACGTTTCGGGCCAAGACCCTTCGTCAGGACGTCAGAATAGTCCTGACGAAGGGTCTCGGCCTGAAACGTCGACAGTGCTTCTCCCTATAGATGCTGCCTGGCCTGCTGTGTTCCACCAGCATTTTGTGTGTGATGTCAATAATTTGACGTGTTTTACATGTGGATGTTTAAGACTTTCGCAAGTAAATTGATCAGTGCTGGATAGCGTGATTGCGAAGTTCCTTAATCAGCCTACTAGATTAGTCTCTATTAATTCAACTGCAAGGCAATATATTGTAAAAGTTTATTTGTCTTTCTTTATTGTTTCATGACTGAATGTGAATGTAACAGAATAATGTGAATGTGTTAATCTCTGTTCACGCAATGTGAGTGAGGAGAACTCATTTCAAGGTCTAGCCTATATGTGTTTGGAAGTTAAACACGTGTGTGTCAAATGTGAGTATATCTCTTAATTAACATGAGATGTACTTATTCATATTTTTGATGTGTATAAGGTACAGGGTTGGTCTTATATCTCATGGTCTATGGTTATAAGAGTGGTGAGCAGAAAAGTATTCTGGACGCAGAATGTATCAAACCTTGAAGTGGATAGGCTACAACAGCAGAAGACCACAAACATACAGAAATGCTCTCTGCATCCACCTCCTGTACCTAATAAAGTGGCTGTTGATTATAGATACCAAACCAGGGATAATAAGGACGTGATCTTTTTCTGGGCAACAGTTTATTAGCTAGAGTTCAACAGCACTGAAATATGGCAGATAACACTGCTGGCGCTCAGATATACAAGCAAGTGCTCATAGGTCACGGGGGCCAGAGTTCAGGAACTCCGAAGCCTCCCTCTGCATTCTCCATCTTGAACTAAATGTCCTGCTCTACCACCTTGTCACTTTTACCCTTTAAGTCTCAAAGAGCAAGGTTGCCAAATTAGCGACAACTTTATGTGCTTCTGTGCTGTGCAGTCATCCACTGTTCATGAGGCAGTTGACATTTGACCTTCTCCGTGGGGGCTGTATTCAAATCTGGAAAGCTGAGGTGAAGGAACATTGCTTCCGAAAGATGTTCCAACACATGGCGTCGCCCACTTCTTTGAGCCTGCTCAGTGCTGTTACAGCATGAAAAGGAACCAGTGTGTGGACATTCTTTCTGATTTTTTTTCTCTCTCTTGAAAACTGTAGTGAATTACTGACCCATGTAGGCCTTCAGAAGAAAAACTGCCATTTTAAAAAGGACACCGGGCAACTTCTTTGTGAAGTAACAGAAGGCTGACAAAGGCACTTTTAGGGTCATAATCAGTATCCTGTCGTAGAGGGCAGCTGCAGATTACATCTCAAGGTGATAGCCACCTCTGACCTTTATGCAGTCCGAGTGCCCACTGCCCATCTATCATATGGTCACTTGACAGCAACCTCTTTAACCATTTTACAGGCAGCGAACATTATCTATTGATTTTATTGATTGTTGTCTGCATCTGCTAGGGTCTCTAGGAGCCTAGGTCTGCTCCCCACAATTCCCGACATGGATTTTCTCCTTTCCTTGTTATCAGAACCCTCAGCTTGTCAGGGAACAGAGCCCACGGAAACCCGGGAGAAAACTAGGACCGCCAGATGGTATTGAGAGAACTGAAATCTCCTGTTTTCTCCCTCTGTTATGTAAAGGAGAAAATGGCTCACTGTTGCCTGCTTACTGTGAGCGCAATTTTCTTCTGTTTCAGTGATGCTTTTTTGACAAATTTCTATCTGAGGAGGAAACGTCAATATCAGTCACAAGAAATGAAAAATGTGATGGTTTTCCCTCTTGTCGACTGATGAAGCCAACACTCGGTTCTGCTTTCATAAGTGCTGAACACCCTTCACTGTCCGAACCAAATGGTCATCCTGCACAGATGAAACTAAATCGTCACTGGTAACGGAAAGGATGCTGTGACATCATAATTGCATCGAAACTTACAATCACTTGAATCTTGTCCACACACACACACACAAAGACAAACACACTAGCACACGTGCATATTAACAAATGCAAATACTAACACACACTAACATACATGAACACACTAACACATGCACACAGTAACATATATGCACACTAACCAACACACACAGAGTAAAAAACACGAGAGCTAAAGAACACACAATGAAGCACAGAAACACCCATACACACACTCTGATTGTGTCCAGCTCTATCGACTGAGCCTAAATGTCATCTCATGCTGTCTTGTTAAGGTTAACCAGTTCAGTGCTGCATAGGCTGGACTGTGTGACTTCCTAGTTTTCGTATTGGTTTGTTACAGCCTTTTCAATATAAAACCATCAGATCAGAAATTGTAGTTCACTTCCTGTGACTTCATTAGTGTGTTTTGACTTTGTTTTGACCTCTGGAAGACCTGCTCTAATTTTACAACATTGCCTTGTACCACTTGAGGTCAAGGACTGAGGTAATGATGGGAGGGAAATCAAGAGAATCCTAAAAGGGGTGATGGGGATTGGGCAGTGTGATAATGGAATTAGGAAGAAGGTGATGAAAATGATGGATAGCTTGCTGCTACCCCACTGTTAACCCTTGTACTGCCTGGCTACAGCATGCTCAGGGGTCATAGAGTCATAGAGCACTACAACACAGACAGGTCCTTCTAGTCCATGTCCAACAGCTATTCTGCCTAGTTCAGTCCTGGACCATATCCCTCCATTCCTCCCCATCAGTGTTCTTATCCAAACTACTCTGAAGTCAAACCCACATCTTCCGCTGGCAGCTGGTTCCACAGCCTCTGAGTGTAGAAGATTTCACACGCCCCCAAGTTCCCCTTAAGTATTTCACCTTTCACCTTAAACCTTTGACCTCTGGTTCTAGTCTCACCCAAGCTCAGTGGAAAAAGTCTGTTTGCATACCTTAACCAAACTCCTCATAATTTTGTACACTTCTATCAAATCTCCACTCATTCTCAGGGAAAAGTACAGAAGAAATGTGACAAATGTTCAGGGGATATTTGTGTGCAGTTCTGCATAGGTACGTTCCAATGAGACAGGGAATTTGTAGTAGGGTACAGGAACTGTGGTGTACAAAGGCTGTAATAAACCTAGTCAAGAAAAAAAGAAAAGCTTACAAAAGGTTCAGAGAGCTAGGTAATGTTAGAGATCTAGAAGATTATAAGGCTAACAGGAAGGAGCTTAAGAAGGAAATTAGGAGAGCCAGAAAGGGCCGTGAGAAAGTCTTGGTGGGCAGGATTAAGGAAAACCCCAAGGTATTCTACAAGTATGTGAAGAGAAAGAGGATAAGACGTGAAAGAATAGGACCTATCAAGTGTGACAGTGGGAAAGTGTGTATGGAACCGAAGGAAATAGCAGGGGTACTTAATAAATACTTTACTTCAGTATTCACTATGGAAAAGGATCTTGGTGACTTTAGTGATGACTTGCAGCAGACTGAAAAGCTTGAGCATGCAGATATTAAGAAAGAGGATGTGCTGGAGCTTTTGGAAAGCATCAAGTTGTATAAGTCACCGGGACCGAATGAGATGTACCCCAGGCTACTGTGGGAGGTGAGGGAGATTACTGAGCCTCTGGCGATGATCTTAGCATCATCAATGGGGACGGGAGAGGTTCTGGTGGATTGGAGGGTTGTGGATGTTGTTCCTTTATTCAAGAAAGGGAGTAGAAGTAGCTCTGGAAATTATAGACCAGTGAGTCTTACCTCAGAGGTTGGTAAGTTGATGGAGAAGATCCTGAGAGGCAGGAATTATGAACATCTGGAGAGGTATAATATGATTAGGTATAGGGCAGGTCGTGCCTTATGAGCCTGATTGAAGTTTTTGAGGATGTGACTAAACACATCGATGAAGGAAGAGCAGTAGGTGTAGTGTGTATGGATTTCAGCAAGGCATTTGATAAGGTACCGTATGCAAGGCTTATTGAGAAAGTAAGGAGGCATGGGATCCAAGGGGACATTGCTTTGTGGATCCAGAACTGGCTTGCCCACAGAAGGCAAAGTGGTTGTAGATGGGTCATATTCTGCATGGAGGTCAGTGACCAGTGGTGTGCTTCAGGGATTTGTTCTGGGACCCTTACTCTTCGTGATTTTTTTATAACTGACCTGGATGGGGAAGTGGAGGGATGGGTTAGTAAGTTTGTTGATGACACAAAGATTGGAGGTGTTGTGGATAGTGTGAAGGGCTGTCAGAGGTTACAGTGGGACATTGACTGGATGCAAAACTGGGCTGAGAAGTGGCAGATGGAGTTCAACCCAGGTAAGTGTGAGGTGGTTCATTTTGGTAGGTCAAAAATGATGGCAGAATATAGTATTAATGGTAAGACTCTTGGAAGTGTGGAAGATCAGCGGGATCTTGGGGTCCAAGTCCATAGGACACTCAAAGCAGCTATGCAGGTTGATTCTGTGGTTAAGAAAGCGTATGGTGTATTGGCCTTCATCAATCATGGAATTGAATTTAGGAGCCGAGAGGTAATGTTGCAGCTATATAAGACCCTGGTCAGACCCCACTTGGGAGTACTGTGCTCAGTTCTGGTCTCCTCACTACAGGAAGGATGTTGAAACCATAGAAAGAGTGCAAAGGAAATTTACAAGGATGTTGCCTGGATTGGGAAGCATGCCTTATGAGAATAGGTTGAGTGAACGCAGCCTTTTCTCCTTGGAGCGACGGAGGATGAGAGGTGACCTGATAGAGGGTTACAAGGTAATGAGAGGCATTGATCATGTGGATAGTCAGAGGCTTTTTCCCAGGGCTGACATGGTTGCCACAAGAGGACACAGGTTTAAGGTGCTGGGGAGTAGGTACAGAGGAGATGTCAGGAGTAAGATTTTTACTCAGAGATTGGTGAGTGCGTGGAATGGGCTGCCGGTGGTGGTATTGGAGGCGGATACGATAGGGTCTTTTAAGAGACTTTTGGATAGTTACATGGAGCTTAGAAAAATAGAGGGCTATGGGTAAGCCTAGTAATTTATAAGGTAAGGACATGTTTGGCACAACTTTATGGGCCGAAGGGCCTGTATTGTGCTGTAGGTTTTCTATGTTTCTATTCTCCTATGCTCCAGGGAATAAAGTCTTAACCTATTGAACCTTTCCCTATAACTGAGATTCTCAAGACCTGGCAACATTCTCGTAAATTTTCTCTGAACTCTTTCAATCTCATTCAGATTACCACATGTACACCAAAACATACAGTATAATGCATCATTTGCATCAACAACCACCACAGCCTAGTGTTGCCACACATTCCAGCACCAACATAGCAAGCCCACAGTGCTCAGCAGAAAAACATGGTACACAACAAATAACAAAACAACAACAGCAAAATGTCCCTTTCCTCCCTCCCACCCACACACACAGACAGTCCTCCAACTCAAGACTGTAGGCTTTGGTCTTCTGTGCTTTAACTTTCAGATATCTGATCAACTTTTGGCTGGTCATCTATGCCTTCTCTTCTCCTCACCTGCTCACCCCCTCCACTGATTCACCTCCTCTTTCTCTTTCTTTCATGATCCACTCTCCTCTCCTATCAGATTCCGTCGATAACACAACAACAACTTCCAGGCTCAAACTCCGGGAGATGAATCATATTGATATCTTTCATGTAGGGAGATGACCAGAGCCTGTTGCTGAAACAAACAACATGATTCCTTTTCTCTTGCAAACTGGGGTCCTGATGTTTTTGTAGTTGTTATCCCAATCCCAATCACAGGTCTATTGGGCCGTCAATGAAGCTGTCAATGACACAAGCCTATGTAAATCCATTTTGATTAGGAAATCATTGAGAAACTAGGCTTATGTCTTCAATCAACTCTGCATCATATACTACCAACCTCTCCTCCAAGCACCAACACAAATCCCCCTCACAATCATGGTGGCATGGTAGCATGTAGTTAGCATAACGCTATTACAGTGTTAGTGACTCTGGTTCAAATCCTGCCACTGTCTGTAAGGAGTCTGTACATTTTCCCTACAGCCATGTGGGTTTTTAATTTTACTTATTTTTTTTGTTTAGAAATACAGTGTGGTTCTTACAGCCCTTCAAGGAAAACTGCCCAGAAGCCCTGGTTAAACCCAATTTAACGCTTCTCTAATCACGGGACAATTTGTGGGACCATATTTTGTTGCAGTATATACAGTATCATATTGCAACCCTTTCACTCCATCTGTTACAAAAGGGGGAATTTCCTGATGGCCATTTCAATTTGACTTTTCCTTCCCACATGTCAGTCCACGGTCTCTTCTACTGCCACGACAAGGCCACACTCAGGTTGCAGGAGCAACACCTCAAATTCCATCTAGGTGGCCTCCAACCTGATGGCATGAGTATCTTTTTCTCTAACTTCTGGTAATTTCAACCCCTCCCTTTCACCAGGTTTGGATATGGCCTAAGTGCAGAGTGAGAGACACTGAAGCGGGTCGATAGTTCACAAAACTTTAATGTGAGCAGTGTTAAGGGGAAAAATAAAGCAATAAATGCTAGGCCAAGCAGGGCTGTTAACTAAAACTCTCAAATGGGGAATGAAGCCTACACTGAGGCTGAAAAGAACATCTAAATATTAAATGAATACCGCTCGTCTTTAGTGTCAGTTGACTTGACAGTCCAATTTCTCAGGCAAGGCCGAATGCAAACAGACAGCGAAGCATTGCTCTGTCCAAGTCTCGACAAGCACTATGATGACAAGTATGGAGTTAAATACTATCACAATTAAATAATAATTAGCTTACACATGTATATTCACAAGTGCAATTGCTGTATCTACTGTGCTGCCGAATCTGTGATTGTCCCCTTTACTCTTCCTCCATTTCCTATTCTGGTTCCCCACTACCACTCTATTAGTTCCTCACCTGCCCATCACCTCCCTCTGGTGCCCTTCCTTCTTTCCTTTCTCCCATGGTTCACTTTCTTCTCCTATGATTCCTTCCTGTTTAGCCCTTTACTTTTTTCCACCTGTCACCTCCCAGCTTCTCACTTCACCCCCTTCCCTATCCGTTCACCTTCCCCCTGCACGCACGTATACAGTGCCTTCCAAGTATTCAATCCCTTGCAAGTTTTCATGTTTTATTGTTTTACAACATTGAATCACAGTGATTTGATTTTTTTGACACTGATCAACAGAAAAAGACTTTTTCATGTCAAAGTGAAAACAGATCTCCACAAAGTGATCTAAATTAATTGCAAATATAAAATACAAAATAATTAATTGCTTTGTAGAGATCTGTTTTCACTTTTTCTGTTGATGAGTGTCAAAGAAACCAAATTCTATATATATATATATATATATATATATATATATATATAAAGTTAAATTAAATAAGTAATACAAAATGAGGAAAAAATGAGTAGTGAGGTAGTGTTCATAGGTTCAATGTCCATTCAGAAATCGGATGACAGAGGGGAAGGAGCTATTCCTGAACCTTGAGTGTGGGCCTTCAGGTTCCTGTACCTCATCCCTGATGGTAGCAATGAGAAGAGGGCATGTCCTGAATGATGGATGCCACCTTTTTGAGGCATCACTTTTTGAAGATGCCCTGGATACTGGGGAGGCTAGTGCCCATGATGGAGCTGACTGAGTTTCAGGATATATAAGCCCATAAGCATTTACTTTTTCCCCTTGGGGTGGATGAGACTAGAACTAGAGGTCATCAATTAAAGGTGATTGATGAAATTTTAAGTGAAATTTTTATGTACTTCATGTCCTGTACTTTAGTAGAAAGAATAAAGGCATAGACTATAATCTAAATGGGGAGCAAATTCATAAATCACAGGTGAAAAGAGGCCTCACGTAGGATTCCCAGGTTAAATTGATGCTAAGGAAGTCAAATTCGATGCTGGCATTTATTTTGAGAGGACTAGAATCAACGACATAATGCAAAGACTTTATAAGGTATTGGTCAGACCACATGGAGTATGGTGAGCCGTTTGAGGCCTCATATCTGAGATATTGTACAAGGCATTGGTAAGGCCAAATTTGGAATATTGTGTACAGTTCTGGTCACCGAATTATAGGAAAGATATCAATAAATTAGAGAGAGTGCAGAGACGATTTACTAGGATGTTACCTGGGTTTCAGCACTTAAGTTACAGAGAAAGGTTGAACAAGTTAGGTCTCTATTCATTGGAGCGTAGAAGGTTGAGGGGGGATTTGATCGAGGTATTTAAAATGTTGAGAGGGATAGATAGAGTTGACGTGAATAGGCTGTTTCCATTGAGAGTAGGGGAGATTCAAACGAGAGGACATGATTTGAGAGTTAGGGGGCAAAAGTTTAAGGGAAACACGAGGGGGTATTTCTTTACTCAGAGAGTGATAGCTGTGTGGAATGAGCTTCCTGTAGAAGTAGTAGAGGCCAGTTCAGTTGTGTCATTTAAGGTAAAATTGGATAGGTATATGGATAGGAAAGGAGTGGAGGGTTATGGGCTGAGTGCGGGTAGGTGGGACTAGGTGAGATTAAGAGTTCGGCACGGACTAGGAGGGCCGGAATGGCCTGTTTCCGTGCTGTGATTGTTATATGGTTATATGGTTATATGATGTGCTGGCATTGGAGAGAATCTAGAGGAGATTCACGAGAAATATCCCTGGAATTAAAGAATTAACACCTTAGTGCTTGATGGCTCTGGACTTGTACTCAGAAGGAGGAGCTCATTGAAACCTATCAAATACTGAAAGACCTAAAGAGAGTGGATATGGAGAGGATGTATCTTTTAGTGGGGGTATCTAGGACCAAAGGGCACAGCATCAGAATACAAGGACATTTGTTCAGTACAGAGATGAGGAGGTATTTCTTTATCTAGAGAGTGGTGAATCTGTGGAATTCATTGCTACAAACGGCTGTAGAGGCTGTCACTGGGTATATTTAAAGCAGAGGTTGATAGATTCTTTATTAGTAAGGGCATCAAAAGCAGAAGAATGGCATTGAAAAAGTTAACAAATTGTCCATGATGGAATAGTGGAGCAGATTCAATGAGTCAAATGACCCAATTCTACTCCTATGCCTCATGGTCTTAATCTGAGGGTGAACTTCTTCACTCAGAAGGAAGTGCGAGCTTGGTGCCAGCTGCCAGTGGAAGTGGTGGGCAAGAGTTCAATAGTTACACTTAAGAAAAGTTTGAATTGATACATGGATGGGAGAGGTACAGAAGGTCTGGGTACAGGTAGATGGGACTAGGCAGAAGACCAGGCAGTCCAAAGGGACCTTTTCTGGTGTGGAGTGTACTCAAGCTTTATGATTCTAAATGTCTGTATTGATTTAAATATTTGAAGTTTAATTTCACAGTTGTCAGTGTAAGCTTCAGATTCATGTTTCTGGATCAATTTTCCAGAATACTGCTTCCAGGCCCTTTATTATCCACAGACCAATGTTGCATATCATTCATACACTGCAATAAGTTCACCTGTATGCCAGCTTGCTCATGTACGTATCTAATCAGCCAATCATGTGGCAGCAACTCAGTGCACAGGAGCATGCAGACATGGTCAAGTGGTTCAGTTGTTGTCCAGACCAAACATCAGAACGGGGGTATAAGTGACTTTGACTGTGGGATGATTGTTGGTGTTAGGCGGGGTGGTTTGAGTATCTCGGAGACTGCTGATTTCCTGGGATTTTCACACACAACAGTCTCTAGAGTTTACAGAGAATGGTGCATTCTGTGAGCAGCACTTCTGTGGGAGAAAACATCTTGTTAATGAGAGAGGTCAGAGGAGAATGGCCAGACTGGTCCAAGCTGACAGGAAGGTGACACTAACTAAAACAACCATGTGTTACAACAGTGTTGTGGAGAAGAGTTTCTCTGAATGCACAATATGTCAAACCCGGAAGTGGATAGGCTACAGCAGCAGAATACCACGGCCATACAGAAAGAAACTCAGTGGCCTCTTTAAAGGTGTCTGCTGTACCAAATAAAATGGCCGCTGATCGTATGTTTCCTCTCTGTGAAATACCTTGAGTATTTTTTCTGTATTAAAGAGGCTTAATAAATTTTTATTATAATTGTAAGGGGAGCAGTGGCATTTAAGGCAAGCTTTATTGTTAATGAGGAAAATAAGGTTTCTTATACACAACTTAATGAGAAAGGGTAAGGAAAGGACATTTTTCTTTACTGTGGAAATTGGATGACAAAACAATTAAAATGCTCCTATCTAGACATGTGCCCACCAGAATCTTGCTTGCAGTGCCTCGAGAGGTTAAATATTTTGGGACTTCCCTGGAGCATAGGAGTATGAGGGGAAATTTCCTTGAGGTATACAAAATTATGAGGGGTGTAGATAGGGTGAACGCATGCAGGCTATTTCACTTTGGATTAAACTATAACTAGAAGTCATATTTTAAGGGTGGAGGGTGACATAATTAACACCTTCTTCACTCAGAGGGTGGTGAGTGGGTGGAACAAGTTGCCAGTGGAAGTGGTAAATTCGAGGTTAATTGTGACATATATGAGAAATTCGGATTTGTACAGAGGTTGGAAGGGTATGGCGGTCTATGGTCCAAGTGTACGGAGATGGGACTAGGCAGAATAGTGGTTTGGCATGGATTAGCTGGGCAGAAAGCTCTGTTTCTCTGCTGTATTGCTCTATGACTCTACGGACCTCATTCTAAAGGGCTCCTGGATAAATTTATGCTAAGAAGGTGGATTAGTTTAAACAGACATCAACAGCAGAGGTCACAATTGCTAAATTGGTTTTCTTTATACACGCAAGAGATTCTGCAGATGCTGGAAATCTAGAGCACCATGAACAAAATACTGGAGGAACTCAGCAGGTCAGGCAGCATCTATGGAGAGGAATAAACAGTTGATGTTTTGGGCTGAGATCATTCATCAAGACCAGTGTGGTTTATGTCACATTCTTAAAACACAAGGCTTGACTCATATTTCCAACCTAGCCAGTCTTTGCTAAAGAGAAAGATCTCAGAAAAGCCCAAAGTCTTTGGGACTGTTTCATGATCTATTGTCAAAAAAAGCTGGAGGATTCCTTCCAGCTCTGAAATAACTGTAAGTTGCCATTTGCCCCTTTCCCTTCCTGATTTCACCCTCCACCCAACAGCTTCTACCCTCCCCTTCCCTCCGACTACTCGCAACTCTACCATCATGTCTTCCTCTGATCCTCAGTACAGCCAGAAGCTGGTAACGAGTGAGCTGAGTCTAAGTACCCGACAGATGCATGCAGTTCATGAAGGGTCTCAGCCCGAAACTTCAACTGTTTATTCATTTCCAGAGATGCTGCCTGACCTGCTGAGTTCCTCCAGCATTTTGTGTGCATTGCGGCTTGGCTAGTTTATTTTCATGGTGCCCTGAACCATGTAAAAATACATAAAAGTTGTGTCTAAGTTGCTCCTGCAAATTGTGCTGGTCCCCAAGCTGCTCTTGCTTTGCGGATTTCAGACGTACGAAAGATTTATCTTACATTTAGGATACACTTGGCTCTTCCCCTTTTATCTTCATGAATATGAACAAAATTAATCCAACTTTTGGAACCCTAATTACTCCATTAACTTGATTGTTTTCATTGCTTCAAATAAAGTTTAATAAATTGTGAATCAGCAAAAATAGAGAGATCATTAAGCACAGAGTTAAACACCAAACATGAAATTTCATCAGTATGAATTTTATTAAATGTCAAAGACAGCATATAAATTATAAAAGTAATTTTCCCTCCATTTCTTTTTAACCTCTTCCAAAAATACCCAGAAAATTAACTTAATGGGTTTGGTCCTTGGTAGCTCCCACTTCCTGGAAATTTGACTGTCTTGTGGAACACAAGAAGCATTAATGTTTTCAGCGGTAGAGTTAATGTGATCGAATGTACTGTCATGGACAGGTCTTGAGGGATCAGGCATCTTTATTCTTTCCAAACTCTCACTGATTTCTTTTGTCCAGTCTCATTCACTTTGATCTTTTGCTTGTTCCCCAACTATTCAGATGAAAGAACCAGAACCAGAATCAGGTTTAATATGGATGGCTTATGTCGTGAAATGTGTTGTTTTGCAGCAGCAGTACATTGTAATGCATAATAATAAAAAAAACTATAAATTGTAGTGCAAAAAGAGAGCAAAATAAAGGAAAAAAGGTAGTGTTATGGGTTCATTGTCCATTCAGAAATCTGATGGCACAAGGGAAGAAGCTGTTCCAAAAATGTTGACTGTGTGTCTCCTTTGAACAATGAGTAAGATGCTGCAGATGAACATACTTTGTTACTTACTGTATTTCCCAAAAAAAATCTAAGCTTAATTATAACATACTGTGATCAATAGCCAATTTTCAGCCCCTATTGTGAAAAACATAAATCCTGGGAAGCAGTTTAAATGTGATAGTTTATAATGGCAATAAACTGAGCTAAGGTTACTGTCTGAGTAGATCTCATAAACCTTTCTGTACATTTTAATTAACAATTTTCTTAAGTGGAGAAAATGTCTCAGATTTAGTTACTCTTTGCACCATCTCAGGAAAAATCTATATTTCAATTCATTTCCATATAAAATCACTCTCCATATGCAATAATCCTTTATTTAAAGGGGTATCCCTGCTCAGGCTGTTTTGGAGACTTCTCCCATCAGATTCCTTCACAGTCCTACTCTCATTGCCTCTTCATTTCACCAATCGTATGAGATATGTGAACCCATCACCACTACCTCATTATTTTGTTCTCTTTTAACATTTGCAGGGAGATAGAGGATTGGGAAGCTTTTAAAAACCTCCAGAAAGCAGCAAAAAATCATTAGTAGGGAAAAGATAAAATATGAAACCAAGCTAGCAAACAATATCAAGGTGGATAGAAAAAGTTTTTTCAAGTATTATAAAAAATAAAGGAGAGATGAGAATGGATATAGGACCATTAGAAAATGAGGCTGGAGAAATAATAACGGGGGACAAAGAAATGGCAGATGAACTAAATGAGTATTTTACATCAGTCTTCACTGTGGAAGACTGTGACAGTGTGCCAGGTGTTGAAGGGAAGTGGGTACAGTTACTATTACAAGAGAGAAGGTGCTCAAAAAGCTGAAAGACCTAAAGGTAGGTAAGTCACCTGGACCAGATGAACTGCACCCTAGGGTTCTGAAAGAGGTAGCAGTAGAAATTGTGGAGGCATTAGTAACGAACTTTGAAGAATGATTGGACTTTGGCATTGATCCTGAGGACTGGGAAATTGCAAATGTCACTCTATGCATTTAAGAAAGGAGGGAGGCAGCAGAAAGGAAATTATAGACCAGTTTGCATGACCTCAATAGTTGGGAAGATGTCGGAGTCAATTTTCAGGATGAGATTATAAAGGAGACACAGAACAAGAAAGGACAAAGTCAGCATGGATTCTGAAGGAAAAATCTTGCTTGAAGAACCCGCTGAAATCCTTTGAGATTACATTGGCACAGCATTGTAGACCGAAGGGCCTGTATTGTGCTGTAGGTTTCCTCTCTCTATTTCTGTTTCTTTTTTGCACTACTTTTAAAATATTTCTTATTGTACCTTATAATAATTTTTTATGTATAGCAATGTATTGTTGTCACAAAGCAACAAATTTCACGACATTTATCAGTGATAATAAAACTGATTCTGATTCTAATTCTAATTCAGGTTCCAAAGCTTATGAATTCTTTGACATCTGTATTGTGACTAATCATCTATCAGAATTAATTGGATGACTTTATGTTGCTTAACAATGCTTTATATAAAAATTCAGATATATTTGGTTCTTAATTTATTTATTTATCCTGATAGTTAAATCCTTAAACAGATCATGAGATTATTCAATTTATGAAATATGTTTTTCTCTCATAAAATTCTGATAACTCAGCTCATCATATTATGATTTTCTAGAAGTATGCAAAATTCTGAGGAGGATAGATAAGGTAAATGTAAGTAGGCTTTTTCCACTGAGGTTGGGTGGGACTACAACCAGAGGTCATGGGTTAAGGGTGAAAGGGGAAACTTAAGGGTGAACATGAAGGGAAATTTCTTCACTTATAGGATTGTGAGAGAATGGAATGAACTGCCAGCACAAGTGGTGCATGCAAGCTCGATCAACGTTTAAGAGAAGTTTGGCTAGGTACATGGATGGCAGGGGTATGGGGGGGTATTGGTCCTTGTGCAGGACAATAGGAGTAAGCAGTTTAAATGGTTCCAACATGGGCTGAAGGACCTGTTTCAGTACTGTACTTCTCTAATACTCTATGTGTGCCCAGTCTGCTTGAATGTTTGATGTTCTATCTGTTGTCCACCTGCTTTTTGCCATTTGTGCAATTTGTTCTTTATTTGCACATTTGATATTTTCTTAAACAGGTTCCATGGCGTTTCTTTGTTTCGTGACTGCCTGCAAGAGTACGACTCTCAGAGTTGTATTCTGCATACACACTTTGATAATGTATGTACTTTGAACCTTTGAACCATGTTCTTCATGATGGATTCCAACTTTTTTCTGACAACTGAAGGAAGCCATATTTTCCTGTTTTGTTTCTCTCCCTCCTTTAAATGGTAGTGCTAAATTTGCATCTTTCAAACAGTTAAAAATACTTCAGAATCTGAAGAGGTTAAGATCAATTTTAAAGCATTCACCTTCTGTACAGCTTCCACCATTAGAGCACTAAGATTCAAGCTATCCGGTGTAAGGGATTCAGAATTCCCTCAACTTTTTTTTACAGCTGTACAGACAAACTCTGAGCATTGCTCTGAACGAGGAATTTTTACACAACCCGAAGAATGCATGGCACTTTATAAAAATAAACTGCGGGCCATCAGTTTATTAACAGTGAGCCACCGACTTCCATTCTGTGTTTATTGTCACCGTTTGTAACAATGTTATAACTTGAAACGCTGACAATGTAAATATGTTGAAGCACTAAAATATTTCAAAGTAAATGTTGAGGCACGTTTATTATTTAGAAAACCTATGGATTACATTCATTAACACATAATTAATTACAGGGTATTTAACAGTTATACTAATATAGATTTCAAAATTATATTAACATTGCTGTATACAAAAGAAATTTCCAGCTGCACAGTAACAGAGGCTCCAGCACTGAGCTGCACACTCACGCAGCTTAGAGGGCACAGTGAAGGGATTTGACTGGTTTTAATCTCCTTGATGTCTCAAGTACATTTCTCATTTATGACCTGCTGAGTAGTTCCAGCTTTTTCTGTTTTATTCCTCTTTCTTAATATTAATTAATTACCTTAAGTGCCCCGTGGTCATTAAATCCTTAGTTCCAATCTATTTCAGCAGTCAGTACTAATAGTTCCATCATTTCTTTATTCCTCATAATAATTTCACTAACCTGTTTCTAAGAAGGCTACAATTATTTTGCAACTTGCTTCATTTTCATACCCCTACAGAAACATTAATGACCTCTTTTTAAATGTCTTGTTGACATATATTTATAACCTATCATTTTCTTAATCCATTCCCTTTTCTAAACCTCTCCTCTTGTTTACTGGTTATTGGCAAAATATTTAATGGCTCTGTTATCTACCATCATGAAGTGTTTCGGGAGGTTGGTCATGGCACACATTAACTGCAGCTTCCCAGACAACCTCAATAATTTGTCTACCACCAAACACTTCTACAGCAGATGTAATTTCCCCGGACCTGCACTCATCTCGGAACAAGACACACAAAATGCTGGAGGAACTCAGCAGGGCAGGCAGCATTGGTGAAAAAGATAAGGGGCTGGAGAAGGGGGAATCTGATAGGAGAGGGCAGAAGGCCATGGAAGAAAGGGAAGGGGGAGTTCTCACCTACTGATTTCTTATCTTTTTTCTCCACTCCTGATGAAGGGCCTTGGCCAGGAACGTTGACTGTATATTTCTCCATAGATGCTGCCTGGCCTGCTGAGCTCCTCCAGAATTTTGTGTGTGTTGCTTGGATTTCCAGCATCTACAGATTTTCTCATGTTTGTGACTCATCTCTGAAACATCTGAACATTAAGACATTGAAATTAGATCAATAGGTTCAATAGGTATATTTAATGTCAGAGAAATGTATACAATATACATCCTGAAATTCTTTTTCTTCATAGACAGCCAGGAAAACAGGAGTGCCCCATAGAATACAATGACAGTTAAACATTAGAATCCCAAAGCCCCCCCCAAACTCCCCCCTCCCACGCACAAGCAGCAGCAAGGCAACGAGCTCCCCCCCACCTGCCCCCACCAGCAAAAAAAGCATCAGCACCCTCCACCGAGCACTCAAGCAGGTAGCAAAGCATCAATAAAGACACAGACTTGCAGTATCTCAAAGACTACTCATTCACCTGGTAATTCAACACACCTCAGGCTCCCTCTCTCCCTAATAATGGGAAAAGAGGTGTCCCCGTTTCACAGCGAGAGGGGAGGCAAAACAAACAACTCATTGATTTACGATGTTAAAAGTCTGTTGCGTCACTTTGTCTGAGCTCTGTGCCCAGAGAGTCTGCACCAGAAAGGCGCAGATCACTGGACACACAACCCCTGGCAGCTACCCGATGCTCCCGAAGTTCCGTGTTCTCCCGTGGCACCTCACTCAGGGGCACTGGCCTAGAATCAGCCCGACTCCATGACCATGAAATCCCAGAACCCTGAAGGTGTGCTCGTCTTCCAGGCTGCATATCAAAAGGCAACTGATTGTGAGGCCCTGAGAGGAGGTCCTATTCCCGCAAAGAACTGCATTCAGAGTGTAACTCCAGGTCAGGGTCTACAAAAGAAACTTGAATAGGGAAAAAAGAGATATCAAAGATAGAAATAAAGCTGCTTCCAAAAATACAAGCACAGACATCGCCATTTAGCTCCATCTTAACTTAGAGCTTATTGACCATAGCTCTGTCTAGAGTAGTGGTCACCAACCTTTTTAAGCCCAAGATCCCCTACCTCAGCCTTATTGAAAGGCAAGATTGACCCCAGATCGATTAGTTACACACATGCGCACCGGGGCAGAAAAGACAGGAAGTAAAACCCTGCAACCCGGAAGTAGAAATAATGTATGAACACCAGGGGCACCCTTCTTTTGCACCACGGACCGGTTTAATATTGACAATATTCTTGCGGACTGGCCGACGGGGGAGCGGGGGGGGAGGTGTTAAACACGACGGGAATACAGTGATACTTGAAGCAGGTTCCTTATGTCCAGTCTATTCCGCAATTTAGTTTTTGCGGCTCTCGGCACTTAGCTGCTGTCCCGCTTGCTCACGTTTTTTCCACTCACAAAACTCAACGGGTTTGCCTTTAAGAGCAGGGTGCTTGGACTCAAGGTGCCGAAGCAGTTTAGAGGGCTTCATTGCCTCATTAGACAGCCTCCTGGCCCAAACTGCAGCCAGGGCCGCGGCGGTCGCAGTCTGGAGAGAGCGACCGAGTGAGCAAGGAGTGCGACAGGGCCCCCGCCCGCCCCCCTTGTAGGATCTATCAGCCGACAAAAATTTGTTTCAGTAGATCTCAGCGAGTTAGCTGCTCTGCTACCTACACCCGAATTAGGTCGTCTGCGAATATTTTAGCACCGGGTTCCCCACGAACATTCGGTGTACTAAACAGGTTTAGAGGTGGCGCCCATCTGTCGGCACTCCAGGCCGGTAGCAACTGCACTTCCCGCCGGCCGCGTGAGGCCAATCAGTGATCCCTGGCGCGAGGGTATCAGTGGATTTAGGCGACTGATGACCTCGCGTTCAAGTTCAACAGTGGGTGTGACAGGGAATGAGGAAAGGTTCAGCGGACTCATCGTTTCCTTGCGGCCCCGTGGTTGGGGACCACTGAATTACACTCTGTAGTGCAGGGGAGCTACACGCATGCGCACTGGGCAGAAAGAACGGAACTAAAACCCCGCAACCCAGAAACAATCTCTCAACAGTATCTGTGTATTTATTTTACATTTTTTTTCAGAATCTACTGGGAAAGTCTCAAAGATAGACCAGTCGATCACGATCGACGGGTTGGCGACCACTAGTCTAGAGTGTTATAACTCCAGGCAAATCATCTCCACGCTGTGAGACCTGAGATTCGGTATTTCATTGTGCAACTGGATCCTCAACTTTCTGACTAGCAGAACGCAATCAGTAAGAACAGACAACAACACGTCAGCCTTGGATATTCCAAGATTGGTGCCCTTCAAGGCTGTGTCCTCAGCCCCTACTCTACTCCCTCTGTCCTCAGCCCCTACTCTACTCCCCGTGTCCTCAGTCCCTACTCTACTCCCTGTGTCCTTAGCCCCTACTCTACTCCCCGTGTCCTCAGTCCCTACTCTACTCCGTGTCCTCAGTCTCTACTCCACACCCCGTGTCCTCAGCCCCTACTCTACTCCGTGTCCTCAGCCCCTACTCTACTCCCCGTGTCCTCAGTCCCTACTCTACTCCCTCTGTCCTCAGCCCCTACTCTACTCCCCGTGTCCTCAGTCCCTACTCTACTCCCTGTGTCCTCAGTCCCTACTCCACTCCCCGTGTCCTCAGCTCTTACTCCACTCCCCGTGTCCTTGGCCTCTACTCTACTCCATGTCCTCAGTCCCTACTCCATTCCCCGTGTCCTCAGCCCCTACTCTACTCCGTGTCCTCAGTCCCAACTCCACTCCCCATGTCCTCAGTCCCTACTCCACTCCCCGTGTCCTCGGCCTCTACTCTACTCCGTGTCCTCAGTCCCTACTCCACTCCCCATGTCCTCGGCCCCTACTCTACTCCGTGTCCTCAGTCCCTACTCTACTCCCCATGTCCTCGGCCCCTACTCTACTCCGTGTCCTCAGTCCCTACTCCACTCCCCATGTCCTCAGTCCCTACTCCACTCCCCGTGTCCTCGGCCTCTACTCTACTCCGTGTCCTCAGTCCCTACTCCACTCCCCATGTCCTCGGCCCCTACTCTACTCCGTGTCCTCAGTCCCTACTCTATTCCCTGTGTCCTCAGTCCCTACTCCATTCCCTGTGTCCTCAGTCCCTACTCCACTCCCCTTGTCCTCAGTCCCTACTCCACTCCCCATGTCCTCAGTCCCTACTCTACTCCCCGTGTCCTCAGTCCCTACTCCACTCCCCGCGTCCTCGGCCCCTACTCTACTCCCCATGTCCTCAGTCCCTACTCTACTCCGTGTCCTCAGTCCCTACTCTACTCCCCTTGTCCTCAGTCCCTACTCTACTCCATGTCCTCAGTCCCTACTCCACTCCCCTTGTCCTCAGTCCCTACTCTACTCCCCGTGTCCTCAGTCCCTACTCTACTCCCCTTGTCCTCAGTCCCTACTCTACTCCGTGTCCTCAGTCCCTACTCCACTCCCCTTGTCCTCAGTCCCTACTCCACTCCCCATGTCCTCAGTCCCTACTCTACTCCCCTTGTCCTCAGTCCCTACTCTATTCCCTGTGTCCTCAGTCCCTACTCCATTCCCTGTGTCCTCAGTCCCTACTCCACTCCCCTTGTCCTCAGTCCCTACTCCACTCCCCATGTCCTCAGTCCCTACTCTACTCCCCTTGTCCTCAGTCCCTACTCTATTCCCTGTGTCCTCAGTCCCTACTCCATTCCCTGTGTCCTCAGTCCCTACTCCACTCCTCGTGTCCTCAGTCCCTGCTCTACTCCCCATGTCCTCAGTCCCTACACTACTTCCTGTGTCCTCAACACCTACTCTACTCCCCTTGTCCTCAGTCCCTACTCTACTCCGTGTCCTCATTCCCTACTCCACTCCCCTTGTCCTCAGTCCCTACTCTACTCCCCGTGTCCTCAGTCCCTACTCTACTCCCCTTGTCCTCAGTCCCTACTCTACTCCGTGTCCTCAGTCCCTACTCCACTCCCCTTGTCCTCAGTCCCTACTCCACTCCCCATGTCCTCAGTCCCTACTCTACTCCCCTTGTCCTCAGTCCCTACTCTATTCCCTGTGTCCTCAGTCCCTACTCCATTCCCTGTGTCCTCAGTCCCTACTCCACTCCTTGTGTCCTCAGTCCCTGCTCTACTCCCCATATCCTCAGTCCCTACACTACTTCCTGTGTCCTCAACACCTACTCTACTCCCACTCCTCAGCCCCTACTCTACTCCCTCTGCCTTACGACTGTCTAGTTAGACTCTGCTCTAACTCTATGTACAGGTTTGCAGTTAATACCACCACAGTGACTCACAATGAAGATTTGTAATGCAGAAGGAAGACGGAAAGCCTATTTGCATGGTATCGTGACAACAGCCTTTCCGTCCATGTTAGCAAAACAAAAGAGTTGGTCATTGAGGTCAAGAAGACGGATGGTGCTCATGCTCCTGACTACATCAACATTGTAGAGGTCGAGGGCACTGAGAGCTTCAAGTTCCAGGGAGCCTCGCTTGTCCTGGTTCGCCCATGGCCGAGGAAGGTCACCTGTCTGCCTTTACTTCCTCAGAAGTCTAAAGTAATTTGGATTGTCCCCTTTGAATCTCACCAATTTTTATTGATTCAATGGCTCAGTATGACACCGGCTCTGCACATGACGACAAAAAACTCCAGGGAGTAGTGGACACAGCTCAGCACACCATAAAAAAACAGCTTCCCTTCCATGGCTGCATCAGTGATTCAGCCAGTATAATCAAGCCCTCACCCACCCTGGACTTTCTCTTTTCCACTCATCCATTGGGCAGAAGATATAAAAGCCTGACAGCATGTAACACCAGGCTCAGGGACAGCTTCTACCCCACTGGAATAAGCCAATAGAGCAGCCTTCTAGTCTTGACCACATAACCTACCTCGCTATGATCTTGCACCTTATCATCTACCTGCACTACATGTTCTCTGAAATTGTAACACTTTTTTGAAAGTGTTACAAACAGCGGCATGGCAGTGTAGTGGTAAGCACAACACTTTACAGTACCAGCGACCAGGGTTCAATTCCCATCGCTGCTTGTAAGGAGTTTGTACTTTCTCCCTGTGACTGCGTGGGTTTCCTCCGGGTGCTCCAGTTTCCTCCCACAGTCCAAAGACGTACCGGTTGCCAGGTTAATTGGTCATTGTAAGTTGTCTCGTAATTAGGCCAGGATTAAAATCGGGGTGGGTGGGGGGGGGGGTGCGTTGCTGGGCAGCATGGCCCAGAGGGCTGGAGGACTTACTCTGTGCTGTATGTCAGTCAATAAATAAATAGATAAATTTATTCTGAACTCTATTATTATTTTGCCTTGTACAACCTCAGTGTACTGTTGTAATTAATTGATCTGTATGAATGGCATGCAAGACAAATTTTTTGTGTTACAATAATTAACTAATTCCAATGCCAATTGCTTCCTCTCTTTGGTTGCCACTAATGGATTGCTTACTTTCTACATAACTATGCTATTTTTCAATAGAAAATGCATTTCTTTTCTTTAAAACACATGCGTGGATTGGGCTGCCGGCAACGGTGGTGGAGGCGGATACGATAGAGTCTTTTAAGAGACTTTTGGATAGATACATGGAGCTTAGAAAAATAGAGGGCTATGGGTAACCCTAGTAATTTCTAAGGTAGGGACATGTTAGGCACAACTTTGTGGGCCGAAGGGCCTGTATTGTGCTGTGGGTTTTCTATGTTTCTAACACTTGTGACTGATCGTCCTGTGTCAAGTCTTTCCACATATTTTATTTCTGCCATAATTATCTTAAGTTAAATTCAGGGCTAATTTCTGACCGAAACATGTCTCTCTCAAAACACATTGGAAAATCAATTACAGGATAAGAATTTTTCTATTAAAAAAATCTCTAACTTTTCTCTACCATGCAAGCTATGATATAAAACTGCCTATTTCCCAATTGGTTTGATAAAATATTATAACAGAAAACAATTCTTAGCGTCTGATTTGAACTGATCCCTGAATCTAATTTTGCCGATTTGACTAAATGAGAAATCAGGCGAGCTTGTAGCATCATACAAGAATTGTGAGAGTCTGTAATTTCATATTACAGCCCCTGACAAACATTACCTGACCTTTATTACAAGCTCTTCTAATTCCTTGGTTAATTGTCTTTTTGCTGCTACTTAGGGCCTGTGAAGAATTGCCATCTGTGTCCCTTGCTATCAGAATCAGGTTTAATATTACTGGCATATGTCATGAAATTCGTGGTTTTGTGGCAACAGTACAGTGCAAAACATAATAATAAAGTCTGTAAATTACAGTAAGAAATATATATATATATAAAGTTAAATTAAATAAGTAGGGCTAAAAGAGAGAAAGAAGTAATGAGGTAGTGTTCATGGGTTCGTGTTGGTCCTCTCTGAGGCTAATCCATACAGATGTTTCTAACAAGTGGACAGCCACGAGGCTGCGGGACCAGACGGCATCCCAGGGTGAGTACTCAGGATGTGTGTGGCCCATCTGGCAGGTGTGCTTACAGACATTTTTAATTTCTCCCTCTCCCATGTGTAGAGTGCCCTCCTGCTTCAAAACATCCACCGTAGTCCCTGTATCTAAAAAGACCAAGGTGACATGTCTGAATGACTGGCATCCTGTTGCACTCACCTCAATAATAAGCAAATGCTTTGAGAGGCTGGTCAAGGACCACATCTGCAGCTTGCTACCACCCACACTGGACCCCTACAATTTGCCTACCAACTCAACCGATCGACAGAAGACACAATAGCCACAGCTCTACATACCATCCTTACACACCTGGAGAGGAAGGATGCTTATGTTAGAACGCTGTTCCTGGACTACAGTTCAGCAATCAACACCATAATTCCATCCAGGCTTGACAAGAAGCTCAGAGACCTCGGCCTTCACCGTGCCTTGTGCAGCCGGATCCTGGACTTCCAGTCAGACCGCCTCAGACGGTTGAAGAAGCTTGGCATGAATCCGCAGATCGTAAGGACTTTCTACAGGGGCACAATTGAGAGCATCCCGACTGGCTGCATCACCGCCTGGTATGGGAACTGTACCTCTCTCAATCGCAGGACTCTGCAGAGAGTGTGGTGCGGACAGCCCAGCGCATCTGTAGATGTGAACTTCCCACTATTCAGGACATTTACAGAGATAGGTGCATAAAAAGGTCCCGAAGGATTATTGGGGACCCAGGTCACCCCAACCACAAATTGTTCCAGCTGCTACCAACTGGGAAACGGTACCGCAGCATAAAAGCCAGGACGAACGGGCTCCGGGACAGCTTCTTCCACCAGGCCATCAGACTGATTAATTCATACTGATACAATGTATTTCTGTGCTATATTGACTGTCCTGTTGTACATACTATTTATTACAAATTACTATAAATTGCACATTGCACATTTATGTAGAGACGTAATGTAAAGATCTTTACTCCTCGTGTACTGAAGGATGTAAATAATAAAGTCAATTCAGTTCATTTCAATGTCCAGTCAGAAATCGGATGGCAGGGGGAGGAAGCTGTTCCTGAACCATTGATTGTGTGCCTTCAGGCTCCTGTACCTCCTTCCTGATGGTAGTAATGAGAAGAGGGCATGTCCTGGGTGATGGGTATCCTTAATGATGGATGCCACCTTTCTGAGGCATCACTCCTTGAAGATGTCCTGGATGCTGGGATGGCTGGTACCCATGATGGAGCTGAGTGAGTTTACAAAATTTCGGCACTGATATTGATCCTTTGCAGAACTGCACCCCCCCCCCCCCCACAATTTCCAGATGATGATGCAACCGGTCAGGATGCTTTCCAAGGCCCATCTGTAGAAATTTTGTCTCCACCCTGCATTGAATCTATATCTGATTCTTCACAGCCAAGGTCACTGCTCACCTCTGCCTTCATATCATATGTTATTATCATGGCTATCTCAGTCTGGGTTGTTGTGTAACAGTATTTATGTTATGGCTATTAATCCAAAACCAATGCTCTGTATTTGTGCTATTAATTCATGTATTCTGTTACCAAAACTTACTTTCAGCTACTGTAGCACTAATTTTAACTTTTCCCCTTCTTTTTTCCCTTTTTCTTCCTGACTATAAAGGATCATGAGAACTAATGAGAGGTTCATTGAGCTCTCTCTTCAGAAATATTTATCAGGAATACTGCATAGCAAGCCTTTAGCATTGTCAATAATCTCTTCCCTCTGACCACAATCTCTTTGACCACTCCCTACCATCAAGTAGGAGGTACGTGGTATTAGGACAAGGACTGCTCATATGAGAAACAGCTTCTTCTCCCAGGCCTTGAGATGACTGAACTCCCTGCCTCCATCCAGGTTTCATCATGTATAAAGCACAGTAGCATTATACTGTTTACTTTTTAACTTGCATCGTAAATGCACCTTATTGTTTGTTAAGTTATTTGTGGTAAGATTACTGATCTGTTTTGTGTGTGAGTTATTTATACTATATTGTGCACCTTGGTCCAGAGGAATGTTGTTTCGTTTGGCGGTATATGGTCGAATCACAATAAATTTGAAATTGAACTTTATTAACTTTATTTATTGACACAATATATAATGAAACTTCTATTCCTCCCTGCCATAGATTGGTAATACCCAAATTTGAGTTCAGGGACAGTTATTGCCTTTCAACCATCAGATTCCTGAACCATCATGGATAACTTTACTCACCTCAACAGCAAATTGATTCCACAACCTGCAGACTCACTTTCAAGGATTCTAAAACTCATGTTCTCATCATTATTTACTTACTAATTTATGTTTTAATTATTTGTTTTTTTCCTTGTTTTTGCACAGTTTGTGTTCCTTGGTACATCGGTTGTTTGTCTGCCTGTGTGGGTAGCATTTCATTGATTCTGTTGTATTTCTTTGTTCTGCTGTGAAGGCCAGAAGAAAATGAGATGCAGTGGATTCCGTTGGTGCAGAGAAACACGCACAGAATGCTGGAGGAACACAGAAGGTCAGGCAGCATCTGTGGAAATTAACAAACAGTCAACCTTTCGGGCGGAGATCCTTCTTCAGGGCTGGAACAGAAGGAGGAAAGACACCAGAATAAAAAGGTGGGGGAGGAGAAGGATGATAGCCAGAAGGTGGTAGATGAAGCTAGGTGGGTAGGAAAGGTAGAGGGCTGGAGAGGAAGGCATCTGACAGGAGCGGAGATGGACCACAGAAAAAAGGGAAGGAGGAGGGGACCCAGGGTAAGGTGATAGGCAGGTAAGAAGAGGTAAGAGTCCAGAGTGGGCAATAGAAGAAGAGGGGAAGGGGGGTAAAAAAATATTTTCTCTGTAGTGATGGAGGCTGTGGGGAGATCTGATAAAATGAATAAACTCTTCTTAGGCTTCCAGTCAACTACAGGTATCGATTGTAACTGACATTTCGATGACTGACTCTGCCATCTTCATCCGGGATGATTCTTGATGAAGATGGCAGAGTTTATCATTGAAAGGTTGATTAAAGTCGATATCTGTACCCGGCTGGAAGCCCAGAAAGAGTTTATTCGTCATATACGCCGGGAAAGCGCTAGGGCCTTTTACAGATCCGATAGAAGTTTATAAGATTAGAAGAGGCATGGATATGTTAGACAGACAGTATCTTTCTCCAAGGGTTGAAATGTCTATTATCAGAGGGCATGCATTTAAGGTGAGAGGGGGTAATTTCAGAGATGTGTGGGGCAAGTTTTTTACACAGAGAGTGGTGGGTAAATGAAATTCACTATCTGGGGTGGGGGGAGAGGCTTAGGGACTTCTAAGACACATTTAGACAGGTGCATGAATGTGAGGGAAATGGACATTGTGTAGGCAGATGAGATTAGTTTAGTTGGCCATTTGTTTTGTTAGCACCACATTGTGGGCTGAAGGGCCTGTTCCTGTGCTGTACTCTTCTATGCTCCCTCGTTAGGTCATTCTTTCCTTAAGACTTAACGTTGCTTTTGTTTTCCTACCTTTATTCCTGTAGTGTACAGGCTTTTAAAACTTAATCTTGACATTTTATAATTTATTTGGATTTTATTCCTCTTGTTTTGGTAATGTCCTATACTATTGCACTTTGAACTAAATTTCACAGTGCCATAATGATACCACAGCTGCAGTACTGAACAATACAGTCCGTAATATCGCGTAGTCAGACCTTTCTCTGTGCTACTCTATTTAATCTTAGTCAAGGTGAAAACAGAGCACTACAATTGACCTCAGTGTTCCTGGTCGAGCAAAGGCACAAATGAGCCAGGCTCGTCCTCTTAGTGAATATATGAGGATGAGTGATTTGCAGTATTTCAATTCCCTCTTCTGAAGCAACAATGAACAATGGCTGTTGCAGATAGCTGGTTTGGAGATTTTCTTCAGATTCAGTTTCAGATTCAAGTTTATTTATCACACATATGTCAGAACATACGGTGAAATGTGTCGTTTGTAAAGTTCCCTCTAATTTTATTTACAGCTGCACAGAGCAGGAAATTTTTAAATGGTCTGAAAACTGAGTGGCACTTTAAACGTTTTATTTATATATAATGTTTCAGCAGGTCGGTGTTTTATTAACAAAGTGCAATATTTATTGCTACAATTTGTAACTGTGTTGTAACTTGAAACACTGACAATGTAAATATGTTGAAGCTCTAAAATGTTTCAAAGTAAAGTTTGTGGTACGTTTATCATTTAGAAAATGCATGGATTATATTCAATAACACATAATAATATTTTATGTCTTCTACCGCACTGCTGGCACAAAACAACAAATTTCACAAAGGTAGGATAGCGATAATAAACCTATTTCTGATTCTGACAAGTTGTCAGAACAATGGCCCCTGGAATGTCATCAGTTAAGTGTGAGGAGTGATGCATTTTGGGAGTTCTAATTAAGGAAGGTGATAGAGCCTGAATTGTAGGGCCCTGGAGAGTTTTGAGGAACAGAGGGATTTTGATGTACAAATCCATTCATCCCTAAAGGTAGCATGGATAGGAAACATTGTCAGAAAGGCAATCACTGCAACCAAACTTTGGGTGAAAATATGTTTTGTCAGATCTCCTCCAATACCTTTCCTCCTCACCTGAAACAGAAGCTCTCTGAAAAAGGATTTGGTGCTTCAAAGGATCTGGAAACTCTCCGCTCTATTCTGGAGAAAATATGCACCCTGTCCATGCCTCCAGTAACTTTGTATACCTTTGTCAGTTCCTTCTCAGCCTCCATTGTTCCAAAACAAAAGATATTATAAAAATATAACTTTACTTGTTACACGTACTTTGAAACATATCAATTCAAATCAGCAAGGATTTGTGCTAAGCAACCTTCAAGTGTTGCCATGTCTCTGGCACCAACAGAAAATGCCCCAGTTCACTGACCATAACTAAACATCTTTGGAATGTGGGAGGAAACTGGAGCACCTGGAGGAGACGCACATGGTCGTGGGGAGAACATATTAACTCCTTACCTACACCAGCAGGAATTGAATGCCGATCAGTGACTGCTGGCGATGTCATAATGTTAGACTACTGTGCCACTACAAATATGTAGTGATACTTTCTGAAGAGAGAGTGAATATTTTCCGGAGAAACCATCCCCTCCCTCTCTGAGTCTAATATTTTTTTCGTTGCTTTTTGCTAATGGAGGTTGAGAGTATAGGGGATGGAGGCCACAAGACTGGTAATGTGTGCAGTTCAGTTCTGGTCATTATAAGAAGAACATGAATACATGGGAGAGGTGCAGAGGAGTGTATTTATTTATTTATTTATTTATTTTTATTTAGAGCTACAGTACAGATTAGGCACTTTTGGGCCTTCAAGCTGTACCCACCAATCAGCAACCCACCGATTTAACCCGAGCCTAATCACGGGACAGTTTACAATGACCAATTAACTGACTAGCTGAAGCAACACACACAAAATGCTGGTGGAACGCAGCAGGCCAGGCAGCATCTATAGGAAGAACACTGTCGATGTTTCGGGCTGAGACCCTTTGTCAGGACTAACTGAAAGGAAAGATAGTAAGAGATTTGAAAGTAGGAGGGGGGGAATGCGAAATAATAGGAGAAGACCAGAGGGGGTGGGGTAAAACTAAGAGCTGGAAAGGTGATTGGCAAAAGGGATACAGAGCTGGAGAAGGGAAAGGATCATGGGATGGGAGGCTAGGGAGAAAGAAAGGGGGAGGGGAGCACCGGAAGGAGATGGAGAGCAGGCAAAGACTGATTGTGAGAGGGACAGAGAGGGAAATTTTTCCCCTCCCCCTCCTACTTCCAAATCTCTTAGTATCTTTTCTTTCAGTTAGTCCTGACGAAGGGTCTCAGCCCGAAACGTCAACAGTGCTTCTCCCTATAGATGCTGCCTGACCTGCTGTGTTCCACCAGCATTTTGTGTGTGTTGCTTGAATTTCCAGCATCTGCAGATTTCCTCCTGATAACTGACTAACTGATAAGTTTTCGGACTGTGGGAGGAAACCAGAGCAACTTTGACGAAATCCACACGCACACAGGAAGGAACGAGCAAATTTGCTTACAGAGGACCTTAAGACCATATGATATAGGAGTGGAACGAGGCCATTTGGCCCATCGAGTCTGCTCCGCCATTTCATCATGGCTGATGCATTTTCCCTTTTCGCCCCAATCTCCTGTCTTCTCTTCCCACATCCCTTCATGTCAACCAATCAAGAATATATCAACTTCCGCCTTAAATATACCCAATGACCTGGCATCCACAGCTGCCTGTGGCAACAAATTTCATAGGTTCACCACACTGTTTCTAAAGAAATTCCACTTCATCTCTGTTCTAAGTGGACGTCCCCCTATTCTAAGGCAGGGTTCTCTAGTCTTAGACTCCCCCATCATAGGAAACATCCTCTCCAAATTTATCCTTTTGAGACCTTTCAACATTCAGTAGGTTTCAATGAGATCCCCCCTCATTCTTCTGAATTCCAGTGAGTGCAGGCCCAGAGCCATCAAGCACCGGAATTGAACTCCAAACCACAATCCAAGCTGTAACAGCATTACACCAACTGCTACACTACCATGGCGCCTCAGGCGTTGCCTGTCATTGAGAGCTTCGACTACAAGGAGTGACCGGAAAGCCTGGATTTGCTTTCCTTTAAGTGATAGAGACAGAGAGGGAACCAACTAATTATTAGCCGCAGAGAGAGAGAGAGAGAATGGTTTCTCCAGAAAATATCCACTGTATCTCCAGAAAATGTCACCACAAACCTGTGGCGGCACAGTAGAATAGCTGTCAGTCTGGCATTGTTGTATCGCCTGTGGTCAATGATCGGGGTACAAATTCCGCTGCTGTCTGTAAGAAGTTTGTATTTTCTCCCCTAACCACGTGAATTTCTTCCGGCTGCTCCAGTTTCCCCACCCATTCCTAAGATGTATAGTTACGGTTAGTGAGTTGTGGACATTCTATGTTAGCGCCGGATGCACGGCGACACTCACAAGCACTTCAGAACAAATCCCCGCTGATATGAGTTGATGCACAAGGTGCATTTCATTGTATATTTCAATGTACATGTGACAAGTAAAGTTAATTTTTAAGTAATTTTTTTTGGAGCAATGGAGCTGAAAAGGAACTGACAAAAGTATAGGCAACAAACACAAAATGCTGGTGGAATGCAGCAGGCCAGGCAGCATCTATAGGGAGAAGTACTGTCGACGTTTGACAAAAGTATACAATGTTATTGGAGGCATGGATAGGGTGCATATTTTCTCCAGAGCAGAAGTATCCAAAAGTAGAGTGCTTCTGTTTAAGGTGTGGAGTAAAGGTGTTAGATGAGATCTGAGGAAACACTTTTTCACCCAAAGTTTGGTTGCAATCTGGAATGAAGCATCTGAGAAAAATGTATCTGGATGAGCATTTGAATCACCAAATACAGGACATGCTCTCTTCTCTCTGCTGCCATTAGGAAGAAGGTACAAGAGCCTCAGGACTCATGCCCCAAGTTCAAGAACAGTTATTACCCCTCAACCATCAGGCTCTTAAACCAAAGGGGATAACTTCACTTGCTACATCACTGAAATATTCCCATAGACTCACTTTCAAGGACTCTTCATCTCACGCTCTCAATATTTATTATTATTATTTTTTTTTAAATTTCCAGCTCAGGCTGGTAAAACCTGAGCTATGGGCATAGCCAAGCACACTCGTTTGTCAATTCCGAGGAATTTTCAGACTATTCTAGTGTTGTGGTGATGCACCATCAATAACTCATGCTGAGACGTAGGAAGCGAGGTATCGGCTTTTATTGACTGGAAGAATGAACAACACTACATCCTGGGGAATGAGGCAGGGCAACAGGCCACAGTCGCCTTTATACAGGGGTCTGTGGGAGAAGCCACAGGAGCAGTCAGCAGGGGTCTGTGGGAGGAGCCACAGGAGCAGTCCAGACAGGTATATGTAGTTCACCACATGTGGCTTTCTGAAGATTTATATAGATGTTGCAGTGTAGTAATCTTGGGATGATACCAGTTGTAGATATTACTATTGGGACAATGTATACATTGGTAATGTTCCATAATCTTTCAATTTCCTATTTTAATTCAGCATACTTCTGGTGCTTTTCACTTACTGATTTCTGTACGTTATGTGTGTTTGTAGTGGCCATATCTATTAAATAAGTTGTTCTTGCTTGTTAATCCTGTGTTTTTATATCTGGACAGTTATTATGGATTCTCCTATCTGTAATAACTGATTGATCATACTATAATTTGTGGTATTCCAACACTAGTACTGCATCAGACCTGTATTTCATTTATGAGTTTGTATCTTAAGGCAAGATTTTGAGAAATTATTACTTGATTGTGCCTGTGCAAGGAATCAGATTGTGTTGAATAGCTACAAGATCGTGTAATGTGTTGGACTGTTTCTGTTTTTTCCTCGGCATTTTCTACATTTATCATCCTGAATTTGTTGGTCTTTTATTTTGTATTTTTGATTTTTTTTTTGTTAACCAGCTGGTCCTATATTGCCACAAGGAACGCCTCTGTTTCTGGGAAGAGGTGTCCAATTCTGAGCAAGGCGTTCGACGCTTCCTTGTTGACATCTCGCCTGCTCAGATCATGGGCATGTCTTCCATGGAGGGTCATGCTCTTCCATTGGCTAACCTTTTCTTCAATAGCGATAATGTTTGCAATTTTCTGGGTTGTGCTGTCATGTAAGTTTAGTGCTGGCTACTTCTTATTGGAATTGCTTATGCTTGCGCGGAGTGCTGAATCCTGTTTTTGTTGATGAAAGGATATCCTTAAGAAGTTTTATCAGACTGTAGTGTAGATTTTTAATGTCTGTTATTCCTGTTCTCTTTCTGTCCCAGGCAGTGTCAATCTAAGTGTATTCGAACGTGCATAATATTTTCTGAAATCTGTCACAAACCAGAGAAAATCTGAAGTTGCTGGAAATCCAAGCAACACACACAAAATGCTGGAGGAACTCAGCAGGCCAGACATCATGCATCGAAAAGAATACAATGAATTTTTCAGGCTGAGACCCTCATCAGGACTGGAGGAAACCCTGAGAAAAGGATCAACCATGATTGAATGGCAGAGCAGACTCAATGGGCCAAATGGGTTAATTCTGCTCCTATGTCTTGTGGTCTTGTGGTCTAATATGGGTATAGTGGAAGTGTTTATTGCCTTTGTTATATTTTTACTCTTGAGCTCTGTTTGGCAGATTTTCTTAAATCTTGAAGTAAATCTTGTCAAAAGTTTCTCCTTTATCACACTATGATCTATTTTCTTCACTTGTTGATATCCCAGATACTTACTTGTTTCATATTCATCCATCAGTTGTATTGTATCCTGCTGCCCTGTTCTGTATTATATTAGCTCTATTGCAGCTTTCTTTATGTTTAATGTTCTGCATTTATCCAGTCCAAAGTTCATGTTTATATCTTTCAAAAATAGGTCTACTATTTGATCAAATGCATTAGCTTAACCGATGAAGGAACATATAATTTCAACTCAACCATGTATATAAAATGTGTGTTATGGTAGAGCTCATTTTGTTGTTTCTGATTTGATACCCAATTATCATCCAATTCAGTAAATTAGAGAGCAGGTTTAAAGCTAGACAGAACCATAGTGGACTTACAGAGTCGTCTTGGAAAGTGCCTGTTTATTTTAATAATGGCAGTTGTTCTTTTTTGGTTGTTAATAGGGTAATTACAGTATGCCAATGTTTCATAGATATTGCAAGAATTTCAGAAGTATTGGGTGCAGTTTATATATATATTAAGAACTTCTATTAACCATGAGCTTGGGACAGAGTAAAATGCTTTTTGGTAGTTAATATAGCAACATGAAAGATTTCTACTTTTTCGCCGGGCTTGATTTAGAATTACAAAATCTAATATCAGTTTTTTTTTACATCCTTTCATACCCTTACGGCATCATTTCTGCTCTGCTGTAAATATATCATGGATATCTGAGTGTTGATTAATTGCGAGATACTTAATGTTACAATAGTTTGTAAATAAATAATAGGAGGATATTTTGATGGATCTTTTATGATTTCCCCTTTAGGTAAAAATATGCTTTACATTCTGTCAAAAATCCAGGCCACTTTTTCAGGATTTTTAAGAAAATTATTGAAATGCTTTAATTGGTACGTATGAAGACAAGTAAATTTTTTATGTTAATAATTATGAATATTATCACTTCCAGTAATTTTCCAGTTGTGGGCACTTTTTATAACCTCTTTCAGCATATCCATTGTAACTTCAGGTACTTGCACTTCTTCAATTGTGTGTGTTCCTTCTTTATCCTCTCTAATCCAGCTTGCTTCTTGATTGTGCGTTGCCCTGTTTGACCAGATATTTGACCAAAAGTTCATTATCTCTGTTTGTTGGTAAATCTGTGTGGGGGTGGGTGACATTTCGTGCATCGAATTTAGTTTCAATGTCCTGTATAAACTGTTTTCATTGTTCCTGAACTGATAATTCCGTTTTCTTCAATTGGTTCATTTCACGTATCTATTTAGTCTGGCTTTGCATGCACTGATCATTATTATTGTTTCTTACTTTTCTTTTTTTTTGTTGTCAGTTTGTTGTCTTTTGCACATTGTTTGTCCACCCTATTTAGGTGGTCTTTCATTGATTCTGTTATAGTTATTATTCTACAGATTTGTTGTGTATGCTCTCAAGAACATGAATCTTAGACCTGTATACGGTGGTAAATATACACTTTGCTAATAGAATTTACTTTGAACTCTGAGATATGGACTAAGTGCCAATAATCTGAGATTAGTAGAGACAGGGACACAGTAGATTCTGGAGATGCTGGAAATCTGCAGCAGGATGCAAAATGCTTTAGGAACTCGGCAGGTCAGGCAGTATCTCCTGCAGGCGTTTCTAAGCAGGAGTCTACAGTCCCCCGGGCTAAAGGTAAGGCTCCATGGCATAAAAAAGGTTGGGAACTCCTAGGAGAGAAATTAGCAGTCGATGTTTTGGGTCAAGATCCTTTGTTTTAGTATAGATGGACATGTGATGATCGGCTTTTTCATGTGGGCAGAAGGGCCTGTTTTGATGCTGTTTAGCTATTGAGTCCATGATTTAATGACTCATTGTGGGCAGGGTGCTCTAATAGGCTTTGACAAAGGAGTTGAGTGCGTTTACATCGTTAATGTGGCCTTTCTGCTATTCAGTGAGGTCTTCAATCCATGTTGTCCGGAAAGGTCGGTGAACATTTTGAACCAGTGATGGTTGTTCAGCCAATGCTACTCATTATATATTCATAGGAAGGCAATCAATGAATATAAAGAAAGTGACAATCAGCGGAAACCGTTTGTGATGGATAGATGGTTGAACTCAGAATATCAGCTAGTCTGGAGAGAATGCAACTTCAAAGGAAATGAAAGTCAGGAGAGGTGTAAAATTGTATGCTAATTTTCCAATGGTAATTATAATAATATATTATAATATATCCAATGATAATTTTAATAATCCCAATATCAAAATTATACTCAGTGGCCACTTTAATAGGCATACCTGTGTGCTTGCTCATTAATCAGCCAATCAGGTGGCAGCAACTCAGTGCATAAAAGCACGCAGACATGGTCGGGAGGTTCAGCTATTGTTCAGACCAAATATCAGAATGGGGAAGGAATGTGATCTAAGTGACTTTGACTGTGGAATGATTGTTGGTGGCAAACAGGGTGGTTTGAGTATTTCAGAAACTGCTGATCACCTGGGGTTTTCACACACAACAGTTTATAGCAAATGGTGCAAACAAACAAACAAAAAAATCCAGTGAGTGGCAGTTCTGTGGGCGAAAATGGCTTGTTAATGGGAAAGGTCAGAGGAGAATGGCCAGATTGGTTCAAGCTGACAGGAAGGCAGCAGTCACTCAAATATCCACACATTACAACAGTGGTGTGCAGAAGAAGGTCTCTGACTGCACAATGCATTGAACTTTGAAGTGGATGAACAAGACCATGAACATACACTCAGTGGCTAGTTAATTAAGTACAGGAGGTACATAGCAAAGTGGCCACTGAGTCCACCACCACAGTGTTCTGCTAGCAAGGTCTTACTAATATTCTTTCTGAGCCTATATTGCTTTATGAAGAAGTAATTTGGAATTAGAACCCCAAGAGCTTTGGCTGAATTTGTACAAGTTAATATAAACGAAAGATAGCAAATCCGAATAGTGTTTGCCAAAGCAAAGTTTGGATACACTTGGTGGCGGGTGAAATTCAATGTTGTCCTTTGATGTTGTCCTTCCCTCCACTAGCCTGCAGGTCACCCTTGGGCAAGGTGTGGCACCTGCTTAGCCACCCCCCCCCCCCCCCCACCCAGATCAGGGTCACATGAAGCCATTTGAGCAGCTGATGCATATCACAGGTCCTCCTTATGCAACCACTGACACCAAGCAGACAATCTCTAAAGAGTATTGATAATGACTGGAGTCACACATCTTGTAAAGACACTGCCCAGTAGAAGGCAATGGCAAACCACTTCTGTGGAAAAAAATTTGCCAAGAACAATCATGGTCATGGAAAGATCATGATTACCCATGTCATACCACACAACACATAATGAGCAAACAAACGAAGATTGAAATGGAAAGAAGGAAGAAGGAACAGCAGCAAATTTCTTGGTGTTCACCTGACAGAGAATCTCACCTGGTGTGGTGAACTACATATACCAGAGTGGTTTGCTCCCAACAGACCCTTGCTGACTGCTCCTGTGGCTCCTCCCACAAACCCCTGTATAAAGGCGAATGAGGCCTGAGGCCAGCCCTCATTCTCCAGGATGTTGTGTTGTTCATTCTTCCAGTCAATAAAAGCCGATAACTCACTTCTTACGTCTCAGAGTGAGTTATTGATGGTGCATCACCTGGTCCCTCAACACCAGCTCCATAGCAAAGAAAGCCCAGCAGTGTCTCTACTTTCTGCGAAGGCTGAGGAAAGTCCATCTCCCACCCCCCATCCTCATCACCTTCTACAGGGGTTGTATTGAGAGCATCCTGAGCAACTGTATCACTGCCTGGTTCAGAAATTGCACCATCTTGGATCGCAAGACCCTGCAGCGGATAATGAAGTCAGCTGAGAAGATCATCGGGGTCTCTCTTCCTGCCATCACGGACATTTACACTACATGCTGCATCCGCAAAGGAAACAGCATTATGAAGGACCCCATGCACCCCTCATACAATCTCTTCTCCCTCCTGCCATCTGGGAAAAGGCTCCGAAGCATTCAGGCTCTCACGACCAGACTATGTAACAGTTTCTTCCCCCAAGCTATAAGACTCCTCAATACCCGAAGCCTGGACTGACACCTTGCCCTACTGTCCTGTTTATTATTTATTGTAATGCCTGCGCTGTTTTATGTGCACTTTATGCAGTCCTGTGTAGGTCTGTAGTCTAGTGTAGCTTTCTCTGTTTTTTTTGTTACATAGTTCAGTCTAGTTTTTTGTACTGTGTCATGTAACACCATGGTCCTGAAAAATGTTGTCTCATTTTTACTATGCACTGTACCAGCAGTTATGGTTGAAATGACAATAAAAGTGACTTGACTTGACTTGAATTACAAAGCAGAAAATGAATGAAATGGAGGTGTGGTGCAGAGGTGGAGGGAAAAGGTCAAAAATTCCTATAAGTTGAAAATGTTGCAACAGTTCTCTTCAGCGGAGACTAAAGTAAATCATACGTTGTGTGGAATTTAAACTTAATATTGCGCCAAAATAATCAGCTAATAAACAACATTTCATATAGTGTGTCCAGTTCGGTGCCTAGCAATACAATGATTCCACTGCACTACCTTGAGGGAAAAAAAAGTAGCCAAATTAAAAGAGATGATGGAAAGATTGGATTATGATGAGCAATTACATAAATTTGAAATGTTCTCACCTGAAAGGAAAAGGGAAATTGTAAATATGATTTCTGTTTGTGGGTATTCATGAGGCATTAAACAATATAGACAATGACGAGCTTTTTTTCCCTATCCAGAGAGTGGAGTGGGGGGGGTTACTCATTATGCTTGAAAGGGGAGAATTTAAAAAATAACTACCAGAAACACAAATTCATTGTTTGAACAAGTGATGGCGGTGATAAAGAGCAGATCAACCTGTTCTTTTTATGCAAACACACCGGAAAGCTTAATGTAACCGCATAGGGACGAGAAGTCCTTCCTTGCCACTGACTGGAAATATATTTAACTTCTGAGGTTCCAAAGAGGCGGGAGAACTGAAAGAAAATATTGTTTTATATCTAAAGCAAAATTAAATTCAGAAGCAGAAAACAATTTGAACATTCCCAGTAAAATATAGATTGAACGAAGTAGATTTTATTGCAGAATTAATATATATGGTTTATGTCATATAACTTAAATTTGTTAGATATAAAAAATGAAGCAAGCTGCCAATTTATGGCCTGTTAACTCTGATTATCTATTCACTGTACTGCTTGGGTCTTACCATATGAGAAAGACCTCTGCTTGAGGGGGGTGGGAATGAGGTCAAAGGTCAAGACATTGTAAGTCAGAGGTCACTGCCACGAGAGAGAGAGAGAGAGGTCAGTTGACAAGTATCCTATCTTCATGAAACTGAAGCTTTTTGATTAATTGATTTGAGGTTCAACAAAGCGTCAGAAGAATGGAAACTGTTCTAATACATACTATGTTCCAAAACATGAAACCATTTTATCATCTTAAGACCTTTCCAATCATTTATTTATGAACACAACACAAAAATATTGACTTCATTAGTCTGACCTTACTGTTTCAGGAGCAGAAACACTCAGAATTTGCATTTACATAGTTTAGGAATGGAAAAGTTGACATTTGAATCCTGTGTGATTTGTACAAGTTACTTTATGTGTGATTAGAAACACCATTCATTTTGAATCGTTTAGGATTTATGTGGATTTTGATGAATTGTGAATCTAAAGCTGGATCTTTTTTTCTGCAGATTTTTAAATTTGAAATGCAGAATGGGGATGCGATCACCTAATCACTGCTGCAGGCTTAGAGGCAAGCTGGCATGCCAGCCCCTGGAGCAGCACACGCCACAAATGAGTCACGTTACCGAATGAATCTCATCGGCCTCAGGCAGGACAGTTGCAGGGCAAATAACAAGCAAAGACTGGGAATTTACCGCCGCTTTAGCAGTATTTAAATGAAAAGCGTTTGTTCAGTGTCATCTGTCACAATTCTTCAGAATTTGCTTCCACACCACTTCAAATGAAGAACGCTTGTACTTCAGAACCAGGTTTAATATCAGTGGCATATTCAAGATTGTTTAATGTCACTTCCAGTACACAAGTGTAAAGGAGAATGAAATAATTGTTACTCTGGATCTGATGAATCACACTAAAAAAACAATAGCGCAATTAATAAAAATTTGAATTACAAAAAAACACCAAAATAGCGCAATAAAATAACGGGCACAATAATTTAAAAACACATTAAATATAAACAAATAAGATAGTTTATTTTCATAGATTGATTGTATGTCCAAAAAGTGATGCTAGGAGTGTCTGCACCTAAGGGTGACTCTGACAGGAAGTGATAAAGTGGTGGGGGAGGGGTTAATGGGTGGAGGTGTTGATTGGCCTGACTGCTTTGGAAAAGTAAAATTTGTTGTGGAGTTTGTTGGTTTGCGTGGCAACGGTACAGTGCAATATATTAATATATAGCCAAAATATAGTGAGGCAGTGTTCATGGGTTGGTTCATTGTCCATTCCGTATTCTGTTGGCAGACAGGGAGATTTTGTTCCTGAAATGCTTTCATTTTTATCCTCTTTTTAACTTAAAGAATTAGAATTTTCTCCAGCCAGACTGTTTTAAAATGCCTGATGACCTTTGTCACATCAAACCATCCTACCCTAAGACTTCTGTTATTTGCCACTTTCAGGCCATTGGCTCTTCATTATTGTTTGAAATGCACTTACGATGCTGCAATGCAATTCATAATGGGAGAACTATTTCAAGATAGAAAATAGAACATAGAGCAGTACAGCAAGAGAACAGGCCCTTCAGCCCACAACGTTGTGCCAAACCAATTAACTTAGTATTCAAATGGTCAACTGAACTAATTCCCTCTGCTACAAAATGTCAGTATCCTTCCATTTTCCTCACGTTCACGTGTACTTCTAAATGTCTCTTAAAAGTTCCTAATGTAATTGCTTCTACCGCTACCCCAGGCATTGCATTTCAGGCACCCAACACTCTGTTTAAAAAACTTACCCCTCACATCTCCTTTGAAATTACCTCCTCACACCATAAATACATACCCTCTAGTATCAGACATTTCGACCCTGGGAAAAAGATACTGTCTATCTACTCTATCTATGCCTCTCATAATCATATAAACCTCTACCAGATCTCCCCTCAGCCTCTACCACTCCAGAGAAAACAACCCCAGTTTGTCCAACCTCTCTTTACACCACATGCCCTCTCATCCAGACAGCACCCTGGTAAACCTCCTTTGCACCCTCTCCAAAGCCTTAACATCCTTCCTATAATGGGACATACAGAACTGTGTCAGAATCAGAATCAGGTTTAATATCACTAGCATATGTCATGAAGTTTCTTGTTTTGCAGCAGTACATTACAGTATATAATAATAAAAATTATAAACTACAATAAGATATATAAAAAAAGAAAATTAAATTCAAAAAGTAGTGCAAAAAGTGAGGGGGAAAAATACTGAGGTAGTGTTCATGTATTCATTGTCCATCAGAAATCTGTGGGCAGAGGGGGAAGAGACTGTTCCTGAACTATTGCGTGTGTTTCTTCAGGCTCCTGTACCTCCTGCTTGATGGTAGCAATGAGAAGAGGGCATTTCCTGGGTGATGGGGTCCTTAATGAAGGATGTATACAATACTCCAGATGTAGCCTAACTAGAGTTTTATAAAGCTGCAACATAACTTCCTGACTTTTGAATTCAGTGCCTCGACTAATAAAGGCAGACATTCCATTTGTCTTCTTAAATACTCTGATATAGATCTAGTATAAATTTTGCAGTTAGAAGCCATTTATAAGGTATATTATTTTAAATGTACTGTTATCTTATACATGTGAACACTGAGCCGGAAGTACAGGAGCTTTAGATCTCACATCACCAAATTCAAGAACAGTTATTGCCCTTCAACCATTAGGCTACTGAATCAGTGTGGATAACTTTACGCATCTCAACTCTGAACTGATTCCAACTCATGTTCCCAGTGTAACGGGGGGTTTCTTTTTCTTTGTTACTGTGTATGTAATCAAAATGGCGTCTTTGTTTTGTTAAAAGTAGGAATGATGGCGCCTGTGTTAATAGTAGGAATGCTAGCGTCTTTGTTATGATAAGTGCTGGAAGCTTGTTTGAGACTGTAAACTGATTGTTGGCGGGGATTTTGGGGAGTCGGCGCGATGGAGTGAGAGAGAGAGGACGGGATGCTGGAAGCTGGGCGACGGTCCCCGGCCCAAGGTTTTCGGTGATGAGAGGAGACGGAGACAGAGGAGTGTGGAGCGTCTGGTCGACCACCGTGAGGGTCCCAGGAGGCGGGTCGAGGAAGTCGGAGGGGATCGAATGGTGGCCAGAAGACTTCAGTAATTGAGCTCCAACGGTTGTGCACGAAGTGGTTTGGACTTTGATAAGTTTGGCGCCTTTTCTTTTTTTTTCTTATTCATATATACTGTATCGTTAGTAATCGCTTAGTTATAGTAATCTTTATAAATTGTAATTTAATCGCATAAGGTGTACTGTCTGTTTTTTGGCGAGGCGGGGACATCACACAGCATCCACACCAGCTGATTACCCAGTTTGGCGGGGCCGAAGGCTGCTCCCCCTAGACTAGAACGAGTTTGAGCGATGCCTGAGGCGACCCAGGGGTTACACCAGTATTTATTTCTTTAATGTTTTTTTTGTATTTGCACTGCTTGTCTTCTTTTGCACTTGTTCGTTTGTCAAGACCCTTCATCAGTACCCGAAAGAAAGAGAAGTCAGCGTATTCTGACTTCTTTGCAGTCCTGATGACAGGTCTTGGCCCAAAATGTCAACTGTTTACTCTTTTCCATAGATGCTACCTGGCCTGCTGAGTTCCTCCACCATTTTGTGTGTGTTACTTTGGATTTCCAGCATCTGCAGATTTCCTCATGTTTGAGTTGAAATTATGTCTTTCTTTCTGAGTCTGACATCACCTCAGCAGGTTTGATATAGGTTCAAAGCAGCACACTGATGTGAATATACGAACACATACATGAATGGAAAAGAAAGTGAAGATCAGATCAATCTCTCTCCAAAGTAAGCACAGGGATATTTGCACTCTACACTGTCAGCCTTCAAAGTGAACAACAAATTGGAGCAATAGATGGGCATAATTTCAAATATGGATTGATAGATTGCAATGCATGGATTTTGCAATCTACACAGTTTTGCGATCTATACTGAGTGTATGTTCATGGTTTGCTGCTGCTGTAGCCCATCTGCTTAAAGGTTCAACATGTTGTGTCTTCAGAGATGCTCTTCTGCACACCACTGTTGTAAGGCTTGGTTGTTTGAGTGACTATCCCTTCCTATCAGCTTGAACCAGTCTGGCCATTCTCCTCTGACATCTCTCATTAACAGGGTGTCTGTACCATTCTCTATAAACTCTAGAGACTGTTGTGGATGGAAATCCCAGGAGATCAACAGTTTCTGAGATGCACCAGCAATCATTCTATGGTTAAAGTTATTTAGATCACATTTGTTCCCCATTCTGGTGTTTGGACTGAACAACAACTGAACCTCTTGACCATGTCTGCATGCTTTTAGGCATTGAGTTGCTGCCATATGATTGGCTGATTATTTGCATTAATGAGCAAGTGTACAGGTGTACCAGATAAAGTGGCCACTGAGTGTTAATGTACAAGCACGCACGGCAATGCATATGTAAGGGGTTTCTCCTTTATGTTACTGCGTATGTTAATCAAAATGGCTTCTTTGTTTTGTTGAAAGTAAGAATGCTTCTTTGTTATGGTAACTGGTGAGAGAGTGCTTTCTCTCGCAGCTTGTTTGGGTTAAAATTGCTGATAACGAGAATTGTATTCATTTGTTAACCAATTGGGATAGATGTTATTCTCTCTTGTGGGTCTGTAAGCTATTGTTGGCGGGCTTTAGGGGAGTCGGCGTGAGGGGGTGGGAGAGAGAGGACGCGATGCTGTAAGCTGGGCGATGGAACGGACCCCGAGTGGGGGTCCAAGGCCCTGGGTTTTCGGCGAGGAGAGGAGACGAAGACAGGCATGCCGGGGGTGCTTGGTTGATCACTTCGGGTGGTCCTGTGCTACGAGCCGAGGAGGTCTGAGGGTATCGAATAGTGGCAAGAAGACTTCGTTAACTGAGCTCCAACGGTTATGCACAAAGTGGTTTGGACTTCGATAAGTTTGGCGCCTTTTACTTTTCCTTTTATATTGTATCTCTATTAAGTACATAGTTCCAGTAAGATCTATAAAGTGAAATTATTTAATCGCATATGGTGTACTGTCTGTTATTTGGCATGGTGGGGGATCACACAGCATCCACACAAGGTGATTACCCAGTTTGGCGGGGCCAAAGGCTGCTCTCCCTAGATGGAAGTGAGCAGAACGAGCCTGAAGCTTTCCAGGAGGTTACACATATGAAGAGTAAAATATTGTAATTGAATGAAAAAGGCACCCAGACTCTCAATTTCTGAAAAATACTCATTTTCTGGATGTCCAGGAATGGAAATGTCTACCAAAAGTGGTGTACCCCAGTCCATCTCAGGCAAAGCCCACCCCAGTGAGCACATTTACAAGGTGTGCTGCCGTGAGAAAGTACCATCCATCATCAAGGACCCCTTCTAAACCCCACCCTCTTTCCACTACTACCATCGGGAAGGAGATGTAGGAGCTTCGGGTCTCACACCACCAGGTTCAGGAACAGTTGTTACCCCTCAACCATCAGGCTCCTGAACCTGTGTGGTTAACTTCCCTCATCTCCACACTCAATTCACTCCGCACCCAATTAGCGCACTTTCAAACACGCTCCACTCATGTTCTCAGCATTACTTATTTACCGTACTTCACTACTATTGCTTTCTGTTTTTATTCCACTCCTCTTAATTAACTATTTAATATACATATATATACTTATTGTAATCCTGTTTTTTTCTACATTTATCATTTACTGCAATGTACTGCTGCTGCATAACAACAAATTTCATGACATATGCCAAGTATATTAAATCTGATTCAGATTATTTATTACTGTCATAATTTGTCCTCTTGTACATTCAATGTTTGTCAGCCTTTGTTATGGATTTTTTTAATGCTATATTGATTGCATTTCTTTATTTTCCTGTGAATGCCTGCAAGAGAATGAATCTTCAGTCTTGCCGAAGGGTTTCGCCCTGAAACATCAACTATACTCTTTTCCATAGATGCTGCCTGGCCTGCTGAGCATGTTGTGTGTGTTGCTCGGATTTCCAGAATCTGCAGTTTATCTGGTTCCCATTTGATGAAATGTGTGCATTCCAAATGGTGAATGAGGGTAACCAATATATAAAACGTAATTAATTGAAAGCAGTATTAGAAAACGCCTTCTGGATCCATTGTCCAGCAAGACTCGGCGAAAAATAGAATAATATTAATTGTAAAATTAACATGCTTTTCCACATATTTTATATTGGATTATGCGGAGCAATTACTTAAAATGAGAGTGTTCCCATTAGAAAGGAAATGGGAAAAATAATAAAATGATTGCTGTTTTTAGGATGCATACAGCACTAAAGCTTCAAAGCTCAAAGATTAGCTCTATTTGTCACATGTACATTGAAACGTACAGTGAAATGTGTTGCTTCCACCAACGGTCAACAGGCACTATGCTTCCAGCACCAACATAGCATGCCCACAAGTCACTAATCATAACCCTAACTGTACATCTTTGGAACGTGGGAGGAAACTGAGTTATAGGGGAAGGTTGGAGTGGTTAGGTTTTTATTCTCTGGAGTGTAGGAGAAAGAGAGGCGAATTGATAGATATATACAAAATTATGGGGAGTTTGGTTAACGTAACAAGCTTTTTCCACTGAAATTGGGTGAGTAGAACTTGAAGTCATAGGTTAAGGGTGAAAGCTGAAATAGTGAAGGGGAACCTGAGGGCAAACCTCTTCACTCAGCGGGTGGTGAGAGTGTGGAAGAAGCTGCCAGTGGAAATGATGGATGTAAGTTCAATTTCAACATTTAAGAGAAGTTTGGATAAGTACATGGGTGGGAGGGGTATGGAGGGCTATGGTCCAGGTGCAAGTTGATGAGACTAGGCAAAATAATAGTTCAGTATGGACTAGGTGTGCCTGAAGGGCTTGTTTCTGTGCTATAATAGTTCTCTCTATAACTAGAACTTTTGTTTGAATGTTTCTACATTAAACAATGTAGACTATGATGAGCAAACGCGAGGAAATCTGCAGATGCTGGAAATTCAAACAACAACACACACAAAATGCTGGTGGAACACAGCAAGCCAGGCAGCATCGATAGGGAGAAGCGCTGTCGACGTTTTGGGCCGAGACCCTTCGTCAGGACTAACCGAAAGGAAAGATAGTAAGAGATTTGAAAGTAGTGGGGGAGGGGGAAATGCAAAATGATAGGAGAAGACCGGAGGGGGTGGGATGAAGCTAAGAGCTGGAAAGGTGATTGGCGAAAGTGATACAGAGCCTCCCCCCACTACTTGCAAATCTCTTACTATCTTTCCTTTCAGTTAGTCCTGATGAAGGGTCTCGGCCCGAAACGTCGACAGCGCTTCTCCCTATAGATGCTGCCTGGCCTGCTGTGTTCCACCAGCATTTTGTGTGTGTTGTTGTTAGACTATGATGAGTTGTTTTGTCTCATCCAGTGAGTGGCGTACAAATCCTGTTTTGTGCTTGAACAGGAAGAGTTCAAAAATAGCTACCAGGAACATGAATTTATTGTTTGAACAAGTGGCAGAAATGACCAGGAGCAGGTCAACGTGTTCCTTTTATGCAAACCTGCTAGAAATCTTTACATGCCCTAACTGCAGAAGGACAAAAATTCCATCCATGATATGTAACTATTGAGATTCCAAAAGGATGGGAGAAATTTTTATAAATATATGAAGCGGAAGAGGGTGGCTAAAGTCAACGTAGGTCCCTTGGAAGACGAGAAGGAGAAATTGATATTGGGTGATAAGGAAATGGCTGAGGCATTGAATGATTATTTTGTGTCGGTCTTCACGGTGGAGGACACGTCTAATATGCCAAAGAAGGATGTTACGGACGAAATGGGAGGTGAGGACCTTGATAAAATCACTGTCACTAAAGAGATAGTAATGAGCAAACTAGAGGGCCTGAAGGTAGATAAGTCCCCTGGTCCTGATGGGATGCATCCCAGGGTACTGAGGGAATTGACGGAGGTTATAGTAGATGCATTGATAATCATTTACCAAAATTCTCTAGACTCTGGGCAGGTCCCGGTGGATTGGAAGTCAGCAAATGTCACGCCACTTTTTAAAAAAGGATGTAGGCAAAAGACGGGCAACTATTCGGAACAAGAAGGCAGCGGGAGAGCACCTAAGGATTTCCAACGGGAAGACATTTTGAGTTCTCAGAGGAAGAGAGAGGCCAGACTGTGCAGACGCATGACATTAGCCAGTTGAGCGCGAACTGTTTAAAAAGAAGGCAGCCATATCCAGCTGGCAGCGTTGGGAACGGGCAGCGTTGGGAGCGGGCAGCGTTGGGAGCGGGCAGCGTTGGGAGCGGGCAGCGTTGGGAGCTGGCAGCGTTGGGAGCGGGCAGCATTGGGAACGGGCAGCATTGGGAACGGGCAGCGTTGGGAGCGGGCAGCGTTGGGAGCTGGCAGCATTGGGAGCGGGCAGCGTTGGGAGCGGGCAAGTGTTGGGAGCTGGCAGCGTTGGGAGCGGGCAGCGGAGTGAGAGGGCTTTGGCTCCACGGGCTTCGGCGGTAACGGGACGGGGTGAGGCAGTTGTTGATTGCAAAAGGAGTTAGTATGTGTGTGAGTCTAGTTTTCTGTGGTCGGTGTCAGATGTGGGAGGTCCTGGAGTCTCTCGGCATCCCGGACGGCCACATCTGCACCCGGTGCATCGAGATGCAACTCCTAAGGGACCGTGTTAGGGAACCGGAGTTGCAGCTCGATGACCTTCGTCTAGTCAGGGAGAGTGAGGAGGTGATAGAGAGGAGTTGTAGGCAGGTGGTCACACTGGGGCCACAGGAGACAGACAAGTGGGTCACAGTCAGGAGGGGGAAGGGGAAGAGTCAGGTACTAGAGAGTACCCCTGTGGCTGTACCCCTTGACAATAAATACTCCTGTTTGAGTATTGTTGGGGGGTCAGCCTGCCTGTGGGAAGCGACAATGACTGTGCCTCTGGCACAGAGTCTGGCCCTGTGGCTCAGAAGGGTAGGGAAACAAAGAGGAAGGCTGTAGTGATAGGGGACTCGATAGTTAGGGGGTCAGACAGGCGATTCTGTGGACGCAGGAAAGAAACTCGGATGGTAGTTTGCCTCCCAGGTGCCAGGGTTCAGGATGTTTCTGCTCGCGTCCAAGATATCCTGCGGTGGGAGGGAGAACAGCCAGAAATCGTGGTACATATTGGTACCAATGACATAGGTAGGAAAAGGGAAGAGGTCCTGAAAGAAGACTACAGGGAGTTAGGAAGGAAGTTGAAAAGCAGGACCTCAAAAGGTAGTAATCTTTAGATAACTGCCTGTGCCACGCGACAGTGAGAATAGGAATAGAATGAGGTGGAGGGTAAATGCGTGGCTGAGGGATTGGAGCAGGGGGCAGGGATTCAGATTTCTGGATCATTCAGACCTCTTTTGGGTGGGTGTGACCTGTTCAAAAAGGACGGGTTGCACTTGAATCCCAGGGGGACCAATATCCTGGTGGGCAGGTTTGACAGAGCTGTTGGGGAGGGTTTAAACTAGTTTGGCAGAGGTGTGGGAATCAGAATGTGAGTGCAGGGATTAAGGTAGGAGGACAAGGGCACGATGCTAAGAGTTCTGAGTTGATGAGGAAGGACAGGCAGGGGACAGAACATAATTGTAGCCAGTTAAAGGGGTTGAAATGTGTCTATTTCAACGCTAGGAGTATTAGGAACAAGGAGGATGAACTTAGAGCGTGGATTAGTATGTGGAACTACGATGTTGTGGCCATTACTGAAACTTGGTTGGAGGAAGGGCAGGATTGGATGATGCAGGTCCCGGGGTTCAGGTGTTTTAAAAGGAATAGGATGGGAGGTAGAAAAGGGGGGGGAGTGGCATTGCTGGTCAGGGATAGTATCACGGCTATAGAAAGGGAGGACACTGCAGAAGGAGTATCCACGGAGTCAGTCTGGGTGGAAGTCAGAAATAGGTAGGGATTAATCACTGTGCTGGGAGTAGTCCATAGGCCCCCAAATAGCCCTCAGGACACCGAGGAGCAGATAAGCAGGCAGATTTTAGAATGGTGCAGGAAATACAGGATAGTAGTTATGGGTGATTTCAACTTCCCTCATTGACTGGCACCTCCTGAGCGCAAGGGGGATAGATGGGGCTGAATTTGTCAGGTGAGTTCAGGATTCCTGACACAGTATGTGGACCAGCCGACGAGAGGAGAGGCTATACTGGATCTAGTTCTGGGTAATGAACCTGGTCAGGTGACAGACCTCTTGGTGGGGGAGCATTTTGGTGACAGTGACCACAACTCCCTTAGCTTCAGCATAGCTATGGAAAGGGATAAAGTCAGACGAAATGGTAAAGTGCTTAACTGGGGAAGGGCTAACTTTGAAGGGATGAGGCAGGAACTAGCGAGAGTAAATTGGAAACAGATGTTCAAAGGGGAAAGTACAGAAGTAATGTGGGAGAAGTTTCGGGACCACTTGAGCTGGGTTCAGGGTAGGTTTGTCCCACTGAGGCAAGGAAAAAATGGTAGGAAAAGGGAACCGTGGCTGACGAAACATGTGAGGCAACTCGTCAAGAGGAAAAAGGAAGCATATGTTAGATATAAGAAGCAGGAAGTAGGAGAGGCTTATGAGAAATTTAGGGTAGCCAGGAAGGAGCTAAAGAAAGGACTTGAAGGGGGCATGAGAAAGCCTTGACATGTAGGATTAAGGAGAACCCCAAGGCGTTCTATGCGTATGTGAAGAATAGGAGGATGATGAGAACGAAGGTGGGACTGCTAATGGATAAAGAGGGCAACATGTGCCTGGAAGCAGAGGAGGTTGGGGAGGTCCTAAATGAATACTTTGCTTCAGTATTCACAAGTGAAAGGGATCTTGATCAGGCTGAGGTCAAAGTAGAGCGGGCCTGCGTGCTGGACAATGTGGAGATTAAGGAAGAAGAAGTGCTGGATCTTCTTAAAAACATTAAGATTGCTAAATCCCCGGGGCCAGATATGATACACCCCAGGTTGTTGTGGGAATTGAGAGAAGAGATCGCAGAAGCATTAGCTATGATCTTTGAATCCTCTTTGGCTGCAGGGGAAGTGCTGGAGGACTGGAGAATGGCAAATGTAATTCCCTTGTTTAAAAAAGGTAATAGGGAGAAACCTGGAAACTATAGACCGGTGAGTCTCACGTCGGTGGTCTGCAAACTACTGGAAAGGATTCTTAAGGATAGGATCTACGTGCATTTGGAGAAGTACAGTCTACTCATGGATAGCCAACATGGCTTCGTGAAGGGAAGATCGTGCCTCATGAGCCTGATTGAGTTTTTTGAAGAGGTAACAAAAGAAATTGATAAGGGTAGGGCAGTGGATGTGGTCTACATGGACTTTAGCAAAGCATTTGACAAGGTCCCTCATGAGAGACTCATCCAGAAAGTCATGAGGCATGGGATAAGTGGAACCTTGGCTGTTTGGATAAAAAATTGGCTTAAAGGAAGAAAGCAGAGGGTAGTTGTGGAAAGAAAGTATTCTGCCTGTAGGTTGGTGACTAGTGGAGTGCCGCAGGGATCTGTCCTGGGTCCCCTGCTATTTGTGATTTTTATAAATGACCTGGATGTAGAGGCAGAAGGATGGGTGAGTAAGTTTCTGGATGACATGAAGATTGGAGGAGTTGTGGATGGAGCTGTAGGTTGTCGAAGGTTTCAAGAGGATATAGACAGGCTGCAGAGTTGGGCAGAAAAATGGCCGATGGAGTTCAGTCCGGACAAGTGTGAGGTGATGCATTTTGGAAGGACAAACCAGAAGACTGAGTATAGGATTAATGGTCAGTTACTTAAGAGTGTAGATGAACAAAGGGACCTGGGGTTCAAATCCATACATCCCTCAAGGTTGCTGCACAGGTTGATAGGGTGGTTAAGAAGGCCTATGGGATGCTAGATTTCATTAACAGGGGATTGAGTTCAAGAGTAGAGAGGTCATGTTGCAACTCTGCAAATCTCTGGTGAGACTACACTTAGAGTATTGTGTTCAATTCTGGTCACCTCATTATAGGAAGGATGTGGAAGCTATGGAGAGGGTGCAGAGGAGATTTACCAGGATGTTGCCTGATTTGGAGAACAAGGTTCATATGAAGCAAGGTTAGCAGAGCTGGGACTTTTCTCTTTGGAGCGTAGAAGAATGAGAGGGGACTTGATAGAGGTCTACAAGATTATGAAAGGCATAGATAGGGTGGAGAGTCAGTACACGTTTCCCTGGGCACCAATAGCAAACACCAGAGGGCATATGTACAAAATTAAGGGAGGGAAGTTTAGGGGAGACATCAGGGGTAAGTTTTTTACACAGAGGGTTGTGAGTGTCTGGAATGACTTGCCAGCGATGGTGGTGGAGGCTAAAACATTAGGGGTATTTAAGAACCTCTTGGCTCTTGGCACATGGATGAAAGAAAAATGGAGGGTGATGGGGTAGTGTGGGTTTAGTACTTTTTTTAAGGATTATATGGGTCGGCACAACATGGAAGGCTGAAGGACCTGTACTGCGCTGTAGTGTTTTATGGTTCTATGGTTCATAAGCCAGTTAGATTAACATCTGTAGTTGGGAAAATGCTTGAAGCTGTCATTAAGGAAGAAATAGTGAAACATTTAGAAAGGACTGTTTCCATTAGACAGATGCAGCACAGATTCAGAAAGGGCAGGTGCTGTTTGACAAACTTACTGGAGTTCTTTGAGGACATAATGAGTGCAGTGGATAAAGGGGAACTGGTGGATGTCGTATACTTGGATTTCCAGAAGGTGTTCGATAAGGTGCCGCACAAGAGGCTTATAACTAAGATACGGAGTCATGGAGTCAGAGGACGTGTATTGGCATGGATAATGGATTGGTTGGCTAATAGAAGGCAGAAAGTTTGTATAAATGGGTGTTTCTCCGGTTGGCAGTCAGTGGTGAGTGTGGTCCTGCAGGGGTCAGTGCTGGGCCCACAGCTGTTTACCATTTACATTGATGATTTGGAAGAGGGGACTGAGTGTAGCGTAGCAAAATTTGCTGATGACACTAAACTGAGTGGAAAAGCAAACTGTACAGAGGATGTGGAGAGTCTGCAGAGGGACATGGATAGGTTAAATGAGTGGGCCAAGGTCTGGCAGATGGAATTCAACATTGGTAAATGCAAGATCATCCACTTTGGAAGGAATAATAGAAGAGCAGGTTATTATTTAAATGGTGAAAGATTGCAGCATGCTGTTGTGCAGAGGGACTTGGGAGTGCTTGTGAATGAATTGCAAAAAATTTGGCTTGCAGGTACAGCAGGTTATTAAGAAGGCAAACAAAATGTTGGCCTTCATTGCTAGAGGGATTAAATTCAAGAGCAGGGAGGTCATGCTGCAACTATACAGGGTACTGGTGAGGCCACACCTGGAGTACTGTTTGCAGTTCTGGTCTCCGTACCTGAGGAAGGATGTACTGGCTTTGGAGACAGTGCAAAGGAGGTTCACCAGGTTGATTCCAGAGATGAAGGGGTTAATCTATGATGAGAGATTGAGTCGCCTGAGACGATACTCTCTGGAATTCAGAAGAATGAGAGGGGATCTTATAAAAACATACAAAATTTTGAAAGGGATAGATAAGATAGAAGTAGGAAAGTTGTTTCCATTGGTAGGTGAGACTAGAACTATGGGACATTGCCTCAAGATTCAGGGAAGAAGATTTAGGACGGCGATGAGGAGAGAGTGGTGAATCTGTGGAATTCTCTGCCCAGGGAAGCAGTTGAGGCTTCTTCACTAAATATATTTAAGATACAGTTAGATATATTTTTACATAGTTGGAGAATTAAGGGTTAAGGGGAAAAGGCAGGTAGATGGAGCTGAGTTTACGGTCAGATCAGCCACGATCTTATTGAATGGCGGGGCAGCTTGATGGGCCAGATGGCCTACTCCTGCTATTTCTTATGTTCTTATGTAAATTAAAAATATAAATATTGTTTTATAACTAAAGCAAAATTAAATTCAAAATCAGAGAATAATTTGAATTCCTTCAGTAAAACATAACTTGAACATAAGCACCAGCATTTATAGATACAGTACAGTAACAGGCCAATCTGGCCCAACCAACGATCCCATCCATCCTACTACACCCAAGTGACCATTTCACCTACTAACCTGTACATCTTTGGAATGTGGGAGGAAACCAGAACACCTGGAGGAAACCCACACAGTAATAAGTAGAATGTACAAACTCCTTCCAGAAACGGGCAGGAAACATATTTCCTGCTTGCCGAGGATTGGTCCTTGCAGAATTGACAACATTTCCATACGTATATGGTCCTGGTTCAGCACTTGTATTTTTAGCTTTTAACGGAAATCAATACCATGGGCATGATTTTTTTAAAATCAAATCTTTCTAAGCTGAAATAATTCTGGATAATTTCTCAGTCATTAAGTTTTGCCATTGTCCAATAAATTTTAATTTTTGTTGTGCTTCTAGCCCTTGCAAATAGATAACTTTCCCAATTTCCTCTTTAAAAAAATGGCGCCTGTTTGTTCAGAAACAGAGCCCGGCTGTGTTGTGGAAGCACTTGTGGGAGGCACACTGTGGCTGTCTACCCTGAGAACTGAATCAGGGTCAGACCACAATTAAAAATGAGACAACTGTGCCAATTTCCCAGTAGCCTGCATTTCTGTGGTGATTTTCACATCCTTAGAACGATATTTTAGAGCACTTTGCAGCCAACAATTCATTGCTTAGTGTTGGAAACAGCCAGCTTTCCTACAGAGAGCTCTAACATCAGTGTGACAATGGTCATGAGACCTGTGTCAGTAAGTGGAATGGCCCATAAGAACATTAGACATAGGAGCAAAATTAGGCTACTTGGCCCAGTCACTCTGCTCCGCCATCTCATCATGGCTGATTATTTATCCCTCTCAACACCATTCTTCTGCCTTCTCCCCATAACCTTTGACAACCTGACTAATCAAGAACCTATCACCACCCACTTTAAATTTATCCAATGACCAGGCCTCCACAGCCATGTATAGCAATGAATTACATGGCTACATCACCCTCTGGCAAAATAAATCCCTCCTCATCTCTTTTCTAAATGGAGATCCCTCTAGTCTGAGGCTGTGCCCGCTGGTCCTAGACTCACCCACTCCACACCCACTCTATCTAGCCTTTCAATATTTGATCGGTTTCACTGAGATTCCCTCCTCATTCTTCTAAACTCCAGCAAGAACAGGCCCAGAGCCATCAGGTGCTCTTTGAATGTTAACACTTTCATTCCTGGGATCATTCTCGCGAACCTCCTCTTCAATGCCAGCACATCCTTTCTTAGATAAGGGGGCTCAGAACAGCTCACAATACTCCGTGTGGTCTGACCAATGCAACGAGGGTTAATGCAGTGAAAAATAATTTGAAATCCTCAACATCAGTTCATTCATTGAACATCATTCAACATCAGTGGCAAGTGAAATGCGTGGTTCAGCACAGTCTCCGGATGTGCAGCCCGCAAGTATCGTCATGCTTCTGCTGCTAACATAACATGTCTACAACTTACTAACCCTAACCCGCAAACAGGAGGAAATCTGCAGATGCTGGAAATTCAAACAACACACACAAAATGCTGGTGGAACACAGCAGGCCAGGCAGCATCTATAGGGAGAAGCACTGTCGACGTTTTGGGCCGAGGCCCTTCGTCAGGACTAACTCCCTCTGGTGCTTCTCCCCCCTCCCCCTTTCATTCTCCCGAGGCCTCCCATCCCATGATCCTTTCCCTTCTCCAGCTCTGTATCACTTTCGCCAATCACCTTTCCAGCTCTTAGCTTCATCCCACCCCCTCCGGTCTTCTCCTATCATTTCGCATTTCCCCCTCCCCCCACTACTTTCAAACCCCTTACTATCTTTCCTTTCAGTTAGTCCTGATGAAGGGTCTCGGCCCGAAACGTCGACAGTGCTTCTCCTTATAGATGCTGCCTGGCCTGCTGTGTTCCACCAGCATTTTGTGTGTGTTCCTGGAATATTATGTATAGCTTGTTTCCCTTGACTAAAGGAGGATGTGCTAAGCTGAAGGGTCTCAGCCAAAACATTGACTCTTTATTCCTCACCATAGATGCTGCCTGACCTGCTGAGTTTCTCCAGCATTTTAAGTTTCAAGATTAAAGACTGTTTAATGTTATTTCCAGTCATCATCATCGTTACGTGCCATGTTGTGTGACATGGGCGTTCATAGTCTTTGACTATGATCGTACTTGGCAAATTTTTCTACAGGAGTAGTTTGCCATTGGCTTCTTTTGGCCAGTGCCTTTACACGATGGGTGACCCCAGCCATTGTCAATACTCTTCAGAGATTGTCTGCCTCATGTCAGTGGTCGCAAAACCAGGACTTGTGATCTGCACCAGCTGCTCATACAACCTTCCACCACCTGCTCCCACGGCTTCATGTGGCTCTGATCGAGGGGCATAGCAGGTGCTACACCTTGCCCCAGGGTGACCTGCAGGCTAGCGGAGGGAAGGAGCACCTCATGCCTCCTTTGTTAGAACCAGATTTCTACCGCGCCACCCAATTTCCAATACACAAGTATCCAATGCAGCATAAAAAACACAATAAGATAAAGAACACAAATAATTTAAAAACACAATAAATGTAAATACTAAGATAGTTTAATCGTATGCTAAGATTGACTGGCAAAAAACGACGCTAGGTACAGGAGGTGACTGACATGAAATGACTAAGTAGCAGTGCTGGTGGGGTGTGGAGGGATGGGTTTGTGGGTGGAGCTGGAAGTGAGTTATGCTGTCTAGTCTCAGTATATGGTTGTGATGTCACCAAAAATATGAGGCAAATGTGAGGGCAAAGCCAGCAAAATCTGGGAAAATGCACTAACAATGTTCTGATGCTTTACGTATACTAACACCATGGCTATATTGGCTTATTGGTAGCCATCAGCCAACAGTGAAGCTTATTACAATATAATCTGTTACAGGACTAGATACCTTGTGCTAAGCAGCAAACACATCTGTAAAATAAGACAAAGTGTTATGTTAGGCTACTACTGAAGCTATCGATTTAACAGAGTTTATATTGTACTAGAACCCTTTAAGATCAATGTATTGATAAAATAATATATCACTGTAGCTATAAATCTTTGCTTCCTTACTATAGTTAACCATTGCACTGTGTGGAAGAATATCACTACACCCTTGTGAATCCCCACAGCATCTGAGAACGCTGTGATTTCTGCCTTGGAGGCTGGTGTCCGAATATCCTTCAAGTGGGTGAAGCCTCGTATGGCATCAGTGTACCTGGCAGGGTAGTAAACACCTGTGCCAACCCACTGGCTGGAGTATTCAAGGACTTCTGGTCAAGGTGGCACCTGTGTACAATGTTCCTTCAGTCAACATCTTCTGGATAGATCATGAAACCATATATTTCACTTCTTTAGTGTCTTTTACATGTTCTTTTTGTCTTGAATGTGATTCTGGAATAGTCGGCGATCGATTTGGAGATCGTTTCAGTGTTTCAGCACTCTGCAGTCTCTGAGGGGATTCCAGAAGGCAGATGCAGTGTGCGGGAACCTCATGGTGAGATTTTGCCAATTAAAGCTTCCATTGTGCCCCAACTAAAGCCATGAGGGAGACTGAAATGCTGGCTGCCTGCCTTTTCAGTGTTGGGGGAATCACTCTGCTATGGAGAGGAGAGAATGTGTTTTCATCACTGGTGAGATCGCTCTTCTATGGAGAGGGAGAGTGTAGCCCAGGTTTTCTGTGTTTTGGATGTGGACTTGGACTGTGGACTTTTTTTTTGTATTCTGCATTTTATGCCTGATCCTTCTTGTTTTTTTTGTGTGCAAGGGAGAGAGATTTGGGGGTCAATGTACCTGTTCTGATTTTGTTAGTTTTTTGAGCAGGGAGGACTTGGGGTTGATGATTGTTTTGCTGTTCTCTTTTGTCTTTGTTTCATTGCGATCTGTAGAACAAAACTTTCAGAGTTGTGTACTTTGATAAGAAATGAACCTTTGAACCTTCAGCAACTCACTGTTGTGATTTGAGGTCCCCACCTGCTTTAAAAGAGCAACAACTGTACACTGGTTCCCAAGAAGAGTAGGGTGAGCTTCCTCAATGACTATCACTCATTAGCACTCACATCTTCTGTGATGAAGTGCTTTGAAAGGTTGAGTATAGTTAGAATTAACTCTTCCCTAAGCTGGGACCTGGACCTACTGCATTTGGCCTACTGCCACAACAGGTCTACAATGGATGCAATCTCACTAGCCTTCCACTCTTCTTTAGAATAGCTAGACAACTGCAAGACACATACATTAGACTGTTGTATATCGATTACAGCTTACTGTTCAACTCCATAATTCCTTCAGTAATAATATCCAACTTTTAAAATCTGGGCATCTGTACCTCCCTCTGCAACTGCACCTTTGACTTCCTCATTGCGTATCAGTAATAACATCTCCTCCGCACAGACATTCAACACAGGCACACCTCAAGGAATCATGCTTGGCCCACTGCTGTACTCTATCTACACTCATGACTGTGTGACTAAATGCAACACAAACAAGATTGTTGGCAGAATCTGAGATGGCAACGAGGCAGTGTACAGAAATGCGAGAGATTGGCTTGTTGAATGGTGTCGCAACAACTGCTCAAAGTCAGCAAGACCAGGGAACTGATTGTGAAATTCAGAAAGGGGAAGTCAGAAGAACACATACCTAATTGAGGAGTTAGCAGAGGAAAGGTTGGGCAGGTTCAATTTACTAGGTGCCAACATCTGAAGATCCACACTAGGCCCAAACCATTGCTGCAATTATGAAGAAGTGCCAGTGGCTAATCTTCATTAAGTGTTTGAAGAGATGTAATATATCACCAAATATTTTTAGAAAATTCCACATATATACAGTGGGGAGCATCACTGTCTGGTATGGAGGCTGCAGTGCACAGAAATGCAACAGACCACGGAGGATTATGGACTCTACCACTGCAACATGGGCACAACCCATCCCGCTATTGAGGATATCTTCAAGAGGCATAATGTCAAGAAGGCAACATCCATCATTAAGGACCCTCACCATCATGATATTCCCTCTCTTTGTTACCGTCACCAGGGAGGAGGCACAGGCACACTCAACATGAGGTCATTCTTACCCTTGGCCATTAGGCTCTATAATGAGTCAACCTATAGCCGGGGAAGTGATGGCCCCCTCCTGTTAGACTGTTTGAGGTAATCTTATTTTATTCTTTCTACTAAGGTCTACTTAAGTTTTATAAGTCAAGGGATAGAGTTTAAGAGTCACGAGGTAATGATGCAGCTCTATAAAACTCTGGTTAGGCCACACTTGGAGTACTGTGTCCAGTTCTGGTTGCCTCACTATAGGAAGGATGTGGAAGCATTGGAAAGGGTACAGAGGAGATTTACCAGGATGCTGCCTGGTTTAGAGAGTATGGATTATGATCAGAGATTAAGGGAGCTAGGGCTTTACTCTTTGGAGAGAAGGAGGATGAGAGGAGACATGATAGAGGTGTACAAGATATTAAGAGGAATAGACAGAGTGGACAGCCAGTGCCTCTTCCCCAGGGCACCACTGCTCAGTACAAGAGGACATGGCTTTAAGGTAAGGGGAGGGAAGTTCAAGGGGGATATTAGAGGAAGGTTTTTCACTCAGAGAGCGGTTGGTGCAGATTGCAGAGAGACATTGGTAGGATGCAGAAGTGGGCTGAGAAATGGCAGATGGAGTTCAACCTGGAGAAGTGTGAGGTGGTACACTTTGGAAGGACAAACTCCAAGGCAGAGTACAAAGTAAATGGCAGGATACTTGGTAGTGTGGAGGAGCAGAGGGATCTGGGGGTACATGTCCACAGATCCCTGAAAGTTGCCTCACAGGTAGATAGGGTAGTTAAGAAAGCTTATGGGCTGTTAGCTTTCATAAGTCGAAGGATAGAGTTTTAAGAGATGTGATGTAATGATGCAGCTCTATAAAACTCTGGTTAGGCCACACTTGGAGTACTGTGTCCAGTTCTGGTCTCCTCACTATAGGAAGGATGTGGAAGCATTGGAAAGGGTACAGAGGAGATTTACCAGGATGCTGCCTGGTTTAGAGAGTATGCATTATGATCAGAGATTAAGGGAGCTAGGGCTTTACTCTTTGGAGAGAAGGAGGATGAGAGGAGACATGATAGAGGTGTACAAGATATTAAGAGGAATAGACAGCCAGTGCCTCTTCCCCAGGGCACTACTGCTCAATACAAGAGGACATGGCTTTAAGGTAAGGGGTGGGAAGTTCAAGGGGGATATTAGAGGAAGAGAGTGTACATTGTACTCAGAGAGTGGTTGGTGCATGGAATGCACTGCCTGAGTCAGTGGTGGAGGCAGATACACTTGTGAAATTTGAGACTACTAGACAGGTATATGGAGGAATTTAAGGGGGGGGGGGTTATATGGGAGCCAGGGTTTAAGGGTCGGCACAACATTGTGGGCTGAAGGGCCTGTACTGTGCTGTACTATTCTATGTTCTATGTATACTTCTTTTGTAATATTTGTATATTTGTATATCTTTGCACTTTATGCTACTGACACTGTTACTTTCTTTGGGATCAATAAAGTATCTATCTATGAGACTGCACCCCCCTGGGTCGCTTCAGGCTCACTCAGCTCGTTCTCGTCTAGGGGGAGCAGCCTTCGGCCCCGCCAAACTGGGTAATCAGCTGGTGTGGATGCTGTGTGATGTTCCTGCCTCGCCAAAGAACAAACAGGACACCATATGGGATTAAATGATTACAATTTATAAAGATCACTATAACTAAGTAATTAATAACCATACAGTATATATGAAGGAAAAGAAAATAAAGAAAAGGCACCAAACTTATCAAAGTCCAAACCACTTCAGTCACAACCATTGGAGCTCAATTACTGAAGTCTTCTGGCCACCATTCGATCCCCTCCGAACTCCTCGACTCGCAGCTTAGGACCATCCGAAGTGGTCAACCAAGCACATCTATCTTCATCTCCTCTCCTCAGGGTACCTCCTGGCCTCGGACCTCCGCTTGGGGTCCGTTCCTCACCCAGCTTACAGCATCGCGTCCTCTCTCTCTCACCCCCTTGCTCCGATCTCCCCAAAAGCCCACCAACAATAGCTTACAGACTCAGAAGAAAGAACAACATTAATCCCAGTTGGTTTACAAAGGAATACAATTCTTGTTGTCAGTAAATTTTAACCCAAACAAGCTTCCAGCACTCTCTCGCAACAAAGAAGCATTCCTACTTTTAACAAAACAAAGAAGCCATTTTGATTAACATATGCAATAACAAAGAAAAAGAAGAAACCCCCTTTACAAGACCATAAGACATAGGAGCAGAATTAGGCTATTCATCCCATCAATTCTGATCTACTTTTCCATCGTGGCTGATTTATTACACCATTTCCTGCCTGATCCCCATAATCTTTGATGTACTGACTAATCAAGAAGACATCAACCTCCTCATTAAATACACCCAATGACTTGACCTCCACAGCCACCTGTGGTAATGAATTCTACAGATCCACCATCCTTTGGCCATAGAAATTCCTCCTAATCTCTGCTCTAAAGGGACATCTATCTATTCTGAAGCTGTGTCCTATGGACCTACACTCATCTGCTATAGGAAATATCCTCTCCACGTCCACTCTATCTAGGACTTCATATATGATAGGTTTCAATGAGATCCCCCTTCATTCTAAATAATAAATTAAATCTGATTCCAATTTTGTATGTAAATACAACTGTGTAATCCTCTGTGTGCTGTCAAAGAAATTGGTTTGTCTGGTAAATCTTATTCAACCAAGCAGGTAAACTTCTAAGATATCTCCAATGAGGTTACTTCACACACTTTCTAAATGCCAGCTATTATTAAGTTTAATGGAACACTGAATTTTATTGTTTTTTAATGATGTCTGACTATCCAATTTGATAACTTGCTGATTAAAGCACCACGGCAATGTAGCAGTTAGCACAATAGCTTGGGGAGTTCAGTTCTGGTGCCATCTGTAAGGAGTTTGCACGTTGTCCCTCCTGTGAGGGTTTTCCATGGCTGTTTCAATTTCCTCCCATATTCCAAACACATACCTGTTAGACATACCAGTTAATGGAAAATTGAGAATTATCGGTTTTTAATGATAGCTAATTTTTCAGTTTGATCTGATAACTGACACACCATGGTAGTGTAGCGATTAGCACAACACCATTACAGCTCAGGGTTAACTGGTCATTGTAAATTGTCCTGTGACTAGACTAGTGTTACTAGGTGGGTTGTTGAGGGGTATGGCTCATTGGGCAGTGCAACTCGTTGGGCTGGAAGGCCCTGTTCTGTGCTGTATCTCTAAATAAATGAACACATTTTACCTCGATTTGCAGAATCAGAATCAGGTTTGTTATCATGGGTATAAGTTGTGAAATTTGTTGTGTTTTGTGGCAACAGTGCAATGTAAACCATAATAATAGAGAAGAAATAGAAAAAAACTGAGTTACAGTAAGTATGTATGTGTGTGTGTATATATATAAATAGCTAAATAAGCAGTGCAAAAATATATTTTTTAAAGTAGTGAGGTAATGTTCTTGGGTTCAATGTCCATTCAAAAATCATCTGGCAGAGGAGAAGAAGCTGTTCCTGAATCATTGAGTGTGTGGCTTCAGGCTCTTGTACCTCTTTCCTAAGGGTAGCAATGAGAGAAGGCATGTCCAGGGTGATGAGGGTCCTTAAATGGTAGACGCTGCCTTTTTGTGGCATCGCTCTTTGAAGGTATCCTGGTTGCTGCAGAGCCCAGTGCCCATGATGGAGCTGACCAAGTTTACAACTCCCTGCAGCTTAATTTGAACCTGTGCAGTAGCCCCTGTGATGCACCCACAAGAAAGTCTGCAGATGCTGGAAATCCACAGCAACACACACAAAATGCTGGAGGAACTCAGCAGGCCAGGCAGCATCTTTGAAGCGTCTCAGCCCAAAACATCAGCTTTTTACTCTTCTCCATAGATGCTGCCTATCCTGCTGAGTTCCTCCAGCATTTTGTGGGTGGTGCAGCCAGTTAGAATGTCAAAATGCTATGGCTAATATTGTCCCAAATGTATGACTTATTTTAAATGCTTCTTACTTATATGTTAACAGACCTTAAGGAGAATGCCTTTCCATCTGCAATCTAACTCTATAACCCACAGGGATTGATGGCATTGACACAATACACATCTGCCAGTTTTTGAAGAGTGTGTGAGCGACCTCCCATTGTGTATGCAATAAACAAGATGAAAAGAGTAGGAGGGAAGGCGGGCCATTCTGTTGTTCAGGACCAGTACGGCAGCAGCCAAAGTATCATGGTGCATTATTCAATGCTCCATTTACATGCTCTTCCTATTATTTTCCTGAGTGGGTCTGGGTCAAATGATTCCAACTGGGGGTTCTTTCTCACACGCTAATCAGGTGTCTTATGACACCACAACACAATTTCCCTGTAGCAATGACAAAATTCACTCATTGGTTACAGAAATTGATCTGGAGTTACAGAGCCATAGAACACTTCAGCACTGAAAACGGGCCCTTTGGCTCATCTAGTCCACGCCAAACTATTGATCTGCCTTGTCCTATCAATCTGCAGTCAGGTCATAGCCCTCCACATCCCTCCCATCCACGTATCTATCTGAATTCCTCTTATACAGTCACAGAGTCATAGAAAAGTACAGCACAGAAACAGGCACTTCGGCCCATCTAGTCTGTAGTGAACCATTTAAACTGCCTACTCCCATCAATCTGCACCAGGACCATATCCTTTAAATGCTGAAATTGAACCTGTACCTATCACTTCCACCGGCAGCTTGTTTCATGCTCTCACCTCCCTCTGAGTGAAGAAATCCCCCCTCATGTTCCCTTGCACCCTTAACCCATGACCTCCAGTTGTAGTCTCACCTAACCTCAGTGGAGAAAGCCTACTAGCATTTATCTTTATATCTCTATCAAATTTCTCCTGATTCTCCTTCGTTCCAGGGAACAAAGTGCTAACCAATGCATTTCCCTCTAACTCAGGTCCTCAAGTGTTGGCAACATCCTTGTAAATTTTCTATGTACTCTTTCAATCTTATTGATACCTTTCCTGTTAGTAAATGAGCAGAACTGCACACAATACTCCAAATTCGGCCTCATCAACGTCTCATATAATTTCAACATAACATCCCATCCCCTGCACTCAATACTTTGACTTATGAAGGCCAAAGTGCCAAGAGCTCTCTTTGCAAAACAACCATATCTACCAATGACATTATGATGTATTTCACTCATGATCTTTGGAGGAATCTCCACAGAGCGCTCAGCAAAGGTTTTCTCGAGTTTAGCTTGATATTGTGAGATCATCTATTGCGCACTCTTGCTTGCATATTGGCATCACCATACCCATTTATTTTCATAAACGTGTCCTCACCGGGATAACTGTACAAACTTGTTTCAAACAGAGAACAGTAGAGCATAGGAACAGGCCATTCAACCCACTGTGCCTGTACCAACCATAACAATCTAAACTAATCCCTTGATCAGAGTCCCAAAATCGTAGCCCAGTGGCCAAAGCCTGGAGGCCCAGAGGCCCAGAGGCCAGTCCTGGAGTCGGAGGACTGCCGTGTGTGGATGGTGAGAGGTAATGTGGGAGAAAGGAAAGGAACTTGTTTTGTTAGCAAACACGAGGAAATCTGCAGATACTGGAAATTGAAGCAACACAAACAGAATGCCGCAGACCAGGCAGCATCTATAGGAAGAAGCACTAACGAAGTCCTGACGAAGGTTCTCGGCCCGAAACGTCGACAGTGCTTCTCCCTATAGATGCTGCCTGGCCTGCTGTGTTCCACCAGCATTTTGTGTGTGTTGCTGGAACTTGTTTTGTTATTGGTTTGTTGCTTGTTGTGTTCTCCGTTGTTCGGCCAAGCGTTGTGGGTATGCTACATTGCCACTAGAAGATGTGGTGACACTTGCCATCTTTTCTCAGCACATCCTTAGATGTGTTGGTTGCTAATGTAATTGACACATCTCTCAGTACGTTTTAATGTCAGCGTCATTGCTATTATATGCCATTTCGTATGGGCGATGATGGTCCATATCCATGATTGTTCTTGGCAAATTTTTCTACAGAAGTGGTTTGCCATTGCCGTCTTCTGGGCAGTGTCTTTACAAGACTGGTGACCCCCGCCACTATCAATACTCATCAATGGCTGCATAGCCAGGACTTAATGCTGCCTGACCTGCTGAGTTCCTCCAGCTTGTTTGTACGTGTTGATTTGACCACAGCATCTGCAGTGTACTTTGTGTTTGCCAGGACTTGTGATATGTATCAACTGCTCATACGACCATCCACCACCTGCTCCCATGGCTTCACATGACCCTAATCGGGAAGGTGGGGGTTGTCTAAGCAGGTGCTACACCTTACCCAAGGGTGACCTGCAGGCTAGCAGAGGGAAGGAGCACCTTACACCTCCTTTGGTGGTGATGTATCTTCACCCCACCACCCCAAATGTTTCAATGTACATGTGGTACAGTAAATAAATGTGAACCTGAACCTTTCAAATATCTCTTAAATGTTGTTATTGTATCTGCTGCATTCCCTCCTCTGGCAGGGTGTTCCAGGCATCTACCACACTCTGTGTTTAAAAAAAACTCTATCCTCCACCCTTTGCCCTCCTGTGTTTGGCATATCCTCCTCAGGAAAAAACACAAGAGATTCTGCAGATGATGGAAATCTTGAGCAACTCACACAAAATGCTGGAGGGGCTCTGCAAGTCAGGCAGCACCTATGGAGGGAAGTAATCGGTTGATGTTTCGGACTGAGACCCTTCATCAGGACAGGAAAGGAGAATCTAACTATCTGTCCTACCTACGCCTCCTAGATAGGTCTGATCCTGAAGTTCAAGGAATTCCCATTCCTTTCCTCTCCTCCTACAGATCAAAGCTCAAAGTTTGAAAATCCGTTTATTATCGAAGTATGTATACAATGTACAACCTTGAGATTCATCTCCCTACAGACAGGCACAAAACAAAGAAACCCAGTAGAACCCATTTAAAAAAGAGACTGACAATGAGAGTGATTGTGAGCTGTCCCATTAATTTATTATTTAGGGATACAGTGTGGAATAGGCCCTTCTGGCCAATGAGTTGCACCACCCAGGAAACTACCTATTTAACCTTAGCCTAATCGTGGGACAATTTACAATGACCAATTAAAAGCCTTTACAGGGAGGACATGCAAACTCCTTATAGGAAACATTGGAACTGAACTTTGAACTCCGACCACTGTGCTGTAATAATAATAATAATAAGTGCTTTATTGATCCCGAGTGGTAAATTCTTTCATTACAGCAACAACATTTAAAAGCAGACTTTGCAGTGTGCAGACTTAACTAATAATAAGGTACAGAATAATAATATATGCAATAGTGATGCACCAACAGCAGCAGCCCTAACAACAGCGAGGGCCAAACTGTCCCGGGCCATCAGAGGGGCAAAGCATGCACACGCCCAGTGAATCCACAGTTACTTCCAGGACAGCGGCGACACGCGGCACATGTGGAAGGGCATCCAGGACATCACCAATTACAGGACAACATCACCTGACTGTGCAGGTGATGCCTCCCTCCCAGATGCACTGAATAACTTCTACGCCCATTTTGAGGTGGAAAATGACGTGGCGGCGAGGAAGTCCACCTCTCCTACAAATGACCAGGTGCTGTGTCTCACCATGGCCGATGTGAGGAAAAACCCTGTGCAGGGTCAACCCACGGAAGGCTGCTGGACCAGACAACATTCCTGGTAGAGTGCTCAGAGGATGTGCAGACCAGCTAGCAGATGTTCTCACTGACATCTTCAACATCTCCCTGAGCGGTGCCACTGTTCCAACGCACTTCAAGGCCGCCACTATCGTCCCTATGCTAAAAAAGTCTTCAGTGTCCTGCCTAAATGACTACTGTCCCGTTGCACTCATATCCATCATCATGAAGTGTTTCGAGAGGCTCATCATGAGGCATATCAAGGCCCTGCTGCCCCCCTCACTGGACCCCTTACAGTTTGCGTACCGTCCCAACCGCTCAACAGACGACGCCATTGCCACCACCCTCCACCTGGCCCTAACCCACCTGGACAAAAAAGACACATACGTTTGGATGCTGTTCATAGACTTCAGTTCAGCATTCAACACAATCATCCCTCAGAAACTGACTGGAAAGCTGAGCCTACTGGGCCTGAACACCTCCCTCTGCAACTGGATCCTAGACTACCTGACTGGGAAACCTCAGTCAGTCTGGATCGGGAGCAGCATCTCCAACACCATCACACTGAGCATGGGGGCCCCCCAGGGCTGTGTGCACAGTCCACTGCTGTTCATTCTGCTGACCCATGACTGTGCTGCAACACACAGCTCGAACCACATCATCAAGTTTGCCGATGACACAACCGTGGTGGGTCTCATCAGTAAGAACGCCGAGTCAGCTTACAGAGAGGAGGTGCAGAGGCTAACGGACTGGTGCAGAACCAACAGCCTGTCTCTTAATGTGAACAAAACAAAAGAGATGGTTGTTGACTTCAGGAGGGCACGGAGAGACCACTCCCCGCTGAACATTGACGGCTCCTCGGTAGAGATCATTAAGAGCACCAAATTTCTTGGTTTTCACCTGGCAGAGAATCTCACCTGGTCCTTCAACACCAGCTCCATAGCAAAGAAATCCCAGCAGCGTGTCTACTTTCTGCGAAGGCTGAGGAAAATCCATCTCCCACCCCCCATCCTCATCACATTCTACAGGGGTTGTATTGAGAGCATCCTGAGCAGCTGCGTCATTGCCTGGTTCAGAAATTGCACCATCTCGGATCATAAGACCCTGCAGCGGATAGTGAGTTCAGCTGAGAAGATCATCGGGGTCTCTCTTCCTGCCATCACGGATATTTACATTCCACAAAGCAAACAGCATTATGAAGGACCCCACGCACCCCTCATACAAACTCTTCTCCCTCCTGCCGTCTGGGAAAAGGCTCCGAAGCATTCAGGCTCTCATGACCAGACTATGTAACAGTTTCTTCCCCCAAGCTATCAGACTCCTCAATACCCAGAGCCTGGACTGACACCTTACTGCCCTATTGTCCTGTTTATTATTTATTGTAATGCCTGCACTGTTTTATGCGCTTTATGCAGTCCTGGGTAGGTATGTAGTCTAGTGTAGTTTTTTTCTGTGTTGTTTTTTACATAGTTCAGTCTAGTTTTTGTACTGTGTCATGTAACACCATGGTCCTGAAAAAACGTTGTCTCGTTTTTACTATGTACTGTACCAGTAGTTATGGTCGAAATGACAATAAAAACTGACTTGACTTGACTTGACTTGACCAATGTGCAATTACAATGTATGAAGTAGAAAAAACAGTCTATTGTACTATGATGTGTGTTCTCCTGTTACACAGAGATGAACTGTTGTATCTGCTTATTGCATTTGGTAGGAAAGATTTTCTGTGATGATCCTTGTGACAGTGGAGCTGAAAGAGTCTGTTCGAAAGGGGGTTCTGCTGCTTATTCAGTAGGTCATGGAGATGATGTTCCAGATTGTCCATAATGGACAACAGTTTCTTTAGTGACCTCCGCTCCACTACAAACTCAAAAGAGTCCAGGTTGTAGCCAAGGACGGATCCAGCCTTGTTGACGAGTTTATTTACTCTTTTTGCATCACCAGCACCAATGCTGCTCCCCCGCAAAGAAGCAGCACTCGCTACAACAAACTGATACAGGATCTCCAACATCCTGCTGCACACATTGAAGGATCGCAGCTTCCTTGAAAAATGGAGTCTGCTCATCCCCTTCTTGTAAGCAGCCTTGGTGTTGATTTCCAGTCAAGTCTGTTGTCAAGTTGAACACCCAAGTATTTGTACTCCCCCACCACTGCAACCTTTTCTCCCAGAATGTACACACGACTCATCACAGTCCTCTTCCTTCTAAATCAATCACCATCTCCCTGGTTTTGGCCACATTTAGGAGCAGGTGATTCCTCCCGCACCACTCCACAAACTTGTTCATCGGTCCTCTGTACTCTGACTCCTGCCCATCTCTGATACACCCAACCACTGCAGAGTCATCAGAGAACTTCTGCAAGTGACAGGACTCAGATTTGTACTGAGAGTCTGGGGTGTGCAGTGTGAACAGACACAGAGTCAGGGCAGTCCCTTGTGGTGCTCCAGTGCCATTCACCACCATCTCAGACAGAGAATTACCCAGCCATACAAACTGGGCTCTATCTGTCTGGTAGTCAATAATCCAGGAGACAGTTCATTTGTGTACACCTATCCTTTGCAGCTTCTCATTCAGAAGTGGCTGAATTGTATTGAACACACTTGAGAAATCAAAAAATGTGATTCTCACAATGCCACCAGCATCATCCAGGTGGCAGTGAGCTCTCTGCAATGGGTAGATGATGACATCGTAGGTTGGTAGGCAAACTGTAGAGAATGAAGATCTCACCTGTGGTCCAAGGTAAGTCAGGACCAGTCTCTCAAGTACCTTCATCACATGAGGTGTGAGGACAATTGGTCTGTAGTCATTAAGTCCAGATGGAGTCACCTTCTTGGGTACAGGAACCAAGCAGGAAGTCTTCCATAGCCCAATAGGAAGTCTGTAATAGTGATAGGTGAGACTTTGCTCTCAAAATAGCTCAGTATTTGAAATCAATATCAGTAATAAGGCTCCACCAATGTTCCCTCTCATCTGTAATGACCAGTGTTTGCAAAAATCTTGTGCTGTGCAATTTTTTGCCCAATGACAGCACCGTGTGCTCGCTGAATTTTATATATGGACATAGTCATTTTAACAGCTAGCAAGACACTGTCAATGAGAACTTTGATCTCCTGGTTTGATCATTTTTTCTCTCATTCATCTGCTCTCTCATTAAACATATGTAGCAGGCCTATAGTGGGTAATGAAGGATTTTCTCGCCAGAGCTTTTGCACACCGTCCAAATGTGATTTACCTGCTAAATGATGCTTTACAAAGTCAGGTTTCCAAATATCACTGCACTTCTTCCCACTTGCAAATTTTCTAGCAACTTTTGCTCTCCAGCAAATTTCATGTCATGACAATACACGCAGGTAACACCATTTTCTGTACCGTACTTAAATATTTCTCATAGCTGCATGTTCCTGACCTCATGAGCTTTCAGTGTAGCAGTTTCTACTGTTTCATTAAGCCATTTCGCTTTAAATGAGCTAACAGTTCTTTTGTGTCTCATGCCCTTTGCTTCTTTGGAATTTGACATAGTGAATCAATAATTTCTTCAATAAAAACAGTATAAATAAGGCAGTTCTAAATGCTGCATCACAAACTCCAGTTTGTCAGCATCAGGAACTGGAAAAAGAAATGTGATTATGTGTGATTGTGAAGTATACTTCACATGTCAATGTGGTAGAGGGTGACAACCTTTTGTGCACAGTTTAAACTGCTGTGTGTGCAGGTAGGAAAACAATCTACTTGCACACGCTTGGACCATGGAGGGAACATGGGGCTCCATCAAGCTTGTAGCATTAATCTTGTACTTTGAAAAGGAATAATGTGTGAAGGGAAAATGAAAGAAGGAATGCAAAATGGAAACGTAAAAGAAAATGAAGTTTTTAAAAGCTCGAAGAGTGTAGATAGATAGGCTAAGGTAAACGATTATGTAGAGCATTAAGTTTACACTTATATGCTGCAAACATGGGAGAATGCTTTGCGATACAATATAATTAGAATTTTAAAACAGCCAAAGAGGAACATTGATTGCATAAAATGATTGAAATGTAGGGGAAAGGGGATTAGGGATATGAAATTAATGAAATATCATCCATCATGGAAATAGCTTCTTCCTGTGCTGTTCACAGGTGCTCTTGGTCTTCAGAGAGAATTGCAGATGAAAATGCTATATATTCATCTTGTGCATACTTTATTGCAAGGCATAACTTAAAATTAGTAAAAGTTATTAAACTGAAAATAAGTGACCATTATTATCTGAAGCATAGAACACAAAACAGTACAGTATGCTACAAGCTCTCCCTTTCACAGAGCCCTCCATTTATTTTACATCCATGACCCTATCCAAGAGTATCTTAAATGTCCTTAGGGCATCATCCTCTATCACCACCCCTAGCTGCGTGTTCCATGTACCAACCTTTCTCTGTAAAAAAAACTGACATCCTCCCTATCCTTTCCTCCAATCGCTTTAAAGTTATGCCCCCCTCCACCCCAGAATTAGCCTTTCCACCCTGGGAAAAAGATCTCCATCTCCAGGTGATCACTCCATCTATACCTCTTACTATCTTAATCTTCTACAGCTCTATCCAGTCACCTCTCATGCTCCTCCTCTCTGACGAAGCTACTCAGTCCAAAACATCGGCTGCTTGCTCCTCTCCATAGATTCTGCCTGACCTGCTGAGATCCTCCAGCAAAATATGTGTATAACACTGTACCTATTGGAATCTGAAACTAAATCAGAAATTCTGGAAGACCTCAGCCAGAAAAAGAACGCTTGGCTAGGGACTCTTCCTCAGAACTGAGGAGGGTTCACCCCTTTCTGAACTTGTGAAGGTGAAACTCACCTCTTTCAATCCTTGGGATTGGGCCCTGGGGGTTTGACATCTCTCCTTTAAAATAATTTCTCCAGCATACTTGTATAGATAGAATCCTTCATTCTATTATTGCTAATCTGGTTTGCCCAATCTATTTGTTAAGCTGGTATGATTATTGTATTACCATTGTATAAAAGACATTTCCCAATTTATTGTAAACGCTATATTACCACAATTGATTAGTGGACTATATACAGCCCTTACCAATGCTCACTGCCCCTTGCTGTTCCTTAGCTCTGACTCAGTTCTTAAGGACGTTATAGCTGGGGTGGTAATGGGGATACGCTCTCAGTACCTATTAAATATTCTCAATAGCCATAAGACCATAGGAGCAGAATTAGGTCATTCAGCCCATCGAATCTGCTCCACTATTTCATCATGGCCGATCCCGAATCCTACTCAACCCCATACAACAGCCCTCTCACCATATCCCCTGATGCCCTGACCAATCAGAAACCTATCAACTTCTGCTTTAAATATACCCATGGACTTGGTCTCCTTACTTCTATTCTAAAAGGTCGTCCCTCAATTTTGAAGCTGTGCCCTCTAGTTCTGGATATCCTCTCCAGAGAAAACATCCTCTCTACATCTACCTTATCTAATCCTTTCAACATTTGGTAGGATTCAATGAGATCTCCACGCATTCTTCTAAATTCCAGTGAGTACAGGCCCAAAACTTCCAGATACTCCTCATATGCTAATCCCTTCCTTCCTGGAATCATCCTCGTGAACCTCCTCTGAACTCTCTCCAATGACAATGCATCCTTTCTGAGATAAGGGGCTCAAAACTGTTGACAATACTCTAAGTGCAGCCTGACTAGTGTCTTGTAAAGCTTTAGCATTATTTCCTTGTTTTTATATTCTATTCCCCTTGAAATAAATGCCAACATTGCATTTGCCTTCTTTACCACAGACTCAATCTGTGAATTAACCTTCTGGGACTCCTAAGTCCCTCTGCACCTCTGATGTTTTAATTTTCTCCCCATTTACATAATAGTCTGCACTATTGTTCCTTTACCTAAATGCGTAATCATACGTATCCCAACATTGTATTTCATCTGCCACCATTTTTTACCAATTCTTCCAATTTGTTTAAGTCCTGCTGCATTCGCATTGCTTCCTCAGCACCTCCTACCCCTCCACCTTTCTTCTTATCATCTGGTGGAGCATCGGCTGGTCAGCAGAAAACAGAGAGTGGGAATAAAGGGATCCTATTCTGGTTGGCTGCCGGTTACCAGTCGAGTTTCACAGGGGTTGGTGTTGGGACCGCTGCTTTTTACGAAGTATGTCAATGTCTTGGACTATGGATGTGGATAAATTTGCCGATGATACAAAGATTGGTGGTGGAGCGGGTAGTGTTGAGAAAACAAAGATCCTGCAGAGACTTATATAGTTTAGGGAAATGGGCAAAGAAGTGGCAAATGAAATAGATAGAATTTATCTATTCCTATCCTCACTGCCACTTGGCATAGGCAGCCATCCCAAGATTACTACCCTTGAGGGTCTGCTTCTGATCTTTCTTCCTAGTTCCCTGTATTCTTTTTTTAGGACTTCCTCCCTTTTTCTATCTGTGTCGTTGGTACCAATATGTACCATGACTTCTGGCTGCTCACTCTCCCTTTTCAGGATATTGTGGACGCTTTCAGGAACACTGCGGACCCTGGCACCTGAGAGGCAAACTACCATCCGTGTCCACAGAATCACCCATCTGTCCCCCTAAACTATAGTTCCTTATTACTGCTGCCATCCTCTTCAGCTCCTTACTCTTCTGAGCCACAAGGCCAGACTCAGTACCAGAGGCATGGCCACTGTTACTTCCCCCAGGTAGGTTCCACCCCCCAACAGAACTCAAATTGGAATACTTATTGTTGAGGAGGACGGCCACAGGGGTATTCTCCAATATCTGATGTTCTCCCTTCCCTTTCCTGACATTCACCCATTTATCTGTCACCTGTTGCCTTGGGGTGACTACCTCCCTGCAGCTCATGTCTGTCAACTCTTCACTTTCCCTAACAAGCTGAAGGTCATCGAGCTGCAGCTCCTGTTCCCTAATCCAGTCTTTAAGGAGCTGCATCTCGATGCACCTGGTGCAGATGTGGCCATCGGTGATCCCACATCTGACACCCAGAACAGAACACTGGATCTGTAGACATGCCCCCTATTCTCTCAAGAGTTAATTCAGAAAAAAAGAAAATAAATAAGAAATGAACTTACTTACCTTGCCTCCATCTTTTCTCACTGAAGCCTTGTTGAACCAAAGCCTTACTACTCTGATTCAGACTACTCAGAAAACAACCTCTCCCACAATGACACTTGGCTACACGATACCCCTCATTTATGCAGACAAGACCTTTAAAGCTCTTTACTGGACCTATGCAGCAATGCTTCTGTCCAGTACTCCAATCAACAACTCCTGTCGAAAAAACTTACTGAGGTACGATCCTCAAACAGTCTCTGACAAACACGTCCAGCTCCTGACATTCATGTGTGGCTTAGCTACTAAGTCTAGTGGAACTGTTTCTACTGACAGGAAAAGGGGCAAAGGTGGGCTACTGGCACCTTAGAACTAGTTGCTTTAGGTAGATGGAACTCGTCAGCCATGGTTGGTGGCTCATCGAGGAGAAGGAAAAACTGATCTCAAACCTCTGCTTCCTTGTGGCTGTACCTACTCATAGGGAAGGCTTTGGGATAAACTCCAAGGGAAAAATCCAGAGCTGGAATCCCTCAGACAGTCCTACGTTGAGGTCAATGCTGACTGGCAACTCCTGTGACACTGCTGGTACCAAACTGCATTGGTCTCTGCCGTTCCTTCGGATTCATCAGATGCGTGGAGAGGCGGAGCTCACTACATGAGGAATAGCTAGCTATCCAAGCACAAAAATATAACTGCAGATGCTGTGGATCAAAGAATACGTACACAACGCTGGAAGAACTCAGCAGGTCAGGCAGCATCCGTGAGAAAAGAGTAACCAACGTTTCGGGCCGAGACCCTTCATCAGGAATGGGGGGGAAGTGAGGGCCGAAGCCCAGTAATAGAGATAGAGGAGGGGGTAGGGCTAGAGGCGCCAGGTGGAAAACCAATCAGAGGAAAGATAAAGGGGGGAGGGGATAAGCATGAAAGAACTGTAGAGATAAAGAAGCAGAAAGTTGAAAGGGGAGAGAGGCAGAGAGGGACCTGGGATAGGGGAAGGGGGAGAGGGAGAGAATTACTATCCATATCGTTCTGCCCAGGCTTGCAAAGCTAGGTAGTTAGGATGCAATATCCATGGTAAACTCTAAGGGATGGAGACCCTCACCTCAAATGAATCTACACTCAGTTGCCACTTTATTAGGCATAGGAGTGAATCCCATATGGCCTTCTGTTACTGAGGCCCATCCACTTCAAGATTGGATGCATTGTGCATTCAGAGATGCCCTTAAGCACACCATTGTTGTAATGTGTGATTACTGTCACCTTCCTGTCAACTTGAAGCAATCTGGCCATTCTCCTCTGATCACTCTCATTAACAAGGCATTTTCACCCACACAGCTGTCACTCACTGAATGAATTTTGTTTTTTGCACCATTATCTGTAAACTTTAGAGACTATTGTGCAAGAAAATCCCAAGAGATCACCAGTTTTTGAATTAAACAAACCGCCCTGAATGGCACCCACTATCATTCCACGGTCAAAGTAAGTAGATCTGATGATTGGGCTGAATAACAACTGAACATCTTAACAATAGCAACACACACAAAATACTGGAGGAACTCAGCAGGTCAGGTAGCATCTATGGAAATGAGTAAACAGTCGATGTTCTGGGCCAAGATCCTCTGCATGCTTTTTATACACTGAGTTGTCACCTCATGATTGGCTGATTAGATATTTGCATTAGGTACAGGTGTACCTAATCAAGTGGCCACTGAGTGCGTATTACAATATTTATAATCAGATTGAAATGTATGCTGATAAGAAATGCATGATATTAAAACATCAGAGTAGTGTTCAGCCTTTGGGTGATTTTGGGCTTCCAGAACAGCCTTATTAATTTCTGTTCTTTAATTATTCCTTTATACCCACTGTTATATATCTAAAACTTTTAAATTCAAAGTTCAAAGTACATATGGTCAACATAAACTACTCTGAGGTTTATTTTCTTCTGGGCATTCACAAAGAAATACAATAGAATCAATGAAAAACTCCACACAAATAAAGACCGATGAGAACAAAAATGCAAAAATTGACCAAGTGTGCAAAACCAAAAAGAACAATAAAATAATAATAAATAAGTAAATAATAAATAATATTGAGAAAATGAGCTGCAGAGTCCTCTCCACTTTTGACTTTTAAGATTCTCAGCTTTATTTAGATCTTTCTACAAGCGATCTAAAATCATTAATAATTGTAAACACAAACATTCTATCTAATCTATATTAAAGTTTGCAAGCGTCATGACATCATGTAGCAAGGATATTTTTTGACTTGTTCATGGGAAAATGTTGTCCAGCCCATTTTGAATCATGTAGGAATCTCTCCCCTTACTTGTTTCACATGTTTGCTGAAACATCTACTCATAGATTGCCATAGAACTCTGGTGCCTATCGGTGAGATACTCTGATCAATTTGTCTATTGTGATTGCTTGACTGGCCTCAGTGTAAAGCCAGTGATACTGATAAGGATAAGCAGAGTGATAAAAGAATTAAGCAAACATTACTATCCCCCCTCTTTGCATTTTATGGTTGTTTGAATTCTCCTTCCTGCTACTGCAATAGGTGCAGAACACTGAAACATTTCAGGAAACAATTAGAATCAGAATCAGGTTTGCTATTACCAGCATATATCGTGAGATTTGTTCACTTTGTGGCAGCAGCACAAAGTAATACATGATAATATAGAAAAAAACTGTGAATGACAGCAATTATACATATATAAAACAGTTACATTAAATAAGTAGTGCAACAACAGAAATAAAAAAGCAATGAGGTAGCATTCATGGTTTAATGTCCATTCAGAAATTGAATAGCAGAGGGGAAGAGGCTGTTCCTGAATCACTGAGTGTGTGTCTTCAGGCTTCTGTACCTCCTTCCTGATGGAAGCAATGAAAACAAGGCATGACCTGGTTGATGGGGGTCCTTCATGATGAACGCCGCCTTTTTGAGGCACTGCCCCTTGAAGACGTCTTGGATGCTACAGAGGCTAGTGCCCAGATGGCCCTGAATAATTTTACAACTCTGCAGCTTACTTCAATTCTGAGCAGTAGCACCGACCACCACCACCTCCATAGCAGATGGTGATACAGCCGGTTAGAATGTACATTTGTAGAAATTTGTGAGTGTCTTAGGTGACATATCAAATCTGCTGCTGAAGGAACACACACACACACATACACAAAGTGCTGTAGGAATTCAGCAAGTCAGACAGTATTGATGAAAAGGAATAAACAGTTGCTGTTTCGTGCTGATATCCTTCATTAGTACTGGAGAGAAAAGGGTAAGAAGCTAGAATGTGAGGAGAGGGCAAGGAGTACAAGCAGGCACATTGAAATGGGAATGGGTAGTTGAATTGCAATGGGGGGCCACTGGTTTAAGTCCAAAACATTGACTATTTATTCCTCTCCAGATGCTGTTTGACCTGCTGCATTCCTTCAGCATTTTGTGTGTCTAAATAGGAAATCCCACCTTCTGTGATGGACAGAGCAGTCACCCACTCTACATTGGTTATCACTGGGGATACAGTAGACAACTCAAAAGACTTGCAGGTGAAATGCCACCTCACCTGTTAGGACTGTTTGGGGCACTGTTTTATCACTTTATGGCCTACCCTACTGCCATGGAGAGGCCACACTCAAGTTGTAGCCAAATATATTGTTTGGGTAGTCTCCAATATGATGGCATGAACATCGAATTCTCTAATTTCTGGTAATTTCTTCCTCTTCTCTCTTTTTCAATTTCCCATTCTGGCTGCCCTCTCTTCACCTGCCTATCACCCCCCCTTTGGTTCCCCTCCTCCTTCCATTTATTCCATGGTTTACTGTACTTTCCTATCAGATTCCTTCTTCTTCATCCCTTTACCTCTTTCACATATCACATCTCAGCATCCCCTCCCCCACCAACCCACCTTCCCCCTCACTTTGTCTCACCTATCACCTGCCAGCTTCCCCTCTCCCCATCTTATTCTGTCTTCTCTCCCCTTGCCCTCCAGCCCTGATGTCTCAGCCAAAATATCAACTGTTTATTCCCGTCCATAGATGCTGCCTGGCCTGCCGAGTTCCTCCGGCACTTTGAGTGCGTGTTGCTCGAGATTTCCAGTGTCTTGTATTTATGAGTTGCTGCTGAATTTTAATGAGTACTTTTCTTTTACTCAACTTGGATTTACATGATGCTTTGAAAGGCAAACATTACAAAATGCTAGGTACTAAATTGCACATGAAAGAACCATTCATCCTGAGCCAGAATCTATCAGGCAGGTGGAAGGAAGGTTGAAATCCCCCTGCCCACAGTGTAACAAAGGCTAGCCACTTTTAACCTGGACTCCCTCCTGTGATGGTCAATAGTGTAATCAAAATTGATGGGAATGGGGATGCAAACCATTGGATGGAATTTATCTGCCAGCAGAGAATGTAGGAACAGATCCCAACATGTTAGCAGGCTTTCAGAAGGACAAGAAAGGGAGCCAGGTGTGGGAACTTCATCCGGCAGAAAGCCACCAGCAGAGATCAAGGTCCTGGTGACTTGAGGATGGAAGGAGACTTGATAGAGGTGTCCAAGATGATGAGAGGTATAGTCAAGTGAACAGCCAGAGACATTCTTCCCCAGGGTGGAAATGGCTAGTACAAGGGGGCATAATTTTAAGGTAATTGGAGGAAAATATGGAGGAGCTATCAGAGGTAAGTCTTTTACATAGTGAACAGTGAATGCATAGAATGCACTGTCAGCAGTTGTGGTAGAGGGAGATATATTAGAAACATCTGAGAACCTCTTAGATAGGCACACGGATGAAAGAAAAATGGGGGGCTACGTAGAAGGAAGGGGTTAGATTGATTTTAGAGTAAGTTAAAAGATCAGCACAACATTGTGGACTGAAGGGCCTGTGATGCTTTATGTTCACCCAGTCTTGTGTTGTACTGTTGGGCAACACTATACTTTGTCAGGACGTTGGAGCAGGGATCCAATCACAGACCCAGCACTGTGCCCACAGTGATATTAATTGAGTAACAAATCCCAAGGTGCAAACAAAGTCAGCATCAAAATTCAGACAGAGAGCAAAACATAGACAGACAGACATGACTGCTAGAAAAGCACAAGAAAAATCACTGGCACAATCTAGCAACAAACAGGTGGAAACACAGAACTGAAATACACTGAGCAATAAACAGGGAGGCAGATGATAGGTGGAGGACAATGAGACACAGGTGGCAGCAAAACAGGTAATAATGAGAAACAGATGAGAGATGGAGTACTCAGTGATACAGGGGCTGGAGTAGAGCAGGAGTGGGGACAGGAGCACATGGCAATACAAAACCACAGACTGACAATGAGGGGGAAACACACAAAAAGACAGAGTTCAACTGGACGTACTGACATACATAGAACACAGAACATAGAACAGTACCTCACAGAAACAGGCCCTTTGGCCCACAATGTGGTGCTGAACCAATTAAATTAGTAATCAAATGGCCAGCTAAACTAATTCCTTCTGCCTTCACAATATCCACCTCCTTCCATTTTCCTCACATTTATTTGCCTATCTAAATGTCTCTCAAAAGTTCTTAATGGAACTGCATCTACCACCAATTTAGGCAGCACATTCCAGGCACCCACTAGTCTTCATTTTATAAAGCTGCATCATAACTTTCTGGCTTTTGAACTCAATGCCTCAACTAATAAAGGCAAACATGCTATATGCCTTCTTAAACACACAATCAACCTGTGCAGCCACTTGCAGGGAACTATGAACTTGGACCCCAAGATCCCTCTGCTCATTGACATCGTAGAGGTCTTGACCTTATCTTGTACTGTCTCTTTACATTTGACTTACCAAGGTACAAAATTTCATGTTTGGCCTGGTTAAACTCCATCTTCCATTTCTCCACCTGTACCTGCAAATGAACTATATCTCACTGTATTTTTTTTGCCAGTCATCTATGCTATCCACAATGCCACCAATCTTCATCAATCATCAACAAGCTTCCTAACCCACCCATCTACATTTTCATTCAGCCTATTTATATACATCACAAACAGCAAAGATCCTAGTCCAGATCCCTGTAGAACTCTACTAATTACAGACCTCCAGCAAGAATAAGCCCTTTGACCTTTACCCTCTGTCTTCTATGGACAAGCTAGTTCTGAATCCAAATGGCCAATTCACCATGGATCCCATGCATCTTAATCTTCTGGATGAGACTTCCATGAGGGACCTTGCCAAATGCCTTACTCAAATCCATGTAGACAACATCCACAGCTCTACCTTTATCGATCACCCTTGTCAAAAAACTCAACCAGGTTTCGAGTTGCCCTGCACAAAGCCAAGCTGGTTCTCCCTAATTGATCCATGGTTCTCCAAATGTTCATAAATCCTAAACCTGAGAAGGGAACATGTTCAGACATCTCGGTGCATTTAACGTATCAAACAAAGGGTTAGAGATGGGTTCTACTAATGAGAATGCACCCTGGTGTAGAATCATGTAACTTTGTCACTTCTGACCACCACAACCTGATAGGTGGATGATGAAGCAATTCTCACACTCATAGCAAACATCTTGCATTAAAATTTGGAAGTCCTCCACTTGTCCTTAGATATTTTACTCCTAGTTAGAAATCTCTTGACTAAGCAGACAGCCAGTCCTTCATCTTAATACATCTCTTATATGACACACCTTGCAATAGAGAGAGGCTTCAAAGATTCATTGTACCTCTCCCACTAGGAAACAAGGTGAATTTTAAATTCTGATTCCCATTCCCATTCTGACATGCCGGTTCATGGCCTCCTCTTGTGGCAAGATGAGGACACCCTCAGAGTGGAGGAGCAACACCTTATATTCCATCTGGGCAGCCTCAAACTTGATGGCATGAATATTGATTTCTCCTTCTGGTAAAAGATTCCCTCCCCTTCCCTTCTTCTTCTATTCTCCACTCTGGCCTCACGAGCCTATCTCCTCCCCCTGAGTCCCCTACTCTTTCCCTTTTTCCCATGGTCCACTTCCCTCTCCTATCAGATTTCTTCCTCTCCAGACCTTTAACTCTCCCACTCACCTGGCTTCATCTATCTCCTTCTAGCTATCCTTCTTTTCCTACCTCCACCTTTTTATTCTGGCATCTTCCCCCTCCATCCTCAGTCCTGAAGAAGAGTCTTGGCCTCAACTGTCAACTGTTTATTCATTTCCATGGATGTTGCCTGATCTGCTGAGTTCCTGCAGCATTTTATGAGCGTTGCTCTGATTTCTAGCATCTGCAAACTTTCGTGTGTTAATAATTACTTTATTGGGCATTGGTCACCTCAAAATGCAAGAAAGAGATATATTACTAACAGTATCCGTGCACAATATGGTTTCATGTAAGTTTCTTAACTTCAAACAAAGTACATTTTAGACTATACAGTAATTTATGAGGAATTCAGCCAAAATGAATTCAGTTTATTTATTTAAGAGCTCTTCATGGAAAGTCTTTGCACAGATATTATTTCAACCCAGGGAGTTAGTCACAGGCCACCAAACTTAAAGGGATTACACACTTAAAGTGGCAAATATTTCTCACTAAATCATTGCACAGTTTGCATACATTGGGGTGACAGGGTAGTGTGGGGGTTAGTGCAGTTGCTCTACAAGGCCAGCCGTAAGATCAGGGTTCAATTCTCGCTGCATTCTGTAAAGAGTTTGCATGATCTCCTTATGAACACCTGAATTTCCTCCGGGTGATCCGGTTTCCTTCCACGTTCCAAAGATGTCTGGTTAACATCAGTACGCTGTGGGCATGTTATGTTGGCACCCGAAGCTTGGCAGCACTTGCAGGCTGCACGGTGCATTCCTCACTGATTTGATTTGACACAAAGAACACATTTTACTGTTTGTTTAGATGTATGTGAGAGCAAAAATGCTGATCTTTACATATCACCATGAACAAAAGTTGGAAATGTACTCGAGTAGTGTCACAAGAGAAGGTGAGGAATAAACAGGCAGAGAGTGCAGGAAGCTGATATTAATGACAACTAAACGCCACACTATTGTGTACGATTGCACCCTGTGTTCTATTTTTTTCAACGAAAGGTGAAGATGAAACAATGGGCAAACTCACGCACTAATAAATAAGTCAAGCCAGCTGTGACACTGCCCCAGTAGTCAACAAGGGCATATCTGTCATACATTTTCAGTTGTCATATATGAGAATAAAGGGCAAAGAAAAGGCTTTACTCGAAGGGTATTCGTTCCAGCAGAAATACTTTCTAAAAATAATCTACAACAAAATGACATAAATATAATGAAGTGTTGCTTGGGTATCCACTGGCATGTGCTACATCATGTAGTGGTCCACAATCATTCAACCAGACTTGGTTTCCCACGTGATGTAACCTTGGTCACCACATTACCAATACAGCAAAAATGGAGCCATTTCATTGTGCCCCTTCCTGGCCTAAAGGAATAGAGTGAATCAGGAATAAGATATCATAACAACCTGAAAACCCAAATTCCGCCTTGAAAGCTGGACTTGTCACTGGATGCATGGCAACACTTGTGGGCTGCCTCCCCACCCCCTGTCCCACACACCCTCATCCTCATGCTGTGTTGGCTATTTACGCAAATGACGCATTTCCCTGTATGCTTCATTATACCTCTGACAGATAAAGTAATGTAATCTAGTTTAACCTGTTTCCTATTTCTGTACAATGCCACCTTCTGTGAGTAGCACTAACACTAATTATTATTGTTAAAGATAATGTCATCAAAAGAACAACTATGATAAAATACATTATGTCCCGTGTTGTATCTTGTGGGCAGGCAATAGTTCTTGGCAAACTTTTATATAGCCATATAACAATTACAGCACGGAAACAGGCCATCTCGGCCCTTCTAGTCCGTGCCAAACGCTTACTCTCACCTAGTCCCACCAACCTGCACTCAGCCCATAACCCTCCATTCCTTTCCTGTCCATATACCTATCCAATTTTTTTAAAATGACAGAATCAAACCTGCCTCTACCATTTCTACTGGAAGCTCATTCTACACAGCTACCACATCCTGAGTAAAGAGGTTCCCCCTCGTGTTACCCCTAAACTTTTGCCCCCTTTTCTACAGAAGCAGTTTGCCTTTGCCCTCCTTCTGGGCAGTGTCTTTACAAGATGGGTGAGCCCGACCATTATCAATACTCTTCAGAGATTGTCAACCTGGTGTCAGTGGTCACATCGCCAGGACTTGTGATATGCACCAGCTGCTCATACAACCATCCACCACCTGGTCCCGTGGTTTCATGTGACCCTGATCGCCGGGGTGGGGGGCTCTAAGCAGGTGCTACTCCTTGCCCAAGGGTAACTTGCAGGCTAGCTGAGGGAAGGAGTGTCTTATGCTTCTTTGGAAGAGACGTATCTCCACCCTGCCACCCCAGCGTTGTGGACCAAGAGTGGGAAGGGGGCAGGGAGAGGAGAATCACGGTTGGGAAAAGGGGAAGGGAGAGGGGAGGGAGCAGGAAGCACCAGAAAGACATTCTGTAATGATCAATAAACAAATCATTTGGACTCAAATGACCTTGCCTGGTGTCTGAGGGTTGGGTGTGTCTGCACCTGCGCCATCCCTTACCTCTGCCACTCCTTCTCTGCCGCCTGTCCCACACCCCTTCTGCAGCGCTCCACCCTTGCTATTCTCAACATCCTTTGCTCCTAACCAGATTTACAAACTTGCTCTCCTCTCCACATCGACAAATCTAAGGTACCCTAGCTACTTATATGTTTGTGCATAAGATTTTGCATAATACAATATACAGTAAACATTCCTTTATAATAAATATATATTGAAGTTTGACTCACTGGGATTTCTGTCTCTTTCTACACGGTACCAGTTTACCTCCTGTTTATACAATTACTAAACCATCAAGATTCAGCTGGGAATCGATCAGGCCTATCCACAATGTGTTCCTTCTTGTATGGGACACAAGATAATCATGTCAAAGGTGAGCAAAAAGATCAGAAATTTCACCATCCCATTTCCACAGGAGATAGAATTCACTTTGAGTGTGTTGCTCCAAAATGAATTCAATCTCCCTCAGCACTCAGAACCTTTTCTTTGGAACAGAACATGTGCTGAGCAGTTTCAAATTACAATGCTGCTACCATGCTGTACAATGAGATGGAAAACATGGTCCGCACTGCTACAGAACCTTCTCTAGGGACCTCTGGTACATTGATTATATAAAGCACCTATGTCTACATTTCTACGGAGATTGAGATGTGCAAGGAACCCCACCCCCCGTCCCCAATTCGAACAACTTTCCATAGCAGCACCACCGGGAGTGTCTTACCTGGCTGTATCATTGTGTGGTACAGAAGATGCAAGGCATCGGACGACAAGACCCTATACAGGACAGTAAAACCCGCAGAGAGGATCACCAGGTCCTCCCTCCTATTTGTAACATTTACCAGGAATGTTGTAGAACAAAGGGACTGAAATATTGTCGAGGATCCTTCCCACAATCTCTTTGACCCACTACCATCGGGAAGGAGGTACAGAAGCATCAGAACTAGAACTGCCAGACTGGGTAAGAGCTTCTTCCCTCAGGCTGTGAGACTAATGAATACTATTGCCACCATCAAGGTCTCATTATTAGGACATTGAGCTGTTTACTGTTTACCTGTGCTGCGAACTACATGTATTTTGAATAACATTGCATTAGCTTAATTATGGTAATACTTCAGTTTATGTTCTGTACATGATATATATGTTTTGTGGGTGCATTGTGGTCCAGAGGAACATTGTTTCATTTGGTTGTAGACTTATACAGTCAGAGGACAATAAACCTGAACTTGAACTTGAGCCTCATAAGGTTCTCATAGCAAATCAAACAAATGAAAGTTATGACAACATCAAGCTTCCATTTTATATTTGAAAGAATGTAGAGCGTAGATGAGGAATAATGAGTTACGATTTTGCAACATGATGTCGCTAGTACACACAAAAGATTTGTCTGATGTTGGAGATTTTGCTCAACACACACAAAATGCTGGAGGAATTCAACAAGTCAGATATCAAGTGTTGAGGGAAATAAAGAGTCAACATTTCAGGCCAAAGCACTTCTTTAGAACTAGAAAGGAAGGGAGAAGAAGCCAGAATAGGAAGTGGTGTGGGGGGGCGGGGGGGGGGGTGAAGGAGAAGGAGTACAAGCTGGAAGGTGAGGGGGTAGGTGGGTGAGTGAGGGAGGGGAGATGAAGTAAGAAGCTCATTGAAAGTATCCAATATATTTTTATTGCATTTCTAACATAGTATCTCTCCTCTTGTAATTCTGCTTTCTACATTGGCTAAAAAGACTATTGAACGGCTCCAGAGTTATGAAAGCTGCCAAATTAAGGCCAATTTTTCTTCTTCACTATCTCCTTCTCAGCATTTTTACTCTGAGAAGATTTTGTGTTATCCAGGGGATCAACAAAAACTGCGGAAGTAAGTGGATTCAAATCAGGGTTTCAGAGAAGAATGAGATGGAAAATTGTAGATAAGAGTTCAGGTCTCTTTTAAATCACACCTCTTGTCTTGTATCTGTGACCCCTAGTTTTGGATTCCCTAACACTGCGGAAAAGATTATGACCATCTACCTTAACTCTCTTGATTTTTATAAACTGCTCCTGTATTTAATGAATACCTTGCTTCAGTATTCACTACAGAAAAGGACCTTGGTGATTGTAGGGATGACTTACCTTGGACGGAAAAGCTTGAGCATGTAGATATTAAGAAAGAGGATGTGCTTGAGCTTTGGAAAGCATCAAGTTGGATAAGTCACCAGGACCGGACGAGGTGTACCCCAGCCTACTGTGGGATGTGAGGGAGGAGATCTGGCAATGATCTTTGCATCATCAATGGGGACAGGAGAGGTTCTGGAGGATTGGAGGGTTGTGGATGTTGTTCCATTATTCAAGAAATGGAGTACTGTAGAGATAGCCCAGGAAATTATAGACCTATGAGTCTTTCTTCAGTGGTTGGTAATTTGATGGAGAAGATCCTGAGAGGCAGGATTTATGAACATTTGGAGAGGCATAATATGATTAGGAATTGTCAGCATGGATTTTAGAAAGTCAAGTCATGCCTTACAAGACTGACTGTAATTTTTTGAGGATGTGACTAAACACATTGATGATGGTAGAGCAGTAGGTGTAGTGTATATGGATTTCAGCAAGGCATTTGACAAGGTATCCCATGCAAGGCTTATTGAGAAAGCAAGGAGGCATGGGATCCAAGGGGAAATTGCTTTGTGGATCCAGAACTGGCTTGCCCACAGAAGACAAAGAGTGGTTGTAGATGGGTCATATTCTGCATGGAGGTCGGTCACCAGTGCTGTGCCTCAGGGATCTCTTCTGGGACTCTTACTCTTCGTGATTTTTATAAATGACCTGAATGAGGAAATGGAGGGATGGGTTAGTAAATTTGCTAAAGACACAAAGGTTGGAGGTGTTGTGGATAGTGTAGAGGGCTGTCAGAGGTTACAGTGGGACATTAACAGGATGCAGAACTGGGCTGAGAAATGGCAGATGGAGTTCACCCAAATTAGTGTGAGGTGGTTAATTTTGGTAGGTCAAATATGATGGCAGAATATAGCATTAATGGTAAGACTCTTGGCAGTGTGGTGGATCGGAGGGATCTTGGGGTCCGAGTCCATAGGACGCTCAAAGCAGCTGCGCAGGTTGACTCTGTGGTTAAGAAGGCATATGGTGCATTGGCCTTCATCAATTGTGGGATTGAGTTTAAGAGCCGAGAGGTAATGTTGCAGCTATATAGGACCCTGATCAGACCCCACTTGGAGTATTGTGCTCAGTTCTGGTTGCCTCACTACAGGAAAGATGTGGAAGCCATAGAAAGGGTGCAGAGGAGATTTACAAGGATGTTGCCTGGATTGGGGAGCATGCCTTATGAGAATAGGTTGAGTGAACTCGGCCTTTTCTCATTGGAGCAATGGAGGATGAGAGGTGATCTGATAGAGGTATACAAGATGATGAGAGACGTTGATCGTGTGGATAGTCATAGGCTTTTTCCCAGAGCTGAAATGGATAGCACGAGAGGGCATAGTTTTAAGATGCTTGGAAGTAGGTAAAGAGGAGATATCAGGGGTAAGTTTTTTTTACACAGAGGGTGGTGAGTGGATGGAATGGGCTGCCGGCGGCAGTAGTGGAGGCGGATACGATAGGGTCTTTTAATAGACTCCTGGTTAGGTACATGGAGCTTAGAAAAATAGAGGGCTGTGGGTAACCCTACGTAATTTCTAAGGTAAGGACATGTTCGGCACAGGTATGTGGGCTGAAGGGCCTGTATTGTGCTGTAGGTTTTCTATGTCCTATGAACCCAAGTTGACTACGTACATGTTGAAGCGCAGCGAGATGCTCAAACAAAAAAAAGTGCAGCGAGACATCTGAGTTTTAAAAAACGCTGTGAGAAAAGGTGAGTGAAACAGTGCAGCACGTACTTCTTCAGAAAAGGAGATGGTACATATTTATCTCCCATCTCCTTTTCTGAAGAGATAAATATGAAACATTTTTGAAAATTTGGTGCCCTTATTTACAAAAGACAGGATTAAGTATATAGGTGCTCCAAAGATGAAATAATTGGTTATTTGGGGAAATAAATAAGTATATATACTAAAGTTATTATGAACTCCATGGAGCATGTGGGGATCTTCCAATATCCAGGCACTCTTTCTTTTTTTTTCTTTCTTCTTTTTTTCTATAGGGATGTTAGGGGGGAGGGGTTAAGGGGAGGGGGGAAGGGTATATATATATTTTTTCATATATTTTCTTTTATTTCTGTAATTATTTGAAAACTCAATAGAAAAAAGTTTTAAAAAAAGAAACGGAGATGGTAGAGTTTCAAAAAAAGGCAGGAAGCAGACAAATTCACAAGTTCATAACCAGTGAGTACCAAGTAATTATAAACATATATTGAAAAAATGTAAATGACTGGCTACATCAGAAAGATTGACACATGCAATTTTACAAGAGATGACTGGATATGTATATTGAGTAAATTAAGCTGTATATTGAAGCAAATGAAATATTCAATGAAAAGCGAGTTCTGTATCAGCTTTGCTGGGTACATTGGGTGAAAAAGCATACAGGAGCTTAGGAGTTTAATTGCTCCAAAAAACCAGCCAGAATGAGCTTTGTTGATATCGTGAATGTAATGCAGGAACAATTAGACTCAAAACTATTGTTGACTACAGAACACTTTAAGCTTCATAAGCAGAAACAAAAGGAAGCAGAGTCTGTTTCAGTGTATGTGGCTCAGTTGGAGATTGACTGAGTGATGCACCATCAATAACTCTCTCTGAGACGTGAAGGCGAGATATTGGCTTTTATTGACTGGAGGAAAGAACAAGCAGTAGTTGACCACCATACTACATCCTGGAGACTGAGGGCCGGGCTCAGGCCTCAATCGCCTTTATACCGGGGTCTGTGGGAGGAGCCATGGTCAGTGGGAGGGGCCACAGGAGCAGTCAGCAGGGGGCGTGTCCAGACAGGTACATGTAGTTCACCACACTGAGCATTGTCAGTTCAGTGATGGGCTTAATAATGCACCGAGATTAATTTATGGAATCTTACAAGAAAGCATTTGAAAATGGCTCCTAATTGAAGCACAACTTACGTTTAAAAGAACAGTTGAAATACTGTAGATGTATCAATGGAAACAGCAGACAGAGATGCAACTGAATTGCACTCAGGAATGAAAGTAAGAGTGAACAAAATTGTGATGTCCGAACAGAAACCATCCTGGCCAAACAAATTGTGTTACCATTGTGGTGGGGACTCACATATGCCAGACAAATGCAGATTTAAAAAAAAAAATTTCTCAGATGTAGGAGCAGAAGTAGGCTATTTGGACAATCAAGTCTGTTCCGCTATTCAATTCTTCCAGTCATCCCCACTCCCCTACCTTCTCCCCATACCCTTTGATGCCCTGGCTAATCAAGAACCTATCTATCTTTGCCTTAAATACACCCAATGACTTGGCCTTCACAGCTGCGTGTGGCAAAAAATTCCACAGATTTACCACCTTCTGACTAAAGTAATTTCTCCGCATCTCTGTTCTAAATGGACGTTCTTCAGTCCTGAAGTCATGCTCTCTTGTCTCTTCCCCTACCATGGGAAATAACTTTGTTATATATAATCTGTTCAGGCCTTTTAACATTGAAATGTTTCTATGAGCTCCCCCCTCATTCTCCTGAACTCCAGCGAATACAGCCCGAGCGCTGCCAGATGTTCCACATACGGTAACCCTTTCATTCCTGGGTTTAATAATACTGTAATAATATTAAGTACTTTATTGATCTCAAGTGGGAAATTCTTTTGTTTCAGCAGCAATATTTAAAAATACACTTAAGAAGTGTGCAGACAACTAATAATAAAATACAGAATAATAATATACACGATAATAATTTTCCAATGTGCAATAATAATGTACTAAATAATAAAACAGAGACTATTGTACAATGATATGTGTTCTCCTGTCACAAAAAGATGAACTGTTGTACATGCTTATTGCATTTGATATTGAAGATTTTCTGTGATGATCTATGTGACAGTGGAGCTGAATGGGTCCGTTTTAAAGGGTGCTCCACTGCTTATTCTGTAGGTCATGGAGAGGATGTGCCAGATTGTCCAAAATGGATAACAGTTTGTTTAGTGACCTCCTCTCCACCAGAGTCCAGGGTGCAGCCGAGGATGGATCCAGACTTTCTCATGAGTTTATTTAATCTTTTTGCATCACCAGCATCGAAGCTGCTCCCCCAACATAAAGCCGCAAAGAAGACTGCATTTGCTACAACAGACTGGTAAAAGATCTCCTACGTCCTGCTGAAAACACTGAAGGATCTCAGCTTCCTTAGAAAATACCGTCTGCTCATCGTTACTTGTAAACAGCCTTGGTATTGGTTTTCCTGTCAAGTCTGTTGTCGAGGTGAACACCCAAGTATTTGTACCCCTCCACCATTGCAACTTCTTCTCCCAGAATATACACAGGACGCGTTACAGTCCTCTTCCTCCTAAAATCAATCACCATCTCCCTGGTTTTGGCCACGTACATGGGGGAGCAGATGATTCCTCCCGCACCACTCCACAAACTCATCCACCAGTCCTCTGTACTCTGACTCCCGCCCATTTCTGATAATGCCCAACCACTGCAGAGTCATCAGAGAAACTTGAAGAAAATGCAACATAGTAGGACACATGCAAAGAGCATGTCAGGCAGACAAAATTAAATGGACTGCAGAGGGAAGAGATAACGATAAAAATTCAAGTTACAGTTTCAAAAAGGGCGATAATCTGCATGCTGTTGACGAAAATCTGAGGATGAGAGTGACACAGGACAGAGTAGTTTTGACATTTATTACGTGAAAACTAACAAGAGACAAGTAAGATGGCTCACACCTGAAGTGAAAAGCAAATTAATTAAAATGGAATTGGAATTGGCTTATCTTCTCCAGTGATTCCACAAAATGACTTTGAATGGCATTTCAGAGATACTGAACTGAAGCCTAAAGATATCCAACTAAGAACTTATACTGGAGAAAACATAACTCCTGTGGGAATGACATTTGGAACAGTGAAATAGAACAGCCACATTGGTCTTGCATGTGGTAAAAACGGGAGGGCTACCATTGTGGGGACTTGATTAGCTGAGTCAATTTAACTAGAGATCCATCCACTATTTGCATGCTATATCCCCTGCAACAGAGTCAAATTAAAGAGTATTAGAAAGTCACTGGATAATGCCACAGCAGCATTCAAGGATGACATTTGAAAACCCAAACATATCAAGGGTAAAATAGTGTTAAATGAAAAAGCCACACCCAAGTTTTACAAAGCTGGGCTGATTCCTTATTCCATCTGAGATCAAACAGCCAGTGAGCTAAATTGCATGGAGGCTGAAGGAATTCTTTCCCAGGTTGAGTGGAGCCCATGGGCAATGCCAGTGTTCCCAGCAGCAAAGAAGGATGAACCTTTCAGGATCTGTGTTGATTTTAAGGTCATCATCAACTCAGTACTGTAAGTAGATCAATGCCCTCTGCCTAGGATAGAAGATACCCTTGCAAACCTTTCCGGAGTGCAGCACTTCAGCAAGTGGACTTAGCTGAGGCCTACCTACAGATGCAGATGGAAGAGGAGTCCAAAGTGTTTCTCACAAAAGGTTTCACCACTATAATAGGTTTACTTTTGGAGTAGTATATGTGAAGTGAACTGAATTGACGACTTTATTTCTTATATCCTTCACGTACATGAGGAATAAATATCTTTACATTACATCTCCATCTAAATGTACAATGTGCAATCATAGTAATTTGTAATAATTTATAATGAATAGAACAGTCAATGTAACATAGAATACACTCAAATCAGCATGAGTTCATCAGTTTGAAGACCTGGTGCACAAAGTGGTCCCGGAGCCTGTTAGTCCTGGCTTTTATGCTGCGGTACCATTTCCCGGATGGATGATAAGGAACGCCTTCAGGATTCAAGTTTGTTCATTGTCATTCTTTAGCACATATGTGCAAAGGAGAACAAAATGATTCTTACCCCAGGTCTATTGCAGTGTTAAAGAACACTATATAAAAAACCCCAAAAATAAACACTGAATATAAATCTAAAAAGCAATCCTATAAAACACAATGTACAATTAACTGTGCAAAAGAATACTTCCTTGTGGATATAAAGTGATAAAAGAATACCTTTTAAATATAAACACAATCCAAGTTTATACATTAATAATAGATTCTTGGAAGAGGTATTGGCATGGCATTCAGTTTGCATGAAACATTCGCCACCTGATGCAGTTGTCTTTGGAAAAGAATGAGGGGCAAAGAATATTTTAAGTATATATCTAAGGTCATGACACATAGAGGAATGTTAAAATCAAAATCTGTAGTACATATCAAGTGAAGGTATCTGATCTGTAAATACACAGACAGACAATTATTGCAAAGCCTTCACTGTTGCATTCCCATGATCTTTTGTTATCTGTCCTTTCAGTTTCCTGAGGACTAATTGGTATTTCAACATAAAGTGTTGTTGAAACCAAGATACTATTTTCCCATCTTATCAGGGAGCAGTTAAGTTGATCGATTTATAGTTTAATTTTAAAAATAAGAAGGTAAATGATCAACAGAAGCTACTTAACTCCAGGGTGTGTAAGTACCTGGGTAGAGTCACTAATCACGGTACTACCATCTCCACTTGGTTCAACACGTTGATAAGGAGCTCCTGAACTGACTTCTGTCACTCCTGTTTAAGTGGTTTCAGATCTGTTATGCACACATTACATCATGAACCATTGTGTAAAATTTGTCAGGATGTTGAGTTCTATAACAGAGCAGGTTGTAACGTCAGCAGAACGTTGTGGGTTGAAGGGACTGTACTGTGCTGTAATGTTCTGTGTATCATGCAAATAAAACAAAGGTAAAGGGCACCACGCTAGCATAGTGGTTAGTGTTCCAGAGTTCGGAGTTCAATTCTGGCACTATCTGTAAGCAGTTTATATGTTCTCCCCATGAACCACATGGGCTTCCTCTAGGTGCTCTTGCTTCCTCCTACGGTCCAAAGATGTAACCAGTTAGTAGGTGAATTGGTCTTTGTACATTGTCCTGTGATTAACCTAGTGTTAAATAGATAGGTTGTAAGGGCCTGTTCTGTGCTGTATCTCTAAATAAAACATAAATAATGCTATGTCAATAAATCTGAATGGTGCTATGTTTGGCTCGTTATACCAAGGCCAAGATACACATGCAGTCACAATTCTTCATCAAGAATCATCACCTTGTCGTGGTGGAGAGGCTCGTTAGTTCCTCAGATTCCGAGAGTTGTGTCTTCTGGAGTTCAGCCGTCCGATACTTAGATCCTGGTGGGTCACTCATGGTGGTAAGGTCAAGGGGGAAGTTCTAAACAAAGAGCCAAGACCTCAAAGGTGGAGCTGGCAGCAGCTGCTGACCCATCACAAGGGGAGTGAAGGCGGAGGAAGGCTGCAGCGGTGAAGGGTCCCCAGTCATCTTACATTCTGTGCCAGTGGACCCTGACCCCGACCTGCCAAGGATCGTGCAGAGCCTATCTGTGCGTCAGCCTCCAGGGTGTTAAACAAAGTCACTCACAGGCATTCTTCATTAAGGGAATCAAACCTAGTGTCCTGGATTAATATGTGGATCCAAGAATGGCCTCGAGAGAGCCACCTGAAGACCCACCAATAGACAACCCCTTAGCAGGACATTATATTCGACTTGATTGATCACTCTAGTACTACGTGCATTCATTTCTTCTTTTCCTCTGCCCTTCATCACCCCACTTGCTTTCCTAATCTTCCTCATTAGGGGTTTTCACATGCAGGTATGTACTTTGTGGCCATTTTGTTAGCTACCTCCTATACATAATAAAGTGGCCACTGAGTGTATGTTCATGATCTGCTGCTGCTCAAGGTTTGATGGGCCTTGCATTCAGAAACGCTCTTCTGCACACCACTGTTGTAACCTATGGTTATTTGAGTTACTGTCGCCTTCCAGTCAGCTTGAACCGGTCTGGGGCCATTCTCCTCTGACCTCTCTCATTAACAAGGCATTTTTGCCCAAAGAACTGCTGCTCTCTGGATGTATTTTTTTGTTTTCCACTCTTTTCTCTGTAAACTCCAGATACTGTGTGTGAAAATGCCAGGAGATTAGCAGTTTCTGAGATACTCAAACTACCCACTCTGGCATCAATAATCATTCCATGGTTAAAAGACACTTAGATCACATTTCTTCCTCATTCTAAACACAAGAGATTCTGCAGATACTGGAAATCCAGAGCAACACGCAGAAAATGCTGGAGGAACTCAGCAGGTCAGGCTGCATCTATGGAAATCAATAAACAGTCAACGACTGTTTATCAGAGTCCTGATGAAGGCTCTCAGCTCGAAACACAATTGTTTATTCTTTCCATTGACGCTTCCTGACCTGCTAAGTTCCTCCAACACTACTAATAACACCGTTTCTGAAGTAAATTCTGGTTAACTATCACCGTAAACAATGAAGAAGCTAGTGGAGGCGAAGATGATTTGAAGGATGAACCTTGCTGGTGTATTGCAAAGCCGAAGCACAATGTGCTCAAGATCGGGTTGCAGGCAGTGTTGGTATCACTGTCACTGTCGGGGTGAATGATTTGGAGAGGAGTCGATGCCTGTCCACTTAATCTGGGTGGATCGCTCCAAGTGCCAAGCTGATTTGGTGAGATCGAGAATGACTCCGGGCTGTGTAGCCCAAGCGTGTCTCTGCGCTGGGATTCAGGTCCTCGTGTGAAGCACTGCCTGGAGCTTGGACAATTTAAACACCATTCAAATAGACTGGAAAGCCCAAGTGTTGGGACTGGAGGCAAGGTTCAGGCTGATTTCACTCGCTCTCCCGCAATGTCCTTTCCTCTCTCTGCAGCAAAGAAGCTGTGAACTGCTCCGGCGACCGTCATCACTGTGAGCTTCGCAACGTTTTTGCCCCTCTAATATGATGAGCTGAGGCTGATGCTTGAGCCTACTCCAGCTGCTCCAGAGAGTGGATTTAAGGACTCAACTTCTTTCGGAATGCTGTTGTTTTCTCCTATGGTTTGCATGATGAGTTTTTTTTCTCCTCTTTCTCAGCACAGTGGAATGGTCTTTCTTTTTTTTTAAATTGGGTTCTTTGGGCTTCCTGCTTTGTGACTGCCTGTAAGCAAACAAATCTCAAGGTCTATAATTTATGCATTCCTTGATAGTAAATGCACTTTGAATCTTTTGTGCATGTTGCCCTTTCCCATCCTGATGACTGATCTGAAAAACACCTGATTCTCTTAACCATGTCTGCATGCTTTTATGCACTGAGTTACTGCCACATGATTGGCTGATTAGATATTAGCATTTCTAAGCAGGTGTAGAGAAGGTACCCAGTAAAGTGGCCAATGAGTGTATCTCTCACAGAGCAAATTGCAGATTTTCTCCTTGAGGATAAAGTCATACGTCGTTCCAGAATATCAAATTCCCATCATTGAAATAAAAACAACATGCAGAAAATGCTCAACAAATCACTTGAGGAAACTGATAATCCAAAGGATGTGAGTATTGCAACAAGGCCAGAACCCTCAGCATCCCCTGCAAGCTGATTCATTTAAAAAATATCTTATTTCGACATACAGCACGGTAACAGGCTCTTCTGGCCCACAAGAGCCTGTGCCGCCCAAGTAATTCCAAATGACCAATTAACCGACTACCTGAAAACGGGAGCACCCAGAGGAAACTCACATCATCACCAGGACAACGTCCAAACCCCTTTCAGATGGCGGCAAGAGTTGGACCCCGGCCACTGGCACAGTAAAGTGCCAGTGCTAACCGCTGCAGTACCATGCTGCTGCAATGGTGAATCTCCCTCTTGAACTACTGCCATCTATAGAGTGAATATATTCTTATGCAAGTTCTTAAGTTTTGCTCAACCAAACTGAAGATATAGTGAAGTACCTCCAAGCTAGATGGATGTGTGAAATAGATAGGAGGTTTCAAATGAAAAAAAATAACTTAACATGTTAGATTGCATTTTTATCAAAACACACCTGTTTCTCCTTCCGATGAACAAATTCCATCCACTCCCATTCCTGTAGTCCCCACTCCAATCTTTCATGTCTTCTCACCTGCTTATTAGCTCCTCCTTCCTTTTCTCCTATTGTCAACTCTCCTCTTCTTTCAGATTCCTTCCTCTCCAGCCCTTGATTTTCCCACCCACCTGGCTTCTCCTATCACCTTCCTGCTAGCCTCCTTCCCCCCCCCCCACCTTTTTATTCTGGCATCTTCACCCTTCCTTCTCAGCCCTAAAGAAGGGTCTCGGCCCGAAACGTTGACTCTTTATTCCTTTCTATAGATGCTGCCTGACCTGCTGAGTTTTTCCAGTATTTTGCGTGTTTTGTTTTGGATTTCCAGTATCTGCAGATTTTCTCGTATCTGTTTTAGATAGTGAATATCTTTCTAACTATTGACCAGGCATTTTTTAAATTTCTGTTAAATTTCTATTCATTAATTTTTTATCCTTTAACACTACAGGTTTGGTATACCTTCTTAAGGTAAAGACACAACAGACTACAAATGGTGGAATCTGGCATATCAAATGGTCCACTGGAGGTACTCAGCGGGCCAGGCAGCATCTGTGGAGTGAAAGGACCAGTTGATGCTTCAGGTTGAAATCCAGCATCGGGATTAATGCATACTTTTGACCCAAGGTGTCTACAGTTCCTTAGTGCAATCAGTGATTACCAGAGTTCAATTCCTGCCACAGTTAGTAATGACTTTGTACATTCTCCCGATGATTGTTCATTTTTGCTCTGGGTGCTCTGGTTCTCCCCACATTTCAAAGATGTACAGGTTAGGGTTAGTTAGTTCTGGGCGTACTATTATTAGATCTCTGTTTATTTTCTGATCTTTGTGGTCCTTCCAGGAGTCAGGAATAACGAGCAGTCTTAATTCCAAGATTTAAGTTTATTTTAGAGTACAGACAAACATACAAATACTAAGCAAACTGAATAAGGAGCTGACAAACGATGCTAAGAGGTGTATGGATGCAAAGACAAACATACAAAGAAGAAGCCAAGAAGTCAAAAATCCAAGATGGAGCCTCTGAAAAATCTATCACTTTTATAACAAGATAAGGAAAATTCTTGAGATAGAGAATTAATTAGTTACTAGGCTACATAATTAAAACAATTGCATCACATGAGTAATGTGCTAATTCTTAGCCAATGAAAAATGACAAAGGTGATAAACCGTTAATTTGGCTGCTATACCGCTTTCTGCCAATGAGTGTGAAAAATAGACGAGTTTGTTAAAAAGTACAAATGTTATAAAATAATTATTTTTAAAAAACAGTTCTTTTCAACACGATGCCAATGTCAGAAATGTGCCAACAGTTGCAAGTTGACCCCAGCACAATCCTTGCAGATTTGATTTGATGCAAACGATGCATTTCACTGAATGTTTTGATGCTTTGATGTACGTGTACAATTCATCGAAAGTGGTGACACAGGTAGATAGGGTCATATAGAAAGCTTTTGGCACATTGGACTTCATAAATCAAAGTATTGACTACAGGAGATGGGATGTTATATTGAAATTGTGTAAAACAAAGGTGGGGCCTAATTTGGAGAATTGCGTGCCATTCTGGTCACCTACCTATAGGCAAGATAAGTAAGGTAAATACAAGCAGACTTCTTCTACTGAGATTGGGTTAGAGAGAACTAGTGATCACAGGTTAAGAGTGAAAGGTGAAATATTTAAGGGGAACCCTGGGGATAATTTCTTCACTCAGAGGGCCGTGAGAGTCTGGAATAAGCTGCCAGCACAGGTGCTGCATGTGAACTCAATGTCAATGTTTAAGAGAAGTTTGAATAGGTACATGGACGGTTGGGGTGTAGAGGGCTATGGTCCTGGTGCAGGTCAACGGGAGTAGGCAGTTTAAATGGTTCACCATGACTCAATGAGCTGAAGAGCCTGTTTCTATGCTGTACTTTCCTGTGACTCTATGGAACAAATAAAGCTAATCTCTAATCTCCCTCCCCAGATACTGTTTGACCTGCTGAATTTCTCCAGTAGATGGTTGCTTCAATTTAACATAGCAAGATGGAATCTTGAACCCAACCAGCCAGTATCCTACTGAAATTCTGAAGCCCAGAGGAGAGCCATCCCTTTGCATGGCTGCACACATAAGTAGAGTTTGCCATCCTGCGGTTTAAATTTAAATGTTCAGTGAGAGGAGGCAGGAACACTCTATAAACATTTAAATCAACTCCATATAGACCAGGGGTGTCAAACTCATTTTAGGTCACGGGCCGGATTGAGCAAAATGCAGCTTCATGCGGGCCGGATCAGTCGGACGCGTGCAAACGCAGCTTTCGTTGCCTCCGTTTTTTCAGCCTGCTCTCATGTGTCTCAGTCTCTGCTATAACTACAAAGCGTTTCACTTTACAAATTCCGTTTCTTATGAAGAAGACTGCCGAGCAAGACTGCCGAATAAACACTAAAAACCCTGAAAACCTGGTACCTGAATAAACTCAGCATTAGCCATATCATACGCCATAGGCGCTTCGATTACTGGGGCCAGCTTTAATAGTAATTAGATATTATCTCGTGGGCCAAAGATAATTCCACCGCGGGCCGGATTTGGCCCGCGGGCCTTGAGTTTGACATATATGATATAGACTGAAGCAGTGCTTAGCATGTTTAAAAGCCCTCTTCTAAATCTGTCTTGACATTATATTGCAGATAGGACATAGAAGAACACAGCACAGGAACAGGCCATTCAGCCCACAATGTTGTGTAAAACCAGCTAAAAAAGCAAGTCAAAAAACACCTAAACACTAATCCTTCCTATCTACCTGTATACCATGCCCATATCCCTCCAACTTCCTTACATCTACGATCCTATCCAAACATCTCTTAAAAGTCTCTACCACTATACCAGGCAGTGTATTCCAGGCATCTACAATTTGAGTGAAAAACTCACCCCTCCTATCCCCATTTAACATACTCCTTCAATGCATGCCCTCTGGTATTAGACATTTCAATTCTGGGAAACAGATACTCTCTGTCCACTTTATCTATGCTTCTCATAATCTTATAAACTTCCATCAGATCTGCCCTAAACCTCTATCAGTTCTCCCTCAGGGAGTGTGAGACTGCTTCCACAGTTTGTGCATTGCTTGTTTACCTGCACTGCGCTTTCTTAGTAGCTGTTATACTTTATTCTGCGTTGTTATCATTTTACCTTGTACTACCTTAGTGTATTGTGTAATGGTTAGATCTGTATGAACTATGTGTAAGAAAAACTTATTGTATTCAGCACATGTGACAATAATAGACCAATTCCAATTCTTAAACACAAGGGATTCTGCAGATGCTGGAACTCCTGAGCAACACACAGGGAATGCTGGGGAATTCAGCAGGTCAGGCATCATCTATTGAGAGGTATAAACAGTTGACATTTCAGGCTGAGACCTTTCGTCAGGACTAGAAAGAGAGCAGAATCCAGAATTAGGAAGGACAGGCAGAAGATAGGGCAGAATTGTACTCAGTGGGTTGAGTTGCAGTGTAACAGGGGGACAAATTGAAATGAGTGACAAATACACGATTGATTGCACACAGTGTATGGAATAAGGTAGATGATCTTGTAGAGTAGTTAAAGATTGGTAGGTATGACATTGTGGGCATCACTGAGTCATGGCTGAAAGAAGATCATAGTTGGGAGCTTAACATTCAAGGGTACATGTTGTGTCAAAAGGACGGGCAGGTAGGTAGAGTGGGTGGGGTAGCTTTGTTGGTAAAAATTGAAATCAACTCCTTAGAAAGAGGTAATATAGGTATGGTTCTGGATGACTAGAAAATTGCAAATGTTAATCCACTCTTCAAGAAGGGAGGGAGGCAGAAGAAAGGAGTTTATAGGCCAGTTAGCATGACCTCCGTGGTTGGGAAGATGTGGGAGTCAATTGTTAATGATGAGGTTTTGGGGTGCACATGGTAAAATAGGCCAAAGGCAATATGGTTTCCTTAAAGGAAAGTCTCACCTGACAAATCTGTTGGAATTCTTTGAGAAAATAACAAGCAGGATAGACAAAGGAGAATTGGTGGATGTTGTGTACTTGGATTTTCAGGCCTTTGACAAGGTGCCACACATAAGACTGCCTAGCAAGGTAAGAGCCCATGGTATTACAGGAAAGATGGAAAGATACTAGCATGGATAGAGCATTGGTGATTGGCAGGAGGCAAAGAGTGGGAATAAAGGGAGCCTTTTCTGATTGGCTGTTGGTGACTGCTGGTGTTCCACAATGGTCAGTATTGGGACTGCTTCTTTTTATGTTAGAACCATAGAACCATAGAATGTTACAGCACAGAAATAGGCCTTTAAGCCCTTCTTGGCTGTGTTGAACTATTTTTCTGCCTAGTCCCACTGACCTAAACCTAGACCATATCCCTCTCATCCATGTACCTGTCCAAGTTTTTCTTAAATGTTAGAAGTGAGCCTACATTCACCACTTCAACTGGCAGCTCATTCCACACTTCCACTACTCTCTGTGTGAAGAAGCTCCCCTTAATGTTCCCTTTAAACATTTCCCCCTTCACCCTTAACCCATGTCCTCTGGTTTTTTTCTCCCCTAACCTCAGTAGAAAAAGCCTGCTTGCATTCACACTATCTATACCCATCATAATTATATACACCTCTATCAAATCTCCCCTCATTCTTCTATGCTCCAGGGAATAAGGTCCTAACCTATTCAACCTTTCTCTGTAATTCAGTTTCTCAAGTCCCGGCAACATCCTTGTAAGCCTTCTCTGCACTCTTTCAACCTTATTAATATCCTTCCTGTAATTAGGTGATCAAAACTGCACACAATACTCCAAATTCGGCCTCACCTATGTCTATACAACCTCACCATAACATTCCAACTCTTATACTCAATACTTTGATTAATAAAGGCCAATGTGTCAAAAGCTCTCATGTTGTATATTAATGATTTGGATGATGGAATTGATGGTTTTGTGGACAAGTTTGAGGACAATATGAAGATAGCTGGAGAAACAGGTAGTGTTGAGGAAGCAGAGAGGCTGCAAAAGAATTTAGAAGGATTACGAAAATGGACAAAGAAGTGACAGATGGAATACAGTGTCGCATACAGCATACAGAATACGGTGAATACATGGTCATACACTTTGGTAGAATGAATTAAAGTGTAGACTGTTTTCTAAAGGGGGAGAAAATTCAAAAATCCGAGGTGCAACAGGCCTTGGGAGTCTTTGTACAGGATTCCCTAAAGGTTAACTTGCAGTTTGAGTTGATGGTGAAGGAAGCAAATGCAATGTTAGCATTCACTTCAAAAGGACTAGAATATAAAAACAAGATAGATACTTCATGGATCCCAAAGGAAATTACAGTGTCACAGTAGCATTGCAACTGCACAGATAGACAAATATACAAATATTAGAAGGGAAGAAAGAATAAAGAATAAGTTACCTCAAACGGTCTAACAGGAGGGAGTCATCACTTCCCTGGCTATAGGTTGACTCACTATAGAGCCTAATTGCCGAGGGTAAGAATGACAGGGATGGAATGCGAAGGGTTTATAAGGCACTGGTGAGACCTCACTTGGAGTACTGTGAGCAGTTTTGGGCCCCTATCTAAGAAAGGATGGGCTGACATTGGAGATGGTTCAGGGAAGGTTCTCAAGAGTGATTCTGGGAATAAAAGGATTTTCCTTTCTGGAGTGTTTGATGATTTGGGGTCTGTACTCATTGGGATTTAGAAGAATGAGGGAGTTCCCATTGAAACACTGTATGTTGAAAGGCCTAGATAGAGTGGATGTGGTAAGGATGTTTCCTACAGTGGGGGGGGGGGGGGGGAGTCTAGGACCAGAAGGCACAACCTCAGAATAGAGGGATGTCCACTTAGAATGGAGATGTGAAGGAATTTCTTTAGCCAGAAGGTGGTGGATCTGTGAAATTCATTGTGAAAAGTGGCTGTAGAGGCCAGGTCATTGGGTGTATTTAATGTGTAAGGTACAGGGAGAAGGCAGGAAAATGGGGTTCTGAGAGAAATGGATTAACCATGATGGACTCAATGGGCCAAATGGCTTTACGCTACCCAGTTCTTTCATCCTGCACCTGGACCATACCCTTTTCATCCATCTGCTTATCCAAATGTCTCTTAAATCAAACCCGCATCCACACACTCAACACCGCCTGAATGAAGAAACTCCCCACCAGGTTCCCCTTAACTCAAGGTGAAACCATCCACCAGTTTCCCATTTTCCACACAAATCACAAACATTTCCATTTCAGGATTTACATTCTATGTTGACTCTACCTGATTCCATTTTGGTCTTCCAAATATTTGGCTTCTAGTTCCTCACAGGGGCGGCACGGTAGTGTAGTGGTTAGCACAACACTTTACAGTATCAATGACCAGGTTCAATTCTCACCACTGCCTGTAAGGAGTTTGTATGTTCTCCCCATGGCTTTGGATTTTCTCTGGGTGCTCCAGTTACCTCCCACTGTGCAAAGACATACCAGTTGGTAGGTTAATTGGTCATTGTAAATTTCCCATGATTAGACTAGTATTAAATTAGTGGTTGCTGGGCGGCTTTCTGAAGGGCCTACTCCGCTCTTTATCTCAATAAATTAATAAAAATAATGGACTACATTAAATTATGCAATGATAGGCATCAAGTTAATAGATGTATATTATTATCTCGAGATCCAGGAGTATTTGCAGCCTTGAAGCGCATTAAGGAGGGTAGATCCCCAGGGCCCGACCAAGTTCACTGCTGGACCTAATGGGAGGACGGGGAAAAAAAACTTGCTGGAGATATTTGCTTTGTCGTTAGCCACTGGCAAAGCTCCAGAAAACTGAGGGTGACTGATGTTGTTCTGGTGTTCAGATTAGCATCGACAGGCCAGAGAATTAGGCCAGCGAGCCTGGCTTCAGCTGAAAGGAAGTTACTGGAGGAAACTTTGAGGGGCAAGATCTCATTGCTACCATCAGGGAGGAGATACAGGAGCCTGAAGACACACACACTCAATGACTCAAGAAAAGCTTCTTCCCCTCTGCCATCCAATTTTTGAATGGACATTGAACCCATGATCACTACCTCATTATTTTTTTTATTTTTATTTTTGCACTAGTTATTTAATTTAATGATTATATATATATATCTATACCTAGTGTAATTCACAGGTTTTCCCCTCTATTATTATATATTGCATTGTACTGCTGCCACAAAGACAACAAATTTCATGACGTATGCCAGTGATACTAAACCTGATTCTGATTCTTCCATCACTTGAATAGCCAAGGCCTGGTTAGGAATTGTCAGAATGGTTTTGTGTATGGAAGTTCATTTCTGACAAACTATTTTGAAGCTATGACTAAAGGGAATAGATGATGATGATGGGGCAGTGGATGGACTTTAATAAGGTCTTTGACAAAGTCCGGTGTTGGCACCTCATTTATCCATTATTAATGTGAATTATTTATATTTAATATTTATGTAAATGACTTGCCTGATTAGCAAGCTTTCTGATCATTCTAAATTAAGAGGTCTTGCTGGTTGCAAAGCAAGTTACAATGAATTGCTAAGAAATCTTAATCAGTTAGGGAGGTGGGCTAATGAATGGCAAATGGATTTCAATTTAGAAGTGTGAGGTGATGCATTTTGGACAGTTAAAGCAGGATAGAACTTATTGAGTGAATGCCGGGGCACTGATGAGTGTTGTAGAGCAGAGGTACCCAGCAGTACAACTACACAGTTTGCTGTAGGTGGCCACACAGGGAAGCTGGTGAAGAGGGCATTTAGCATGTTGGCCTTCATCAGTCAGGGCATCTAGTTTAGCAATAGGGACATTATGTTGCAGATATTTCAGGCAATAATGAGGCAATGTCTTCAATAAGTTCAGTTTTATTAATCATTTTCACACCAATGACTTACAGTCACCCTGTTTTACAGTACCAGCGACCTGGGATCCATTCCCACCGTGCCTGTAAGGAGTTTGTACGTTCACCCCTTGACTGCGTGGGTTTCCTCCGGGTGCTCCGGTTTCCTCCCAAAGTCCAAAGATGTATCAGTCGATAGATTACTTGGTCATTGTAAACGTCCTGTGATTAAAGGTTGAACAAGTTAGGTCTTTATTCTTTGGAGCGTAGAAGGTTGAGGGGGGACTTGATAGAGGTATTTAAAATTATGAGGGGGATAGATAGAGTTGATGTGGATAGGCTTTTTCCATTGAGAGAAGGGGAGATTGAAATAAGTTGAGAGTTAAGGGGCAAGAGTTTAGGGATAATATGAGGGGGAACTTCTTTATTCAGAGAGTGGTAGCTGTGTGGAACAAGCTTCCAGTAGAAGTGATAGAGGCAGGTTTGATATTGTCATTTAAAGTAAAATTGGATAGGTATATGGACAGGAAAGGAATGGAGTGTTATGGGCTGAGTGCAGGTCGGTGGGACTAGGTGAGAGTAAGCGTTTGGCACAGACTAGAAGGGCCGAGATGGCCTGTTTCCGTGCTGTAATTGTTATATGGTTATTAGGCTAGGGTTAAATTGGGGGTTGCTGGCAGCACGGCTGAAAGGGCCAGAAGGGCCTATTCTGTGCTGTATGTCAATAAATAGATATAAATTATAGGAATGGTACTGTCGAGCTGGAGAGGGTGCCAAGGAGATTTACTAGGCTGCACTGGGACTAGAGGGCCTGAGTTAGAGGGAGAATTTGGCCACACCTCATCTTTATTCCCTTATGTGCAGGAGAATAAGGGGGTGACCACATTAAAGTTTACAAAATCATGAGGAGGTAATTATAAGGTGGACAGTCAGTCTTTTCCCTGGGGCTGGGGAGTCCAAAATGAGAGGGCGCGGATACAAGATAAGATGAGACAGAATTAAACGAGACCTACAAGGTAATTTTACACAGATGGTGTGAGTATCCTCTGATCACAGCAACCATGTTCTTATTAAATCCGATCTGGCCCCAGTAGCCTACTCCTGCCTTTTTCTTCACATGCTCTTGTTTTATTTGCCTGAAAGCTATTAGAGATTCACCTTAAAGGTATAATTCTCTTCGTGACCTGTGCTCTTGTGATTAAAACTTTAATTGAATTATATTGAGGGAACCTGCAAGATATTGCAGAGTTAGGTAAGTGTGTTGTGGTTGTGAGATGTGTTTAAAATTCACTGAAGGCAGCTTTATACCACATCACTAGAGTGCAGGAGTCCACATCAAGTGACCTTACCTAGCAACAGACTCAAATTGCCAATCAACATGTGTAAATCATTCAATTAGACCAATGTTGACCTGGATATCTGTACTTCACACTAGGTCAATAGATTTGTGACCTTCTGGGTCTTACTCATGAAAGCAAGTTGAGTACACAGAAGCAATTGAGGGTGCAGAATCAATGTATTGGAATTGGTTTATTATTGTCACATGTACCAAGAAAGCGAAAAGTTTGTTTTGCATACTTTTCATACAGATCAGATCATTACACAGTGCATTGAGCTGGAATAAGATAAAACAGTAACAATGCAGAATAAAATATAAAAGCTGCCAAGAGTACAGTGCAGAGAACAATAAAGTGCAAGGTCATGATGAAGTGGATTGTGAGGTCAAGAGTCCACCTTATTGAACAAGGTGTCTGTTTAAGAGTCTCTTTACGGTGTGATAGAACTGTCCTTGAGTTTGCTAGTTAATGTATCTTCTGCTTGATGAGAGAGGGGAGAAGAAAGAATGTCCAGGGAGAGAGTGGTCTTTGATTATACAGGCCTATGTAACATCCATGCCAAACTCAGAAACAGTTACTTTCCCCAAGCAGTAAGGCTGATCAACACCTCCACCCAATAATCCACCTTCCACATTCCCTACCACCATTGCTTTATCATTTCCTGTCAGAGTCAACTCATGTACAAACACCCCTGTGCCTAACATCACTTTGTGGACATACAATCAATCTATGTATATAAGCTATCTTATGTACTTATATTTATTGTGTTTTTATTATGTTCTTTATGTTTTTTTTGTGTTGTGTCAGATCCAGAGTAACAGTTATTTTGTTCTTCTTTACACTTGTATACTGGAAATAATATTAAACAATCTTGAATCTTTAAGGAGGCATTGAGAAGTATAGACAGAGTCCATGGGGGGAGGTTGGTTCCAGTGAGGCACTCAATGTCATGAAAATATATGAGTAAATGCTTGGTACTCGAGGGTACTTCCTGTGAAAAATGGTTTGCTCAGCATAGTTTTGCTGAAATGTTATTTTAAACACTTTGGAAGCCCTGTATAAGCCTGATCTACATTCCAGCGCAGGGGTTCTCAACCTTTTTTATGCCATGGACTCTACCTTTAACCAAGGGGCCCATGGACTCCAGGTTGGGAACCACTTGTCTAAAGTAACACACACAAAATGTTGGAGGAACTCAGCAGTTTAGGCAGTGTGTATGGAGAGCAATAAAGAGGACAATGTTTCTGGACAAGACTCCCTCTACTGTCACAATCAGGCCATTCTCAGGTTGTTATTTAGAAATACAATGCAGTAATAGGCCCTTCTGGCCCAATGAGCCCAGTTACACCCATGTGACCCATTTACCTACTAAGCCATGCGCCTTTTGGAATGTGGGAGGAAACTGGAGCACCCAGAGGTCATGGGGAGAACATACAATCTCCTTACAGACAGTAGCAGACATTGAACCCTGATCACTGGTGCTGTAAAGCGATGCACTAACCACTACTCTACCATGCTGCCTACTGTCTGGGTAGATTCCAATGTAGTAACATAAACATTGATCTCTCTAACTTCTGGTAATTTCTCTCCTCCACTCCCTCCTCTTTTTTTCCCATTCCCCATTCTACTTTCCTTCTTTTCTCTTTTCCTCACCTGTCCATCACCTCCTACTAAACACAAAGTACATTGCAGATGCTGTGGTCAAATCAACATGTACAAACAAGCTGGATGAACTCAGCAGGTCGGGCAGCATCCGTTGAAAGGAGCAGTCAACATTTCGGGCCGAGACCCTTCGTGAATCCTGAAAGGTCTCAGCTTGAAACATCGTCTGTTTAATTCTCTTCATCGATGCTGCCTGACTTACTCAGTTCCAACATTTTGTGCGTGTGTGTTACTCTGGATTTCCAGCATCTGCAGAATCTCCTGTGTTTATGGTACAGAAGGGAGTCTCATTTGTTTAACATCTCCTACTTCTTGCTTCTAAAGAAAGGCTCTTGCTTGTTACTTTGCCTTCAATGGCTGCCATCCTTTCTTGGAAGCTCTGGGACTAGAAGCAGCAAGATGCTCCTGGTTCCTTTGCAGCTCATTTACATCCTCTGAGTTTCAGGAGCTATAAATGGTGCCAGGTTAATCTGATAGACCGAAAAGGAAAGAAAAAAAGAGTGAAGGGATGAAGAAATAAAGAGAGAAGAGAGTATAGATCAAAAACACAAGAGATTCTGCAGATGCTGGAAATCCAAAGTAACACACACGCACACACATAAAGCTGGAAGAACTCTGCAGGTCAGGCAGCATCCACGGAAAGGAATAAAGAGTTAACGTTTCAGGCGTTTATCTGGAAATAATAATGTGTCCATGTTAAAATGTCACCATAAGACCATAAGATGCAAGACAGAATTAAGTAATTCGGCCCATCAACTATGTTCCACCATTCGAACAAGGCTGATTTATTACCTCTGATATATCAACCCCATTCTCCTGCCTTCTCCCTATAACCTTTGATGCCCTTTTTAATCAAGAACCTATCAACCGCCATTTTAAATGGTCAATCAAGCGCTCTCTGAGTGATATGTGATCACATCCTCACTAATACCCACTCTCTGCTTCTGTAGTATCAGCAGTTTAAATTTGGGGCCTTTGGCTGCGTCATGAACTGGATTTGTGAAAAGCCACACGTACAGATATTTACTTTTGTCTTTTAATGTTTAAAAAGAAAACTAGAAACATCCATAATGTGAATCTGAAGGATGAGGTTTCCTTTTCATCCAAAAATCAGGCAAGAAGATAAACTAGCTGTTTAGACACTGACTTTCAACAAAATCATTAGGTCTATGTGATAAGCTTGATTTCCACGGTAACCAGAACTCTTGCTGTGATTGTTGGTTGTCATGGAAATTGGAACTATCCAATCAGGCAACACTTTGATCTCGTGCTCTTATAAGCATTGCATAACAGCAATAAATTGTCTACTAATGATACATACAACACATTTGGTATTCCGTCATAATTAATTGTATTGTCTGTTGTGACAAGCATTCTTCATGTTGTAATCACTCTCGAGTATGAGACACACGCAGTTCAATTACTGCCCGGACGTGACCCTGGGATATTCAAAGCTGATATATAAACATCAATGGGACTCTTTGCTAAAAAGCTGACAGGAAATAATGTAATTTCCTTGTCCCCTGTGCTAATTAGGCCAGTTTCAAGCCATTTTAGCATGTCCAGGTAATCATATAAATACAGAACAAGAGCTGTTATTACAAATCCATCAGGCAGGAGTCAGCCATTATTAACTGTGAAGCATTGTGTAGAAAGGACACTATGAACTGGTATGACGAGATCTGTTTATTATTCACTATTTTTAAAATTAGATTTTGATCTTGTCAAACTACATATTAGCCACGGACACAGGGGTCATCTGAGGCTGTCTCGAGACTGGCATGGCACATTTACCAGCAGAGTAAACCTTGACATTCCCGATCTGGTTCTCCTCTTTCCCCTTCTGTTCTCTTCAGCTGCTCGTAACCTCTCTCCTCCTTCCCTTCCTTCGATATTACTCCCCTTTTAGATTTTATCTTCTTCAGCCCTTTACCTTTTCCACCTATCATCTCCCACTATATACCCGTCCTTCATCCACCCGCCTTCCTCCTCATCTGGTCTCATCAGTCACCTGCCAGCGTGTACTCTTCACCATCCCTCCATCAACTATTCTGCCTCTGCTCCATCATGAAATTTGTCCTTTTGCGGCTTCAATACAGTGCAAGACATAAAAAATACTTTGAATTACAATAAATAAATAGATAGATTAATTAAAAGATAGATACGTAGACAGATAGATAGGAACATACATGCATACTACATATATACATACTGAAAAAGGGGAATAAGACCATAAAACCATGATACATCGGAGCAGAATTAGGCTATCCAGCCCATTGAGTCTGCTCTGCCATTTCATCATGGCCAATCCATTTCCCTCCCAACCCAATTCTCTCCATTACAAGGTACTTTTCATGGGTTCGTGAACCATTCAGAAATCCGATGGCGGAGGGGAAGAAGCTGTTCGTAAAACATAGAGTGTGGGTCCTCAGGCTCCTGTACCTCCTCCCTGATGGTAGTAATGAGAAGAGGGCATGTCTTGGATGGTGGGGTTTTTTAAGATGGATGCCTCCTTCCTGAAGCAATTGCCTTTTGAAAATGTCCTCAATGGTGGAAAGGCTTTTACTTGTGCTGGAGCTGGCTGAGTCTACAACCTTCTGCTGTTTCTTTTGATCTCCATTCAGTTCACTAGCCTGGGCTGGTTAAGAAACTATCTGAAAGGGATCAAGTAATTAATGCTCATTATAATCAGAACATTCAAATATCTTGTGCGTTTTATATTGAATATGGTGGCCTTGGTGCTTTATGCAATGAAAATATCTGACTTTTACATTAATTCATTAGATCAAACATAAATCCTTTCTAATCCTAACAGCTACAAAAAGATCTTAGACAAAGAATGGCATCTGAAGGGTTCTAGACCTGAAACGATAGCATTTTCATCTTTAACAGATCTTATCTAGGTTGTTGAGATTCCTAGTGTCTTCTGTTTTTGTTTCAGATTTTCAGCATCTGCAGTGCTTAGGCTTTCTTTTTCCATCAGTATGAGTTGTAGTCTGTCATCTCTCTTCACCTTTCAAAGTATCTGTCCTCTTGCGCCAAGGTATTCACTTCCATGCCACTAACACATCTTGGGTCTACTTCCACTGAGCATTTGTGGTGATTTCATCTTTCCTATTCGGTTCTTATTTTGCCCCTAAACTAAGCTCCTAATCATCTTCATTTCATATCCTCGATAGTAACTTGAAAATGGAACCACAGGTAGATAGAGTCGTAAAGGGAGCTTTTGGCATGTTGGCCTTCATAAATCAAAGTAATGAGTACAAGAATTGAGATGTTATTGCTGAAGTTATATAGGATGATGGTGAGGCCTAATTTGGAATATTGTATACAGTTCCAGTCATCCACCTACAGGAAAGATAACAATAGTCTTGAAAGAGTGCAGAGAAAATTTACAAGGAAGTTGTCGATAACTAAGGAACTGAGTTATAGGGAAAGGTTGAATATGCTAGAAATTTCTCCATGCCCTCTCTTTTTCTATTCCCCATTCTTGCTCTCCACTTACCCCCTCTCTCCTCACCTGCCCATCACCTCCCTCTGGTGCCCTTTTCCTTCCCTTTCTCCTATGGTCCACTCTCCTCTCCTATCAGATTCCTTCTTCTCCAGCCATTCACCATTTCCACCCATCACCTCCAGCTTCTCATTTCATCCCTCCTCCCTGACCCACCCACCTTTCCCTCACCTGGCTTCACCTATCATTTACCAGTCTGTACTCCTCTCACTAGCCACTCCACCTTCTTTTCCTGAATTCTTTCCCTTTTTTTCAGTCCTGATGAATGTTCTTGGCCCAAACGTCAACTGGAGTTTAGGACTTTATTCCTAAAGTAGGAGAATGAGGGGAGATATGGTAGAGATATAAAAAATTATGAGGGGTGCAGATAGGGTAAATTCAGACAGGCTTTTTCCGCTGAGGTTGGGTGAGATAGAACGTGGTCGCAGGCTGAGGGTGAATGGTGAAATATTTAAGGTGAAATATTGAGGGGGAACTTCTTCACTCAGAGGGTGGTGCGAGTGTGGGATGAGTTGCCATTGGAAGTAGTGGATGCAGGTGTGATTTCAACATTTAAGAGAAGTTTGGATGGGAAAGGTGTAGAGAGCTATGGTCCAGATGCAAGTCCCTAATTGTGCCCTTCCTATCCAACTACTGTACTTGTACATTGCTGTGCGAAAGTCCTGGGCATGTATATACAGCTAGGGTGCCTAAGACTTGCACAGTACTATATTTGTCAGTGTGGAGCGGAGAGCGAGTTCGTAAATCTGCGGTGAGCAAAGGACATTGAGAATGACGAGGGTGGAGCACCATGGGATGGGTGTGAGACAAGTGGCAGAGAAGAAGTGCAAAGGGTGGGGAGGTGGTGGGGGTGCAGGCACATCCAGCCCTGAGACACCAGACAAGGTCATTTGATTCCAAACAATTGGTTTATTGATCACTTCAGAATCTGATGTTTCCTACTTCCTACCCTCTCCCTTCCCCTTTTCCCACTCTCATCCCACAATAGAGACCCATATCAGAATCAGGTTTATCATCACTCAAATATATTATGAATGTTTTATTTGCAGCAACAGAGCAGTGCAATATATAAAATTACTACAGACTGCGTAATGCCTTAGGCACACTAGCTATATGTATATACTGCATGTGCCTAACACCTTTGCATAGTGCTGTATATTCTGTCCCTAAGAATACCTTCCAATAAATTAGCCACTACCAATGTCAAGCTCACCAGTTTATAATTTTCCAGCTTATCCTTAGAACCTTTCTTGAACAACGGTTCCAGGTTTCTGGCACTTCACCCTTGGCTAAGGATGTTTTAAATACCTCAGCCAGGGCTGCTGTAATTTCTGCATTAACCTCCCACAAGATCCAAGGGGACAGCTTGTCAGGCCCTGGGGACTTATCCACCCTAATTTGCCTCAAGACAGCAAGCACCTCCTCTTCTGCAACTCGGACATGGTCCATGACCTCACTACATATTGCGGGAAATAGGTTCAAGTTAACTTTCAGTGGAAAAATTGATTTTGATCAGTTGTCAAATTAAATGAAAATCTGTTCACATTCTATAAGGACATGAACAAGAATGCGTGGAGCAGTTTCTAGATAGGGAGAGTCTCCATAACAACTGCTATCAAATTTCCATTATCTTACTTCCATATCCTGATTGAAATCTACTTCCTTATCCCATTTGCCTCAATAAGATGTTACTAAAGAAGAGATATCTCTTCTGCTCCTTTAGACTATGACAATATAGCAGAGCATGTATATATTAACTCTGTACATCATATCATCACCTCATGCTCCCAATATATTTTGCTTATGTATTTTTTTGTCTTTTTGTAATTATGCAGTTTGTTGTCTTTTGCACATTTGTCCATCTACCTGTGAATTATGTATTCTGTATCCCCAGATCCCTCCACTCTTATGCACCTCCAGTGCCCTACCACTCTCCATGTAAGACCTACCCTGATTGGTCCTCCCAAAGAGCAACACCTCACACTGGTCTGCATTAAACTCCATCTGCCACTTTTCAGCCCATTTTTCCAGCTGGCCCAGATCCTGTTGCAAGCTTTGATAGGCTTCCTGCTGTCCATAACAAAGGGTCACGGCCCGAAACCTTAACTGTACTCTTTTTCATAGATACTGCCCGGCCTGCTGAGTTCCTCCAGCATTTTGTGTGTATAACACCTGCTAATTATCAAATTAGCTGATCCCGTTTACCACATTATCATCTAGTTCAGTAATAGCGATGACAAACGACAACAGACCCAACACCAATCCCTGTAGCACACCACTAGTTGCAGGCCTCCAGTCAGAAAGCCCCAGTATGAAGCGCCAATACCATTATACTGTTTACTTTTTAAATTTTGTCATAAATATAGTTTATTATTTGTTAATTTATTCATGGTAATATTACTTATGTGTTGAGTGTGAATTATACATACTGCATTGTGCACCTTGGTCCGGAGGGAAGTTTTGTTTGGTGGTACACACGTGTACGGTTGAATGACAATTGAATTGACTTTATTTCTTACATCCTTCACATACTGGAGGAGTAAAAATCTTCATCTGAATGTCTGAATGTGCAATGTGCAAATTATAGTAATTTGTAATAAATAGTCTGTACAACAGAACAGTCAGTATAACATAGAAATACAGTTGTGTCAGCATGAATTAATCACTCTGATGACCTGGTGGAAGAAGCTGTCCCAGAGCCTGTTGGTCCTGGCTTTTATGCTGCGGTACCGTCTCCTGGATGGTAGCAGCTGGAACAGTTTGTGGTTGGGCTGACTCGGTCTGCAATGATCCTTTGGGCCCTTGTTACGCACCTGTCTCTGTAAATGTCCTGAATAGCAGGAAGTTCACATTTACCGATGCGCTGGGCTGTCCGCACCACTCTCTGCAGAGTCCTGCAATTGAGGGAAGTATAGTTCTCATACCAGGCGGTGATGCAGCCAGTCAGGATGCCCTCAATTGTGCCCCTGTAGAAGGTCCTTAGGATCTGGGGACTCATGCTGAACTTCTTCAACTGAGGTGAAAGTGGCACTGTTGTGCTTTTTTCACCACACAGCCATTATGTCCAGACCATGTGAGATCATTACGCCAAGGAACCCCAGATCCATTAATGTCAATAGGGATTAGCCTGTCTCCATTCCTCCTGTAATCCACAACCAGCTCCCTTGTTTTTGCGACTTTGAGGGAGAGGTTGTTTTCTTGACACCACTGTGTCAGAGATGACTTCTCTGTAGGCTGCCTCATTATTATTTGAGATAAGGCCAATCAATGTAGTGTCATCTGCAAATTTAATTAGCAAATTGGAGCTGTGGGTGGTGACACAGTCATGGGTATGCGGAGAGTGAAGGAGGGGGATTAGTATACAGTCCTGGTGGGATCCTGTGTTGAGGGTGGTGGGGGGGGGGGGGGGGGTTCCTGTATCTTTAACCTGATCTTTAACTTGAACTTGAAAAACATTAAGCTTTCCGTTCAATTCCTGGAGTTGGTGTACTGTCTTGTGTGTCTGGGTGGGTGGGAGGGAGGGAGAAAAGGGGTTTGTTTTGTTGCTTGTTATATTCTGTCTTGTGTCCTGTGTACTTCTACCAAGCATTGTGGGCATACTACCTCGGCGTCAGAATATGTGGTGACAATTGTGGGATGCCCTCTGAAAACCATTAGGTGTGCTGGTTGTTCATGCAAATGACATGTTTGACTATGTGGTTCCATGTTCAGTACTGTACAAAAGTCTTAGGCACATATATGTAGCTAGGGTGCCTAAGACTTTTGCACAGTACTGTGGTAATTTTATATATTCTACTGTACTGCTGCCGCAAAAAAAAGCCAATTTCATGACATATGTGAGTGATGATTCTGAGATGGGTCTTTTTTTTTAGTGCGTCAGGACTGGTCTCCTTTCGGAGTAACCAGGTCACTGACTCAACCCTTTTTTTTTTACGAGGCTGAGTGACTAGCTTGACGCTCAACCCAGCACGGATGGAAAGCACACTTGGGGCGGGGTGGCCCAACTTGGATTCGAACTCGGGAGCCTTCGCTCTGGAGGCCGGCACTGATGCCACTGCGCCGCCAGCCGCCCGATATGGGTCTCTGTTGTGAACTGAGAATGGAAAGTGGGCAAGCAGAGGGGAATCATGGTTGGGAAAAGGGGAAGGGAGCAGGAAGCACCAGAGGGACATTCTGTAATGACCAATAAACCAATTGTTTGGAATCATATGACCTTGCCTGGTGTCTGAGGGCTGCGTGTGTCTGCACCCGTGCCACCTCCTGTCCCTGGCACTCTTGCTCTGCCACCTGTCCCACATCCCTCCCTTGGCACTCCACCATTTCCTTTCCCAACATCCTTTGCTCATGGCAGATATATAAACTGGCTCTCCTCTCCACGTTGACATATACAGTACTGTGCAAGTCTTAGGCTCCCTGGATATATACATGTGCCTAAGGCCTTTGCACATGTGATAAATAAGTCTGAATCTGAATTCATTGTATTCAATTTTCCCTTTATAATTCTCTTTATTCATCCATATTCATTACCCTTGCATGTTTTTTTAATATATACTGTATAACCAACTCCTGCTATGATTTGATACCGATGATCTGGCATTTAAATTAACCCGTATCATAAAGATCCCTTTCGGGAACTGACAAGTTGATTAGAAAAAGGGTACTGACTGTAACTGTAAATCCCAGGGTTTAAGCACAGTGTTCTGAGTTAATAGAGGAATACAATTCAATTTCTCCCTGACCATCTTTCCAGCAGATTTCCTGACATGTCCTACAGAGACAGTCAGCTTGAATGGTTATCTGTACTGCATGTTCTGCCTGAAGCTGTCCGCTCCATTTTGTCTTTCACAGCCTCTGGCCAATTCTCAGTAAAAATTGCTGCCCTTCACACAGAAATGAAAGCACTACGTCCCCTTTCCCTGCTGACAGCTGTCACTGCTCATTGCTCATTGCAGTCAAATGGTGTCATAACATAATGAAGACCGGGGGCATTAAGGTCTGGAATGTTATAGATTTTTTCCCCATTATTGCAAAGGGGTTGGATGCAACAAAATTCAAATCAGAATCAGGTTTTACATCATTGGCATATGTTGTGAAATTTGTTTACTTTGCAGCAGCAGTACATTGCAATACATAATAATAGAAAAAACTCTGAATTACAGTAAGTATATTTATATTAAATAGTTTAATTAAGTAAGTAGAGCAAAAATAGAAATTAAAAAGTACTGAGGTGATGTTTATGGGTTCAATGTCCATTCAGAAATCTGATGGCAGAGGGCAAGAAGCTGTTCCTGAATCATTAAATGTGTGCCTTCAGGCTTCTGTACCTCCTTCCCGATGATAACAATGGGAACGGGGCATGACCTCAGTGGTGTGGCTCCTTCACGATGGACTCCTTTCTGAGGCATCACTCCCTGATGATGTCCTGGATGCTGGGAGACTAGTTTAGAACTTTCTGCAGTTTATTTCGATCCTGTGCAGTAGCACCTCCACCCCCACCCCCCATACCAGAGAATGAGGCATCCAGTTAGAATGCTCTCCACAGTACATCTGTAGAAATTTTCAAGTGTTTTGGTGACATAACAAATCTTACGGTTGAGGGGTAGTAACTGTTCCCGAACCAGATGGTGTGGGTCCTGAGGTTCCTGTATCTCATTCTTGGTGGCAAGAGAGTGAACGGAGCGTGGCCTGGATGGTCCCTGTTGATGGATGCTGCTTTCCAGTGACAGTGCTCCACGTAGATTTGCTCAGTGGTGGGGAGGGCTTTACCTGTGATGGGCTGGGCTGTGTCAACCTCTTCCTGTAGCTTTCCCAGACTTTGGTGATTCCATAACAGGTCGTGATGCAACCAGTCAGTATATTCTCTGTTGCAAATCTATAGGTTTGTCAAAATTTTAGAAAGTGCAGATGCTATTGTGCCTTCTTTACGATGGCACTAATGCATCAACAGACTCAAACGCTTCTCTGACCCTTATCATACCTGACGATGACCTCAGCCTTATCCCAAATGTCAACAACTCCAGCCCTTACATTCTATTTCTCAATTCCTCAAGTTCAAAGTTCAAAGTGAGTTTATTATCAAAGTATATATACCTCACCATATACAACCCTAGGATTCATATTCTTGCGAGCATACTCAATAAATCCAATAACATAATAGAATCGGATCGCAAGACCCTGCAGTGGATAGTGTGGTCAGCTGAGAAGATCATTGGGGTCTCTCTTCCCGTCATCACGGACATTTACACTACATGCTGCACACGCAAGGCTAACAACATAGTGAAGGACCCCACCACCCCTCACACAAATTCTTCTCCCTCCTGCCATCTGGCAAAAGGCACTGAAGCATTCGGGCTCTCACGACCCGACTGTGCAACAGTTTCATCCCCCAAGCCATCAGACTCCTTAATACTCAACGTCTAGACTGACATCTACATCATTTATTATTATATTGAAATTTGTCCTCCACTGTGCCTATTGTCTTGTCTATTAATTAATTATTGTACTGCCCTGCACTGTTTTGTGCACTTTATGTAGTCCTGTGTAGGTCTGTAGTCTAGTACAGTTTTGTGTTGTTTCATGTAGCACCAGGGTCCTGGAGGAACGTTGTTTTGTTTTTACTATGTACTGTACCAGCAGTTTATGGTCGAAATGACAATAAAAGGCAACTTGACTTGACTTGACTTGAAAGACCACTCCAACAGGCTCAACGACCAGTGTGAAAAAAGGCAACAAACTGTGTAAACACAAAAAGAAAGAAGAGAAGAAAGATAATAATAATTATTATAATAAGTTTGATGAGCCAGCCTATGGAGAGGAGGTGGAGAGATCGAGGCCCAGTGCCAGGCAAAGAACATCTTCCTTAACGTCAACAAGACAAAATTTGAAACAGCTCACTGTTTCCACTGCTGTGCTGATGTAAAGGGGGGGGGGGGTCGTGACTACTCCTGAATTCGCTAACCATTTCCTTTGTCTTGTTGACATTAAGGAAGAGGCTATTTGACTGACACCGGACTTCGATCTCTTCCACCTCCTCTCTGCAGGCTGTCTCATCGTGGTTGGAGATGAGCCCCACCATTGTCAAGTCATTGGCAAACTTGACGATATGATTGCTCGGCTGTTCGGTCCTACATTCATGTGTGAGCAGAACGTACGGCAGTGGTTAGCACACAGCCCTGGGGACACCCATGTTGAGGATGATGGGGAGGGAGGAGCTGTTGTGCATCCTGACTCTCTGAGGTCTATTGTTTAGGAAGTCCAACACCCAGTTGCACAGTGATGTATTTAGACTGAGGAGCAGGAGTCTGTTCACCAAGGTCTGTGTGACAATAGTGTTGAATGCTGAACTGTAATCGAGAAATGGCATTCTGATGTAAGTTATTCAGGATGCCATGGTTCATCCCAGTGCCTATCTAAGAGTTTCTTAAATGTCTCTAATGTATCTGCCTCTACCACCACTCCTAGCAGGGTGTTCAACACACTCACCACTCTCTGTATAACAAACTTCTGCCATCCCCCTTGTAAATTCCTCCAGTCACCTAAAATTATAACCCCTAGTATTAGCCATTTCTGCCCTGGGAAAATGTTTCTGACCACTTGATCTAAGGCTCTTTTCTTGTACTCCTTTATCTCACCCTCCTTCACTCCGAAGAGAATAACCCTAGGTTGCTCAATCAATTCTCATAAGGCATGCTTTCTAATCCAGGTAGTATCCTGTAACTTTCCTCTGCACCCTCTCTAAAGCTTCCACAATCTTTCTATAATGAGCTGACTGGAACACAATATACCGAGTGTGGTCTAACCAGAATATTATAGAGCTGCAATATTACCTCACAGCTCTTGAACTCAGTCCCCCAACTAATGAAGGCCAACACACCATAAGCCTTCTAAACAACTCTATCAATTTGACAACCTGATGAACTTGTGGTCAAAACCTCAATCCATTGACATCCTGGTGGTCACACCCTACCCATCCATAACACATCCGCCTTTGCGCACAACTAACAACTAACCTTGCACCCTGTGGATTAACCTGAATGGAACTGGACGGGCTGATTTTGATGCAGTCTTTTTTATTACCTTCACGTTTTGTATTGGAATGGTTTGACACACGTTGCTAGTGTTTCCACTTCCATCACCATAGTGCACAGAGGTGTAGAGGGTCTTTAAGAATTGGAACTGGTTTATTATTGGCACATGTAGTCAAGTACAGTAAAATACTTGTCTTGCATCAATTCATTCAAATGGTGCATGGAAATAGTACAAGGTAAGACATTAATAGAATGAGCACCACAGTAGCGTAGTGGTTAGAGCGATACTATTAAAGCTCAGGACATCGGAGTTTGGAGTTCAACCCCAGCGTCTTCTTTAAAGTGTCTGTTTGTAATGAGTGTTTTTTCCCCAGGTGCTTTGGTTTCCTCCCACTGTCCAAAGGCCTACTAGGTAAGTTAATTTGTCATTATAAGTTGTCCTGTGATTAGGTTACAGTTAAATCGGGGTTTCTGGGGAGTGCAGCTCGAAAGGCCAGAAGGACCTATTCCACGATGATTGGCGAGGCTCATGGCTGTGGACACAGTTTGGAGGACTTTGAGGTTCATATTGCATGTGCTTTTGTATTCTGTTTGCACTTTTTTGAGCGGTTTGATTAGAGCGCTTTGGCAAAGACTGCCTCAGTGACCTGCAGTCCGCTAGCAGTGCAGCGCTGAGCTGAACTAAACTAAACTGAAGACTCCTGGCTTGAAGTTTGACAGTCCACGTGCTGTTCGCTCCCTTTTCGCTGTTTGCACAATTTCTTCTTTTTTCGTGCGTTGGGTGTTTGATGTTTTCTTTGAAAGGGTTCCAGGGAGTTTCTTTGTTTTGTCGCAACCTGCAGGAAGATGATTATCAGAGTTGTATTCTGTATACATACTTTGAATCTTTGAATGTGCAGAGGACAGCCTGCTAGCGTCTCCACACATTCCGGCACCAGCATGAATGGAAATGGTCTTTATTGAGTTTCACTCGAGCCAAACTGCATTTTCAATGCCAAAATAAATACTACTAATCAATTGAATTTCTAGGTCAGTGGTTGCATCATTTACAAAGGTTGTTTTTGTTTTTTTTAGGGAAATGGTATTAGAAGATAACTTCTCCAAGGATCGTCACCTTGTCTTGATGGAAAAGTTTGTGAGTTCCTGAGATCCTGAGAGCAATGCTGTTTGGTGATTAGAATATGGTAAGGTCAGAATCAGAATCAAGTTTAATATCACTGGCATATGCTATGAAATTTGTTGTTTTGTGGCAACAGGACATTGCAATACATAATAATAAAAACTGTAAATTACAATAACAAGTATACATAAGAAAGAAAATTAAATTGAATCTGAGGGCTCTGTTGGTTAGGGTCGACCATGGATGTTGTGCTGTCTGTGATACACAAGCCTGGGCAGTACAATATGGAGAGCAAACTGTCACCCATGTAGCAAGCTTCCTCTCTCCACATATCTGATGAATCTGAAGGAATGCCAGAGACCGATACAGCAGCACTGCAGAAGGTGCCAGTCAGCATTGAATTCAATGCCCTAGGGCCTCTAGCTCCGGATTTTCCCAAGGGGTTTATTCCCAAAGCCTTCCCCAAGAGTGGGTATAGCTGCAAGGTAGTGGAGGTTTGAGATCAGAGTTTTGAGATAAGTAGTGCAAAAAGAAAGGAAAATATAGTGAGGTAGTTTCCATGGGTTCATTGACCATTCACAAATCTGACGGTAGTGGGGAAGAAGCTTTTCTTAAAACATTGAGTCTGTGCCTTGATGGGTCACCCATAGTGGTGAGGACAAGTGGGAGGTTCCAGACAAAGAGAGATCCAACCAAGACCTCAGCGGTGGAGCTGGCAGAAGATAATGACATGTCACATTGGCAGTGAAGAGCTTCCAGTCATCTTGCACTCCATTCTCTCAAGGATTATCCTCCCCATGTTAAACAAAATCACACATGGGCATTCTCCATTAAAGGAGTCAAACTTCCTTCAAATTAGAAGACAAAATGACAAGAGGAAGGAGAAGCAACACAATGAACTTCTGTAATGATTAGAAAAACCACAAAAAGATTCAGAGAGCTGGTGATAGGTACTCGAGTCTCCCATTTAAGTAATACATTCAGTTGTAATGTGAGAGTGCTGAAGGTTGTCTACGGGGAATGAAACTCATACTGAAGTAATTAGGGGTGTCAGTCAAAATATCCAGCATCCTTATTCTATGGAAAAAAAATGGGTCAGAAGAAACTACCATTATCCTCCAGTCCCTCAAGGGTCAGCTGAGCCACTATTTCTCCCCCAATGTGATGACCACAACACAATTGATCGCCAGTGGCTATTCTTCAAAAAGACAATAAACTGAGGAAAGAACCAGTTATAATGAGCAAGAACCCACTTTGGGATTAATGAATTATATTAAATGAAAATGCAAGAGGAAAGCTCACATATTATTGACAATGCTGTTAATGCTGTATTCGGCTGTATGCCTTAGCTCAGAAATGTTAACATCTATTATTTCCTCACCCCTTTTCTCCAAATCGTTTCTATTTCATAGAACATGCAACAGTACAGCCCAGGAACAGGCCATTTGGCCCACAATGTTGTGCTGAACCAGTGAAAAAGCTAATCAAAAAACACCCAAACACCAATCCCTCCTACCTACACCATGCCCATATCCCCCCATCTTCCTTACATCCATTTACCTATCCAAGCATCTCTTAAAAGCCTCGAATGTCACCATACCACGCAGCGCATTCCAGACCTCCGCTCTCTGAATAAGAAAATTACACCTTATATCTCCCTTGAACCTACCCCCTTTCAGCTTCAATGCATGCCCTCTGGTATTAGCCCTGGGAAACAGGTACTCTCTGTCCACTCATATGCCCCTCATTATCTTGTAAACCTCTAACAGATCTCCCCTCAGCCTCTGACACTCCAGAGAAAACAACTCAAGTTTATCCAGCCTCTCGTGATAGCACATTCCCTCTAAACCAGGCAGCATCCTGGTGAACCTCTTCTGCTCCCTCTCCAAAGCCTCAACATTTCACTTTGGAATATCTTGTAAATCACAAGTACCTTGTTATATCTGGTAAATCACAGAGAAGAGAAATCTACGTTTGTAACATATACAATGTGTTGAGAAGTGATCTCAGACTGTGTTGGTCATTGATGCAAACAATACATTTCATTGTATGTCTCAACATGTACAGAACATGTGAGAAATAAAGCTAATCTTTACCTCTTCCAAGTTACTAAAAATGTTTTGATACTTCTCAATGGGATATTTATTTCTGCTTTTCCTGCTATTTATCTTGTACCTACTGAAATTCTCCTCAAGTTTTTAGCTATACCTGTTATTTTAACAAGGCATTGCAAATCACAAGAGTTGTATACAGCAGATTGTTCACTAAATGTTACAGGGGAAAGAGTAGTGAGGGAAAATCATCATTGTCATCATAATGAACCCTGTCATATGACTTTGGCGATTATGGTCCATCCATGACCATGATTGTTCTTGATAAATGTTTCTGCAGAAGTGGTTTACCATTGCCTTCTTCTGGACAGTGTCTTAGACAGATGACCCCAGCCATTATCAATGCTCTTCAGAGATTATCTGCTTGGCGTCAATGGTCGCATAACCAGGACTTGCGATCTGCACCTGCTGCTCATATGACCATCCACCACCTGTTCCCATGGCTTCATGTGACCCTGATCGGGGGCTAAGCAGGTGCTACACCTTGTTCAAGGGTGGCCTGCAGGCTAACAAAGGGAAGGAGTGCCATACATCTCCTTTGTTAGAGATATATCTCCACCCCGCACCAATGAGGGTTAATAGCTAGTAAATAGGGATGTAGATTATGCTAATGGGTTAACAGGGAACCACAGTCAAAAGTAGAGTCATGGAATGCAGCAATGACAACACCCAAGTTCCAGGAACTTCACTAATTATATAGCTGCACCCATTGTTGCAAAAGAAAACTGTATTTACTGTTAGACCTGTGGATAATCATTTTATTCTGTAATCAGGACCTAGTCTTTACTGAATTAAGTCTTCCTGTAGCTACTATTCTATTATCAAAATGTAGTTTCACTGGTGATCTCGTCAACAGAGAATGGAAAAGTTGTATCAGGTTCATGCTCAGGTAGGTCAGTTTTGACTGGACTCCTTGTCAACACCAGTTTTTAATAAGTTGCCCATTATTTCAAACACCAACTCTGTGTCATTTTCCAGTTCGCTCCTACACTACATCCTGAATATGTCAGTTTTCTAGAATTTATTATTAAGATGAGGGAGATATATTCATTTTTCACCAGACGGTATGACTCGCTAAGGTACTTCAGGTAGCAGTTAGAGTCATTCATAGAGATACGACTGGAATCATTTACAATCCAGGTTACATCATAGTGACAGTTTCCAAAAAGCATTGTACCTGTAGCGCCGGAGTTCCCAACACACTACACCATTGCTATACTAAGATAAAAATTGCCTACTGTTCATGCTAGGACCACACTTCAGGAAATCTGATCACTTGACTGTCCTCCTCTATGCATACAGGCAGAGGCTAAAGAAAAAGGCTCCAGAGAGTAAGACATCAAAGAGGTGGTTGCAGGAGGCAGAGGGACAGCTACAGGTTTACTTCGAGTCAGTGGACTGGGCCAAGTTGAAGGACTCATCTATGGATCTGAATGAATGCACACCAATTGTCACGGACTTTATAAACACAATTGTAGATGAGTGTACCCCCCACCAAATCATTCAGCCTTTTCCAACCAGGAGTCCTGGATGAACCATGAAATCCACCATCTGCTGAGGGCTGGATCAGAGGCATTCAAGTCTGGCGACCAAGCAAGTCATAAGAAATACAGATACAGCATCCGGAAAGCTATCTCACAGGCAAAGTGGCAATTCCGGATAAAACTTTAATCAAAGAAAGTTGTTCAACAGCTGCGGCAGGGCTTGAGTGCTATCACCTCTTACAAAGTGAAATCAAGCAACATAGGTGACAACAGATCTTCACTTCTAGATGAGCTCAATGCTGTCTATGCTCGCTTTGACCATCAAAACATGGAGAACTATCACGAACTCCCGTAGCCTCCACAATCCTGTGATTTCAGTCTCTGAGAGCATCCTTCATAAGGGTGAACCCACCGAAAGCGTCTGGTCCAGGTGGCGTACGTGGTCGAGCTCAAAAGACCCGTGTGAATCAACTGGCTGGAGTGTTCACTGAGATCGCTTCAGCCGTCTGAGGCACCTACCAGCTTCAAGCAGGCTTCACTTATACCGGAATGTGGTAACCTGCCTCAATGACTATTGTCCAGCTGCACTTACATCCACAGTGATGAAGTGTTTTGAAAGGCTGCTGATGGAACATTTCAAATCCTGCCTGATTTGACTCTATGACCCATTGAGCAGTACAGGGCAGAAATAGGCCCTTCAGCCCATCAAGTCCATACAAAAACCAGTTAAACTGCCTTCTCCCATCGACCTACACCGGGACCATAGCCTCCATAACTCCTACTACCCATGTACCTATCCAAACTTCTCTTAAATGTTGAAATCGAACTTGAATGCATCACATATGCTGGTGTCTCATTCCACTCTTTTACGACCTTCTATCCCCTCGTGTTCCCCTTAAACCTCACCTTTTACCCTTAACCCATGATCTCTGGTTGTAGTCTCACTCAACCTCAATGGTAAAGTCTGCTTGTATTTACCCTATCTATATCACTCATAATCTTTATACCTCCATCAAATCACCTCCCAATCTTCTACTTTCCAAGTAGTACAGTGCTAACCTATTCAATCTTTCCTTATAACTCAGGTCCTCCAGACCCGGCAACATCCTTGTAAATTTTATCTGAACTCTTTCAACCTTGTTTACATATTTTCTGTAGGTAGGTGACCAAAACTACACATAATGCTCTAAATTAGGCCTCACCAATGTCTTATACAACTACAGCATAATATCCCATCTCCTGTACTCAATACAGTCATTTATGAAGGCCAATGTGCCAAAAACTTTATTTACGACCCTATCTACCAGTGATGCCACTTTCAATGAATTATGGACCTGTATTCAGAGATTCCTCTGTTCTACCACACTCCTCAGTGCCCTACCATTCACTGTAAGATCTACCCTGTTTGGTCCTACTGAAGTGCAAGACCTCACACTTGTCTGCATTAAATTCCATCTGCCATTTTTCAGCCCATTTATCCAGCTGATACAGACCTCTCTGCAAGCCATAATAGTTTTCCTTACTGTCTACTATATCCCCAAACTTGGTGTCATCCACAAATTTGCTGAATCAGTTAACTACATTATCATCCAAATCATTGATATAGATGACAAATAGCAAAGGACGCAGCACTGATCCCTGCGGCACTCCACTAGTCACAGGCCTCCACTCAGAGATGCAAACCTTCACTACCACTCTCTGGCTTCTCCCACCAAGCCAATATCTAATCCAATTTACTACCTCATCCTGAATGCCCAAACAACTGGGTCTTCTTGACCAGTCTCTGATGTCAAATGCCTTACTAAGGTCCATATAGACAACATCCACTGCCTTGCCTTCATCGACATTCCTGGTAACTTCCTCAAAAAACTCTACAAGATTGGTTAAGTATGACCTATCATGCATGAAGCCAAGCTGACTATCCTTAATCAGTCCCTGTCTATCCAAATACTTAAATATCCAGTCCCTTAGAATACCTTCCAATAACTTCCCCACAACTGATGTCCGACTCATTGGCCAAAAGTTTCCTGGTTTATGCTTGGAATCTTTTCCAAACAGTAGAACAACATTAGCTATCCGCCAATCCTCAGGTACCTCTCCTGTCGCTGAGGATGTTTTAAATATCTCTGCTAGGACTCCTGCAAATCCTTCATTTGCCTCCTGTAGTGTCCTAGGGAACACCTTGTCAGGCCCTGGGGATCTATCACCCTGATTTGCTTTGGTATAGCAAACACCTCCTCTTCTGTAATCTGTACAGGGTCCATGAAGTTGATAGTGCCCTACCTTGTTTCGATAGACTCTGTGTCCATCTCCCGAATGAATACAGATGCAAAGAATGCATTTAAGATCTCCCCCATCTGTTTTGGCTCCACACATGGATTATCATTCTGATTCCAGAAAACCGATTTTTTTCCCCTTGCAATCCTTTCTCTCTTAACATATCTGTAGAATCCCTTAGTATTCTCCTTCACTTTCACTGCCAGAGCAACTTCATGCCTTCTTTTTGCCTTCCTGATTTCTTTCTTGTGTCCTCTAGCACTTTTATGCTCCATAAGCACCTCATTTGTTCCTACCTGCCTATACCAGCTATGCACCTCCTTTTTCACTTAACCAGGGACTCAATATCTCTTGAAAACCAAGTTTCCCTACACTTGTTAACTTTACTGACAGGCACATACAAGCTTTTTACACTGAAAATTTCAATTTTGAAGTACAGTTACCAATTACACCTTTGCCAGAAAACAACCTGTCCCAGTCCACACTTGCCAGCTCATTTCTGATACCATCAAAATTTTCCTTTCTTCAATTTAGAATTTCAACCTGCAGACCAGACCTATCTTTTTGCAAATTTACTTTGAAACTAATGGCATTGTGTTCACTGGATGCAAAGTATTCCCCAACATTAACTTCTGTCACATGCCCTGTCTCATTCCCGAATAGCAGATCCAGTATCACACATTCTTTCATTTGGACTTCTATGTACTGATGAAGGAAACTTTACTGAACACATATGATAAATTCTATCCCATCTCACCCTTTTACAGTATGGGATTCCCAGTCAATACGTGGAAAGTTAAGATCACCTACTATAAGAACCTTATGTTTCTTGCAACAGTCTGCAATCCCTTTACAGATTTGTTCATCTAAATCCCTTGGACTATTGGGTGATCTGTAATATCGCCCCACGAACGTATTCATACAAGTCAAGTCAAGTCAGTTTTTATTGTCATTTCGAACATAACTGCTGGTACAGTACACAGTAAAAACAAGACAACGTTTTTCAGGACCATGGTGCTACATGAAACAGTACAAAAACTACACTGAACTATGTGAAAACAACACAGAAAAAAACTACAGTAGACTACAGATCTACCCAGGACTGCATAAAGTGCACAAAACAGTGCAGCATTACAATAAATAATAGACAAGACAATAGGCACAGTAGAGGGCAGTAAGTTGGTGTCAGTCCAGGCTCTGGGTATTGAGGAGTCTGATAGCTTTGGGGAAGAAACTGTTATATAGTCTGGCTGTGAGAGCCTGAATGCTCCAGTGCCTTTTCCCAAATGGCCTTTCTTATTTCTCAATTCCACCTATAACACTTCACTAATCGAGTTCTCCAGTCTGTCCTGAAGTTGCACCGCTATGACATTTTCCCTGACTAGTAACACCACCCTCCTCCTTTAATCCCTCCCGCTCTGTCACATCTAAAACAGCAAAACCCTGGAATCAACTTCAATGAATTATGGACCTGTAGTCAGAGATTCCTTTGTTCTACCACACTCCTCAGTGTACTACCGTTCACTGTAAGATCTACCCTGTTTGATCCTACTGAAGTGCAAGACTTCACACTTGTCTGCATTAAATTCCATCAACCATCTTTCAGCCCATTTATCTAGCTGATGCAGATATTTCTATTACTGACTTTATCTGAGGTCTTACCAACATCTGCCTCCACAGCCTCTCCACTAACTGGTCGAGCACTCCGGTTCCCATCCCACTGCAACTCCAGTTTAAGCCCCATTGGGCAGCATTAACAAACCTTCATGCTAGGATATTAGTCCCCTCCAATTCAGATGTAAACTGTCCCTTCTGTGCAGACCCCACCTTCCCTGGAAAAGAGCCCAATGATCCAAGTTTCTTATGCCCTCCCTCCTACATCAACTCCTTAGCCACGTGTTAAACAGTATAATCTTCCTATTTCTGACCTCACTAGCACATGGTACAGGTAGCATCCCTGAGATCACAATACTGGAGGTCCTGCCCTTTAACTTAGCATCTAACTCGCTGAACTCCTTATGTAGAATGTCGTCACTAGTCCTACCCATCTCATTGGTACCTACATAGACCACGACCTCTGGCTGTTCACCTTCTTAAGAGTGCTGAGGACGCGATCTGAGATGTCCTGGACCCTGGCACTCGGGAGGCAACATATCATCCAGGAATCTCATTCTCGCCAACAGAACCTCCTGTCTGTTCCTCTAACTAATGAATCCCCTCTTACCACAGCACGCCTCTTCTCTTCCTTTCCCTTCGGAGTCACAGAGGCAGTCTCAGAGCCAGAGATCTGGCCGTTGTGACTTTCCTCTGTTAGTACATTTCTTCCAAATAGTATATCCAAACTGATATACCTGTTGTTGGTCACAACAACCTGTAGGGTGGTCACAGGAGTACTCCACACTGGCTGTTTAACCCCTTTCCCTTCCTGACTGTCACCAGTTACCTTGGGTGTACTACCTCTCTTTATGTCCTATCTATCGCCCCCCACCCAACCCCCTCCCAGTCTCCCGAATATTCCAGACTTCATCCCATTCCAACTCCATCTCCTTAACACAGATTGTTAGAAGCTGCAGCTGAATGCACTTCTCGCAGTTGTAGTGGTCAGGGACACTGACTTCCCACATCCTGCAAGAGGAGCATTCCACTATCCTGCTTGACATCTGCTGGAGAAGATCCAAGTGAGTTGGATATGCTATAATTTGCCTACGACACAAGACATCCACGGCAGGTGTCATTTCATTGGTTCTTCACTCAACCCTGGAACATCTGGACAGCAAAGATACATACACCAGGATGCTCTTTATCGACTACAGCTCAGCACTCAACACTATCATCTCCTCAAAAATCACCAATAAGTTTCAATACATTTGCCTCAATACTTCCTTGTGCTTTTGTATGCTTGATTTCCTCACTTACAGACCCCAGTCAGTTCGGATTGGCAACAACATCTCCTCCACTATCACCATCAGCACGGGTGCACATGAGGCTGTGTGCTTAGCCCCCTGCTCTACTCACTTTGCACCAATTACTGTGAAGCTAAGCACAGCTCCAATGCTATATTGAAGATTGCTGATGACACCACTGTCGTAGGCCGAATCAAAGGTGGTGACAAATCAGCATGCAGGAGGGAGATTGAAAATCTGGCTGAGTGGTGCCATGACAACAGCCTCTTACTCAATGTCAGCAAAGCCAAGGAATTGATTATTGACCTCAGGAGGAGGAAACTATCAGCCAGTCTTCATCAAGGCTTCAGAGGTAGAGGGGGTCAGCAAATTTAATTCCTCAGTATAATCATTTCTGAGGACCTGTCCAGGGCCCAGCACATGAGTGCACTTGCGAAGAAAGTACAGCAGCGCCTCTTCTTCTTTTTAAGTTTGCAAAAACTCAGTCAGGTATCTAAAACTTCGACAAATTTCTATAGATGTGTGGGGGGGAGTATATTGACTGGCCGCATCACAGCCTGGTATGGAAACACCAATGCCCTTGAATGGAAGATCCTACAAAAAGTAGTGGATACGGCCCAGTCCATCACGGTAAAGCCCTCCCCATTATTGAGCACATCTACTCGGAGCATTATTGCAAGAAGGCAGCATCCATCATCAGGAACCCTACTACCTGGTACATGCTCTCTTCTCACTGCTGCCATCAGGTAGAAGGTACAGGAGCCTCAGGACCCACAACACCAGGTTCAGAAGCAGTTATTACCCCTCAACCATCAGGGGATAACTTCACTCAACTTCATTTGCTCCATCACTGAAAGGACGAGTCATCTCATGTTCTCAATATTTATTACTTACTCATCTATTATTGTTATTATTCTTCTTATTATTCCTTTTTTCTTTCTTTTTGTATTTGTACAGTTTGTTGTCTTTTGCACACTGGTGTCGGCCCTGTTGGTGTGGTCTTTCACTGACTCTATTATGGTGATTGCATTTATTGAGTATGCTTGCATGAAAATGACTCTCAGGGTCATACACAGTGATACCTACATAGTGGCATGTATGTACTTTGATAAAAAATGCACTTTGAACTTTGAAACAAGGAAGTATGATACAAAAATCCAAGAACTTTCTTCGTCCCTTTCTTTTATCCTATGAATGACAAAGTTAATTGGATTAATGTTCACAACTTCCTCTCAATGGGTTTTTTGACCATAAAAGATAGGAGCAGAATTAGGCCATTTAGGCCCTATGTCTTATTCCATCACGGCTGATTTATTATCCATCACAACTCCATTCTCCTCCCATCTCCCCACAACATTTGTTGCCCTTAGTAATCAAACTCCACTTTAAGTATACTCAATGACCCGGCCTCCACAGCCATATATGGCAATGAATTCCACAGATTCACCATACTCTGGCTAAAGAAATCCTTCCACTCACTCACATAGGATGCCCATGTCAATGTCGGGTCTATTACTTTACCCTCAAGAAGTCAGGGTTGCTGACAATCAATTCTGTGCCCAAGTTGAGATTGGCTTACTCGTCAGGGAAAATAGATTATTTGAAGGTTTTCTCTATAAATTATATTTCAGGAATGAATAACAAAGTGGGGAGTTAGAAGGATACTGTTGTCATGGCAAAGCATTTTATGCAGGAAGCTGTATGACAGTTTTCCCACTGTGCTCCCAGCCCAGTCCCATATCATTAAACCATGCTCCCACAGAGCTACCTCTGTGCCAACAGCTGACAAGCAGAAAACTTAGCTTTAATATTTCTAAATAGAGCAGTGTCCTGTAATGTTATCAAAAAGATGAAGGGGATTTTTAATTATGGAAGTGTTTGATGGGGTAAACTCAGAGAAGATGTCGTTTGTAAGGGAGACCAGAACTAGAAGTCCAAAATATTGACTGATGATAAATAAGTTCACAATAGAAAAGATGGCCAAGGACAGACAGAAATGGAGAACCTTCATCACTGCCGTAAATGCTAGCAGTGGAATGGGCAGTAAGTGAGTATAAATAAGTACAATTCTGATTTATTTATCACATGTACATTGAAATGTAGTTTGAAATACATCATTTGTGTTCATGACCAACACAACCTAAGGATGCGCTGGGGCAGCCTGCAACTGTCACTACATATTTTCAACACTAAGCCTACAATGCTCGGCATTGGATGAAAGAAAAGATTACACAACAAGTAACAACACACCAATCGCAAAACAAACCCCTTTCTTCCCTCCTTCCCACCCACCAATCCATACAAACAGTCCTCCAATCCAGGACAGGCTTCAGGGCTTCCAGTCTCCAAACTCCAGATTTTTGGCCATCAGGCTTTGACCCCTGGACTTCCTATTTACCTTCATTATCAAACCCAGACTAGACAGTGATTGGACCCCAAACGCCAGGCTTCAAATGCCAGGCTTGACGAAATTTACGGAATTTGGGTTTACAATCCAAACTTCTATCACTAGAGATTGGCTAAACGCTTCTCTGGCGAGAGGTACAAGGAAGTACAATTCTTTATTGTAGGGAAATGCTTGGATAATGAGTCAGCCAAGCAGCTCTGGACATGGACGTGCTCTGGAAAAAGAAATAAGCAGGTACATTGATTGGCCTAATGTCAAACAATAACAAGGTGGCTTACAGGGAAGAAATCATCTCTCTGACACAGTGGTGTCAAGAAAACAACCTCTCCCTCAATGTCACAAAAACAAAGGAGCTGATTGTGGACTACAAGAGGAATGGAGACAGGCTAACCCCTATTGACATCAATGGATCTGGGGTTGAGAGGGTAAAAAGCTTTAAGTTCCTCGGCATCCACATCACCGAGGACCTCGCATGGTCTGCACACACCAGCTGTGTGGTGAAAAAGGTACAACGGTGCCTCTTTCACCTCAGACGGTTGAAGGAGTTTGATATGGGCCCCCAAATCCTAAGAACTTTCTACAGGGCCACAATTGAGAGCATCCTGACTGGCTGCATCACTGCCTGGTATGGGAACTGTACCTCCCTTAATCGCAGGACTCTGCAGCGAGTGGTTACATGGTGTCAGTCACCCTGAGCCAATAGGCTGGTCCTGGACTTATTTCCACTTGGAATAATTTACTTATTATTATTTAATTATTTGTGGTTTTATATTGCTATATTTCTACACTATTCTTGGTTGGTGCGACTGTAACGAAACCCAATTTCCCTCGGGATCAATAAAGTATGTCTGTTTGTCTGTGGTGCAGACAGCGCATCTGTAGTTGTGAACTTCCCATGATTCAGGACATTTACAAAGACAGGTGTGAGAATGGGGCCCAAAGGATTATTGGGGACCCGAGCCACCCCAACCACAATCTATTCCAGCTGCTACCATCCAGGAAACGGTACCCCAGCATAAAAGCCAGGACCAACAGGCTCCCGGACAGCTTCTTCCACCAGGCCATCAGACTGATTAACTCACACTGACTTGAGTGTATTTCTATGATACATTGACTGTTCTATTTATTATAAATTATTATAAATTACTTTGATGTACATTGCACATTTAGACAGAGACGTAATGTAAAGATTTTTACTCCTCGTGCATGTGAAGGATAGCCACTTTATTCTGAACACCTGTACACCCACTTGTTAATGCAAATATCTAATCAACCAATCATGTGGTAGCAAATCATTGCATAAAAGCATTCAGACATGGTCAAGAGGTTTAGTGGTTGTTCAAACCGAGCATCAGAATGGAGAAGAAATGTGGTCTTATTGACTTTGGCTGTGGAATGATTGTTGGTATCAGATGAGATGGTTTGAATATCTCAGAAACTGCTGATGTCCTGGGATTTTCATGCACAACAGTCTCTAGAGTTTATAGAACATGGTGCAAAAAAATTTAAACATATCCAGTGAGTGACAGTTCTATTGCCAAAAATGCCTTGTCAATAGCCAGAATGGTTCAAACTGACTGGAAGGTGACAGTAGCTCAAATATTCATGCATTTCCACAGTGGTGTTCAGAAGGGTGTCTCAGAATTAGGTTTAATATCATTGGCATATGTCATGAAATGTCTTGCTTTGTGGCAGCAGTATATTGCAATACATGCTAATAAAAACTATAAACTACAATAAGAAGTATATATATATATATGAAAATTAAATAAGTAGTGCAAAATCCAATAGTGAGGTAGTGTTCATGGGTTCATTATCCAGTCATACATCTAATGGGAGGGGGAACAAGCCATTCCTGAAAAGTTGAGTGTATGTCTTCAGGCTCTTGCACGTCCTCCTTGATGTTAGCAATGAGAAGTGGGCATGTCCTGGGTGATGGGGGGTCCTTAATGATGCATGCCACTTTTTTGATGCATCGCCTTTTGAAGGTGTCCTGGATGCTGGGCAGCTGGCTGAGTTTAAAACTTCCTGCAGCTTTTTCTTGTCCTGTGCAGTGACCCCTCCATAGCAGATGATGATGCAACCAGTTAGAATACTCTCCATAGTGGTGGTGGCATCCGTCGGTCTCGAGAGACCATGGATCTGCAGATATCTTTGGTGACATACTAATTCTCCTCATACTCCCAGAGAAATGGCTCCTAAGGTTGTCATAGCCAGGGTGGTGGTGGGGATAAGCTCCCACTACCTATAAGGTGCTCCAAATGGTGTGTATCACTAACAGCCTCTGACAACCAAGTCCAACTCTTCGCCTTCATGTGTGGCTCAGCTACTAGGCCCGGCAGAACTGTTTCTACTGACAAGAGAAGGGGCAAAGGCGGACCACTGGCATCTCAAAACCAGTTGCTTTGGGCAGGTTGGACTCGTTAGCCTTGGACGGCAGCCCACCTAGGAGAAGGAAAACTCTGATTTTAAACCTTCGCTTCCTTGTGGCCATACCCGCCCATGGGAAAGGCTTGGAGAGTAAACCCTGAGGAAGAAGTCCGGATCCAGGGTCCCTAAGGCAGTTTGACGTTGTTTACAACTTCACTCTGGCAAACTCTGCGATGACACTGGTGCCAAGCTGCATTGGCACTTGCCCTTCCCTTCGACTACGTCAGTGACGTGGAGAGGGGGATCCCGCTGCATGGACAACAGCCAGTTCTTCAAATCTACCCGCCCAGGCTTACACCCTGGAGAGGACACAGTCCAGCAGAGGCGCAAACCCATGACCCCCTGGGATTGACGGCTGTCCAATGAAATATAGCCGCTGTCGTGCCTTCTTTGTAATTGCAGCAATATGTTGGACTCAGGATAGATCCCCAGAGTTATTGACACCCAGGAACTTAAAACTGCTCACTCTTTCCACTTCCAATCACTTGATGAGGACTGGTGTGTATTCTCTCGACTTCCCCTCCCTGTGGTCCACAATCAATTCCTTGCTCTTTGTGACATTGAGTGCAAGGTTGCTGGATAACATATTGAATCTGGAAGCTACAAAAGGCCATGGAAGTACACTCAGTGGCCAATTTATTAGGTACCTAATAAAGTGTCCACTAAGTGCACATTAATAGTAATAGATAATTAGGAACATATGATAGATTAAGGTCAACATGGAAGCATTAGCTTGTCTCCATATTGTAAACACCACATGGGACAATGCTACTTTGTCATTTGCTCTACTTCTACAATGCACTACCATCGACAGAGTAGATAGGTTAGAGCTTTTTCCCCCAAAGTAAAAATGTCAAATATTTGAGGGTAATGGGTAAAAACAAAAGGGGGAAATTTAAAGGTGATGTATTAGACGTTCTTTTTTACACAGAATGTGGTAAGTGCCTAAAGCCTGCTGTCAGGAGGAGTAATGGAAGCAGGCACATACAACAGCAACATTTAAGAAGCCTTAAGACAGAGAAGGAGCAAAGGGATATGGACATTGTGTGGATAGATGGATTGGTGTACAGTGGCATTAGGGTTAGCACAGACTTCATGGGCAGAATGGCCTACTGGACTACATTCTATATTGTATATCAATGCAGACATAGGGACAGAGGGCATCCAGAGCCTAGGCCTCCAGTCCGCACTTGAAGCCCAGCGACGTGGACGGGTGATGAAGACATCCCTGGATTGGACTGTCCAGGTCAGTGGGACCCAGCATCAGATATCCACCTGAGCATGAGGGCTGGTTAGTCAGTAAGCCTGCAGCTCAGGATCCGACCTTTGGTTAGTCTGGGGGTCGATACCAAATTTCAAAGCCTGAAGGTCGATCGGAGGTCCAAAAGCCTGATGACTAAAGCCTGGAGTCTGGAGACTGCAGAACTGCTCTGAAGTTGGAGGACTGTCCATGTGTAACTGGGTGGAAAGGAGGAAAAGGGGCTTGTCCTCTGCAGAAGCAACTCATTATTTCTATAATGATCATGAGATTTTCCACAAGGAAATATCATTTGATCATCAATAAATTCCTGAATGTGGGAGCCTATGCCAAATTGTGTGCCATTTTTCCAACGCAGAAACAGCAGATTAGTTGTAAAGTATTTTAGGATGGTCTGTCATGATGAACAGTACTAAATAAATGTTAGTATTTCTTTCTAAAATATTCTTTGATCTTTGTTTTGTTTCCAAACCTGTTCTTCTTTCAGTGAAGCACTCTGCAGTATAGATCACATATACCTTATGACCATAAGAACATAAGACATAGGAGCAGAATTAGACTATTCAGCACATCGAGTCTGCTCCACAATTTCATCATGGCTGATCTATTTTGCACCTTGTGGTGAACTACATATACCTGACTGGACACGCCCCCCCTGCTGACTGCACCTGTGGCTCCTCCCACAGACCCCGGGATAAAGGCGATTAAGGCCTGAGCCCTGCCCTCAGTCTCCAGGATGTAGCATGGTGGTCAATTGCTGCTTGTTCTTTCTTCCAGTCAATAAAAGCCGATATCTCGCCTCACGTCTCAGAGAGTTATTAATGGCCACACACCTCAACCCCATTCTCCTACCTTTTCCCCATAACCTTTCACATCCTGATTTTTGGCAAGAACCTGCAGGGGAGGTTGGTCAAGAAGGTTCAGTCGTTTGGCATTCAGGATGAGGTAGTAAATTGGATTAGACATTGGCTTTGTGGAAGAAGCCAGAGTGTGGTAGTACAGGGTTGCCTCTCTGACTGGAGGCCTCTGACTAGTAGTGTGCTGTAGGGATCGATGTTGGGTCCTTTGTTGTTTGTCATCTATATCAATGATCTGGATGATAATGTGGTTAACTTGTTCACAAATTGGCCGATGACACCAGGATTGGGGGTGTAGTGGACAGTGAGGAAGGCTATCATGGCTTGCAGACAGATCTGCATCAGCTGGAAAAAAGGTCTGAGAAATGACAGATGGAATTTAATGCAGACAAGTGCAAGGTTTTACACTTCAATAGGACCAACCAGAGTAGGTCTTACACAGTGAACGGTCCGGCACTGAGCAGTGTGGTCGAACAAAGGAATCTCAGAATACAGGTTCAAAATTCATTAAAAGTGGCTGCACAGGTAGATGGGGTCATAAACAAAGCTTTTGACACATTGGCCTTCATAAATGAATGTATTGAGTACAGGAGATGGGATGTTATGCTGAAGTTGTATAAGACATTAGTGAGGCCTAATTTGGATTATTATGTGCAGTTCAGATCACCTACCTACAGGAAACATGTAAACAAGTTTGAAAGGGTTTAGATAAAATTTACAAGGACGTTGCTGGGTCTGAAGTCTGGAGGACCTGAGTTATAAGGAAAGATTGAATAGGTTAGGACTGTTTTCTTTAGAACGTAGAGGGGTATAGATAGGGTAAATGCAAGCAGGCTTTTTCCTCTGAGGTTGGATGGGACTACAACCAGAGGACATGGGTTAGGGGTGAAAGGTGAGAAGTTTGAGAAACATGAGGGGAAACATCTCCATCAAATTACTGCGAAGAGAGAAAAAAAACTAGTGAGGTAGTTTTCATGGGTTGGTTCATTGTCTGTTCAGTTCAGAAGAAACTGTTCCTAAAGTGTTGCGTGTGTTTCTTCATGCTCCTATATCTCCTCCCTGATGGTAGCAATGAGAAGAGAGATATTAAATTCTGGTTGGGCATTTAGAGAAAATGCTGCTTATGCACTGCAGGGTGGTCAGATTTTATGGAAATTTTCCATCCCCTCTCATTCGAATCATCTGACTGTAATCTCATGTACAATGGGGCCTACTCTAGGCTCAACCAACAATGCTTCATCCTCTATTTAGCCAGGTTGTGGCCTTCCGGATTCAATATCAAATTGAACAACTGCAGGTCGTTAGCTTTCTCCCTTTGCATCTGTACTGGCCAGTTCTGCTGTCAATTATGCATTTGTAATACTTACTCAATTTTTCACTCTCCTCGATCGCTGACAGATCTACCAGGAATTTCCAACACATATTTCATAGTTATTAGATGATCTATTGTAATGTTTGTTTATCTACCCAATCAACTGAACAACTTATATCAATAATTTATCCTTGTGATAATCTTGGTCTCACCCCATCAGAGATGTTCAGATTCAGTATTATTTATTTATTGAGATACAGCACAGAATAGGCCCTTCCGGCCCTTTGAGCCATGCTGCCCATCAACCCCCGATTTAACCCCAGCCTAATCACAGGACAATTTACAATTACCAATTAAATTACCAAACAGCACATCTTCAGACTGCAGGAGGAAACCAGAGCACCTCTAGGAAACCCGCACAGTCACAGGGAGATTGTACAAATTCATTACCAATAGTGGTGGGAATTTATCCAAATATACATTGAAACATACAATGAAATGTGCAGTTTGCACTAACAACCTACACACCCAAGGATGTGCTATGGGCAGTCCACAAGTGTTGCTCACATTCTTGTGCTAACATAGCATGCTCACAACATTCAGCAAAACACCACAAGTAATAACTACAGAACAAATCAAGAGAGCGATGGCAAAACAAACCCCTTTCACATACCTCCCACCCATCCTCTCACAAACCCAGACAGTCCTTCAATCCTAGGACAGGCCACCCCTGGCCACCAGACCTTGGCCCTGGACTCTCAGACATCGGCCTGCAACTGCGGACTGCATCCCAGCTTTATGAAAAAGGCGTTCAACTCTGCGATCAAAATCTGCTTAAAATGGATTCAATGCCATGGTTTCTTAGCGTTCTCTGCACGTGACCAAACAAAGCAAATAAAGAGCATTCAGCATGCCAGTGAGTTCCAGGTTCACATATTAAGAGCACAGGAAAGTACTGAATCAGAATCAGGTTGATTATCATGAGACCATAAGACATAGAAGCAGAATTAGGCCATCTGGCCCATCGAGTTTGCTCCACCATTCAATCATGGTTGATGTTTTTTTTTTCTCCTCCTCAACCCCAGTTCCCGGCCTTCTCCCCGTAACCTTTGATGCCACCAGCAATCAAGAACATATCAACCTCTGCCTTAAATACACCCAATGACCTGGCCTCCACAGCTGCATAAGGCAACAAATTCTACAAATTCACCACCCTTTGGCAAAAGAAATTTCTCTGCATCTCTGTTTTGAAAAGGCGCCCCTCTACCCTGATGCTGTGCCCTCTTGTTCTAGAATCTCCCACCATGGGAAACGTCCTTTCCACATCTACTCTGTCTAGGCCTTTCAACATTCAAAAGGTTTCAATGAGATCCCCCCTCATCCTTCTGGATTCCAACAAGTACAGACCCAGAGCCATCAAACGTTCCTCCTAGAATCACCCTTGTGAACCTCCTCTGGACCCTCTCCAATGCCAGCACATCGTTTCTAAGATGAGGAGCCCACAACTGTTCAGAATACTCAAGGTGAGGCCTCACCAGTGACTTATAAAGCCTTAGCATCACATCCTTGCTCGTGTATTCTAGACCTCTTGAATTGAATGTTAACGTGGCATTTGCCATCCTCACCACCGACTCAACCTGCAAGTTAACCTTTAGGGTGTACTACACAAGGATTCCCAAATCCCTTTGCATCTCAGATTTTCAGATTTTCTTCCCATTTAGAAAATAGTCCACACACTTATTTCTACTACCAAAGCGCATGACCATGCATTTTCCAAAATTGTATTTCGTTTGCCACTTTCTTGCCCATTCTCCTAATCTGCCTAAGTCCTTCTGCATCCTACCTGTTTCCTCAACACTTCCTGCTCCTCCACCAATCTTTATTTCATCTGCAAACTTGGCAAAAAAGCCATCTATTCCATTGTCTAAATCATTGATATACAGCTGTAGCATCCGTGCCCCCAATTTACCCCCATTCGCCTAGGGTGAACTGCTGTCAGCCCTGCCAATAGTGCACTACTTCGGTGTAAATACGGTGTAATTCTCCCACAGTACATGCTCACACACAAACACCAGACAATACATCAAAGGCGAGTAAAGATTTGCAACTTTATAGTTATCTCTTCGTGATGGGTTAGTAGAAATAGATAATCTAAAGGCGCCAAATCAGTAAGTTTATCAGTTTGTGCACATATAATTTTAATATGTTGGAGCTCACGCCTCCAGTTCCATCCACAACGACCTTCCAAGCCTTCAGCCACCATCTGAACCACTGTCTGCTCCTCACACGTCCGTCCTCCTCGCTCGCCTCCCAAAAAAGACCGCGAACTCCCACTCAGCTTACACATACAAGATAGCATAACAATTCTCCATTGGTTAGTTCCCCCCCTTATCTGCAATCATAACCCAAACATTCCAGACACAGAAACCCATTACAGCATTGAATAACATTACAGAGAAGCCATTTCATTATAACAATACAGAGAAGCCATTTTGTTAGCCTGAACAGTTAACACCACGGTTACTGGTACTGAGAGCCCTACACAGCATAAAAAGAAACGGTTCCAACACCGACACCTGCGGAACACCTCTAGTCACAGCCAGCCAACCAGAAAAGGATCCTTTTATTCCCACTTGCTGCTTTCTACTAATCAGCCAATGCTCTAACCATATTAGTAACCATATCACTAACATACTGTAGGTCATGAAACTTTTATGTTTTGCAGCAGCAGTTCCGTGTAATAGATATACAATACGATAAATTACAATAAGAAATATATATTTTTAAAAATTAAATAAATAGTGCAAACAGAGAGCGAAAATAATGAGGAAGTGTTTATGGGTTCAATGTCCATTCAGAAATCTGATGGTGGATGGGAAGAAGTTGTTCCTGAATTATTGAGTGTGTGCCTTCAGGCTCCTGTACCTCCTCTCTGATGGTAGCAATGAGAAGAGGGCATGTCCTGAGTGATGAGGGTCCTTAATGATGGATGCCATTTTTTTCAGGCATCACCTTTTGAAGATGTCCTCGATGCTGGGGTGTCTAGTGCCTGCAATGGAGCTGGCTGAGATTGCAACCCTCTGTAGTTTTAACTCACATCTCAAATCCCCATACGCCCATCCCGTTAATGATCCCCTGCCCTATTATAGAGTTTATCGGTCCTACGTCGACCTCAACAACTGCCTCAGAATTAAGTTCAAGTTTAAGTTTATTGCCATCTGACTGAACATGTATACAACTAAACGAAACAATGTTCCTCCGTACCACTGTGCTCCCGCAAAACATACATCACGCACAGCACTTAAAAGAATCTATCATGAATAAGCTAATAAGTATAATTCAAAATTCATATAGTTTGCAGCGCAGGTAAACAGTAACACTCAACAGTACAGTAAACAGTAGACAGCACAGTGTCCTAGTGTTGAGACCTCAATGTTGGTGGAAACTTCATTAGTCTCACAGCCTGAGGGAAGAAATTGTTACCCCGTCTGGCAGCCCTGAATCTCCTGTATCTCCTTCCTGACGGTGCTGGGTCAAAGAGATTGTGGGATGGGAGGCAGGGATCCTCAACAACGCTTCAGGCCCTTTATTTACAACAGTATCAGTAAATGCCACACGGAGTGAGGAGGGAGACCCCAGTGAGACCTCTTGGCAGTCTCTGTGAAAGCATGCCATCCTCAACGTGAAGCGATCACCTAAGAAGATAATGCTTTAGAATCTGGAAGCACTTATCAGTTTGAATTCCTATCACCTGTATTTCTGTAAAATATTTTTTTTTATTTTGGTTGCTATATTCCACCTAAAAGCAGCGTGAGAACAGAATATATTCCTCTGAGCCCATTAGCAGTCCCGGCATTTCAGAGAGCATCAAAGAACAGATAAATATTAACAGTGGGGGAGCGGTGCAGTGCAGACTTTTTCCTGCAGAAATGGAATTAGATGTCACTTCTTTTGATGATAATTAATTACCATTCTATTTTTTTTCTTCTTGACTCAAACTCCTGAGTGCCTATCAAGCTGATGACACCCCGGGGAGTCTTTGTTCTGAATGGGCACAACCTAACATGGAGAGAGAAAAAAAGAGAAAGAGGATTCCGGTCCAATCAATTCTTCCTAACAACTCTATTGATTAGCAGGAGCAACACTTTTCATTTATTAATTATGAGGAAATTTTTCACTGTTTCACCCACACCCCCACCACGATTCCTTTGAACCTTAGCAGCAGTCAGTATTTGTGTGTGTGTGTGTGTGTGTGTGTGTGTGTGTGTGTGTGTGTGTGTGTGTGTGTGTGTGTGTGTGTGTATTTGTGAATGAACTGACACCAGTGCTGTGTGGATTAAAGTTGGAAATACTATTTCTTTCATCAGTTTCTCTGAAAAGTAGAAATGGTTTTAAATTATTTTAGAAAAATAAGACTGAAATTTCACCTGTCAATTAAGATTGAAAGAGTATAGAGAACGTTAACAAGGATGTTTTCAGGACTTGTTCAGCTCCATCATGGGCACTAGCCTCCGTCGTATCCAGGACATCTTCAAGGAGCGATGCCTCAAAAAAGTGCCATTCACCATTAAGGACCCCATGACTTTTTCTCATGGCTGCCATCAGGGAAGAGATACAAAAGCCTGAAGGCACACACTCAATGATTCAAGAATAGCTTCTTCCCCTCTGCTATCCAATTTCTAAATGGACATTGAACCCATGAACACTACCTCATTACTTTTTTATTTCTATTTTTGGACTACTTACTTAATTTATTTAATATATCCTGTATATACTTATGCTTTTTCTATTATTTTTATTTTATGTATTGCATTGTCTGCCTTCTTCTGGCTATCCATCCCATAGGATGATGATGGTTCCTTTCAGTCAGTTAGTGGGGTTTGAGGATACCCCACTCCTCAGAAGGGAACAGCGTGTGCGTGAATGGATTTTAGGTGAGTAGGGGGTTGCACAGGTCCAGACCCACCCTCTCGACATCCCCTCCCGGATCCAGCAACGTGGTGGGGTCCAAGTCGGCTGGGGGAAGTTCTGTTGCAGTGAATGGCCAGACCAACCTTCGATGCAAGGGATGCCCTTTCCGCGTTTCACGGCCCGTGCTTGCTAGATGGCCGTTGACCCTACGCGAGGGTTCATCTGCCCTTTGACAGGTCCTGCTTTTCATCTTGCAAGGTGTCTAGCCACCCTCCTCACCAGGCAAGCCTGGTGGGGGAGCTGGTTTAGTCGCCGAGCACCCGACCATGCGACAGGTAGTACTGGGTCACAAGGTACCAGTAGCACTCAGACGAGTGACCCGACGATGTTATACTGCTGCTGCAAAGACAACAAGTTTCATGAATTATGCAGATTCTGAATAGGGTGGGATTTTATTCCCTAGAACATAGGAAAGTGAGGGGAGATTTGATAAGAGGTATAAAAAATTATGAGTGGTATAGATAGGATAAACATAAGTAGGCTTTTTCCACTGAGGTTGAATGAGACTAGAACTAGATGACATAGGTTAAAGGTGAAAGGTGAAATGTTTAAGGGGAACATGAAGGGGATGTACTTCACACAGAGGGTGTTGAGAGTAGCTGCCAGAGGAAGGGGCGATCCATTCACAAACACGTGTCCTGCCAAAGGGTTTCGGCCTGAAACGTCGACTGTACTCTTCTTCATCGATGCCGCCTGGCCTGCTGAGTTCCGCCAGCATTTTGTGCGTGTTGTAGACGAAGTGGTAGTGCAGGTTCAATATCAACATTTAAGAGAAATTTGGATAGGTACATGCATGGATGGGAGTGGTACGGAGGGCTATGGTCTGTGTGCAGGTTGATGGGACAAGGCAGGTTAATATTTCAGCTAGATGGACCAAAGGGCCAATTTCTGTGTGGTAGTGGTCTGTGACTCTATGATTGAAAGGATTTTTTTTTTTTTTTGGAATTGGGAGCTGGCTTCTAAATCATTTGTAATTCAGAAACTGGAGTTAATAATCCTAATAATGGGAGGTGGCATGATAGCATAGCAATTGCTTCACAGCACTAGCAATCAGTGATTGGGGATTGATTCCTGCTGCCATCGACAAGGAGTTTTTATGTTCTCCCTGTGACCACGCAGTCTGGTTTCCTCCAAAAATGTGTGGTTAGGGTGAGAGTTAGTAAGTGATGGCACCAGAAGCATTGCATCACTTGAGGGCTGCCCCAACACCGATTCCATTTGATGCAAACAATGCATTTCATTGTACGTTTCAATCTTTCAATGTACATTTGACAAATACAGCTGAACTTTTAAGGATGGGATTTAAGATCACATCATGGAGAATTTGAACTCAATTGGTTATTCCGTCAAAAATAATGAAATGAACGTTTTCATCAGTAATAGTGACATTGAAGCTGTTAGAACATCACGGTGTATTAATGTGCTAAAATGAATCTGGATCATCACCTTCTTGTGGCAAGTGGCTAAGGAAAAGGAAAATAAATCCCATTCTAACTATAAATACAAGAAACTATAGATGCAACCTCTGATCCTCAAATTCACCTTGTCCATCTCTGACACCCCTCTCTCTTTTAGGTTCATAGAAAAGTACAGTGCAGAAGCAGGCCATTTGGCCCATCTAGTCCATGACAAACTATTTAAATTGCCTATTCCCTTGTAAAAAAAATTTCTGCACTCTTTCTACCTTATTTACATTTTTCCTCAAGGAAGGTGACCAACCCTTTCTAATTATGGCACCGTTTTCAAGGAATTATGGATCTGTATTCCCAGATGGGGTGACGGGGTGGAGATACATCTCTGCCAAAGGAGGTGTAAGGTGCTCCTTCGCACCGCTATCCTGCATATCACCCTTGAGCAAAGTGTAGAAGTTGTTGGCCCCCCCCAGTCAGATTCACGTGAAGCCATGGGAGCAGGTGGTGGATGGTTGTTTGAGCAGCTGGTGCAGATCACAAGTCCTGGTTATGCGACCACTGACACCAGGCAGACAATCTCTGAAGCGTATTGATAGTGGCTGGGGTCTCCTGTCTTGTAAAGGCACTGCCCAAAAGAAGGCAATGGCAAACCACTTCTGTAGAAAAATTTGTCAAGAAGAATCATGGTCACAGAAACACCACGACTGCCCACATCATCGAACACAACAGATAACAAACAAATTCCCGGATCACTCTGTTCCAGCACAGTGCTCAGAGACCCACTGCTCATTGAAAGTCAACTGTTATCTAGATTACATGGCTCAGCTTGTCAAGATGCTGTACTCAACCCCAGAGAACAACTTCAATAAATTTCTAGCATGGCTAAACCAAATGTGACACTACATCGGGATGACTCACACAGTTAATAAACAAAAAGCCCCGGTAACTGTTGCAGCACAGTTCAATTTATATTAGATTTCTCTTTTTTTATTACAGCTGCAAGGAATGTAAGACTGCTATATCTATCTTGATGAATGTCATAACATTACTGCCTGCACAAAGTTCTTAGGAACCTGTCACCACACCCTACGCCGCATCAGTGATCCCTCCCATCCATCCCACAAGCTGTTTTATCCCCTACCATCAGGCTGAAGGTTATGCAGCATTAGGACAACAACTGTTAGAATGGGAAACAGCTTCTTCCCCAGGCTGTGAGACGACTGAACTCACTGCCACCACCTAGGTACCACACGGTAGGCTTATTCAGAAAGTCAGAAGGCATGGGATCCAGGGAAGTTTGGCCAGGTGGATTCAGAATTGACTTGCCTGCAGAAAGCAGAGGGTCGTGGTGGAGGGAGTACTTTCGAATTGGAAGGTTGCGACTAGTGGTGTCCCACAAGGATCGGTTCTGGGACCTCTACTTTTCGTGACTTTTATTAACAACCTGGATGTGGGGGTAGAAGGGTGGGTTGGCAAGTTTGCCGACGACACAAATGTTGGTGGTGTTGTGGATAGTGTAGAGGATTGTCGAAGATTGCAGAGAGACATTGATAGGATGCAGAGCTGGGCTGAGAAGTGGCAGATGGAGTTCAACCTGGAGAAGTTTGAGGTGGTACACTTTGGAAGGACAAACTCCAAGGCAGAGTACAAAGTAAATGGCAGGATATTTGGTAGTGTGGAGGAGCAGAGGGAGCTGGAGGTACATGTCCACAGATCCCTGAAAGTTGCCTCACAGGTAGATAGGGTAGTTAAGAAAGCTTATGGAGTGTTAGCTTTCATAAATCGAGAAATAGAGTTTAAGAGACGTGATGTAATGATGCAGCTCTATAAAACTCTGGTTTGGCCACACTTGGAGTACTGTGTCCAGTTCTGGTTGCCTCACTATAGGAAGGATGTGGAAGCATTGGAAAGGGTACAGAGGAGATTTACCAGGATGCTGCCTGGTTTAGAGAGTATGGATTATGATTAGTGATTAAGGGAGCTAGGGCTTTACTCTCTGGAGAGAAGGAGGATGAGAGGAGACATGATAGAGGTGTACAAGATATTAAGAGGAATAGATAGAGTGGACAGCCAGTGCCTCTTCCCCAGGGCACCACTGCTCAGTACAAGAGGACATGGCTTTAAGGTAAGGGGAGGGAAGTTCAAGGGGGATATTAGAGGAAGGTTTTTTACTCAGAGAGTGGTTGGTGCGTGGAATGCACTGCATGAGTCTATTGTAGAGACAGATACACTAGTGAAATTTAAGAGACTACTAGACAGGTATATGGAGGAATTTAAGGTGGAGGGTTATATGGGAGGCAGGGTTTAAGGGTCGGCACAACATTGTGGGCCGAAGGGCCTGTACTGTGCCGTATTGTTCTATGTTCTATGTTCTATCTTTAGGGAGCGGTGTCTCAGAAAGGCAGCGTCCATTCTTAAGGACCTCCAGCACCCAGTGCATGCCCTTTTCTCATTGTTACCATCAGGAAGGAGGGATAGAAGCCTGAAGGCACACACTCAGTGATTCAGGAACAGCTGCTCCCCCTCTGACATCTGATTCCTAAATGGACATTGAATCTTTGGACACTGCCTCATTTTTTTAAAATATACAGTATTTCTGTTTTTGCATGTTTTTTGATCTATTCAACATATGTAATTGATTTGCCTGTTTATTTATTATTTATATTTTTATTATTTATTTATTATTATATTTTCTCTGCTAGATTATGCATTGCATTGAACTGCTGCTGCTAAGTTAACAAATTTCACATCAAATGCCAGTGATAATAAACCTGATTCTGATTCTGATTCTGACATACACTCAGCCGCCACTCTATTAGACTCTTACTTACTGCATGTTATGCTGCTGGCATTTAGAACAATGAAGGTCTTCTACCTGGAAGACCGGTGGACCAGTCTTAGTCTGGACTCTGCCCTTTGACCTGCTTGGCATGGGTGACCCTATCTTGATTGAAAGCACAAGGCCCTGACTCCAGCCAACATAGCCCTCTGGGTCACTGAGGCACACAAGCCTCCAAACCACAACAAGGTTGTGGTTCCCTTGAAGGTTATTAAAATGGCCACTGAGTGTATATTCTTGCAAGTCGGGCTGACCTCTAGTGTGTTATCCGTTCTTTCACACCTCGCTTCTGAACTTTGTCAGGAGATTCACAAAACAGGAAAACATCAAGACTGTGGGAATCAAATGGCAGCACATAGAGGAATCATTGGCTCACAAATGCAAAATGGTGCCCTGGCCCATTTGAAAGGAGCTGAAACCAATGCAGACAGAAGAGAGAGAGAGAGAGAGAAAGAGAGTCCAAGAGAATACAAAAGGTTATGCAGATGCTGGAAATCTAGAGTAACACATACAAAATTCTGGAGGAAATTGGCAGGTCAGGCAGCATCTACAGGGCAAAAAAAGACAGTTGACACTTCGTACCAAAACGTTAACTCTTTATTCCTTTCCCCAAATGCTATCTGATCAGGGCTGAAATGGCTAACACAAGGGGTCATAGTTTTTAGGTGCTTGGAAATAGGCACTGAGGGGATAGCAGGGTAAGATTGTCAGAGAGTGGTGGGTGCATGGAATGCACTGCTGGTGGCGGGGGTGGAAGCAAATACAATTGGGTCTTTTAAGAGCCTCTTAGATAGTTACATAGAGCATAGAAAAATGGAGGGCTGTTCGCTAGGGAAATTCTAGGCAGTTTCTAGAGTAGGTTACATGGTCGGCACAACATTGTGGGCTGAAGGGCCTGTAATGTGCTGTAGATTTCTTTGTTCTCCTGAGTTCCTCCAGAATTTTGCTTTGTGGGGTGGTGTGGAGGAGATATGTCTCTACCAAAGGAGGTGTGAGCACTCCTTCTTTCCGCTAGCCTGCAGGTCACTCTTGGTCAAGGTGTAGCACCTGCTTAGCCCCCGATCCAGGGTCACGTGAAGCCATGGAAGCAGGTGACGGATGGTCATATGAGCAGCTGGTGCATATTACAAGTCCTGGTTATGTGTCTACTAGCGCCAGGCAGACAATCTCTGAAGATGGGTCACCATCTTGTAAAGACACTACCCAGAAGAAGACAACAGTAAACCACTTCTGTAGAAAAATTTGCCAAGAACAATCATAGTCTTGAATAGACCATGATCACCTATATCATTCGACATAATGATGTTAACTCAAGGGACTCTGCTCTTCTGACGTAATATTTCATACTTCTTCAAAACGAAGGCAAGATTAAACGATTAAGTATAGTTTCAACTGCTATGATCACATATTTAACTTTAGTATTTTGAATATAGATAGGTAAATTCTCATTGCTACCATCAGGAAGGAGGTACAGGAGCCTGAAGACAGACACTCAATGATTCAAGAACAGCTTCTTCCCCTCTGCCATCTGATCTCTAAATGGATATTGAACCCATGAACACTACCTCACTACTTATCTATTTCTGTTTTTGCACTACTATTTAATTTAACTAGTCTATATATATATACACACACACACACTCGTTGGAACTCACAGTCTTTATTTCTATATTATCATGTATTACAACGTACTGCTGCTGCAAAGTTAACAAATTTCACGACATATGCTGGTGATATTAAACCTGATTCTGATTCTGAAATTTACAGAAGTACAAATTTCCTGTACAACGGTGGCACATCCCAACTAGCAGAAGCCCTCTGAAAATGCAATACTGGTGTCTGTTCCAAAAGCCTCTGAGTATAAACTGCAGACAGCAAAAAACGATCCCCTTTTGTCACGGTGTTGAAGGATGGCTCCATAAATATACAACTTATCAGAAGGTTAAGTGTCAAAACAGGTCTGTCCTGCATCGAGCTTTTAACGGCGAGGGGGTGGGGGGGGGGGATACATGTTTAACTATATACTAATGGCAGGAACATTCATCAGGTCCTGATGAAGGGTTTTGGCCTGAAATGTCGACTGTTTACTCATTTCCACAGATGCGGCCTGACCTGCTGAGTTTCTCCGGTATTTTATGTGTGTTGTAATCATTCATTGGTTACTGTTTGAAATCCCAGGGTGGACTTCTACTGAAGTTACCATATCTAATATAGCTGACTATCACTTCCTGCCTCCTGCAAGACCGTGAGCGGTGGGCAGAGACATATCTCTGTTGAAGAACAGAAAGACAAATAAAGACCCACAAAGCACATTGTGGCAATTGTGCAGTAATTATTTAACTTTGCTGTGCGAACATTTCAATGGTAATTGTTAGAATGACTCAACCAGGCAAGCACTGGATAATCCTAACTATTTGCAAAAGTAAGGTAGAAAATATTTGCATCGGAAAGAGAGGGAAAACTTGAGCTTTAGTAAATTGCTGGAGGATCTCAGCAGTTCAGGCAACATCTATGGAACGGAATAAAGAACTGATGTTTTTGGCCATGACCCGTCATCAGGATTGACTTTTTACTCCTCTCCATGGATGCTGCCTGACCTGCTGAGTTCCTCCAGCATTTTCTGTGTGCTGTTCTGGATTTACAGTGTCTGCAAATTTTCTTGAGTTTACTATTCATCCATTGTTTTCCCTTACATAGTTTCAATGGGACACCATTGGACTGTCCCATGCCACAAATAATTGGCATCCCTTGCCACAAAGTATCAGTTCAAAGTCAAAGTGTGTACAGGTTTTATATCCTTGCAGGTTGTCATTTTAGTTCATCCATACTTAAGCCAACCATAATGTCATACCAACTCAAGAATAATCCCTAACAGGCAATACTCTGCTGAGATCAGCTATCCAGTCTAAACTGGAAGTGACTCTTCAGCACAGAGAAAGTTTTATGTTGCTCTTATGTCATATGTTTGTTCAATAAGTGGGGGCAATGGTTAGTGTGACACTATTACAGCTCAGAGTGGTGCTGTTCGGAGGTCAGTTCTGGCTCCATCTGTAAGGAGTCTGTACATTCTCCCCGTGAACACGTGGGTTTCCTCTGGGTGCTCTGGTTTCCTCCAATAGTCCAAAGATGTACTGGTTAGTAGGTTAATTGCTCATTGTAAATTGTCCTGTGGTTAGGCTAGGGTTAAATCAGTGGGTTGCTGGGCAGTGTGGCTTGTTGGGCTGGAAGGGCCTATTCCACAATGTATCTCTGGCATAAAATAATATAATACAGCGTTGAAAAACTTCCAATAATAAATATAACCAGGTTGATTCTGAAGCAGTTAATCACTTCTATTTGATACTTTCCTCTTTGAATTTAAAAACTACAATGCTCTCACCACGCCAGGCATATACACGCTGTATTTTGAAGAGGCTGGTCTGAAGTATTCTGAAACAATCTGATTACTCCTGCTACGGTTACAGCAAGGGCTTGCAGAATTGAAATATTGATGAAAACAGCTGAAGCTTAGGGCCATATCAACTCAGTGAAACAGCCAGGGGATGGAAGCCTTCATAAACCCATCGATCAGGACCATCGTCTGTTTGCATTACTGCACAATGCATTGAGCCTCGAGCTGCTGAGTTTGAGACATAACCTCTCCCGAACAACTGACTTGCTGTTCGGTATCTTGAAAGCACCACGCAAGCGTGAGATTAGTTTCACTTGTATTTCTGTCCATTGTGTATTGAGAAAACTTAAAAATGTAAAGAAAGCACCAAAATTCACAGCAACGCACATACACAAAACGCTGGAGGAACTCAGCTGGTCAGGCAGCATCTATGAAAATGAATGAACAGTTGACGTTTTGGGCTGAGAAAGCCAGGACTGGAAAGGAAGAGGGCAGAACTCAAAATGAAAAGGTGAGAGGGGGAAGGAGGACTAACTAGAAGGTGACAGGTGAAGCCAGGTGGGTAGGAAAGGTAAAGGGCTGGAGATGAAGGCAGTTGATAGCGGAAGAGAGTGGACTATGGGAAAAGGAGAAGAAGGAGGGGCACCAGGGGGAGGTGATGGACAGGTGAAGCCTGCGTGGGAAATGGAAAAGAGGGAAGGAGAAAAATGAGAAAAAAAATCACCAGAAAGAGAAATTGATGGTCATGCCGTCAGGTAGGAGGCTACATAGTTAGAATATAAGGCTTCTTGGAAAATTTGAGCAAATAAAATTTACTTGACAGTAAGATATGACATGCACTTGTACGTAGAGTACCCAAAGCATCACCAGCACCAGCCTACCCGCCATCAAGGGTATACATATATGCAGAAAGGTGCTGGAAAAAAGCCAGCAATATCATAAAGGATCCCACTCGCTCAGCTCATGGACTGTTTGTCTCAGCCCATCGAGGATGAGGCAGCATAGCATTCATGCTAGGACCAGCAGACTCAAAAACTCCTGCCAGTCGGCAGTCTGATCCACACCACCACCCACCACAACTACCACCAATGGATACACATCATCTAACATCGCATCATATACGTACCATCAGGCTACATACTGTATATAACAATTACTTGTACATTGTGTTTTATAGGATCGCTTTTGTATTTATACTTACTGTGTTCTTTATGCTTCTTATGTTTATGTTTTCTGCACTGGATCCAGAGTAACAATCATTTTGTTCTCCATTACACTCATACTGAGGAATGACAATCTTGAACCATGAAAATTATGCAAACATTTAACACAACTGAGTGGATACCTGCTCTTTTCACTCTGTATGAGAAAAATGATTTCAATTGCTCTCTAATGATGCAATTATCACTTTATTTGGCATTAATGCTGGTACATAGAAACATAGAAAACCTACACAACAATACAGGCCCTTCGGCCCATAAAGTTGTGCCGAACATGTTCCTACCTTAGAAATTACTCGGCTTACCCATAGTCCTCTATTTTTCTGAACTCCATATACCTATCCAGGAGTCTCTTAAAAGACCCTATCGTATCCACCTCCACCTCCGTTGCCGGCAGCCCATTCCAGGCACTCACCACTCTCTGAGTATAAATCTTACCCCTGACATCTGCTCTGTACCTACTCCCCAGCACCTTAGACCTGTGTCCTCGTGTGGCAACCATTTCAGCCCTGGGAAAAAGCCTCTGACTATCCATATGATCAATACCTCTCATCATTTTATACACCTCTATCAGGTTACCTCTCATCCTCCGTCGCTCCAAGGAAAAAAGGCCGAGTTCACTCAAACTATTCTCATAAGGCATGCTCCCCAATCCAGGCAACATTCTTGTAAATCTCCTTTGCACCCTTTCTATGGCTTCCACATCCTTCCTGTACTGAGGCGACCAGAATTGAGCACAGTACTCCAAGTGGGGTCTGCCCAGAGTCCTATATAGCTGCAACATTACCTCTCGGCTTCTAAATTCACATTCCACGATTGACGAAGGCCAATACGCCGTATGCCTTCTTAACCACAGAGTCAACCTGCGCAGCTGCTTTGAGTGTCCTACGGACTCGGACCCCAAGATCCCTCTGATCCTCCACACTGCCAAGAGTCTTACCATTAATACTATATTCTGCCATCATTTTTGACCTACCAAATAAAAAAAACACTTCACACTTATCTGGATTGAACTCCATCTGCCACTTCTCAGCCCAGTTTTGCATCCTATCAATGTCCCACTGTAACCTCTGACAGCCCTCCACACTATCCACAACACCTCCAACCTTTGTGTCATCAGCAAACCTACTAACCCATCCCTCCACTTCCTCATCCAGGTCATTTATAAAAATCATGAAGAGTACGGGTCCCAGAACAGATCCCTGAGGCATACCACTGGTCACCGACCTCCATGCAGAATGCGACCCATCTACAACTACTCTTTGCCTTCTGTGGGCAAGCCAGTTCTGGATCCACAAAGCAATGTCTCCTTGGATCCCATGCCTCCTTACTTTCTCAATAAGCCTTGCATTGGGTACCTTATCAAATGCCTTGCTGAAATCCATATAGACTACATCTACCACTCTACCTTCATCAATGTGTTTAGTCAGATCCTCAAAAATTCAATCAGGCTCATAAGCCAGGACCTGCCCTTGACAAAGCCATGCTGACTATTCCTAATCATATTATACCTCTCCAAATGTTCATAAATTCAGCCTCTCAGGATCTTCTCCATCAACTTACCAACCACTGAGGTACATTACTGACATTATGGTATGAGGCCTGGTGCAGAGTGTAAAGCCAGATGCAAATCTGGACTGTCCCTTTAAGGTACCTTCCCCCCCCCCCCCACAATATTGGAATTTAAGGTGGTGGGTTATATGGGAGGCAGGGTTTGAGGGTCGGCACAACATTGTGGGCCAAAGGGCCTGTAATGTGCTGTACTATTCTATGTTCTATGTTCTAAACCTAAGCAATTGTGGTTACTTGATTTAGTGTGGTTGTGGTAACTTATAAAGTTAGAATCCATGTAAATAGATGATTTTATTAATCTTGTTTTAGAATAATTTTACCCCTTCAGTAATACCTGTGTTGTCTGGAGCATGTCAGAGTCCATGAACGGCTGGAGTTTTTATTTAATTGGGTAGATTTTGAAACCAAACCTGTCATAATATGCTGAAAGGTCAATCTGCTATGAAAGCAAACTTGCGAGCTCTGTTTGAAATAGGAATACCTTCCTTAAAAGTGTACTGTCTCAGTGACAACATTATAACTGTCTTTGAACCAGAATATTTAACCTAAATATTTTAATGGTAATTTTTGAGTAAGTTAATCAGAGGAGCTCTATCAGCAATATGTGGACTGGACAGTGGTAATTTAACATTTTGATATTATAGGAGGCTTTTTATTGAAGAAGGGATTGGTGCTGTCGTAATTACTATTATCCTACCATTTATTTTTGGGACCCATATAACCATTAAGAATTAATTAAATTTGCCCTTTCTAATTGGTTAAACCTAATTAAATGACTGCTTACCATATCCCACTTTCAAAATGTATTCAAAGATTTAGAATCAGAATCTAGTTTAATATCACATCATATGTCGTGAAATTTGTTGTTTTGCAGCAGCAGTGCATTGCAATACATAATAATATAAATATGTTATTATAAATATGTAAGTAATATAAACTGTAAATTGCAACATATATAAATTATTATATATTATATAATATATGTAAATTAACTAGTGCAAAAGAGAGCAAAAAAATGGAAGTAGTGAGGTAGTGTACATAGGTTCATTGTCCATTCATAAATCTAAGGGCAGAGATGAAGAAGCTGTTCCTGAAATGTTGAGTGTGTGTCTTCAGGATTTTGTACCTCCTCCTTGATGATAGCAATGAGAAGACATGTCCTGAGTGATGGATGTTACTCTTTTGAGGCATCACCTTTTGAAGGTATAGCCACTGTCAAGCCTTCTTTGTAATTCCATCAAGATGTTGAGCCCAGGATAGATCCTCAGAGTGTTTGACACCAAGGAACTTGAAAATGTTCACCCTTTCCACTTCTGATCTCTTGATGAGGACTGGTGTGTGTTCCCTCGACTTACCCTCCCTGAAGTCCACAATCAGTTCTTTGGTCTTATTGATATTGAGTGCAAGACTGTTGCTGTGACTCCACTCAACCAGCTGATCTATCTCGCTCCTGTACACCTCCTCGTCAGCATCTGAAATACCACCAACAATAGTTGTGCTGTTAACAAATTTACAGATGGTATTTGAGCTGTGCTTATTCTAGTAATACACATTCAGTGGCTAATTTATTAGGTCCCTTCTGAGCCTGCAATAATAAAGTGGCACAATATGTGTACGTTCGTGGTCTTCTGCTGCTGTAGCCCATCCACTTCAAGGTTTGCAGTGCTGTATGTTCAGAGATGCTCTTCTGCACATCACTGGTGCAATACATGGTTATTTGAGTTACTGTCACAGCTTGAACCAGTATGGTCATTCTCCTCTGACCTCTCTAATTAATAATGCATTTTTGCCCACAGAACTATTGGCCCCTGGATGTTTTTTTAATTCTCATACTATTCTTTGTGAATTCCAGAGACTATCATTCATGAAAATCCCAGGAAATCAGTTGTTTCTGAAATATTTAAACCACCACATCTGACACCAACAATCATTTCAAAGTCACTTAGATCACATTTCTTTCCCATTCTGATCTGAACAGCTAAACCTCTTGACCTTGTCTGCATGCTTTTATGCATTGAGTTGCTACCACATGATTGGCTGATTAGATATTTACATTAACGAACAGGTGCACAGGTGTACTTAATAAAGTGCCCACTGAGTGTATATTTGTTATCTTGAATGTCCTTTTGTGTTTTATGTTCCTTCATGTAAAATTATTCTATGTGGTTTTAATACTTTTATATGAATTCTTCAAGTCCTCAATAATTTAGACTGCAATAATTTTGCCAGTTCCCCTTTTCATAAGAAATTAAATCTGACCAGAATAGCTTTCCATTGTAATTTAAACTCTTGACACTGAAAGTTAACCTTTACTTTTCTTTCCTTTGTGTCCACTGAGAGGGCAAATTCCCCCCTTGCTAACTGAACAAGTGGAGACTGGCCACCGCTAATCTTGTACAGTTTGTCCTTTACCTCTCTGTGATGTGATCTTTTTTGCCTTTTTTTATCATTGTGGGAAGTAAAGAACTGAACTAAATAATACATTGACACTATATTAGGCGCTACGGTAGCATAGCAGTTATCACGATGCGATTACAGCTGGGGGACGTTGAGTTCAGAATTCAATCCCGGTGCCGCCTGCAAGGAGTTTGTACATTCTCCCCCTGAACACATGCGTTTCCTCCAGAAAGTCAAGTCAAGTCAAGTTTATTGTTATTTAACTAACCGTCAAACAAGATGCTTCTCTGAACCAGGATATAGAGCACTGCTGTACCGATAACACACATATAACACACAATAACTTACGAAAGTGAGGATGAAATATACAGACGGATTACACGTAAATCAACTAAAGTGCATAACTTAAATATTGTAAGGCGCAGAACAGATTAACCAGTGACACTTCGAATATGATGCTGCAGAGAGTTCAGAAGCCTAATGCCTTGGGGGTAGAAACTGTTACTCATCTTGATGATTTGTTTTTATGCATCAAAGTCTCCTGCCTGGTGGCAGAAAGTCAAAGAAGATGCTGGATGGTTGGGTGGGATCCCTGCGTATGCAGCACTCCTGATAAAAGTCCCCGATGGATGGTATGGAGACCCCTATGATCCTCTCACTGTTCTCACAGTCCTTTGTAGGGACTAATGGTCCAATGCTTGGCTGCACCCACACCAGGTGGAGATGCAACTTGTTTGGACACTGTCAGTGGTGCTCCTGTAAAATGCAGTTAAGAGTGTGGAGTGGTGGGGTGGGGGGGCGAGGGGAGTCTTGTTGCCTCAATCTCTTTAGGAAGTGCTCTGCCTTCTTTGTTCAGGGATGATAAGACCTATAAGATATTTATGTTCCTGGATCAGTAATTGCAATAATTATCCAGAAAATTTGAATTCCAATCCCACCTTGGAAGTTTAAGGATTTGTATTCAGTTTATAAAAGCCTAATATACTGCAGTGCTCTTCCCAAAGAGATTAAAATTAATTCTTCTTGTCATCAAACCCGGGTAATTGCTCAGCTGTAACTGGCTAGAATAGACTTCGTGTATCTATGGATTAAAGAAAATTAGAGAGCTATAGTATGTGGGGAGGAATGTTTAGACTGGATCTTAGAGTAGATTAAAAGGCTGGCACTACATTGTGGGCCGAAAGGCCTGCCCTCTGCTGTACTGTTCTATGTTCTATGTTTTATTAAGCACTAGACATCCAGATAATATTTCTTTATGCTGCCTATTGGAAGATAGGTGTTAGCCAGGATTTTAGAAGAATCAGTTGTGCTTTGAAAGGTTTACTTTCCCATGAGCAGATAGACAGACATCTGTTTAATGTCTCATTTGAAAAGATCAACCCTGACAGTAGAGAGTTCCTTCCATACTCCACTGATGTGTTGGCTGTCACTTGACTGGCAATAATTGCTCTTTGAGCATGGACAGCACTAACTCAAATAAAGGCTTCCAACCAAAAGAAAACGTCAAAAACTATGCTAAGTTGTTAATTGAAAGCTGTCAGAAGTTAGAAGGTAAACTGGAGCTTTGACTGGATTTCAATTTGGTTATCTTTAAGCAAAGAGTTCAGCACTCTACTATTTGAGTTGACTCTACTTTCTGGGGAGGCTGAAGAGAGCTGGACTTTACACATCTATTCTCACGTCCCTCTACAGATGTGCAGTTGAGAGCATCACTGCACGGTACGGAAACTGCACTGCGGCAGACAGGAAGCGTCTACAATGGGCCGTCAGAACTGTCCAACACATCATCACCACATCAAGGACATATATACAGAAAGGTTGCCAGAAAAGAGCCAGTAACATCATGAAGGATCCCACCCACCCTGTTTGTGGACTGATTGTCTCACTCCCATCAGCAACACAAACATGAGAAAATCTGCAGATGCTGGAAATGCAAAACAACACACACAAAATGCTGCAGGATCCCAACAGGCCAGGCAGCCTCTATGGAAAAGAGTAAGCAGTTGATGTTTCAGGCAGAGACGCTTCATTAGGACGCAGGAAGGATGCTACTAAACTTCCAAGCCAGGACCACTAGACTCAAAAACAATTACTTTCCCCAAGTAGGAAGGCTGGTCAACACCTCCATTCACTAACCCACTCCTCCACATCCCCAACCACCTCTACTTTATCATTTCCTGTCAGTCACTTTACGTACAGACTGCCTAGTGTCACTTTATGGACATGCAATCAATCTATATATATAGATAGATAGATAGAACCTATCTTATGTATTTATATTTATTGTATCTTTTTATTATTGTGTTCTTTATCTATTGGGTATTTTTTTTAGTGTTGCATCAGATTCAAAGTAACAATTTTTTCATTCTCCTTTACATTTGTGTACTGGAAATGACATTAAACAATCTTGAATCTTGAGAGTTACTTTGCCAGCTGCATTTAACAAGTTAATGGATAATGATATTCTAATGTTTTTTAGCAACTTCATAACAAATCTAATATTATTTTTGAGTGCTTGAACTTATTTATACATCTCAAAGAAATGAAAATTCAGATTCTGTAATTTTAATATATAGTTTGGACCTGCATTTGCTTAGACAATTTAAGTGCATACAAAGCACTATGGCAGTAATGCAAAGAATATTCTTATAGATTACTTTTACAATGGGTTTGAAATTTGTTTAGATAGATTACAGAAAGGGGGTATTAGAGCTTTTAAAAAAAATCAATCACTGTAAAAAAAGAAAATACTATAACTACCGATTTCATATTATGATGCATTAAGTGGCAGAAAACGACACTAAAAAGCATTAATTATTAAATTCTGCCCATGTCCACTGGATGAAACAGAGCAGCAGATTTTGAAAAAAATAACAATAGTTCCCAAAGAAACATACGAGACTCAGGATGAGATTTCTACACACTGGTCAAAATATTCATCTTGATTTGTAAAGAAAGAAAAATTAAAAACAGCAATAATTGGAAATAAAATGAAATAATTGGGTCAATGCCGTGGCCTGGCTGTGAGTGTAACACTATTACAGCGTCAACGACCCGGGTTCAATTCTGCCACCATCTGAAAGGAGTTTAGATGTTCTCCCCAAAACGCATGGTTTTCCTCTCGGTGCTCTAGCTTTCTCCCTCACTCTAAAGATGTACGGATTAGTTGCTTTATTGGTCACCTGATACCGTGCTTTATCTCTAAATTAAAAATATAAAATTGCTCAAGTGATGAAAATGCATTCCACAAAATGACAACATAACTTTTCCAGTCCTTGCTCTTCATCAGGGAAGATAAAGAATAACTTTATATGTCACATGTAAATCGAATCATTGAAACATCCGGTGAAATGTGTCATTTGCATCAAATCAAATCATCAGGAATCATGTTGGGCAGCCCACAAATATCGCCATGGTTCTGGCACCACATCTCATTAACACCAACCATATGTCCCTGGAATGTGGGAGGAGACACAGGAATCCCATGCTGTCATGGGGAGAAAGTACAAACTCATTACAGACAGCTTCAGAACTGAACCCAGATTGGTGATCACTGCCACTGTAGTAGCATTACATTAACTGCTACTTTTCTTTACTTTTCAAGTGCTGCTTTAGCTGCTAATATTGTGACAGCTACTGATTTAATACATTTGTCATATCAGTACTTAAAAAATAAAGTTATTTGTTCAATGGTTCAGTGGCTCCACTTAATATCAGAGAATGTATACAGTATACAACCTGAAACTCTTACTCACCGTAGACACCAGCAAAACAGAATAAAAACCGCGAAGAATGAATGACAAAAAAAATGTAAGAACCCTGAAGCCCGACTGCTCCCATGCACAAGCAGTGTCGACCCTACCCCCTCCCCACATACCAGCAGAGATCATCAGCACTCCCACCACCCACCACGCAAGCAACAGCAAAGCCCCAAAGGGAGACCATGGTCTACAGTCCATCAAAAACTACTGGTCATCACAACGTTCTGACATCCCACATGCGCTCTCTCTCACCAATAATGAACTCTTCGGGCCTGTGCAGGGCACCGGAGAGCAATGCGCTCTGAGGCTTTTAGAGCACCTGAATTGGTTCATTGTTGTTGAATGAGAGTCATTAATCGGTTAGATTTCCTTATTTTTTTTCCTGAGCTACTTGTTTTCTGTAATGCTGGTGCCTTCTATTTAAACTTGCTAAGCTTATTTTGATAGGCACAGGGATTCTGCGTCATTTGTATTATTTAAGCAATGCCCAATTAGTGCTAATCGCGGGAATGTTATGTCTCGCAGAGTGGCTTGGCCGAGCCATCACTGGTCTGTTGGAACTCATTGCTCCTGGAGGATGGCGGCAGAGTCTTGCGTCTTGGGCAAGGTTTAATCAATGCAGTTTGTGGTTGGACTCTGTAGTTCATGTTATATGTGTCTCTGGTTTCTGTTTACTCGCCTTTTTTTGCAATTTTGTGTGATTTTGATTACGGTATGCTAGCTCTGCACCCTGCAGTCAATAAACGACACGGCGCTACATTGAACTGAATTAAACTGCACGTTCCTGGACTGCGTCAATTACTTTGTGGTTTGCTGTTTTATGCTTTTCGTTCATTTTTTGCCGTTTGCTTGATATGTTCCTTTTTTTGTGCGTTCTTTTCTCTGAACGGGTTCCATGTGTTTCTTTGTTTCGTGGCTGCCTGTGGAAAGACAAAATCTCAGGCATACATACTTCGATAATAAATGTACTTTCAAACTTTGAACCTTTGAATTTTATGAATAAACTCTGTCGCTGTCTCGATAATTGTCTTTCCTCCGCAGTTGAGTTCCGACATTGCCAGCGCACATTGTGACACTTACCATTTATTTTAGAATTGAATTCATGTTAAAATTCTTCATTTAAAAGAAGTAAAGTCCATATTGTTGAAATGCTGAAATAAAATGGAGAAAATTGTCTGTTTGAGCTGAGCTTCTGCTGTTCTACATGCAGGCAGTAGATGACCTAGAGCGGGATTTCCCAACCTGAGGCCCATGGACCCCTTGGTTAATGGTAAGGCTCCATGGCAAAAAAAAGGTAGGGAACCCTGACCTAGGGGGTCTGTGGAACTATGTTTACACTTACAAAAGGTTCAAAACACTAGGTGATGATAGGAATCTAGAAGATTACAAAGCTAGCAGGAAGGAGCTTAAGAATGAAATTAGGAGAGCTGGAAGGGGCCATGAGAAGACCTTGGCAGACAGGATTAAGGAAAACCCTAAGGCATTCTACAAGTATGTGAAGAGCAAGAGGATAAGATGTGAGAGAATAGGACCAATCAAGTGTGACGGTGGAAAAGTGTATATGAAACCGGAGGAGATAGCAGAGGTACTCAATGAATACTTTGCTTCAGTATTCACTGTGGAAAAGGATCTTGGTGATTGTAGGGATGACTTGCAGTGGACTGAAAAGCTTGAGAATGCAGATATTAAGGAAGAGGATGTGCTGGAGCTTTTGGAAAGCATTGAGTTGGATAAGTCACCGGGTCCAGATGAGATGTACCCCAGGCTATTGTGTGAAGCGAGGGAGGAGACGGCTGAGCCTCTGGCAATGATCTTTGCATCATCAATGAGGATGGGAGTGGTTCTGGAGGATTGAAGGGTTGCGGATGTTGTTCGCTTATTCAAGAAAGTGAGTAGGGATAGCCCAGGAAACTATAGGCCAGTGAGTCTTATGTCAGTGGTTGGTAAATGATGGAGAAGATCCTGAGAGGCAGGATTTATGAACACTTGGAGAGGCATAATATGATTAAGAATAGTCAGCTTGGCTTTGTCAAAGGTAGGTCATGCCTTACAAGCCTATTTGAATGGTTCAAACTCAAGTACATGCCAATGATCTGAGAAAATCCCCATTGAAAATTATTTTGAATGTCAAAGGTAGACTTAGTGGGCACAGCCTCAGAATTCTTTAGCCAGAGGGTGGTGAATCTGTGGAATTCATTGCCATAGATGGCTGTGGAGGTCAAATCATTGAATATATTTAAAATGGAGTTTGATAGTTTCTTGATTAGTAAGGGCATAGGGAGAAGACAAGAGGATTGTGTTGAGAGGGATAATAAATCAGCCATGAACCAATGATGGAGCAGACTTGATGGGCTGAATGGTCTAATTCTGCTCCTGCATCTGACGGTCTTATGGTCTTCCTTCTCTTTTATTCTCACCTGCTGTGAGATTACTCAAATTCCTCTGATATCATTTATTTATTCTTAATTTTCTCAGGATCTGGAAAAGCCAGCATTGATCACCATTATAGTCCTTTGCTGTGAAGGCCCTTCTAGAGTGCTATTGGGTATGGAGTTTCAGAGTTTAGACAGAATAAAGATGAAGGACCATTGAGCAACATACTCAAAATGCTGGAGGAACTCAGTAGGTCAGACTGCATCCATGGAGGAGGATCAATGTCTCATGCTGAGAAATTCGTTAAGATTGGAAAGGGAGTAGGAGAAGGCAGAATATGAATGTGCAGGCAGGTGGTATGTGAGACCAGATGAGGGGAAGGTAGGTGGGTGGGGAAAGAGAGATGAAGCAAAAAGGCTGAGAGGGGATAAGTGAAAGGGGTAAAGGGCTAAAGAAGAAGGAATTAATGTGAAAGATAGGGCTTTGAATTATTAAGTATCAATTAATGGAAATACAGACGTAACACAACAGAATGGATGAGATTGGCTTCTGAAGTGAAGTACTGTAAAATGATTTTTAATGTTTGAAGTAGTGAACTAAGTTAAGTTGGTCTGCATGAGGATAAATGGAACAACCTCACATTCCCAGTGAGAAATCTATGTCTAAAATGGCCCCAATTGGAGATGGATCTACAATCCTGTATTCACAATTCTCCACCTCCTGTTAAAGGTTAATGTTGCTCCTCACTCCTCGGACAGAATCGGGAAAATACTCGAAAGTTGTTGAGTGGACTAAACATATTTCATTCACTGTCTGAAAGCAAATGCAGAGCCTGGCTCATTGTCATTGTAAAGGCAGCTGAACGGCAGTTTGGGTGAACCATAAAAGAGTTTGTGCTCCAGACTTTTCTTTGTCCAGTACCTCTGATGAAGAGGGTTTCCACCATTGTTCCAGTTTTCCTTAAAGAAACATAAAGGCATAGATTGAGTGGATAGCCAGAGACATTTTCCCAGGGCAGAAAAGGCTAATACCAGGGGTCATAATTTGAAGGTGATTAGAGGAATGTATAAGGAGGATGTCAAAGGTAAGTGTTTTTTTTTTACACAGAGAGTGGTGGATGCATGGAACAACACATAACAGCTGGGGGTAGAGGCAGATAGTTTAGGGGCAACTCAGAAACTCTTAAGCAAAGGATAAAAAAATGGAGGGCTCTGTAGGAGGGAAGAGTTAGATTGATGATATAGTAATTTAAAGTTCAGCACAACATTGTGGGATGCTGTTCTATGTTCTACATTCTAAATTTCAGTGTTTATTTATCTTTCACCAAGATTTTATTTAAAGATGAAAATACAATAGCAAATAATTGAAATCACTCTCTAGGCACCTGTCATAAGGGGACAGGAGGCTGGACCCAAGTGCAGGACGCAGGCACTGAAGTACTAGGGGCAGGATGGGAACAACTAAACGATAGACAAGATGGGGTGACCGTGGTGTGCGTGAGGGATGTGACATTCAAGGTGATTCTGGGGTTCCGGGAGAGTCTTAGAGTTCAGGCAAGGCAGGATCCCAGAGTTCACTGGGCAGGCCGCATAACTCCTAGGCAGGGCCCGGACCTCCCAGGCAGGAACACAGGGGCCTGAGCAGGTCACAGGGCACTTGGGTAGGTTGCAGGGTACAACCCATCAGCAGCAAGGGATAGGTAGGGACAGAGTCCCCCACCAGGCAACAGCAGTCCAGCCAGGCTTGCCCAACAGAGACAAGGGACAGGAAGGGGGCAAGGAATAGGAGGATACAAAGGGGACTAGGTTCAGGGTGACTGCCAGCCTTACTCAAATAACTCATCTTTAACAAAGAGAACTCCAAACTAGGACAACCCCCAACTCCACTCAGTCCCAGAACCTCCTATATACACCGCCAGCCGATGGGCATCAGGTGCGCCTCCTTGAACCCCAACAAGCCACGATGATCCACAGGTGTGACTAACTGAGCTCAAGGGCTAAAGGAGGGACAGCTACAAGACCCGGAGACCAGAGTCCACAGACCGGATCAAGACCCAGAATGCGGGCTCCAGACCGGACCATAACAGCACCTTTTGTTATGTTTTGCAACTTCAAACATTTAAGTTAAGTTAGCAAATTTATAGATCTATAACCTCATTGCCTAAAGTGGCATTGTCATTTCTGAGATAATTGAAAGAATGTTGATGTTAACTGCATTTAGAGAGAGTGCAGAAGAGATTTATGAGTATAGGTTGAGTAAGCGAGAGCTTTTCTCTTTGGAGAGAAGAATGATGGGGGGATAACTTGACAGAGTTGTACAAAAGGCATAGATGACTATCACTTGGTAGCACTCACATCAACAGTGATGAAATGCTTTGAAAGGTTGGTCATGCCTAGACTGAACTCTTGCCTCAGCAAGGACCTGGACCCATTGCAATTTGCCAATCGCTAAAATAGGTCAATGGCAAATGCAATCTCAGTGGCTCTTCACATGGCCTTAGACCACCTGGACAATACAAACACCAATGCCAGAATGCTGTTCATCAACTATTGCTCTGCATTTAATACCATCATTCCCACAATTCTGATTGAGAAGTAACAGAACTTGGGCCTCTGTACCTCCCTCTGCAATTGGATCCTTAACTTCCTGACCGGAAGACCACAATCTGTGCAGATTGGTAATAATATCTCCTCCTTGTTGATGATCAACACTGGTGCACCTCAGGACTGTGTGGCTAGGCATAGCTCAAATACCATTTATAAATTTTGCTGATGATACAGCCATTGTTGATAGAATCTCAGATGGAGACGAGAGGGCGTACAGGAGTAAGATATGTCAATTAGTGGAGTGGTGTCGCAGCAACAACCTGGCACTCAATGTCAGTAAGAAGAAAGAGCTGATTGTGGACTACAGGAAGGGTAAGATGAAGGAACACATACCAATCCTCATAGAGGGATCAGAAGTGGAGAGAGTGAGCAGCTTCAAGTTCTTGGGTGTCAAGTTCTCTGAGGACCTAACTGGTCCCAACGTATGGATGCAGGTATAAGAAGGCACGACAACGACTATACTTCATTAGGAGTTTGAAGAGATTTGGCATGTCAACAAATACACTCAAAAACTTCTATAGATGTGCCATGGAGAGCATTTGACAGATTGCATCACTGTCTGGTATGGGGGGGAGGGGCTACTGCACAGGACAGAAAGAAGCTGCAGAGGGTTGTAAATTTAGTCGGCTCCATCTTAGGTACTAGCCTACAAAGTACCCAGGACATCTTCAAGGATCTGTGTCTCAGAGTGTCCATTATTAAGGACCTCTAGCACCCTGGGCATGCCCTTTTCTCACTCTTACCATCAGGTAGGAGGTACAGAAGCCTAAAGGCACACACTCAGCGATTCAGGAACAGCTTCTTCCCCTCTGCCATCCAATTCCTAAATGGACATTGAACCCATGTCCTAACTTTTTAAATATACATTATTTCTGTTTTGTACGTGATTTTAATCTGCTCAATATACATATACTGTAAATTGATTTATATATTTATTATTATTATTTTCCTCTTCTTCTACATTATGTATTGCATTGAACTGCTGCCGCTAAGTTAACGAATTTCACGACACATGCCGGTGATAATAAACCTGATTCTGAGAATGGACAGATGGAGTTGAAGAGTGCATGGAACACACAGCCAGAGATGGGGGTGGAGGCAGTTACATTAGCGACATTTCAGAGACCCTTACACTGACACATGGATGAAAGACAAATGGAGGGTTGTCTTAAGTAGGTTAAAGGGTTGGCACAACACTAGGCTGAATGGCCTGTACTGTGCTGTAATGATCTATGTTCTGAAACATTAAACTAATTCCAAGGAAGACACAAGAGTCTGGGAATATGGGTGTAACTTCATTCTTTATCTTTAGTGAAGTGCACACATATCACCTGGTAGCTTGATGACGTAGGTAATTCACGCATTATTACATATAACTGATGCTTAATTATTTAAAGAGATGAGAATGTTTAATCAAACAATATATATACACAAGATCACTCAAATACTATTGAAATATTAAATCCTTCCTGGCTTAGCTATAAATTTCAGCTTAACTGAGAAAGCATCTCAATGATATACACAGTATACTATATAAAGCAACTACTATATACGGACATCCACAGCATAGTAAATCTTAAATTGTCCCTCCTCCTTCCCTTTCTCCAATGGTCCACTCTCCTCGCCTATCATATTTCTTCCTCTGCAGCCCTTTATCTTTCCCACCCTCCTGGCTTCACCTATCACCTTCTAGCTATCCTCCTTCCTCTCCTCTCACCCTTTTACTCTAGCATCTTCCCCCTTCCCGAAGAAGGGCCTCAGCACGAAACGTCAACTGCTTATACCCAACCTGCTGAGTTCCTCCAACATTTTGTGTGTTGCTTTGGATTTCCAGCATCAGCAGACTTTCTCGTGTTTATAGTGATTAAAAATCCTGTTGTTATTTTGTACTTTCTAAACACAGTTTCTTTAAAAGATATACAAAACAAAAGATTATATAAAATATGAGGAAGATAAAAGAAATATTCAACTTTTTCATGAATGAAATATATCAGTCCTGTTCTTCCTTTAAGTGCCTATGCTATAAGTAGGACTTGCTTGCATCCCAGAATGTCTGGATTCTTTACATTCAGCTCAGCTCCTTTTACATCAGCTGCCCTTGACAGCAACTGTAGACGGGAAGGCTCTACAATGAGTAGTTAGAACTGCACAGCAAATCTCCAGCACCAGTCTACCCACCATCAAGAACACATACACAGAAAGGTGCCGGAAAAAGGCCACAACATCAGAAAGGATCCAGCCCACTCTGTTCATGAACTTTTTGGGAAGAAACTATGCAGCATCCACGCCAGGACCAGCGGACTCAAAAAACTGTTACTTCCCCCAAGCGGTCAGGCTATACAACACCTCCACGCCTCCACACCCCACCACCATAGAGAATTAGAGTCATAGAAAACTACAGACAGAAACAGGCCCTTTGGCCCATCTAGTCCATGCTAAACCATTTAAACTGCTTAGTCCCATCAACCTGCACCTGGACCATAGCCCTCCATATCTTTCCTATCCATGTACCTATCCAAACTGCTCTTAAGCATTGAGATTGATCTCACATGCACCACTTGCGCTGCCAGCTCGTTCCACACTCTCACCATTTCCTTATTATTTCCTGTCAGAGTCACCTGACGTACACATACTCCTGTCCGTAGCGCTACTTTACAATTATGCAATCAATCTATGTATACACACCAGCTTGAATATTTATATTTATTGTGTTCTTTATGCTTGTTGTAACATATACAAAATGCTGAAGGAACTCAGCAGGTCAGGCAACATCTATGGAAAGGAATAATATAACCGTATAACCATATAACAATTACAGCATGGAAACAGACCATATCAGCCCTTCTAGTCCGTACCGAATGCTTACTCTCACCTAGTCCCACCTACCTGCACTCAGCCCATAACCCTCCATTCCTTTCCTGTCCATATACCTATCCAATTTTACTTTAAATGACAATATCGAACCTGCCTCTACCACTTCTACTGGAAGCTTGTTCCACACAGCTACCACTCTCTGAGTAAAGAAGTTCCCCCTCGTGTTACCCCTAAACTTTTGCCCCTTAACTCTCAACTCATGTCCTCTTGTTTGAATCTCCCCTACTCTCAATGGAAAAGCCTATCTATGTCAACTCTATCACCCTCATAATTTTAAATACCTCTATCAAGTCCCCCCTCAACCTTCTACACTCCAAAGAATAAAGACCTTACTTGTTCAACGTTTCTCTGTAACTTGGGTGCTGAAACCCAGGTAACATTCTAGTAAATCTCCTCTGTACTCTTTCTATTTTGTTGACATCTTTCCTATAATTCGGTGACCAGAACTGTACACAATCCTCCAAATTTGGCCTCACCAATGCCTTGTACAATTTTAACATTACATCCCAACTCCTATACTCAATGCTCTGATTTATAAAGGCCAGCATACCAAAGGCTTTCTTTGCCACCCTATTCACATGAGATTCCACCTTCAGTGAACTATGCACCATTATTCCTAGATCACTCTGTTCTACTGCATTCCTCAATGCCCTACCATTTACCGTGTACGTCCTAGTTTGATTAGTCCTACCAAAATGTAGCACCTCACACTTATCAGCATTAAACTCCATCTGCCATCGTTCAGCCCACTCTTCTAACTGGCCTAAATCTCTCTGCAAGCTTTGAAAACCTACTTCATTATCCACAACGCCACCTATCTTAGTATCATCTGCATACTTACTAATCCAATTTACCACCCCATAAAGATTCAAGACCCTTCATCAGGATTCCTGGGCTGAAAAAGTTAACTGTTTATTCTTTTCCATAGATGCTGCCTGATCAGCTGAGTTCCGACAGCATTTTTTGTATTTTACTTCGGATTTCCAGCATTTGCAGAAGTGTGTGTGTGTGTGTGTGTGTGTGTGTGTGTGTGTGTGTGTGTGTGTGTGTGTGTGTGTGTGTGTGTGTGTGTGTGTGTGTGTGTGTGTGTGTGTGTGTGTGTGTGTGTGTGTGTGTGTGTGTGTGTGTGTGTGTGTGTGTGTGTTATGCTGCACCAGATCTGGAGTAACAGTCATTTCATTCTCCTCTACATTCATGTACTGAGAATGACAATAAACAATCTTGAGTCTGGAGTCACTGTAACACCGATGTCAGGCGCCCATTATTCTAAACTGCAGCTGGCCTTGGCTTCCTTAGCCTGCCCTGCTGCAAGAGGTAGCCTTCTTCCACTGAGCAGGAACAAGAAGGGAAGACAAAAAATATCTTGTTTCCATTGTGGAAAAATAAAGGGTGGTCCAGGGGTGAGTGAGGATTGTATATGCGGCCCTTTTGTCGGCTGTGGGCTTGTATGGGATGCTCGTGGCAAACCTGACTTGGAACCACTTCAGTGCCTATAATTCACGTATCCATATAATCTATAATCCATTATACTTTCAATAAATAGAGAGCAAAGAAGCACAATGCAGTGAAGTGTCTCCTATTTGCATTCCTTTCAGAAGGAGGGTGGCCGACACAAAGCTCTCCTGCAGGACGGGTCAGCAGTTTTGGAAGCTATTCTCCCAGATGAATAGGGGCTGCGGATGTGTGGAGTGGGGTGGGGAGGGGAATCGGGCGTCGCGGTCAGCGGCAGAGGGAAGTGTGACTAAGCACCACAGATGTGCAAGACCCCCATCAAAGCCTAAATGAAGGTGAATCTTTTGTAAGAGTGGTGGGGGGGGGGGGTGGGATTGTGAAAACCAGCAGCCATGGGGCCTGCCCTCCCATTATGCAAAAGGCAATACATTAAAAAAAAGCCAAGATAAGAGGAAATGTAAGGCTACAACCACCGAAACCTTTCTCACCCTGTGGTAATCAAGGCCATTACCCAACATGCACAGACTGTCAAGGGGGGTTACATAATATTTATTACAGTACAAATAGGGTGCATATTGATGGTAATTGGCCCCTCATTCCTGGCTTCTCAAAGTGTTACCTAGCGACAGATGTCAAGGGAAGTGAACAAACAGGGAAATTACTGTCATGAGGAAAGGGTCAAGGGTTAAATATTTCTGCACCATTTTTTTCAAAGAATGAGTCTCAAAACCCAATAGAGTTCAATAAGATTTAGAGCAGGCTGAATATCTGGAGGTATGCCAACTAAATCTTTTAGAAGTTAAAAATGATTCATGTATATTAATGATTTTTTCTGAGCTTGCTTCATCATTGTTTAAGACATTGTATATGATTGTATACGCATTGTATATGCATAAATACCCTAGTTTTGCCAGGACATCATTAGGTCTTCTGGGATTTGGTCTTCAAGATTAATTTGCAATTTAATGTTAGTTAATTAACTTATGAGTATTAGACGCTGCCTTGTAGTAGCTGAAATAAATGTCAAAATCTTTCAGAAGTATTTGACAGGAGAATTACGGTAAGTAAATGAGGGCAGACGTCCTTAGGGAATGTTATCACCCTGACACTAGGTGGTGGCGTTGGTGGGGGGGAGCAGTTAAAATCAAACGAGGACATTTGATGCAAGCTGACCGGGTGAAAAAAGTGAAAGCACAGGGGCACATTAGAAATGTAAATTATGCTCTTTTGCCATCTTTAACATGTATCTGAGGTAAGATGGCTTCCCCAGGACTCAAGCTTGTTTAATGTAATTTCCAGTACACAAGCGTAAAGGAGAATGAAATAGTTGTTACTCTAGATCTAATGCAGCACAAAAAACCACAATTAGATAAAGAAAACAATAATAAAAATAAATACAACAAATATAAACACATAAGATAGATTATGTATATAGTATGATTGCATGTCCATAAAGTGACACTAGGCCCAGAAGTGTCTGTACAAGGAGTGACTCATAGGAAATGAGAAAGTAGTGATGGTGGGGGTGTAGAGGCTGCCGAGTATGGGTGTGGGTGAGGATGTAGGTGCGTGTGTGGGAGTGGATGTGGATGGGACTCCTGGGTGAGAATGTGGGTGGAGGGTGTGAGTGTGTCTAAGGTTGTGGGTGTGGGGTGTATGCAAGCGTGTGGATGTAGGTGAAGGGTAAGGGTGTGGACGGGATTCTGTGTGTGGCTGAGGGCGTGGATGTGGGTGTATGTGAGTGAGGGATGAGGGTGCAGATAGGATTGTGAGTTAGGGTGTAGGGGTGTGATGGCGAGGTAAGGGTGAAGGGTGAAAGTGGGGAGAGGGCCAATGCAATGCAGGGATAGTCAAGTGCTGCTCTTGGCATCTTCTGGACATGTTGGCATCCCAACAGTGCATGGCAAGCTGCTGATCTATCAGTGGGCACCAGGCAAGGCTTTGAGCCAATGCTTACGTTTCAACCATGCCCAGATGACTGGCGTGTAGCTCCTCCAACATTTCACTTCTCAGTTTGGACAGTAAGACAACTCTCAATCCCCACATGAGGCAACCCCTGTCATGGTGCTGGTAAAAGTGGGAGAACTGGAATTTCTGCTCCACATTTGGGTGATCAGGTGGACAGCGTTTCCCTTTGGATCATCTCTGCCGAATATGACAAGAGGAGTGTACTTTTTTGTAAATGTTGCAGGAATTTCCTTTCCCAAGGGTAAATGGGACAACCCATCAGCATTTCCATGATTAGTCGTCCTCTTGAATTCGATCCTGTAACTGTGTCCTCCAAGAAAGAGCCCAACTCTACATTTATGCCGCTGCTGTTACTGGGACACCCTTCTGTGGATTGGAAATGGAGACTAGTGGTTGATGATCAGGAGTGAGGGTAAACTCTCTCCCATACAAATACTGGTTGACCTGTTTTATATCACCAAACCAGATTCAAGGCCTCTCTGTCAACCTGTGTGTAATTTTTCTCTGCAGTAGTAAGGAACATAACGCATAGGCTATGGGGTGTTCACTTCCATCACTCATAACTTGTGACATAACTACATCTAAACCACAGAGGCATCACAGGCAAGCTTCACTGGACGATGCGGATCATAATGTGTGAGTACGGTGTCTTTGGGAAAGTCAGCTCGTACTGCTTTGTTCATTGTCATTTCTTCCCGATCTGTAGTAATGAGTTCAAAGGATGGAGCACAGTAGCCAGGTTTGGCAGCAACCTGTTATAGTAACTGTTAATCCCTGAAGAGGACTGCAACTGTGACATGTCCTTTGGCTTTGGAGAATTCACCACTGCTTGAATTTTCTCAGCACACTTGTGTAATCCTTGTGCATCAATCATCTGACCACAGTTAGTGATGATTGGTTTAAAGAATTCACACTTGTTGCATCGTGCTCTGAGCCCATAATCTTCTAATCTTTTTAACATTGTCTTGAGATTTTGGAGATGTTCCTTGTGATCCTCCTCGGTAACGATGATGTCACCCAGGCAACACTGAGTGCCTGGGCAGCTTTGCAGAACCCGGTCCATAGTTTTCTGCCAGAGTGCAGGTGCAGATGCTTCTCCAAAAGTAAGCCTAAAACAATATGAGTGTTCATGATGAGAAAAGCTTTGGACTCTTCTACCATCTCCATCTGTAAGAAGGCTTCCACTAAGGTTTGCAAAGATATCCTCTATCCTGGGCAGAAGGTATTTATTTACTTTCAGTACTGGGTTGATGGTGACCGTAAAATCACACTGACCCTGACACACCCGTTCTTCTTGGTTACTGGGACCATGGCTATTTCATTTGCTGCAAAATATCGCTCAATTTGTTCAGTATACATCACCCAGTTATCTTTTCTGCAATCAAACACATGTTTATCTTTCCTATGGAGCCATTTCTACTTTTTTAAAAATTTATTATTAATATCACCCGGTACTCACTGTTTATGAACAGGTAAATTTCATCCTTTTTCTGCCTTTTCCTTTAACTCAACCATCTCTCTCTCTCTCCTTTTCTGAAGAAATGCGTGCTGTGCTTTCTTTGAAGAAAAAAAAACGTCTTGCACTTTAACAGGTAGGCAGTCATCTCAGGTTCATTTTAAAACTTCCACGCCGGCACTGTTAGGTTTTGTAACTCCGAAAACTATTTGAAAGAAAAACATGTGAGCTGGGATGTGTGTGAACTTTGTTTCTTTTTAGTACATAGAATGTTTAATCAAACAATATGTTTACAGTGTTACACCAATGTTACTGAAATATTAAGTACACTACAGGGTGTATGGGTGGTGTAAGGGTGGGAGGTGTTGGTTTGGGTGGGGTCAGATTAGGTGTAATTGTGTGTGTGGGTGTAGGTGCAGCTGAGAGATGTGGGTGATGGTGTGGGTTGAAAGCGTGGAGTGAGGCTGTGGATGAGCAGATCGGAGGTGAGGCTGAGTGTGGAGGTGAGGGCATCGGTGTGGGTAAGGCTGTGGCTGGTGATGTTGGGTGTCGGGTATGGTTGGGGCTTGTGGGTGCATGCTGTGGGTGAGGGGTGTAGTTGCGGGGTGTGTGTGGGGCTGAGGTTGAGGGCTTGGGTGGGGGGTGTGGGTGTGGGTGGAGTCCGTAGCAAGAGGAGACCCAGTTAAGAGTACATCTGAACTTTTCAGGTTCTATTCTGAACATGGGCAGGTCAGGTAGAGTCAGTGTAAAATTTATTCACCAATATATAGCAAATCTAATCATATTAATATCAAAGTTCAAAGTATACTTATTATCAAAGTGCATTGATATCACCATATACATTGCTGAGATTCATTTTCCTGCGGGCATTCACAATAAATAGAAGAAGCACATTAGAAACATTGAAAGACTGCACCCAACAGAATGGACAACCAATCTGCAAAATACAACAAACTGTTAAAGAAAATAATAATAAATAAATAAGCAATAAATACCAAGAACATAAGATGAAGAGTCCTTGAAAGTGAGTCCATAGGTTGTGGGAAAGTTTAGTGAACAGGCAAGTGAAGTTGTGAGAAATTATCATCCCTGATTTAAGAGCCCAATGGCTGAGGGGTAATCACTGTTCCTGAACCTGCTGGTGTGTGTCCTGGGGCTCCTGTACCTATGTAATATGGTACAATTGTCCTACTAATGCATATCACAGGGCAGTGGAGGATTGAGGTCAGAGTTTTCCTTCTCTGAGATGAGCTACCAACCACAGATGACGAGCCTTTAAATGACTGGGTTTAGGCACGAGTAACCTGCCTTTGCTCCTTCTTCTGTCACCGAAAATTAGTAACTAAGTCAGACATGAAGGCTAGGAGCTGGTCTTGGTTGTCAGAGGCTATTTGAGATGCACGTCATTGGGTGCGTTTAATAGGTAGTTGGAATCTCCACACAATCCCCATCCCACCTTTGACAACCTGGACAACCGATCATTTATTAGAACGCAATTAAATTATGCAGAAGTTGGAGGTCACAGATGGACTATTAACTGAATCAACTTGGGCATGGTTGTCAGAGAACCACAAATGCGTTGTTGAGTGAATCCAAACCACTTAGTTGTTTTCTAAATAAAGTTGTTTCATTTGGTCACCAAATGGAAATGTGGCTAAAATTACACTGTATATCTCAACTTGGAATATTGTGTTCTGTTCTGGTCACCTCAGTATAGGAAGGATGTGGAAGCATTAGAAAGGGTGTGGAGGAGATTTACCAGGATGCAGCCTGGATTTGTCAGCATTTCTTCGGAAAATAGGCTGAGCGAGCCAGGGCTTTTCTCTTTGAAGCAAAGGAGAAGAAGTCACTTGATAGGCATGTACAAGATGATAAGCAGCATAAGTTAAGTGGATAGCCAGAGACTTCTTTCCCTGGGCAGAAATGGCTAATACAAGGGGCCATAATTTTATAGTAACTGGAGGATGTTGGGGGGATGTTGGAGGTAAGTTTTTACACAGAGAGTATTGGGTACATGGAATACTAGTAGAGGCAAACACTTTAGGTACATTTGAAAGACTTAGATGGGAATATGGATGATAGAAAGGTGGAAGGCTATGTGGGAGAGAAGGGTTAGATTGATCTTGGAGTAGGTTAAAAGTTCATACGACATGGAACATAATAATGATTTTAGCTGAGACGATGAATGCAACGTTCTGCTACAGACGCTTTCTCTGGGTAACCCAAACTCCTTGAGGCAGGCTTCCACCATGCGTCCCATCTGGCCAAACTACACTGCTCCGCGTTCACAGGGAATCCTGAGACCTGGTCATCTTTGAAGAATATAGGCTGTGATTTAAGCTTCCGTATGGGTTTGTGGATGGTGTTAATCCAGTATTTTGTCAGAATCCTGGTGACCTTTCCAGAAATCATAGAAATAAAGGGAAAACAGGCGATAGCAATGGTTCTTCCTCATTGTTAGGTCTCCTGGTTTTTCCATCAGCCCTTTTAAAGACTCCATTGATTTCCTTCACCTTGTAGCCATTCTGTAGGAACGTTATGCGTAATCATCTTAGTTCCTCATGGAGACTCTCCAGGTCTGAACTAGTTCTCACACAGTTAATCAAAGTTCAAAGACCAGGAAACTTTGTATGACAGTGTAGGGTCATACAACAAAAGCCAACAGTTTTGAAAATCATTTTTGCTTCTTCATCATTCTGAATTTTGATAATTTCTTCTTGCAAACTTTCTTCCTGTTCTTCCACCTTACAGAGAAATGGGTTAATTACCCATTCCGGAAGGTGTGAGAAGGAAATAAGAATGAGGAACGGTGAAGGAGAGGAGGGGGTAATTACTGAAAATTGGTAATTTTCATTTTGCACTAGTTTCAATTCCATTATTTTTTAAAATCCATTTTAAGAAAGGTTCTTTAAGTAATCCCACATGTTCCCCAAAAACTCCAGAGTCCAGAGTCACTGCTCTCTACTCAATATTCCAGGGCCAACAATACACAGGGGCCCAGGGTTCCTGCACACCCCAAAATACTCCAGGGACTGGCACCCCTTATGACAACACTCCAGAAATCAGAATTAGGCTCATTATCACTGAAATACGTCGTGAAATTTCTTGTTTTGTGGCAAATTTCACGATTAATGTTAGTTGTAACAAGTTGATCTTATACTATTTTTTTCTCTTTTTGTACCACATTGTAGATACAGTAAGTCAACCCCAGACCTCAGACGTTAGAACAGACGAGTGTTTCAGGTGCAGAGACCTAAAATTAACGCAAGCACCTCAGCAATGTCAGTGGCAAATTAAAAAGAAAACAGACAGGAAGACTTTACAGCTTGCATTCACTCAGAGCGAACGGGGATTGTTTAGTGTTAGAAAAGGATGTTGAACAATGAACAACAATATAAAGATGATAAATGCAAAATCACTCAGCAACTGAAGCTCTCTTAGTTTCTTACAAAACTAAGAAGACGCTGGTCCATTCTACAATCCCACAATTGTTGCGATGAGTTCCCTTGTTAGCATGTGTTGACTTAATCACATGATATTGCATATTACCATACCTGAAAAAAAATTGGTTGAACTTAATACTGATCAAATTGTTATGGTCAATGTAAAACCACCATCCAGGCTACGCCCTCTTCTTGTTACTACCATTGGGCAGGAGGTACAGGAGCCTTATGTTCAACACTACCAGGTTCAGGAACGGTTACTACCCTACAACCATCGGGATCCTGAACTTGTGTGGATAGCGTCACTCACCTCAACTCTAAACTAATTCCACAACCTACAGACTCACTGTCAATGACTCTACAACTCATGTTCTCAGTACTATTTTTTTTATTTGCACAGCTTGTCTATTTTGCATATTGGATGTTGGTCAGTGTGCTTATGTATAGTTTTTTCTAAGATCTGTTGTATTTCTTCATTTTGCTATAAATGAAAGAAAACTAATCTCAAGATAGTACAGTTGGCCCTCCGTATCCGCGGGTTCCGCATCCATGGTTTCAACCAACCACAGATTGAAAATATTTGAAAAAAAATTCCAGGAAGTTCCAAAAAGCAAAACTTGATTTTGCTGCACGCCAAGCACTATGCTGAATTCACGCGAATGAAGTGATGTGTAGGCATACCCTGCTGTAGCCTCCCACCATTTCACAGATCCTCAGTCTCTCTCCAGCACTCATTGTTTGAGCGTTGTTCGCTACTTGTGTTGTGAGCGAGAGGAAGGAGTTTAAGGCTAGTAAGGGATTTCTGGCTAGCTATGTGAAGTGCTACAGTCTCAAGAACTTAGGCCGAGGCAGCATCAGCGTTCCCAGAAGAGCTACGATGGTTGTGTCTGAACTGAACATGTACAGACTTTTTTTTCTTGTCATTATTCCCTAAACAATGCAGTATAACAACTATTTACATAGCATTTACCTTTTATTAGGTATTATAAGTAATCTAGAGATGAGTTAAAGTATACAGGAGGATGTTTGTAGGTAATATGCAAATACTATGTCATTTTATATAAGGGACTTGAGCATCCACAGATTTTGGTATCCGCAGGAGGTCCTGGAACCAATCCCCTGTGGATACCGAAGGATAACTGTATATGGTAACATATCCACACTTTGATAAAAAATTCACTTTGACTTTGAAACCATTGCAAGAATCACTGCTTACTTTATGGATGATGAGCACAAATCATTGTGCAGCAAATGGAATATTTGCCAAAGTTGAGGGAACAATCCATCAAAAATCCCTTTGCATTCATGGTCATGACTTCCCAGTCTTTTCAAGTGGAGTTTTGCAAAGAAAAGGAATGAGAATTTTGTAAATAAATGCTTTTTTTTAATTACTGGAATCTCACCATTCCATTAAAAAGTGAAGGAAAATGTAGTTTTCAAACAAATATATTCCATTTTCTACATATCTGTAAGTTTTGAAGAGAGCCATGTGCTGTATCTGATTTTCAGAAATATCACATTGCCTTAAACGTTCAAAGTCTAACTAGATCTTAAAGTTGCAGCATTTAAATATAGTATAATCACTTCTTTGTATAAAGTGAAGACATTCCAAGATGGCACATAAGTTGGTGAAACCTAATTTTCCAATGTCCATGGACATTTGAACCTCACTTTCCCTTGGCTTACTCTGTAACTAGAATATTGTGGTTATCCCACACAAAGGATCTTGTGTCCTTCCCTGTATTAAATAAAGAACAACAGAATCCAGTTTTGTACTTTGCAATTGACTTTCCTCTTCTATCTTTGAACTCAAGATTTAATTCATTGTTTTGATTTAAGTGAAATGTTTTAAACCTAAACTTCAGAAAAAAATGATTCGGCAAGACATTATCAATAATGTAAAAAATCAACAATTGACAGAAAATTTTGCTGAGCTTCACATTTTGAAGTCGCAGCCGTATCACCTGATGGATGTTGCACATCAACAGAAAATTGTCAGAAAAAATCTGCAGACTTTAGCAAAAAAAATGTCCCCAGTGCCATTATATACTTCCTGTCACTTCCTGAGTCATCTCTAGAGAAAAATCAGCAATCCAGAGAGTATTGTTACTGTCACGGAAGGAAAACAACAGATTGCCCATATATTCTACTTCAGTTCTGCTTTAACAACCAGGTATCTTTACTCTGTAACTCAAGAGCATTTTTCTTTCTTTGATTGTCAGCACTTTAAGGGTGGGTCTATAAAACATATGGTCAGAGTAAAGATCAATGGAGAAATTGAGCCTTTACTTTTTAATCAAAAACACTTAGCCTACTATTCAGAAAAAAAAGTTCTTCCAAATAAACTTGAGTAATGTTCATATTATAATCTATTTTACAGACCCATAAAATGCTGATTGCTGACTTTTGCAGAATAATTATCCTGTTATTTGACTAAAATGCCTTTAAACCACATTGATTGGTTTTCTTTGTGAAGGTCAGAATGTCCATACGAAGATAGCATCTAAGGACATCCTATTACGGTTCATGGAAAAGGGAAGTACATCCCATCACTATTTATAAGATTGCTACTTTTCTTGAAAGTTAAACAAGTATTATTGACTCTCAGTTTACAATCTAAAGCATTGATTGTTATAGAGCTTTAACATCATTTTCTACAGTTAAATGAGGGTAGTATTGAGTTACATCAATACTTATTGGGTCCCTTGCTTGGCTTACTTATTGTATGAACAGAGATCAAAGTGGGTCTCACATTGTTACTGACATTCATTTTCAATATTCTAATTATTTTAAGTTTTAAAAACAGATTTCAGCTCAATATAACTAACCTTTCCCTAGCCATTGTCCTCAGAGCAGTGGTGATGCGTATGGCTGAGGAACTTGGAAAGGGGCTATGGTACAGTTGAAAATAAAGGAGGGGTGAGGAGGTACTATGGCCTTCAGTGATACTCCAGGTTTCTTAGTTTCCTTCCTGATGCTGGGTCAAGGGTGTGTCTGAACTGTTGCAGGACTTTATTAAGGGGAAGGGTGAGATCCAGAGGTCATAGAACATAGAACATAGACCATAGAATAGTACAGCACATTACAGGCCCTTCGGCCCACAATGTTGTGCCGACCCTCAAACCCTGCCTCCCATATAACCCCCCCACCTTAAATTCCTCCATATACCTGTCTAGTAGTCTCTTAAACTTCACTAGTGTATCAATATCGCCATTGATTTCATCCACCCTGTTCACCGGAGTCGACTTCACATACTAAGGATGTAGCTATCTCACCATGGCATGAGGTCTGCTGGATGGTTTAGCCCGCCCGTCGAAGGGGTGTACTGGGGTGTGGCTGCTGTCACGTGCAAACAGCTACTCGGAGCCACAGGTGAGAGCTGAGTGTCCAGTGGGGACCAAACGTGAGTAACCTCCCCCAGAATGGACACGACAAGCCCCTTTACCAGAGGTGCTACCCCTCCCTGGACATCCCATGCACCCAGGTCAGTATATACATAGGTTGAAAAAGAGGCAATGCTCTTAAAAATGAATATAGTCAGTTAGTTAGCTAATTCCAGGAAGACCTTCTTCGTGGCTGCTCTGTGAGGTCCGGGACTCTGCTGGGAAGAACAGGCCCCCAGTCCTCGGGGTTGCGTTGCCAATGGCCGTTGGAGAGGCCGTCTTAATATGCTCGGCAGAGGATGGAGCTCAGAGAAGCTGTGCCGGAGGGGATGGTCGTCGGCTCGGAGGTTCGACGGACTCAGGTCGCTTTCGATGTGTGCTGCGTCTGCGAGGCTGGTTTTGACAGAGCTTTCACTGTGTGCTGTGTCTGCGAGGCTGAGTCGGGCGGCGCCGTGGAAGTCCATAGCGGGGGTATTCCCTTCTGCCGCCGGTGTGGGATGGCGAGTCTGTCGGGACCCTGGGGACTTGTGGAAACTGTGGCGATTTCTTTTGAACGTACAGTCCTTTAACATCTTGGACTATTTTTACTGTGCCCGTAGTCTGTTTCTTTAATCAATTATGCTATTGTTTGCACTGTTGTAACTATATGTTGTAATTATGTGGTTTTGTGCAGGTCTTGTAGCTTTAGTTTTTGGTCTTGTTTTTGTCTGGTGGATTTGGAGCTCCTTTCCGGGAAATGCGCCAGACGGTAGCGCGATATTAACACGCAGCAGCCTCTCCAGACTCTGGATTGGGGATTGCCAAACGTTACGTGGATTTTCTGGTGTAGTCTGTTTTGTCATGTGCTTTTGTGATATCATTCTGGGGGAACATTGTCTCATTTTTTAACTGCATTGTATTTGTGGTTTCTAAATGACAATAAACTGAATCTGAATCTGAATCTGAATCTGAAGTGGAAAGCAAGTTTGTAAATCTGGCAGGAGCAAAGGATGTTGGGAATGGCAAGGGTGGAGTGATGTGGGACAGGTGGCAGAGAAGAAGGGAGTGCGGAGGGGAGAGGTCACCGTGGGTTCAGACAACACCGAGCCCTGAGACAGCAGGCAAGGTCATTTGATTCCAGTCAATTGGCTTACTGACCATTACAGAATGTCATTCTGATGCTTCCCGCTCCCTCCCCTTTCCCTTCCCTTTTTCCCACCATGATTCCCCTCTCTCAGTCCAAAATAAAGACCCATATCAGAATCAGGTTTATCATTACTCATATATGTAGCATCCGTGCCCCCAAATTACCCCGTTCACCTAGGGTGAACCGCCGTTGCCCCGCCAATAAAGCAATTCTTCGGTGTAAATACGGTGTAATGCCCCCCCCGACATGCTCGCAACACAAATATCCGACAATACACCAAAGGCGAGTAAATAATTGCAACTTTATAATTATTTCTTAGTGATGGGTTAGTAGAAACAGATAACCTAAAGGTGCCAAGTCAGTAAGTTTATTAGTTTGTGCACATAATATTTTAATACGTTGGAGCTCACACCTCCGGTTCCATCCACAACGACCTTCCGAGCCTTCAGCCACCGTCTGAACTGCCGACGTCCAGTATCTGCCCTGGAACCGCTGTCTGCTCCTCACCCGTCCGTCCTCCTCGCTCACCTCCCGAAAAAGACCGCAAACTCCCGCTCAGCCCACACGTACAAGATAGCATAACAATTCTCCATTGGTTAGTTCCCCCCCTTATCTGCAGTCATAACCCAAACATTCCAGACACAGAAACCCATTACAGCATTAAGTAACATTACGGAGAAGCCATTTCATTACAACAATACAGAGAAGCCATTTTGTTAGCCTGAACAGTTAACACCACGGTTACTGGTACTGAGAGCCCTACATATATGTCATGAAATGTGTGGGTTTTTTTTGCTGCAGCAGTATAGTGCAATACATAAAATGACTACGGTACTGTGCAGGAGTCTTCGGAACCCTGGCTATATATGCGCCTAAGACTTTTGCACAGAACTGTACATGTGGTAAAATGGGCAAGGGAGCGGCTGATGGAGTTTCACTCAGACAACTACGAGGTGTTGCTTTTGTTACGGATGTCCAGGACTGGACTTGCGCCCAATGGTAGGAGCCTAGAAAGTGTTTTAGAAGAGAGAGACCATGGGATAGAAGCGCACATTTCCCTGAAAGTGGTGACAATGGTAGTCAGAAAATCTGCAGATGCTGGAACTCTGGAGCAACAGACACACAAAACAAATGCTGGAGGACCTAAGGTAGTCAGGCAGCACCTACGAAGGGGAATAAACAGTAGAGCTGATGAAGAGTGAAGCGTCAACTGTTTATTCTCCTCCACAACTGCTACCTGACTTGCTGAAACAGTGTTGTAGGAATGTACATGGCACGCTTGCTTTCGTTGGCCAGGACACTGAGAATGGGAGTTCAAATGCCCTGTTACAGCTGTACAACTTGTTGTTAGGATGCACATGGAGATTTATCTCATGCTTAAAGGTTGTTCAATTAGGACTGAGATGAGGAGAAAGAGTGCAAATCTTTAGAATTCTCCACCTCAGACAGCAGTGCATGCTCATTCATTGAGCACATCAAAGTCTGTGACTGAAAGATTTCTAAAACAGAAAAGGAATCAGGAAGTGGAAATTCAACAGGAAGATAGACACGAGCTCTATGATCGGCCTCAGTCAATCAAAGCAGAGTAGGCATGAGCAACACACGCAAAATGCTGGATGAACTTCGCAGGTCAGGCAGCATCAATGGAGAGGAATAAACAGTTGATGTCTTGATGAAGGGTCTCAGCCCAAAACATCAACTGCTTATTCCTCTCCATTGATGCTTCCTGACCCACCGAGTTCCTCCATCAGTTTGTATGTGTTGCTCTGGATTCCCAGTGTGTACAGAATCTCTTGTGGAGAAGGGGCTGAAAAGTTAAAATGAGCCAAATAAAGTGCAGAAATGGCAAAAGAGGGAGGAAATGAAAGTGGATTGAGACAAAGAAAAGAGAAAATTTAAATGTAATATTTTTGCAAAAGGTCTTTTCCTCGATTCTTCATGCCATGAAATGTGATTCAATATATATAATAGTTTGTTGATTGGGCAGAGGGATTGATTGGCAGTCATTAGCAACGATCACATTGTATTTATTCTGTTAATTACTGGATTTTTCTGTTGTGTTTAATAGGTAATAAATCTACAAAGGTAAAAGCTTCCTTAGAAGAGCGGGGAAGTTAAATGTGCGATGCCATTTCACAAAGATAAGAGTGACGTATCTCAAGTTCACAGTGTGATGATTCTCAGTTCATTGCCCATCATCGCTGGCATTAAAAGTGGATGAGGAAACTGAGATGAGCATAAATAACTACGTGCTTGGATAGCCCAACTTTGACTGCCTTCGCAAGGAGCAACCTCACATCAGATCAAGATTCAGAGGGATAATAAATCACTGGGATGGAATGGTGGAGCGGACTTAATGGGCTGAATGGCCTAATTCTGCTCCTAAATCTTATGGTCTTATTTCTGTCTGGTTTTGTGCAGCGTCCTCTCACAATCTACAGAGACTATAGTGAGCTGCTGGGTCAGCAGAAAAGGTCATTGGTTGCAATCTATCATTGCTGCAGGATTTAGAGTCATTGAGTCAAAGGAAACTGCAGGACAGGAGAAGGCCCTTCAGTCCATCTAGTTCATGCCAAACCATTGCCTAGTCCCATGCATCCGGACTATAGCCCTCCATTTCCCTCCCATCCATGTACCCATCCAAGCGTCTCTTAAACATCGAAATTGAAATTATATTCACCATTTGCACTGGCAGCTCATTTCACACTCTCACCACTCTCTGAGTGAAGAAGCTTCCCCTTATGTTCCCCTTAAACATTTCACCTTTCACCTTTAACCCATAATCTCTGGTTGTAGTCCCACCCAACCTCAGTGGAAAAAGCTTGCTTACATCGACCCTATCTATAACCCTCATAGTTTTGTATACCTCTATCAAATCTCCCCTCAGTCTTCTATGTTCTAGGGAATAAAGTCCTAGCCTATTCAATCGTTCCTTAAAACTCAGGTCTTCCAGTCCCAGCAACATCCTTGTAAGTTTCTCTGCACTCTTTCAATCTTGTTTACATCTTTCTGGTAAGTAGGTGACCAAAATTGCACTCAATACTCCAAATTAGGCCTCACCAATGTCTTATACAACTTCAATATAACATCCCATCTTCTGTACTCAATACATTGATTTATGAAGGCCAATGTGCCAAAAGCTTTCTTTACGAACCTATCTATCTGTGACATTTCTGGATCCACAACAAAGAAACAGGCAGCCAAAATAGTTGTTCTCTGATCTTGGCAATTTACTTGCAAATGTTTCAGCACTACATGAGGAGACATCGTCAATGCTCAGTTAATTGTGGTGCATCCTCCAAATGCTTGGCCTTTATCTACTTACCAATCAGCAGATTGGTCACTATTTCAGAAACCCAGTTGTGATGTGGGGAAGAAATCTCGTTGCTGATTGCCTGTGTGGCGAATTTGGTCCGTTGTGGTCTAGAATTCTGTCCACATTCTTGATGGTTGTTTACAGAGCTGTTCAGGGAAAACCACGTTTCTAGAAATCCTCGTGCATGTTCAGGCAGGAAAACTCTTAACAGATACTACCCATCCAGCAAAACTTCCTTTTCCAAGATCTCCCTTCTACAGAGACATTAAAACAGAAACTTCACACCACTTTAAAAGTTTCTTACCCCAGGCAGTTAATCTGATCAACCATTCTACTTAGACACCCCCACCCCTCTCTATCTATTACCCCTGTCACAGCACTGTAAACAATTTAAATCTCTATTATATATAGCTGTTTACATTGTAAATACATGCTGATATTTATATTCATGGACCAGAGTCAGGGCGGTGAGAACATGGGTGAAACAGCCAACTTATGTTCCCCAGAACCACTGCCACTACACTGAGCAGAATGTCAGTAGGAAGACGTGTATTAATAGGTTTCATGAGTGGTTCAATGGGCTTAGAACCCATAATGACTGCTGAAAGACATAGATGACAAAGATTTAACTTTCCACTGTAGTGCACTTCTGCCTTTTTCAAAACTGTGATCTCAGTCAATGAATGTTGCCCTATGTTCTTGTCTACCAGTGTTGATATAAAGTTCAAAGATTCAGAAAAGGTTCGAAGTATACAACTCTGAGATTTGTCCTCCCACAGGAAGCCATGAAGCCAAGAAACACCCTGGAACCCGTTCAAGAAAACATCAAACACCCAACGTGCGAAAAAGAAACAATTGCGCCAAAGTACAAAAGGGAGCGAACAACACATAGACTATCAAACATCAAGCCAGGAGTCCAGGAGTGTTCAGTTTTGTTCAGTTCAGCGCCACGTTCCAGCCCATTGCAGACCGCAGAGATATTCTTCACTGAAGCACCCCAGTCTGTATCAATCACCCTCATCAAACCACTCAAAAACAGCAAAAAAAACAGTAACCAGAAACCAGAAATACGTGCAACATGAACATCAAAGTCCCCCACTGCCACGAGCCAATCAATCCTCTTCCACTTTCCTCCCACAGCAGCTAGCAAGAGGGAGAGGAAGACTAGTCAAATACAGGCAGAGGGCACTGAATACCAGCCCATCCTCATCGGCATCAACCTTGCTCGACACCTCTATCAGACAGAAGCATTGGAGTTGATTATGGGCTCACATCCTGTCTCCAGGCTGCACTCTCCACTCCAAACCTCAGCAAAATCTCTTGAACAGTATCCCTTCCCCACCATTAGGAACAATGACCTCCTGACTCTACACCGAGCACTGTCTAAGGCTGGAGCCTAACTTCCACCGTGCTGGCAAACATCTCACCAGCTTTCAGGGCAACCGTATAGAATCAGAATCAGATTTTTTATCACTGACATACAATATGTTGTGAAATGTATTGTTTTGTGGCTGCAGTGCAATACATAAAATAACAGGGAAAGTGCTGATGAAGGGCCTTGGCCTGAAACTTCGATTGTTTTTCCCTCATTAGATGCTGCCTGACCTGCTGAGTTCCTCCATCGCTTTGTGTGTGTGCTCAGTGTTAAATCTGTCTGTCCTGAAGAGGCCAAGGCAGCATGTTAAAAGTAGATTAGCTGTGAAAAATTAGCAGCTGAACCTCACATCAGGATCATTTGCAAGGAGAAGCTTTGCTTCTCGGTGCTGCCATTCCCTGCCACTATCCACGATCAACATTAACTCTATGCTCCAGATTGCTCTCTGGTGTCCCTGATATTCTCAGCCCGATCTGCCCCTTCTTGGATACTTAAACCTCCAGATGAAGCGAGGGCTGGAATGAGATCCCCTTGAGAAATTCTCTCCCATCGTCCTGACTATGTGCAACCAATTTAATTTCAAGGCTCCCTGAAAGTGGCTACACAGGTAGATGGGGTGGTTGAGAAGCCATGTGGCACACCTGTGTTTAGTAGTAGAGTTCATAAGACGGGAAGTTGTATTATAGCTTCATAAAACTCTAGTTAGGCTCCAGATCTGGAGTATTGCATACGGTTCTGGTCACCCAGTTATAGAAAGGATGTCAAGGCTTTGGAGAGGGTGCAGAAGAGGTTTGCCAGGATACTGCCTGGATTGGACAGCTTGTGCTACAATGAGAGGTTGGCCAAACTTGAGTTGTTTTCTCTGAACTGTTTCTATCAAATGAGGTGTAAGGAGCTCCTTCCCACTGCTAGCCTGCAGGTCACCCTTGGACAAGGTGTAGCACCTGCTTAGCCCCCACCCCCAATCAGGGTCACATGAAGTAATGGGAGCAGGTGGTGGATGGTCGTGTGAGCAGCCGGTGCAGATCACAAGTGCTGGTTATGCGACCGCTGACACCAGGCAGACAATCTCCGAAGAGTATTGATCATGGCTGGGGTCACCCGTCTTGTAAAGACACTGCCCAGAAGAAAGCAATTACAAACTACTTCTGTAGAAAAATTTGCAAAGAGACCATGATCACCCATGTCATGTGACTCATCACATAATGATGATGATAATGATGATGATGTTAAATAGATGGGTTGCTGGACAATGTGACTCATTGGGCCCTTCTGGCCCATCCAGCACTCTACCTCTAAACAAATGAAATAAATAAAATCTGAATCGATACTGATCTTTTTACACAAACAAACAATTTCAAACCCTATGTATGTGGCTGAAATTATTTTTGCCTGTAAAATGCCCACCTGATTCCAAGAGATGAAAGAGCCTCGAAATTTGCACTGGTGAAGTTGTAGGAGACAATCAATAGGGGGACAAATGATTATACTTCTCAAACATGTTTCAGAGACCTACAAAAGGTTTTAAAAAGAGTTAAACAATAATCACAAGCTTAGCACAATGTTTACATGAAAAATGTGGTTAGCAGCCAGAAGGTTAATAGAGCACTGCTCCCTTTTTAATTGAAAAACTGGCTTAGGGACCATGTAGTATACGGAGATGTTATATTATTACAGGCAGTAAGTACTGTTCCAGAGAATTACAGTGCACTTGGGAGACTGAAGATGAACATCACACTGAGGTTCCACAAGCAGAAACCAAAGAGCTAATGGATGTGGATCGACTGTATCTACTACAGCATTAGAACCAGGCCTTAAGGGTGTAATGACTATTCAATTAATAACGAGAAGAGCACTGAGCACAGATTTCAGTGAGCTGATTAATTGTGGCCAATAGTCAAATATTGGTCAAAACAAATCAATCTTTTTATTCTTGCCTATCTTCACAGTTTGAGCCTGACAAGCAAATAATGTTTCAGCCACAAAATTTTCTTCACTTAAGTTGAATATTCACCCAACAGGAATTCCATGTTCTCATGAAATTGGCAGAAACCAAAACTGTTCACAAAGACTCATTTTTAAAAGTTGATTATAAGATATGCAAGACAGTGAATTGCAAATCCTGCCACACAAATTGTAATTACCTGCAGATAATTTTCTAACGCATCTGTGAGGAAAATCTATTTCAGAGAATCATGAGAAAAGTATAGCTATTCAACCCATCATTCCAGACATATACACAGGCATCCGTTAGTCTTGTGAGACCATGGATTTGCGCCTTTGGAAGGTTTCCAGGGCGCAGGCCTGGGCAGGGTTGTATGGGAGACCAGCAGTTGCCCATGCTGCAAGTCTCCTCTCTCCACGCCACTGATGTCCAAGGGAAGGGCACTAGGACCCAAGCAGCTTGGCACCGGTGTCGTCACAGAGCAATGTGTTGTTAAGTGTCTTGCTCAAGGACACACAACACGCTGCCTCAGCTGAGGCTCGAACCAGTGACCAGTCACTAGACCGATGCCTTATCCACTAGGCCACGCGCCAGCACAGATCTATCTATTAGTTCTACTCGCCTGCTTTTTCCACCCGAGACTTAAAAATGTATCCTTTTCATGTACATAAGAATAAAAGTACATGCAAAGAAAATTAACCCTGTATCTTTTTACAGGAAATAATGGGTGGAAGTTGGAAGTAAATATGAGATCTGCCTTCATATGTAGAACATCGAACAATACAGCAGAGAAACAGGTCTTTCGGCCCACAATGTCCGTGCTGATTGTAATACAAATCCAAACAGGAATTAACAAGGAAACTGCATGTGATGGGCAGGAAGGCTCTACCACAGGTAGACAAGTCTACTCTATACATCCCCACAGCAGCCTACCCTCCATCAAGGACATGCTGTATATACAGAAAGCTGCCGAAAAACGGCCAGTAATATCATGAAAGCTTCTGCCCACCCTGCTCATGGGCTGCTTGTCCCACTCCCATCAGGGAGGAGACTACGTAACATCTATGCCAGGACCACCAGACTCAAAAGCAGTTACTTACCCCAACACATCCAACCACTAACCACCCCTCCACACCCCCGGCTACCACTATTTTATCATTTCCTGTTAGTCACCTTATATACAGACACTCTTGTACTGAGAGTCTATTTATGGACATAGAACATCGAAATCTACAGCACATTACAGGCCCTTCAGCCCACAATGTTGTGCTGACCATGTAACCTACTCTAGAAGCTGCCTAGAAATTCCCTATGACAGCCCTCTATTTTCTTAAGCCTCATGTACCTATCTAAGAGTCTCTTAAAAGACATGCAATCAATTTATGTATATAAGCTATCTTATGTATTTTACTTATTGCTTTCTTTATCTTCTGTGTTTTTTTTCCTGCAGCAACAGATCCAGGGTAACAATTATTTAATTCTACTTTACATTTGTGTACTGGAAATGACATTAAACAATCTTGAATCCTGAATCTTCAAGGATGAAATTTCCCCTGAATGCAGTGTCCGTTTGTAAGGGCTTTAAAAGGGTGTCAGCCATTCAGGGTAGAAATGAGAAGGTATTTGTCCTTTTAGGGGATAGTGTACCATGAACACCTATGTCCACCAGCTGGCTGGAGTGTTCAAGGACATCTTCTCCCTGTCAGTGTTGCAGTCTAAATTTCAGGAAGAAGAGGGTGATTGGCTCAATGATTATCACCCAGTCATACTCAAGACTGCCGTAAAAGTTTTTTGCAAGGTTGGCTATGATTAGAATTAACTCCTGCCTCAGAGACAGTATGTACACACTGTAATGGGCCTGCCGTTCCAACATCTACAGCAGGCACACTCTCACTTGCTCTCCACTTGGCATTGGGACACCTGGAGTTCAAAGTTCAAAGTAAATTTATTATCAAAGTACATATGTGTCACCATATACAACCCTCAGATTTATTTTCTTGCAGGCATAATTAATAAATGTATAGAATAATAACAATAACAGAGCCAATGAAAGACTGCACCAACTTGGCCGTTCAACCCGAGCACAAAAGACAAACTGTGCGGACACAGAAAGAAATAAATAATAAATAAATAGGTTGATAGATAGACAGATAGATAAATAAATAAGTAAGATGACCTTAAAATGAATATCAGGCTGCTGTTTATCAATTACAGCTCAGCAATCAATGCCATCATACTTAGGACATTGAACAGTACAGCACAGAAACAGGTGTTTTGGACTGTGATACCTGTGCTGATCTAAGTAATTAAATGTCCAACTAAACTAATCCCTTCTGCCTGAACAATGCCCATGTCCTTCCACTTCCTCCACATGTGTGTACCTTTCTAAGAGCCACTTGCATGCCTCTTTCATATTTGTCCCAGGGAGCACATACCAGGCACCCACCACCCTCAGTGTAAAAAAATCTTGCCCCATGTAGGTGTAGAAAGGAAGACATTAGTTTTCTCACAGCAAGAGAGAAAAAAAGGAAGAGAAAGAAATGATTGTCAGACTGATTCAATTCTGTCTGATCAGCCATTCTAGCTGGTACCCCCCCCCCCACTCCCCCCCGGCCTAAAATCCCCATCACTTCTGCATGGAGGCTGGTGACCAGTGGTGTGCCTCAGGTATTGGTTCTGGGACCCTTACTCTTTGTGATTTTTATAAAGGACTTGGATGAGGAAGTGGAGGGATGGGTTAGTAAGTTTGCTGATGACACAAAGGTTGGAGGTGTTGTGGGTAGTGTGGAGGGCTGTCAGAGGTTACAGCAGGACATTGATATGATGCAAAACTGGGCTGAGAGGTGGCAGATGGAGTTCATCCCAGTTACGTGTGAGGAGGTTCATTTTGGTAGGTCAAATATGATAGCAGAATATAATATTAATTGTAAGACTCTTGGCAGTGGAGGATAAGAGGGATCTTGGGGTCCAAGTCCATAGGACACTCAAAGGAGCTGCACAGGTTGACACAGTGGTTAAGAAGGCATATGTTGCATTGGCCTTCATCAATTGTGGGATTGAGCTTAAGAGCCGAGAGGTAATGTTGCAGCTTTATAGGACCCTGGTCAGACCCCACTTGGAGTACTGTGCTCAATTCTGGTCACCTCACTACAGATGGAGTGACGTCTGAGGAATAAGCCCTTCAAGCCACACCGCCCAGCAATACCCTGATTTAATCCTAATCTAATCACATGTCAACTTGCAATGAGCAACTAAACTACCAACCAGTACGTCTTTGGATTGGGGGGAGGAAACCAGAGCACCCGAAGGAAACCCACACGCTCGTGGGGAGAATGTACAAACTCCTTTCAGTCAGCGATGGGAATTGAACCCGGTTTGCTGGAACTGTAAAATGTTGTGCTAACCACAACGCTGCCATGCCACCCAAATGATGAAGAGGTTCAATTTCACTTCCTACAGCAGTGTAAAGGAGGCAATTACGTAGTTCACAGTAAAGGAAATTTGGTATGCTATATGATAGATACCCATTTGATGCCCTTTTTCAAATGAATTAGACCAGAGAAAACACATATCCCACAGACCAGTTAGCTTTCCCGTGTTGACAAACAGGAAGGGCTCTTTGTGGGTATTCTTCATGCCAGAAGTCACCAACGCAGTGGCTAACCAAGGCTGGATCACAGACGGAGACTCCCATATCTGCATTTCCACAATCTCCTGACATGCACCTCTAGACACAGCAGTTGACCTTGTCAAGAATTAATTGTTTTATATCCACTGGTCAGAGTGATCATCTTAATTTGTAAAGAAAAGGGAATAATTGATTATTCAAAGTGAAGTAGTTTCCCCTCAGGTCCCCCTTGAATATTTCACCTTTCACTCTTAACCAATCACCTCTATTTCTACTCCCACCCTAAAGCCTGCTTGCACTAACCCTGTCTATACCCCTCAAAAACGCAAAGTGGAAATTTTCCCTGTGACATTTCCCCTCACTTTATCTTATAGCTCTGTTAATGATCACTGGTGTACAGACATGATGCAGTAGGTTCTTCCATCAATATACTTCATCTCGAACAGGGTTTCCTAACCTGGGGTCTACAGACCCCTCAGTTAATGGTATGGCTCTATGGCCTAACAAAAGTTGAGAACCCCTGACCTAGAGCATAGAACAGTACAGCACAGGATCAAGCCCTTCAGCCCACAATGTTGTGCAATCCCAATAAATTAGTAATCAAATGGGTGGTAGGGTGGGGATATTTCTCTACCAAATGAGGTAAGGTGCTCCTTCCCTCTGCTAGCCTTAGGAAGCATAATAGCATCTGATGATAGGGATGATGTTGAAATTAGAAGAAGGATTGAGATTGCCAAGTGCGTGTTTGAGCATTTGAGCAAGATACTAAAGAATAACATAATTTCTAACAAAACACAGAGTGTCACGGTGTTACATTCATTCCAAGCCAACACATGGAAGCAAATGTTGGACAATATCAAAGCAAATTGAGGGAAGACTTGAAGCTGAAGAATGTGGTTTTTGAGAAGAATGATGAAAATATCTTGGAAGGCCCGAATAACAAATGAGGAAGTGTCGTGGGAAGCTAGAATAAGATTCAAGTTTCAAAGAATCAAAGCATATTTATTATAAAAGAATTTATAAATTATACATCATGAAATTTGTCTGCCTACAGGCAGCCAAAAAGCAAGAAAGTCTAATTTTTAAAAAACAAAAACCATTCCACAGAGAAAAAGAGAGAGAGAAAAAAACACATTGTACAAACAGCAGAAGCAAGCCAACAGTATTCTGAACCACTGTGCATCAACAGATCCACTCCCAGATCAGCCAGAGTAGACCCAAGCCAAGCCTCAGTCCCCAGTTTTCACACCAGCAGTGTAGAAACACAGAGCAGCCAGATCAGTTCACAGAGAAGGAATGAACATTCGCAGGAAAGCAAGTGAAATCAACCCAACCCTCACCTCTGTACTCGACACTCGGGCTTCCAGTCAATTTCCGCTGATGTTTAAATTGTCCAAGCACTCAGTAGTGCCACATTCTGGGACCCGAATCCAGGTACCAGGCAGATAGTCTCTGAAGAGTATTGATAATGGCTGAGGTCAGCCATCTTGCAAAGACACTGCCCAGAAGTCAATGGCAAAGCACTTCAGTAGAAAAATTTACCAAGGACTGTTATAGTCATTGACCATCATATGGCTGAGCACATGATGATGATGATTTTAATTTATAGAAATTCTTTATGTACACAAAAGCAACAAATTTCACTACACATATGTCAGTGATAATAAACCTGATTCTGATCAGAGGGACAGAAATTCAGTATACATTTTGGCACGGATGGCTTCTGATTGGAATGGATAGTAATGTTCTGAAGTATTGCCAAATCATGATTTGAAGATCCCCAATCTGGTTTGACTGTAGAAGAGGAAAGTGCTCTTGTCACTGTAAATCTCTCAGATCACATACTCATCAAATACAGTATATTGGTACAAGAAGGAGCAGATAATGAGTTCAATTGAGGAGGTCACACTCAAGTAGCGTGGTGTCTACTTCATGGTGTCTAATCTCTTAACTACAAATGACTGCTCAATTTTGTAAAATCTGGCCTGAAGAACAATGAAATGGAGTGAGCCATGAAGGAAGATTAGGAATGCTCCTGTAGGAAGCCAATGAGACAGCACTGAAGGAGAGAACAAGACAGCAAGCAGACAGGGAAGTCAGATGAATCCATGTTTGGAAATTATCTATTTATTTAGAGATACAGAATGGTAACAGGCCCTTCTTGGCCAACTAGCCTATGCTGCCAAATTACACCCATGTCACCAATTAACCTGTTAATCTGTACATCTTTGGAAAGTGGAGGAAACTGGAGCACCAGAAGGAAGTGCACAGGGAGAATGTACAAACTCCTTGTAGACAGTGGTGGGGTTGAATTCTGGGCACTGGCACTGTAATGGTTTAACACTAACTGGCACTCTACCATGTTACCCCAATTATTTCATTTTATTTCCAATTATTATTACTTGTAGTTTTCTTTCTTTACAAATTAACATGATCACTCTGATTAGCAACCCCTCTACTTAGGAGTTTGTAAAGATTCAGCATGACATCTAAAACTTTGACAAATTTTGATAGATGTGCAGTGGAGCACATATTGACTGGTTGCATCACAGCTTGGTATGGAAACACCAATGCCCTTGAACAGAAAATCCGGCAAAAAGTCATAGATGTGGCCTAGCCCATCACAGGTAAAGCCTTCCCCACCATTGAGTACATTTATATGAAGAGCTGTCACAGGAAAGCAGCATCCATCATCAGGGACCCCCACTAGCCTGGACATGCTCTCTTCTCACTGCTGCCAATAGTTATTACCCCTCAACCATCAGGCTCCTGAACCCAAGGGGATAACTTCGCTCAGCTTCACTTGCCCCATCATTGAAATGTTCCTACAACCCATGGACTCACTTTCAAGGATTCTTCATCTCATGTTCTTGATCTGTATTGCTTATTTACTTATAATTATTATTTCTTTCTTTTTGTATTTGCATACTGGTTGAATGCCCAAGTTGGTGCGGTTTTTCATTGATTCTGTTATGGTTATTATTCCATTATGAATTTATTGAGCATGCCCTCAAGAAAATGTATCTCAGGGTTGTATATGGTGACATATATGTACTCTGATAATAAATTTACCTTGAACTTTGAACTTTGACCAGTGTTGAGTAAGTTTCTCCTGAGTTCAGTATGTCTTTTGGGATGTGTTGTTACTTTCTTCAAAACTCCCGGCAGGCAGTGGCTGGGTTGAGCGCAGCTCACTGGCAATGTAATAGCATCACGCTACTGTTCTGCCTCACGATGTCAGGTCTTCAGCTGCTGAAGATTTCTGAGATAAGCATGAGAGGGAGAATATTTGAAGCCAACAACAAAAATCCATCTGTCACCATAACACAGTCGAATCTTTGATTCAGGGAAACCTTCTGTCACTGGCTATCGTGATTACAATCAACATGCGCAACTAAGCGTTTGACACTTTCCGTGCCACGAGATTCCTTACTCCAATGCATTCGATGTTTATGCAGCTCCATCCTGCGGCAGTGCAGTGCTGCTCAGGAAGCACGGCTTCCCACGCTTGCCGCCAAACAACAGGAAGCATGGCTTCCCACGCTCACTGCTGCCGCCAAACAACAAATTTCAGGACGTAAAACCACTGTTTCTGATTCAGAGGCTGTGTCATTATTCAGAAAAATAAAGCGTAAAATTATAGGCATCCGTTAGTCTCGTGAGACCATGGATTTGCGCCTAGGAAGGTTTCCAAGCCGCAGGCCTGGGCAGGGCTGTATGAGAGACAGGCAGTTGCCCAAGCTGCAGGCCTTCCCCTCTCCACGCCACCGATGTTGTCCAAGGGAAGGGCACTAGGACCCATGCAGCTTGGCACCGGTGTCATCGCAGAGCAATGTGTTGTTAAGTGCCTTGCTCAAACACGCTGCCTCAACTGAGGCTCGAACCAGTGACCTGCAGATCACTAGACCAATGCCTTATCCATTAGGCCACGCGCCAACACAATCCTAAAATATGAACTAAATAAAACATTAAAAATTATAGAAACTTATAAAATTATAGAAAGGTTATAAAAGATAGAGGCAGGAAACTTGTTTCCACTGGTAGGTGAGACTGGAACTGGGCAACATGGCCCCAGGATTAGTGGGAGTAGATTTAGGATGGAGTTAAGGAGAATCTGCTTCTCCCAAAGAGCAGTAAATCTGTGGAATTCCCTGTCCAGGGAACCAGTAGAGGCTGCATCTGTATATATATTTAAGACACAAATCAGAATTCCCCTTCTCCAGCCCTTTATCTCTTTCACCAGTCAACTTCCCATTTCTTTACTTCACCTCTCCCTCTCTTCTGGTTTCACCTATCATCTGCCACCCCTCCCCCCACCTTCTTACTCTGACTCCTCATCTCTTTTTTCTGTCCTAATGAAAGTTCTCAGCCTGAAACTGACTGTTTATTCTTTTCCATAGATGCTGCCTGGCCTACTGAATTCCTGCAGTATTTTGTGTGTGTTGCTTTGATTTCCAGCATCTACAGATTTTCTCATGTGAGAAAATGTTCCACGTGAAGACCCTTCATCTGGCCTCCCCCATACAGCCTCTTCACATCCCCCTTTTCACATCACTGAGCTGGGAACCCCATTGTTGTTCTTAATGTCACCAACACCGCACCCCTGTGAAATGCCCAGAATTACAGAGTGGGAACTGGAGGTTACCCTCTTTCTGGATTCATGGCCGGGAAAGAATTCTTGAAATTTTCAATCCGACCAGATCAACGTTTAAATCAGAGCAACATTGCAAACTAACATCAACATGTGTCTGAATACATGCTGAATATGCATTGACTCTTTTGATGAGTCTGTGGGTGGCATTTCATACTCTTGTGTTTTTCGCTCTTTTTCTTTGCTGATTGTGCAATTTGGGTGTTTTTTTGCACGTTGGCTGTTAGATATCTTTCTTTCAATGAGTTCCATGGTGTTTCGTTGTTTCGTGGCTGTCTGTGGGGAAGATGAATCTCAGGGTTGTATTCTGCATACATACTTCAGTAATAAATGTTCTTTGAAACTTTGATAAATGAACATTTTGAATGATTTTTTAAGAAACCATCACCACTATCAAAGACATCTTCGAGGCGTTGTGTCAAGAAGGTGGCATCCATTATGAGAGTCCCTCACCATCCAGGACATGCCCTCTTTTTGTTACTAACATCAGAGAGGAACATTCAACATTCAGCTTCTTCCCACCACCATCAGACTCCTGAACTGTCCATGAACCCAAGAACACTATCTCGCTATTTTGCTCTCTGTTGGCACTACTTATTTTTATATACTGCATATTCTTATTGTAATTTTTATGTATTACACTGTACCGCTAACACAAAACAGCAAAGTTTGTGACATATTTCACTGATAATAAACCTGATTCTGATTCTGAAACCTTCTGTCTGTTAGAGGAGAGGTACAAGTAAGTAATCTTATATTTTGGCTTGGGAGTCATTAATGTAATTTCAATAAATATGATGATACTCACTGATAGCCACAACCTCAGTGGGAAATACCTTTTGTGACTCAGTGTAGCACTTAGTATATCAGCTAAGCCTCATGCAACTGCCCACTTAGATTCAACTTATTAACTGACTGCGTATTCTCACAAGAGCTTGGGCTGGTAATCGTTCGCATGCTTCTTATGTTTACACAAGAGAACACTGGAGGGGCCACTAATCAAGACCAGCTTCAGAAATCCTAGTGTGATTTTTTACTAACCAGTAGGTTGACCTAGTACTCACCAGGCCAAAAATTGCTGATCTAATATGCAACTTTCATTTTTAATAAGTGGTTGATTTTTCTTCACAGAATTTCTTTTCATTATTGAAGAGATTACAAAGTAAATTCAAAGACCTTAGCTCAGAATCAGGTTTAAAATTTGTTGTCTTTGTGGCAACAGTACAATGCAATATATAATAATAGAGAAAAACTCTGTGAATTACAGTAAGCATATATATATTAAATAGCTAAATTAAATATGTAGTGCAAATTTTTTTTTTTAATGTAGTGAGTTAGTGTTCATGGGTTCAATGTCCATTCAGAAATCGGATGGCAGAGGAGAAAATGTTCCTGAATTGCTGAATGTGTGTCTTCAGGCTACTGTACCTCCCTCCCGATGGTAGTAATGAGAACAGGGCATGTCCTGTGTGATGGGGGTCTTTAATGATAACACTAGCTTTTGAGGCATTTCTCCTTGAAGCTGAATAGTGAATTATGTACCTATGACCAAACAAAATTGTGATTGAGTTAGTGACCAGTACCTGCAAATGTCACGTTTCCCTCTACCCTACGTTCTCCTCATAGATTGATTCCAGCTCTCCCTTCCCCCCTCCTCCCCGCTTGGTGTATTATTATAGCACAGCATACTGACAGAAATAACAGAAGAAAAGGAAAAAGGAAAGCAGAAAAACAGCACTATAAAAACAGACAATTTCAAAGGAATAGAATAAGGAATTTATACACAAAAAAAATGCAAGGGGCCAACATTTCATTGGGGGGGGGGGGGAATCAAGCTACATCTTCTGAGTAGCAAACATGTAGGCCATTTAGCTCATATAATTTAAAATGAGCTCCCTCTCACGCTACCTCCTTCGACCCTTTTATCTTATCTGGATATTCTTCTGTTCAATTGTCCCTGGTGTGCTCACATTGTCTCTCTTTAAATGTAATTGTGCTGTCGCCAGAGTGTGGTGACTCACTGCAAGCTGCTCCCTACAGATCTGCTCATTACTTATTTTGTAATCGTTCTACTCATTTAAATCTAAATTCTCCATCTTTCTGCATTGTTGTTACTTTACCTTATTCTAGCTCAATGCACAGTGTAATGAACTTCACTTACCTCAACACTGAACTGATTCCAAAACCAATGGACTCACTTTCAAGGACTCTACAACTCATGTTCTCAGTATTATTTTATTTATGTACTTATTTAATTATGATTGCCTTTTTCTCTATTTGCACAGTTTGTCTTCTTTTCCACATTGGCTGTTTGTCGGTCTTCGTAGTTTTTTATGATCCTGTTGTATTTCTTTGTTCTATTGTAAATGCCTGCAAGAATATGAATCTAAAGATAGTATATAACATACTTTGATAATAAATTTACTTTGCACTTTGAACTTTTGGTACATGCGACAATAATAAATCAATAACAACATCAATGCTACTTTGGCAGTTGATTTAAATGTGCTGTTGGTTTTCTTTGGGTAAAGAAATTCATCTAGAAATGTTTAATGGATAAAATAGGGACTACCATACTTTCTTGGGAGGCAGGATGGAGATACATCTCTAACAAAGGAGGTGTGAGGCACCCCTTGCCTCCATTGGCCTGCAGGTCACCCTTGGACAAGGTGGAGCACCTCTTTCACCCTCCAATCAGGGCTTCTTGAACCCTTGGGAGCAGGTGGTTGATGGTCCTATGAGCAGCTGATGCCAGACAGACAATCTATGAAGAGTATTGGTAATAGCTGGGTCATCTATCTTGTAAAGACACTGCCCAGAAGAAGGCAATGGCAAACCACTTCTGTTGAAAAATTTGCCAAGAAAAAAATAGGTAATGCAGACCATGGTCGTCCATGTCATATGACACGGCATATAATGATGATGATGACTATACTTTTGTTTGACCTTCTAGTATGGAACTCCCACCTTTTGTCACCTAGCTTTGCCTTTATCAGTTTTCCTGTATCCTGGCCTGAACCAATGCCAGACTTTTGTTTCTTTCCAATGTTCAATTCCTTTCAGAACATGTCTGGGATTCACCTGCTTGCACATTTATAGTAATAGAAACATAGAAACATAGAATACCTATAGCACAATACAGGCCTTTCAGCCCACAAAGTTGTGCCGAACATGCCCCTACCTTAGAAATTACTAGGATTACCCATAGCCCTCTATCTTTCTGAACTCCATGTACCTTCCAAAAGTCTCTTAAAAGACCCTGTTGTACCCGCCTCCACCACCATTGCCGGCAGACCATTCCACACACTCACCTGTCTTTTCATAAAAAACTTACCCCTGACATCTCCTCTGTACCTACTCCCAAGCACCTTAAACCTGTGCCCTCTTGTGGCAGCCGTTTCACCCCAGGAAAAAGCCTCTGACAATCCACATGATCAATGCCTCTCATCATGTTGTACACCTCTATCAGGTCACTTCTCATCCTCCGTCTCTCCAAGGAGAAAAGGCCGAGTTCACTCAACCTGTTTTCATAAGACATGCTCCCCAATCCAGGCAACATCCTTGTAAATCTCCTCTGCACCTTTTGTATGGCTTCCACATCCTTCCTGTAGTGAGGTGACCAGAATTGAGCACAGTACTCCAAGTGGGGTCTGACCAGGGTTCTACGTTGCTGCAACATTACCTCCCAGCTCCTAAATTCAAGTCCACAATTGATGAAGGCCAATACACCGTATGCCTTCTTAACCACAGAGTCAACCTGCGCAGCTGCTTTGAGCGTCCTATGGACTTGAACCCCAAGATCCCTCTGATCCTCCACACTGCCAAGAGTCTTACCATTAATACCATATTCTGCCATCATTTTTGACCTACCAAAATGAACCACTTCACACTTAACTGGTTTGAACTCCATCTGCTACTTCTCAGCCCAGTTTTGCATCCTATCAATGTCCCGCTGTAACCTCTGACAGCCCTCAACACTATCCACAACACCCCCAACCTTTGTGACATCAGCAAACTTACTAACACATCCCTCCACTTCCTCAACCAGGTCATTTATAAAAATCATGAAGAGTAATGGTCCCAGAACAGATCCCTGACACACATCACTGGTCACCGACCTCCACGCAGAATATGACTCGTCATGCTGACTATTTCTAATCATATTATACCTCTCCAAATGTTCATAATCATGAAACCTTGTGCAAAACACACAAAATGCTGGAGGAACTGAGCAAAGTCAGGCAGCATCTGTGGAAGGGAGTAAACAGTCAATGTTTCAAGCTGAGACCCTTCATCAGGACAGGGAATTGCCCCGGATTTCTGGCGTTTACAAAATCTTTTGTGTTTCTGTCATCTCTAACCTGATTTAGTATCAGAAAGCTGGTTCCCCAGTCACTCTCCTTTGTCTATCCTGCCTGTTATTTCCTCAAAAAAATCCAACTGATTAGTCAGGCAAGATTTCCCCTATATGTACAACATAAAAAGATAGGAGCAGGGATATGCCATTTGGTTCTTTCAACTGTTCAGTCGTTCTGTACCAACATGGCTGATCTTTTACCTCAATACTGAATTTCCATTCTTTCACTATAAACTTATGAGTGATTACTGTATCTGTTTCTCTCTTAAATACATACAGTGACTTGGCCTTACACCCAGCCTTCTGTAGTAAAGAATTTACACAATCACCACCAACTGGTGAAGATTTTTCTCCTCATCAGACACAAGAGATTTTGCAGATGTTGGAAACCTTGAGCAACACGCACAAAATGCTGGAGGAGCTCAGTAAGTCAGGCATCTATCTCTGGAGGAGAATAAACAGTCAACATTTTGGGCAAGACCCTTCATCAAGACTGGGAAGGAAAGAGAAAGGACAAGAATAAGAAGGTGGTGGGGAATGGAGGAGGACAAGCTGGCAAGTGGTAGATGAGACCAGATAAGTGGAAAGAAGAATGGGGTAGGATGAAGTAAGAATCTGGGAGGGTATTGGTGGAAGAGGTATAAGGCTGAGGGAAAAGGAATCTGATAGGAGAGTGTTGGTATGCACCCAAACATGTCAGCCTCTGAGGTTTAGATGCTTTGACTCTCCAAAGTATATTGGTCCCTTCAAAGACTCTAACCCACTCCGCTAATCGGTGGCCATGTTTTGGCGTCAAGATTTGGATTTTGAAAGAGCACCTGAACTCAGGTTCAGTGCTCAGTCTTCACCTCAACTTGGTTCAGTCTACGATTGCGTTGAGGATTTCTGTCTCGCTTGGATTCTAGTCTAGTCTTGCCAAGTTTTCATTTAGCATCTGGTCAAGAACCTCGTTCTCATCTTAGTCTTTAAACCGTGTCTCGATTCTAATCTCAGATACTCCAGCACTTTGCTTCTTACCATCCTCACCTAGGCCTCTCATCACAGAAGAGGACATTGGACCATGGGAGAAATGGAAAGAGGAGGGGAACCAAAGGAGATGATGAGTAGGTGAGGAGAAGGGAAGGGGTAAGAGGGAAGCCAAGATAGGAACAGAAAAAGAGAGAAGGGAGAAATTACTGGAAGTCAGAGAAATCAATGTTCTTGCCTTTAGGTTGAATGCTACGCTCCAATATGAAACCATGTTCAGAGTATAGAGTGACTGAACAGGTGCAACATGACAGGAGCAAAAGGGCTGGCAGTAATATCAAATGAAACATTTATTTCCATTTCCACAGATTAATATCTTACTCTTTATTCCACCACTTGACATATCTGACTTGATATAAAATTTAAGATGCTCTTAAGTTCCACAACAAAGAATATGCTTTATTTTTGTAAATTTTGTAAATTTTTGTATTCAGAATCTGCATCTATTGGAACATTAAATGCATTTTCCTGGCAACCGTAGAATAATTCAAATTCAGATCCCACAGGGCTCCTCATTCCTCTGTTTATTCTATTGAATCTTCTCAGTTGGTGTGTGATGATTACAGTCAGCAGGAGGGAAAAGATTTGCTTTTGCTTTGAAGAGGCACCATTTTACGTCAAGTAATTAGGATATAGTTCATTCATCATCTGCATATCAGATTTACCAGAGGTATGGGTAAGTAGGTCCTTTGAAACCTTTGTCTGTTACAAATACTAAATTTGATGCCAATCTTTTGTTTTATTTACCCTGTACAGTTAACAACTGTTTGGCAGTGTGTAAAGTTTAGTGAGAAGCTCTGATGAATGCAGTGTTCCCAGGGCATAAAATACTACCCAGTGAGTATGTCTTTGCTCGTTACACTTACAATTGACTGGTTCTGTCAACCCAAGCTGAATAGCACCCCTGCGTAGAAACTTGAAAAAGATAGTGTTGATGGAAAGAAGATTATCTTTTTTTCCCTGTCTGTTATGTGTTTCCAAAAAAAAAAGCAACACTGAGCATTCTGACAAGTGAGATTTTTTTATTTGTCTGTTTGAGTTTGTATTGCATCAGACTGCAGGGCAACAAATAGTCACTGTTCATGGCTCAAAATAGGATAGGTTTTTTTTTTCTGTTTTTTACAGATGCAACACGGTAACAGGATCTTCTGGCTTGTACCACCCTATTATACCCATGTGACCAATTAACTTGCTACCCCATACATCTTTGGAATGTGGGAGGAAACCAGAGCACCTGATGGAAATTTATGTGGTAACGGGGAGAACTTACAAACTCCTCGCAGACAGTGGCGAGAATTGAACCCAGGTCACTGGTGCTGTGAAGCATTACACCAACCACTGCACCACCATGATGCAGTGTAGTAATTACTATTTGAGTGGCATGGTAGCACAGTGGCTGCCACAATACTTCACAGTATCAGTCATCCGGGTTCAGTTCCCATCGCTGACTGTAAGGAGTTCTCCCTATGACCGCATGGGTTTCCTCCCATAGCCCGAGAGTGTAGCAGTTGGTAGGTTAATTAGTGATTGCAAATTCTCCCGTGATTAGGCTAGGGTTAAACTGAGTGATTGCTGGTTAGTGGGGCTCGAAGGGGCAGAATGGCCTGTTCCTCACTGTGTCTCAATCAATCAATAAATAAATAAATAGATCCTTTCAATATAAAATTATGATTGACAAGGTGTAAAGCAAACAAAATTGAATTACAAACTCTTCCATCTAAGACACTTCAACTTTTGCAAATATTTCTGACTTCTGTCGTCAGGTGAGATTTTTGCATATCGTATGGCATAACACTATTTCAGCACGAACTGTAGAGTTCAACTCGCTCCATTGTCTGTAAGGAGTTTGTACATTCTTCCCTGTGACCATGTGGGTTTCCTCCAGGTGCTCTGGTTTCCTCCCTCACTCCAAAGACATATGGTTAGGATTAGTGAGTTGTGGGCACTCCATGTTGGCACTAGAAGGGTGATGATACTTGTGGGCTAACCGCCTACAACTGACTAACCCATACATTTTTTGGAATGTGGGAGGAAACCAGTGCACCCAGAGAAAACCCACATGGTCACGAGTAGAATGTACAAACTCCTTACAGGCATCAGTGGGTATCGAACTCCAATTACTGACTGCCAGTGCTGTAATAGTGCTACATTAAACACTGCACTTTAATATAAAAAAATTATTGATTGATGTCCAGAATAAATTTGGCAATTGAGCACTTACAGCCTCTAGGGTAGTGAATTCCAAAGATTTGAATCAGAATCAGATTTATCATCATTGACTAAATAACATGAAATTACTGTTTTGCAGCAGTGCGGAGATATACAATTAAGGAATAACAAGGTAGTATTCATGGGCTAATGGACTGTTTATATATCCAATGGTGGAGGGGGACGATTTGTTTCTGAATCATTGACTTCAGACTCCTGTACCTCCTATCCCAATGGTAGTAACATGAAGAGGTCCTCTTCCAGATGGTAAGGGTCATTAATGATGGATGCCCCCCTCCCTGAATCAGAATCAGGTTTACTTTCACAGATAAATGTCATGAAAATTGTTGTGATATGAAGCACCCTGTGAAGATATTGCTGATTGTGAGGAGGGTTGGGCCCTTAATGGGGCTGGCTGTGTCTACAACCATACGCAGCCTCTGTGACCCAGTGCATTAGTGCTTCCATACCTGACTGTGAAGCAACCAGTTAGAACTCTTCACTGTACTTCTATGGAAATTTCTAAGAGTCTTTGGTGAATATCAAATCCCTTCAAACTCCTAATGAAGTATAGCTCTGGTGTGCCTTATTCATGATGGCATCAAAGTGTTGGGCTCAGAATGTTGACTTCCAGGAACTTGAAGCTGCTCACCCTTTCCAGTCTGACCACTCAATGAGGACTGTTGTGTTTTCTCTCAACTTCTCCATCCTGGCATCCTCAGTCAGTTCCATGGTCTTACATTGAGTGCAAGGCTATTGTTGTGACACCACTCAACCAGATGATCTATCTCATTCCAGTATGCCTTCTCTTTACCATCTGATATTCTGCCAACACATTGTTGCCATCGGTGAAATTATAGATGACATTTGAGCTGTGCCTAGCCACACAGTCCTGTGCAGAAAGAGCAGAGCAGTGGGCTAAGCATGCATCCTTAAGATGCAACTAGGTTGATTGTCAGGAGGAGATGTTATTACGGATCTGCACTGACTGTGGTCTCCTGATAAAGAGGTTGAGGATCCAGTTGCAGAGGGAGCTACAGAAGCCCAGATCTTGAAGCTTAGTGATTAAAACTAAGGGTATGATGGTGCTGAATGCTGGGCCTTAATTGATAATCAGCAGCCTGGCTTATGTTTCATGGTTGACTAGGTGCTCTAAAGCAGAGAGGAAAGTAGTGAGATTGTATCTACTGTAGACAAGTTTCAAGCTAAAGATAGACAAATTACAATGGATCTGTATTGTTACTGAGGTAAGAGTTAATTCCAGTCATAACCAATCTCTCAAAGTGTCAAAGGCCTTCTGAAAATCTAAGTACACCATTTCTACTGCATCTCTTTTGTTTACCCTGCTTGTAATTTCCTCAAAGAATTGCAGTGGGTTAGTCAGACAGGATTTTCCTTTCAGGAAACCATGCTGGCTTTGCCCTAACTTGTCATGTGCAGTGGTGCACATCTTGATGCCCAAGTTGTGGTACCTACCTTGTCAAATGCGGTGGTGTTGGAGTCAGTTATTGAGAAAGAGGTCTCAGGGTACTTGTACATGATAAAATAGGCCATAGACAGCACGGTTTCCTCAAGGGGAAATCTTGTCTGATAAATCTGTTGGAATTCTTTGAAGAAATAACAAGCAGGATAGACAAAGAGAATCGGTTGATGTTATGTACTTGGACTTTCAGAAGGCCTTTGATAAAGTACCACACATGAGACTACTTAACAGGCTATGAGCCCATGGTATTACAGGAAAGATTCTTAAATGGGTAAAGCAGTGGTTGATTGGCAGGTGGCAAAGAGTGGGAATAAAGGGAACCTTTTCTGGTTGGCTGGCAGTGACTAGTGGTATTTCACGGGGGTCTATGTTGGGACCGATTCTATTTACGTTATATGTCAATGATTTGGATGATGAAATTGATAGCTTTGTTGCAAAGTTTGCAGATGATACAAAGTTATGTGGGGGAGCAGGTAGTTTTGAGAAAGTTGAGAGCTACAGAAGGACTTAGAATAATAGAATGGGCAAAGAATTGGCAGATAGAATAGTGTCTGGAAGTGTACGGTCATGCACTTCAGTAAAAGAAATGAAAGGACTGACTATTTTCTAAATGGAGAGAAAATACAAAAAACGGAGGTGCAAAGGGACTTGGGAGTCCTTGTGCAGAATTCCCTAAAAGTTAATTTGCAGGTTGAGTCTGTGGTGAGGAAGTCAAATGCAATGTTAGCATTTGTTTCAAGAGAACTAGAATATAAAAAGAAAGATGTAATCTTGAGACTTTATAAAGCATTGGTGAGGCCTCACTTGGAGTATTGTTGGCAGATTTGTGCTCCTTATCATAGAAACATAGAAACACAGAAAACCTACTGCACGATACAGGCCCTTCGGCCCACAATGCTGTGCCAAACATGTACTTACTTTAGAAATTACCTAGGGTTACCCATAGCCCTCTATTTTTCTAAGCTCTATGTACCTATCCAGGAGTCTCTTAAAAGAACCTATCATATCCGCTTCCACCACCATCGCCAGCAGCCCATTCCATGCACTCACCACTCTCTGCATAAAAGAACTTACCCCTGACATCATCTCTATACCTACTTCCAAGCACCTTAAAACTATGCCCTCTCATGTTAGCCATTTCAGTCCTGGGAAAAAGCCTCTGACTATCCACACAATCAATGCCTCTCATCAGCTTACGCACCTCTATCAGGTCACCTCTCATCCTCCGTCGCTCCAAGGAGAAAAGGCCAAGTTCACTCAGCCTATTCTCATCAGGCATGCTCCCCAATCCAGGCAATAGCCTTGTAAATCTCCTCTGCACCGATTCTATAGTTTCCACATCCTTCCTGTAGTGAGGTGACCAGATATGAGCACGGTACTCCAAGTGGGGTCTGGCCAGGGTCCTAAACAGCTGCAACATTACCTCTCAGCTCTTAAACTCAATCCCACTGTTGATGAAGGCCAATATACACTATCCACAACACCCCCAACCTTTGTGTCATCAGCAAATTTACTAACCCATCCCTCCACTTCCTCATCCAGGTCATTTATAAAAATCACGAAGAGTAAGGGTCCCAGAACAGATCCCCAAGGCACACCACTGGTCACCGACCTCCATGCAGAATATGATCTGTCTACAACCACACTTTGCCTTCTGTGGGCAAGCCAGTTCTGGATCCACAAAGCAATGTCCCCTTGGATCCCATGCCTCCTTACTTTCTCAATAAGCTTTGCATGGGGTACTGTATCAAATGCCTTCCTGAAATCCATATACACTACATCTACTGTTCTACCTTCATCAACATGTTTAGTCATATCCTCAAATTCAATGGCTCGTAAAGCACGACCTACCTTTGACAAAGCCATGCTGACTATTCCTAATCATATTATGCCTCTCCAAATGTTCATAAATCCTGCCTCTCAACATCTTTTCTATCAACTTACCGACCACTGAAGTAAGACTCACTAGTCTATAATTTCCTGGGCTATCTCTACTCCCTTTCTTGAATTAGGGAATAAAATCTGCAACCCTCCAATCCTCCAGAACCACTCCCATCCCCATTGATGATGCAAAGATCATCACCAGAGGCTCAGCAATCACCTCTCTTGCCTCCCACAGTATCCTGGGGTACATCTTGTCTGTACCCGGAGACTTATCTAACTTGATGCTTTCCAAAAACTCTAGCACATCCTCTTTCTTAATGTCTATATGCTCAAGCTTTTCAGTCCACTGAAAGTCAACCCTACAATCGCCAAGATCCTTTTCCGTAGTGAATACTGAAAAAAAGTACTCATTAAGTACCTGTGCTATCTCCTCTGGTTCCATACACACTTTTCCACTGTCACGCTTGATTGGTCCTATTCTCTCATATCTTATCCACTTGCTCTTCACATACTTGTAGAATGCTTTGGGGTTTTCTTTAATCCTGCTCGCCAAGGCCTTCTCATGGCCCCTTCTGGCTCTCCTAATTTCATTCTTAAGCTCTTTCCTGCTAGCCATATAATCTTCTAAATCTCTATCATTACCTAGTTTTTTGAACCTTTTGTAAGTTTTTCTTTTCTTTTTGACTAGATTTCCAACAGCCTTTGTACATCATGGTTCCTATACCCTACCATCATTTCCTGTCTCAATGAAACATACCAATGCAGAATGCCATGCAAATATCCCCTGAATATTTGGCACCTTTCTGCCATACATTTCCCTGATTACATCTGTTCCAAATTTATGCTTCCTAGTTCCTGCCTGTTAGCTTCATACTTCCCCTTACTCCAACTGAGCTCTTTCCTAATTTGTCTGTTCCTATCCCTCTCCAATGCTATGGTAAAGGAGATAGAATTGTGATCACTATCTCCAAAATGCTCTCCCACTGAGAGACCTGACACCTGACTAGGTTTGTTTCCCAATGTCAGATCAAGTACAGCCTCTCCTCTTGTAGACTTATCTACATATTGTGTCAGGAAACCTTCCTGAACACACCTAACAAACTCCACCCCATCTAAACCCCTTGCTCCAGGGAGATGCCAATCGATATTTGGGAAATTAAATTCTCCCACCATGACAACTCTGTTATTATTACACCTTTCCAGAATCTGTCTCCCTATCTGCTCCTCAATGTCTCTGTTACTATTGGATGGTCTATAAAAAAACACCCAATAGAGTTATTGACCCTTAGAAAGGATCAGCTGAAACTGGAAAGGGCTCAAAGGAAGTTCACAAAAATGATTCCAGGATTTAATGGCTTGTTATATGAAGTACATTTGATGGCTCTGGGCCTGTATTCACTAGAATTCAAAAGAATGAGGGGTGACCTAATTGAAACCTATCGAATCGTGAAAAACTTTGATAGAGAGGATGTGGAGAAGATGTTTCCTATGGTAAAAGAGCCTAAGACTAGAGGACACAGCCTCAGAATAGAGGGGTGTCCTTTTATAATGCAGATAAGGAGGAACTTCTTTAGCCAGAGAGTAGGAAATCTGCGGAATTCTTTGCCACATGCAGCTGTGGAGGCCAAGTCTTCATGGAAAGACCAAGATCTCCTAACATTATACAATACGGCACATATTGAATGAACAACCTAAGTTCTAAAAATTTTTCACCTGAACAGGTACTTCAATGAACATGACATAGCGGGTATGGAGTTCATGCAGGCAAGAGGGATTTGTAGATAGCATGGTCAGCATAAACATGTTGGGCCAAAGGACCAGTTTCTATGGTGGACAACTCTATGACTCTATGACATTATGAAAGGCAGAGAGTTGGCGCTGTAATGTAACAGTCAGCATAACACTTCACAGCATCAACTGTAAGATCAGAATTCATTCTCACCGCAGTCTGTAAGGAGTTTATACATTCTACCCATGACTGTGTGGGTTTCAGTTGCTCCAGTTTCCTCCCACAGTCCAAAATCTAATGGGCTGGGGTTAGTAATTTGTGGGTATGTAATGTGGCCACTAGAAGCGAGGTGACATCTACAGATTGTCTTGGCCATTGACACAAACAACACATTTCACTCTATGTTTTGATGTACATTTGACAATTAATGCTAATATTATTATATTATAAAATCATAGAGTCATAGAACACTACATAGCAGATGAAGGCCCTTTGGCTCATTTAGTCCATGCCAACCTACTTTCCTGCCTTGTGCCATCTATCAGCAATTGGAAATTGCAATTAAGAACAGATCATTAGTAATTCAGTTCAAAAATTAAAATTCTCAAATCTTGTTTCTGGCCATGTGTCCACGCCTGACAAAATAAAACATTATAGATACTAAAAACTTACAGTGTAAATAAAAGTAGAAAATGCTGAGAATTCTCTGTGCTCTGTAGTTTGTGGAGAGAAAAGCAGAAATTATGTTTTAGACTAATGAAAAATCAATATAAATCTGTTATGTCTGTTGTTTCTTGTAGCAAAGGCTGTATAACCTACTGATGATTTCCAACTTGGGTTTTTCTTCTAATTTGGCTATGGCCATTTGCCTGATGAACCTATCGAGTCCCCACTTTCCAGAACTCCACCACTCTGTCTGTTAGCTATTTGCTTATTTTGTATTTGCATAGTTTGTTTTTTTTACACATTGGTTGCTTGTCAGTCTTGTGTGGAGTTTTACATTGATTCTCTTGTAGTTCTTTGTTCTACTTTGAATGCCTGCATGAGAAGTTTGGATAGGTACATGGATAGTAGGGGAATAGAGGATCTCTGGTCCCAGTGCAGATCGATGGGAGAAAGCAGTTTAAATGGTTCAACAGGGACTAGATGGATCAAAGGGCTTGTTTCTGAGCTGTACTTATCTGTGACTGTAAGAAAATAAATCTCAAAATAGTATATGGTGACATATACATAGACTGATAATAGATATTCTTTGAACTTTGGTTTAGGATGGTGTCTGAAATAAGCATGCCTGTAAATTTACATACCTTTACATGGTAGAGAATTTCATGACATGAGAAACGTAGTGGCAAATTTGCTCACTGTTATGTTTCAAAACCACCGAAGACATTGACTGTGTGGTGCTGTGGGTTGAGTGATGTAATTGAATAGACCCTTGCCCTGCCTAGGAGCGCCATCGCAACTTTTGGTAACTGGAATGAGAGACTGCAGTTGAGCACAGGATTAATGACCTTATTAAATGAAAGAGCTATGATCTTATGAAATCAAAGGATGGTCTACTTCTGGAGCTGTTCCTTATGCTCTTACAGAAAGATATTGATCAGTTCCTGGATGAAAAAGTAGATGAGCAAGTTAACAAGTTCGCAGATGATACAGTGATTGGTGGTGCTGTGGGGGGCATAAAAAAAAAACAAAGGGATGCAGTTGGATACGGCCAAGATGCAAATATGGGCAGAGAAATGACAGCTGGAGTTTAATCCAGCCAAGTGTGAGGTGTTGTACTTTGGGGGATCAAATGTAAAGAGGGCTGAAGAGAGTTAATAGTGAGATCCTTAACAGCATTGATGAGCGTTATGGTACCTGGGAACAGTCATTATATTGTGAAAACCACAAGAGATTCTGCAGTTCTCGGAAATCTTGAATGCTGGAGAGATCTTGGGGTCCAATTCCGAAGCGGCTGCACAAGTTGATAGGGTGGTAAAGGAGGCATATGTCATGCTTGCTTTATTAATGTTATTTAAGAGACCCAACACTACCTCCATCTTTATCTAAGAATGCCCTAGCAGGAGTATTTTCTCTGCACTGTATGTCAGCCTAGGTAATATGTGCAAATCTGTAAAGTGGGACTTGAGTCACAGCATCAAGTGGGAGACAGCTGTCACTGAGCTGACACACTCTGGTGTGTCCATCTCTTGCATTTGGATTAGAAGCTAGAGATTTAGATTGAAGTACATCTTTCTTCAGATATTAACAACCTTGGGTGAAGTACATTTGTGCAGTCTGAGGTCAACTTGTGGAAGACAGACAGACAGACAGACAGCAAAACACAGTCAGCAGTACGAACGTTGCAGTCTCACTCAGTCTCAATACAGATGTAGTTGAAAACAGAAATATGACATAGATGGAGTGCAGGAATCTTTTCTGAAGTTGGAACAAAATATGCTATTGTGGCAATGTAAAGTCAGCTTTACTCTGCCACGGTAGCATAAAGGTTAGTGTGATGCTATTACAGCTTGACACATCAGAGCTCAGAGTTCAACTCTGACATCATCTATCAGGAGTTTGTACATTCTCCCCGGGACCACATGGGTTTCCTCTGAATGCTTCAGCTTCCCTCCATAGTCCAAAGATGTACCAGTTAGTAGGGTAATTGGTCATTGTAAATTGTCCTGTGATTAGTGTAGGGTTAAATCAGTGTGAGGTTCATTGGGCCGGAAGGGCCTATTCCACAATGTAACTCTAAATGAAAATAAATAAGTTTGCCATTATAGTATCTGTGAACAGTCATTATATTGTGAAAAACACAAGAGATTCTGCAGTTGTTGGAAATCTTGAGTGCTGGAGGATCTCAGCAGGTCAGGCAGTAGCTATGGTGACGAATAAAGAGCTGACGTTTTGGGCTGGCACGCTTCATCAGAGCATTGTGAAACTGACAACTGTTTCAGATATCCAGACACATCCACACAGTTCAACAAAAAAAATTTGGAGTTGCTGTTGACTATAGTCAGCTCCTCCACATTTTACACTATTATATTCCCTGAAATTTGAATAGGAGCAACTTTTTATTCAATAATCTTGCTGTAAAACCTGTTTAAAAGAACTTGTTGAATATGGTGGTAACAAAATAAGTTCTAAGCTACCATTAGAGCCAAACAAAATCTCTGGAGCTCAAAGAGCAGTTGCTTAGAGGTAGTTTCTTTCCCATCTATCATCAAAATATCAATTGTTTGTTGAAATAATATTTATGATATTTAAGCCTCTACTTACTCTTAATTCTTTTCCAAATTTTATTCTGCTTTTTAAAAGTGAAATATCATTAGTATTGTTTACTTCCTGTTTGCTGTCTTTGAAAATGTCTCAATCTGATTGGCTGCACTACCCGCTTGGTAACGTGTTTGCTTGTCTGGGGTTTCTTGGATCATCAGCTCTCTACAAAACAGCCATCCAGATGTCTCTTCGTAATTGCAGGAAACTTCAATCATGTAGTTTATTGTGTTTTTTTTTGTTCTTTTTAAAAATTGTGTTCTGCATGTTTCTTGTGTTTTTTTACGCTGCATCGGATCCAGAGTAAGAATCAATTTGTTCTTGTGCATTGAAGAATGATAATAAACAATCCTGAATCCCTTGAATCTCTTGAATCCCTTCCCAATGTTGAAGAAGTTCAGAACGAGGGGTCACAGTTTAAGGATAATGGGGAAGCCTTTTAGGACTGAGATGAGGAGAAACTTCTTCACACAGAGAGTGGTGAATCTGTGGAATTCTCTGCCACAGGAAACAGTTGAGGCCAGTTCATTGGTTATATTTAAGAGGGAGTTAGATATGGCCCTTGTGGCTAAAGGGATCGGGGGTATGGAGAGAAAGCAGGTACAGGGTTCTGAGTTGGATGATCAGCCATGATCATACTGAATGGCGGTGCAGGCTCAAAGGGCTGAATGGCCTACGCCTGCACCTTTTTTCTATGTTCTATGTTTCTATGCCACTGAGTGTGTGTTCCTGCTCTTCTGCTGCTGTAGCCCATCCACTTCAAGTTTCAACATTGTGCGTTCAGGGATGCTATTCTGCACGCCACTTTTGTAACCTGTGGTTATATAAGTTACTGTTGCCTTCCTGTCAAGTAACCAGGCTGGCCATTGTCCTCTGAACTTTTTAATTAACAAGATGTTTTCACCCACAGATCTGCTACTCACTTGATATTTTTTCCACGCCATTCTCTGTAAACTCTAGAGAATGGTGTGCTTGAAAATCCCAGGAGATCAGCATTTTCTGAGATACTCAAGCCATCACATCTGGCACCAAAAATTATTCCACTGTGAAAGTCACTTAGATCACGTTTTTTGCCCATTCTGATATTTGGTCTGAACAACAGCAGAACCTCGTGACCATGTCTGCGTGCTTTTATGCATTGAGTTGTTGTTATACAATTGGCTGATTAGATATTTGCATTAAAGAGAAGGTGTACAGGTGTTCCTAATAAAGTGGCCACTGTGCAAATGAACAGGTTTGTCATAGAAATTCTTATTTTGTGACCGTACACATAACTTAAATTTAAACATACAAAATAAAATTTATCTGTGCATCATTTCGTGCTTTGATAGAAAATATATGCAACAGCAAATAACAGAAATATCTTCACAAAATTAATTAAAAATAGAATGCTTGCACTGCGGTTTATAGAAAAAATCAGCGGTGTCATAGCTGACATATCTCATTTGCGTCCACATTGCCTGTGAGGTATACAGGAATTGCCAGAGAATGATGTATTTTACTTAAACGTCTAGTCCCTGGTGCATATCCTATTCATGAAGAGTGTAATGTTTTCAGGTTGCAATGATCCATGCACACAGACTTACAGCGTAAAGCAACAACACAGGAAGTGGCTAACCTTATTTACAAGGATTGATCGCAGGGAATACAGATTCATACAACGTAATGCATTACATCTTCCTCCCTTACGTGAGGTTGAATTGGCTGATATATCATCTAAAATCAATTGTCCCTCATGTCTTTGCTTCTTTCAGTCAACACACTCTCTATTTAAAGCTGTATAATCCAGACTAACTAAAAATACTCTATTTTAGAACAAACAGGTATATATAAGGCTCCAGTTCAAAAATTGTGAAAGATGCTTCAAGCTGATGTAAAGCAATTGCAAAATTATGTTTGTCTTCAAAACAATATCAATCAATTTTCTAATTTCAGTAACAAATTAAACTTGAAATTTGTTTCTAAAATAAGCAATATTATCAGCTCTATATCAGATCATAAGACCATAAGATATAGGAGCATAATTAGGCCATTTAGCCCATCAATCTGCTCTGCCATCTCATCATGGCTGATCCATTTTTCCTCTCAGCCCCAATCACCTGCCTTCTCCCCATATCCCTTCATGTGCTGACCAATCAAGAATCTATCAACCCCTGCATTAAATACACATAAAGACAGCCTCCATAGCTGCCTGTGGCAAAAAAATCCATAGATTCACCATTCTTTGGCTAAAGAAATTCCTTCTCATCTCCGTTCTAAAAAGACGCCCCTCTGTTCTGATGCTGTATCCTTTAGTCTTACACTCTCCCACCATAGGAAAGATCTTCTCCACATCCACTCTATCAAGGCCTTTCACCATTCAACAGGTTTCAATGAGGTCACCTCTCATTCTTCTGAATTCTAATGAATGCCGGCTCAGAGCATTCAAATGCTCTTCATATGACAAGCCAATTAATCCTGGAAACATAGAACAGTACAGCACAGTACAGGCCCTTTGGTCCATGATGTTGTGCCAATCTTGGAATTCTGCAGGAAGAAGTAGAACCAGCCATAAAAGTGCTGAAGAATGGGAAAGCGGCAGGAATAAACAACATCCCGGCTGAGCTGATAAAACATGGAGTAGAAACAGTGATAAACGTCCTCACCAGTATCTGCAGCAAAATCTGACAGACTGGAGAATGGACAACACCCTGGACAAAATAACCCATCATCTCTCTCCCCAAGAAAGGCAACTTACAGCAGTACCAGAATTATAGAATCATAAGTCTAACAGTCATGGAAGCAAAGTGATGTTGAAAGTCATCTTGAACAGACTGAAACCACAGGCAGAAGAAATAATCACCTAAGAGCAGGCTGGATTCAGAAGTGGAAGAAGTACAACAGAACAGATGGTCAACCTCTGAGTACTGTGCGAGAATTACAACCATAAGACCATAAAATAAAGGAGCAGAAATAGGCCATTCAGCCCATTGAGTTTGCTCCGCTGTTCAATCATGGGCTGATCCAATTCTTCCAGTCATCTCCATTCCCCTGCTTCCTCCCAATACCCTTTGATGCCCTGGGAAATCAAGAACCTATCTATTTCTGCCTTAAACGCATCCAATGACTTGACCTCCACAGCCACTCGTGGCAACAAATTCCACAGATTCACCACCCTCTGACTAAAGTAATTTCTCTGCATCTCTATTCTAAATGGACGTTCTTCAATCATGAAGTCATGTCCTCTTGTCCTAGACTCTCCATCCATGGGAAATAACTTTGCCATATCTAATCTGTTCAGGCTTTTTAAAATTTGGAATGTTTCTATGAGATCTCCCCTCATTCCCCTGAACTCCAGGGAATACAGCCCAAGAGCTGCCAGACATTCCTCATATGGTAACCCTTTCATTCCTGGAACTATTCTCGTGAATCTTCTCTGAACCCTCTCCAATGTCAGTATATCCTTTCTACAATAAGGAGCCCAAAACTGCACACAATACTCCAAGTGTTCTCTCACAAATGCCTTATAGAGTCTCAACATCACATCCCTGCTCTTATATTCTATACCTCTAGAAACGAATGCCAAAATTGCATTCGCCTTCTTCACCACCAACTCAACCTGGAGGTTAACCTTTAGGGTATCCTGCACAAGGACTCCCAAGTCCCTTTGCATTTCTGCATTTTGAATTCTCTCCCCATCTAAATAATAACCTGCCCATTTATTTCTTTCACCAAAGTGCATGACCATACAGCTTCCAACATTGTATTTCATTTGTCACTATTTTGCCCATTTCCCTAAACTATCTAAGTCTCTCTGCAGGCTCTCTGTTTCCTCAACACTACCCGTCCTCCACCTATCTTTGTATCATCAGAAAATTTTGCCACAAATCCATTAATCCCATAGTCCAAATCATTGACATACATCTTAAAAAGCAGTGGTCCCAACAGCAACCCCCGCGGAACTCCACTGGTAACCGGCAGCCAGCCAGAATAGGATCCCTTTATTCCCACTCTCTGTTTTCTGCCAATGCTCCACCCATGCTAGTAACTCCCCTGTAATTCCATGGGCTCTTATCTTGCTAAACAGCCTCATGTGCCAACATCAACAGGACATCTTCGTGTTCATAGATTTCAAGAAGGCATTCAGCAGGGTGTGGCATGATGCTCTGGGCCACAATGAAGCAGCTCTACACCAAAGCTAACAGTGTGCTACTTATACAAGGAACAGTTGGAGAGTGGTTGCACACAACAGTCGGAGTCTGACAAGACTGCCTCCTTTCACCCATACTGGTCAACATTTTCCTGAAGCAAATAATGACTGATGCCCTGGAAGACCATATCAGCACAGTTGACATCGGAGGACAGACCATAATCAACCTCAGGTTTGCAGATGACATTGATGGGCTGGCAGGAAGTGAGGATGAACTGGCCTGCCTTGTTAACCAACACACACAAAATGCTGGTGGAATGCAGCAAGCCAAGCAGCATCTATAGGGAGAAGCACTGTCGACGTTTCGGGCCGAGAACCTTCGTCCTGATGAAGGGTCTCGGCCCGAAACGTCGACAGTGCTTCTCCCTATAGATGTTGTCTGGCCTGCTGCATTCCACCAGCATTTTGTGTGTGTTGCTTGAATTTCCAGCATCTGCAGATTTCCTCGTGTTTGCCTTGTTAACCATCTGGATGATACATCTACCAAATATGGTATGGAGATCGGCACAGTGAAAACCAAGCTAATATGAAACAGTGGGGAGCCAATCATGACAAAAATCAGTCAGTGGACAAGAACTAGAGACTGTCAGATGGTTCAAGTATCTTGGTGCCATCATCAACCAAGGATCAAAGCCTGAAGTCCTTGAAAGGATAGCACAAACAACAGCAATGCTGACTAAACTAAAACCAATCTGGAGAGACAATAACATTGCTCTCAGATTCAAGTTGAAACTCCTGCATGCACATGTGCTCTCCATCTTCTTGTATGCATGTGAATCATGGACTTTGACAGCAGAACTGTAAAAGAAGATCCAGGCAGTAGAAATGAGATGCTCTTCCTCGGCATCTCCTATACAAACCATGTCTCAAATGATGAAGTACAAAGAACCATCACCCAACACGTGAGACACTACAAAGATCTACTGTACACTGTAAAGAGGAAACTGAGATGCTATGGACACATAACAAGATCAAGTGGACTCTCAAAGACCATTCTTCAGAGACCAGTGCAGAGGAAAAGAGAAAGGAACAGACAGAGGAAGAAATGGGCAGACAACGTTGCAGAGAGGACTAGAGAGAGCTTTGCTGCTACCCAGGCACTTGCCCAAAACCGTGAGAGATGGAGGTAACTGGTGCAGCGTTTATCTGCACAATGTCCCTATGACCCAGGCAGGTTGCAGGATCCGTAACTGCAAGACCCAAATTAACCCTTCCCTTCCCCATAGCCCTCCATTTCTCTATCATCTATTTTTCTATTCTAAGTCTTTTTAGATGCCCCTAATGTATCTGCCTCTACCACCACCCCTAATGTATCTGCCTCTACCACTGCCCCTAATGTATCTGCCTCAACCACACCATTCCATGCACTCACCACACTCAATGCAAAATAATTAACACTCCTGTTATACTTCCCTCCAATCACCTTAAATGACGCCCTCTTGTATTAGTTATTTCCATCTGGGGAAAGAGACTCTGACTATGTGCTCAATCTATGCCTCTTATCTTCTCATACACATCTATCAAGTCACCTCTCATACTCCTTTCACTCCAGAAAATAATACAAGATCTGCAATAACTTTTGAGTTCCTGGTCTCTCTTCCCAGCATAGCTTCTGTGGTTGGATAGCCGGTGTCAAATGGAATCCATGTCTTCTGTCAATGAGACGGAGAAGTAATTACACTTGTACTCACAGTATAATGATTATTCAAATTAATGAAACATGCCTATGCACTTAAAACCCTTATACTTTATAAATGTCAGCTCCAAACTCAATAGTGGACAGTTTGTCATACAGTTTCAAAGTGAATGAAGGTGTGGTGAGAAACAAGGTTGACATGAATATTTGATCTGACTGTAGTTAAAAGTAAGATAAGTCAGAATTAGAATCAGAATCAGATTTATTATCAATGACGTGAGGTAGTTTTCATGAATTCCAGTCAAAAATCTAACAGTGGAGCGAAAGAAGCTTTTCATAAAACATTGAGTGTGAGTCTTCAAGCCCCTGCTCCTTAATAGTACCAATGAGAAGAGGGCATGTCCTGTGTAACAGGAATCTTTAATGATGGATGCCAGCTTTCTGAAGCAATGCCTTTTGAAGATGTCCTCAGTGGTGGTGAGGCTAATACCTATGATGGAGCTGGGTGAGTTCACAACCCTCTTCAGCTTTATCTGATCCTCTGCAGTGACCCCTCCATAGCAGATGGTGATGTCACCAGTTAGAAAGCTCTCCATGATACTTTACATGCGGTCTCCCCTTGATATGAAATTCAACAGCCAGAGATGTAACGACATTATTGTTCAGAATTACAGTGTGTTAGAACCGCACAGTATGATTCATGTATCAGTGGATTCTATGGTATCTTTATGTAAATTGCAATATCTGCACTCATTGGCAACTTTATAAAGTGTATGTTCATGGTCTGCTGTTCAACGTTTGACATGTTGTGCATTCCGAGATCCTCTTCTGCACACCACTATTGTGACACGTAGTTCTTTGAGTTACTGTTGCCTTCCTGTCAGCTTAAACCATTCTGGTTATTCTCCTCCAACCTCTCATTAACAAGGCATTTTCACCTACAAAATTGTGGCTCACTAGATTTTTTTTGTTTGTTTTTGTGCCATTCTCTGTAAACCCTAGAGATTATTGTGTGTGAAAATCCCAGGAGATCAGCAGCTTCTGAGATACTCAAACCACCCCATCTGGCACCAACAACCATTCCACAGTCAAAGTTACTTAGATCACATTTCTTCCCCATTCTGATGTTTGCTGTGAGCAACAAGTGACTCTCTCGACAAGCTTTTATGCATTGAGTTGCTGCCACATGATTGGCTGATTAGATATGTGCATTAACGAGTAGGTGTACATAATAAAGTCACCACTGAGTATATATTACTTATTACAATTTATAATATGTTTTATGCATCACACTGTACTGCTGCAAAAAAAAACCAAATTTCACAATATATGTCAGTGATAATACACCTGATTCTGATACAGTGAGCAGCATGTCTTGTATATTGTTTATGCAGATCAAACAATTACGCATTTAAAACTAACAACTTGGACAAGATGCTCATTGGATTAATGAAGTGGTCCACAATCCTTTCTTCCTGCACTTTGATTATTATCCAGTCTTTTATTATGGAGCTTAAATGGTAAACTGCGATCACCTGTTCTAAGGCTGGGCCTCCAGTTCAGGAGACTGAAGTGACAAGTGACTGCTGTAACATTCATTGAGCTAGAATTAGCCAAAACAATAACAATGCTGAATAAAGTGTAAAAACTACCAAAAGAGTGAAGAACAGTAAACAATAAAGTGCAAGCTCATAATGAGGTAGATTGTGAGGCCAAGAGTCTATCTTATCGGACAAGAGGTCTATTCAAGGGTCTGATAACAATGTGATAGAAACAGTCCCTGAGCCTGGTGGCACATCCTTTCAGACTTTTGAATCTTCCACCTGATGAAGGAGGGAAAAAGACAGAATCTCCAGGGTGGGTGGGGTCAGAACAAGAGGGAAAATGGTGAACACCAGAATCTCTGCAGTTGCTGGAAATCCAGAGTAACACACACAAAATGCTAGAGGTACTCAGCAGGTCAGGCAGCATCAACGGAGATGAATAAACAGTCGACATTTCAGGCTCAGACCTTCTTCAGGACTGAGAAGGAAGAGGGAAGACGCCAGAATAAAGGGTTGGGGTGAGGGGGAGGGGATCGAGGCTATTTGGAAGGTGATATGTGAAACCGGGTGGGTGGGAAAGGTAAAGGGCTGCAGAAGAAGAAATCTGATAGGACAGGAGAATGAATCATAAGGGAAGGAGGAGGGGACCCAGGGGAAGTGATAGACAGATGAGAAGAGATAAAAGGCCAGAGTAGGAAGTAGAAAAACAGGTGAGGTGAGGAGGGATTTTTTTTTTACCAGGAGGAGAAATCTATATTCATGCCATCAGGTTGAAGGCTACCCAGACAGAATATAAGGTGTTGCTCTTCCAACCTGGCACAAGAGGAGGCCATGGACAATATGGCTGAATGGGAATGGTAATTGGGATTAAAATGCTTGGCCACCAGGAAGTTCCAATTTTGGCAGATGGAGTGGAGGTGCTCAACAAAGAGGTTACCAAAGAGGCAATATCCATCACCTTCACATATCATCTTCCTGTTAGCCTCCTTCCCCTCCCCCTACCTTTCTATTCTGGTGTCTTCCCCCTTCTTTTTCAGTCCTGAAGAAGGGTCTAGACCCAAAATGTCATCTCCGGGAAAATGGTGATGCAACACCCAATTGACTTAAATTATGGAGTGCTATGATAACAAGAGAAAGATGTTTCATTTATAGTGTTGAGTAATTCCCAACAGTAAACACAGTGAATGTGTATGTCAAAGCCAAGCAGGCACCAACCAGCTAATTGGAGTCAACTGCTGCCCCTTTCTAACTCATTACCTACAACCTATTTAAACCCAATTCTCATCCAGAGTCCTTATTCACTCATTGAACCTACCAGTCTCAGTCAGTTGTTCTTAGCTTTCACTCTCCCCATCTAAAATTCACCTTTTGTGGTTAATTTCTGTTCTCTCTTGTTTTGCCGCCCCTCATGGCTTTTGTCATTTTGCAGTCTATTATTAAAGTTATTGTTCACCACTGAATTGTCTCTGCTGCTCTGCTTTTGGGTCAAGCCTCCTCCATAATTTCCTGACAGTCCTATTGAATTGTGAAAAATGATCATCAGTGTAATTATAGATTTTCTCTTCCAAACTTGATTGCAAGTGGAGAGTGGATAATGTTACTTTGCACTCTTTGAAGTAATGCTGATTACAGGTATGTCATCAGGGATAATTGTGGAAGCCATTTGTAAGAAATTAAGACACTTGTTGAAATACATTGACAGAGAGAGGGAATTGCCTCAAGCTTCCCTTGTTCCTGATTTCAGGTCGTGTGGGAGGAACCACCTTTGTAACAAAGCTAAGTGACAGACTCGGAGCAGGAGAAGGATGAATTAAAATCCAGCCCACAGTATTAAGATACATTGGGTTGAGTCTGAATACTTTTACAATACACCAGTATCAGTGCATCTCTGTTAGAGGTTACTGTTATTCACTACTTCCAATATTAAAGATCTCAATTTTAAATGAACAGAGATAATTTTCCGTTATTTTATTTACTTTTGAACTTCTTATAGTGGGGGAGTCTAGGACCAGAGGGCACAGCCTCAGAACAGAGGGATGTCCATTTAGAACAGAATTTCTTTTGCCAGAGGGTGGGAAATCTATGGAATTCATTGCCACAGAGGGCTGTGGCGGCCAAATTATTGGGTATATTTAAAGCAAGGTTTGATAGCTTTTGATTAGTCTGGGCATCAAAGATTACAGAGAGACAGCAGGAGAATGGAGTTGAGAGGGATAATAAATCAGCCATGATGGAATGGCAGAGCAGACTCAGTGGGCCAAATGGCCTAATTCTGCTGCTATGTCTTATGGTCTCATGGTCTTATGAATGGTCTATATGAACTATTGATTTTATGAACACCTGAAACACTCGGAGAACTCTCTGAAATGCAGGTACAGCACCTTGGATTGGATGGAGGTTGACCATTACCGGAAGGGAAGGCACCAACAAGGCCTTCAAGACAGATTAAAGCATCGAGGCCCGAGAGCGGAAAACGAACCACTGTTCAGCCCCACTACTCCATGCTACCCAAGATCCCCTATCTGATTCCATCCCATCTGCCTATGTTTGATTCATCTCCCTCTCTTCTCACTACTACCATCGGGCAGGAGGTCCCACACAAGCAGGTTCAGGAACAGTTATTACTCTTCAACCACCAGGCTCCTGAACTAGCGTGGATAATTTCATTCACCTCAATGCTGAACTAACTCTATAACTCATGTTGTCAGCATTATTTATTTACTTTTTTGTTACTATTTGCACAATTTGTCTTCTTTTGCATATTGGACTCTTGTTAATCTTTGTTATGTATGGACTTTCATAAATTCTGTTGGACTTTATTTCTTTACTTCCCTGCAAATGTTTGTCAGAAATTGAATCTCAAGGTAATATGGTATAGAGTATACACTTCGATAATAAATTCAGTTAGAATTTATTTTGAACTAAAATGCTGGCCCTTGCAATTTCTCTTTGAGGTGGAGTTGGTGGTTGGGTAGAAAGGGTCCAGGTCCATTGCTGTAATGTTGGCAAGATATCAATGAACAATAGCAGGAGTGAGCATTTCAGGATGCATGTGTACATGATAATAGCTCTCTATTAAATTATACATTTGTCCAATCTAATAAATTAACTGAAGGATACTATCCTCTCTCTTCTCCAAGAGTTGTCACTTTGTCATAATGGAGTGGCTCGTGAGCTCCTGAGATCCCAAGAGCAATGCTGTCTGGGGTTTAGTCATCTGATGCTTATCTCCTGGTAGGGTCAAGGGAGAGGTTTCAGACAAAGACAATCTAACCAAGATGTCAGTGGTGGAGCTGGCAGAAGGTGATGACACAGCACAATGACAGTGAAGGCGGAAGAAGGCTGCAACAGAGAAGGGACCCCTGTCCCCTTATATTCCATTCCACTGGACCTTGGCCATGATCCACCAGTGACCATGTGGTGGCTGGCCCACATTGAACAAAGTTACTCACAGGCATTCTCCATTAAGGGAATGCACCCCGACCAGAATATGTGGATCTTGGACCTGCCTCCACATCCAGCAATAGACAACCCCTTTGGAGAACATCAGTCTTGACTCAAGTGATAACGCTACTTGCACAACTTTTCTCTCAATTGACTACAGCATTGTGATCACTATTCACTGGCCTTCAAAAGTTTTGAACAGAAGCTTTTCTAAAGCAACCATTAACAAGGTTACTTTTCACACTTCTTCATCTTTATTTTAACCCAATGTATCCCCCACCTTCAACTAACATCATCAAACAAAATTATCGTTGGCCCTGTAGAAAGAGGCATATACTAAAATAAAGATATTCAAGGTAACTATTATTCAGATATGTGCTCTTGATCTCCTCAACAACTTCCAAATCCCTGGCCATGGGCACCAGCATAGGCCTGAGCTATGCCAGCCTTTTCATTGGCTACATGGAATAGTCCATGTCCCAAACCTTCCCTGGTAGTGCTTGTCAACTCTTTCTGTGCTGCACTGAGAACTTCATTGGTGCTGCTTCATGCACCCATGCTGAGTTCGTCAGTTTCATCAACTTTACCTCCATCTTCCACCCTGATCTTAAATTCACTTGGTCCATTTCTGACATCTCTCTCCCCTTTCTTGATCCCTCTGTCTTCATCTCTGGAGACAAACTGTCTACTGAGATCTTTTATAAACCTACCAGTTCTCATGGTTATCTTGACTATACTTATTCTCACCCTGTCCCCTGTAAAACACCTTTTCCTTTTCTCAGTTCCTTTGTCTCTGCCGCATCTGTTCCCAAGATGAAGCTTTCCTTTCCAGAAACAGGGCTTCACTTTCTCTATCATTGATGCTGCCCTCACCTGCACGTCCTTCATTTCCTGGACATCTGTGCTCACCCCATCTTCCTGCCAACCTTAAAAAAGGTAGCATTCCTCTTGTCCTCACCTGCCACCCTATAAGACTTCGCACCTAATAGATGATTTTCCACAACTTATGCCATTGTCAACGGGATCCTACCTCCGAAGAGATCATTACTTCCCCCCCCCCAACAAAAATCTCCACTTTTTCAAGGATCACTCCTTCCATGATTCCCTAATCCATTTGCCCCTCTCCACTAATTTCCCTCCTGGCATATATCCCTGCAAGCAACAGAAATGCTTCACCTGCCCATTCACCTCCTCCCTCACCTCCATTCAGGGCCCCAAACAATCCTTCCAGGTGAGGCAACACTTCACCTACAAATCTGTCGAGGTCATCCACGGTATCTGGTGTTCCTGTTGCAGCTTCTTCTACGTTGGAGAGACCTGACGTAAACTGAGGAACCGCTTTGTCTGCTCCATCCACCAAAAACACAATTTCCCAGTGGCCAACCATTTTAATTCTTATCCCCATTCCCATTCCGGCATGTTGGTCTTCTGCCACAATGAGGCCACCTTCTGGATGGAGGAGTAACACCTCATATTTTGTCCAGGTAGCCTCCAACCCGATGGCATGAACATCAATTTCTGCTTCCAGCATTTTTTTCCCTCTTTTTTACCTTCTCCCTTCCCCGTTCACTATTCTTCTATTCCCCACTCTATCCTCTTACCTCTTCTCCTCACCTGCCTATCACCTTCCTTTCTTTCCTTTCTCCTATGGTCCACTCTCCTCTCCTATCAGATTCTTTCCTCTCCAGCCCTTTATTTTTCCCACTCTGCTGGCTTCACCTATCACCTTCTCACATCTCCTCCTTCAGTAAACTTTTCAGTAAACTGTCACAGTTATGTCACTGGGATGGTCTGCATCCCAGGGTACTTAAAGAGGTGGCTCTAGAAATCGTGGATGCATTGGTAATCATTTTCCAATGTTCTATAGATTCAGGAACAGTTCCTGCTGATTGGAGGGTGGCTAATGTTGTCCCACTTTTCAAGAAAGGAAGGAGAGAGAAAACAGGGAATTATAGATCGGTTAGCCTGATGTCAGTGGTGGGAAAGATGCTGGAGTCAATTATAAAAGAGGAAATTACGACACATTTGGATAGCAGTAGAAGGATCAGTCCTAGTCAGCATGGATTTATGAAGGGAAAATCATGCTTGACTAATCTTCTGGAGTTTTTTGAGGATGTAACTATGAAAATGGACAAGGAAGAGCCAGTGGATGTAGTGTACCTGGACTTCCAGAAAGCTTTTGATAAAGTCCCACATAGGAGATTAGTGGGCAAAATTAGAGCACATGGTATTGGGGGCAGAGTACTGACATGGATTGAAAATTGGCTGGCTGACAGGAAACAAAGAGTAGCGATTAACGGGTCCCTTTCGGAATGGCAGGCTGTGACCAGTGGGGTACCGCAAGGTTCAGTGCTGGGACCGCAGCTGTTTACAATATACATTAATGATTTAGATCAAGGGATTAAAAGTAACATTAGCAAATTTGCCGATGACACAAAGCTGGGTGGCAGTGTGAAATGTCAGGAGGATGTTATGAGAATGCAGGGTGACTTGGACAGGTTGGGTGAGTGGGCAAATGTATGGCAGATGCAGTTTAATGTGGATAAATGTGAGGTTATCCACTTTGGTGGCAAGAACAGGAAGGCAGATTACTATCTAAATGGAGTCAAGTTAGGAAAAGGCAAAGTACAACGAGATCTAGGTGTTCTTGTACATCAGTCAATGAAAGCAAGCGTGCAGGTACAGCAGGCAGTGAAGAAAGCTAATGGCACGCTGGCCTTTATAACAAGAGGAATTGAGTATAAGAGTAAAGAGGTCCTTCTGCAGCTGTACAGAATGAGACCCCACCTGGTGAATTGTGTACAGTTTTGGTCTCCAAATTTGAGGAAAGACATTCTTGCTATTGAGGGAGTGCAGCGTAGGTTCACAAGATTAATTCCCGGAATGGCGGAACTGTCATATGTTGAAAGATTGGAGCTATTGGGCTTGTATACACTGGAATTTAGAAGGATGAGAGGGGATCTGATTGAAGCATATAAAATTATTAAGGGATTGGACACGCTGGAGGCAGGAAGCATGTTCCCACTGATGGGTGAGTCCAGAACTAGAGGCCACAGTTTAAGAATAAGGGGTAGGCCATTTATAACAGAGATGCGGAAAAACTTTTTCACCCAGAGAGTGGTGGATATGTGGAATGCTCTGCCCCAGAAGGCAGTGGAGGCCAAGTCTCTGGATGCATTCAAGAGAGAGTTAGATAGAGCTCTTAAAGATAGCGGGGTCAAGGGACATGGGGAGAGGGCAGGAACGGGGTACTGATTGTGTATGATCAGCCTTGATCACAGTGAATGGCGGTGCTGGCTAGAAGGGCCAAATGGCCTACTCCTGCACCTACTGTCTATTGTCTATTTTGACTAGAATGGGTAAATATCTAGTCCAAGAGGTCTTCTGCTTTCTTTTATATCACAGCAACCAAAAATTCAAAGCTTCCTGATCAAGCCCACCTTTGTAGGTATTGTTTTTCTCTCTCTTTTATGGTCACAAGATCATTGTAGCCCAAAAATGCTAAGATTTACCAAAAATTTAATCTTGATTTGGCCAGCTTCCATGCCTGTAGGCATGGTAGCATAGCGGTCAGTGCAATGACAGTGACCCAAGTTCAATTCCCCCACTGTCTGTAAGGAACTTGTACATTCTCTTTGTGACAACATGGGTTTCCTTCGGGTGCTCCCACATTCCCACACGGGATACTTGTGTGGAGTTCAGCATAGGTACGTTCCAATGAGACAGGAAAAGAATGATAGTGTCATGGTCCGGTCCATGAAGCTGTGTTCTGGTGCACAGTCCGGTCCGTGGATTCCAGACTCCGGGTCTTCTGGCTTTCCATTGTTTCAGTTGGGCTTAATCACAGGCACCTGCTTCGCATATTGGGGCTGGAATATAAGTGGCCCTGGGTTCAAGTGTGGGGGCTGGTTTGTCTTGTTGGTATCCTGTCCTTGCCTCTGTGGGGGTAAGTCAGGCTGTTTTTGCTGTTACCCTATGGTGGGATCTGTCCCTTCCTGTCCTTGCCTCTGTTGGGTAAGTCAGACTGTTCTTGCTGTCACCCTGAGGCTGGACTTTTCCCTTCCTTCCCTCTGTAGCCTGGCCTGAAGCCCTGCCGGCTACCCACACCTGCGTCCTCACCTGTATCACCATCAAGTTCAGCTGCTGGAGTGAAACCGGAGCCTTGCCACACCAACAGAAGGAACTATCTATTGTTGAACTTGGAACTGTCTCTTTGTGTTCCTGTGTTTAGTGACTGTGTATGAGTCAAGGCCCTATGTCCTGTCCTCAAGGAGGGGTCCTGACCCTGTGTAAAGCCCCAGCCCTATGTCCTGTTCCCAAGGAGAGGTCCTGGCTCTGTGTTCCGCGTGTGAGTCCTGGCCCTATGTCCTGTTCCCAAGGAGGGTTCCTGGCTCAGTGTTCCTGTGCTCCAATCCAAGGTTCAGTGTTCCTGTACTTAAGTCCAAGACTCCATGGAGGCTCCATTCCAGGTCCAAGGCTCTGAGGAGGTTCCAGTCCATGTCTAAGTCCAAGTCGTAGCCTAGGCCCTGGGTCCTGGTCACGTCCAGGGCTAGTGTCTGTGTCTAGCTATGCCTCTCCCCGCTTCTGCTTTGCTTTCCCTCGACCTAGGCTCTGCGATCCTGCTCTCCCTCAATCAAGACCTAGTCTGAGCTTCATGTCCTCGTCCAGCCCTGGAGTCTCACGTCCTGCCCCTACGTCTGGTCCTGTTGCCTTGCCACGTCCAGTCCTCGCCTGGATCTGGAGTCTGATCCTGAGTCAAGACCCAGCTTCCGGGTCCCTGTCCAGTCTCTGGCTTGGAGTCCTTGTCTAGGTTCCTAGTTCCTAGTTCCCAGTTCCTAGTTCCTCATCCAGGTCCCACTTTCCTACTCTAGTCCTAGCCCATGCCCTGTCTCCTAGTCTTGTCCAGGGCCTGTGTCTTGTCCAGTGTCATTTCTTCCCCACTTCCCTTGCTTTCTTGATACACCTAGTCCTCTCCCTAGTTCTTCAGTGTCTGTGTCTTGCATTTGGGTCCATTCCCAACATACACCTTATGACAGGTAGGGTACAGGAACCATGATGTACAAAGGCTGTTGTAAATCTAGTCAAGAAGAAAAGAGCTTATGAAAGCTTCAAAAAACTAGGTAATGACAGATCTCTAGAAGATTATAAGGCTAGCAGGAAGGAGCTTAAGAAAGAAATTAGGAGAGCCAGGAGGGGCCATGAGAAGGCCTTGATGGACAGGATTAAGGAAAACCCCAAGGTATTCTACAAATATGTGAAGAGCAAGAGGATAAGATGTGAGAGAATAGGACCAATCAAGTGTGACAGTGGAAAAGTACCGTAGAAAGCATTCTTCTAGGGTGCATCACAACCTGGTATGGAAGTTGTCCTGTCGAAGACTGAAAGAAGCTGCCGAAGATCATGAACACAGCCCAGCACATCACACAAACCTGTGTTTACACCGCACGCTGTCGGAGCCGTGCTGCCAGGATCATCGAGGACATGACCCACCCAGCCAACACACTTTTTGTCCCTCTTCTCTCTGGGAGAAGGTTCAGGAGCTTGAAGACTCATACGGCCAGATTTGAGAACGGCTTCTTTCCAACTGTGATGAGACTGCTGAACAGATCCTGACCCGAATCTGGGCTGTACCTTCCAAATATCCAGACCTGTCTCTCAGTTTTTTTTTTGCACTACCTTACTTTCTCTTTTCTATTTTCTATTTATGATTTATAATTTAAATTTTTATTATATTTGCTATTGACTTGTACTCCAGGGAGCGCAAAGTGCAGAATCAAATATCGCTATGATGATTGTATGCTCTAGTATCAATTGTTTGGTGATGATAAAGTAATTATAAAATAAGTTGGATAAGTCACTGGGACCAGGTGAGATGTACCCCAAGCTACTTCGGGAGGCAAGGGAGAAGATTGCTGAGCCTCAGGTGATGATCTTTGAATCATCAATGGTGACAGAAGAGGTTCCAGATGACTGGAGGGTTGTGGATATTGTTCCATTATTCAAGAAAGAGAATAGAGATAGCCCAGGAAATTATAGGCCACTGAGTCTTACTTCGGTGGTTGGTAAGTTGATGGAAAAGATCCTGAGAGGCAGGATTTATGAACATTTGGAGAGGCATAATATGATTAGGAATAGTCAGCATGGTTTTGTCAAAGGCAGGTCATACCTTACGAGCCTGATTGAATTTTTTGAGAATGTAACTAAACACATTGATGAAGGTAGAGTAGTAGATGTAGTGTATATGGATTTCAGCAAAGCTTTTGATAAGATACCCCATGCAAGGCTTATTGAGAAAGTAAGGAAGCATGGGATCCAAGGGGACATTGCTTTGTGGATCCAGAACTAGCTTGCCCACAGAAGGCAAAGAGTGATTGTAGACGGGTCATGTTCTGCATGGAGGTCAGTCACCTACTGTTCTGGGACCCCTACACTTCATGATGTTTATAAATGAAGTGGATGAAGAAGTGGAGGGATGGGTTAGTAAATTTGCTAATGACACAAAGGTGGGGGGTGTTGTAGATAGTGTGGAGGGCTGTCAGAGGTTACAGCGGGACATTGATAGGGTGCAAAACTGGGCTGAGAAGTGGCAGATGGAGTTCAGCCCAGATAAGTGTGAGGTGGTTCATTTTGGTTGGTCAAATATGATAGAATATAGTATTAATGGTAAGACTCCTGGCAGTGTAGAGGATCAGAGGGATTTTGGGGTCCAAGTCCATAGGACACTCAAAGCTGCTGCGCAGGTTGGCTCTGTGGTTAAGAAAGCATACGGTGCATTGGCCTTCATCAATCATGGAATTGAATTTAGGAGCCGAGAGGTAATGTTGCAGCTATATAGGACCCTGGTCAGACCCCACTTGGAGTACTGTGCTCAGTTCTGGTCACCTCACTACAGGAAAGACATGGAAACCATAGAAAGGGTGCAGAGGATATTTACAAGGATGTTGCCTGGATTGGGGAGCATGCCTTATGAGAATAGGTTGAGTGAACTTGGCTTTTTCTGCTTGGAGCGTCGGAGGATGAGAGGTGATCTGATAGAGGTGTATAAGATGATGAGAGGCATTGATCATGTGGATAGTCAGAGGCTTTTTCCCAGGGCTGAAATGGCTAGTACGTGAGGGCACAGTTTTAAGGTGCTTGGAAGTAGGTACAGAGGAAATGTCAGCAGTAGGTTTTTTTACGCAGGGAGTGGTGAGTGTGTGGAATGGGCTTCCGGCGACAGTGGTGGAGGCGAATACGTTGGGGTCTATTAAGAGACTCCTGGATAGGCACATGGATCTCAGTGAAATAGAGCTGTGAGTAACCCTAGGTAATTTCTAAGGTAAGGACATGTTTGATACAGCTTTGTGGACCAAAGGGCCTGTATTGTGCTGTAGGTTTTCTGTGTTTCTATTCCAAAGATGTACGAGTTAATAGGTTAATTGCTCACAATGGTGCAATTGGGAGGTGGCGCTTGTTGGGTCGGAAGGGCCTGTTATGGTACTGTATCTTTAAATAAAACATAAATAGTGCATCACTTTACGGTAACAGCTGTAAGGTTGAGTTTGATTCTAGCTGCCATCTGTAAGAAATTTGTACATTCTCCCCATGACCACGTGGGTTTAATCCAGGTGTTCCAGTTTCCTCTCACATTCCAAAGGCACACGAATTAGGGTTAGTGAGCTGTGAGCATGCTATGTTGGCACAATCCTCGCCAATTTAACTTGACACAAACAACACGTTCCAATGTTCGTGCGATAAATAAAGAAATGATTTATCTTTATAAAGTTAAAGCACACCATGAAAAGGATAAGCAGCTGTCCGTGCAAACAGCAAGGCTAAACTCACTGTTTTGGAGATGTGAACTGGGAGCTAAAATGGAAACACAGCTGTTCCTCATTGTTTAAGGAATGGTGCATCATGTTCATTCAGAAAACTCATGGATTGCAGAACCTCCTCGTGGATTGTTGTGCTGCAACTTAGAATATTCAGCATCTCCAATGACAAAGGGAAATACTTTCAGAGGGATTATGGAATGTAAAACTTACTTACTTAAGCCCATCACCCCCATTGGGGCATAGGCCACCAACAGCATCTCGCCAGTCCTGGGCCAGTCTTTTAAGTCGTTCCCAGGTGTAACCCATCTTAGAAGATCCTTCCACTGCCAAGGATGAGGTCCTTGGAGCTTCTGTTGGTGTTCCAGTAGCCCTGGGTTTTTATGGGATGGGATTACTAGCCCCATGCCCAACGCTCCTCCTTCCACAGCCAGGCTTGGGACCATCCATGGCAGAGTTGGAATCTGGAACCTTGTTTCCTAAATATTACATTTGACAGAAGTTTGGTGATGGTCCCAAGTACAGAGAGAGAGAGAGACAAAGACTAGGAATGAATAATTCACTGAGTTTTATTAAGAACTGTAAAGAACAAAAGGAAAATAATAAATGCAAGGCCAAGGAAAACTCTCAAACTAAAATCTAATGCTGCCGCTGCAACTTGGAAGCAGTAAGTAAATACCAAATTAACACTGCTCCTTTACAGAGTCAATATACACTGTCATCTTTCCCAGAACGTGGACTAGGGAAAGCAGGGAGCATGTCATTGCTATGCTCGATCAAGACTGTAACAAATGTAAGGGAGTTAAATTGAATTACCATAAAACCAAAACTGGTTAGACTGTGCATTCTCACATGCGTGATTACTAACTTATTCCAGCTGCCCAACTGCCAGAGTGCTCTGATTTCCTAGTAATGCCCGTGGCTTTGACAACATTTCGGATTTAATAATGGAGGATAAAGGTTTGAGTATTGGCTACCTTGAGTATGAAAAATGGAAATAAGCTCTAGAAATCTTCGAAAGTTGTGTGTATGGAGATTTGATTATCCTGTTATGTAGACATTAAATGAGAAACAGATGGACAATATATTAACCCACACAAACAGGCAGCATTATTGAAAGGAATAAAGAGCAATGCTTTGGGCTGACGCCCTTCATCAGGACTCATCAGAATAAATTGTAAGGAAGTAGATAGAATGGAAACAGAATTCATCAGGTACTTGATGCAGCAATTGATAATTAATCAGATTGTGGCATTATCAAATCTACTCTTTATAAGTGATTCTTTTAAGGGCAAAAAAAATGGAAGTACCAAGTTCCAGCAATGTTTGAAAGCCATGTGCATATTCAAAAATTCGAAGTTCAAAGTTAAAGTAATTTTGCAGACCTAAGTGAGTTTGGATTGGGTGAAACATCTCTTCCACAATCTCCATCAGCACAGGAGCAGGGATATAGACTAAGCCCCCTGCTCTACTCACTTTACACCTACGACTGTATGGCTAAGTATTATCAGAGTACATACATGTTGGAAGTGGAGACTTCCTTTCGTTTGCTGGTGGGATAGCTCTACTGCTGAGGAGGAAAAGGCCTGCCACTTCACCCAGAGAATGTTAACCAGGTTTTCTGCGTGTTGTATATGGACTTGGACTATGGACTTTATTCAGTCTTATAGCTTTTTTTATATTTCATGTTTTTCACCCGATCTTTCTTGTTTTTCTGTGTGCAGGTGAGTGGGATTATGACGGCTGATGTGCCTGTTTTTGTTTGTCTTTTGTGTGAGGCGGAGGGATTTGGGGGCTGATGATTGTGCTGCTGTTCTTTTCTTTCTTGGTTTCATGGCTATCTGGAGAAGAAGAATTTCAGAGTTGTACACTTTGATTAAAAAAATGAACCTTTGAATATGGAACCTTGAATGTCATCACATACAACCCTGAGATTCTTTCTCCTTCAGGTATGCTCAACAAATCTATAAAACAGTAACTGTAAACAGAATCAACAAACAATAAAAATATGCAGGTGCAAATATAAATAAATAGCAATAAATAATGAGATAGACACCTTAAAGTGGGAACACCAGAAATAGAATGAGTGTAGTTATCCCCTTTTATTCAAGAGCCTATGAGCGAAGGGTAGGAACTGTTCTTGAACCTGGTGGTGAGAGTCCTGAGGCTCCTGTACCTTCTACCTGATGGCAGCAGTGAGAAAAGAGCATGTCCTGGGTGGTGGCGATCTTTGATGGATGCTGCTTTTCCACGGCAACCTTTCAAGTAGATGTGCTCAATGGTTGGGAGCGCTTTACCCGTGAGGTACTTGGCCAAATCCTCTACCTTTTGTAGGATTTTCTGCTCAAAGGCATCGGTGTTTCCATACCATACCAGGACATAATGCAACCAATCAATACACTTTCCACTGCACATCTATAGCAGTTTGTCAAGGTTTTTGATGGCATGTCGAATACTTGACTCCTAAGGAAGTAGAGGTGCTGTGGTGCTTTTTTTGCAATTACATTTATATGATGGGACATGTCCTCTGAGATAGTGACACCCAGGAATTTAAAGTTACTGGCCCTCTCCACCTCTGATCCTCTAGTGAGTACTGGCTCGTGGACCTCTCCTGAAGTCTACAATCAGTTCCTTGGTCTTAATGACATTGAGTGAGAGGTTGTTGTTATTACACCACTCAGCCATGTTTTCTATCTCCTTCCTCTATGCTGATTCATCACACTCTTTGATGCAGCCCACAACAGTGGAGTCATCAGCAAACGTATATAGCATTAGTGCTGCACTTAGCCACGCAGTCATAGTTGTAAAGTGAGTAGAGCAGGGGGCTTAGTCCATATTTCTGCTCCTGTGCTGATGGATATTGTGGAGGAGATATTTTACCCAATCCAAACTCACTGGGGTCTGCAAGTGAGGAAATCGGGATCCAATTGTAATTTAATGGAAAGTAGAAAGATTTTTAAAAATTCCCAATCAGTGATGCTAAGCGAGTGGCAGACTGTTGTTCTTTACCTCCAAATTTTAAGAATTGCAGCACGAGTGGCACAATAGCATAGTAGGTAGGGTAACGGCTTACAGCGCCAGGTATATGATGGGGGTTCAGTTCCTACCATTGTTTATACATTCGCCCTGTGACTGCATGGGTTTCCCCTCAATGCTCCAGTTTTCTCCCACATTCCAAAGATGTGCAGGTTTGGGTCAGTAATTTGTGGGCCTGCTATATCGAAGAGAGAACCATGGTGATACTTGTGGGCTGGTTCCAGCACATCCACAATGCAAACGATGCATTTCACTGGATGTTTTAATATTTTGTCTATAAAAGTTATTCACCACCCCCCCCCCCCCGGATGTTTTCATAGAAACATAGAAAATCTGCAGCCCAATACAGGCCCTTCAGCCCACAAAGTTGTGCCGAACATGTCCCTACCTTAGAAATACTAGGCTTACCCATAGCCTTCTATTTTTCTAAGCTCCATGTACCTATCCAAGTCTCTTAAAAGAACCTATCGTATCCGGCTCCACCACCGTTGCAGGCAGCCTATTCCAGGCACTCACCATTCTGAGTAAAAAAAACTTACCCCTGACATCTCCTCTGTACCTACTCCCCAGCACCTTAAACCTGTGTCTTGTGTGGCAACCATTTCAGCCCTGGGAAAAAAGCCCTGGGGATATGATAGGTTCTTTTAAGAGACTTTTGGATAGGTATATGAAGCTTAGAAAAATAGAGAGCTATGGGTAAGCCTAGTATTTCTAAGGTAGGGATATGTTCGGCACAACTTTGTGGGCCGAAGGGCCTGTATTGGGCTATAGGTTTTCTATGTTTCTATGAAACTACTATCAATGTCTCTCATCATCTTATACACCTCTATCATGTTTTATTGTTTTACAACACTGAATCATAGTGGATTTAATTTGGCTTTTTTTGACACTGATCAACAGAAAAAGACTCTTTAGTGTCAAAGTGAAAACAGATCTCTACAAAGTGAGCTAAATTAATTATAAATATAAAACAAAATAATTTATTGCATAAGTTTTCACTCCCTTTAAGTCAGTATTTACTAGGTGCACCATTGGCAGCAATTACAGCCTTGAGTCTGTGTGGATAGATCTCCATCAGCTTTGCACGTCTGGACACTACAATTTTTTCCCAGTTCTTCTTTACAAAACTGCTCAAGCTCTGTCAGATTGCATGGGGATTGTAAGTGAACAACCCTTTTCAAGTCTAGCCACAAATTCTCGATTGGACTGAGATCTGGACTGACATGGCCACTCCAGGACATTAACTTTGATTTTAAGTCATTCTTGTGTAGCTTTGGCTTTACGTTTGGGGTCATTGTCTTGCTGGAATACAAATCTTCTCCAAAATCATAATTCTCTTGCAGACTGCATCAGATTTTCCTGCAGAATTTCCCTGTATTTTGTTGTTTATTTTACCCTCTATCTTCACAAGTCTTCCTGGGCCTGCTGCAGTGAAGCATCCCCACAGCATGATGCAGCCACCACCGTGCTTCACAGTAGGGATGGTGTGTTTTTGATGATGTGTGGTGTTTGGCTTATGCCAAACATAGCATTTAATTTAGTCTGATGGCCAAAAAGCTCAATTTTGGTTTTATCAGACCAAAGAACCACCTTTTGCTGACTTCAGAGTCTCTCACAGCCTTCTAACAAACTCTAGCCGAGATTTCATGCGAGTTTTTTTCCATCAGTGGCTTTCTCTTTGCCATTCTCCCATAAAGCTGCGACTGGTGAAGCATCTGGGCAACAGTTGTTGTGTGTGTGTGCAGTATCTCCCATCTCAGATACTGAAGCATGTGACTCCTCCAGAATTATCATGGGTCTCTTGGTGGCCTTCCTCAAGACTCACCTTCTTGCACGTTCACCCACTTTTTGAGGACGGCCTGCTGTAGGCAGATTAACAGTTGTGCCATATTCTTTCCATTTCTTGATGATTGACTGTATGCCAAGAGATATTCATTGACTTCAAAATGTTCTTGTATCCATCTCCTGACTTGTGCTTTTCAATAACATTTTTGCTGAGTTGCTTGGAGTGTTCTTCTGCTTTGTGATGTAGTTTTTGCCAGAATACTGACTCACCAACAGCTGGACCTCCCAGATACAGGTGTATTTTTACTAAAGTCAATTGAAACACCTTGACTGTACAGTGATTTCTATTTAACTAATTATGTGATTTCTAAAACCAATTGGCTGCACCAGAGATGATTTGGTATGTCATATTTAAAGGGGGTGAATATTTATGCAATCAATTATTTTGTGTTTTATATTTGTAATTAACTTGGATCACTTTGTAGAGATCTGTTTTCACTTTGATATGAGTCGTTTTCTGTTGGTCAATGTCAAAATCGCCACTGTGATTCAGTGTTGTAAAACAATAAACCATGAAAACTTCTGGGGGGGTGAATACTTTTTAAAGGCACTGTACATCTGACAAATGAAGCTAATCTTCAGTCTCTTTTCAAATTTCAGTTCCCTTGAAGTTACTGCATAACTGTTTCTCACCAATGGCTTGACAATAGATTGCTCGTCCTCCCATAAGTGCTGATCACAAGAAACTTCACCTTGGGTTTCATGCAATGGGTAAGAATACAATAAAGGCCACAAGACCATAAGGTATAGGAGCAGAATTAGGCCAGACCCAGTCTCCTGCCTTCTCCCCATATCCAATCAATGCCCTGACCAATCAAGAATCTATTAACCTCTGCCTTAAATGTATCCAATGATTTGCCCTCCATAGCCACCTGTAGCAACAAATTCCTCAGATTCATCACTCTCTGGCTAAAAAAATTCCTCCACATCTCTGTTCTAAAAGGACAACACTCTATAAATGTGCTCTGATGTTAAAAGAAGGAACAATATTCACAAGTGTTCTGTTTGTCTCCTTTGACAGCCACTGAGGCTGCCAGTGCAAGTGGCCAACATGGGGCCTTGTTCATTGTCTCCTCTTACGACATCTCTTAAATTTCTATGTATATATGTATAGATTTATATAAATTAAAATATTCACAAACTTTCTTAATTTAAATTAATAAATCAGGGAAGCATGGGGCACTACAGGCTCACTCTGAACATTTAGTGGGGTGATGGTGGTGATGGGGTTGGGGAATGGGTGTGGATTGCTAGCAGTTCCTTTTGGAACTCCAGCAACTTAAGAAAATTTGGTCTAATTTATCTTGTTTCCTGTTACAGAGATGATGGTGGGATTGAGGGTTGCTGTAGGAATCTTGTACGTTCTCCCTGCATATTTCAAGATGAGGAGGTGCAGTACTTCCTAAATTTCTTAGTTTTTTGGCTACCAGGAAGCTGTTGCATACGTTCGGTGGTGTCATCTTAACCAGAACTTCACTAAAGATACCTCTTCTGAGGTAAGTTGTGTTAAATTATCGCTGTAAACAGTGAAGGGGTGAGCAATAGCAAGGTGAGGCTGGGGGATGATGCAGATGGATTTCCCATGCCCGTACAACTGGCCCAGGAGCGAGATTGACTGCTCTGGGCATTGCAAGGAGAAATCAAGGCCTGGGCAGAGGAGGTTCGATTTTGATGCTCATACCACTGACCCGATGTGAGATTGGATTTTGCTGGACGCCATGATGATTTGAACAGCTTGAGAGTGGCTTCGTGCTGTGCAGCGAAACCGGGGCCTGGAGCAAGTCACTGGGCAGCGTGGTCTAGGCCCGGAGCCTTTCACAGCAGCAGTGCCTGGGTGCTGGTGCAAGGTACAAAGTGATGTTTAGACAATTTAAACACTACCCCAGATTTTGCTTGCTCTCCACAATCTTTACTCCTTTCTCCAGGGTGCAGAACCCTTTGCTGTTCCATCCTTTAGTAAATTTAAATGCCGACCTAGATAGACTGAAAAGACGGGGTGTCATTCAGGGCGGGAGGCAATTTTGCTCATCCTCCGCCATGGTGAAGACAGCCCGGTTGCAGTGTTCCATGTCCACTAATATGGTGAACTGATAAGCGAGGCTGTGGGCCTACTCTGGGCTCTTCCAGGGCTCTGATCTGAGGACTCATTTTGGTTTGGAATGCTGTTGTTCACTTCAGTTGTTTGCATGATTTCTATTTTTTTCTTTCTTTTGCACATCAACTGTTAGTCTTGCATTTTAAATTTTATTCCTTTTAATTTTTTTACATTGGGTTATTTTGGGTTCTTTGCTTTGTGGTTACTTGTGAGCAATCAAATCTCAAGGTTATATCATCTATATATATTTTGATAATAAATTAATTTGAATCTTGGAATTTCCACTAAAATTCTTCAAAGACTGGGCATAACTAACCAGCTAAATTAGGGAATTACTTCCATTATGTGCTGTTTACAGTTTTTAGCCACCTTGCTTCCCCAGTAATATTTTGAGGGGTGAATAGAGATTAACAATGGATTGAAGAATAAATCCAAATTTTAATCGCAGTAATCACAGATAAGGAGAAAAGTTCAAAGATCAAAGTACATATAAGTCAGCATTACAACCCTGAGATTCATTTTCTTGCTGGCATACTCAGTCTATAATAGAATAATAATGAGCATCAATGAAAGACCGCACCAACTTGGGCATTCAGCCAGTGTACAAAAGACAACAAACTGTGCAAATACAAAAAGAAATAAATAATAGTATTAAATAAATAAGCAATAAATATTGAGAACATGAGATAAGAGTCCTTGAAGATGAGTCTATAGGTTAATGAATAAACTTGGAATAAGGGACTTCTTCCTGAAGAAGGTCCACCAATGGCTCTACTTAGGAGTTGGGGGAGAATTGGCACATTGTCAAAGACTCTTACTGATTTCTAGCGATATATGGTGGAAAGCATTCGCCTGAATGGCTGCATCACTGCCAAGTATGGTGCCTCCAAATGAGAGAATTGCAAGAGGCTGCACAGGGTTATAATCTTAGCCAGCTCATCATAGGCACAACCCTCATCACCACTGAGAATATCTTAAAAAGGCAGTGAATCAAGAAGGCAACATCCATCACCATCCGGGACATATCGTCTTCTCGTTACTGCCATCAGGGAGGAGATACAGGAGCCTGAAGAGCCATACTTGAAGCTGTAGGAATGGCTCTTGGTCTCTGCCATCATGAACCCACAAACAGTAACTCGCTATTCCCTATTTTTGTATAATTCATTTATTTTGGAATTTATAGCAATCTTTTTACCTGTAAACAGTACTGCTGCAGCAAAGTAACATATATCACATCAAAGAAGTCAAATAAACCTTATTATGATTCTGAATTCTCAGCATAGTGTTGCTTTAACCTCACTATTTCCTCCACCTATGGCCAGGCCCCCGACCACCCTTTACCCCACCTGAAGCTGAGCTATTTCAAAAAGATGCTTGTTTAACTTACACCAGCCATTTTATTAAAATTACTATTTTTCTTCATATTAACACAATTTATGTTAATACAAACAATGCATTTCACTGTGTTTTTGATATACACATGATAGATAAATCTGAATCTGAAGAAATAGCAATTTTAATAGAAACATAGAAAATAGGTGCAGGAGTAAGCCATTCGGCCCTTCGAGCCTGCACTGCCATTCAGTATGATCATGGCTGATCATCCAACTCAGAACCCTGTACCTGCTTTCTCTCCATACCCCCTGATCCCTTTAGCCTCAAGGGCCATATCTAACTTCCTCTTAAATATAGCCAATGAACCGGCCTCAACTGTTTCCTGTGGCAGAGAATTCCACAGATTCACCACTCTCTGTGTGAAGAAGTTTTTCCTCATCTCAGTCTTAAAAGGCTTCCCCTTTATCCTTAAACTGTGACCCCTCGTTCTGGACTTCCCCAACATCGGAAACAATCTTCCTGCATCTAGCCTGTCCAATCCCTTTAGAATTTTATACATTTCAATAAGATTCCCCCCTCGATCTTCTAAATTCCAGTGAGTATAAGCCTAGTCGATCCAGTCTTTCTTCATATGAAAGTCCTGCCATCCCAGGAATCAATCTGGTGAACCTTCTCTGTACTCCCTCTATGGCAAGAATGTCTTTCCTCAGATTAGGGGACCAAAACTGCACACAATATTCTAGGTGCGGTCTCACCAAGGCCTTGTACAACTGCAGTAGAACCTCCCTGCTCCTGTACTCAAATCCTCTTGCTATGAATGCCAATATACCATTTGCCTTTTTCACCGCCTGCTGTACCTGCATGCCCACCTTCAATGACTGGTGTACAATGACATCCAGGTCTCGTTGCATCTCCCCTTTTCCTAATCAGCCGCCATTCAGATAATAATCTGTTTTCCTGTTCTTGCAACCAAGGTGGATAACCTCACATTTATCCACATTAAATTGCATCTGCCATGAATTTGCCCACTCACCTAACCTATCCAAGTCACCCTGCATCCTCTTAGCATCCTCCTCACAGCTAACACCGCCGCCCAGCTTCATGTCATCCGCAAACTTGGAGATGCTGTATTTAATTCCCTCGTCTAAATCATTAATATATATTGTAAACAACTGGGGTCCCAGCACTGAGCCTTGCAGTACCCCACTAGTCACTGCCTGCCATTCTGAAAAGGTCCCGTTTACTCCCACTCTTTGCTTCCTGTCAGCCAACCAATTCTCTATCCACATCAATACCATACCCCCAATACCGTGTGCTTTAAGTTTGCACACTAATCTCCTGTGTGAGACCTTGTCAAAAGCCTTTTCAAAATCTAAATATACCACATCTTTATCTTTGGTATCTACGTGCACCAAGACCACTGGCTGTTCACCCTCCCATTCCAGAATGTCCTGCAGCCGCTCAGAGACATCCTTGACCCTTGCACCAGGGAGGCAACATACCATCCTGGAGTCTCGTTTGCGGCCGCAGAAACGCCTATCTATTCCCCTTACAATCGAATCCCCTATCACTATAGCTCTCCCACTCCTTTTCCTTCCCTCCTGTGCTGCAGAGCCACCCATGGTGCAATGAACTCGGCTGCTGCTGCCTTCCCCTGATGAGACATCTCCCCCAACAGTATCCAAACAGTATATCTGTTTAGGAGGGAGATGACCCCAGGGGACTCCTGCACTACCTGCCTACTGCTACACTGTCTAGTGGCCACCCCTTCCCTTTCTGCCTGTGTAGCCTTTACCTGTGGTGTGGCCAGCTCACTGAACGTGCTATTCACGACTTTCTCAGCATCACGGATGCTCCAATATGAATCCAATCGCAGCTCCAGACGCTCAATGCAGTCTGCCAGAAGCTGCAGTTGGACACACTTCCTGCACACATAGTCGTCAGGGACACTGGAAGTATCCCTGATTTCCCACATGCTGCAGGATGAACAAACCACGGGGCCGATCTCAGCTGCCATGACCTACCCAATACTTGCTTTAACTTTTGAAACTTTTTCCTTTGAAAGGAGCTTACCCGGCCTCGCCTCACCTCACTTCCGTCCTCAGCCTTTTCTCGGCGAAGCCTCTCGAGTTAAAGCCTCAAATCTCCACTCCTTCACTGGCCCACTTACTTGCCGCTTTCCACAGGCTGCTCCGCTTGAGGTAACCCTCTATTTATTTGTTTGTGCTTTTCAAACTGCTTGGACACCTGACCTCGATTGCCCAATCAGTTGCTTTCTGCTGAGTCTGAGCTATTCAAATCTTGATTGTCTGATCAACGACTTTCTGCTGAGCTATTCAAATAATCAAATAATAAAAGATATGGGTCAATAGATCCTTATTTTTATTGAAAGTACTGTTTTTATTTATATTATAAACATAGAACATAGAATAGTACAGCACAGTACAGGCCCTTTGGCCCACAATGTTGTGCCGACTCTTAAACCCTACCACCCGTATAACCCCCCACCTTAAATTCCTCCATATACTTGTCTAGTAGTCTCTTAAATTTCACTAGTGTACCTGCCTCCACCACTGACTCAGGCAGTGTATTCCAGGCACCAACCACTCTCTGAGTGAAAAACCTTCCTCTAATATCCCCCTTGAACTTCCCTCCCCTTACCTTAAAGCCATGTCCTCTTGTACTGAGCAGTGGTGCCCTGGAGAAGAGGCGCTGGCTGTCCACTGTCTATTCCTCTTAATATCTTGTACACCTCTATCATGTCTCCTCTCATCCTCCTTCTCTCCAAAGAGTAAAGCCCTAGCTCCCTTAACCTCTGATCATAATGCATACTCTCTAAACCAGACAGCATCCTGGTAAATGTCCTCTGTACCCTTTCCAATGCTTCCACATCCTTTCTATAGTGAGGCAACCAGAACTGGACACTGTACTCCAAGTGTGGCCTAACCAGAGTTTTATAGAGCCGCATCAATTATATCATTTGATACTATATCATTTGATATTATATCATTTGCAAATTTAAAAAATGAATAATACCCTAAAATAACTCCTATTTTACTTGAGGATCAAGGCACTGAATTAGTTTGAGACTACTTTAATTATTTTGTTTGCCACTTATCATAAAAGAGTTAAGTTCATAGAATGATTTAGATCATTGCAAGATTGACATATAAGGCAGCTTGCATTTATTATCACAAGCTGCTTTCAAGTGGTAAAGAATTATTGCTCAATAGTAGGAAATTATTGGCATTGCAAGCATCCATTTTAATTGCCTCAGCTCGGAGGACAGAAAGGTCCTTGGGCAGTCGGAAGTCTAGGCAGCCATTAGAATAGACAATGCACTGACAGCAACTGTCTCACAGGGGGCTGTGACTCACATCCACTCAAACTCTCTCCATCTCAGATTGTGATAACTGATCCCACTACTTAATGCATGAGTACAGTTTCACTTCCCCTGTGAAATGCTGCCAGGGGAAATGCGAGGTGTAAATGCAGTAAAAAAATTCCAGAAAAGAGTTCAAGAGCCACCTGTCTGGCTGCATTATACAAGCTGATGTCACGTATGTTATTCTGCAGAATATTTTCCTTTTATGATTACAGGTCTTTAATTGAGCAATCTTGACAGGAGGGACTAAGGCATAAAAGATAATACCCACATAACACAGCAGGGGCAGAACGGAGATATGATACGTAAGACCATAAGCCATAGGTGCAGAACTAGGCCATTCAGTCCATCGAATCTGCTCTGCTATTCGATCGTGGCCATTTATTTTCCCTTTCTCCTGCCTTCTCCCCATGCCCTTGATGCCCTTACCAATTAAGTACCTGTGAGACAACTATTACAAACAATTCACACGAGACTCAGGTACCCTGATTCCTATTGTTTCATGTTTGTTTAGTTATATTTTCTAATTAGGATTTACAACAGTTCCCTTTCTCTCAGGAGGCTAAATATCTACCTACAGTGGTGTAATATTCTTATTCCTCTTATCAATGTAGTTTTATCAGCACGGTCCCAATGCCTAATTATAGGACAATCAAGTCATTATTGCAGTGTAATTCAGCTGGCCAACCCTCAGAAGGTCTTGTTCTCTTTCCGTGCTGGTACAGGCAAGTTGCCCTGAACACATTGCGCCTTGATGAGGCAAATTGTTATATAGAACACTGAACAGTACACAATATTGTGCCGATCTTTTAACCTCCTCGATGATCAATCTACGCCTTCCTTACCACATATCCCTCTGTTTTTCAATCACTTTCGGTCAATTATAGAGGCAGCATTGATAAATCTTCACATTTTTTCAATTTTACTCATTTTATTCTTGCAGCATGGTTTCACCAATTTCGAACAATGGAAGCTGGCATTTTCTGGCTTAAATAAAGCTAGCTTTTAAAGTATATCTAACTTGCTGTTACTTCCATTTTTTAATACTCTTTTGAACTTGCCTTCGTATTGTTGTAAACAGCCTATATTTCAAAAATTCTCATACAATTTTTTATATGATAGGTCATATGACCTACAGGAAAGATGTAACAAGATTCAAAGGGTGCAGAGACGATTTACAAGAATGTTGGCAGGTCTGGAGGACCTGAGTACCGGTAATAATGAAAGATTGAATAGATTAGGACTATTCTTTAGAACATAGAAGATTGAGGAGAGATTTGTTAGAGGTATACAAAATTAAGAGGGGTATAGATAAGGTAAATGCAAGCAGGCTTTTCCACTGAGGTTAGGTGGGACGACAACTAGAGATCTTGAGTTAAGGGTAAAAGGTGAAAAGTTTGAGGAACATGAGAGGGAACTGCTTCACTCAGAGGGCCGTAAGAGCTACCAGCGCAAGTGGTGCACGTGAGCTCAATTACAATGTTTAAGAGGAATTTGGATGAGTACATGGATAGCAGTAGTATGGTCCTGGTGCAGGTCAATAGGATTAAGCAGTTTAAATGGTTCAGCATGGACTAGATGGGCTGAAGGGCCTGTTTCTGTGCTGTACTTTATGATTCTCTCTGATTATAAACAGTCACAAATAGAAATCAAAAAGATCTGTTTTAGTGATGGTAGGATAAGTACTGGCCAGGAGATAGAGCAGGATTTCCAGATCTGCTTTGTTCAATGTAAGTGCTTCAGGACCATCTGAACGGACAATAAACACATGAATATTGGCTCATATTTCTTTTTGCTTTCTTTATAAACTACTAATTTATATGTATATATAATATAGTATAACATACAGTTCTGTGTAAAAGTCTTGGGCACATATATATCCGTAGCTAGAGCTTTTGCACAGTACTGTATTTGTCAGCGTAGAGAGAGAGCAAAGGATGTTGGGAAGGGCGAGGGTGGAGCACCAAGGAAGGGGCGTGGAACAGGTGGCAGAGAAGAAGTGTCAGGGACAGGGGATGGTGCGTGCACAGACACACCCAGCCCTGAGACACCACCCAAGGTCATTTGATTCCAAGCAATTGGATTATTAGAGAATGTCTCTCTGGTGCTTCCAGCTCAGTCTTCCCTTTTTTCCTGACTATGATTCCCCTCTCCCTGCCACCTTCCCACTCTGTCCATAATAGAGACATATCAAAATCAGGTTTATCATCACTCACACATGGTTTTTTTTTTGCGGCAGCAGTACAGACTAATACATAAAATTACTATAGTATTGTGCAAAAGTCTTAGGCACCATAGCAATGTATATGTGCCTAATACTTTTGCACAGTAATGTATAATCTATTATAATTTATAGTATATTTATCTATTGCACTACACTGCTGCCAGAAATGTCAAAATGCATGACATACGTCAGGGACAATAAATCTTGATTCAGATTCTGAGCTAATCTGTCCCTCAAATGTCTGGGATACAGATGCTGCCACGAGGCCATCAAATCTAATCAAACCTCCGAATCATGGAGTTTCTTGGTAATTAAAAACTCCCTTTTAATACCAGTGGAGAGTAAAGACCACCTACGGACAACTGGTCTACTTATAACTGTTCTGCCCTTCAGACAATTGACTTGGGATTTTTTTTCTATGTGATAAAGTACTTTCAGCTTTTATTTTAAAATGAGTGTTTCAGATCTGTTTAAGGACACTTTTTGTGCAGCCAGGAAGTAGGAAAGCACTTTCTCTAGCAGAAGGCCAGAGGAATATGTTAGAAACAAAAAAACGTTTCTATCTAAAGCCATCCTGGTGTTTCTCCGGCAGAAGCATTGCTTGTAAGTTGATGTTATACTGTTTAGAAGTTAATCAAAAGGTGTCAATAAGATTTTGCTGAAATAGAATATTATCTGTGAGTTTATTAGTCACTAACCCCGATGCTAATGGTTTACAAATAATATTTATCTGTAGTAGTTAGCTGTCAGAATCTTATATTATTTACCTGCAGGAAACTTAATTAATTTCTTAATTACTTGTGTATATTTGCTTGTGTGAATGGAACAGCTTGGTAATTGCCCTGTATTTTGTTGTTTATCATTTTCACTCCTTATTCACGATATCTTGCTATTGAGTCTGCAGTAGCCTCAAGGAGCTAGGATGCCACAATCTGACCCTCATTAGTCCTGACGAAGGGTCTTGCTTCTCCCTATAGATGCTACCTGACCTGCTGCGTTCCACCAGCATTTTGTGTGTGTTATCTGACCCTCATGTTATTTTTCAATGAAGCTTGGCTGACTGTCTAGTCGATGCTACCACACCTCAACAGGGGCAGTACAATACCACTTCCTGAACTTTACAAAGACACAACCACTTTCTATCTTTCAGTTCCCCAATGGAAGTTTAAGACAATGGGTCTCTTTGAAGAGACAATTTTGTGCTTTCTCTAAGTCAGACTGCTCTAATTGGGTTAAGTATTATGGGCAGCACAGCAGTGTAGTGGTTAGCTGTGGTAAACTATGTATACCTGTCTGGACACGCCCCTCTACTGACTGCTCCTGCGGCTCCTCCCACAGACCCCTGTATAAAGGCGATTGGAGGCACTGCTCCTCCCTCAGTCTCCGAGATGCCGTGCTCCATTTTGCTGCTAATAAAAGCCTATCGTTCACTTCCTGTCTCCGAGAGTTATTGATGGTGCATCATTAGCGTAACACCTTCCAGTGCCAGCCTGCTGTCCATAATGAGTTTGCATGTTCTCTCTGTGACCACGTGGGTTTCCTGAGTGCTCTGGTCTCATCGCACATTCCAAAGTGTGCATTAGGGTTAGTAAGTTGTGGGTCTGCTATGTTGGCCCCAGAAGTGCGGAGGCATTTGCGTCTGCCCCCAGCACATCTCGGGCTGTGATGACCATTCACCCTAACATCGCATTTCACTTTGTTTCAATGCACAAGTAACAAATAGAACTAATCATATAAATGTTATCTTATCTCGATATCTTCCTAGAGATTCCAATGATATCAATCAAATCCTGTTAATCAGCAGCACATCACTGCTTGAATAAAACAGCCTGGTCTGATGAACAACACACGAGATTCTGCAGATGCTGGAAACCCAGAGCAACCCACACAAAGTGCTGAGGGAACACAGCAGGTCAGGCAGCATCCATGGAAATGAATTCAACCTTTTTGCCTGAGACCCTTCATCAGGACTGGAAAGGAAGGGGGGAGATGCAAGAATAAAAAGGTGGAGGGAGGGGAGGGAGGCCAGCTTGAATCTGAAGCCAGGTGGGTGGGAAAGGTAAAGGGCTGGAAAGGAGAGGAGAGTGGACCATGGGAGAGGGGGAAGGAGGGACATCAGGGTGAGGTGAAAGGCAGGTGAGAACAGGTAAGCAGCTAATGGAAAACAGAAGAAGAGGGAAGGGGGAGGGAATAATTTTAATTTATCAGAAGGAGAAATCAGTGTTCATGCCATCATTCTCCATAGCTATACTGTGTAAACAAGAGTAAACCCATGGCGCAACAATATCTTCAATAATAATAACAATAGGTGATGGTTCAATTCCTGCCGCTGTCTGGAAGGAGTTTGTATGTTCTTCCTGTGATGGCATGGATTTCCTCCAGATGCTCTGGTTTTCTCCCACAATCCAAAGACATACCAGTTGGTAGGTTAATTGGTCATTGTAAATTGTCCTCTGATAAGGCTACCGTTAAATCAGGGGATTGCTGAGCAGCAAAGCTCGAGGGCCAGAAGGGCCTATTCCACTCTTTATCTCAATATATATTAAAAAAAATGTATAATACCTCCCTCAAAATATATCTACTAAATGTTTACCAATATTAACAAAACTTAAGACTCACATATTAACAAACAAGAAAAACTCTGCAGATGTTGGAAATATGAGCAACACACACAAAATAGAAACATAGAAAATAGGTGCAGGAGTAGGCCATTCGGCCCTTTGAGCCTGCACCGCCATTCAGTATGATCATGACTGATCATCCAACTCAGAACCCTGTACCTGCTTTCTCTCCATACCCCCCGATCCCTTTAGCCACAAGGGCCATATCTAACTTCAAATGAACTGGCCTCAACTGTTTCCTGTGGCAGAGAATTCCACAGATTCACCACTCTGTGTGAAGAAGTTTTTCCTCATCTCGGTCCTAAAAGGCTTCCCCTTTATCCTTAAACTGTGACCCCTCGTTCTGGACTTCCCCAACATCGGAAACAATCTTCCTGCATCTAGCCTGTCCAATCCCTTTAGAATTTTATACGTTTCAATAAGATCCCCCCTCGATCTTCTAAATTCCAGTGAGTATAAGCCTAGTCGATCCAGTCTTTCTTCATATGAAAGTCCTGCCATCCCAGGAATCAATCTGGTGAACCTTCTCTATACTCCCTCTATGGCTGCACACAATATTCTAGGTGTGGTCTCACCAAGGCCTTGTACAACTGCAGTAGAACCTCCCTGCTCCTGTACTCAAATCCTTTTGCTATGAATGCCAACATACCATTTGCCTTTTTCACCGCCTGCTGTACCTGCATGCCCACCTTCAATGACTGGTGTACAATGACACCCAGGTCTCATTGCATCTCCCCTTTTCCTAATTGGCCACCATTCAGATAATCTGTTTTCCTGTTCTTGCAACCAAAGTGGATAACCTCGCATTTATCCACATTAAATTGCATCTGCCATAAATTTGCCCAATCACCTAACCTATCCAAGTCACCCTGCATCCTCTTAGCATCCTCCTCACAGCTAACACCGCCGCCCAGCTTCATGTCATCCGCAAACTTGGAGATGCTGCATTTAATTCCCTCGTCTAAATCATTAATATATATTGTAAACAACTGGGGTCCCAGCACTGAGCCTTGCGGTACCCCACTACTCACTGCCTGCCATTCTGAAAAGGTCCCATTTACTCCCACTCTTTGCTTCCTGTCAGCCAACCAATTCTCTATCCACATCAATACCATACCCCCAATACTGTGTGCTTTAAGTTTGCACACTAATCTCCAGTGTGGGACCTGGTCAAAAGCCTTTTGAAAATCTAAATATACCACATCCACTGGTTCTTCCCTATCCACTCTACTAGTTACATCTTCAAAAAATTCTATAAGATTCGTCAGACATGATTTTCCTTTCACAAATCCATGCTGACTTTGTCCGATGATTTCACCTCTTTCCAAATGTGCTGTTATCACATCTTTGATAACCGACTCTAGCATTTTCCCCACCACCGATGTCAGATTAACAGGTCTATAATTCCCTGGTTTCTCTCTCCCTCCTTTTTTAAAAAGTGGGGTTACATTAGCCACCCTCCAATCCTCAGGAACTAATCCAGAATCTAAGGAGTTTTGAAAAATTATCATTAATGCATCCACTATTTCTTGGGCTACTTCCTTAAGCACTGTGGGATGCAGACCATCTGGCCCTGGGGATTTATCTGCCTTTAATCCCTTCAATTTATCTAATACCACTTCCCTACTAACATGTATTTCCCTCAGTTCCTCCATCTCATTAGACCCTCGGTCCCTTACTATTTCCGGAAGATTATTTATGTCCTCCTTAGTGAAGACAGAACCTTGTCCTCAGCCTCTTCCTGTCGAAGCCTCTCGAGTCAAAGCCTCAAATCTCCACTCCTTCACTGGCCCACTTACTCACTAGCCGCTTTCCACAGGAAATGCTGGAGGAACTCAGCAGGCCAGGCAGCATCTATGGGAAAAAAGTACAGTCAGCCTTTCAGGCTGAAACTCTTCAGCAGGACTGGAGAAAAAAAGCTGAGGAGTAGATTTAAAAGGTGGGGGGGCTCACAGATATTGTTCTTTCTGGGGCAAATAAAGAGAGGATGTTGATGGATGTCTTTCCACCATGAGCTTCAAGTTGAATGCAAATTAGTGCACGCAGGAAATGACATAAAAACATGCCTACGTACAGGAAGTGATGTTCATACAAAAGGAACTGTGCCTTTAGAGGCCAAAACAAGCAATGTACTTAATTTTACATTAGTGTTCCACACCCACATCCTTCTGTGTACTGTAGACAATGAAGGAAACATCTGTTTGCTAAATAAAGAACAAATGCCTCTCCTTTGTCTCAACATCTCAACACATACCCATCAAGTAAAGATCCAACAAAATACAATCCACCAGGCAACTTGGGAAAACAAGTCTTTCATCTTGAATCTTCCGCTGTGCAAACAGATCAGGATGGGTCCTGAAGTTCCAGATGATCATTGTAATTAAAATGGAGCAACAGAAAATGGAGTATTATATCGTTAAAAGTTTAGTTGTACTTTGCATACTCTCCATAGAAAGGACTGTCCATCTGGAGAAGGTCAGGGAGTCTATAAAACTGCCCTCAATTTTCACTTCAATCAATTTGCTCTAACTCTGGGGACAATTCCTCAACACAAAAGGAAATCATAAGACCATAAGATGTAGGAGCAGAGTTAGGCCATTTGAGCCATCGTCTCCTCTGCCATTTCATCATGGCTGATCCATTTCCCTCTTAGCCCCAATCACCTTCCTTTTCCCTGTATCTCCTCAATTTCACACAAATCCACAATTTCCTGTTCCCAAATCCATATTTCTGTGGCTCCAATATCAAATGTTATTTTTGATATCATTTTACCATTGAATAATTAAGCTCCTTTCAATTTTGGGTACTAAATATTGGAAATAATATGGTGACTTTGCCAATGATACAACTGTTGTTGGCAGAATCCCCGATGGTGATGAGGAGGTGTACAGGAGTGAGATAGATCAGCTGGTTTATTGATGTTGCAACTACAGCCTTGCACTCAATGTCACTAAGAATTGATTGTGGACTCAAGAAGGGGAAGTTGAAGGAACGCACACCAGTACTCATCAAAGGGAGAGGATGAGCAGTTTCAGATACTTGACTGTCAACATCTCTGAAGCTCCATCCCAGTGCAATTACAAAGAAGGTATGTCAGCAATTATATTTCATTAGGATTTTGAGATTTAGTATACAACCAAAGATACTAACAGATTTCTACTCATTAACCGTGGAAAGCATTCTGACTGGTTGCATTGCTGTATGAAGGAGCCACTGCGAAGGATCAGAAAAAGCTGCAGTGACATGTAAACTCAGCCAGATCCATCGTGGGCACTAGCCTCTCCACCATTGAGGACATCTTCTAAACCGATGCCTCAGAAAGGCAACATCCATGATTAACAACCCCCATCTACCAGGACATGACCTCTTCTCAAAGCTACCATTAAGGAGGAGGTACAGGAGCCTGGAAACGCACACTCACTGAAAACTGCTTCTTCCCCTCCTCCATCAGATCTGTAAACAGACAATGAATCAATTCATGAACACTACCTCACTATTATTGCTCTCTATTTTGCACTTCATGTATGTGTGTGTATATATATATATATATATACCTTATTGTAATTTATGGAATTTTAAATATTGCAATATACTGCTGCTGTAATACATCAAATTTTATGGGCTATGTGGTGATATTAAACCTGATTCTGAATCTGATTCAGTGCCTCATTGTCTCAAAAATCCACTTAGCAACCAGCCTTGGTAGAGCTCAGGTGCTAACTCTAATAGCTCTGAAAACAGGCATGAGGATTACAATATGCAATTCACCCCAATCCCTTCTCTGAAAGGTGGGAAATGAGCCAAGTTCATGCTGCTTTCTCATTTGGCACAAAACAAAAACCACGAACCATGCTGTTCAATAGTTAGTTGCTTCAGCAGGGAGCCACTATATTGAACGTTACCAGTTAAAGCTGGACTACACTGAGGTCCTCTGTAATTCTAAAGGGAGATGTGCATCATGGCTGCAGCTACAGGACCATAATCAGAATCTGAATCAGAATCAGGTTTATTATCACCGGCATGTGACGTGAAATTTGTTAACTTAGCGGCAGCAGTTCAATGCAATACATAATCTAGCAGAGAGAAAAATAATAATAAATAAAATAAAAATAACAATAATAATAATTAAACAAGTAAATCAATTGCGTATATTGAACAGATTTTTAAAAACATGGAAAAACAGAAATATTGTATATTTTTTAAAAAGTGAGGTAGCGTCCAAAGATTCAATGTCCGTTTAGGAATCAGATGGCAGAGGGGAAGAAGCTGTTCCTGATTTGTTGAGTGTGTCCCTTCAGGCTTCTGTACCTCCTACCTGATGAAGTAAGACATAGGAGCAGAATTGAGCCTTTCAGCCCATCGAGTCTACTCTGTCATTCAATCATGGCTGATTTATTTTCCCTCTCAACCCCATTCACCTGCATTCTCCCCTTTGTCACCCTAACTAATTAAAAGCCTATCAGCCTCTGCTTTAAATATACTCAATGACTTGGCCTCCACAGCCGTCTGTGGCAATCAGTTCCACAGATTCACCATCCTCTTGCTAAAGAAATTTCTCCTCATCTCTGTTCTAAAGAGAGGTTCTTCTATTCTGAGGCTGTGCTCTTTGAAACTAGACTCTCCCATGATTGGAAACATTCTTTCCACATCCACTCTGTCTAGGCCTTTCAATATTTGCAAGGTTTCATTCTTCTAAACTCCTGCGAGTACAGGCCCAAAGACATCAAATGCTGTTCCTACTTAACCCTTTGATTCCCAGGATCATGTTCATAAACTTCCTCTGGATCCACTGCTTTGCCAGCACATCCTTTCTTAGATTCTGGGGTGGTGGAATCAGGTACAATCATTATATTTAAGAAGCATTTGGACAAGCACTTACAAAATCCAGGCACAGAATAATATGGCTCTAATGTAGGCAAATATGGTTTTAAGCTCATTGCCTCCTTCCAGCTTTGTAAGGATTTGCCATTAATATAGGGATTTTATTTATTTATTGAGATACAGTGCAGAATAGGCCCTGCTGGCCCTTCAGGCCCTGCCATCCAGCAATCCCCTAATTTAATCCTAACCTAATCATGGAACAATTTACAATGACCAATTAATCTATCAACCAGTATGTCTTTGGACTGTGGGAGGAAACCGAAGAACCCAGAGGAAGCCCATGGGGAGAATGTACAAGCTCCTTACAGGCAGCGGCAGGAATTGAACCAGGGCTGCTGGGACTGTGAAACGTTGTGCTAACCACGACATTACCATAACAATTTTGCAAGGCGTGTTGAAGAACAAATTAAATTGAAATGCAGAATGGGATTGATTTCGAGCTTAAATCTGAAGAATAAACAGTTTGCAAGTTGATAAAAGCATATGGTGTGTTGGCCTTCGTAAGTCAGGGGCACTGAGTTCAAAAGCAGCATGGTAACATTAAGGTCTATACAGCTCTGGTTGGGTTCACACTGGGAGTACTGAGTTCAGTTCTGGTCGCCTCATTATAGGAAGGATGTGGAAGCTTTAGCGAGGGTACAGAGGAGATTTACCAGGATGCTGCCTGGATTAGAGAGCATATCTTATTAAGATAGGTTGAGTGAACTAGGGCTTTTCTCTTGGAGCAAAGGAGGATGAGAAGTGACTTGATCGAGGTGTACAAGATTATAAGAGGCAGATCCTGAGTGGACACCCAGAGAATTTTTACTAGGGCAGAATTGGCTAATAAGAGGGAGTATAACTTTAAGGTGTTTGGAGGTATTTAAGGGAGGTTATGTATTTAATATTTCAATAATAACAGTAACCTTGTATATATTGGTTGATTAAGCATTCTTGTTTGTTAGTTCATTATGGGTTATATGAAAAAATACGATAATTTCATACATAATCACGTTACCACGTGATGCATGCACACCTCACGTAAAGTAAAACTTGAGCTAAACCTGCATAATTGGACTCCCATCTTCATTTGAATTAGTTTAATGTCCTGAAGTTACAGAAATAACGGGGGGGCAGTGGTGTCAGAGGGAGGTATTTTACAGAGTGGTGGGTATGTGGAACGTGTTGCTAGGGTTGGTAGTAGAGTCCAATTCTTAGATAGACACGTGGGTGAAAGGAAAATTGGGGGTTATGTAAGAGGGAAGGGTTAGCTAGGTCTTAGGGTAGGTGAGCAGGTTGGTACCACATTGTGGGCCAAAGGGCCTGTACTGTTCTAGTTCTATGTTAATTCCTTCTTATCATTCCAGTCTCGATCTTTCATCACTTTTTTTTATTGGTTTCAGTGTTTGATTCTTCAAAGTATACTAACTCTTCATTTCACACTCTACTTGCTTTCCGTGCAAACTCCTGAAATGATGTGAAGCAACACACACAAAATGCTGGAGGAAGTAAGCAGGCCAGACGGCACCTACGGAAAAGCAAAGTCAGTCGACTTTTCAGGCTGAGACCCTTCATCAGGACTGGAAAGTCTTCTCCTCTCTCTTCTCAGCCCTGATGAAGGGTCTTGGCCAAAGACGTCGACTATTTACTCTTTTCCACAGACCCTGCCTGGCCTGCAGAGTTCCTTCAGCGTTTTGTATGTGTTGCTTTGGATTTCCAGCATCGGCAGATTTTCTCGTGTTCCTGAAATGATTTGTTGAGTTCCATCTTTATCTATCTCAATAACTGTAATCAATACTATTCTCAAACCTGATGGCTCTTCATTGAAGATTTCTACCTTTCTGCCATCTTGCTTTATTTCTGCACTTTCTGTCTGGAGCATTTCTGGTCTTTTATCTTTGAACTGTTAATTTTCTGACCTAATGTTTAAAATCAATCCCATTCTGCATTCAATTTAATTTGTCCTTTCCCATTTGCCTTCCATATGTCCTGCACAATCCTTTCTCAATGCTGTCCCGAGGCAATACTCCATATTATTTACATTCTTGCTACAACCACAGTCCAACTCTTGAGGCTATTTCTGCGGGCACTGTTGCTGTCACTAAGCCGTTGCACATTTTTTTCAAGAAAACAACTTTATACTTTGCAACAAACACAAATTGCTGGAGGAACTCAGTAGACCAGGCAGCGTCTATGGAGATGAATCAACAGTCAACGTTTCAGGTCATTAGGACTGGAGAGGGAAGGGAAAGAAGCTGGAATAACAGATGATGCATCTGCTGAATCTCTTGTGTTTAAACTTTATACTTCGTCAGCAAAAAGGAAAAATCAAAACTGCAGGTGTAACAAGGAAGATCCACAATGATTATCAAACTTAGTAAACATTTCGAAAGTCTAATTATGGATTTGTGTTTGTGGCAGAACAATCTATATCAGAATCTGGAACATGGCAAAATGTTACTAAAACACTGTTACATCACACACATCTGCACCTGCAGATTTTCTCATATTTGTGACTAAAGCATTGTATCAACTTTATGCCACCCTTGTGGAGAGGCAGCAAGAGATATTTTATTTTAAGAGACGGCACGAAACAGGTCCTTCTGGCCAAATAAGCCGAATCACAGAATAATTCACAATGACCTAGTGCATCTTCAGACCATGGAAGGAAAGCAGGAACCCAAAGGGAATCCACATGTTCACAAGAAGGACGTGCGAACTCCTTTCAGATGGCACCGGAAGTGAACTCCGAACTCCGATGCCCCGAGCTGGAATAGAGTCGTGCTAACCACTATGCTTCTGTGCTGCCAGTTACTTGGGATAAACAATACATGAGGGACTATGAGCTAATACCAAAGCTCATATCAAAGTTAATGGGATATACAAAGTTAAGAATGACTCCAGGAGATGTAAGCAGGCAAACAGTTAATTCAAGGGAATGTGAGATATGAGCTCCTGCTGCCAGGTACACAGTGCATTTTTGTGCACCTGGAGCTCATGGGAATTCTGAGAGGTTTTGGCGCATTGGCTTTGATAGGGTACCGCGGTGGCATAGTGGATAGTACACCTCTATCATAGCTTGGGTCATTCCAGAGTTTGGAGTTCAATTCCGATGCTGTCTGTAAGGAGTTTGTATGTTCTCTCCATGAACTGTTTGGGTTTTCTCCAGGTGCTCTGGTTTCCTCCCACATTCCTTAGACATAATGGTTAGCAGGTTAATTGGCCATTGTGAATTCTTCTGTGATTCGACTAGGTGGGTTGCTGGGCAGTGGGGCTCATTGTGCTGGAAGGGTCTGTCTCATAAATAAAAGTACTGAATACAGGAGTTGGGATGTTATAATGACGTTGGACAAGATGTTGGTGAGGCAAAATTTCACCCACCTACAAGAAAGATGCTGATAGGATTGGAGAGGTAGTGAGAAAATTCACAAGGATGTTGCTGCAACTTGAGAATTTGAGTAACAGGGAAAGGTTGAGTAGGTTAGGACTTTATTCCCTGGAGAGAAGGAGAATGAGGGGAGATTTGATAGAGATAGACAAAATATTCTGAGGGGTATAGAACAAACTGCCAGTGGAAGTAGTAGATATAGGTTCGATTTTAACACTTAAGAGAAATTTGGATTGGTACATGGATGGGAGGAGTATGGAGGGCTGTGGTCCGAGTGAGGGTTAATGAGGCAAGACAGAATAACAGTTTGGCTTGGACAGGATGGGCCAAAGAGATTGTTTCTATGCTGTTGTGCTCTACGATTCTATGTCACTACATTAACAAAGCTGCTAAATCTCTTAAAATAAACAATTACATAACTGCAGCACAGAAGCCAGCTCTTTTGTACGGATTTAAGCCCCATTTCATCTGACATCTCCATTGAATCAGAAGCAAAAAGGATCACGTGTGGATTGCTTCTGCTGGCAGCTTGTTCCACATTCACACCGTCCTCAGAGTGAAGATTCCCTGTAGATTCCCCTTAAGCATTTCACAGTTCATCCTTAACCTATGACCTCTAGTTCTAGCCTCACCCAATCTCAGCAGAGAAAGCCCACTTGAATTTGTCCTGTCTATACCCCTCTATATCACATTGAAGCTGTCAGCAATGATCTGGTATTGAGTCCATGTACCTGTCAAAGAGACTTTTAAACATATAAAATTACTCAAATTTTAATTCCTGCTTTAAATGGGTAACTGTGTGAAACAAGTTAATAGACATTTACTAATGCTAATTGATAACAAAAACTTCTATATTCTGAGTCACCAGATACCTAAGCAGTTGAAAACACCTTTGTCGTGGTGAACCAGAGTCGACCGAACAAGTGGCTTAACTTTGCTCTTATAGTCATTTGTAGTATATAATATAATTGTGACCACATCTGTGGTTTCCTCTGACAGATTCAGATTCATTTATCATGTGTACATTGAAACATAGAGTGAAATGTGTCATTTGCATTAGCAACCAACACAACCTAACGATGTGCTGGGAGAAGCCCATTAGCAGCATACCAACCTCCCTCTATGTGAAAGGCTTGCTGCTCAGGTCATTTTTAAATACTTCCCCTCTCTACTTTGAGACACCATCCCCACCCCACCTCCCCCAGGAAAATTACTATGATCCACCTTCTCAATGCCCATTCTGTAAAAGGGCTGGATGGTTTGGAGTTCGCAAAATGTGTGCAGGATAGTTTTTTGCAACAATACATAGAGGTACCAACTAGAGAAGGGGCAGTGTTGGATCTCCTGTTAGGGAATGAGATAGGTCAGGTGACGGAGGTATGTGTTGGGGAGCACTTCGGGTCCAGTGAACACAATGCTATTAGTTTCAATATAATTATGGAGAATTGGACTGGACCCAGGGTTGAAATTTTTGATTGGAGAAAGGCTAACTTTGAGAAGATACGAAAGGATTTAGAAGGAGTGGATTGGGACAACTTGTTTTATAGGAAAGATGTAATAGAGAAATGGAGGTCATTTAAAGGTGAAATTTTGAGTGTACAGAATCTTTATGTTCCTGTTAGGTTGAAAGGAAAGGTTAAAAGCTTGACAGAGCCATGGTTTTCAAGAGATATTGGAAACTTGGTTCAGATAAAGAGAGAGATTTACTATAAGTATCGGCAGCATGGAGTAAATGAGGTGCTTGAAGAATATAAAGAATGTAAAAAGAATCTTAAGAAAGAAATTAGAAAAGCTAAAAGAAGATACAAGGTTGCTTTGGCAAGTAAGGTGAAAATAAATCCAAAGGGCCTCTACAGTTATATTAATAGCAAAAGGATAGTGAGGGATAAAATTGGTCCCTTAGAGAATCAGAGTGGACAGTTATGTGTGGAGCCGAAAGAGATGGGGGAGATTTTGAACAATTTCTTTTCTTTGGTATTCACTAAGGAGAAGGATATTGAATTGTGTAAGGTATGGGAAACAAGTAGGGTAGTTATGGAAGCTATAATGATTAAAGAAGAGGAAGTATTGGTGCTTTTAAAGAATATAAAGGTGGATAAGTCTCCAGTTCCTGACAGGATATTCCCTAGAACCTTGAGGGAAGTTAGAGTAGAAATAGCAGGGGCTCTAACAGAAATATTTCAAATGTCATTATACATGGGGAAGGTTCCAGAGGATTGGCATATTGCTCATGTGGTTCCATTGTTTAAAAAGGGTTCTAAGAGTAAACCTAGCAATTATCGGCCTGTAAGTTTGATGTCAGTGGTGGGTAAATTAATGGAAAGTATTCTTAGAGATGGTATATATAATTACCTGGATAGACAGGGTCTGATTAGGAACAGTCAACATGGATTTGTGCGTGGAAGGTCATGTTTGACAAATCTTATTGAATTTTTTGAAAAGGTTACTAGGAAAGTTGATGAGATGTTGTCTATATGGACTTCAGTAAGGCCTTTGACAAGGTTCTACACGGAAGGTTAGTTAGGAAGGTTCAATCGTTAGGTATTAATATTGAAGTAGTAAAATGGATTCAACAGTGGCTGGATGGGAGATGCCAGAGAGTAGTGGTGGATAACTGTCAGGTTGGAGGCTGGTGACTAGTGGTGTGCCTCAGGGATCTGTACTGGGTCCAATGTTGTTTGTCATATACATTAATGATCTGGATGATGGGATGGTAAATTGAATTAATAAGTATGCAGATGATACTGAGATAGGTGGCGTTGTGGATAATGAAGTAGGTTTTCAAAGTTTGCAGAGAGATTTAGGCCAGTTAGAAGAGTGGGCTGAAAGCTGGCAGATGGAGTTTAATGTTGATAAGTGTAAGGTGTTACATTTTGGTAGGACTAATCAAAATAGGACATACATGGTAAATGGTAGGGCATTGAGGAATGCAGTAGAACAGAGTGACCTAGGAATAATGGTGCATAGTTCCCTGAAGGTGGAATCTCATGTGGATAGGGTGGTGAAGAAAGTTTTTGGTATGCTGGCCTTTATAAATCAGAGCATTGAGTATAGGAGTTGGGATGTAATGTTAAAATTGTACAAGGCATTGGTGAGGCCAAATTTGGAGTATTGTGTACAGTTCTGGTCACCGAATTATAGGAAAGATGTCAACAAAATAGAGAGAGTACAGAGGAGATTTACTAGAATGTTACCTGGGTTTCAGCACCTGTTACAGAGAAAGGTTGAACAAGTTAGGTCTTTATTCTTTGGAGTATAAAAGGTTGAGGGGGGACGTGATAGAGGTATTTAAAATTATGAGGGGGATAGATAGAGTTGATGTGGATGGGCTTTTTCCATTGAGAGTAGGGGAGATTCAAACAAGAGGACATGAGTTGAGAGTTAAGGGGCAAAAGTTTAGGGGTAACACAAGGGGGAACTTCTTTACTCAGAGTGGTAGCTGTGTGGAATGAGCTTCCTGTAGAAGTGGTAGCGGCAAGTTCGATATTGTCATTTAAAAAAAATTGAATTGGTATATGGGCAGGAAAGGAATAGAGGATTATGGGCTGAGTGCAGGTCAGTGGGACTAGGTGAGAGTAAGTGTTCGGCACGGACTAGAAGGGCCGAGATGGCCTGTTTCTGTGCTGTAATTGTTCTATGGTTATATGCCCTTAATGATTTTATACACATCTGTAAAGGATCTTTCCAGGAAACCGAAAACTTTGGTAGAATTTACTTGTTGCTTCCTTAACATACTAATATCCTTTTAGAGGCAATCAGCTACTAAATGGATTTATCTCTACACATTTCTTTGACTTCGATCGTTAGACAATATCTACATACACTCAGTAGCCACTTTTATTGAGTACCTCCTGAACTAATAAAGTGGCCACTGAGTGTATGTCCATTGTCTTCTGCTGCTGTAGCCCATCCATGTTCTCTATAAACTCTAGAGACTGTTGTGTGTGAAAATCCCAGGAGATCAGCAGCTTCTGAGATATTCAAACCACCCTGTCTGGTACCGGCAATTATTCCACGTTCGAACTCACTTAGATCACATTTCTTCCCCCATTCTGGTGTTCAGTCTGAACAACAAATGAACCTCTTGACTGTGCCTGCATGCTTTTATGCATCGAGTTCCTGCCACACGATTGGCTGATGAGATATTTGCATTAGCAAGCAGGTGTATTGATGTACCACTGAGTGTATGAGGCATTGCCATTGAAACATCGATTATAATCGATACCTGTACCTGGCTAGAAGCCCGGGATTATTTGGCTGATTAGATGTTTCCATTAATGAGCACTATACAGGTGTACCTAATAATGTGACCACCGGGAGTACATTTTGCACTAACGATCAAAAATTAATTTCTCCCATATCAAAACTGAATGCTCAACACAAGTGTTGTCCACTTGCTGCAAAACTCTTGCCTGTTATCCTTTTGAGTTTAAGATTATAAGCAGCATAGTTGAGTGGACAGCCAGCATCGTTACTCCAGTGCAGCAATGCCCGAAACCAGAGGATATCCTTTTAAGGTGAGCGGGGGAAATTTGAGGGGAGATGTCAGAAAAAAGTGAGTGGTGAGGTTCCACATGGCCAGGTTTAGAAATAGTTATTACCCTCCACCATCAGGCTCCTTGACTGGCATGGAAAAGTTCACTCACCTCAACTCTGAACTGAATCCACAACCTACTGACTCACTTTCGAGGACTCGACAGCTCATGTTCTCAGTATTATTCATTTATTTATTTACTTTAGCTTGCACTGTTTGCCTTCTTTTGCACATTGGTTGTTTGTCAGTCTTTGCTTATGTCAGGTTCAGAATCAGAATTTCTTTTCACTGAAATATCAAAGGTTAATTTAGTATCAGACAATGTGCACAGTATACAAACTGAAACCTGTCTTCTTCACAGAAATCCACGAATCAAGAACTCCCATAGAATGAATGATAGAAACATTGAAGCCCCGAAGCCCCCTCCCCCTCCCCTTGAGCAAGCAGCAGCAAAAGTATCAACTTCCCGCCCCCCCCCATTGTGCCAATGGAAGTACCAACAGCCCAGAACACCCAAAGAGATCTTGATCCAGAGTCCATCAAAACTACAGTCCATAACCCAGCACTTCGGTATCTCAGGCAGGCTCTCTCTCTGCATTTTGCTGGAGAACGGCAGTACAGTGCAATACAGAAAACGCTATAAATTACAATAAGAAGTATATACAGATATATATATATATAATAAGTAGTGCAAAAAGAGAACAAAAATAATAGTGAGGTAGTAAGACCATTTTTTCATAAATTCTTATGTATTTCTTTATTTCCCTGTAAATGCCCACAAGTAAATGAGTCTCAAGGTGACATATCTCATGATGACATATAATGTATGTAGTTTGATAATAAATTTACTTTGATTTGGGCACCTGGAACGCCCTGCTGGTAGTCATGGTAGAGGTTGATACAGTAGAGACGTTTGCGCTTTGGGTGTTTGATGTTTTCTTGAACAGATTCCGTGGCGTTTCTCTGTTTCGTGGCTGCCTGCAGGGGGGTTGAATCTCAGAGTTTATTCTGTATGCATACTTTGATAACAAATGTACTTCTGATCTTTGAAGAATCTTAGCTAGGCTCATGGATGTAAAAAAGATGGAGGGTGAGAGGGAGGGGGTTAGACTGATCATGAAGTAGGTTTAGACAGGTTAGCATAACATGGTGGGCTGAAGGGACGTACTGTGCTGTACTGTTCTATGTTCCTGTGGCAGAGGCTTTACTGAGCTTCAACAAACATTATGCTGTTCGACAACCTCATTGTTAACTCTTGCTTTTCCATTTGTACTAATACAAAAATAAAAACTATATAAATTGAAAACAGACTGGAAAAATGAAACATCGCAGCAAATATCTGAAGGAAGAGAGGAGCGATGCCTAGAGATCTGTTTACATATTACTGCAATTGCCATTAATTTTAGATTCAAGATGTCATTCCCAGTACACAAGTGAAAAAGGACAACAAAATAATTGTTACTCTGGATCTGAAGCAACACAGAAAAAAAACAATGAAATAAAGGGCACAATAATAAAAAATACATATGAATAGCTTATATACATAGATTGATTTCTGTAATGTGACACTAGGCACAGTAGTGTCTACATAAGACGACTTTGACAGGAAATGATAAAGTAGTGATGGTTGGGGGTGTGGAGGGGTGGGTTATTGGGTGGAGGTTTTGATCAGCCTCATTGCTTGGGGAAAGTCACTGTTTTTAAGTCTGGTGGTCCTGATATGGATGCTACATAGCCTCCTCCCTGATGGGAGTGGGGTAAACAGTCCATGAGCAGGGTGAGTGGGATCCTTCATGATGTTACCTGCCCTTTCCGGCATCTTTTGGTAATCGGTCGTTGATGATGGGTAGACTGGTGCTGGTGATACATTGGGCAATTTTGACTACCTGTTGTAAAGCCTTCCTGTCCACCGCAGCAGCATGCAGTGATGCACCTCTCTTCTGTGCTCCTGTAGACTGGTGTGAATGTAGATGTGCATCGTCCAGCTCTCTGCCTCATCAGAGAGTAGAAGCGTTGGTGATTCCATGTAAATTTTCCAGTACTGGTGAACATGATGTGTCATAATGCTTGTGCTACACCAGATGACCATGACTTTTTGTCATCTACAGTGAATTATAAACAGAGCCCTTCACATCGTCAATGATTTCTCCCATCTTCCAACAATTTATGAAGAAAAAGCATTTCAGGATGTATATTGTATACATTTCTCTGACATTAAATGTGCCTTTAAAACCTTTGAATTTCTTTGACCCCCTACCATCAGGCAGGAGATACCATCCCATTAGTACAGGGACTGTTAGGAAAGGGAACAGCTTCATGTATGAAGTACCAGTACTGCTATACTACTTACTTTTTAACTGGTCTCATAAATACACATTATAAATGACAATCTTGTGAATATATGTTTTTATTTGTTAATTTTTTATGTGTTGTGTCCCTTGGTCCAGAGGAACGTTGTTTCGTTTAGCAGTATACAACTATACATTTGAATGACAATAAACTTGAACTTGAGTTTGTCTTGAACTTGAACTAGAACATTTCTCTGGAAACACTCCTGGCCACTTACAGAGAAGCTCAGTTCCACAGAACTCTGTTTATTGCTGCTGCCCAGCTTAATAACATTCTCCCCACAGAATGCGCGGGTTTTGTCCGGGTGCTCCGGTTTCTTCCCACAGTCCAAAGACAGTAGGTTAGTAGGTTAATCGGTCGTTGTGAATTGTCCCATGACTAGATTAGAGTTAACTTGAGTTGCTGGCTGATGCAACTTGGTGGCCTGGAAGGGCCTGTTCTGTGCTGTATCTCTAAAATAAACAGAATAAATAAATATTCAGTCAGTTTACAGTCTTCTTTGAGTTTTGTTACATTGAGCTTTGGAAAGTGCTCTGTGAATCAAAAGATCAACAAAGACAATCTCCTCAAAGTTGGATGAGGTGAACTATTATTTTACCACAACCCTCTTTACAGTGATGATCCCCTGGGCATACGGGAGGTCTAGAACCACAAAGCTAAGGTCAGAAATTGTCAAACTTGGTCAGGGACACTGAGAAAGAGGGTAAGACTTGTTCATCGCGATTGACATAATTCATAGGACATAATTCATGTGTAGTTTACATATATCTTACATTAATTTATTTTAATAATATATCACATGATTTACCTTGTAGTAATAAATATTGAAAGGCCTAGGTACAATGGATGTGAAGAGGCTGTTACCTACGGTGGGAGAATCTGAGAACTAAGGACATGGCCTCAGAATAGAGGGATGTCCCTTTAGAACAAAGGTGAGCAGGAATTTCTGTAGCCAGAGAGTGGTGAATCTATGGAATTCTTTCCCATGGGCAGCTGTGGAGGCCAAGTTCACTGGGTATATTTAAAGCAGAGGTTGATAGGTTCTTGATTAGTCAGGGTGTCAAAGATTACAGGGAGAAGGCAGTAGAATGGGGTTGAGATGGATAATAAATCAGCCATGATGGAATGGCAGTGCAGATTTGATTGCCCAATGGCCTAATTCTATTCCTATGTCTTATAAACTGTAGGTTGCACAATCAATTCAGAGCTGTGTTGAGGTGGTTATCCACACGTGTTCAAGAGCCTGGGGGTGTGGAACCTAAAGTTCCTGCCCAATGGAAAAAGCCATCAGTGAACATGGCCTGGATGGTGGAGGACCTTGCTGATGGATACTGCTTTCTTGTGGCAATGTTCCATATAAATGTGCTCAATGATCAGGAGGGCTTTGCCTGTGATGGACTGGGTTGTATCTACCACTATCTAGAAACATCTCCATTCCTGGTTATTGGTGTTTCCATACCAAGCTGTGATGCAACCACTTAAGATACTCTACACTCTGCATCTATAGAAATTTGTCAAAGTTTTAAATGACATGCCAATCTATGCAAGCTTCTTTAAATTCCTCAGTGTTATCATTTCAGAGGATTTGTCCTGGGTCCTGAATGTAAGGGCCATTACAAAGAAAGCATAGCAGTGCCTCGACTATCTTAGAAGTTTGCAAAGATTCAGCGTGTCATCTAAAACTTTGACAAACTACCATCGGTGTGTAATGGAGAGTATATTGACTGGCTGTATTAGAGCCTGGTATGGAAACACCATTGTGCTTGCACGGAAACTCCTTCAAAAAGTAGTGAACACAGTCCACTCCACCACAGGCAAAGCCCTCCCCACCACTGAGCACATCTGAATAAAGCACTGTCCCAGGAAAGCAGCATCCATCATCAAGGACTCCCAACACCCAGGTCACACTCTCTTCTCGCCGTTGACATCAGGAAGAAGATATAGCCGCCTTAGGACCTTCACCACCAGGTTCGGGAATAGTTATTACCCCTCAACCATCAGGCTTTTGAATCAGAGGGAGGAGATAAGAGGGCGCCAGAAGGCAACTTCTTCAAGCGCATCGTAGAAACAGCTTAAATTCCTCTCTTTAACGTCTCTTTCTCCCTTTTCAAATCAAGGTGGCTGGGGTCCTTTCAGAGTCCGTAATCTACAGCTGGACTCAAATTGCTGTTCTTTATCGCAGTTTCAATGTTTCAGTCTGAAACGACACCTGTTCGAGCTCACCCAATTTGAGAACCATCTCAAGAAGGGATAAAAAGTTATATCTGTTTCATTCATCTCTTCAATCTGTCACCGTTTGTTAATTATGGTCTTTCAACAGTGCAAAACAATTAGATGCTGAGTGGTAATTATCATTATGCTAAAAGTTAAAAGATTATGCCCTCTAACCGAACAACTTATTTTCACAAACTATGTCGGTTTTTTCTCACTCAGTTGCTTATTTCGATACTCTTTGTTTACCACCTTTTAACATATTTTGAGTCTTATCCCCACCTTTCCTTCTCTTCCTCTTCAACTCTCTGACTGTATTCACTGTAATTCTTTTCTCTTCACCATGATACCCTCTCTGATTTCAAAGAGCCTCCACCACGAACTCTCTCTCAATTTCGATATATTTCTTCTCAATTCCTTCTTCTTCATTTTTATCATAGTCTGTATTCTATCCAGAGCATCTATAATAACGCTTGCATTTTCTCTCCTTACTCTCCGTTTTCCATTCTATCTCTACATTTTAACCCTCTCGTTATCCATTCCCATCTCCGTGTCTGAATTCCCTCCTTTCCCTTTCGTCACCAAATCTCATTTGTTTTCCTAATTACCCACCTCACATCTATACACACTCCTACGTCCTCTTTCTTTCTCTCTCTCTCTCTCTTTGATATGATTACACCAAGAAATTTAAAGCTACTAACCCACCCCATCTCCATTCCTCTGGCTCATAGACTCAGGCTTCTTCCTTCTGTAACTTGATGTATGTTTTGTGAACAGTGGCTATCCTCCTCTGTACAGATACTGAAATTTTTGCAATATCATTTGATCAACTTTGGGGGGCAAAATAATCAGTTACTTCGGATTTAACAGATGTCATTGTGCAAGTAATGGATGCCAATAAAGAAGATTCAAAAATAAGAATATACCTGTATTCACTGGGAATATACCTGCTTATTAATTCATATATCTAATCAGCCAGTCGTGTGGCAGCAACTCAATGCATAGAACATGCAGGTGTGATCAACAGGTACACTTGCTCTTCAAACCAAACTTCAGAGCGGGGAAGAAATGTGATCTAGGTGACTTTGATTGTTGGTGTCAGAAGGAGTGGTTTGAATATCTCAAAAACTGCTGATCTCCTGGGATTTTCACACACAACAGTCAGAGAATGGTGTGAAAAACAAAAAAAATCCAGTGAGTGACAGTTCGTTGGGTGAAAGTGCCTTATTAGTGAGAGAAGTCAAAGGAGAACGGCCAGACTGGTTCAAGCTGACAAGAAGGCGACTCTAACTGAAAGAACCACATTTTACCACAGTAGTGGGCAGAAGAGCATCTCTGAATGCACAACACATCAAACCTTGAAGTGGAAAAGCTACAGCAGTAGAAGACAATGAACATATACTCAGTGGCCACTTTATTAGGTACTTTCTGTACCTAATAATGTGGCCACTGAGTGTAGATATCTTTAAGTGTCTCTCTAAGTCCCATAAGTTTATCAAATGCCACTGTAATCAGCTTGTGATCCAAACAGAAATATAATACTAGTCACACCTATTGTCCAAGTGAACTGACATTACTAGGTTACATTATTGCTTAATGTAACAGTTCTTTAAGTTTGTTATAGGCAGGTGTGGTAATAGGAATAAGCTCCCTGTCACAGCGGCCGTTGGCAGGACTGGGCCCGGGAGCGGAAGAACAGCAGACTCTCTCACAGCGGGCACTGGCAATGACTCAACCTAGGAGCAGAGGGAACAGCAGACTCCCCATGAAGAGGCAGAAACAAGTGGTTATTCATAGGAATGCCAACAAAGCATCAGAGGCACGATCAAGCGAAACGAATCATTATCTACGTGCACAAGGGCTCCAACCCCAGCGCTAGTCAAGAGTCCAGATTAAATAACTATGGAATGTGGAAAACCCGTGCCAGTCACAATTAACTTAACAAGAGTAAACTGAAAGCACAAGGGATTAATAACTCTAGTTAAGAGAACAATTTGTAAATAAAGGTGCTCAAGAAACCTAGAAAGCAAGCCGCAGAGGCCGGCGGGATTCTTGACACTCCAGCTACATTGTAAATGCTCCCAATGGTATGCTTCTTAGATAGTTTCTGACAACAAAGTCCAGCTCCTGGCCTCAACTATCAGGTAGCTATTAAGCTCAGTGACATTTTGACTGACAGGAAACGGGGCAAAGGCAAGTTACTGGCATCTTAAAACCAGTCTCTTCAGGCAGATGGGGTTTGTCGGCCATGGTTGGCAGCTTATCTAGGAGAAGGAATACTCTGATCTCCAACTTCTGCTGTCTTGTGATATGCCCACTCACGGGGGAGACTTCAGGAGTGAACTCCCAGGAGAAAAATCTGGAGCTGGAGTTCCTAAGGCAGTCCTACATTGTGCTCAACACTGACTGTTCACTCTGCAATGCTGTTGGTGCCAAACAATATTGTCTCTTCTGTTCGTTTGGGCTCATCAGCTACGTGAAAAGGGGGAGCTTGCTGCATTGGCAAAGGCTTGCTCTTCACATCATTCTGCCCTGACCTATGTTATTGGCTCGTGTATCATGTAGACAAATGGGACGCAGCATCTATGGTTGAAACTGCCCAACAGAGGGCCGCTCAATGGCTTAGTATCAGAAATAATACAAGACTCCATTCATGAACAGCAATTAACAAAACAGAGTAGAAAAAAGTTCTTGTAAGAAATTTGGTTACATAAAGCTATTTATTTTCGAGTTACATAACTGAAAATGATTCTTTTCCAGAGTGAACACAATAAAGACCATTTTTAAGTAATTTCACAATTCTCTGAAAATTCAACCAATTACACTCAGTTGTCAGTCACTGAGGCAATTTCCACACTGCGATACCTGAGATCATGACATTTCTGCAGCAACATTTCATTTTGGGTGCTGCAGGGAAACTTGGAGGGTGGAGTCTTGTGAGTCAGTCATCGTACACTCCCAGGAATGCACAGGCCTCCTAGTCTAGCATCAGGTTACTATATCTGGCAAGTAGGTCAGTTACTCATCTTCATCCCTTGGCCAACACCTCTCCACAACTTGCCAGTCTTCCCTGTGATCCTCTCCCATCACCAACTAAATTTCTCTTCAGATTGATCACCCCATGGCTTTGCAACCAATCAATCTACCAATTTGGTTCCGTTCCACAACATCCAAATCTCACAGCAATTATCTTTATTTTAGCCAAGTTCTTTTCATTCATGCTGTTGTTAAAAGCAGCCTTATCAAATGCTATCTTTTGTATATTTAAAAACAGAACCTGGTTTAATATCACTGGCCTATGTTGTGATATTCGTTGATTTTGCAACAGCAGTACAGCACAATAGGAGGCTCTCTGCTGGTCGGGATTGACCATGGACGTTGCATCCTAGCTGTCTATGTTTTAGTCAATATGCAAGCCAGGACAATACAATATGGGGAGCAAGCTGTTGCCTATGTAAC